>NC_137477.1:34828872-36086640 GCF_918807975.1 Aplidium turbinatum
ATTCAGTCGGTTTTGGTATTATTCAGTCGGTTTTGATATTATTCAGTCGATTTTGATATTATTCAGTCGATTTTGATATTATTCAGTCTATTTTGATATTATTCAGTCTATTTTGATATTATTCAGTCGATTTTGATATTATTCAGTCGGTTTTGATATTATTCAGTCGATTTTGATATTATTCAGTCGATTTTGATATTATTCAGTCGATTTTGATATTATTCAGTCGATTTTGATATTATTCAGTCGGTTTTGATATTATTCAGTCGATTTTGATATTAGTCAGTCGATTTTGATATTATTCAGTCGGTTTTGATATTAGTCAGTCGATTTTGATATTAAGCAGTCGATTTTGATATTAGTCCGTCAGTTTTGATATAACTGAACTGATTATTTCAATCATATGATTATATTGGTGATGTGATGGCAACGATGCTGAGATGGTATTCATATTGCGATGATACTGTTGTGATGGTGATACAACTACTAGGATGGTATTGACACGTGGCTGATATAAGTAACGTTTTGGTTACGTTCCTTCATTGATATTGCTATGGTGTAGGTCTACGGCTGCTTTTGTGATGAATACTACGGATTTGATATCATTCAGTTGCTGTTTTCCGTCTGTTGTTGGTACTAATGGTGGAGTCCGATTTTTAATATAATCAGAAGGTCGACTTTCCACAGCTTTACAAGGAGTGGATGTTAAAAGTATGTTACTTAAATGACATCTTCACCGCAGTGAACGATTTCAACACATCAATCGAAGGCAGAAATCAAAATATTATCACTCTCTCTGAGAAGCTGTCTGCCTTTAAAGGCATAGTAAATGAAATTTTCAAACGGGAGTTAGGAAGCATTAAAATGCGTAAACTGAACATTCAAGAATACATTTCAAAAAGAATTACCGAAAAAAAAAAGTTTATAATGGCACTGGCAAGGCCCAAAGTTCCATGTTTCATTTATTTTTATTTTTCAAAATGACCAAAAAGTTGTCGTCGTCGTGTGAGCCTCTGGGGCCGAGGGTCTATCTTTTCACCACCCCAGATTCACAATGTTCCCGGACTACACTGGAAGGCTACTAAAGAGTAGCCAGTCTTTGGTTTCATCATCCATGATACGCAGACCTTCCACTCCATTAGGTGGCTTGAAGATGGAGCAGTCATTGATGATGTGGTCTGCGGTCTGTTCCTCGGCACCACATTCACAGGAGGAAGAAGAGGCCATTCCAAAAAGTGCAAACACTGCTCGAGAATACGTCACTATCGACAGCAATAACAAAAGCCACGTTAACACTAACATCAGATCTGATGTTTTGAGCAAACTGTCTGATGTTTTGATGTTGAAATCTGCTGTTTTTATGTACATACATACATAGCCTAGGTACAGTTAAATCGCCCGCAGTAACAACTATTGCGCGATCGACTAATTGCTCGCCTATAGTGACGTAGACTGTACAGTCGCACGCTTCGCTGTTCACGCCCATTCTAGTTTTGAAAGCTCTGACGAAAGCGGGCGCGGAATGCTGATCAGACCGCAATGGGGCAAAATTTTATTGAAAATCGTTTTATGGTAGCATGTTAAACACAAAGAACGTGGAAATCGCGAAGTCAGGTTTTTTCTTTACTATCCCTTAAGAAAAGCTGCAACTCTGGAAGAAGAAACAAAGCAGTGGTTCTTAAACTTTTTGAGACACGCCTCCCTTTTACAATTTTAACAAAATTCGCGCCCCACCTTGTTTCAAAATCAAAAAACATTACGCAGAACAGCAATTCGTTTCCAGGTAAGTTGCATTAATGCAAAGGATGTAACTGTTTTTTGGTTACCAATTGTTTAATTCGATGATTAGTAGCAGATAATGCACATCTCAGATCGGCTTCACAGTCAAGCTTGTGTCTAGATTTTGTCTTTATGGTTACGGGAGTACAAAAAACATTTCCGCACAAGTAAGTGGATGAAAATGGAAGAAGTGTGCGACTGCGTATAGCCACAGCACCCACACTCTTGTAAATGTTTGTACATATTTCACCCAGAACTCAGTTAGTGGCATTGCTTCAAAGTCGTCCTTTTTAGTAGAGTTTCATTTTAGCTCCGAGAATCGTCTTATGAATTGTCTGTGGGGTTTCTTCTCTCAAGCTATCATGTGAGCAATTCCGAAAGACGCTTCTACAACTTCCGCCGACGACGATTAGCGAAAGCACTCGCTACTTGCAATCTTTATTTTTTAAAATAGTCGTTCTTGCATTGGAAAAAAAGCTGAAAGTTTATTTTGATGGTCAAGGTGTTTTTTTTAAGCTGATGCTGCTAAGTGCTAACGAGTTGGTCTCAAAGTGTCGTTGCTCAGATTTTGAAAAGATATGACGCATTGTGGTACAACTCGGTCATTTACTATGGCATCTATAAAGTCAAAATCAGATAATCTTCGTCATACTTTCTCTTTTTTCCACTCATTTTATGTCAATAGAATTGATTAATTAACAATAAACCTAATTAAATCAATGCTAAAATTTAAAAAAAAGTTTACTCATGCTAGCCTACCGTTGTAGAATGTCGAGTTGGGGATACTGCTGCACTTTTAGCCGCTGTCACTTGTCAATCAATCGTTACCATTATTATTGAAATTTGAACTCGAGGCTGCTGTGTCAGAAACCCGTTATGTTACGAGAGTTAAGGCGTCGCAGAAATATTTAGCAACGTCTAAAACATCACAAAGAATGCGAGATGTGACAACAACACGCTCTACAAACACTGTGCCACTGTAACACAAAGTTTCATCTTCAACAATCGACTGTCCAGCGTAGTTGTGAAGACATGTTTAGTCGTAATTCATGCAGAGTTTTTCAATTTCTTGTGCCCCCCTTGTGAGCCTCACACGCCCCCCAAGGGCGGTGCGCCCCCCAGTTTAAGAAAGACTGAGATAGAGCGTGGACGAACAGCAACGTTTCCATCCATCAACGAGTATCTGGAGGAATGGAATCAAATTGCAATTAGCAATTTGATGTCATGAAACTCTTATTGGAGCATTTAGAAAACCTTATCACGGAGTTCGATTGCTACATCCCGGTTATAAATCTGGCATCTCAGTTGTGGGTCAGAAATCCGTTTAGGCCAGTGGTTCTCAACCTTTTTTCTCTATGGCCCATTTTTGTTGCACAAAAATTCTTATGTCTCATTAATTGTTTATACAAGAAAAAAAATGCAAAATAGGTTTAAAAACAAAAAAGCAGCAGAAAATATTTCTAAACAGATTATTATTGAACCGTGGATCAAGGAGATGCCCGCTCTTGAACAGTATTGACCAACTTGTAGTTACAGTGGTTCTCAACATTTATGCCGTATTCCTCCTTTGAAAGCCTCAAGTATTGTCATTTCCTCCCCACAATAATTCACAAAAAAATACTAAAAACAGATCTGCAGAAGTTTCAGTAAGCTACCACTTTCAGTTAGGCTATAACTTGATTGTAATCACAAAGTGGTCTATTACATCCTAAAGTGTTGTAAAAACTCAACGTTGACCTAAGTAAAACTATGTGCTCAGTCATAAATAAATTAACCATTTCAATAGATTATTTAGATAAATTTCCATTTGATTTACATTTCTTTCCAATTCCTTTCAACACAATTATTCCTCCGTTTAAGTTAAAAATTTCTCCTTATGGAGCCAAGTGGCTCCCTATAAGAACCACACTGTTGTAGTTGCTTAAAATCAACATCCGTATATTATGCAACAGACGGCATTGATTACATCACGGCACCAAAGTTATTATTTCAATAATTAGAATGGAAATTACCATTCTGCAGCAAATTACAGCAGCACCATTCATTGTTGCTGTAATCAAAACAACTAAACAAAATACACAACTGTAAAATTAACTATAGTAACACAAATGAAACTAAATTTTTCACTAACTCTGGCAAATTTGTAAATAGGTTTGTGGCCCACCTCAAAATCTTTCCATGGCTCACTAGTGAGCCATGGCCCACCAGTTGAGAACCGCTGGTTAAGGCAAAGGTTGACGACTTATCAGAGGATATTGCAGGACTACAGGAAGAACTTATCGAACTGTATCACGATCAGTTCCATCCACAACTTTTTTCCACAGAGTCATTTGGAGTATTCTGGACTTTGGTTAAAAAGGAAAAGTCAATAATTGATGACAAAGCAATGAGTTTTTTGCTCTCGTTTGCAACCACGTATCTGTGGGAGCAAGGATTTTTGGCACTGACGGTTAGGCTACTAAAACCAAGGCTTGCAATCGCCCCGATCCTGGTGACGATCTGCACATTTGAGTTCACTAAAATAGAGCCGTGTATTGAAGATATTGTGATGGAAAATCTTCAGTTTCTTCAATAACACTAAAATAAATCAATCATTTGTTGGTAATAGATCATTGGTTTATAGTAGGCTACTGTGTATTACAAGTGGTTGTCTGTGTCTTTTTGTATTTCGTGCATATCAGAAAAAAATACATTTTTTGGTTTGAGGTTTGGATCGTGAGGTGTTCATAAAACACAGATTTGAGTCGTGCTCAAAAAAGTTTGAGAACCACTGGTTTACATAGTAGCGTTCTGTATATATTTGATTGTTATTAAAACCAATACTGTTTATTGTATTTCAGCAAAGTTGTGTGCAGATTTTTATGATGGAAACTATTTGTTTATGAAGTTTCATACTTGTTGTAAACAAAATTTTGTGTGATCTTTTAAGCAACATCTAAGGAAATGTTTTTTATAGCTTGTTGTCCCCTCACCAGCCAGTGATGATGATTTGAGACAGGTCAGTCAGTTTCGAAGTCGAGGAAGAATCCCTGTTCTTTCATGGATTCACCCAGAAAGCCAGGTATTGTATTGCTGTAAAGTAAATAATATCACACCAAATCAGAAAAATCGATTTGTTGTGATGTAATAATACCAAAAGTAGAGATAAAGCGAGCAACGCGATATGCACGCTGTTACAGTATTTCACGTTAAATAACTCATAGGAGGGATAGGAAAGTTAATTTTGAGTTGATTCAACGTTTGAGTCAGCATAAATCGATTTACTTTTCCCGGCGGGTTATGTAGCGTAACAACAATGCCTAATAAGAAACTTACATTTGTTTTACATTAATTCGACATCTAGCGACGTTGAATTATTATAAAATAATGTTAATTGCTCAACCAGGTACCGGTAACAAATTAATAGCTCCCTGCGAGAAGATTGCCTCGATTTACGTATAAGCTAACATAATTTTGGCACAATTGGTACACTGCGAGCAACACAAAGTCTGTTTGATAAAGAACTAGTCAGAATCGGTATCATCAGATGCTTTATCAGCTGGACGAGATAACGGAAAACGAGGTGCAATAAGGAATAGATGCTTACAATAATTTGACGTCTACTGGCGTTAAATCAATGCAAATAGGTGATATTTCTATAAAAGATTCAATTCTCCCAGCTGGGCACGTGTCTAAGCGTCAGCGAAGTAGGAAGTAACCCAAATAAAACATCATGCAATAGTAAGATTGAATCAACATCCTAGTCTGGTGTAGTCTTAAGAAAATTAGATTGTTTTGTAATCTTGTGGTCTTTACAAGCGCTCGTGTGGCTTCGGCATCCTTATTGCCGACGCTAATGCGCCATTCATGCATCTGCGTCGGCAATCACCTCAGCAATTGCTGAAAGCCGATGCTAATTTCGAAGACTGTGTAGTCCAAAAGTCTAGCAAACTTAAATTGCAATTGTGGCCATACACATTATCATGCTTCACTTGACAAATAAATTTACAATTGCAAAAAATTGTTTAATAAAATGGTGAAAAAGGTGTACCTTGATTGCTCATTCAGTTAAGCGACCGATTGTGAATGAAAAAATAGCTAAATTATACAACAATGGCTCAACTCTTGTGGTGTGCGTTTGAGCAACACATGCAAAGGACCACTCTTCATTCAGCGGAGCCAAGTGGGTGGAATACAAAACAAACAACACTGCAAGAACAAAGGGAAACGATGGATCAATTGTTTGGCGCTTGACCAAGTACAGAAGTCAAACCTACCGGAGCAAGTTTAGATCGAGTTTGTGATTTGATTTCATAGAACGTAAAACTGTTCAAGCTATTAATCGGGAATGTGTGAAAAGAAAATTGCCAACAATATTCAGACAAAGATTTAATAGATAGTTCAGTTTGTTTTGCAACAGACATACAAAATGAAATAACTTCAAGCATGCAAGAGTTTTCATTATGTATTTTCCAGGTTGTTCAGTTAACGTTACATAATTATAGTCAAACGAAGTGGTGCTCAAAATAATGCACCACAATCGCGGCAAACTGACAATGTGGGTTCACAAGTAATACATTATAATCGTTTAGGCTGAAAATCAGCAACTTCAAGAAATCATGTTCAGAATTATGGAAATATTATCACCCTCTAGAATTAGCTAATTTTAGAAAAAAAACGACGCCGTTGAATGCAAATACAACATACAGTAGAATTATATTATCACCCTCTAGAATTAGCTAATTTTAGAAAAAAAACGACGCCGTTGAATGCAAATACAACATACAGTAGAATTTATTGCAACTAAATTCTACTGTATGTTGTATTTGCATTCAACGGCGTCGTTTTTTTTTCTAAAATTAGCTAATTCTAGAGGGTGATAATATAATTCTACTGTATGTTGTATGTGCATTCAACGGCGTCGTTTTTTTTCTAAAATTAGCTAATTCTAGAGGGTGATAATATTAAGCAACTATCTGTTTGAAAAGTGTTACATATTTTATTACATTATTATTGTGTAAACTGTGCTCAACGTACATACCTAATCTCCGGTTGAACAAGCCAAAACTATATCTGGGTGCAAATATTGCTGATTTTTCTTACTTCTGGAAATGGGAAAATGACAGGTGTCATGGCTATGATTGTAACAATTCAGACTCTTAGAAATTTCCTCAAATAGCAACATATTTGGCCGTGTTTTAGTAGGTCATGGGCCTATCTTATTTCTGTGATGCATTTCTCAAAACCACTTTTATTTTAGGCCACCATCACACGGTGTGCACAACCCCTGAGTGGAATCAGTTCGAAACGGAGTAGAGAGGATGAACGATATGTCCATCTAATATTGGA
The DNA here is from genome assembly GCF_918807975.1 of Aplidium turbinatum. NCBI lineage: Eukaryota > Metazoa > Chordata > Ascidiacea > Aplousobranchia > Polyclinidae > Aplidium > Aplidium turbinatum. The sequence goes on from NC_137477.1 coordinate 34,835,980, forward strand.
GGCAAACCCTCATGCACACAAGCTACTTATATTTGATGCCAGGCCGCAAGCTAATGCTGTTGCTAATGTGGTATGTATTGCGTGAATTTGCTATGGACACCAGCTTTCACATTACACAATAGCAGTTCAACTGATCAACTATGATGCAAGCAATAAGCAATATATGTAACTGTAACTGGCATTTAGTTATTTGATCACTTTATTTTGTCACAACATTTCACATTGAGATGGTTTTTTGGTTAAGTGTTGTGCAAGTTGTTAACGAGAAACTTACTTTCATTGAATCCACTCATTGATTGGATGCTTTCACAAACGGAATGGCCCGTTTCGGAGAATCCTTTTCGGAAAATCCAATTGGAGAAGTCCTGATTCGGAGACAGCCTTTTTCGGAGATTTTTTAAAAATCCAATGACGCCTTCTGTTTATTTAGAGAATTTTGTATTTTATTCCACAATATTGTTTCTTTTGCATTCCAGCAAAGAAAAATAAATTGAGTTGAAATTTAGCAAAAAATAAAAAGCGAATTAAATTTATTTTTGAACTACGGTGATAAATTAAAATGTTTGCTCACATAAAATTGACATGTACCCTGCATCGTCGTTTGTATGCAAACTTAGAATATATTCGAATCCTCAACTATTAGAAAATTCCAATTCTCAGTTTAACAAGTCAATGCAAAAACGCCGGAGATGATTCAATCGATGTCAAATAACAAAACTAACAAAAATAACAGTTCATGCATCTATTTGGAAATTATGGCTGATTATTATTATTATCAGGTAGGTTATAAAAACACCTTAATCTTAATGTTAAGCAACAGAAAGCAAGATTGTTAAAACTAATTTTTAAATTGGGTGATCATTCACGGAATAGTCTGTTTCTGCAAGTTCCCTATTCGGCGATTTTTTGAAAATCCAACAATGCCTTCTGTAAATCCAACAACGCCCTATGTTTATTTAGAGAATTTTGTATTTTATTCCACAGTATCGTTTCTTTTGCATTCCCACAAAGAAAAATAAATTAAAATGCAATTTAACAAAAAATGTTTGAACTATTAAATTAAAATGTTTGCTCACATAACATTGACATGTATCCTACGTCATCCACCTTCTTTGCGTCATGTTTATGTCATTCGTCATGTCATTCATTTTGAAATAAGCTATTTGTTGATTTTATATGATATTTCAAATATATTTTACATCAAAATCAACCCTTTTCACAAAACGATGCTGTAACTCAAAACAGTCAAAGAAGTTTTGATGTCAACAAAACTTTTGAATGTAATGTAAAGGCAATTACATCGTTTTAACGTCGCCAGACGTTGAAATTGTGTACAAAAGGGAACTTTTGCTGACCAGGTATACAGGTTGTACCTGGTTGTACATACAGTTGTTGTTGTTGTACATACAGGTTGTACCTGAGAAACATTTACAAAATATTTGATAAAACTACCATTCAACGTTTTATAGGCAGAGAAACTTTTTCTCGAACCGTTAAAAATTTCATGATCAGATTACCGCTTCAATGTGTGATGGAAATCTACAAGTAAATCTGCATCAGGCATTGCAGAGTGCAAAAAACAGTGTTGCAGAACTCGTTTTCGAATATTAAATTCTCATCAGTGCAACTACGTTTATGAACACACCAACAACGGACAAATTTAAACTCAATATTACAAAGATAATAAGGACATATTTTCAGTGTTCAATTGAATATTAATAAATCCAGAGACATCAGAAAATCACTTCCAGCATGCAATTCCAGACTGACATTACTCGCTTAAGTTTTTTTTTTTGTTAAAACAGACTTAATATTCAAAGCAAAAACAGCCATCACAATGAATATCTACGGAAGTATATTAATTTACAGCACTTAGATAAGGAATGAAAATTAGTAATACAATGTAGCAATAATACAATAGTAGCGTATTCAATTAATTAGCGACGACCTTTTACAGTACACATTAATTCGAAAAGAAATAAGAATTTATCAAAAATGTCAGTCATGTTTTTTAGAAGATTTCACCACCGGTTACAGGACCATCTATGATTGTTACCTTGACAGAGTAAAACTATAATTGATCATATATGCCTTGGAGAGTAGCTAGTTGAGAAAATTCAGATAATACGAAACCAAGAAAGTTTCCAGCTATTATATACATGTGGTCTGCTGGTTCTTTTTGAACAGAATTTGTACTAATGTGTAGAAAAATCACTTTTCTATAAGTTTGAAAAGTTAATATTCTGGCATTTTGTATGCTTAACTTGCAGCCCTCGAAATTAGCTTCCGTCTACGACGGCAATAACATTGCCGTCGCCAAATCAACAAACCTTGGATTGCGGCGGCAATTGCCTTGGATTGCGGCGGCAAAGTTTCAAAAATTGCATTTTTTAAATAAAATTTGAAAATAGATATTCATTTAGGAGGTGGAGCTATAAATCATCGAGATAATTTTATTTCCAAGTATTTTATAGCTGGCATAATTTATAGCGATATTATGAGCAGTTTAAGATTTTTCAAAAAAGATTTTTGAGGGAGGCAATGGAAAGATCGTATTTTATTGATTAATAAATCCCATTGTAAACCTAACAAATGTAACAATGATTTATGACAAGTATCAAATAAAACAATCGCAACAACAACAAGGAAAAAACTCGTAGCCACGTGTTGCGTAATCTTCACGTAGCTGTAGCTTGCTTGATGTTACGCGAGTATCATGCTTTTGACAAAAACAATCATTTTCTTTGCAATACTGTATTGGTTCACCTCTTGCTTTACGTTGACTTGAAGCGAAAACAAATGATCAAAAAAAAATTTAAACGTCCGTTCAAATTACATTTATTTGCAGTAAGTAATGTAACCTAAGCGGGGTGGCTGCCACTCCGCCACAGCGGTTATGGCGTGGCCACCCCGTAAGTCGGCGCCAGTGGACACCGGTTACATCCCTAGTGATATGGTACGTTCCATATTCATAACTTTACCAAAGAAAATCGGAGCAACAGAATGCTCACTCCACAGAACAATTAGCCTTGTGAATTACGTAACAAACAGCTTACTCCAAATCATGATGATGAGATTGAGACCAAAACTACAATCGGAAATTTGTCCGATCTCCAGATCTGATCAACGCTTACAGTGAGATGATTTTGAGAGACTTCGAACATATGAATGGAGTAAAGGTTGGGATACAAAATGTAACAAGCTTGAGATACGCTGATGAATGATGATACAGTCCTGATAGCAGAATCTGCAAACGATCTACAGGACTTATTAAATTGTGCTGTCAATAACAGTACACCAATGGGTTTAAAGTTAAATTCAAAAACAGAATGTATGATCGTATCAAAAAAGAAAACTTATCCAAATGCAACCATACACTCAATGGTGTGTTGCACTCAATGGTGTGAAACAAGTTGATAAATTGAAATATCTTGGGTACACTATAACTTGCGATGGCAAAGTGACACAAATTAAAAAGAGAATCGCTATAGCAAAGGATATTTTCAGTAAAATGAGCACAGTCTTCAGGAATCGCAACATGACAACAAAGACCAAAATTAAACTTTTGAAAGCATATGTAGAATCAATTCTAACCTACGGATGTGAATGCTGGACAATAAGTAACGATATGATAATAAGAACAGTTAGAAGGCGCCAGATGCAATTTGTAGGTCATATTCACAGACATGGAGATTTGCAAAAATTTGGGATGGGAAAAAGAAGCAGTGGTCGTCAAAGAATAACTTATTTAAACAGATTGAATCAATGGGCCACAAACACAACAGTCAAAACGAACGATTAAATACGAATGGCAAATGACAGAGAAGTTTGGAAGACCATGATCGCCAACGTCTGTATCAGATGAGACACATGATCATCATCAATCGTTTCTTTTGCATTCCGACAAAGAAAAATAAATTGAAATTTAGCGAAACATAAAAAGCGAATTGAATTTATTTTTGGACTGTTAAATTAAAATGTTGCTCACATAAACTTGACATGTATCCTGCGTCACCGTCTGTATGCAAACTTAGAATATATTCGAATCCTCAACTATTACAAAATTCCAATCCCTAGTTTAACAAGTCAATACAATCAATGCGGTACATAACAAGTAGGGTGGGTCGAAACGGACTTTTTCTCCGATTTCATTGCTACAAACTTTCTTTCTTGCAAATAATCATAAAACGACATTCCTGAAAGTTTGAGCTTGATCGAACATCGTGTTCATTTCTAAAAATGCTGATTCTTGCCACTGTTCACTACCTGTGAAATAAGTAGAGCCAGTAAAAGTCATTAAAGTCATATTTTTTTGGTAATGCAGAAAGTTGTCAAACCGATAACAGTGAAACAACGACGTTTCTAGGGTGTCTATTTAAGAAGTTATAAAGTCATAAAAAGTTATATTTTCTGTTTTAGATCATAAAATATGACTTCATTTTTACTTCAAAATACAAAGATTGAGCCGGAGTAACTTTGTAAATGCAGGTCAAACAGCTCCTGTAGACATTGAACTTTGATAATTTGTGGAAGGGAGGCAATGAGAGTTCTCACGCTGAGTCTCACTTAGCATTGAAAGCAACATTTTTATTACTTTCTGTAGCCTAGTAATAGCGCTTGCTGTTTGATGTTAATTTGCATTGTGACATCATCTTGACACATTATTTTACAACACACAATCCAGTCTCTGAACATTATAAACACTTGCAGTAGGCCACTACGTCGCTAATAAGCTGAACCGTCGTAACTCCAAAAATGCAATTTTGAGAAAATTGAGTTTTAAAGTTCACGCTGTGTTTGCTGTACATTGTTTGTTTGCTGTTGTTTGTTTGCAACAGTGTTGTTTGCACGCTATGTTTGCTGTTTGATCTTTCTAAAAGTTCTCTAACGGAAAAACATGAACACTATACATTGTTTTTCATGGAGCTTTGTTGTTGAAAAAAAAGATAATTCTTTTTTGCAAAAATTGAACGTTAGAAAAATGAGTATGGACATACGATAGTTTAACCATAAAAAATTGTCGAAATGTAGTTACAATAAAACAGCAAAATTGTTATGCGAAATAGAAAGAAATATAAGTAAGCCTTAAATATCAACATGCAAAAAACGATTGAAAGAAAAATTAACTAAAAGAAAAGGGAGTGTTAACGTGAAACGTGTAAAATTACTTGCAGAGCAGAGTATCGTTAGTCCCATTTTATTATTTTATTTTTTTGCAAAACTATCGTAACTCCAATTTACGATAGTTCATCGTTCTGTATCATCAAAACTAAAGCAGATGGACTTACGATGCTTTAACAAAATAAACTGTAGTTTATAAAGATATCAAATCAATCAAAAATGCAATTTTGAAAAATTTGGACTTACGATAGTTCAGCTGATTAACGGCGACTAAGTCAACCAGTGCTGAGACCTCAAGAGTCAAGGGTACTTTTCGAATACAGAGCTTTGACTCTTACTACTAAGTAGCTGGTTTGGTAGGTAGGCCTACACATAGGCGCCGACTTTTATTTTTGCACGGGGTGGCAGATAGCACAATATGGCAACCTGTAAACTTTCAAACTGCATGTTTTTGTTTGATTTTACTAAGCATTCGAAAATTGCATTTTTTTTAATGAAATTTGAAAATAGATATTCATTTAGGGCAGTGATTCCCAACCGCGGCTCTTAGAACCGCATGCACCTCCAAGCTAGCCTTCTTGCGGCTCTCGTTGACCCCTGAAAATCCCACAAAAAAATGTAAAAAAATCTATTTATAATAACTAGGGCGATTATTTTATGACTTGTCAAAATTGTTTGCGAAGTCAAAATTATTTACAAACTGTATTGTCGTTGTGTCGTAGAGGTTGCATTGTCAGTGAAATTTTCATTTTACATCTTACACAGTGATGTCAGGTTGTTTTTTTGAAAACAAGAAAGTGAATCTAAGAAACAAGCCCAAAACAGGCAAATCAACACAAAGACAAGCCCAATAATTTGCAACCAATACCAATTAGCACAAAGCACGCTTAAAGCACACATAGGCTATCCGCTAAAGCACACGTTAATTACTTGAGTGTTTTCATGCGGCTCCATACGTACTCTGAAGTTTGAAATTCGGCCCCGACACCAAAAAAGGTTGGGAACCACTGATTTAGGGAGTGGAGCTATCAATCATCGAGATAATTTTATTTCCGAGTATTTTATAGCTGTCATAATTTATAGCGATATTGAGCAGTTTAAAATTTTTCAAAAAAAATTTTTGGGAGAGGCAATGGAAAGATCGTATTTTATTGATTAATAAATCCCATTGTAAACCTAACAAATGTAACAATGACTTATGAAAAGTAACAAATAAAACGATTGCAACAACAACAAGGAAAAAAATTGTAGCCACGTGGTGCGTAATCTTCACGTAGCTTGCTTGATGTTACGCGAGTATCATGCTTGTGACAAAAACAATCATTTTCTTTGCAATACTGTATTGGTTCACCTCTTGCTTTACGTTGACTTGAAGCGAAAACCAATGATCAAAAAAAGATTTAAACGTCCGTTCAAATTACATTTATTTGCAGTAAGTAATGTAACCTAAGCGGGGTGGCTGCCATCATGCCATAGAGGTTATGGGGTGGCGTGGCTGGCCACCTCGTAAGTCGGCGCCAGTGGATGCATTAGACATTTGAATTTTTGTAATGATTTTCAAGCGAAACAGAAGTGTTTTGTTAGTTGTTCGAGTGTGTTATTGTTCAAAATACATGTAAAAACTTACATACGAGTTATTAATTAGAGATTAGCATAATTTTGATTCTTTAAAACAAAGTCATATATTACACTGGTCAACACAAATTTTTTGGCAGACAAAGTTAGAGTGTTTTTGGGGGTTTTGAAGGGCGCTGATTTTGAATATGGCCTTAGTTTTCCCGAATTGGCTTTAGCTTTCCCGAATTGGCTTTAGTTTTAGAGATATCGCATAGGGTCATTTTGACCAAAATTCCATATTTGAGCTTTATGCGCTAGATCAAAAATAAAAGTTTAACAATATTAGATGTTTCAGAAATGCAATTTAATGGTCAATTGTGAACAATAATAACAGTTTTAAGTTTAAATACAGCAACATCACGAAATTTTTAGGGATATTAGATTTGTCATACTTCAAAACTTTATGTTACCGATGTCATATACACAAAATACACAATCATATACAGTAGAGTAAGTACATAAAACACTAAAAAATGTTGCATTAAATCAGTCAATCAACATTGTATCATAAAATTTAGATAAAAGGAACCACATTATCTTTTTCATTGTAAATTGAAAACATTGGTATGAAATACAATAAGATTAAAACTACTAACTTGCGACGACAAAATGTTCGTCTCTTGTAAGATTTTCGCTTGTGAGAAACTTTTGGACAGTTTCTCAACAGGTTTCAGCAATAGTATGCCATCATGTGCTCATTCCATCTGCCCTGATATCTTTCTTCCATTGTCTTGGTGGAACCTTTCCCCCTTCTCCTCACTGTAATCACCAAGATTGTCTGGAAATCTATCAAGGTGGCTGAACAGGAAGTGAACTTTAATGCTCATGTTAGCTCCACATTTTCCAAATGCAGCTAACATCTTCCGAACTAATTCTCTGTAATTAGGTGCTTTGTGATTCCCCAAGAAGTATTGAACTACATCCTTGAAGGAGTTCCATGCAGTGAGTTCATTGCTGTTCATCTGACTGGTGAAATCCGAATCTTTCATCAACATTCGAATCTGAGGTCCATCAAAGACACCAGCTTTAAGCTTTTCATCGGAGAGTCCTGGAAACTGACTGCAAATGTACTTGAAGCAATTCCCTTCCTTGTTTAATGCTTTGACGAACTGCTTCATTAACCCTAATTTGATGTGCAGAGGAGGAAATACAATTCTATCCCTGGGAACAAAAAGTTCATTGATTGCATTAGCTGTTCCAACTTGAAGACTAGTGAGTTCTGGCCAGTTTTTCTTGCCCCAGTGCTGGGTTCTCGCCCTGCTGTATCACAAACACAGGAAGCAAGGATACTTGGTGTATACACTTTGTTGACCAATTAGAAAATTGACCATTTTTATGTCAACACAGATGAGCTACTTATGGGTATTGTAGTCAAGCTTTTCAAGGACAAGTTTGATGGCATCATACTCCTCTTTCATCTTGGTAGAATGTCCAATTGGTACAAGAGCAAAATGTGGGACGGAATGTAGTACTTCACAGTAATTTTTAAATTAGCGTTAGTTACTAATTATTATGTTATATCAAACAAAGTTGATAAGATTTACGTCTTCTTGGTGAGATGTTTAGGGGATAAATACACTAATTTGGGCTAATCTATGGGTATAGGTATCTTCTAAACTAGAGTCAACCTGGCAAAACCAATGTCATATTCGTAATCAGCGACCTTGAAAACCCCAGAAAACACTCTTAGATGTCCTGCCAAAAAATTATTTTCTCATTTTGTTGACCAGTGTTATCATATATTTCAAAAAATAAAGTCATATTTTTCAATTTTTTAGGTAAAAAAGAAGGTTCTAGTATAGCACAACGTCACTATCAAAGCAGTTGTAATTATTAGGGTAGGCCAGTCCGTGGTGCATTCCCAGGTCCAACGTCAATGCAGGTGAACAATGGTTGCGATTATTACAATTCAAGTACTTGACAATTCTTGGCACATTTTCTCAAATGATCAAAATATAGTCATCATAACACACATTATTACCTGATTTGTTGCCACACAAGTGTGGATGCGAGCCTTGCATTTCTCATCACGTCGGGAACAACACCAGTATTTCTTAAGCCCGTCTGGACTATATTGAGCCAGTTGAAACATGTAGCCATCATGTAGAAAAACCTCACCTTTGCGCTGCGTACTAATCGATTCCTCTGCCATGATCAAGTAACATCAACTGGGAGTCTAACGAAGGAACTAATCAAAGGAATTTCAGGTCATGTAACGCCGAAACCCAGGTTTACTCTAAACTGCCACTTAGGTTTTAACTTCATCTTTTATGGCAAACGCTATTTGGCAACTGTCTTTTTTTTGTTGACACGTTTTGGCTGAGACTTTATCTCATTAACCCCTATTGGTAATCATGAAAACTATTGTTTTCATGTAAAACACATATTTTGAACGAACCCAGACATCAAAACTCGTCATTTTTACATTGATTCAACGTCTGCAGACGTTGAATGAATGTAAAAATGACGGATTTTGCCGTCTGGGAAGGCACTCAAAGGTAAACACTGGATAAAATGCAAGAATGCAAAAGATACCATATTGTCCCTGTGGAATATGTGGCAAGAGAGTGCTGAGAAATTCAATGCAATGCAAGGAATGTGGAAAGTGGGTACATGCAAGATGTGTTAATGTCAAGAGAGCCGCAACAAGATTGGCGAAGTGTTTTGTTTGTGGGAAATGCAGTAAAGGATGGAATGAAGTGGAAGGCCATGATGATGAGTTCTGCCATGGCATCGAAACAATGACAGACTTCTGTTATCTGGGTGATCGGATAAATGGAAGTGGTGGATGTGAAGCAGCGGTGACAACAAGGGCAAGATTGGGCTGGGCAAAGTTCAGGGAATGTGGGGAAATATTGTATGGCAGAAAATTTTCACTAAGGATGAAAGGAAAAGTATATCGGAGCTGTGTGCGGCCTGCAATGCTATATGGTAGCGAGACATGGATATTGAGAGAGAGTGAACTGGCAATCCTGAGAAGAACGAAAAGGTCAATGGTGAGAGCAATGTGTGGGGTGAAAACGAGAAGGGAAAAAAGGACTGAAGAATTGTTGGATATGCTAGAGATGAGAGAGACCATAGACCAACTGGCAAGGGCAAATGGAGTAAGATGGTATGGACATGTGATAAGGAGGGAGGAAGGAAGTTTTCTTAGAAAGGCACTAGATCTAAAGGTGGATGGGAAGAGGAAACGCGGTCGTCCAAGAAGAACGTGGAAACAACAAGTGAAGGATGAATTTAAAAAAGTCGGACTGAAGGAGGAAGATGCAAGGGACAGGGTGAAATGGAGAAAAGGGATTAAGACAATTGCTGCGCGGAAACAATCGGCCACCCCCACTAGTGGGGAACAAACCGACGATGGATTATGATGATGATGATGATTGTCGAATTAAAATACAAAATTCTTTAACTAAACAGAAGAACCGGACATACATTTCTCTGTTATCATTTTTAATGTAAAAATTCCTTTTTGTGGTCCCTTTGTCTGGAACAAATAAAAACTGTGCTGTTGAAATTTCCGATTGTAGTTTTGGTCTCAATCTCATCAACATGATTCGGAGTAAGCTGTTTGTTACGTAATTCACAAGGCTAATTGTTCTGTGGAGTGACCATTCTGTTGCTCCGGTTTTTTTTGGTAAAGTTATGAATATGGAATGTACCATATCACTAGGGATGTAACCGGTGTCATAAATATGTTTTATGATCTCAGTGGTTAGGTCTAAACTCCACTCATCTAAAGCTTCGAGATCAACTATTGTGGAATAAAATACAAAATTCTCTACTGCAAGTAAACAGAAGGCGTCGTTGGATTTAGAATTTTGTATTAGTTGAGGATTCTAATATATTCTAAGTTTGCATGCAGACGGCGACGCATGATACATGTCAATTTTATCTGAGCAGACATTGATAGTTCAAAAATAAATTTAATTCGTTTTTTAGTTTTGAGATCTCAATGGTTAGGTCTAAACCCCACTCATCTAAAGCTTCGATGATTTCAACTATAAAAGAAGCGATATTACAACATTCTCTAAATAAACAGAAGACGTCGTTGCCCATTTGATGTGAGCAAACAGTTGAATTTAATAGTTCAAACATTTTTCGCTAAATTTCATTTTAATTTGTTTTTCTTTGTCGGAATGCAAAAGAAATGATGTTGGATTACAGAAGGATTATCGTTGGATTTTCAAAAAATTGTCGAATAGGGAACTAACCGCTAAAGACTGTAGCCCAATAGGGAACTAGCCTAATCGGATCAGCCAAATCGGACTAGCCGAATCGGGCTGTAGCCGAAAAGGGGAATAGCCGAATCGGACTAGCCGAATCGGATCAGCCCAATCTGACTAGCCGAATAGTTGCAGACCCGTTGTACCAACTGTTTGGCCAACTGTTCTACTGTACAGTCGGTTTCCAGTCCATATTCTACTATTTAGAAGTCCATGCTTTAATCAAACGAAATTTTATGCGCTTCTTCATCGTGTGTCACATGGCGGTAGCCCAGAGCATCAGGCATGCTATTTTATGCGCTGACAATGATCTTGTGAACTGTAAAAAGTTTGCAAATTTACAAATACTGGCTTAATTGTTACGTAAAAGTTATTCTTTCATCAAATGCTTAATGTTTACCGGTGTCGTTGCAATTATAAAAAGTGGTACAAAATTGGATAAATGGTTCTTCGGCAGTAAAGAAAAGTAATGCTTCCGATGATATGGCATCGCGCGTTCATGAACAGGCAGTTTTGCGTCTTCAAGTATTCCAGTGACGAGGCGACAACCTCATCCTCCGATGATCCGATTCTGACTAGTTCTTTGTGTTGCTCGCAGCATCATCCTAATTGTGCCGAAATTATGTGAGTGTATACGTTACTCGAAGCAATCTTCTCACAGGGAGCTATTGATTTGTTACCGGTACCTGATTGAGCAATTAACGTTATTTCATGATAGTTCAATGTCGCTAGATGTTGAATTAATGTAAAACAAACGTAAATTTCTTATTGGGCTTTGCTGTTACGCGATATAACCCGCCGGGAAAATTAAATCGATTTGTGCTGACTCGAACGTTGAATTAACTCAAAATTAACTTACTTTCCCCCCTCCAATGACTTATTTAACGTGAATCACCGTAACAGCGTGCGTATCGCGTTGCTCGCTTTATCGCTACTTTTGGTATTATTACATCACAACAAATCAAACAGTGCGATCGTGATAGACTATTCGATTATCCTTTTCTCTTCTCGTTTTGCATGATTTTGGTACAATTTTTTCGTAATAAACGTTCACAGCAATTGCGGAGGCAATTTCAACTTTTGCCGTTTGGCCTCGTCAATGTTTTTGCGAAGTAAAAATATGCTAATTTCGAAGACTGTGTGAGTGTTCACAGCAAGTAAAATAGTCCGAGGTGAGGTCTTGGTGCGATGTTTCTGCTTATTAAACTCCCGTTGCGAGTAAATCAAAGAGGAAGAAATTTTGAACAATTTTTGTCCTAATTAATTATGTGTGCTCATTTTGCGATGGCATTTTTACTGCCGTAGCAGAATGGCCATTATGACGTTTGCGGCGGCATTTACCACGGCAATTGCCGTGTGCCGCCGCTAATTTCGAGGACTGACTTAATATTTAATTTTTGCAGAAGTACCCTAAAACGATTATTTTGCTTTATCTTGCTGCCTTTTAATTGCCGTGCTTAACTGCTTATCCAATTTTACGCAAAGTGCAAAACAATGAACCGCTCCAACGCAATGCGGAGTGTGTGTGCCAGTGTAATATATATATTAGTTAGCTTTGCATGCGAATCTTACATAGTGCTTTATTTCTGAAATCTTCGATGCAAGAAACCCATAGATGTTTTACTAGTTGGAAAATCTTGCATTGTTTACATCTAAGTATGTTACAATGGTTTACATTATGTTACAATGTAAATAATGACTGAAATTTTCAGTAAACAATGACGGATTATATTGTTGTGCAATGCAAAAATAACTAAATATATCGGCTTGATATCAATGGTTTATATCGTGTTCATTATAAAATTGAAACAAAATTTGCATTAGTTTTTCATAAGCCAATGCTTTCCGAAGCTCATAATTTCTAGTTTTTATGGAACCAAGCATCCCTTAGCAATAGTACCTAAAATATTGAATTTTTTTCGCTCTGCTTTGCCTTTTTGCTTGGCATTGAGCACTTTTGGTAGTGTTAATAGTTTTCATTGTTTTTGAATTTTTTGTTTGTGTGGTTTTGGCTTACAATCGCATGTAGACATTTCGATGTGAGAGGAGTAGCTTATCTGAAATTTCTAATTTGCAAACTTGTTGATTTTTAAATTATTGATTTTTTCAACAGCGCCTAACAAAGAACCAAAAGCCATTCCATTTGCACTGTAGCACATTTATGACTAATCATGTAGGATACTAAAAAAAATACAAATTTGTAAGGAAGCAAGTTTGCTGTACTATAGACAGAAGCAAAACAAATCCATTGGGTTTGAATGACCCTATTGAAACCCAATTACCCTTCAGTCTATGTGTGGTGCAATTTATGTCTGTCTATGGTGGGTCTCATGTTATTGCATAAAGCTGAAAATGACGTTTAGTGAGTTACTTGGAAGAGAAGTTATTTTGTTTTACCAAAGACAATTGATAGACAACAAAGTATTTGACTTGAAAAACACTGATCAATCCCAGTTGGCCTACTTTGTTGTCTATCCATTGTCTATGATATTAGCGATGTAGAAAACGAAACTTGTACAATGTACAGTACGTCACGTAATAATTTGAAACCTTTTTTTCAATGCGATCTAGCCAATGAACAAAAATTTAAAGATTATAGAAATGAAAAGAGCGAGTTTTCTATTATTCTTACATATCCTGCACAGTGCACACATAAAACGGAGTTGATCTTTATTGCAATACTGGCAGTCTGACATGTGGAGTAAGGAAAGCTTTCACATTGTGTTTACATCATTTAGGTAAAGATACCATTTAGGTAATGAGCATTTTTTAATAATTGAATTCTGTAGGAAAATCAATGTCATGAATCATGATCATAAAAATACAAAAAATTAACATTAAATAAAGGTTGATAAAAAATAGTCTATAATTATAATTTCATATCAAAAACCATTTCTGGTGAAAATGTGATGCATAACAATGACAAAAAGTGAAGATCATCGAGTTTAATATCTGTCTCTACCTCCTAAAAAACACGGTGCAATGTATCAACCTTGAGTTTCTAAAAGCTTATACGAAATACCGCTACACTGATTGCAGTTCCACAATGGATTTTTTCATGTTCTAAATGTTCTAAATGTTTGAATAAAGAACACGTTTGTGGAAATTTTTACGGTATAGCTACTAGCTACATAAAACCTTCAAATCTAATCAGGCACATTTATGGTAATTTTGCTTATTTCATGGAATTTTGATTTATATTGGTTTACATGTCTTTTGTACAGAAACGTATTGTATACGGCAATGGATATTTTTTGGATCGAACTTCTACTGTTTCCAATAATTTGTATGTTTCTGGTATGCAAATTCAATGCTTTAAATCTAGTCTGGGAGCCAAATGCCATTTTTTACCTTAACCTTGCATTACTGTATTAAGTTTTTTTTACTGTTGATTTTGGTAGCCAAGGGTCTCTATTTTCAGAAACTGCTTGATGACATGTTGTCACCTTTGAGCAATTTGAGAAATTCAAGATGGCCGCCATTACCTAGAGCAGAAATGACCATAACTCCTTACCCATTCACATTAGGAAGGTGATTTTTGTCTCTATACCTAGGTTGTAGGGGTCAAGCTATCCATTAGAACTAAGTATTACATTAATATCGTATTACATAATGGTAATTTCCAAGATGGCGTCCAAGATGGCCGCCATTACCTATAAATGACCATAACTCCCTACCCATTCACTTTAGGAAGGTGATTTTTGTCTCTATACCTAGGTTGTAGGGGTCAAGCTATCCATTAGAACTAAGTATTACGTTAATATCGTATTACATAATGGTAATTTCCAAGATGGCGTCCAAGATAAACATATCGTCTCCCAACGGAAAGTCATCCACCCATTCCCTTGCCATGCTGATCACACAACCAGATAGTAACAGTAGTAAAACAGTCCAAGAAGACACCATTAGACGTGTGAAAAAGGAAGATATGATTAAGGCACTCGAGTATGACGTCGAAATAAAGAGATATAATGGTCCCAAGAAGCATCCGATGCCACAGAACACCCCCAAACGATCAGTTCATCCTTTGTGTATGCTGGCACAAGTAATTTCAAAGAGGAGAGGCAGTGAGATGGACTTTGCATTCCTTCAAGGCATGAAAAGCGCACTAGATTGTCCTGAGTACAATGGGTACAATACTAGGGATGCACGTCAACAGGGTCATTTAGTACAACCAAAGACGTCGGCTGCAATGTCAGGCAACAGTTCGGAGTTTTTACTTGTGATCTGCAGCTGTACAAGGTCGCTCTAAAAGTTCAGTGGACTTATCGAGACAGGTTTTCAAATGTTAATATGTTTAAATTTTCAAATTTTTAATTTTTAATTTTTATTTTAAATTAAGTTTTCAAATGTTCAAATGTTAAATGTTTGTATCATGGGCCAATCCTATAGATGTTTGCTGGTACACCTCTTCATTTTCTTTGAATTTCAAATGTTAGTCTACAATTGGGAGGGATGCACTCTTTAATGAGCTTCATTGGATCTATCGGGACACTGATGGCTGATACCGGTCTGTCAGATATAATGTCCTCTGTGTTTGGTGGTAAGTTGAAAATGCTCACACGGAAAAAGTTTCTCCAGAACGTCAGAGCATTGCGAATGGTAGCTGAAGAGGCACTTCGCGGAATCATTCAAGATAAACTATTATGTATATATTGCAGTGGTGACCTCATGCAAATTCTCGATATCGAAGCCAGCAAGAGTCAAACTACCAAACTTTGGGTCGATGTCTTGATTAAACCTGTCCTGCTCACCATGATTTTCGTATGGGCTGAGCGCGAAAGTGACTGGCCCATCATTTGGCAAACTACAAGCAAATGCTGCCATACTTCTTTGCTGCGGGCATGTGAACTATGCCAGATATAGGTTGTGCTACCTTCGTGAGATGGAACGGCTACCACAAGAGGTATTGTCACACTTTATGAAGGGTGAGCATGTTATGCACCATTCTACTGGCTTAATGAATGGCATCTGGAGCGATATGATGATTGAGACGACCTTCATGCGGTATGGGCATGCTCCTGGGAGGATAGTTGGCATCACGCTTTAAGCCAAAAACGCTGAAGCTATGGACCCTTAGTTTGCATGCATGCAGCAGGTTGAATCTGATCTGGATGACATGATGGATGAGGACACTCAGAGTGAGGTGGTAATAACACACAAAGAAGAGGCAAAAGCCAGGATTGCTAAAGACAAAAAAGACCGAGATGGAATAAGACAAAAAATCGACACCTGCAATAATCCTTTAGATTCTGCGGCACACCCCAGTAGTATAGTCAATGTAGTTAGCGGCCAGATTGGTTCAAGTAAAGTCAATGTCCAAAATACTTTTAGTGTCACAATCGGGACTGAACTAATGACAGTTTGCGAAAGTCGGTTACCGCAGGGACTTTATGAAACCATCACGAAAAAGGTTGTTACTATGGATCATGTAAGGAAGCATGTGAAGGTAGGAGCTGTAAAAGTACTTGATACCAATTTGATTTACGCAAGGGTGATTGGGTTACAGGGTATTGGGTGGGACATTAACATTAAGGATGTGCTTGGTCATGAACTTGCGCCAGTTCCAACGTCCATGTTTGATGATACTGGAGAGTGGAGATATGAGGATGGCGAAATCTAAATCTACTTTGAAGAAAATTCTCCAAGTTGAGGTGTCTGATAGAGTAGCTGGTGGTGCAAATGTTAGTGTTCTTGATGGCTCAGCAATACTTTGGGTAGTTCCTTGGCCTACTGATGGGTCTGTGAAAGACTATATATCAAACTTTAAATATGCCATAGGAAAAAGGTTACGGGTCGAGGACGTGTATCTGATATTTGACAGATATTATGATTACAGAATGAAGAGTATTACCAGAGGATCTAGGGCAACTGATGGTGTCAGTAGGTTCATCAGTTGCAAGTCAACAGTAAACTTCCAGCGCAGAAGATTCTACTAACCTCTTCCAAAAACAAGATGCAACTGATAGTTGATGATTTTGTCCAGGATAAGAAGTTTCATCAGGACAACACACAGCATCATAAGTTAGTGGTAGCAGGAGCAGATCAGGTGCCAATCGAAATCAGCAAAGGTGGAGTTGTGATCTCACGGGCAGTTCTGTCAACTTCACACGAAGAAGCAGATAACATCATTGTCCTACAGATCTTGAGTTTTGCTGCGCAAAATGAGGAAAGCAAAATTACTGTTGTTGCCGATGACACTGACGTCTTTGTTGCTGCATTATCATCACAAGGCAAATCTCAAGAATGTTGTATTGATGGAGTCCCCCATCAAAGGAAGGGCGGTGCTTGATATAGGAAAAACTGTGCAGAAGCATTGTCAGATAGTCGAAGGAATACTCCTGGCACTGTCACAGCCAGAAACACCAATGTGTTTCTGGCTGTGACACCTTCACTCCCTATTTTAAAATTGGAAAAGCTACTGCATTCAAAACACTTCGATCAGGGCACTCACTTAACTTGTTGGGTGCACCAGGGCATTCTATGGCATCTGTTATTCAACAGGCTACCTCCTTCATTTCCACGTGCTATGGACAAACAGACTGTAGTACAATGTCAGAGACAAGGTTAAAAGTATGGCTGTCACAAACATGCAAAGGGTCATCAACACCGAAATTGTGTACCTTGCCACCAACAACTGAGGCATTCAAAGAGAATGTTAAAAGAGCTCATACGCGCCGACTTCCGGGGGGCGGCGCCCCCCGTAAATTTATGGTTGGGGGGCAACAAAAATGGTGATTCCAAGTGGTGTTTTAAATATAAAAAGTTTGCGAAAGAGATTTAGATAATGTAAACGGACTTAAAGAATGCCGAAAGCAAGAAAAGCCTACGTTGCTCTTGCCCGCAAAACAGCAGCTGATCGCATAGCTTTCTCATATGGTATGGAAATTTCAAAGTAGATGGCAAAGTAACTTACGCTGCTGGACAGTAAACCAGCTAAATTGGACGCGCTATTTTCAACGAGGTCTTCCCGCTGTGAGACAATTATGATTCAACAGAACGCATTGTTTTCTTTGCAATGTGTGAGAATTAAATCGAAAACCGATAAAAGAAAAGGTGTTTAATGGTCTTGGTCGCAGATATTGCCTGCATTAACGACGTCTCTTACCGCTATTATCACCTAGCTAACCTGGCATCATTGTTTTATGCTGCCGCTCAGGTTTGACATCGACTTTAACGATCATGGAATGTTACGTAATAATAAGAACGATTATATCCTACTCGCAAAAATAAAAAAATGATCTCTTAAAACAGCTCTTTCTGTTTTGTCTCGTGAGCTTTGCATATTGCTCAACAAGTGCATAAAGTTTAGAATTGACAAGAAATCATTGAATTTGAAAATTAAGTTTGAATCACTGCAAATAAACGTATTCAAAACTTTTACTTAGGCCGACGCGATTTCACACTCCGTAATCTACGTCGACAATGATTTTTAGTGCGTTTATTTTGAAAACTGCCGAGCTGGAGACAACAGCATGTCCACGTGTTAGTTGAACTTGCCTTTTTGAAGTGAAAATCACTTGCGAACATCTCGACCTTTACTCGAGTATATAGCCTACTGTATTCAATAAAAGACTACAAAGACTTTCGATAAAAAACAGAAGAGAAAACACTTCGCCGTTGTCAACGCTTTGAAAGTAAGTAATTAGCGAAACGAGGTTAATATAACTGATAGCGGGTTTTCACTCTGCTTGAGATTTATTTTATTTCGATAACTTCACTGTCTTGATTGTTGTTACTCACTCGCACGAAACGGAAACGAATCGTCTTGTTTTCCAACTGTTCCAATTACGAGCTAACAACATCAAAATGTTTACGACTAGGCGTACTGCGTCTGCATGCGTAAAACTAATCGTTTCAAGCAGCGGTTCTAATGAATTCGGTTTGTGACCTATTTGTCAATATAAACAAGACACTAAGCTTAATCAAAGACTATTTTAATTGAGTAAAATAGCATTACAATTATGACGTCATCCCCTTTCTCGCCCCCCAAGGTTTTTTGAAAAGTCGGCGCCTATGAAAGAGCTCACTATCAGACTTTGGTATGGCAGTCACTAGAAGGGCAGAATCCACCCGAGTTGGACCCAATGGAATATGGCTGGGTAAAGGATGATCAAAACAAGTCCCTTCAACCAGTCACCCTACCTGATGAAGTCAAACTAGCCCCACAGATGGTACTACGTCTAATAAAATGTGGATGCCGCAGTATTACTCCATGCAGTTTACGTGCGGTGCTTGTAGTTGCAACTCTGCAAACATGAAATGCACAATATTTAGCGCCTGCTATAATTGGGATTGCTGTAACTTGACATCATAGCTGATTGCATGTCTTTGTGATGCACATGGGCAACACGATGCACAACAGTGTAGATCATTTGGCAAATTAGTACCCATCCTTAATAATTATGAATTGTATAATATGCTTTTGGTAGTCTGTGTGAGAATTCATACAATTTTGGTAAAGAGGTGACTTTCTTCAACCATAAACAGATGAAACCAGATTTACAATTAAAGAACATTTGTTATAATATAACACCTGTAGTCGTTTTCCTTTTCATATTTTCTCCAAGGTTGAATAGTGTATATAAAAGATACTTTAGGGTTACCGCGGCTATCTTGGTAATTACCATTATGTAATACAATATTAACATAATACTTAGTTCCAATGAATAGCTTGACCCCTACAACCTAGGTATAGAGACAAAAATCACCTTCCTAATGTGAGTGGGTAGGGGCATTTATAGGTAATGGCAGCCATCTTGGACGTCATCTTGGAAATTACCATTATGTAATACGATATTAACGTAATACTTAGTTCTAATGGATAGCTTGATCCTTACAACCTAGGTATAGAGACAAAAATCACCTTCCTAATGTGAATGGGTAAGGAGTTATGGTCATTTCTAGGTAACAACGGCCATCTTGGACGCCATTTTGGAAATTACCATTTTGTAATACGATATTAATGTAATACTTAGTTCTAATGGATAGCTTGACCCCTACAACCTAGGTATAGAGACAGAAATCACCTTCCTAATGCGAATGGGTAAGGAGTTATGGTCATTTCTGCTCTAGGTAATGGCGGCCATCTTGAATTTCTCAAATTGCTCAAAGGTGACAACATGTCATCAAGCAGTTTCTGAAAAAAGAGACCCTTGGCTACCAAAATCAACAGTAAAAAAAAACTTAATACAACAATGGAAGGTCAATCATCTCTGCCCCCGGACTAATCTGAGTTATCCAACGTTTTGCATCAATTGACACATCTTTTCCTGCTAGAGTGCTAGGTGTGTGAAAACCGCCATCCTTCTAGTGTTAAATATCTCTGTGTCTCGGTGTAAGTGCCTACTGCCTAGGCTACTATGATAGATGCTCAAGTGTCTAAGCCTTAACGCTCGGGCTCCGAAGGTAACTGCTTAAAAATATGATAGACATACTTTTTAAAAATTTATTTTCATGTTTTATCACTCTTTACTGAGTAGCAGGTTTCAGACTGTATCATCAACGAGTGTAAGCTACTATCCTCCATTGAATAAATGGAAGAAAAGTTTTGGATGGTGTGACTAAATTCTGACAATTTTTTACTAGCCCTTTGTGTCCGAGAAATGTTGTCAGTCTGGATTGCAACTACATGTTCTATTCAACTAAATTGTGCAGATGCAAGTTGTAAACGGGTAACTTATATTTGTATTTCAGGCTCGCGGCGGAGGCTATGAAAAGTCTGAGGCATACACCAGTTCAGAGTTAATATTCTGTGATATCCATAACATTCATGTGATGCGAGATTCCCTGCGAAAGCTTCAAGATGTTTGTCTTCCCCCCTCCACCGATGACAAGCACTGGTTTTCCAACTTGGAACAGACTCAGTGGTTACATCATTCAAAGGTTAGTTATACCAGCAGCTGTTCGTTAACTGCTGACGAGTGTAAGTTAGTTGCTTACAAAACATGAAAATAATTTTGTTTTGTGTGTAAGCAATTGATTGAGTTTCGCTTTTTGCTGCATGATTGTTGCTAACTTCACAGTGTAGATTTTAACGATCTGTTTTAGCCTGATGCTGCGAGTTCGTTGTGGCAATATCGAATTGCACTAGCTTTCATAATTATTCATAAGCAGACAAAATCCAAAAATCAACAACCGTGCCGAAAGGGAAGAACTACGTCACCTAATCTACTAATTAACTGATTCAATAAAATTTCACAGCAATAGCGCCTAACAGCACAGAAACTCAACAGCCGGCAGTCTCAAGCTAAACCAAAGAGCCACATTAAAGAACCACTCACTGACTTCAACACCATTCGTCATAGCACATGACTATTGACTAGGGAACTGTGTTCCGAAAGCTAGTGCAATTCGATATTGCCACAACGAACTCGCAGCATCAGGCTAAAACAGATCGTTAGAATCTACACTGTGAAGTAAACATTATGTTAAACCGCTAAAGTTACTTTGTTTTGCTTGTCTATGTTTCAAAAAAGTAAACTCTCTACCAAACTTTATATATTGATTTGCATATTGCTCAACAAGTGTATAGAGTTTAGAATTAACAAGAAATCATTAAATTTGAAAATTAAGTTTGAATCATGGCAAATAAACGTAGTCAAAAGTTTTACTTTGGCCGACACCAACTCACAATCCGTAATTTACGTCGGCAATGATTTTATCGCAGCAAAATTGCATTAATTTTGAACCCTGCCGAGCTGGAGACAATATTTCCGAGACCTTGTCCCATGTATAAGTCGAATCTGTCTTTTTGAGTTGAAAATCACTTGCGAAAATCTCGACCTATACTCAAGTATATACGGGCAATTCCAAATGTGACTAACGGGACATTTTGACTGCTTTTGGATGTAATTAAGAAATATGAGATGATGTAAAAACATGAAACCTATGAGATTAGTTATCAGTGACTTGGACCTAAACTTTGCACTATTTGAGAAATTCATGAACTTTTTACTTTTTTCAAAAATCTAAAAGTTTGTTGTGAGTAACGGGACAAGGGACAAATCTTAAAAATTGGTGCTGTCAATGCAAATTCAAAAGTCTGCTCATTGACAGCACGAATTCTATTGAAATGCCAGTATTGTGTAGTGTAAATATCAAGAAAATGTCAGCATGGTTTAGTTTGGAAATATTTTAAAGTGTATGTTAGTAGTTACATCATAAATGAACTGTGTCATTGTGACTAACGGGACATCCATGTTATTTTCATTATTTTTTTGTTGTTTTCTTGTATTAATCAGTGAACTGAGTAACAATTTTGTAAAACTAAAATGAGTCTTGCACCCCAGGTGAATCACAGAAAAATTTCAATAGGTGCCAGTACTTTGGGGCACCACTGCTAAGCTACTTCAATAAAATAATGTACAATATATTATAAATGACTTCTCTTTTTTTCTCTTAAATACTTTTTCTCCATTAATTACAACATTGATGCAGTCTTTCACTTCTGGTGATTGTCTTGAGATGTCATCACGCTGATAGAAATTACTTATATGTATCCATTTTGTCTATTTCTGTTAGTTTTTTCTTTGGGTTGGTTATTTTGACTGCAAAGGTTTTTTTGGTCATTTCTTCCCAGGCAAGTTTTTGAACAGCTGCACGCCTTTTGCTTGAGCTATATGGTAGATTTTTTTTCGCATGTGTTACAGCTTTACCGCAGCTTGATCTGCTCCTGAAGGCAGAGTGTGAGGTAGACACTGTAACAGTTTGGGAGGAAGAAGGAGCAGCTGAGTCAGAAATCTTCTTCTGTGCTTCTCGGTATAGAGATTTTCTCTGTCGCTCATACATTCTTTTTGCTTCAACAACCTTATTTTTTTCAATGTTTGACATTTTTTGTATAACTTCATGTTGTTTTGCCCTAAACTTTTTAATTTTTTCTTTCTATTGCTGCAAGTAATTTTCATAGGTTCCCTTATCTTTCATTTTTTGAATCTGTTTCCTTTTCCTTTCAGAGTAAAAAAATGTGTTGTTTCGCTCTTACTGTACATCTCTTTATGCTTGTCAACTTTTCTGGTCTACGATCAATCGGATTAGAATTACCTATAATGACTCATTTCGTATTCTACACAATATGCCTCGCTTTACTAGTGCACGTGAATGTCAAGTTAATGCAAATGTTATAACTTTTGATGCTCTATTGCGGAAAACAGTTTATGCCTTTGTGCAATGTTGTTACAAATCTCTCAATTCTCTTATTATAGCATTAATGTCCTCAGACGCTTTCTATAAAACGACATTTTTTTAAGCACTACAATGATTTGTTGCACATGTCATCCAAGTGACTCCTTACGTCTTGTCTTTTTGTGTTTTGGTTTTAATATGGACAATCTTGTCTGATACAAATAAATAATAATCACAAATTATTTATCATTAACAACAGATCAGGCTTTTTGAATAGTTATTAGTGTCACTGAAAAGACAATATCTAAAAAACAATTTTTACCACAACATACCAAACTTTTAGTTTATTGATAATCATTATACAAAAGATTGTTGTGGTTGTCTACTTTCAAGCTCTACCAGTGCATGATTAATTATCTAGCACACTCCCCAAGCCCTTAAAAGGTGTATTGTTGGTAGTATCTATTTAAAGCTACCCACAATGCCTCTCTTTATGAGCATGTGGTAGACTTGAGGAAGCATTAAAGGATGAAATAGTGTGTCTGTTTGCCACTTGGACAGCCAGAGCAATTATAATTCAATATGTATATACATTATACAAGTAATTTAGTATTATCTGTATAAACAAGCTATGTATACATTCGTTTTTGTTTTGTTAAAGGACTAGCATGAACCATAACTTGCATTTCATTACATATCTTCCTTAAATCAAAAAAAGAATTGGTAGCACCAATTACCAATTTGGTACCATTGGACCAGCACCCGCTAAATTCCATATACAGTAGGTAAAAGCAGCCCTATACTTCATAACCATACAGAAAATGAGATAAAACATCAACATTGTCATGAAATAAAAGTGTCTTTCAGCATCATATAAATATATACCCAAATCGTATTAAAATAGATACTTTCTTATGGCATGAGATTTTGTGACTAACAGGACATATTGTGACTAACAGGACAGTGTGATTAACGGGACAAAACGTTTTTTTACTAAAATATAAATACACAGTTAATTTGTTTTAAATTGTGAAAGATGTCTGTACAGTACTGTTGGAGTCTTTAATTAACCTGGAGTATGGCATTTGAGGGATTAGACAATTTGGTAAGAAAAAATGTTTTGTGAAAATATGTGACTAACGGGACATTGTCCTCCGGTCTGCTTTAAATTGTCAAAAACAAACCATAAACTATTTTTACATAACGTCACATAATGTTAATCTTTAGAAGAACAGTAATTTTGTTCAGAAAACTAATCAGATCACAAATATATGTTGTTCTATGCCAATTGGGGGTTATTTGAAAATTTACTTAAAATATAAACTTTTTTTGTTTCTTCAAGGTACCTCAGTAGATGCACCAAAAACACATATTTTCCAAGGTTAAAACTTGTAAAAACTTTTTTTCATGAAAGTTCAAAGTGAAATAAAACATAGTAACTTTAGCGGGTTTAGCATACTTTATTTCACACAAAATATAACATAATTAAAATAAAATAAACTCAAACGTTTTCGACACGTACATGTGTCCTCATCAGGAATTAAATTTGCAATACATAAAATGAAAATCGTAAGATAAATTTGACTATGCACTGTAACTGTAGCGACACTCTGGACTGAAAGCACAAACTGAACAAATGATACGAGAATGATTGCGAGTATAATTTTGAGTATAAGATTGAAAATGAGAAAGTTCAAGAAAGTTAATAAAAACCTTCAATATCTTAAAAACAATTCTACATCAGGTGAATTGAAAACACGGCCAAATTAAAATCTACCCAAATATTTACTCTTAAATGAACCCCTTTGAAGGATCGTAAGCAATAATTTTTGCCATAAAGATGTTTGTTAAGAGTGCCTGGTTATCGCTTCACTACTGTTAAGAGTGGTTTACTAACAACCAGGGCCATAAAGAGGATAATTTGGGCCCAGTATCAATGATACTCTCCGGCCCAAAGAAAAATGCACCTTATCCAACAAATGGGTTGTGATTTCTTCAAGCTTCGGGCCCCTTGGAATAGCTACAGCTCTTAAAATAATCCCAGGTCCAAAAATACTTTCCTGACCACCCTGTCATCACTACTGCCAACAACTGCTTGGTTAAAACATTGATTATATGAGGTAGATATTAACAAAGGCCGGAAGCTCTGGCCGAAGTTGACATTCTCTGGCCGGAACATCCTGCCTTCGTCCTCCAGCCAAAATCTTGCCTCTGGTGCATCACTACTGTTTTTCCACACCTCGGGGGGCATCACCCTAAAACACAGTATATCACTCACTGTGTTTATTCGATTGTAAACATCAGTTTGCATTTTGGGCGGCTTTCATCAACATAAGAAGCCATAGTGGTACTTGGTTTCGTACTTTTAAAACTATTGTGTCGCTCTTTTATTAAATAGGTCAATAATGTCCTGGCTCCTGGTGTGGCAGGACAACTATTGAATAAACCTGCACACTCAAATTCACTTGCCTGTTTGGATGTACGGTGGTTAGAGTTTAACTCAACGAATTACCCCTGTCAGAAATTGACTTTAGACTATGCAATGGAAAAGCGAATCAATGTACAATTTCAAACCTTTCTTCAAATTGAACCCTGGAATTATTTCAATATGATTTCAATAGCGGACGTCATAGCAAGGTAGAAAGTCCTAATTCATCAATCCTCTGTTTTAAATGGAAACTTTTTAAACTGCTTCTTCCTGAAAGGCGGTTTTCTCATTTGTTGTTGAACTCAGTGGTTTGTTGCTTAACCTTACAGATATAAATTACTTTTTCAACAGGTGATACTTGCAGCAGCCACCCGCATAGCTGATCGCGTGGAGAGTGGAAAATCTTCTGTCCTCGTCCACTGTAGTGATGGGTGGGACAGAACTGCACAGTTGACTAGCCTGGCAATGATCATGTTGGATTCCTACTACAGGACTGTGGAAGGCTTCCAGGTAATCTACTCGTTTATTTGAAACGTAGTTATAATACTGTGTAACTAAAAAACCTCTGTTGTCAGTTGCCATGTTCCAATCAACATTTTGTAGGTAAGAAAATGATTTTATTGCTTTTTGTTATTCGTATGGTTGGCATACTTGTAAAAATAAATGTAAGTTATTAATCAACAGTGAAACCAATAAGGCATCAAAAGTGTCTAGCTAGGAGGTGCTAATATTAGTTAAAACCTTTCTCTTTCAAACGGTAAGAGATCTAGTTTATGTGAGTTTTATTTGATTTACTGCAGCTTATCTCTCATTTCCTTCTCGTGGAATAATATATCTTATTTTAAAGACTACCCAACAGATAAATAAAACAACTATGTCGATGAATGCAATCTTTCCATTTTGCATCTTTACTTTATTTTTATGGGTATTACCACTTACCAGGTTTTAATTGAAAAAGAATGGCTCAGCTTTGGTCACAAGTTCTCACAACGATTGGGCCATGGTGACAAGAATCACTCGGATTCAGAACGTTCTCCTGTGTTCTTGCAGTTCATCGATTGTGTGTGGCAACTAATGCAACAGGTGAATCACCATATGCATCTTTTTATGCTCCTTTCTTTTCTTTTTTTTATGCTGTTATATGATTACAAGTTGAAAACAAAATAAGAACTTGAAAACAAAACAAAGAAGAACTTGAAAACAAAACAAAGAAGAACTTAAAAACAAAATAAAATCAGTTGACCCAGCGCCAGGAAATTATGAATCCTTTGCCAATCTTGTGCACCAGATAGCCAAGAGACACATCCCACGTGGATGCAGCTCAAAATATATTCCTGGTCTAAACTGTGAAAGTGCCAAGCTGTTGCAAAAGTACCAACAACTGTTTGAAGAAGACCCTTTTGCGGAAGCTACCATCCTTACCGGCGAACTCCTGATGATCTCCATCTCTGAAGAACGGCAACGAAAATGGCAAAACACCATCGAAGCTAGGGATATGTCGAGAAATAGCAAGAAGGCATGGAGTCTAATACGAAAACTAAGTAACGATCCATCTGAATCAAAACAGCAACACTATCCAATCACGGCTAATAAAGTTGCCCACCAGCTGCTAGAAAATGGTAAACCAACAAAGAAAATCCCCAGACCGAAAATCAAGAATGTGGAATATACTGAAAATACTGGTTTAACATCACCCTTCTCACCAAACGAACTTAAGGCAGGTATTGATACTCTCAAAAATGGCAAAGCTATTGGACTAGATGGCATTTTCACTGAAGAAATAAAACATTTTGGTCCTTTGGCTAGAAAGTGGCTTCTAAAACTGTTCAATTGTTGCATGGCAAAGAAACACATCCCAAAGATCTGGTTGAAAGCACGGATCATTGCTCTTCTGAAACCTGGAAAAGATCCATCTCTAGCAAAAAGCTTCAGACCAATTTCTTTACTGTGTCACCTTTACAAATTGTTCAAGAGGTTAATTCTTGGCCGACTGTCACCTTCTGTTGAACCACACCTAATTCCCCAACAAGCTGGCTTTCGACCTGGAAAGTCAACAACAGGTCAATTGCTGTGTCTAACGCAACATATTGAAGACGGATTTCAGAAAGGTATGATTACTGGTGCTGCATTTGTTGACCTATCTTCGGCTTATGACACAGTTAACCATTGTCTCCTGCTGAAAAAGATCTTGCAGATGTCCAAAGATGCTGCAGTAACAAAGCTTATAGCAGCGTTACTCCACAACAGACGATTCCAAGTTGTCCTGAATTCAAAAACAAGCCGCTGGCATCATCAACGGAATGGACTTCCTCAAGGAAGTGTTATAACACCGTTACTGTATAACATATACACCAACAATCAGCCGATAGATCAACACACTAAGCGGTTTATATACGCCGATGATCTTTGCATAACATCACAAGAAAAGACCTTTGTTGCTATAGAACAAAACCTCACAAAGTCGCTCGAGGAGTTAACACAATATCACACCAACAATCACCTCAAAGCTAACCCTTCAAAGACACAAGTATGTTCTTTCCACCTAAAAAACAGAGAAGCTACAAGGACCCTCAAAATCTCCTGGTCTGGAGCAGAGCTGGAACATTGCCCTAACCCCGTCTACCTTGGAGTGACACTGGATCGTACTCTCAGCTACAAAAATACATTGCAAACACAAAGGCTAAGGTTAACACCAGAAACAATATCTTG
Source organism: Aplidium turbinatum (assembly GCF_918807975.1). Classification (NCBI taxonomy): domain Eukaryota; kingdom Metazoa; phylum Chordata; class Ascidiacea; order Aplousobranchia; family Polyclinidae; genus Aplidium; species Aplidium turbinatum. The sequence continues at coordinate 34,864,201 of NC_137477.1, forward strand.
AGGAAGCTTACCAATTCTGGGTGGGGCACTAATCCACAAACCCTCAGAATGACCGCGTTGGCTTTGTGCTACTCCACAGCAGAATATGCATGCCCTGTTTGGAACACGTCCTGTCACTCATCGAAGCTTAACTCGGTACTCAATTATATTAACAAACTTTATCTGCTTGCTGGTATTGCACCACCACACATAAGAAGAGACATAAGAAGAGAAGTGATGAAAAACATCCTCTATATGGAAAAACTGCTGCACAAACCCGGTTGAAATCAAGAAAAAGCTTCCTAACACACGTCCAGCCACTACCCTCAACAAAAGAAGAAACAAGACTTAAGCAATGGAAACAACTATTCGAAAATGTGTCAATGTGTCAATTTGTGGTGTATCAACGAACTTTAGAAGGCTCGATAGAAGAATTACAAGTTGATTTTTCGTACACCGAGTCGCTGCTGTCGATGCACAATCTCACTTTGCATTCGATTGTAGTTGAAGGTATGATTACATCACGTATGATACTGTTACAAAATTAAGATGAAATTTAAACCCAACCTCATAAACATGTTGTGTATACTGTACAGATAAGACCTACAACAAGATATGTGCAACGACATCTTCATTGTTTTCATGGCTAAAGCTACATTGCAAATACAAACAAGACTAATAAAATTGCGAATTATTCTTTTCAAAAAGATTTCATTAGTTTGATTTACTCTGTAATTTTGTAATAGCCATGAGTCATTAAGCAACTACAACACAGGGTTGCCCTTCATTTTGCGACTTATTTTTTCTGTTGTGCGCTCATAGTTGGTTACAATAGTTACAGTTTAGCGAAGCCTCATAGAAGAAAAATTCAATACCTTCTCCCATAAAGTTTCCTGCATACAGTCGCCAAGTTTTGCAATCCAAGGAGAGGAGCAAATAGAAGTTAACTATATCTGAAAAAAAAACAACACTTTTCTAGAAAATTCAGCATGAACGATCAAAATCAGCTTGCCATTTCTGAGATCATGCAAGATAGGAGAGCCACTTGACAACTTGTTGTGAGACAAAGCCAGCACAAAGCTGTTTTATTTAACATCATATCATCATCTATTTTGCTTCAAAGAAGCTTGATCTTCATCCCAAATTATCAAAGTCGATCAGTTGTCTGCAGTGACTCCTCCATCTCTATTGTTGACACCTTCAATTTCCAGGTTTATTTTTGTCATGTCATCTTTTATAGTTCCATTCCACGTTTTCTTTGGTCTTCCTTTTCTCATTTTTCCAGTCACTACTTTATTTATTAAAGATTTCTTCAATAATAATAAACAAGTCGCATTGATGCTTAGCTTAAGATTTTTAGACAAACTTCTTGTATTTTTTTAAAGACTTTCAGTGAGGCAAAGTAATTTTTTTACAGTACACATAAAACTTGCTCAAGAGAGTCCTAAGAAAGCAAAACCAACATCAGTATACAGTACATGTGATGCTATGACAACAGCATCAGTATACAGTACATGTGATGCTATGACAACAACATCAGTATACAGTACATGTGATGCTATGACAACCAACATCAGTATACAGTACATGTGATGTACATGTGATGCTATGACAACCAACATCAGTATACAGTACAATGAGTACATGTGATGCTATGACAACAACATCAGTATACAGTACATGTGATGCTATGACAACAACATCAGTATACAGTACATGTGATGCTATGACAACAACATCAGTATACAGTACATGTGATGCTATGACAACAACATCAGTATACAGTACATGTGATGCTATGACAACAACATCAGTATACAGTACATGTGATGCTATGACAACAACATCAGTATACAGTACATGTGATGCTATGACAACCAACATCAGTATACAGTACATGTGATGCTATGACAACAACATCAGTATACAGTACATGTGATGCTATGACAACCAACATCAGTATACAGTACATGTGATGCTATGACAACAACATCAGTATATAGTACATGTGATGCTATGACAACAACATCAGTATACAGTACATGTGATGCTATGACAACCAACATCAGTATACAGTAGATGAGATGCTATGATAACAACGTCAGTATACAGTACATGTGATGCTATGACAACAACATCAGTATACAGTAGGGTGTTTTTAATTTTCTCATATCGTAAGTTTGATTTGTACAGGGCACCAGGTTGTTACAATTGGTAAGAAAACAATGTCTTTCAAATTTCAAGAAATTATTTCAACATTTACAACTTGCGCAAGGAGGTTGAAAAATTCGCAAAATCAATAAAACAAGCAACACGCAACCAAATAACCAGCTTTATTCAGTACTTTTAATATGCACGCATTTCAGGCACGTTTATAGGATAACAAAGCAAATATAGCAACAAAGCAACTATTCCTCTAACAACCTTTACACCGTGTTTCACCCATAACCGAGATGATCAGAAGCAGTGGCGTATTTAGAAAGCTTATTAGGGGGGGGGGGGAGGCAATACATTGTGTCAGTCAGCCGTGTAGCGGTCCAGAATCGCCAAAAATACCGTCATATGATATTTGAACGGCCACATACTTTAAATCAAGAGCGATTCCGCAGAAGTAAGTTACTGTTCCAATCAATGAACCAACAAAAGATATCAAACACTTCAGAACATAAACAATAAGTTAGTCTTTCCGACCTCGAATACTTTTGAATATTCTCGACGATTCGCAATGACAGCCATCGCATTAAACTTAGAGTTTGCACTTGGCAAATATGTCAATGACTGCACCATACTCGAGTACAATATCCTTGTTTAAATACATCTGAGCTAGACCATCCAAACATGGCTTTTAATTTTTTTTTGGCTACGGGAAATTTTCTTCGATGATGCTCCACTACCTGCAGAACGTACTGTTTCTGCTCCTCATCTCTGGTCACTGTCGAATTGAACTCTGTCATAAGCGCCACTCCTCGTTCTGCCAAATCATTTGTCACCCTCAGGGCAGAAACTGTTTCCTTGGCACTTTGGTAGGCCTCATTTTCAGCCCAGTATTTAGGATCAAGGGTTAAGAAGCTTTTGTCTAGACCAAGTATTGTGAATAATCGTTCAGTTGCAGTAGTGCAGAAATCAGACAGTTTTCTCTCAGCAATATCGGCAGGTACCACGGCCCGGTTTGGCGGATCTTCGGATCCATGACTGTTTGCCATACTGCGAACCATTTCCCTCTTATCAATGTCAGTGACTCTGCTGTCAAACAGTGCAAAGGCAATGAAACCTTCCGACAAGTACCACAGGTGTCTGGAGCAACCTTTGAAGGCTAATTGAGATACTTTTCCATCAGCATACGTTGTTAAGTTCTTCATAAAATTTAGGTCGTTGAGAGGTGCCTGTATGGCTGAATCACAGCTGTACCAGTGGCCTGTGTAAACACTCACAATAAATAAGCACATGCGTAGCAATTGACTGGACGTTTTGGGCTGCGTCTGTCTTCGGCCAGTGGTACGAAGGTCCAGTTGGAATTGCTTCCTGAACAGCCATATTTTAAAGGAATATATCGCTCGTGCCATCCATCTGGCTCGATGAAGTGCACCAGGATGACGGAATTTAACATCTCTCTTCGGCACTCCTCCGAGAAATATGATACTGAGTTCTAATAATTCAGCGTAATCGTCCCGAGGATGATTGAGATCTAGCTTGTCGCCGCTAACTTCAGGATTTCTGCGCGGACAGGTTGTAACTGATCAGAAACAGCAGGATCGTCCAGAGATGTGCTGAAGTTTGCTTGATCTATATTTGGCCAGAAGTCGCGGAACCGAGCAAATAAGGCGATGACTGGGGACTTAGAAACAGCATTTACCAGAGAGAAAACTTTTTCAAGGACAATCTCCAAGGAAATTTTCAAGGAAATGACCTGAACTGCTACCTACCAGCCAAATTTTATCTTTAGACCTTGTCACAGCCATTGTACAAACGCAAATTGTTAGTAAATTGAAATAAATGCAACAGCACAACAGACATGACAGTGTAATTTTTGTAGTTTTACGAGGTGTTGCAATTGTGATGTAACAATGCTTTATTTGTTCTAAGTAACGTAGCCTACAAGTACTGGTAATTGCTTATATTCCGCTGCTAGATTATAGGCTAAACAACCTAAACTTTAGCTTCCTTGCGCAAGTAGTAAATGTCGACGGATTTCAACAAAAATTTGCCAAAAGGATTTTTTTACTGAAAGGAAATGAACACCACCATGTACATTAATATTAACAATGGTTAGAATTTTGCGTATTACGCTAAAAACACCCTAGTATACAGTACATGTGATGCTATGACAACCAACATCAGTATACAGTACATGTGATGCTATGACCACAACATCAGTATACAGTACATGTGATGCTATGACAACAACATCAGTATACAGTACATGTGATGCTATGACAACCAACATCAGTATACACTGATACAGTACATGTGATGCTATGACAACAACATCAGTATACAGTACATGTGATGTACATGTGATGCTATGACAACCAACAGCAGTATACAGTACATGTGATGCTATGACAACCAACATCAGTATACAGTACATGTGATGTACATGTGATGCTATGACAAAGCTCTGGATTTTTTTTGGTTGTATCAGTTTTAATGGACCCTAGTCCTTAATAAGTTAACAAGAAGGATTATAGCTATAGCCTATCAGAAAAATTTCTCATACAAATAAGTTTTGTATAAATAAGAAGCTTCTGATAACCCACCTCACGGTGTAACAGGTTGTCAATGTTTCTTGGATAACAGTAGTGATTTTAATTTTCCTGAGTTTGTTTGACATTCAGCGCTCTTGCATTGTCAATTTTAATATTATTTTCAAATATTTTTTATGTAAATGCATAATTTCACTAATAAAAATGTATAAATTTAGTAAGAAAAGTCATCGACCTCCATCATCAATAAACATTTTCCATTAATTTATTGTAGTTCCCAACTGCCTTTGAGTTCAACGATCACTTCCTTATCCTGATACTGGATCATTTATATTCCTGCTTGTTTGGCAACTTCCTTTATAATTGCGACAAGGACAGGAAGAGAGAGGTTTGTCACACAACTTTGTCCATAGCTCAACTACTGTTTCAATTGGAAAGGGCCTAGCCTAGTGGAATCAAACTCTTTTGCACAAACGTCTTGACACATGGGATTAGATCACTTAATGTACTACTGTTAGTTAGTGAGCTAATCAAAAAAAGGGTTATAACAAAAAAATGGTGATGTATTCAGTTGATACAATCTAAACTTCAAAAGACTGCCCATGATCGGGTTGTCCAATGGAATTGTTAGTTGGTTGCATCCTTACTACCAAGTTATTTGGCTTTTTTCACACACTCATTTAAAATATCGTTCGCCAATACCAAGATGGATTGATCTGGCAATCCTAATCTTGCATTTGGGGACTTGTATTTTCTAAATACATTTATAGTCCAGTCAAATTAACCAAAAAAACTGGAAAACCCGGAAAAAAATAGTACAAAGCTAAAATTTTGCCACAAGCATCAATGCATGGTCTGAAACAAAATATCAAAAATCCGCAAAAATCCACCTTGGGCAAAAAAAATATGGGATTTTTGAAAAAACAAAATTTATAAAAAAATTATCAAAAATGACTGAATGGCAATATAGGCAAGTGATATATGAAATTGAAGCTAATGATGAGGCAAATACAATAAGGATAAATTTAGGTCAAAATGAAGTTATTTCAACGAGGTATGGTCCTTACAACATAAAAAGCCTATACATTAAACTAACAGGACAGCAAATATTTTCGTCTTACACATTAAAGATATCAAATATATTTCTGTGTATTTCAACAGGAGTAGTAGTGTTTTCGCATTCTTCTGATTCAAATGAAAGAGGCTCATATTTTTACACATTTTGTGTACTTTTAGGAAGATCGTGCATTAGTTGTAGATACAGTCGACTAGATTTGGCATGATTGTTGTGGCCTGTCGCTGCAAACAGATTTATCATTTGTGTAATAGCTACAAGGTGCGTGTTCCAGTCGCCAGTACTTTCTGCTCTAATAACCAATTTCAAAACATAAATGTACGGCAAATATTACAACCACAGTTTAACTGTGTGAGAAACATTTGACAGATATTGCTTGTAAAGTTCAATTCCATTTTGCAAGCGGTCGAATGACGTGCACATAATAGCGTCATCAATGCTGATTGTACCCTCCATAAGTTTTTGCAAACATTCGTGTATGATTTCAATGTCCTCCTATTTCAAAAATTGAGAAGTATTTTCTTGTTTCAAACACCGAGCAGCGGGGTCTTCATATAAATATGTCGTTTGTAAATTATTATCAGTATCCTTGACGCTTTGTGGAACAATCGCTTGTAGAAGTTGAGTCATTAAAGCAGATTCAACAAGTATGTACCCTCGAAGAGCTCTTGCAACTGCTCTTCCACTCATCATTTGAATGACTGAATTAGTGCCGTATTATGTTTCCAAAAGTTCAGACAGACCTGATCCGGACATCAGTTTGCCAACGCTACCCAAAAAACTCATTACTGTGTGGAAACCTCCAAGACGACAAACTATATTAGGCAGCAGTGGCCGAGTGGTTAGCGCGTTGTCTCGCAGTCAAGAGCCTGCATGTTTGACTCCATCCACCCGCACTTGCTGTTGTTTCTCTGGGCAAGAAACTTTACCATAATTATCTCTACCCAGTGATCGATTTCGAGTAATGGGTAGTACCAAATTTACGTCATAAGTAGAGTAGACAGCCGGAAACAGACATTGCAGTCAGCTGCAGCGTGGGTTAGGTGTACGTCGGAAGGCGTACACCGATGCATAGTGCTCAAGTCCGCTTTTCCGCAATGCAGGATAAAGATAATAAAACATAAAACAAACAAACAAAACATATATTCATTTTTTTCGAAAGGACAATTTCAACTGCCTTTACCCACAATGGTTGGTCAAACGTGATACATGGTGCTATTATATTCAACTTCTTCGCTTGATCCTCGACAAATGATAATGTGGAATACATACACGTTTCATCGGTTGACTTAAGGTTAATGAGAGGTAGGAAGAGTGGTTCAGATTTATAAAAGTCACTCCCGGCTGACAAACTCTGCATGAATCCAGACCAACATGGTCTTCTGGGGGACAAATCATCGAATACAGCAATGGAGTGCCAAATATCTTCAGAGATCACTTTCCCTGTCAGTGTATACGGTATCTGAAGCTCCACTGCTGGTTTTGACTGGAAAGTTTTGACTTCTGGTTTTGACTGGAACACAACTGGAAAGAGCAGGTTTCAAGCCGGTTTGGTAAAATTTAATAGGAATTCCTTTATTTACAATAAGATCCTTAGATCCGACAGTCGTTAATCTTTTAATGGGTATTTGGCTGGTCACACTGCCGGTGCTATTTTTTGTGGGAGTTGAAATGACCATAACTCCCATTCCATGGAAGGAACTGCAGCCATCAATGGTAGCAAGATTATTGTCAACATTATCTGCCACCCACTGAGAGAAGCTTCCTGGAAATGCCTCAGGTAATAGCTGCTCAATGTTCTCACTTTGAACAACTGCTTGCCTGAAATGGTTAACTTCACTGTACGATACGGAGAATCCCAGTCTGAAGAGTTTGTCAATGAGCCACCTGGAGCCAAACATATGATCCGACTCCACACCAAGTTCAAACAGTACAGGAGGTAAAAATGACCGTGGTTTTGCAGCTTTTATGATACACTGACTTGTTGTTTGACTTTAGGAACCAGGGCCTGCAGCATAAGTAATAGCAGAGGTGGTAGTAGCTTCAAGCCCTTTTCAGTGTTGTGAATGTCATCATCACTTGGATACATGTCTGCATAATATGTGGTATTCTGAAGTTGTGCCCGAATTAATTCGGCAGCTGCTTTAACAATTCTTATTGCATCATCTTCAATATTCTCCTTTGGCTCGGAATACCAGGAACGGTGCAAGATGTAATTGGCCATGTTGCGAAAATAAACAACATTTTACTTTCCATCCAGCTCAGCAAAATAAATGTGATTACCGAAATGTACTTCAAATTTTTGTTTTAGTCTTTGAACCGAATACACATTGGAGCTTCCCGCCAGTTCAATCATTTTGTCATGTAAATGTGTATAGTTCTGAATCCCCACAATTTTCAAGCCAGTTACACAAAGCGTTGAAGTACTCAACCATTGCAACATCAGTTGGACGGCCTGAAGGTGACTGAAAAGCTGCATCTGGTGATTTTTCACAAGAAAACTTCAACTGACAATTATTATGGTAAATGGCTTCTACTGCAACCAAATCTAAACAATCATGTAGGCGAATTTGAACTTCCGCTGCCCATGGGTCAGATCGCTTTTCACATGCTTCAAGGATTCTCTTTCGAAAAGGAATAGTTGTTACCTCATGAACTTGAGTGTTACGATCTGGATGCTTCCGATCGTAGTTAGCACTTTTTCCACAGAAGAAGCAATCACGCTTCCAGTCAAAACCAGACGTATGCGATCGTCTCCATTTCTTGGAAGTTCCTCCTTCATCGGATGCAGTGATTCTTCTAATTCTTTTCCTGTCAGTGTAGTTTCGACGGCATTTATCTTGCACAAGAACACCGGTTTCTGTCTCTAATTCTTCGACAATTCTGTCATCACAGCGGAGATGAGCGAAATGTAACATGGTCCTTTTACCCTTATCTCCAACTTGCTGCCGTTTTCCATATTCTTGGCACTCTTCCTCAAATCCTTGAAAGCAGATGCATTTCTCATTTTGCTTTATTGCGCCTGCCATATCACAGCCTGCAAAAAGGAACAGATTTCGAGTAATGTAGTTATATAATAAAATTCTTTTGAGCACTCTCTATACATTACGGTATAGGCCTAACAGATATGAACAAGTTTTAACTAGTTTAAAAGCACAAGCACAATTTCAAGACAAGTGTGCTTTACAATAATTTTTTTATACTGTAGGTGAAGTGGCTTTAGTCTAAAGATGTACCTTGTTGCGACAAGCGAAGCAGTAACTGCAGTGATTCTAAGACAAGACGATGATCCTGTAGCTTCTAGCGACGTAATCTTGGCAGTTCCAGCAGGCGCGGATCTATGGGGGGGCCCAAGGGGCCGGGCCCCTCCCCCGAAATTTTGTGAGAAATTTTTGAATGGTTTGATATGCTTCTAAACAGCTGATATTAGTCCCACAGCGGACTTACAACCTCCCCTTTGGCACGCGTGTGACGTCACGATATTGAGAATGATGCTTTCAGTCTCTTCATGTCTCTAAAACAAAGTTTGCTTAATTTTAAGCAAAACTGCATTAAAAGAACGAGTTTTGCCAATACCAAACATTCAAACATCTCAACCAGGAATTAGCAACAAGAAAACATAGGGACTTAGCTTTATTACTGAAAAAATGTCGAAGAAAACATGATCTTATCCTTTTGCTATGCCACCGGACAGCACCATTTTACAGGAATATTAATACCCATATTTTTGTTGAAAATGCTCTCAGAATGCACCAAATTCAAAGCAATTTTTCAAAATTTTCTGGGGGAGTCCCCCAGACCCCCCGCCGCTGGGTGTCGCCTTTGGTGGACACGCCGTCAAAACCCCCCAAATTCCTGGCTACGCCACTGATTGTTCATACCTGTTTTATCTTTTTCTTACTTTTTAATTCATTTTCAAATTTTCTGGCCCCCCCCAAAAAAAACTTCTAGATCCGCGCCTAAGTTCCATTATACACTTAACAGATCAAACCTCAAATAGAATATTACTCAACTTACTCTTATTCAAAACAATCTTATTGAAAGAGAAACCTAGAATCAATGAAAGGAGATTAGCTAGAATCAATGAAAAGGCTAGCTAGAATCAATGAAAGGGATTAGCAGTAAAAAAAAATGGATATGTCACATGCCTATGTATTTTTTATAAATTTCCTTGTTTTTTCGAAATTACCATAATTTTTTTGCCCGAGGTGGAATTATGCGGATTTTTGATACTTTGTTTCAGACTATGTGTTGATGCTTGTGGCAAAATTTCAGCTTTGTACTATTTTTTTCTGGGTCAAAACCTAATTTGACTGGACTATTAGCGTAATTCTATGTGTCAAACCTTGTGAACTCAAAAGTGTGCATTAAGTAAATACAATGCTTTATAATGTAATATAGTAATTTTCTAGTTTTTTGTATAAGTGACGTAGTGTTGCAAAACAAATTTAATTATTTTTGTCAACTATGAGCTTTGCTGAATTAGGAACTGCGTTCAGTTCTAGGCTCTAGCAGAGAAGTGGAGGTGATTCGTGGTAGATGCGGCTGCCAGAGTTACCAGATTCTAAAGAGCAATATACTTTATACCAAATAATAATAAACAGACAAAACAAAGTAACTTTAACGGGTTTAACATAATGTATTACACACAAAAAATCATATAATTAAAATAAAATAAAATGTAGTTTGTCGTCGTCGTCGTGTGAGCCTCTGGGGCCGAGGGTCTATCTTTTCACCACCCCAGATTCACGATGTTCCCGGACTACACTGGACTGGAAGGCTACTAAAGAGTAGCCAGTCTTTGGTTTCATCATCCATGACACGCAGACCTTCCACTCCATTAGGTGGCTTGAAGATGGAACAGTCATTGATGATATGGTCTGCGGTCTGTTCCTCGGCACCACATTTACAGAAGGAGGAAGAGGCCAATCCCCATTGGTGCATGGTTGAGCGGAAAAGCCCGACGCCTGTACGGAGACGGTTGAGGCGCACCCATGCCTGTCTCTGTAGTGTTAGACCGATGGGGCGTGTGTCGGCATCAGGCATAAACGAATAGAGTCTGGTAGAGGTTGACTTCCATTCAGAACTCCATTTATGGTCCGCCCAAGTAGCCGCAGCAGAGATGTCCTGTACATCAGCTTCGTTGATAAGAAGTTGAGCGGCTGGCACGAATGGGTGTCTTGATTTCAGTCGACGAGGGTGCTCGTTTGGGAGACCAGAGATCTTGTGGTGGAGAAGGTGGTTAGGCTCCAGTGCCCGTGCCTCGTCGGCCGAGGGACAGAGTGGCTTCTTCGCGACGAAGCTCAGCGGGTTGGATGCCAGCGAGAATGGGGAAATTGTTCAATGGTGTGGGACGCAGGCATCCGGTCACTGTGCGCAGGACGCTGTTTATGGCAGTGTCGATGTTATGGCAGTGAGCACTGCGGCACCAAACAGGTGCACAGTACTCTGCTGAAGAGTAGACAAGGGCTAAGGCTGCTATACGCAAAGTGTCAGCCCTCGCCCCCCAGCTAAAGCCTGCCAGGCGCTTGAGTAGCGCAGCGCGGGATGTGAGTTTCTTGCGCAGTGACACCAAATGGTGGCGGTATGTGAGCGATCTGTCCAGTCTTACCCCAAGATGTCTTGGTTTGGGGCAGAAGGACAGAGATTTTCCGTTGTTCTGGACGTGTAGCTCACGATCAGCTTCCCGATTATGGAGGTGGAAAGCTGCTGCCACAGTTTTCGTTTCGATGAGTTTCAGTCGCCAGTTCTGGATATAGGCTGAGAGAGTTTTCATGTCCTGGCTCAAGGTGTCTTCTAGATTTTCCCACGATTTTGTGGAGTGGAAAATTGCCAGGTCGTCCGAGCAAGCGTATTTTGCGGAGACCGTAGTTGGCAGGTCGTGGGTGTAGATTAGACCGCTTAATTTTTCGGTAATTTTTGTTTTTATTTGTGCACACCCCTTTAATCTTCGCATTTACCTGAAAAAACCTTCCTGGCAAAATTTTGGGTGAATCCACCAACATTTAGTGACCTCTCACAGTGTTTTTATGTTCTCATAATTGGGTCATTCCATATCAAAACAGCCATTATGAAGATATCTTGTATGTGGTACTTCTCAGATGGTATTAATTAGAATGGCCAGTGTTTCAGCGAGACAGAGGCCACAAACATAAAAACGTTTCTCCAACCACAAATATTCCTTCATGGATAGGTCTAAACGAAACAGCACGGAACTATCTAAGGTAGTTTGGGACCTTAAGGACAGGGGTGTTGATTCTAAAATAACATGGTCCATCCAAAGCTGTACTCGGCCTTTAGTGCAGTCGTGGGAGCTTAAAAAGTGGTGTTTGTGGGAAAATTTTTTTATCAAGCTGATACTTTTCTCAGACCTTCCCCATATTATGCAGATGGCTCAGAAAAAAATCCCCATCAATCGGATGATGGGAAACCCCCTTTTGGACCCATTTTCCAAATGACGTCACATTCCCTTTATGAAAATTTCAAGTTTTTTAAATTAGGACATATTATACATCATTTTTTAGCTTTTTTCAAGGGGAACGACTTTTTCTATTAACAAGAACCCTGAAAATGTGCAGAAAAAGAGTTATTACCGATTAAGCAAAAAGATAAATCTGTGAATTTCAGGCAAATTTGAAATGATTCGTCACTGTTGGACTTATTCTTCCATATTCTATAACAAAAATTAAACAAAGTAGGCTAAGCGAAACGTAAATTGAAGCTATCATTAAAAATGACAAAGATGTTGCTTTCCTCCTCGTCTTGTCCCGTTTCATATCTTCATTGTACGAGAATTCCTTTTCTTCGGTACCAACATCGACGTTATGCAGAAGTGAAAAAAAGTCTTCATTCTTAAGTTTTTCGTCTAGTCTCTGGAATATGTCGTTCATACAAATTATTACTTAGATACGAAAAAGATGTGAAACTATTTTTGTATTTCAAGCATAGCCTACTTAGGCTACTATACTATTACATTAAACACCATGACATTCACCACACGAAGAAACACATGCCATTCCATAATTGCGACAGGTGCAAGTTTTCGTTTCACATGGATTTTTCGTTGATTTCTTACATCTGCATCTAATTACTGTGGTCAATGCTTCTGGTGCTATAGGCATATCCGTCATTATTGGGACAAGTTCGTTGTTGCCATTGTTTCTCCATCCCCATTCACAAACATTGAATTTAAATTCTTCACCAAGTAAAGACGTAGCCCATGGAAGTAGGGTGTTCTTTGGCTCGGTGGTAGCTTTTCCGGTGCAATTATCCCTTCGCATGCCATATAGCCTACATGTAATTGTCATGTCTAAAAGTAAACAAAGATAAATATTGCATACAGGGTATCTTGAATTGGACAATATCTTAAAAGTGTAAACATTATTATATAATCCCTATGTAAAAATACATACCTGAGTTTAGTAAGCTAAAACCTCAATTGCTAAGGTAACAGAGATCAGTTGTCAGTAGATGTTACAGAAAATATATTTCGCACTTATTCAGTGCATCGTCAGTTCTGAGTTTAGTAAGCGTTGAATCTTCATTGCCACAATACCAGATCTTGAATGCAGTTATAGAGGCTTCTCCGACCTCGTTTTGGGAACTCCAGACATTGCTGATAATTGCAGAATTCTCTTTCAGCGTTTCTGATTTTCACAAACTTCTTTTCCCATTTTCAAATATCGATCACGTTGTGTCGCATCCTGACCATGCATTGAGGAAAAGAAAATCTTCTTTAATATCTTTAATACTTGGGTTGGCTTCTTTGATTTTCCGGGCTTTGTTGAAGCGCTCCTTGGTCGAAGTAAATATCATCATGAGTGTCAGTCTTCCAATGATGCAGTAACATATTAACTACATCAGTATCATCAGCAATGACATTTACTGGACCTTTTCGAAGAGAAGCATAATGAAGGGATTTCGCTACAATGGAACCGTCAGCATCAGCAGAGCATTTTGCCTCGCATAATTAACCGCCATGCGATGTGCCTTTCTCCTCTGCTTTGCAGTTTCATTCTTGTGCATTTCGTTTTTCAATATTCATTGTGTAGATCAGTTATTTTTAATGTAGATGTTAATGTAAAATCATCAGAGCAGTTGTGAACTTCAACTTTAGATTGTCTCAGTAGGGTAGAAACAAACTTGATGTATTCAGCCTTGGTTTCGATGCAGCTGAGGTAGCGATCTTGAGTAAATGGAAGTGAATTGCTCGGATCAATTTTCACAAACGTGCACTGTGGAACGGAATTTCGGCGCAAGTGCTCGCGACTTTTAGTACTTTCGTCATGATAGACATCAAACACAACAACAGCATGTGTATAATGGTTTTGGATATATTTCACATACGATTTCAAACTTCCGAAAACTTCATTCCTTTTTTCCAGCAAACTTTATGTAGTAGGCCTAATGCACCACCGTCGATAATAGAAGTTGCTTGTTGATTTCCTCTAAGGCATGCGACGAAGAACCAGGCAAAAGAATTTTTCGAAGAGAGGGTTTGTCAGGCTTTCTCATCATGCCTTCCTTGAACATGGACATTGGCTCTGAAGTCAACTCGAATTCGAAAAATTGCTCAAGGCTTTCTTCGCTTTCAGCAACAGCAAACATCCTATTGAACATGACTTTCGAACCAATACCACTTGCACTACTTTTTGTTTTGTTTACTTCCATTAAGGATTCTAATGGTTTGATTAATGCGATAGTGATTGCTACCCCATCTAAACCTTTTTGGATATTTTGACCAATTTGCTCCGCTTGTTCACAATTGACGTCATCTTTTCCAGCGTTGTACACTAGACCGTTTGAAAGAGAAGATAGGTTTACATCTGGTACCAAGAATGGGTTTTTCGTTGTTAACCAGGCCAGAAACTTTTAAAATCTTCGTAATCCCTCTTTTTTCTTGAAGCACCCAACTCTTCATGCTGGTTAGCCTACTTCATAGAAACTGAGCCTTGTTTAGTTGCTTCATTGCTTTATGAATACTTGCCGAGTGACTCACACTAAAAACCCAAAGATGTCGAACACTTTCTGCATACTTTTCTTTCCGTTAATCCTCCACGCGACTTAATTGAGCGCATAAGAGCTTGCTCGATCGCAAGATCTTTCCAAATTCCAGTGAAGCTTTTTGCTGTCCTCTTTACTGTGTGCTGCTCGGTTAGGAGTTGATTGTAGGCCTACAACCATTGATGAAAAGAAAATTCTGCAATTATCAGCAATATCTGGAGTCATAGTAGCCTGAGTATGCTTCAAATACAAAGATAGTTTCACATCTTTTTCGTATCTAAGTATAATTAGTATGAACGACATACTCCAGAGACTAGACGAAAAACTTAAGAATGAAGGTTTTTTTTTCACTTTTGCATAACGTCGATGTTGGTACCGAAGAGGAGTGCTCTTACAATAAAGATGAAACAGGACAAGACGAGGAGGAAAGCAACATTTTTGACGTTTTTGATGATGATGATAGCTTCAATTTTTGTTTCGCTTAGCCTACTTTGTTTAGTTCTTGTTAACGAATGTAGAAGAATAAGTCCAACAGTGACGAATCATTTCAAATTTGCCTGGAGTTCATGGATTTATCCTTTTGCTTAATCGGTAATAACTCTTTTTCTGTACACTTTCAGGGTTCTTGTTAATAGAAAAAGTTATTCCTCTTGAAAAAAGCTAAAAAATGATGTATAATATGTCCTATTTTGAAAAACTTGAAATTTTTATAAAGGGATTGTGACGTCATTTGGAAAATGGGCCCAATAGGGGGTTTCCCATCACCGATTGATGGGGATTTTTTTCTGAGCCATTTGCATAGCATGGGGAAGGTCTGAGAAAAGTATCAGCTTTATAAAAAAAATTTTCCACAAAAAACTTCCCACGACTGCACTTAGTGCACTACTTACAGTGGAGGTGGTCGCAATAATTATGGCCTCTGTAAACTTGATGCAGTAAAACGGCAACTGTTGGGCAGTTCATAGTAGAATTTACTTGTGTGTATGGTCCGGCTATCGGAAGAATTTCTCGCCTCAACCGGCTCAGCTGAATATTTTCAACTCTATCGTTTTGCCGGATCTGTATCCTTGGTAACCAGCAAGTTCTTTTGTAGCAAGTCGGCCAGTCGCATGTCTTTGCACACAGCTAGACTACTTGTAATCATGAGAATGAAGGGCTTGTGTTGTGATTTTTTTCTTAGTTTTTTGCGTAACCAGGGACATAGTCAGAAGGCAAAGAGAGCGATTGCCACCTTCTAAAATATTTCAAATAAAAATTCCACAGTCTGTTACAGCATCATTACAGCAGCAGCACCTAGAAGACACCTTGAGCCAGGACATGACAACCCTCTCAGCATATCTTCAGAATTGGTGACTCAACTCAGCAATACTAAAACTGTGGCAGCAGCTTTTGGCTACACAATCGGGAAGCCTATTGTGAGCTACATGTCCAGAACAACGGAAAATCTATCTGCCCCGAACCAAAATACCTTATCATGATATCAGACAGATCTCTCACATACCGTCGCCACCATTTGGTGTCACTGTAACGAAACTGACATCGCGCGCTACTCAAGTGCCTGGCAGGCTCCAGCTGGAAAGCGAGGGCTGACACTTTGCGTATAGCAGCCTTACTGCCTTAGCCTTTGTCCACTCTTCAGTAGAGCACCCAGGCTAGGGTCTACCTTAAGCAAGAAGCATGGCATTGCCACGTTTGTGCATGAGAGCCTGAAGTGGACGTTTGTCGACCAATCTCCAACTCATGCCGAGATTGAGTGGGTGTGCATATGTATCTCAGACTACAACATCTACAAGCCCCCAGTCCCCCACCCTCGCAAATGTTGCCATCATCCCTTCCAACGTTCCCCTCCCCCAGTCTCTACGCTGGCGATTTCAACTGCCAGCACATCGACTGGGGCTACAACAACACAAGCAGCGACGGAGAATTGCTGGCTGACTGGGCCTCTACAAACCATCTTGCCCTCCTATTCAATCCAAAGGAACCAGGCAGTTTTCGCTCAGGCCGCTGGGGAACAGGGACAAACCCTGACTTGGCCTTCGCGTGGTCCCAACACCGGCTGTCCCTCATCATCGCCCCAAAACTTGTGGCTCCTGTCCCGAGTTCACCGGTGAAGCGATGGAACTTCAAGAAAGCCGATTGGAATCAATACAGCCTCCTGACCAATGAGTCTACTGCAAAGTTACCACCACCTGAAACATGCAACGCAGACGAGGCATACCAGGACTTCTGCAATGCTATAATAATTGTGCAAAGGCCACAATACCACGTGGCCATCGAACCAGCTATACACTATGCTGGGACTCTGAGTGTGAAGCTCTCTATCGCTCCTATCTGGGGCCTAGGCACCACAAGTGGTGCTGCTTCTAACACCGCCGCCACCAGACTACTTGAGCGGCTGGACGCAAAGAAGCTTGAGTGATGGAATGAAGCCGTCCAAACCATCGACTTCTCACACTCAAGCCGCAAAGCATGGAGCATCATCAACAACCTTACTGGGCGCTCAGCAAACTCCCCTCGCCAGTGCCCCGTTTCTGCAAATGACATCGCTTCCCAGCTAGTGCAGAACGGGGTCTACAAGACAAAGGACCGCGAGACATCCCACCTTGTTGCCAAGGAAGTGTCTGCCCTGTGGCGAGTGGTAACACCACATCATCATCATCATAATCCATCGTCGGTTTGTTCCCCACTAGTGGGGGTGGCCGATTGTTTCCGCGCAGCAATTGTTTTAATCCCTTTTCTCCATTTCACCCTGTCCCTTGCATCTTCCTCCTTCAGTCCGACTTTTTTAAATTCATCCTTCACTTGTTGTTTCCACGTTCTTGTTGGACGACCGCGTTTCCTCTTCCCATCCACCTTTAGATCTAGTGCCTTTCTAAGAAAACTTCCTTCCTCCCTCCTTATCACATGTCCATACCATCTTACTCCATTTGCCCTTGCCAGTTGGTCTATGGTCTCTCTCATCTCTAGCATATCCAACAATTCTTCAGTCCTTTTTACCTTCTCGTTTTCACCCCACACATTGCTCTCACCATTGACCTTTCCGTTCTTCTCAGGATTGCCAGTTCACTCTCTCTCAATATCCACGTCTCGCTACCATATAGCATTGCAGGGCGCACACAGCTCCGATATACTTTCCCTTTCATCCTTAGTGAGAATTTTCTGCCATACAACATTTCCCCACATTCCTTGAACTTTGCCCAGCCCAATCTTGCCCTTGTTGTCACCGCTGCTTCACATCCACCACTTCCATTTATCCGATCACCCAGATAACAGAAGTCTGTCACTGTTTCGATGCCATGGCAGAACTCATCATCATGGCCTTCCACTTCATTCCTTCCTTTACTGCATTTCCCACAAACAAAACACTTTGCCAATCTTGTTGCGTCTCTCTTGACATTAGCACATCTTGCATGTACCCACTTTCCACATTCCTTGCATTGCATTGAATTTCTCATCACTCTCTTGCCACATATTCCACAGGGATCTACTTTGCTCTCAACAACTGTTCCTTCTGCTCCACTCACCATCACTTTTGTTTTTTCAAGATTCACCTTCATACCCTTGGTTTCAAATGCTTCTTTCCATTTCTCAAACTTTCTCTCCAGTCCCTCCATACTATTACTTGTCAAGACCAGGTCGTCTGCATACAAAATTTCACTCAATAAGCCCTCCCTCACTCCTTCAGTTACAACGTCAACCACAATAGCAAATATTAGAGGTGACAAAACTGATCCTTGGTGTACACCAACCTTCACAAAAAACTCGTTTGAATAATTTGATCCAACTCTCACTTTTGTTCTTGCATCCTCATACATAGACATCACAGCTCTCACTAATACCTCCGGTATACCTCTTTTCCTCATTGCCCACTCCATCACTTTCCTTGGTACTCTGTCAAATGCCTTTTCTAAGTCGACGAAACACATATATAGTTTTCTCTGCTTCTCTCGGTATTCCTCCTGCATTCTTCTCAATATAAACAGAGCATCCACTGTACCTTTTCCTGGCATAAATCCAAACTGCATATCATTTAATTTCACCAATGTTCTCAACCTCTTTTCTAGTATTCGCTCCACAATTTTCATTCCATGCTCTAGTAGTTTTACACCTCTATATGCACTGCAACTTCTCACATCCCCTTTTCTCTTGAACAATGGAACAAGAGTACTTTGCTTCCACTCCTCCGGTGTAGCAGTCCAAGAGTTACTGCATGCCAAAAGTTACAAGAGTTGCCAAATATTTTATTTAAATTTTATTTAATTTTGTTTCAAAAAAATAATTAAATTTTTAACCTCTCAAAAGGTCAGATTAATAATTACAAGTATTTTGTAATGTTAACTGAAAAGCTTGCATTAGTTTGAGAGCAATGAATTCATCACACTTAGTTAAAACAATTTTTGCTTTTCTATCGATTGTGAAAACGCCTGGCACCGCTGGTAACTTTTGGACTGACAGTAACTTCCAGACTGCAACGCCGCAGAAGCAGTCCAAAAGTTACTGCTATTGTAAGTGGGTGTGCTTTTTCGAAATTCTTTTGGGAAAACTTGTGAATGGGCTGAAACTTCACTTGGTCAGTAGATTAAACCCTCTGCAAGTGTGCGAAAGATGAATCCCAAGGATAAATATTCTCACCACGAAACCATAATTCTAGACTTTTAAGTTTCGTGCCACGTGTTTTCGATGGGAGTGCAACGGAAATTCATTGGAATCTCAAAGTGTTCAACACTTTCGTAAAAGCTAAAGCCTTCCCCGCGTATGAGACTGTGATAGCCTACTCACTAAAGGTTGATGACGTTTTGACTACTGGTTGGCCTACATGTAGCCTAAGTTACTTTATATTTCTTCAAAACGGTAATTATGAAAAACCAGACCAAAAATAGGCTCAGTGCTTCATTCACTAGAAAACTTTGGTTTTAGCTTTCATGAAATACGCCTACATAAAATATAGTCAAAGACTATGTTCGTCAACTACAACTCAAGACCAGCGGCTAACAAGTCAGCCTTCAAATGTAAACTTTGTACGATATATTAAGGCCTGTTGCTGTATAGCTTATTAAATGCCACCGATTCGCGTATAGCCCGATTTAAACTTTGAAATGTTTGGAGCGATGATCAATTAAATTATTTGTTTCAACAGAGCCATATAGCCTACAATGAGTCAATAAAACACTCATAATACTACATTGTGAATCGTACGTTGCATTATAGCACAATCAGGATGACAGCAAAAGACTATAAGCTAAGTGGTCATCTAGTCAATCACCTCCCCATGCAAATTTATTTGCCAACGCACGTAAGGCACGGACACAACTTCAAATAGTATGATACAAACAAATCAGGTTAAAATGATAGCCTACGTAAATTGTTAGGTTACAAATTCAAATTTCATTCCAAAACAGCAACAATTTCTGGTACAAAACTCATCTTATTTTCGCTTCATTCCCAATAATACGTTTCTGCTGTAAATCATCTTGTTAAGATGCAGTGGTGGATAAGTCTTCAAGTTCAACATGTTTCCAATGTTGAAATCATTTATACAAATCTGCTGCAAGCGTCAAATCTGAAAACCCTGTTTTAGTAACTTCTGGACTGGCAGTAACTTTCAGACCGCGTATACGCGGTCCTGAAGTTATGGTAACTTTCAGACTGCAGTAACTCCTGGACCGTTACACCGGCATTCCCTCTCCATCGAATACCCTTTGGCTAAGTTGTAGCATTACTTCAATTCCCAACTCTCCACTTGCTTTAATCATCTCTACGCTCACTTCTGATGGACCGGCTGCTTTATGCAGTTTCATTTGCCCCATTGCCTCCACCACTTCATCACAAGTAACCTTTCCCACTGGACCCTCCACCAGATCAACCTCTGTCATATGATCCCATACATTCTCCTTATTCATAACATTTTCCATATGTTCCTTCCACACTTCTCCTCTGCTTTCCGGGCTGAAATGCAACTTCCCATCTCCACTCCTTATACATCTTCCCCCTACAATATCATTCCCATCCTTTTTCATTTGCTTTATGAGTCTGAATACTTTGTTTTGGCTTTCCCCCATTTTATTAAGTTCCTTTTCAGCACCATTCTTCATAGCTCTTGCAACAACCCTCTTTGCCTTCTTTTTCATACTCTTATACTTCTTTTTATTCTCTTCTGACCCATTTTTGCGCCACTGCTTGTATGCATCTCTTTTCTGTGAAATCGCATGCTTCACCTCTTCATCCCACCACCATGTGTCTCCACGATCCCTCCTCACTTTCTTTTTCCCACATACTTCATCACATGCTGCTAGGACACCTTTCTGAAATGAAGCCCACAAGTCCTGCGCACTCATGTTTACCAGCTCTTTTGCTCTTTTCACAAACTTAATTCTCGTTTCTTTTTCCTCCAGTTTCCACACATTTCTCACAAAAACTCGTTCTTTCTTCACAATTTTCTTCACTTTTTTCATATTTAAGTCTCCTATTACTAGTCTATGCTGCAACTCCCACGGAATTACTTTCACATTCTTCAAGTACTTTCTCTGTTCCTGCCCAACCACAATAAAATCAATTTCCGACTCATGTCCTCCTGAGCTGTAAGTCACCTTCCTTTTCTCTTTCTTTTTAAACCATGTGTTGGCAATACAAAGTTTCCTTTCATCACAAAATTCAAGTAGCATTCTTCCTTCCATGTTTCTCTCCCCAAAACCATACCCTCCATGAATGCCCTCGAACCCATTTGCTTGTTTTCCAACATGTCCATTAAAATCTCCTAATCCAAACACCAACTCTTTTGAACTCCGTAAATCCCATTCCTCTGCCAAAACATCATAAAAACTTTCCTTTTCTAAGTAATCCCTACCACTTTGAGGTGCATATGCACAGATTAGCCTCACTACCTCCTCTTCAAAAGCAAGTACCATTGTCATCACTCTGTCACTCCTTCTTCTAACTTCTATTACTTTCTCACACAATTCCTCTTTTACCAAGAAACCAACACCACCGATTCCTGTGTTATTTCCTGACCACCATAACTTATATCTCCTCCCATTGACACCTAAAAACCGCGCTGACTGTCCCCTCCATCTTACTTCCTCTAGGCAACATATATCCACCCTTCTTTTTCTTAGTTCTTCACATATTTCAGTTCCTTCACCACACAAACTTCCCACATTCCAGCATCCGATTCTAACACCAAAATCTTTTTTCAATGTTTTTTTGTTTTCTCGGAACCCAGAGATTCTTCGCACCCCTTGCCCATCTAAGGGCTGCTGGGGACTAGGGGCCATTTTTAGCTTTTGCTGCATTTAAATAATATTTTGGAGCAAAGATTTTCCAGCCGGAAGCCCTTCCTGACGCTAACCACAGTTATTGGCGGTGGGCCTAGCCTTTACTTAAAAAGTATTTCCTGCAAGGCAGCAGGATTTCTAACAAGTTTTAGCCAACCAGTCGAGGTTGTTGCCCATGAGGTGGGACGTGGACCCACTTGTTAGTTTGGTGTGTGATCAAGACCAGTGTTCCCCGAGACCCATGGTGTAACAATCCATGGCGACTGCCCAGGGTTCAAAGGTGCTACTTGTACCACATACCATACCTCACAAGAAGAAACAATCTCTGGAGATTTCATTCCAAAGGAATTTGCCACCGCCCTCCGCCTAGTGAAACCACACAAGTCTCCAGGGCCAGATAAGATCTGCCCTGAGCTTGTGCTCCATGCTGGCCCTGCCCTCAAGTCCTGGTTACGTAGATTCCTCTCTTCCTGCCTGCACCACCTCACAATTCCAAAAATCTGGAGAAGAGCTTTAGTAGTTGCGATCCCTAAGCCTCACAAGCCACCAGAGGACCCAAGGAGTTATCGTTCGATATCCCTCCTCTGCGTTCCTTTCAAAATCTTCGAAAGGCTGATCTATGTCCGCGTGAACCCAATCATCAACCCGCTCCTTCCAAAAGAGCAAGCTGGGTTTCGGCGCGGAAAATCCACTGTAGATCAGGTCACACTGTTGACCCAAGATATCGAGGACTGCTTTGAGGCAAAAAAGAAGGCCGGCACTGTCTTTCTAGATCTCACAGCTGCCTACGATACTGTATGGCAAGGCAGCCTTACTTACAAGCCGCTTCGCCTGCTTCCTGACCGACATATGGTCTATATGATTATGGAACTTGTCAGGAATTGAAGCTTCACCCTCACCACCAGCAATCCACGGCGAAGCAGACTGAGGCGCCTAAAAAACGGCGTCCCACAGGGATCGGTCCTGGCTCCACTTCTTTTTCAACATCTACATCCACGCCCTGCCAACCACGGTCTCCGCAAAATACGCTTATGCGGACGATCTGGCAATTCTCCACTCCACAAAGTCGTGGGAAAATCTAGAAGACACCTTGAGCCAGGACATGCAAACCATCTCAGCTTATCTCCAGAACTGGCGACTGAAACTCATCGAAACCAAAACTGTGGCGGCAGCTTTCCACCTCCACAATCGGGAAGCTGATCGTGAGCTACATGTCCACAACAACGGAAAACCTCTGTCCTTCTGCCCCGAGCCAAGGTATCTTGGGGTGACACTAGACAGATCACTCACATACCGCCACCATTTGGTGTCACTGCGCAAGAAACTGACATCCCGCGCTGCACTACTAAAGCGCCTGGCAGGCTTTAGCTGGGGGGCGAGGGCTGACACTTTGCGAATAGCAGCCTTAGCCCTTGTCTACTCTTCAGCAGAGTACTGTGCACCTGTCTGGTGCCGCAGTGCTCACTGCCACAACATCGACACTGCCATAAACAGCGCCCTGCGCACAGTGACCGGATGCCTGCGTCCCACACCATTGGACAATCTCCCCATTCTCGCTGGCATCCAACCTGCTGAGCTTCGTCACGAAGAAGCCACTCTGTCCCTCGGTCGACGGGCACTGGAGCCTAACCATCTTCTCCACCACAAGATCTCTGCCTTCCCAAACGGGCACCCCCGCCGACTGAAATCAAGACACCCATTCGTGCCAGCCGCTCGGCTTCTGATCAACGAAGCTGATGAACAAGACATCTCTGGTGCGGCTACTTGGGTGGACCATAAATAGAATTCTGAATGGAGGTCAAGCACCACCAGACTCCATTCATTCATCACCGACACACGCCCCATAGGCCTGACACTACAGAGACAGGCATGGGTGCGCCTCAATCGTCTCTGTATGGGCGTCGGGCTTTTCCGCTCAACCATGCACCAATGGGGATTGGCTTCTTCCTCCTTTTGTGAATGTGGTGCCGAGGAACAGACCGCAGACCACATCATCAATGACTGTACCATCTTCAAGCCACCTAACGGAGTGGAAGGTCTGCGCGTCATGGATGATGAAACTAAAGACTGGCTGCTCTCTAGCAGCCTTCCAGTGTAGTCCGGGAACATCGTGAATCTGGGGTGGTAAAAGGATAGACCCTCGGCCCCAGAAGCTCAGATGATGACGACGACGAGAAGAGCACCTGTTTGACGCTGCAGTGCTCACTGCCATATACAGCGTCTTATGCACAGTGGCTGGATGCCTGCATTCCACACCATTGGATAGTCTTCCCATTTTTGCTGGCATCCAACCTTCTGAACTTCGTCACGAAAAAGACACATTCCAAGGTCTCTGTTTCTTCAAAGGAGCACCAGCCCTGTCAACTGAAATCAAGACACCCATTCGTGCCAGCCGCTCAACTTTTGATTAACGCATCTGATGGACAAGACATCTCTGCAGCTAATTGGGCTCACCAACAATGGAATTGAACCCTCAGTCCCAGAGGCTCACATGATGATGAAGAAGCATCGTTTGATTTCGTTGTAGTCTACCATTGATTTAGGCTGAAAGTACTCTCAGAATGTGCAACTGTAATGTTTTTTTTTCAAATTTTCTTGGAGGAGGCTTTCCGTTTTCTAGTCCTGGTGAGCATGATAGACTTTCTTATGGCATATGTTCCGGTCACCTGCCTGTCAGTCAGTATAAGAACAGCTGAGCTATGTCTACAGACTAGACTAGCCTACCTTGTAGTAGAGCATCGAGCAGATCCTCTTTTTTTGTTAAATGATCTTTTCCACTGTGAGTCCACCTTAAATATTATGCGAAACCCATATGGGGATTACCTTTTTGATGTGGTTCTTATTCAGACAATTGATATATGAGTGCGATAGTGCATTTTATTATAATTCAACCAATGACGAACATTAAACACCCGTTACTTCTAAGATTTTTTTGTTTCTGGATATCTTGAAGATACAAACAAATGATTAAGTATGCATTTTAAAATTTTCCTCTATCTTATTTGGTTTTTGTGTAATTGGCTAATCGTGTATTCTTCCCAACGAGTTCCTAGCATTTGCCTCAGTTTCCTCTGCTGGAAATTTTCAAGACGTTTGATTTCACGGAGGTATAATGTCCATGTTTCACAAGCATGGAGAAGAGTGGATAGAACGACTGCCTGGAAGACCATACATTTTGTGAGGATTTATATAGCATGGAGTGTTTGTTACGATTAGGGTTTTGTTCAGCACAAAGACCCAGCAGAAGTTCTCCATTTGCATTGCATTTCCCAATACCATGATGGCCTATGATACCCTTCTACACACCATGGTCCCTGCCAACTCTGGCATTGAAGTCACCGTGCACAACAAGTTTGTCTAGATGAGGGACTTTAAAGATAGTATGTGTGAGCTGGTTATAAAAGGAGATCTTATCTTCATATGTGAGTGTTGAAGTATAGACTGAGATCAGAGTGAGGTAACGTTTCCTTGTGCTTGCTTTCTTGCAAAACGTTTCTAGTGTTTCTTATTTAAGTATTGCAACTATTATTATTGACATCGGAGTCAGGTCAAAATTATAGTTTGGCAGCTGAAGATCTTATTGCATTGAGCAAATTTTTGTTTTACTGGTGCAGTAGGCCTGCAACTTTCATCTCCTAGTTAGAAATGTCTCCAAGATTCTCATGTGAGTTTGGTACTATCCACTGGCATTTTCAAACATTATCATTTATCTTGTTCCTCACAGAAATGTATTGTCATTGAAGCTGATCATCATCATCAAAGATCAAATACAATGCATGCATAACAGCTGGCATTTTGGAAGGGATGTGATACACACATATATTTGAAAATACGAATAATAAGGTCAATCAAGTAAAATTTCTCATCATGTAAAAAACATCGTAAAAAGATATTTTACTCCCAGTGAGATCAGGCATTTCTAAGCCTATTGCTGGTTGCCAGACAAAAAATGTTGAATCAAGAGCAAATTGGAGGTATTTGTAGTTGGGTGCTCCAAGTTATGTTCAAGACCACTTACAAAGAAAACTAAGCATTTTTTGGTTTTGTGACTTCATTTTTTCAATCCTCGGCCCCGAAAACATACAATTAGTCATTTTGTTCAGAAAATTTGACTTAAAAATGTAGATTTGAGGAAAATTTTGTAAAACGTGATTGTACCCAGTGGCGCCTGTAGTGACAAAAATTCAAATTTTCATTATGCAATTATTCGAACATCAAATAAGATAGAGAAAAAATTAAAAATGCATCTTTCATTATTTCTTTGTATTTTAAAATCCTCAAAAATAAAAATAAATTTGAGAGGTAAGGGTTTTCAATTTTCTTGAGATTGGTTGAATTATTATGGAATGATCCATGCTTAAAGCGTAGTTTTTGCATGATTGTGCAGTACTTTTGTTTTTTAAATTTGTTTGGTATAAACTTGGTGCGAATTATTTGTCTTTATTGTGTTTTGTATAGTTTTATTTCTTTGCCAATAAAACAAATAAACTGAATTGGTGTAATATTTTTAGGTTGGGTATATTTTTTCATTAATATTTGGTATAATATTGCTCTTCAATCTCTGGCAACCTTGGCCAGACGACAGCCGCACGGTAGCCGCATAAACTGCAGTCTTCAAAATTAGCATATTTTTACTTCGGCAAAAACGTTGCCGAGGCCAAACGGCAAAAGTTGAAATTGCCTCGGCAATTGCTGTGATCATTTATTACGAAAAGATTGTTCCAAAACATGTAAAACGAGAAGCAAAAAATATACTAGAGTAGTCAATCACGACCGCATTGTTTAATTTGTTGTGATGTAATAATACCAAAAGTAGCGATAAAGCAAGCAACGCGATATGCACGCTGTTACGGTAATTCACGTTAAATAACTCGAAGGGGGGGGGGGGGAGTAAGTTAATATTGGGTTGATTCAACGTTCTAGTCAGCGGAAATTGATTTAATTTTCCCGGCGGGTTATATTGCATAACAACAATGCCAAATAAGAATTTACGTTTGTACATCTAGTGACGTAGAATTATTATAAAATAACGTTAATTGCTTAACCAGGGACCGGTAACAAATTAATAGCTCCCTGCGAGAAGATTGCCTCGATTTACGTATAAGCTAACATAATTTCGCCACAATTGGGACACTGCGAGCAACACAAAGTCTGTTTGTTAAAGAACTAGTCAGAATCGGTAACATCAGATGCTGTACCAGCTGGACGAGATAACGGAAGACGAGGCGCAATAAGGAGTAGATGCTTACCATAATTTGACGTCTGCTGACGTTAAATCAATGCAAATAAGGTGATATTTCTATAAAAGATTCAATTCTCCCAGCTGGGCACGTGTCTAAGCGCCGGCGAAGTAGGAAGTAACCCAAATAAAACATCAAGCAATGGTAAGATTGAATCAACATCCTAGTCTGGTGTAGTCTAAGAAAATTAGTTTTTTTTTGTAATCTTGTGGTCTTTACAAGCGCTCGTGTGGCTTCTCCATTTTTATTGCCGACGCTAATGCGCCATTTATGCATCTGCGTCAGCAATTGCCGATTGCCGACACTAATTTCGAAGACTGAAACTGTGAACCACGCTTTAGTACTTTAATTATTTGAGAGAATTTTTTGGATTTATTACATTATTATAGATATATTACTTCCGAAATATGTTTATTAATTCATAAAGTTTTCCATGGTGTTGCTCCAAACTATTTGGACACTTTGCTTGTTCATTATAAACCTGCCAGAACTTTGCGTTCTCAACATCAATTGCTCTTGTGCAACCCTTCATGTAAGACACAATATGGAAATCGCACCTTCCCACATCCCAGTTGTTGCTGCCAATTGCTGGAACTGTTTGCCTATTTGTGTAAAAGAAGCTGAAAATTTAAAGAAATTCAAAACTCGCTTGACAACGTTCTATTTCACGGAATATTATGACTGAAAGTACTATTTTAATATCACCATTGTCATGTACAGCGCCCAGGAGCATAGTTTGACTGTGAATGTGGCGCTATATAATCCATCATCCTCAAAGACGAGGGATAGCCATCATGGCGCTATATAAATAAATTATTATTATTTAATTTGCAGTTGCATTGGTTGTAGCTTTCCCCTCTGTATTGTTTCAAATTTACAAACAGTCTATGAAAAGCAGCTACCTACTTCTTGTTTGGTAAATGCATATCTTTTGCCAACCATTGATTGTTATGGCTACTATCGGCGGCGCAACTAGAAAAAATCAAAGAGGGTCGGCAACGAGAGAGAAAACTAATAATTATTTGAGGAAGCGGATATATCACAGTTAGAATATTAGCCTAGTGTAAATTGACAGCGCAATGATCCAATTCTGTGACGTGCGAAGCGACCTTTTTCGCCCTGTCTGCGCTTGCTACTCACTCTCAAAAAAAGTTTCCCGCGCTTTCGAAAGTAGGCAGCAAATTGTTTGCTCTCCAGGCCCACATTTTAAAAAGTAGTCCACACAAACTAAGGGCTTGGATACACGTCAAGTTTGAGAAGATTGTAAAGAAAATTTAAATGCCGTCTTTATGATACCAAAATGGTTTAAGATTAATACCAAATTGGTTTAAGAATGTGTGATACCAATGATACCAAATTGGTTTAAGAATGTGTGAAGTTGCGACCATACGAAGATTACAAATCAGACTAGCCTAAAGCCAGCTGCAGTTTCGTTTTGAGGGTTAATAAGGTTGCATCCCAAGTTAGCCAATTCACCAAATTTTAGAAACCAAATTCAAAGAAAAGAAATCCTTTTAGTTTCTCCACCCTCATTCTCGTAATCCCAATCAAGACAAAGGATTAGCTATTCTAGCCTAGCTTTGATTGCCTTATCTGTAGCCTACCCAGACGAAATCATTCATTTTAAAGCAATCGATACAAATTCAAGAAGAAAATTCTAATGTTTACAATCTCTAATATTATTTCTAATGTTTACTGTATGTTTCGTCTATTTGTTATAATCTTTTAATGTTTGTTTGTGTAATTTATAGGCCTAACTAAATTGTTTTTTTCAAAGCTGAGCCGGTTTCCTGCACTTCAAGTTTTACTACCCTGGAAAGTCAGCCATTTTGTTTTTATGACATCATAATTAATTTTCTTCCTTGCTTTGGACTGTAATTCAGTTTTTGATTTTTATATTGCCTTCATCTCCAAGTTCAAAGTGCGTTAATATATTAAGTGCGTATTTAATCAGCTACTTGAAAGGAAATATTTTCATCAGTTAAAATGACCGAATTTTTCCCAGTCATTTCGGACAAATGACCGAAAAGTCTCAGCGAAAAAAACCCCCAGGGTTTGAATTGTTTTTCTATCGGTAACTCACTCTGTGCTTCAATCGAAGGTGGTTTATTGAATCGCCGCACGAGTGCTATCAGGTACATAACAAAACGGTATTTTATCTTTTTCACCCTTTCATGTTGCAGAGAAAAAAATTTTTTAAATAACATTATATTTTCGAAAGTCCAACTTAGCTGGTGATTTCAACAGAAGAAAACCTGCCTGAAACCGTTCCTGCGGATAGTTCTCCAAGCACGTCTCGGTTACAAGCTTCAGATTTTTGGTAATTATATTGCAACAAGGTTTACCATATCACATTGTTTGAAAGCAGAACTGCTTCAGAAGCCGTGGGTACCACCGCTTCAGTATGATTTCCTTAGGTATTCAAGAAAAGTTAACGGAAAAGATAAATTTTCATCGTTCCAACGTGATTGGTTGAGAGAATTTAATTGGTTGGTATACAGTGCCGTAAAGCAGGGGAGTTTTTGTAAGTTCTGTGTGCTATTTGCACCAAGATCTGTTGGAGGGTCGGATCTCCGTCTACACGTAGAAGTAGCACTTTCTGGAGCACAACGCTGTGCAGTTGGGAGGAGACTTCTACGTGAGCACGCAAGCAAAGGTTATC
Organism: Aplidium turbinatum; assembly: GCF_918807975.1. Classification (NCBI taxonomy): domain Eukaryota; kingdom Metazoa; phylum Chordata; class Ascidiacea; order Aplousobranchia; family Polyclinidae; genus Aplidium; species Aplidium turbinatum. Next base: position 34,894,134 of record NC_137477.1, read on the forward strand.
ACTTGACGGCTGCAATTAAATCAGAAAGTTTTCTTGTAACTCTAAGTACTGGTACAGTGGTCGATAACTTGAGTACTGCCAGTCAGCGACTTCTAAAGTCAAAAAAAGATTATTTGGAAGGATTTGCCACTGTCATACACCTGTTGGGCAGGCAAAATATTGCCTTTCGCGGTCACCATGATAGTAGACCGCTTTCACTGGATTCGCCAGCAAAAGAAAATGAGGGCAATTTTAAAGTGCCTCTGACAGGAAAATAAATTTGCTAAATTTACCTATGATACCAAAGAGATGACACTAACAAACTTCCCTGACCAGCAAATCGTAAAAAATATCAACAGGCTACTAAGTTACACGCTTGCAAACTTTCGTTCACTTTCGGCGAATCTAGCACTCATTCAATTGCGAAAATAAAAACGGCAACCTAGCTGTGACGTCACCGTGGGTGGGAAGGACACATTCTTTCTCTGTGTTGAGTTGATAAGGTATGGTACGACTGCTCCAAAACGTCAATGTGTGGGGCTCTATTGGTCTAAAGCATGTGCAAAATGAGAATTACCGAAAGGAAAAAGTCAACTTATTATTACTATCAGGTTTAGATCAAATAGATTGAGTTTATTTTTATCAAACAGCATCTCAATTCAATTGAAATTGCAGTTTTTCTAAACTCTTGTAGGGCTACAATTTGGATAATTTTTTATTTGTCCTAATCTGGCTATAGCCATTTGCAGTGTAACAGCAGTATCTCACAGGCAGTACACTTAATTTATGGTTGAGGTAGGCCTAATGCCTGGAAATTGCTGTTTATGTGACAGAGTCAGTGACAAAGACGTGTGCTATATTTTCATGCTTTCAAACAAAACAAGGTGCTGAGAAGAAAATAGTCAAAGTTTTCTTCAAGTGTTCGAAAGTGGGATGGACCATACAAAACTAGTCGTATATGTTCTCTTCACTTCACTGGAGATGATTTTGTTAACACCACCAACCCGATTTGGATCTTCTCAGCAATGAGTGGCGTGCTGGGAACTATAGGTGGTGCGTTTGCCACAAGTGCGAGTCTATGTCCCAGCCCAATGAATGTGTATGTTGCCATGAAGTGCCACAGACGAAAGAACTTTTGAAGAAAGACAAGAAAGACGAATCTAGCTGAGTTACCAATTTGACCGATTTTGAGGCACACTTACATCCCGCAGTTCTAAGAACTTTTTTTTTATGAGGAGCCGGAAGAACTCGAGAAAAAAGCAATAAACCGAAAGGAGAAAACGGAGACCTATCAAAAGAGTAAGGATGCTACATTAGGCTAAAAATACCCTAAACGCTGAAGAATGCACACTAAACGAAGTGATTTTATTTCCTTGCAGGCAGTATCGGTAATTAGTCGCTTACAGGCATGTATTGGAGTGGATACTACAAGGTGGTGCTCTCGGAAGCAACAATCGGATTGTGCTGCCGTCATGCATTGTTTGGCGAATCCGAAACAATTTTCAAGTCCAGATGGCCGTTACACCGGATTTCAATGGCCAACTGAAGGCACATTATGAGGGAGAGAGAGAGAACTTTTATTTATTTATGAATAGTGATGAATGATGATGAATTAAATATGAATGATAATTCGTACGATTTCTTCATTTTTCACTTCAAGTATATTTTAGGTTTTGTAGGAACGTATCCAGTACAGTTTTATTAAACTGCAAAAAACAATAAATCTTTGAAAAAAGCAACCGCTTGTACCAACTCCGACCAAACTGTGATCCACCAATTACATCTAGAAAGCATTTGTTTCATCCGTCGCTAACAACGCCCACCCACGATGACGTAATACCACCAAAGTCGTCCCAGAGCAGTGAAATATGGAGTTTCGCCTGTGGTGGCGCTGCGGAACTGTCGTTTTGTATACATTTCGCCCTAACCAGTCGAGCTTCGAGGTTAAGATTAAAAAGTTCGCTAAGCATAATTTTGCGCTAGAAAATGCTTAGAAAATTTACTATACTTGGGTCCAACCTGTCAGGGGCACTTTAAAGCCATTCTCAATCTATTGGTAGCAAGAGGAGATTCCAAGATTATCACATACATACAACAGGCTCCCAGAAATGCGATTTATCTCAGCTGGAAAATACAAAACAAATTTATTGACATAATTTCAAATCAAATTCGAGAACAAGTTGTAAAGGACATCAAGAAAGCCGAGATTTTCTCAATATTAGCAGATGAAGCGAGCGACGTCACTAATTCCGAACAGTTGTTCCTGGTAGTGCGATACGTCCAAGATCTTCCAGATAACACGTCAGCGTTGAAAGAAAGTTTTTTAGGATTCAGTCAAGCTGAAGATTTAACGGGGAAAGGTTTGAGTGAACAGATAATCCAGCTTCTTACACAATGGGGATTGGAACTGGATAAACTTAAAGGACAAGGCTACGACGGTGCAGCATCAATGGCCGGAAAAATGAATGGGGTGCAAGCTGTGATATCTAGGCATTACCCGTTAGCTGTTTATGTGCACTGTGCCTGCCACTGCTTAAACCTGACTTTGTCGTCTTCCAGTAGTATTTCAACTATAAGGCGTCCAATGAAAACAATTCAAGATTGCATAACGTTCTTACGTTCCAGTCCTAAACGTACAACAGCACTACGCAGGACCATTGAAGTAATTTTTCCGAATTACAACAAGACCACTCTGGTTGCCCTTTGCACAGTGAGATGGGTTGAAAGACATGATGCTGTGGTGCGCTTTATAGAACTGATTCCGGCAATTGTACAATGTTTGCATTCATTAGAAGATGACCATGACACCAACACTTCTGACAAAGCGGAACTGCTAAGCTGTAGGGTGAAATCTTTTGACTTTATTGTATCTGCTGTGATTATAAAATTTGTGTCTGGAGCTCTGATAACGCTTTCAGAAACACTACAGAAGATAACCAATGACCTTCTCTCGGTCTGTGAGTTGACATCAAGCGCATGTTTGAGTGCGTACTTGCAGACAACGAAAAGAAAACATTTAGAGACGTTTACCGACAAGCTTGTAAAATCGCAGATAAAAACTTTATTGTGCGATCTAGTACAAACTTCCGTTCAAATCCTAGGGACGGAGATGTTGAAGGATATTTTTATGACAATGTATTCCGGCCTTTTTATGACAATGTATTCCGGCCTTTTCTGGAATCTGGAATCTCTCAACTTTCCGACCGTTTTAATTCACATTTCCGGAAAGTAGCTAAAATGTTCAATCTTATTCCCGTAAATATCGCGAACTGTAATATTACTTGTCCTAGTGACGCGAAGAGTCACTTTGATGATATCATTGACATGTACAACATCGATTTGTCGCATTCAGTAGACGTTGTGTCTCAAGAGATATTCATGTGGGCTGTCAAGTGGAAAGATACCAACTTCCTTGATTTACCAGCATCAATTGACGAAGCCCTCCCTCATGCGAAGCAAGAATCCTACCCAAACGTTCGTGAATTTTTGAAGATTTTTCTCACTATACCTTGCGCCACTGCTTCAGTGGAGAGAAGCTTTTCTGATTTAAAAAGAGTAAAGACGTCTCTTCGAAACAGTTGTGGTGCTGAGAGGTTGACTGGAATTGCAATGATGGCTTTGCACAGAGACATGACTGTGGATTACAAACAATTGGTTGATAAATTTCTTGCAGATGCTCCACGTCGATAAGCACAAATGTAACCTGAGTGTTTTAAATATGAAGACCGTTCATCTCACGTCAATTAGGCCTATGTTCTATTATAGTATATATAACATAGGCCTAATTGACGTTAGATCAACGGTCTCTACATATTTAAAACATGATTAGACGGCTCTTTTTGGGCCACTGTGTGAGCTTCTTTATATTCCTGTGTTTTCGCTACATTAATCCCAACCTTACAGAGGTACAATGTATTTACATTTGTTTTTATTCGACCATTGACACAAGTTTATTATTATTACTGGTCATCCACATCAATATTGGAACTGGCAAATTCAATCCACAACACTTTTCATTAGGCTGTCATTCATTACTACATGTGTGCTTCTCTCTGTTTTTGTTTCATTTTTTGCTATTTGTTTTTTGGGTTTTGTGGCCGTGCTAACTACTGATATATAGCCTATAGGCATACTACATGATTTTCCATTCAGGCACGTTTTAAACCTTTCAAGGTTTTGCCACCTTTTCCCGTTCATTAACGTGCTGGTAGGTATATATCGATTTTTGTAGTTAGTATCTTTTTCGTCCCGGACGCGTTAATGACGAAAAATAAAATGATTGATTGAGTGATAGCTTGCGAGAATAAATAACGGTCTGTTAATATTTTGTATTGCGGTTTATGCAACTTGAGCATGAAACAAGTTTGGTATGCATAGAACGTAGCCTGAACTGACACACGTTAAGTAGTACGTAAGTCTCAGTCTATTTTTTATTTTTGTTTTTTTTGAAGTTGCAAATCTCAAAGGGGGCTGTCTTGCCGACTAGACATCCCCCCTAGTTGCGCCCCTGGCTACTATGTTCAATTGTTCATGTGTGTTCGATTAACCTTTGACCTTGGAACGAAGGTCATATCATTTACTGGTAAAAGATCCACTTTTTGCATTAATTTTGTGATATGAAATATTTTTTGTTTTACTTTTGTCAAATTTTTAAACTTTTATGGAAGGCTGAAATTAGATTATCAAATCTTGACTTTATACTGTGCCAGGATGTAAAGAAGCGGACGAAATCCCTATGGTCACTAGTGGCTGCCAACAATGATGATTACTTGAATGCGCTATATGTATCAGCATATCAAAACCACGTGATCTTACCCATCGCTGCAGTGAGGCATCTTGGATTTTGGTCAGGTTATTATGCCAGGTGGAATCCGAGAATGAAGCTACAAGTACGACTGGGTTTAATTTTTTTTGCCAGTCTGTTATTTAGGTTTAACAAAAGGATGCGTATTATAAACCACATTATAAACCACTGTATAGCCTGCTTTTAGCAAAAGATCATTTTTTTATTTGTGAAGTTGGCTTAGAAAATAACTTTTGATTTTTTTTGCAAATTTGATAAATTTCAATGGCCTGCAGTTGCACCCAACCCTTTCTCCGGGACATTGCAAGCATTTTGTCCGAAAATTTTTCCACTAGATCATTGGTTTCCAAAATTTTTTGATTGCAACCCAAATCTGAATTAGATGAAATCTTGCAACCCAAAACATAGACAACCTGTAGCTTATAGATAATTTCAGTACTCTTATTTCTATTTATGACTGCTGCAGAACCAGTTGTAGGGTGGTTTACTATGGATTCACTTGCTTGAAGGCTAAACGTGCTGAATTTGTTGCTGAGTCAAAGTTGTTTTGCATTTATTGTTACACATCTTTCAAAAACACCAGCATTTCAAAATGAGAGTCACTAAGTCCTGTCCACTTTGGCTTAAGCACATCTTTTCCAACAGAGAAAAGTTTCTCCACAGCAGCACTGGAAGGAATGGGGGTGTTGTATTTAATGAAGGATGAAAGGGAAAGTATATCGGAGCTGTGTGCGCCCTGCAATGCTATATGGTAGCGAGACATGGATATTGAGAGAGAGTGAACTGGCAATCCTGAGAAGAACGGAAAGGTCAATGGTGAGAGCAATGTGTGGGGTGAAAACGAGAAGGGAAAAAAGGACTGAAGAATTGTTGGATATGCTAGAGATGAGAGAGACCATAGACCAACTGGCAAGGGCAAATGGAGTAAGATGGTATGGACATGTGATAAGGAGGAGGAAGGAAGTTTTCTTAGAAAGGCACTAGATCTAAAGGTGGATGGGAAGAGGAAACGCGGTCGTCCAAGAAGAACGTGGAAACAACAAGTGAAGGATGAATTTAAAAAAGTCGGACTGAAGGAGGAAGATGCAAGGGACAGGGTGAAATGGAGAAAAGGGATTAAAACAATTGCTGCGCGGAAACAATCGGCCACCCCCACTAGTGGGGAACAAACCGACGATGGATTATGATGATGATGATGATGTTTTAACACGGTATTCGAAAAGCTCAAAGACTTGCTCTTGTCCGAAAAAAAATGCGTCCACAATTGCTGTTTCCTTCTGCACCGACGTTTTACGGGATGGCGCCAACACACCAAAAAATTACTCCTCGGAGTCGTGACTGGTGTTGGTGTTACTCTTCTCGATATCAACCTGGCTTGATGTCTCCCGCAACTGTCGAATTACATCTAGGACCGCAGCTCTATACCAGAAAACGAGATTCCCAAAAGACCGAAACTTTGCAACCAAACCGATTATATAGCTGCTTGACCACGCCAGTGTTGCCAAAAAACGAGTATTTTTTTCACTTTAAAGGTGAACTGCAACGAAAATACATGGCTTTTGTATTTGTAGATCTTTCTGAAATAAAACGTTTTTCAACAATTTTTTGATTTTTGTGTCACCATTAATCAAAAAACCTAAAAAAAACTTTTTTGAATTGAATGATTCTGATTGGTCAAAAAAATTGATGACGTCATTGGCTGGCAAAGCCGCATCCAAGGTCTACTGTTTTGCGTGCAAACACAAGGAACAAATCGCGTAGGCTACGGTACCGAGACAGTGAACAATTTTGTGCTAAGGGAGTTTTTACGCCCTTGAAATGGTGGTTTCTTGTATGGCTCCCGGTTGTACTAACCGGAAAATCGTCAAAGAGGTATCCTTTCATCGTTTACCTCTGAATAATGACAACAAGCTGAAGAAATGGATCTCGGCTATCCATCTGTAAACAAGCACTGCCGTGTGTGCAGCAATCATTTTCTGGCCAGCGATTACCAACATGATCTACAGGCAGAGCTACAAGGCACCAAGTCCAGACACCTGCTCATCCCTGAAGCTGTTTCTTCTGTCTTTGATTTTTCAAGATATGTGAAAGCCACTGTCAATGCAGTACCCACAAAACTCGATCGACCTAGGTAGGCTACAGGTCTGTGAGTACGATCGGGCGTTTGTATCGAATAGCAAAGCGAGAAAACAACAAGACTTTGAAACAGGTCAGTGGGACAGTAAAACATTGGCAGGGTAGGCAACTCTGAATACATAGGCTACTTTTAGTTGATATAAACCACTTGGTTCAAGCAAATTAATTTCCTGCACTTTTTTCAATGCAAATTTTCCATCCGACTGCTGTCCGAACTGGTGTTGTCAGAGCACGAATCAGAATGATGTTCTTTGCTGTTAAGTCGCCGTCTTTTTGGTTCAAAGAGACATCCTTGTCTTGTTTCAGACAGCTTGTTTCAGACAGTTTGTGCTGATCTTCTATTACTCAATATACAATGACCTATGCGACGTTTCTAAGGCAAATGCATGAAGCTGTTTACTTGGTTGCCCGCCGATGACGTCACAAGACACATAGCGCCATCAGGTGGCCGATTTTTATTTCGTTACATCTCCCAAACAAAAAGGCATATCAAAAAATTGTTTCGAAAAATATAATACTTAAACACTAAAAAATCACCAAAAAAATTTTAATTTTTCATTTCAGGTCCCCTTTAAATTAAAAAGTAGCGGATAGCGGGAGTGCGACTGAAAAAAAGTAGCGCTTCTTCCGCTACCGCTACTTTGGAAAAAAATAGCGCCGCTACTGCAGCCGCTACTCCAACTAAAAAGTAGCGCCGCTACTTTTACCAAAAAGGTAGCGCGCTACTGCCCACCTCTGCCTATGTATAGGTCACTATGATGGCTTGTTTTTAAATTTTGTCAGTTCTTGACAAACATTTAACAATTACTATTCGATTTTTGCTTCACTGAACTTCTGTATTTGCTAAACTATTTAGCTCCAAAATAGTTCAGTAATTAACTATTCTTGACTTGTGACCTTATAAATCACCTTGTGATTTATTAAAGGAAGTGACTTGAATGCTGGCAAAACTGCTGATGATGCAATGGTTCAGTTTAGAAAACATAGTTCATTTATAAAGTAATTTATAACAGTCCCATTTTCACAGATTTGGTTTGTCTAAACTCTAAGCGCAACCAGTTTTTTTACCAGTTGCAAACCATACTTTGGGAACCACTGCACAAGACAGAACTACATATTATATACAACACTTTACTTCAAAAACACTCCCCTTTTAGTTTTACATAACTTCTTGAAAAGATTTCTCAGTCGGCCCAATTGGGTCAGTATGAAATCAATTGTACACTTCTAGGCAATACTGCCAATAGTAACCAAAACATAACTGACAATATTTTTTTAAATTCCATAAAATGATTTTCTGGTATAAAGTAAGCTAAACAACCAAGGTGTTTCAAGTGATAATCCGCATTATGATATTTTAGAAATCAGAGATGACTGACTTCTTCAGGAAGCTAATTACAAGCAATGACGGCCTGTCTACCATGGCAGAACACAGGACCATGTTTCTGTAAAACGACTAAATATGCCACACAAACTTTCATTTTGAAAGAAATTTATCGTGCTCAAATTATGAAGCATAGAAAAAAAGCATTTAAATATTATTAATCGACAAGAAACTTAAAACAAGAGCAGAGAGGGAGAGTAATTAGTGTGAGTCATGCAGAATCAAACTCTACACACACCACTGCTCAGTTTACAATTAGCATTAAACCAATTTAAACACATCAAACAAAAATTTTAAATAATTGTTGATTGTTGTCTTAATAGCAGGAAATGAAATGTTGATTCATTACATAAGGTTTTCATATTAATAAACTAATTTTCAGAAAAAGACAAAAATTTGTAATGAAACACATCTTTTAGAATCGTAGTTACTTTGTCATTTAAAGTTATAGCATGCTTGCAAAGAGTAGACTTTTCAGGACGCTGAAGTTTAAAAGCTCTTTTATGTTTATCAAAGTTCTTTTAACATCTTGTTGTGTTTGGCCAACATAAAATAAATTGCAATCACAAGAAACTTTATATTTATAAACTAAACTTGAGATTTAGTTTTCTTTCAAGTCAACATCAGCCAAAGTGATAATTGCGTGCATCACACCAGAAGAAACTTTATTGCAGATAATCTGCCACATTTGATGCTTTTAAAATGTTTGATACAAGCAAGTCCAATGTCTATCTTCTCAAACTTCCTGTTTTTTTCTGATATATTATTATTATTTGTTTACATCAGATAAGAATGTCAATATTGAGTAGAAGGTTGCTCATAGCTCAAAGCTGCAGTTTTACATCTGACTCTTGAGGAGCTTGTCGCCAGAGTCAAATAAGCCTAAATGTGATAAAGTATTTATAGTAGAAGGAAAGAAGACAAAATATAAATTTTAGCTAATCAAAGTAATTCAAACGAAAGAGCTTTAAGATATAAACAAATTATTTTTGGCGGCTTAAAACTAGATTGAAAGTTTTTATCAAAATAACCTTCTTTGTGGTGTGAGCCTTCTGGGGCTGAGAGTCTATCCTTTTTTTGCCCCAGATTCACGATGTTCCCAGACTACACTGGATGGCTACTAGACAGCAGTCATTTTTTAATTTTTTATCCAAGAGGCACAAACGTTCTACTCCGTTAGGTGGCCTGAAGAGTGAAGACAGTACAGTCATTGATGATGTGGTCTAGTCTGTTCCTCGCCACCACATTCACAGGAAGAGGAAGAGGCCATACCCATTAGTACATGATTGAGTGGAGAACTCCGAGGCCCATGCGAAGACAGTTGAGGCGCACCCACTCCTGTATATGTAGTGTCAGGCCGATAGGGGTGAACGAATAGAGTCTGGTGGTTCTTGACTTTCGTTTGGAATTCCATTGCGGGTACGCCCAATTAGCTGCAGGGTCATTCCATTATATTTCAGGTCAAAATTAGAGGAAATGCCACCCACCCTCTCCGATTTGGTTTATTTTGACATATGTGAGAGATGGCAACCCACTGAGCTCAACAACAAAAAAATTTTTCGAAATTGGTCGAGGGGTTTTAAAGTAACACCATTTTCAATTTTAACCACACAGTGGCAGTATTTCAGCTACAAAGAGTAAAACTGCCCCAATATCTGTTATACTGAAGCTAGGAAGTTGATGAAAATATGTAAAATACCATTTTGGGGGATGAGGAATCCAAATTTGCTAACAGAATATAAGAAAAACATGTAGTTTTGGAGTAATTTGATTATAAATATTTTTTGAGGTATATATTTTGGGGAGAAATTTGCCCATGTAGCCGAAGAAAAAATAAACATTTTTTTTGGGGGGGATGTTAAGTTGGACTTATATTTTGATAAACACACTCCAATTTTGTTGCTCCATATTGTTCCTTGCCTGGACTGGTGGTCAAAATTCTTTCTAAAATTTTGCAAATTTTAAATGCTTTTTTAACATTGTACAGTGGGGCATTCCACTTATAATCATCCGATTTTTTCAAATTTTGTAACCACCAGTCACAAATTTTGCTTATTTTGACATATTTTGTACATACTAAAAAATGATGAAAGTAGCAAAAAAAATTTTGAAGTACCTTCATTGGGGGCCGAGATAGAGCACTTTGAATTTTTGGCCACTAGTAGGATTTTGGAAGCTGAGCACAGTCATTTTTTCATTTTGCGCCTTCATTTTTTGACAATAACTCTTTACTTTGAACGATTTTCGCACTGAAGACATCAGGGTTGCACAGAAAAAAGATGCAAAAAAGTAGATTCATGCTTATTTCACCTCAAATACTACTTTTTACCAATGAAGTGCCTCTCACTCACAGTACATGCTGGCATAACTCAATAAAATAATGCACTAGGGCTGTTTAACTATGAGGCCTTCTTGCATAAATGAGTTTTAGTGCAGTACAAAGTGGCAGTACTTGATTTTTGTGTACAGAAATATCCACTGTGTGTGTTTTCAATTTATCTTTGGAAATTTCCTTCACAATCACATCCTTAAGTCCTAATTTGAAGTTTGTTTTAAGTACCTTGTAGTACTTTGGTTCATTTTTTCAATTTTCTGATAAAAATTGGACAAATATGATGCTCTGGGTTTTTTTATGGGTTTTTTTAAGTAGGTTTTTAAAAAAAAAAACACCCGGGCTTTTTGGGTCAGGTAAAATACCGACAACCCTGGAAAACATGCATTTTACCAATTTAAGATCCAAAGAATTCATTTACCATAAATTGCTATTAAAAATATGCTAAAATAAACATTTCAAATGGTAATTTAGGTTTAAAGTTTTTCTTAATTTATTTCTGATACGCTAAGTTTGGGGGAATATTTCGGAGCGTTGAGAAAAAGATCCCAAAAAAAAATTTTTTTTCAAACAAAGCAATTGAAGTATAATATTTTCACGAAATTTGATGGTCATATTATGGTCATATTATGGTCCATTTTTTTAAGAATTGTTTTATGTGTCAAACTACCAATGTTTTATTATTCAGCTGATATCACACAGCTAGTCTGATCAAGATTTTACTACCGTTTCTTATCAAACCAGCACCTGCACCCTTATCATTTCTGAACTAACTTTTCATTGAAGTAGAAAACTGCCTGGCCATGATAATAATGAATAATAATATGATAATAATAAAAACATCAAACCAGCAGGCAGCACATGCACCCTTATCATTTCTGAACTAACTTTTCATTGAAGTAGAAAACTGCCTGGCCATGATGTTTTTATTATTCAGCAGGAAAGGAGTTGTTAAACAGTTTGGTTTGGAAAAGACGATATGCTGGATGCCACCCATTTCTGCACTTTTGAAACTAACTCCACCTTCTACATCCAATGGTTACATCCAATGGTAGAAGTTACACTTTTAGTTCGCAAGAACTGAACAAACTTGAAAAACTTTTTAACTAGACTGATGTGCAATTTAGTGTTTTTTTTATTACTTGATCCTCACTCAATAATTTCTAAGCTGTACCTATGGGATTTAATTATACTTTTAACTTTTTTGATCATATGGATTGAAACAAATCACTGTCTGATGACAGACATTGCAATTTGCTGTTTTAAAAATGCCAAAACTTCATGTCAAAGAAATTGGAATTTTGCTAAACTGAGTATCAGTTTTAAACTGCAGTCCCACTCAAAAAACAGATGGAACAACTAAAATAACTCATAAAGACATAACATGAACAGGTAAATAATTTCAGAAAAAATTTTTTTGAGTTTGGTCATAGCTACATGGCCAAAGCACCCCCCAAAGTTATCCCCCCCAAATTTTTTGAAACGTTGTTTTCATCTATAAATGATATATTTTCACCAATTTTGACAGGTAATTCGGATTCCTTGCCCCCAAAAATGGTATTCTACATATTTTGGTTGTTTTTTTTAGCTATAAATTACGAGATATTAGCAAAACTTGAATTTTGGGGTGGGGGCACGATGCCCCTGTCAGGTGGTGAATTTCAAACCCCCACAACTTCTAAACCACTTGGTCAATTTCAAAAATTTTTTTTTTGGTGTGCTCAGTTAATGATTGTGAACTTACTGCCAAAGTATGAAACATTTCCAAGAGTATTGGTTTTTTCATGACCTGAAATATAATGGAATGACCCTGCAGAGATTTCTTGTCCATCAGCTTTGTAGATCAGAAGTTTAGCGGCTGGCACAAATGGGTGTCTTGATTTCAGTCGACAGGGCTGGTGCTCCTGTGAAGAAGCAGAGACCTTCCTGGCATTTCTTTTGCTCAGACAATTCAGTATTTTGTTTGATCACTGTGGCAATTGCCGAGGCCAAATTCGAAAACAGAGTAGGCTAGTTCAATTATGATCAGGGTTAGGTGGGTAAATCCTCTAGGAGGTTTTTCCCGGTTTCCCCCGGGTAAAACTGGGGGAAAACTGAGTAAAACCGGGGAAGCCCTTAAAACTTTTAAATGTGTTGTTTGTGAAGTTTCTTATGCAATATAATGACTAGCCAGCTGTTTAGCTGTTATCTCATGACGTTTTCCATCTGAATTGTATCAATACTTAGATAAAATAGATAATGCTCCGGATCATCACAGAGGGATATTTCAGGTTTTTCTTTTGACACTTTCTCAATGCGTACTTGACTCACTGTCTGCTGGCAGTACCAAACTACCAATAGTAATTTCTTATTGAATTCAGATGGTCTCTTGTACTTCATTCTGCTAAGAATTCAGACTGATATCTTGTAGCACTTTGCCGGAAAGCAGTAGAGGTCGTCCACATAGCCTTCCCAGTCCGAGTCATTCAGTGGTAAGCACTTTCCTAAAAAGTTTCCTCCCACAGAAAAAAAAGAAAAGCCTCAAAAACGATGTCTAATGTGCTACTCTCATGGAAGGAGAAAAGTGAAAAGAAAAATGAAGGAGAAAATGTTGATCAGTTTCAAAAATATATGACTTTGTCTGCAGATGAGCAAGAAACTGCACGCAACTTTGTTTTTGAAAAAGATGACAATTTCATTCTCTTACTGGCAGGATATGAAACTAAGGATACATCTATTTTTCCAAACATCTCTTTTATCAAATCAATGAAAAAAATGTCAACACTTAAATATTGGCAATACATAAGAAAAGTTGCAAACAATGAGCCAGTAAAGAAGTTTTGTTCATTGATGATGGCAATATCATCATGCCCACCATCCAGAGCTGGAATAGAACGCTTGTTCAGTAGCATGGCTATAATCCACACAAAGCAAAGAAATAGACTGGGCAATGAGATTAGTGCATCTTTAATTGTTTATAAACACTTTGGATGGAAATAATCTGAAACCCCAGATGGAGAGCTGTTCAATGTGGACAATGAAGACTGTTGACATGTTATCAATGACTGAGATTATACCGGCTCTTAATCTTTTCTTTCTTGGGCTTTTGTTGTTCAATGTTTACAAGTTTGTTTGCTGACTGCATGTTAGGCTCAGTGGAGCATCTGACTTGATAACATACTGGTATGTTCATCTATGTAAACTAATGATCGGACCTATCTATTATTAGATATTAGTAAATCACAGTATTTTTCTTTTTTTGTAGAATGACCACAGGAAATCTTATAGGTACATTCAAAATAATACAGACGAAATCGGTTAATCGAATCACCTATTTGCCAGACATTTTGATACGATTGATTTGTTTAACCAATTTACTAAATAAAGGTTTATTGTGAATGGGCGTAATGTTGAGAAGATGTCTGTGCTCACTAGGCTGCAACGCACATTACAACTGATACTTCCTACAACTGTTTACAATTCTGGTTAAACTTCAAAGAGTTTCCTAGTTCTGTGTTAACATACCACTACGCTGTATGTCCCAGCCAGCAAAACTGGTCCTTTTTACATTGATTTATTGTCTGCAGACGTTGAAACAATGTAAAAAAGATCAGCTTTGCTGACTGGGAGAGTATGTACCATCAAAGCATTTTTCTGCAAACTGCAGCAATCGGACTGCAAATCGGCAACCTTTCATATCACCGATCTCTGTGACGTCACAACGCGAACTTTGACGTTGAAGATTTTGATTCAAGCGGGCTATTTTTAGTTCTGTACCAGCTGTGTAGTTTTGAGTATGGAAAAGGGCCTACAAAAATAGTGGTATGTTGGAAAAACACAGCTCACACTCATTGTTTGTTTTGAAATCGCAAAGGTTTTTTTTTTTCAAGTGTTTTGCGCTGTCTGGTAAAATAATTAATTTGCAATGTTCTTCAACTGAACAAAACTGCACAAATGAAATTACGCACTGCATTTCACAACAGTAGGCTACTTTTTTTCAGCAATTTAAAAAAAAATTCTCCACAGTTTTCTGGTTTATACTTTTAGACATTCTTTTCAACACTTCCCTCTCAAGCTGAAATAATTTGTCTGTGTCCTTTCCTTGCAAGGCCAGTCGGCGACGGATGACATCAAAAGCATTTAAACTTCTTTAGTGTGATTATTCCTTTTGTGTGCTCTTCTGTTTTAATGAAGCCCAGCTGTGCGAAAATTGGTTCTTTGTAGTGCGATGTCTAGCACATAAGATTATGGCCTGGGATTACAGACACTTGTTATTGTTTTGATCGCTTGCGTCTGTCTCACCTTTGCTTCATTTCGCCTTTGAACATTGCAGACAATATGCGAAGCAAAAAAGAGACATTCTCTTTTCGCTAACGTGTACAATTATACGATTAAATGAATGAAGTAGGCAAACTAGAAGCAAATCCTGATGCTTTTATCCGACATTCCTTTAAGCGGTATACGCTTAACCGATGTTTTTACTTAACATTAGATTGGATTTGGTTTGGGATTTCAGGTTTTGATTCAAATAAACGATTGATACGTTTAAGCAGTATACTATTAACCGATTTCGTCTGTAATGATGGTAATAAACATTAACTATGAGGAGTAATCATTATTTCATTCACATTTGCAAATTTTAACAACTCAAGGTTTTCCCAGTTTTCCCCAAAAGTTTTTTCCCAGTTTCCCCCAGGGTTTTACCTGGGTAAAACTAAAGTGGGGGGAAACCTCCTTGGCGAACCCTGATTATGATTCAACAGAAAAGATTGTTTTGCTATCAGATGCATAAAAACGCAGTGGTTCCGCTTATTAACACAATAAATTTATC
Source organism: Aplidium turbinatum (assembly GCF_918807975.1). NCBI lineage: Eukaryota > Metazoa > Chordata > Ascidiacea > Aplousobranchia > Polyclinidae > Aplidium > Aplidium turbinatum. Next base: position 34,909,579 of record NC_137477.1, read on the forward strand.
ATGCAACCATTCTAACCTTCCGCTGTGTGTTAAATAAAACTGAAAGCGAGCGATAAGCAGTCATGTGAAGGAACCGACTTGGAAACAAACTCTTGTACCTTATCTTCACAATGGATAAAGCACTCGCTTTCCAATCATGCAATTCTGGTTTGACTTCCGGCTTCAGCTGGTTGTTGAAAAACACTGCTCACCTCTACCCAGGGTGTAATAAATTGTCTGTAGTTGATGATAGAAAGGCAGCCAAGAGAAAGAAACTGATCACCCTACTCTTGTTAATGCCGAAGGCTTAGTACAATGAGAAACTTATTTTCTCATTTCACGATGCTTAGATCAAGTATGGGACTTACCTTTACGTTACCACGTTCCTCGGTTGCATGTTTTGCATTCCTTTGTTGCATCTATACTATTCAACAAATGCATATAATATTGCGTTAATTTGTTTGCTATATATTGCTTTAATTATATAGTTTAATTTAAGTAAGTAGAAGAGGTCAGTACATTCTACTTTGTTTTTCAACATTATTGCGTTCTACGTTATGACGGTCGTCTGTAACTACGACCTAACTTATAAGTACAGCAATAAGCATGCAAGGGTTTTGCTGCGTCTTCCAGGGTGTTCGGTCAATGTTACGCCGAAGACAATTACAGCCAAACTAAACGGTGCACAAAATATTTCACAACAAGCGCGACCAACTGACATGTAGGTACACAAACAGTGGATGATAATCATTCAGACTGAAAATTACCAACTTTAAGAAATTGCTTTCAGAATTAGTAGAGAACCTTGCCTCTGTGGAATTAGCTTATTTCTGTAGAAAATTGACGCCTATGCTCACAAAGCAAGCAAATGAGGACAGAAAGTTTGTTACAAAATTAAAGGAAAATATAGCAAACAAATTAATGCAATATATAGAGATGATGATGCCCACAAAGTATGCAAATGAGGACAAAAAGTTCATTCACTGTCAGGTTTGTCAAACATATCGGATTTACAAAAAAATAAATTTATTTTGTTAAGTACCGGTAGTCAAATAATAAGTGAAGACCTATTATTAAAAGTTGTTGACATACAATGCCCTTTTACATACTATGCTGCATAAAAAGTTATTTTCAAACAGGGTAAAAAGCCGCTGGTGTATGAATTGAAAATAATGCCCAGTGAACTCATAATATTGTTGCAGCAAATATCTTTTTGCTTCGTATTGTCATGGCATTAACCTAAATTTATAACTAAATAAGCAATGAATGTGTTCACTGGATACCTTATTGATCTTCAGGAACCAACTCAGGAACGCCACAAGGAGCTTTTGCACATACGAAATCAGCTCAGAAAAAAAGTTGAAGAGTTAGAGAGGAAACTAGCCACTAAGCAACACTCCCCTGCTCTCAGTGTGGTGCCTGGAGCAAAGACTACTGCAACATAGCATTGTTGCCATTGTTATCAGCGAACGAAGAAGCATAACAATTTGCAAAGAAACACTTCTTAGGATTTTTGCAATATTGTGCATGATATATAGACCTATTTATGTTGATCATCCATACCAGTGATTCTCAACCTTTTTCAACACGGGACCAAACTTGAAACCTAATTTTTTTAAAGGGTTGCAGCAAAACAAATACAATTGAATATGAAACCTGATGTTGACTATGACTTTTAATATGTTTCCTAAAACCAGGGGTAATATTGAATGATTCAATATGCCTACTCAAAAGCTGGTTAAAATCACAATTCGCCAATCGGTTGTCATTGACCTAGTGAAAATTGTGAAATTTGAAATTAATTTCAACCACTTTGCTGAAAAGGGCTTCACGCATTTAAATTGTGTTGAAGCAAATAGGCGTTTTTCAGTGCATTGTCTCAAGTTAGGAGACTTTCTCTCTGGGACTTGACTCCAAAATTGAGATAGATGATCACATTTGAATGCTTGTGTCAGCTTCACATCTGACTAAACATCTAGCAGCTCCAGTTGAAAATCATATGGTGACGGTGGCCGTGTCTATTGCCATAAGCAGTGTTTTTTTCAAGGTGTTTTGGGGGACCGAAACGGTCCCCCAAATTTCTCAAGCGGTTTCCCAAAATTTGGACTTGCAACTACAGTAGAAAAGTAATGGTTGTTTCTCGCTATGTCTTAAGCAAATATGGCTATTTTTTGGTATTTGAATGAAACACTTGCGGTCTCTTAAAACTACTTAGCGGTCAATCAAACCTTAAAAAAAAACCTGGCCATAGGTGTTGCAAATTTTTCATCAAGGGCAGGAAATAAGTGATATCGTTGATGCGACCACGGCCTACTAGAACACGACCAAATATGTTGCTATTTTGAAAAATTTCAAAGAGTCTTACTTGTTACAATCATAGCCATGACAAACCTGTCATTTTCCCACGTACAGAAGTACCGTATGTAAAATCAGCAAAAGTTGCATCTTGGCATATTTTTGCCTTGTTTTGCCGGAGATTGGATTTGTATTTTAAGCACAATTTATGCAACAATAATGTAAAATATATAAGACTTTCCAACTGCATCCTGGAGATAGTCTCATCATACAGTCGTTAGGTTTTTTTGTAAAGCAGGATCTTTCGCCAATAGCCATATTTTACTTGCAAAATTAAACTTGGCGAAAAACGAAACAAACCAAAATTTAACTTAGCACATCAAATGAACAGCTTATCACATAGAATTCACAAAAAATCCTTGATATTTTAAATGGAACATGCAATTGCACCAAAAGCGATACACCAAACGATACTACCTTCAGGGAGCAGTTGAAAAGTGTTACATATTTTATTACATTATTATTGTGTAAACTGTGCTCAACGTACATACCTAATCTCCGATTGAACAAGCCAAAACTATATCTGGGTGCAAATATTGCTGATTTTTCTTACTTCTGGAAATGGGAAAATGACAGGTGTCATGGCTATGATTGTAACAATTCAGACTCTTAGAAATTTCCTCAAATAGCAACATATTTGGCCGTGTTTTAGTAGGTCATGATGCGACTTTTAAATTCTTTAATCATGTCGCTAATAGGGATGGGCAAAATAGAATACCGAATATAGAATAACCGGTTGTAGAGCCAAACCGGTTTCAAAATGCATATGAAATCGGATAATTGAAACCGCTTTAACGATCGACTTCGTTCAAGTCCGTTTGATCGCAACGAATTCGCTACAGCGAAAGTACAATTGTTTATCGATTTAGTGCGATGCGGCGTCGGAAAAACGCACGAGTTTCATTGTTCGCATTAAAGAGATCTTTCTTGTCAAGCGCTTTGTAGTCCTCACAATCTTGCGGAAGTGTGGCACGAAACAGCTTAATCCGCTTTCAGGATTTTTCTCTATTTTGGTACCACAAACCTAACTTGTTTCTGGTAGAATAGAACGGTCGACTAGCCTTCGCTCAGCAACTCAACATCGCGAGCTCCCATTCTCGCATGTAAGGCAACGTCGACCACAGAGTGTGAGGACTAGCAAACCTCCCCCCCACTGGGGACCCCCTAACGCCAGGGTTGCCAGGTTGGCCTATTTGGGGCAAACTTTCAGAAATCTGGCTGTTTGGCCCCCAAATTTTTGGTTGGCTCTTTATGAGCAGGCTGAGAATTATTTTCTAGATTTTAAGCAAACCTAAAGCAACCCAACATCGGAAGCTCCCACTCTCGTATGTAGGGCAACGCCGACCACAGGGTGTGAGGATTAGCGACCCTCCCCGCAGATGTACGTACGGGTAGCTGGCTTTGTCTTAGCTTTTACTACTGGTATGCCAGTACAGTGACATGGACGACTTGTTGAGCGGTGGGATTGAAGATGCTACATGCAGTAGTAAAGATGAATCAGCAAATTTGGTTTCACCACCTTTAGAAATAGATACCTATCTCACGTTGTTGAAAGCATCGACTATATCTCTTCAAAATGCCCTTGTTTGGTGGAAAGCAAACAAAAACCAATTTTCTTGTTTATGTCAGTTAGTTTCAAAATATTTTGTGTACGGTACCTGCTACATCTGCTTCTTCAGAGATGTTTTTCAAGTGCAGGTTTAACTGCCACTAAGTTGAGATCTCGTTTGACTGGTGAAAATTTAGAAAGCCTAAATTTGTTACACTGCGATAAGCATTTTTTGTGATGTTCATTGTTTTTGTAAAGTCATAAAAATCATTAAAATGTGTCATGGTAAAAACTGTCAATTATTCTAGAATAGATATCTGTATTCTATATTCGGTTTCAGTATTCTAGAATATTCTAGAATAGCTAATTATTCTATTTTGCCCATCCCTAGTCGCTAAATCCTAATGTACTTTCGAATGATCCGTTGACTTGGTGCTCTGGCTAAACTATCTCATGGCACCGAATATGATATGAGCACGTGTCCATTAGGATTGTTTTTAAAAACACTTTTTTAATACTTTGTTGGTGCCAGGTTTTTAAAGTGTTCAATTTGGTAAAAAAATATCAAATCCAAAATAATTTTAAAATTGTTTCATGTCCCCTCATTTCTTCTGCAAGGAACCGAATGGCTCCAACATCTATATATTTCATGAACCACAAATGCTAGAAGCTTCATTTAAGTATCAAAAAATGCACAATGTATGGTTTTCTATCCAACTTTAACTCTCCATCGGATACAATGTAATTTGTTACACATACTGGCACGGGTCTGCTACTATTGGGAGAATCCTATTCGGACAAATCCCTATTCGAAACAGCCTTTTTTGCAGAAAGTCTTTTTCCGAGAATGGTAAAATCACAGCAACATATGTATATTGAAAGGAATTAGCTTACAATAGAGAAATGAATGATAATGGATGAAATGAACGACAACTTTTTCTCCTTCAGTTCCTGCACTAGGTCTATATCCGTGAACCAGTTATCTGCTATAATGTTACTGCCGGAACCGGATATAGATGCAGTTATTCTTCTTACATCATCTGTTGGTTTATTGTTGATACTGTATAGCCCATCTGGCTGTCTCTCAGCATATATTTCCAAATGATGCAAGTAATACGATTTGGAATCTGCATGTGCATTTTGCATATATTTTTATGCCACACTTATTTGGTTTTGAGGGTATATATTAATGGAACCCGCATCTTCCACGAAGTCCAGCCAGCATCTCGTCTATTGTTGTGTACTCTCCAAGAGAGTAGTTTTTCTAGCAGTTGTTCACAAACTGTGCGAAGATGTCTTGTGTTGGCGCAAGCCTGTCATCAGCTTTTTTGGTATACATGTATCACGATCATCAAACCGTTGAAAACGCAGCAGGAATTTAAACCTTTCGATGCTCATTACAAGACTGAATTTGTCCACTCCATTTCTTTCTGTTTCCCAAAGATTTTTAAGCTCTGCCTGTTTGCTCTGTAGGCTTCTTCTGCTAAATAAAGGAGACCTATGAAGGCTTTAATTGCAATTGCTATCAGTAAATTTTGCATCCCGACTCCTGGCATAGTTGTTTTTCACAAAATTTATACACTGATTGGTGTAGGTCACCACGATTTCTAACATGTCATTTGTAAAGAAGCAGGTCCAACATTCTGCTACAGGTCCTGGTAGATGTCTAGTATGGTTATGAAGTCTTGTACTTAAACTGGTCAAACGGACCTTGCTACCATTTGGTAATTTTATCCTTCCCAGTATCGTCTGCATCTATTTCTTCATCACTTCCATTTTCCTATTCTGTTTTAGAATCCTCACTTCTACATTGTCTTCTGAGTCAGTATCGCTGCTGTCCTTACAATCTTCCTCTTAATCATGGGAAGTTTTAAACAAACATAATGCCTCATCACATTTAAAAATACCTCTTCTACTACTCGCCATTTAAGTTCAGAAGCTTAAGATAAACCTATAGCAATCACATAATTAGATTTACTGTAGGTTTCCCTTTGGAGTAAAATAGCACGATCAGGCGCAATGTGTCTAACAAAAAAGTAGTAAACTATAGAGTAACATAGAAGTATACAGTAAATCACCATACATTGTTGCTACGTATAATAATAGACAGTCTCAGACAAGTAAAGCTAACGTTAAAAATGTAAATACCCTTCTTTAACACCATTGCCATATTTGGGCGCAATGTGCTAAGTAGATCCTTTACACTATACCTGCCTTCCACAATCTCGAATCTGCAACGAAGGTTTACATTCTTTTTGGACACATGGTGTGTGTGCGTGGTTTAAAGGCAAGTTCGTTTCCGCCAATTAGAACCCGAGTTAAACGAATGCATGTGCCTGACAGATCTATTGTGCCCAATGGAGGGTCAATGCATTTGATAGGTGTAGCTATCTAGATTTCATGTCAGTGGCAAAAAATTGCACTTTCCAACAAAATGGAGGAAAATGCTGAAATTCACAAGACACTAGTGATGTCAACATAAATCCATTGCACTAAAGTAACTGGCTACTACTTTTATGTAAGACACGGATTGAGTTTGTGAAATGGCAATCAATATTTGCAATTTTAGATCTATTTAACCATGCAACAAATCGAAATATTATTTGCCACATAGCCAATTTGGTGAAAATAACCAGCCATCAATTGTTTGTGTGCACAATTGGCATCTACCAATGAGCACGTTACTGCAACAATGGCTGATTTCAAAAATTATTATATCATCATCATTGTGTATTATTGCTCATCTGCAAAAACAACCACTAAGATGATTACCGAGAGATCACCATATGAAGCAATATGTCACGTAACTCCAGTCATCCACTGGGTAGCTCGAAGAAACTGACCAATTCAACCCATTAGAATCTAAGCTCACCAACTTGCATTGTTTGTAACACCAATATGGATCATTGTTGGGTAGTGGATGGTGGGTGCTCTTCAGGCAACTTTTATGACCCACAAGGGTGCGCACTGTGCAGCGCTCTACAACTGCTATCCAAGTAAAGCCTGTTGTGTGTTCACATGTCAGGCTTCAGTGCAGTATTTGTTAATTGTTATTTTATGAAATCAATCTGCTTGTTGCATAAAAGTAGCTGTGAGTTACTTTAGTGCAATTGATTTATCGTGATATCACTGACATTGTACCTGTATTGTGAAGATGAGTTTTTGCTGAAATCAGTTTCTTTCACTTAACATGAAATCTAGATTAGCTAGACCTATGCGATGTCTTAAAGTTGGATAGGAAACCAAACATTCTGCGTCTTTTGTTATTTAAATGAAGTTTCTACTATTTGCGGTTCATGGTTCATAAAATATGGATGTTGAAGCTCCTGCAGAAAAATAAGGGAGCTTGAGCTACCTCTACACGAAAAATTTTTAAAACTATTTTCCTTGTGATATATTTTCACTAAAGAAACACTTTAAACACCTAGCAGCAACAAAATTCTAAAAGTGTGTTTTTAAGGACCACTCTATTCTCCTTGGTCAGCACCAATATCTGCCAAAAATTGCTAGAAGTTGCGATGGTGAAGTGCATTTGTACGAATCCAATTTACTGTTGACGTAACGATTTTTATCACATTGGACATCTTCGGTGAATTAATAACGATATATTTTTTAATGCAAAAAATACAGTAGTGCCACATCGCAGGGAGGGGTAACATCATCCTCTTCTCACCATTTGTTAACGAGTCTATGAAGACCTTGATTCTTCACTAACATGAAAGGACACATCTGTTGCAACTGAACACTTATTTGACGAGTCCAAATGTGCTTGTAGAAGACTTGAACAATATTTTTGAAACATAATATAGCCTATCCCTTTTGTTATGCCTTGAATGGAACACAAAATGAGAAATTGCTTACAAATGTTAAAGTTTGGCATAACCCCTTATAAACACAGCTAATTGCTCTGTATTCGTAGGAAGAAGAAACGTCATTTAAGGCGTTTTCTTTGATAGTATGTAAGTTATGTGACAACTATGGGTCATTCCATGCCAAACGTCCTGAAAATCATAAAGATCCCAGTTTGACCCTCTTTGATTTTGCTTAAACTTGGTCAAAATGTTATTTGGCATGATTTAGTCATACATTACAAATTTTAGCTCAATATCTATTGTAGTTTTAGCAATATGATGCTTTAAAGTTTTAGGTACCCCCTAAACTTTTCCGCATTCGGGTTTTTGGACCATTTTCAATTAACCATATTAATTGCTCCGAAGGTTGTATAAAGTTTATTTTTGGTAAAATGGTTCACTTTTAGCTATATTACATGATTGCCTTGTTAAAATGCAATTAATTTGCAGCATAATAGAGTAATCAAGCCTCAAAGTAGCTCTTTTCTTCACCAAAAACAAATTTTGTGCCATATTTGGAAGCCTGTAACTCTTTTATGAAAAGTAGGATGGTTATTATATTTATCATGTATGCTCTTTCCCTACCAGGCAACAACTTCACCAAGTTTGATAAGTAACATTATATTTATTAGAAAGTTACAATGCATCAAAATATGCACCCCAACCAAAAAAGCCAAAATAACGCCATCTTGTGGTGTAAAACTACCTCCGTAAAAAAGTGTTTACAAAATAATATTTTTAACCTGTTGAAGAACATTACCTCATTACTTTCCGCTCAACCATGCACCAATGGGGAATGGCCTCTTCCTCCTCCTGTGAATGTGGTGCCGAGGAACAGACCGCAGACCACATCATCAATGACTGTTCCATCTTTAAGCCACCTAATGGAGTGGAAGGTCTGCGTGTCATGGATGATGAAACCAAAGACTGGCTGCTCTCTAGTAGCCTTCCAGTGTAGTCCGGGAACATCGTGAATCTGGGGTGGTAAAAGGATAGACCCTCGGCCCCAGACGCTCACATGACGACGACGACCTAAGGAACTTGTGTACAAAGTTTTAACTTTGTCACTCAACTATTAAGAGGTAAGTTGGGGGCTAATTTTAACTCCCCATAATAAAAAATTGGCTTCTTTGCAGATGATTTCTTCTTCTTTCGTTTGAGACTAGATCAAATCAAATTTCAGGGCAGGTGGTGGAGAGCCAGGTGAGTGTAGCTTCGTCCAGCGTTGCTATACCATGCGTTCCATTTGGTGCCTTGTAGATGGGGCATTCGAGAATGACATGGTCAGCAGTTTGTTCCTCCGCGCCGCATTTGCAGGCCGATGAGGGAGCCAGACCCCACTTGTGCATGTTGGAATCGAAGCGTTGTTGAAATGGATGCATGTTGAAATGAAAACTTCCAAATATGGCACAAAATTTGTTTTTGGTGAAGAAAAGAGCTACTTTGAGGCTTGATTACTCCATTATGCTGCAAATTAATTGCATTTTGACAATGCAATCATGTAATATAGCTAAAAGTGAATCATTTCACCAAAAATAAACTTTATATAACCTTTGTAGAAAAAGATATGGTTAATTGAAAATGGTCCAAAAAAAAACGAATGCAGAAAAGTTTAGGGGCACCTAAAACTTTAAAGCATCATATTTCCAAAACTATAATAGATAATGAGCTAAAATTTGTAATGCATGGCTAAATCATGCCAAATAATATTTTGACCAAGTTTGAGCAAAATCGAAGAGGGTCAAACTGATAGGTCTAGGACGCTTGGCATGGAATGACCCCTATGTATTCTCGGTATTTTGGACAGTTCTGCTAGCATCAATACTAATTTTTCTTACATTGGTGAGGGCCACAGGAAGAATGGTTGAAGGCTGCGGCCCAACGGACCGCGGTTGAGAATCATTGATCCAAACAGTTGACAGTATTTATCATGTTGCTATGTTATTGTTATAGTGACATGATCAAATGATCGTACTACTTTTATAGATACTCTTGTGTTGTATATTATGCATCCTTAAACTATTTGTCATACTACCGAGATGTTTTCTAGTTAAGTTGATTTGGACATGTCTGTCAACAACGTCCTTCCATATTTATACAAATGTATCAAATAGTGATGTTGTATGAAGAGAATTAAACCAGTAATTAAATTAAAGGATATGCTCAAGCTGATATTTGTACACTCTGAGGTACAATGTTGTTGTGGTGTGCATTAACATAGACTTAGTAATTATGTTAACATTGTAAAAAAAAAAAAGGGTCAGTTTCCAGTAGTCGCAAACGCTGCTACTATCATTTGTCTTGTTCAATTTCTATTAAATATTTTGTTTGTTGAAGCATCACCATAACTGAGGTTGGGATCACATTTCTTGATAATATTTAACATATTGTGGATTTGATGCAGGCAAGTATGACTTAAGTTATTAGGATTTTAGTAAAAGGACCTTGATGGTAGTTAGAGATTTTGTCTGATTCTCTTTTGCTGGAATAATTTTAGTTTCAATAACTGCCAAATGACAAGTCTGTAAACATCCACTTGTTTCCCCTTATTCATATTGCAAATCGACAGCTTAATAAAAAAAAAACCAAGTCGTTTTTTTAAGTTTTGAGAAAATCGAAAAAAAAAAACCTTCCCACTTTTTAACAAAAAGACATTTATTGTTGAAAATTTGGTTAAGGGACACCTCTAATGAAATCCCAATATTCGCTGATGGCTGAGAAGCTTGCCTCAGATAAGCTAACTATTGTGGGAACCCCCACATACCATATATTTCTGAAAAGGGCATGAAAAGACACATCTGAATATGCAAGTCTCATGAAATAAAAGTTTAATTTGATGCAATGAGCTTCCTTCAAACACAGACAATATTTCAATAATTATTTTTTGACATGCTAATAGAAAACACTGTTTCTCACTACCAGCACCATATAGCAACAAGAAATGTTATGAAATGCTAGATCTACCTTATATGCAAATACCTATGAGAGCTTTTTTCTCTAAAATGTCACTTTCCTAAAAAAAAAAAAATTTTTTTGAAAGTTACTTGTGTGCGAAAATATTTATACACATTTTTTTCAATAAAATGGTCAAGAAATAAAATTTTTAAAAAAGCTCTCATAGGTTGATGCAATACCATTGTACCAGCATGCATTCCAATTTTTAGCCAATTCGGACAAGAAATAAACAAATGAGTTTGTTTAAATAAACATTTACTGCAAAAAAATGTCATTTTGAGTAAAACGCGTTTAAAGTTATGGTTTGCAAATACAAAGCAAATCGTGCATTTTCAGCTAGGCTATTGTTACTGTCACTACTGGCTTTGAAATGCTAGGATACAGGAAATTTGTAACTGCTGAAGCATGACCAAAATAACAGCTACAAATACCACAAATATATAAAACCAGAAAGGGCTTTTCTGTTGCTACTATTAGTATATTTTCAGCATATCTTATCATCGTTCTGGCATATTTTAGACTTTTGGGTCGCGTGGTAGCTCCACTAGTTCTAAAATTTAACAGGGAATGAATTGGAATTGTGGAGAAACTGCCGTATATTCAGAATCCTGATGAAATTCTCTATCTTTATCTTTTTTTTTCATTAGAGGTGTCCCCTTAAAACAAGCATAAGACATGACATTCAGGATAAACAATGCAACTCCGTTTGTAACCAACATGCTTAATGGAAAACTGACTTAGGCAATAATAATAGTAATCCTAAGTGACTTCTAAGGCAGATTAATTTTGGTTCGTTTTCAAACATGGATAGGATTTCAATATTCAGATAGACCTCTTTTCAATGTCAAAAGATACCATCGAATTGTGGTGACGAGATGTAAAATCTTAGATTTAATGCTCTACCATCCAATCTTTTACCACCGATTTCAATTGTATGAAGTGGTTTATGCTGATTTAATTGTTCAAAGGAAAGTTCTGAATTCAACTTAATTATCACTTATCAGGTATACTAGAGGGTGCCTAAAAATAGCCTACACAAATGAGACGCAGTGTCATTGTTGAATTGAATAGTTAAAATCTATCAGAAAGTTATTATACAACAGACTATACATATTCAATTGTTCAAGGATCATAGGGAAGACAGTCGTAGAAATAATAACACACTTTAGGTATTACATTTTTCATGGACTGAAGATCGTCATATTTATGTTTCTTTAGCGGAAGTTGATTGTGGAACATTCTTTCCCATCGAACTTCATGCACTGCTTGCGGTCTTTGAGGCAAGGACTCCCTAATAGGGTGGAGTGAAAAAATTTTTTTGTTTAAATCGAAAAAAACGGGGTTCTTAAATCCCGACAAATGACCTAAATTTTTAATAAGAATTGACTTTAGGGGGTTGCCCCCATTTTCCAGCCGGCAACCCCCCAATTTATGCGCGCGAGGGGGTAAAATTGTCTATCTCGGTAACCACTGGTCGTAGAGTCATGATATATAGCTCAAAAGCTGCCAAAACATCATGTTTCTATCTGTCCTAAGAAGAAAGTTTGCTCTATTTACAATACAAAACGAGTTATAGCCAAAAAACCAAAATATACACACATTTTTGTTAAAATTCAGTATTTTTTCTGACAAATTGTGATCTGTCATAAGTTTTTTGAAAAAAAAAATCTGATATGTTGCACAAGATATACTAACACACTGATAATACCGAAGATTGGGCCCATAATCCAAAAATATTCACAACACAGTCCTTTTAACATTAGTTCAAAACATCATAATGAAGCACTCACATTAAGCATAATGTTAATTGCAGCAGTGCAAAAATATCACAAGTGTTTGGTGATGAACTTCAAAGAACTCATATTCATTTTGCAAAAACAAGTTGCTTTGCCTGGTGTGACATGTTAGCGACATGGCCGAGCGGAACTGCTCGTGGTTTTCAATACTGCAGCGGCAAAGCACGAGTTTGATTACGGCTGGAGGCAGATTGTGTTTGACATATATTTGGGGGGCTGGAGACTCGAAGAGTGGTAAACTCATATCCCAGTCGCCCCCAAACTTAACGTTTTTTCATAATTTCGTTGATTTGTAATTCCTCAGTTGAAATATTTTAAGTGTGAGCTTTGCTAATCCTAAAAGGCTCTGTTTTTAAAATGACAATTCAGGCTTTCTGATGGCACAATAATCACAAAAAGAAATTGAATAGGTATGTCAATTGGATTAAAACGGCTTATTTAAAATGCATTTTTGTGTCAAATTTTTTCATCAGTTTACGAGACTTAACTTTTTGGCGAATGAGTCCATCTCGTCTTTCAAATCCTAAAACTTGTGCTGATGCTTCTGTTACGAGCTTCACATGTCGTTCCACTGTTTGATTGTGGCATGGATAAAACAAAATCAGAGGCTTCTCGCGGCATTCTTCCAACTCTGCATCGGTTAAGTGCTCAATTGCTGGAAAAAGTTGTTGATAAGGTTCAATATCAACTTACTCGTGGTTTGCCTTTGCTTCCAAGTTCAACTTTGGAACACAGAACAAACGAATTGGACTGCAGTGCAATGGGTTGGAACTGCTATGACTTTCAATGTCCATAAGTGAATTTGTTTCAGCGGCATGTTTGCGAATTGCAAGCACCTTGGTCACACCCTTATTTCGTATGTCTTCATTATCATCCCCCAACATTGCAATCAGAATATTTTCGGGCTGTGCGAAATAACCGTTTCTTGTCACCACATTCAAAGCAATTTCCCGAACGTTTTGGTCAGAAAAATTCAAAACTCGTTGAATCAAGTTGAAAAAGTTTATGGATCCATTTGTTATATGGTTGTTTAGCTTGATTTCAAACCAAGTTGGAAAATATACTTCAAGGCAAAAACGAACCAGAATCTCCAGGTTCAAAGGCGGTTCATCCACTGTCACATAATAACGTAAAATTCTGCATCCCAAAGTTAGCCATCTTGAATGCACAACTGGTCCAACCTCCAAATAAGCCAGATCATCATCAACGTTTCCTTCAATAATTGCCCAGCACATTTTATAAGCATAGAACTGGTCCGTACTTAAGTCATTCACAACTTCGGATGGGAGCTTTGGAAAGGCCAAAAGTGGTGGCGAGAGCTCTTTGAATTGAGTAACTGGCCAACAGGATACAGTTCCATGTAGTTTTTTCCAATTGGACCTGCAAATGTGTCTGGGCCACTTGTAGCACCATCGAGACCTGCAAACACATGTCCCAAAGGCAATTCATTAGTAGCCTATGTAGCAGACATATTATCCATTGAAATGGCTTATTCAGCAACTCTTCCAGGCCTCGAATGCATCCGTTGTGTTTTTCTGTCATTGATACAGTGCCATCAGTACCAACAACTGCCAGTTTATTTTGCAATTCTGTACCTTGTAATGAATTGAATAGATGTTGAGCTATGGTTCTGCCCTTGTCATCTTCAGGTGAAAAGTGGGTGAGGTATTAACTCCCCGGCTCGCCAACTGCAGTATAGTGTTCTTCCAATTGAACAGATCTGTAGTGCTTTTCGTTTGGACCTTGCACAACCGCTTGTGTTGTATCTTTACGTCCATCAAAGTATAGACCATTCACTATACTGAAATTTTGTTGCTCTTCGTGCCATAGTTCCTCCCTGCATCTTTCACATTCGGTATTATCAGTGTGTTACTATATCTTGTGCAACATATCAGATTCTTTTTTCAAAAAACTGATGACAGATCACAATTTGTCAGAAAAATGCTGAATTTTAACAAAAATGTGTGTATATTTTGGTTTTTTGGCTATAACTCATTTTGTATCGTAAATAGAGCAAACTTTCTTCTTAGGACAGATAGAAACATGATGTTTTGGCAGCTTTTGAGCTATATATCATGACTCTACGACCAGTGGTTACCGAGATAGGCAATTTAACCCCCTCGCGCGCATAAATTGGGGGGTTGCCGGCTGGAAAATGGGGGCAACCCCCTAAAGTCAATTTTTAATGAAGTTTTAGGTCATTTGTCGGGATTTAAGAACCCCGTTTTTTTCGATTTAAACAAAAAAAAATTTTCACTCCACCCTACTCCCTAACAGTTACTGGCGTAAAAGGTAGCTTAAACAAAGCAGCACCATCAGGAAGGTATTGCAACCCCCTTATGTGATGTAGCCTACTGTGGGATCTCCAGGTCGTTTTCCAGGTCTTATACTTTTCAGATAAATGGAATCCTTAGTCATCTTCATGAAATCAGTATGGTTGAGGTGCTTTACTATATAAGGCCTTGGATAAATTCTGGCAGCTTGCATCAGCAAGCTATAATCTCGATTCGTAAACAGTAAAACACATGGACGACAAGCTTTCTTCCTATCACACTATGAATACTGTCACATGCCATTTGTGTATGGCCAGCAACAAGGTACTTTTGAGAAATTTAACACCCTGCTTTTGAGCCAGAACTGTGTGTATAAATGTTTGCTAGAGTGTATTTCTATTTTGGTAACCACAGACGTCTCTCCGATTCACAAGCTCTTCAACATCTCGGTGATCGTTCAAATATTTATCGAAACGCTGGTACTGTAAAAGTGCGAACATTTCACTGCTAAGATCTCCTTCCGTTTCGTTCCAGATGTAGTAAGTACCCATCGCGAGTACTCACATTGTATATATAATGTATAGTTGTGGAGTTGCAATTTGGCAATTCTAAAATTTGAAAGTAAATCAAAGTTGAATTTTATTTTGCATGTTCAGTTGATGTTTACCAAGTAGTGACATGTTCCTGTGTTCTGCCATGGCAGGTAGTCATCGCCTGATCCAGCCTCCTAAAGAAGTCAGTCATGTCTGATTGACGAAACATTGGAATAAATGCAGATTATCACTTGAAACACATTGTGACAGTTTAGCTTAGTTGACACCAGGGGAATGTATCATGTTGTTGAATTAAATGCCTGGTGAACAGCTTCCGATTTTTATTTTTGTATAGTATGTTGTCATTTCAGTGACGACTAATGCTCTAAACAGTGCTCTTCAACCTTTTTTCTCGTGATATACCTTTGTGTAATTTTTCAAGAACTTTGTATATCTCACAAAGTACATTAATGCGTATATTTTGCATTTGACAAAATTCATCAAAAACTGTATTTGTGTAGAAGTTGAAGTTATGACAGAAAGATTTCTATCATTTTTGCTTTTTAACAAAGTTTGTATAACTTAGTGTTGTAGGTTACAGTCTTTCATTGAAAAATTTTGTCTCTTTTGAGGTGTCCCCGATTTCCCCCAAAGACTAGTAGGATAGCTTGTACAAGACGCTTTTCACCTCATACCTCTATTAACATTGGAATACATTAGTTTAACGGTTAACCAGTTGAGTGAACAGTGTGTCCACTTCGAAGTGTTGCATTAATTATTTTCTCAGTAATTGAGAGATACACCAAAACACTTTTTTTTTAAATCCAATGTTGAAAGTGCAAGCACCTCATGCAACTGATTCAGTTTATAAATATGATTGAGCCAGCAAAGCAAGCAAGAGTTTTGCAAAAAAGCGATGACAAATTGCTGTAATTTTTCAGTTTTGGAGATCCACATTGCACATAGCCAAGTGCTCCCCATGGATCCCCTAGTCCCCTACTGTATACAAGAAAAGTCTGATTTATTAATTTTTCTTGTGAAAAAATATTATTGAAAATCCAGTAGTAATATGTTTGTATACCCTTTTTAGTTGCATACCCAATTTATAATCTTGTACTGTATACTCTTGGGTATGCACTATACCCGGATGAAGAGCATGCTCTAAAATCATCATTTTATTCAATGAGTGATGGGCAACATTAAAATTGATGCAAATTTTAACGTTTTCTTAGCTTGACTTGCTTTTCTTGTATGTAGATAATTTTCCATAATATACAAAATAGTGACTTATTTGTGAGACTAATCCAATTTAATTAGTGTTCGACATGTGTGTGATAAACTTTCCGTCATTGATTCGGTTTGCATCATGTTGTTGGAGTGTATTGATATATCATTGAACTTGAACTGTTTAGTTGTTGCTCATCTTTCAAGAGATCAATTTCCTCTTGTTATCTGATTGTTTATTCTGTTACAAAGGTTAACATGCACTGTGTAAGATTAGTAAGGAGTTATGAGTGAATTAAAAGATTCCGATGACTATTCTTCAGAAGAAGATGAAATCCCACTTCCGTTGACCATTAAAAACACATCTGACTTTGTGGACTTGTCCTTTCATCCGCACTTGAATGAGTCACTTGCCACTTGTGACATGAACGGTTATTTCAGGATGTAAGTTGAAAACTTTTAGAAAACTTTGCGATAAGTATACATGTTTGTAAGAGAAGATTTTCTTGATTGAAGAGTTTTTACATGACAGCGAGCCCTGCATAATCCAAGATTTTCGTCATTTAAAAAGATTACTATTTTGCATTTTACTTCACATATAAATCCCTTGCAGTATTCTTTTGGAAGCTGTCTACCCAATCTTTTAAACATGTTTTCAGGTTCTCATGTAAGCCAGGCGAAGAGTGTTTGGAAACAGTGAAGGTCAGACTAACTAAAAGGCCAACACGATGTCTTGCGTTTTCCTCTGATGGTGAAGGTAGAAACTTGTGAATTATCTTTGTCAACTATCTCTTTATGATAAAAAAATACAGATACACAACTTTATGCCACGGTGTGAATGACGCAAGACCCAAATGTGGCAAAACGCAAATGATACAAGACTCGACTGACGCAAGACCTGAATGCTGCAATGCATGAATGATGCGAGATTTGATTATTTCGTACTAAAATTAGTTGTTCTTTTGAATACAGTAATAATTCCATTTGTCACGGTAGCAATTGTTATTTTTTAAACAAAGTTTTTTGCACTTAACAGCATAATTCATTTGTTGTTTTTTAAACTTAATGGACACCAGGCCTTAAAACCCGTGTTTTTTCCGGCAGCCTACCGAGAGCTCCTTCTCGGCGGCCAAATCTATGTGCTTGGATGCCAAAATACAAATAACGATAGCACAAGTATATAGAATTAAACTTGCAACAATGCCAAAATGATCACTTAATATTGTTGAAATCTGGGCGACGTCCAGATTTCAACGAAGAAAGCAGCAAGGTGGGCTTGACAAGAGTGGACGCATTAGACAGATCGATGTGGAGGCAGGGTGTGAAGGTGATTGGGGCACTTGGAGGTGAATCCGGCCACCCTCGATAACGGGGACATCACCGGATTAAAACTGGACTACTACTACGCTCATCAGGTCTAGATTTTTAGAAAATTGCGTTTGAAATTTTTGACAGCTTTATTGCTTTGAGATTGAGAATTGTGATGTCTTAAAAACCATTTAGCAGTTGAATTAAGTTTTCATGACAGCGCAACGACAACTTTGGACATAATAATGATCATTGTAAAAAATGAAAACTGAAATTGCTACCGTGGCAAATAAAATTACTACCGTATTAAAAACAACAATTAATTTTTGTAAAAATAACCAAGTCTCATCTTTATTTTGTTAAGTGCAAAAAACAATTTATATATTTATCACAGAAATTGAAGAGGTGTACCAGCAAACAACCTTTACATGGGTCCATGATACAAGAGAAGAATCCACAAAGGATACAAACTGATATGCATAAATCACTTTTTATAATTTATTCACTTTTTATATTTTTGTTTGTATAAAAAACAAAAATTGAAATTGCTATCATGACAAATGTAATTACTACCATATTCAAACGAACAATTAATTTTAGTACAAAATCATCAAATCTTGCATCACTCATGCATTGCGTCATTCAAGCCTTGCGTTATTCAGGTCTTGCATCATATGTGTGTTGACTGTTGTGGCCTAGGGATCATGTCCATTCATGTCTGCGTCACCCGGATTGCAGCATTAAGTCGTGTACTGAATAAATACAGTGAACACTCAATTTAACAGACATAGGAAGGACTTGTAGCTAGATGTTATTGAAAAATATTACCTTTGTACTTTTTTTTTTTTTACCTGTACCTTTGTAGTTTGTACTGATGTGTACATTCACCATATTGTTTTGCTTCGAAAGCGTTTGTTGAATTGTTGCAGTAGCGACTTAAAGATTTCTTTAACTGAGTCTTCAGCTTTTCTGTATTGTCTGCTTGAAATAATTTTCAAGAATGATGTTGCAATCATTGCAGCATGGAGCAATATTCTTCTGATTCTCAGAGGCTGGAGGAGAGTTTATGAAGAGAAAAAAGACAATGCAATTAAGCAGAGTATACAGAAATAAAGCTAAGCGAATGATTTCAAATGCAATGCATGAACAGGCACAAAAGATTAACAGGATGAAAGTAAAAGAAAAGATGAAATATAACTCGCATGGCAAGGACAAGGCAGGCGAACGTATCAAGCTTTCATCGAAATATTGCTTCGGATTTTTGCCTTGACGACCAAGGACGTGCTCATACGTTCAAGGTAAAACGGTCAACAATGTGAATGGTGACTGAAACAGTTTTCGCTTGGAAGACCGTTTTACCATGAACGTATGAGCACGTCCTTGGCCGTCATTGCAAAAATTCTAAGCAATATTTCGATGAAAGCTTGATATGTTTGCCTGCTTTTATTTGGTAGTAACACGTACAGCAGAAGCAACACTCAACTTTGTTTCTTTACATGAACCACGTATAGAGCTATGAAACCAAGCAATGCAAAATTAACATTACAATGGCGTAATTTACTTTTACCTACCCTTGGTTATAGAGAGGTGATGTGATGCTAAACGTGACTAGCAGCAGTTGGTTTGCTTGCAGATTGCCTTCCCTTCCTAAAACTAGTATTCTTCGGCTTCCCATGGCGGCACCCATGTCGTGCAGTAAAACGTTTTCTTCTAAAAATACACCATTTACAACTAGCAGCGTTTGCACAATGTTCAATTAATAACATCGCCAATATCAACTGTGTTAATACACTTTCAACCCCATTGACTCAAAGTAAGGTTAGTTGCTTTTGTGGAACATGAAAAATTGTCAAATCATTTCAAAATGTAGAGCTTAAGGAAAAAAAACTACATATGTTGAAAAATAATGGCTCTAGGCATGATGTGATCAGCTCTTAAATCATGGGTCTATTGCTTTAGGAGGCAAACCTGGACTATCCACAAAGAAATGCCGGATAATGTTTGCAACCCGTGTTTACAAGAACCAGAAACTCGTTTTTTAGGTATTTTTTACAACTTGAAACCCTGGTTACAAAAACATAGAAACTCGTGTATTTTTAGGAAAAGACTATAAAATGTTTTAATTTGCAATTTGGCTCGGTTGAATGCTATTCATACTGTTCTTTATTTGCTTACTGTTTCATCATAATATAACACTGGTCAACAGCAAATTTTAATCGAGCTCGTGATTGATTGATTCTAGAAGCATTTTGTGCGCTGATTTCAAAAATGTCTTTACTTTTTTCCTAGCACATCATGTTTTCTAGATATTCCAATTTTAAAATTTTGAAGACATGCCACATTTACAGGCAAGTAAAGCAGTTTTTTTATTCGCAAATTAAGTGTGACGTCATAATAAAACAATGATATAAACAATAAAACAATGATACGTCATAATCAAGCAAAGGGACAAAATAACTTATCCAAACTTGGAATCTGCTCGCCGGCCGGTTCCTCATGATGAAACCATGTCGCCACCTTTACCTCCACAGGGAGGCCTAGATTCCATTGAAAATGATGGTGATGACGTCGCTTCATTAAGCGAACTCTCATCAACAAGTTCTGAGTATCAAGAAGAAGAAGAAGGCAGGCCACAGTTATTTTCCCAGGAGCACCTCAATGATTTGATTAGAGACCTTGGTCTTTCAAAGCAAAAGTCAGAAATCCTTGCGTCAAGATTAAAAGAGCGAAATCTGGTTGAGGAAGGTGTTGCAGTGAGCCATTACGGAAAACAAAACAAAGACCTCACTGCTTTGTTTAAAGTTGATGGCCCCTGTGCTTTTGTCATGATATGAAGAACTTTTTCACAAATTGGGAGAAGTTCACAATCCTCATGAGTGGCGAGTTTTCATTGATTTCTCGAAAAGAAGTCTGAAAGCTGTTCTTTTACATAACGGAAATGAAAAGCCATCCATTCCCATAGCACACTCGGTGCACCTAAAGGAATCTTATGAAAACATCGAAATTCTTCTCAATGCTATTAATTACAGGGATTATGAGTGGAGTATTTGTGGAGACCTGAAAATGATTGGAATCTTAATGGGGATGCAAGGGGGATTTACAAAGTACTGTTGTTTCTTGTGTCTGTGGGATAGTCGCGCTACTACTGAGCACTACCAGAAAAAGGATTGGCCAACAAGAAGCTCCTACAATCCTGGATGAGAAAGTGTCCAAAATGTCCCGCTAGTTAATCCTGACAAAATTCTTTTGCTGCCGTTACATATCAAACTCGGCTTGATGAAGAATTTTGTGAAAGCAATGGGCAAATCAAATTCAAACGGTTTTCTGTACCTCTGTTATAAGAAATTTCCAAAACTAAATCATGCATAGCTTAAAGAAGGAATATTTGTTGGTCCACAGATTCGAGAAGTTTTAAAAGATACTGACTTTGAAAAATCACTCACTTCATCAGAATGTCGAGCATGGCAATCCTTTAAATGGTTATGCTTTAACTTTTTGGGAAATTTCAAGGCTGTTTCCTTCAGAAAAGGTCTTGAAAGGTTGCTCTCAACTTACAATGACATGGGCTGCCGCATGTCCCTCAAGATTCATTTTCTTCATTCCCACCTGGACTTTTTCCCTGAGAACCTTGGTGCAGTAAGTGATGAACAAGGTGAAAGGTTTCACCAACATATCCAAAGCATGAAAGCACGCTATCAAGGGTTCTGGAACGAAAGGATGATGGGTGATTACTGTTGAATGCTGCATCGCGATGATCCAACATGTACACCTATGCCCAGCGATTTTAATGCAGCAATGTCTAAGTGTCATTGCAACATTTTAAACACTATCTTTGGTATCATGCTGAACGTTTTTCTTGTGTTTTTGTAATATAATACAGGGAGCTTAAAAACCTGACACTTCAGTATTGTGCTAGCTCAAGTATTTAGTACCTCAGACAAGGTTTAAGAGGCATTTTTTGCACTCTAGTGTCTAGTATGCATACATATGCAACTAAATAGTGTTGAATCTGTGAAAGCAATGCACAAATCTGAAACACTCTGCTCTCTGAAGCTAATCTAAATTTGAAAATTGTAGCGACAAAATCGGTATTTGAACGCAATATTGACGTTTCTGGTCAAAATTTTTCAGACCAATAACTTTAAAACCTGATGTGCTAGAGCGAAACTAGCGCCAGATTTGAAATCAGCAGCAAATTGTGGCAAATCAGCAGCAAAATCAGCAGCAAGAAAAGTTACTCCCATTCTCGATTAAAAATTTTTTTCAAATTTTGTTAACCTGTGTAATCATTGCAACACGGTTGTTGCAAAAGAAAAAACTTTGGCGCTTTTGTGCCTGTTCCCTTGCACTTTCACTCTGCACTTACATCATACATGCTATTGCTCGGTGGCACTTTGCACATACATGCAAATAATATTCGCTCACTGTCCATGCTTTCACTTTTTGCATGTGTGACGTAGGTGCAGAGCAGGTGTAAGATAGGGGCACAGAGACACGTGCAGCACCTTGACAAAGAGCGTCGGTGCGTGACGTAAGCGTAAACTTGGAGTGCGGGGAGACAGGCACATAAACGCCAAAACTTTAAGCAGTTTATTTCTATTTCGTCATAGACAGGCCAACAAACTGTAAAACTTGATTATACAGGGTGATCAAGCCAAGTGTAGACAAATATTTCTTGAAATAACAGTACATCTAAACCGGAAAAAAATTACACATGTGAAGAAAAATGCAAAGAAAAGTATAAATAAACAAAATGTACTCTTATTTTTCATTCGTACTCCCTTTGCTTTCACCAAACGCATATGTCTGTTGTGCACTTGACTGCATGAGGCACGCAGCCACCAGTTCTTTGAACAGACAAAAAGTTATTCATTATCCAGGGCTCCAGGCTGTGCATAATCATCAGAATGACCGTATTTATGCAAAGAATAAAGAAGTTATCCCACTGAATGAAAGGCTGATGTTCCGGAGACAGAAACCAGCCCCTGGGATGGTTTGGGGTGGGTTAACTTCAAGTGGTGAAGAAAATCCCCTCTTCATTGAAGGGGAGTAAAAATTAATCAACATGTTTATTTGAAAATGTTGAGGGAGAAATTGATTCCCTGGATCAATGCAACATTTGGAGAAGACGAAATAACTCTGCAACAAGATGGGGCTAGATCCCACACAGCAAATCTTGTCCAGGACTGGTGTAAGGAGAATATGGAAGAGTTTTGGCCAAAGGAATTATGGCTTCCATCCTCTCCTGATTTAAACCCAATGGACTTCGCAATATGGAGTATCTTGGAGAGTGAAGTCTGTTCTTCAAATCATTCAAGTGTTACAGCTCTGAAGGCAAAATTGCGCACTTGTTGGGAAAAAATATCATCAGACACCATACGCAGTCAAGTGCACAACGGACTAAGGCGTTTGGTGAAGGCAAAGGGAAGATATATTGAAAAATAAGAGTACATTTTGTTTATTTATACTTTTCTTTGTATTTTTCTTTATATGCGTAAATTTTTTCCTGTTTGGATGTACAGTGCCGGCAAAAAAAATCTTTACATTCAGTCGGCAAAAAAAAACTTTACATGTAAAATCTGCACAAGTTCTTAGCTTACTGTTCCCGCCAAAAGCATTGTGTCACAAAAACGCTTATAGTTACATCATTAGCTACTCTCTGGCAACACTTCATCGTAAAGCCATTGCTCTGCGTTCCTAGTCATGGACTTTTAAATACTAGAATCTGGACAGGACACGAAGCTGTAATTTCGAGCAACGCTGTACAAGGTGAGGCCTGCATTGCTTAATGGAGTTTTCGTCACCTTCTATAAACAAAAAAGAAAAAAGCGAGTCGGCGAAAAACCTCGTGCAGATGTGTGTGTAATCAAATAGGGTAATAACGCGTTGCAAACATAAACAATTAATTGCGCGTGTTCGCAACGCGCACAAAAGTCAACTCGAGGCAGAGTTTTGTACAGCAGGGTTGCCAATTTGGCTTTTTTGAAGCCAGATTTTGAGAATCTGGCTGTTTTTAAACTCCCTAGGCTTCTTTTTTTTTTAATAAACAAGTCAGAAAAATTAGGCTTTTTTTATGTTTTATCAATTTTTTGTCAAATTAATAAAAAGCCAACATAATTTTGGCTTTTTTGGCTTAATGTTTCCTTTCCCGATTTTTTTTTAGAAAAAAATTTAGTCAGCGTCAATCAGAGCAGTAATTTCTACCTTATATTTGGTTGTACAGTAGTATTCGACTGAATGTCGTTTTGAAGCCGAAACTAGAAAATTTTCTAGTTGCTTGTCTTTTCATTAACTATGTTTCTCTATTGTCGCTGAAGTCAAAGTTCGGTGGGACACTATTTGGTTGTGCACTTTTTATATGTGTATGTTTAATGAATACTAATTGGCTTTTTCAGGTATTTTCTTCTGGCTTTTTTTGTGACTAGGTCTGGCTTTTTTTTGGTGAAGACAGGTTGGCAACCCTGTTGTAAAGTTATAGTTAAAACAACTAAATTAGTTACAACAATGACAGAACAACTAACTGTAAGACTCAGTTGTTCGGTTTGAAGACAGTTAACCGTGAAAAAGCCTGCTTTTCAGCGTTTGATATTATGGGAATTTAATGCAACAAGCATAGACCGGAATGCAGCTGTAAGTAGGTTAACTTTGAAGTAACAACAGTCAACACTGAGCAGTTGAAGCAATGGAAATATTTTTTTGTTTCTATTGATTAATCGAGCCTCTGCTCCACATTTTTATTCGAATTTTACGAGAGCCAAATTATCCTTAAATAGTTCGACTCTCTTCCTCGTGGTAGACCACAATTTTATCCGCTCTGCCTACTGGCAGACCGGATATAAGAGTCAAAGTACCTGCGCCGAGGACGCGTGAAGGAGACGTGGGCGTCGCCCGGCGGTCAATTACTGCCGGCTCCAGCGTCCACATGCAACGGGTCGCCCGGCCCGTTGCAGGTCATCTTTCTGGGCTATGCAGAAAGAGCCTGTCTCCCTGGCCCGATCCGCCATTGTAAATTTGTGGACAGGTCATGTAACATTTTCGATCACACTCTCCCTCCACAGGTACCTCGACTCCCCAGCCTGGCCCCCGCGACCTAAGCTGGTGCACTTACCCCTCCAGGTGCATCGTCACCTCTAAATCACGCCGCTCCCTGCCGCCGCGGGAATGGCAGGCCGGTTTCCTAAAGTCTTCGACCTGGCTATGTTTGTTTGTGCTCTCTCGCCGTGTCAATCCTTTGTACCCGTGCGCTGTTGATGCGAATAAAACAGTTGAACACAAAACACATACGGTGCGATACTGACAAGCCCAGCCTCTTGGGCGAAACACGGTGTCTATCGCTGTCAATTCTCGTTTAAATGGCTAGCGTGGAAGCTACACCGTTATGGCTAGCGAATCGCCAGAGGTTTTGGAATGTACTGCATCTTTATAGCAGGGTAAACTTGGAGTTTTAGTTAATATATATATACAAAAGTAAGTTTTTTAATTTATTTTTTGTTATTCAAATACTTGTTTTATCACATTTGTAAACCGTGTTTTGTTAGATATTCTGGTGTTGACGAAAGATCACATTCTGCAAATAATCTGCTCTTTGACCGGATCTACCAAACGTTTGATCAATCCTGTCCACAGGTACCTTTTAGAATTTAAAATATTAATGAACCATAGACAAATAAAAACTAACAATTACAAGCTTTATCGGCCATACTCATGTTAGCCCTTATCAAGTAACCAACTCACTGATCTACATACACTAAATTGAGAAAAAAAATGCACAAGAATGAAACAGCAAGGCAGATAAGAGGCAAAATCACATGACGCTTAATTACGCAAGGAAAAAACACATCACATGACGCAAAATTAAGTAAAGACATTTAGCAGGTAGTGACGCCTGCGGAAAATAACTGCCTATTGAGACGAGGATTGCAGGATTTTGTGAGGAAAGCCTCGTGAATTTTAGAATCAAATTCAGTGAACAGGCCTCGAAACAACTTTTTTTTTCCGGCGGCCAAACGTGTCCGACTGAAGCAAGCTGTTTGGCGGCCAAGCACATGGCGGCCATCGGAACTTCGACACGCATCAACATACAATTTTCGAAATTAGCACATTTTTACTTCGGCAGAAACGTTGCCGAGGCCAAACGACAAAAGTTGAAATTGCCTCAGCAATTGATGTGAACATTTGTTACGAAAAAATTCTAACAAAACATGTAAAACGAAAAGAGAAAAATATACTAGAGTAATCTATCACGACCGCACTGTTTGATTTATTGTGATGTAATAATACCAAAAGTAGCGATAAAGCGAGCGACAAGATACGCACGTCGCACGCTGTTACAGTAATTCACGTTAAATAACTCACGGGGGAAAAAGTAAGTTAATTTTGGGTTGCTTCAACGTTCGAGTCAGAACAAATCAATTTAATTTTCCCGGCCGGTTATATTGCATAACAACAATGCCCAATAAAAAAATTACGTTTGTTTTACATCAATTCGACATCTAACAACGTTGAATTATCATAAAATAACGTTAATTGCTCAACCAGGCACTGGTAACAAATTAATAGCTCCCTGCGGGAAGATTGCCTCGATTTACGTATCATCATCATTTTCAGCCTGTGAGTGTGAGAACCCACTGCAGAGCGTTAGCCTTTCCCTTAGCGATTTAAGTATACACTAACATAATTTTACTGCAAACAACACAAACTCTGTTTGATATAGAACTAGCTGTCAAAATCGGAATCATCAGATGCTATATCGGAGCACGAGGTTGTCGCATCATCAATGGAAACAGACACATCAAGAGGCTCATCACTTGGCTGTAAATCCACACCGTCTTCGCCACTCGCAATAAAACGTCCACGTTTTGCGGCTTTCGGGTTTTGATACCAATCCACACACCTCTTTCTTTTTCGTAGAGCTTCATCAGGGTGTTGACTAAGGAACAAATCTATGGCTGTGCCATAACGGCTGGGAGGAATGTCTAACCCTAACCTTACAAGCGCTCGTGTGGCCTCGGCATTTTTATTGCCGACGTAAATGCGCCATTCATGCATCTGCGTTGGGCGTTGGCAATTGCCGACGCTAATCTCGAAGCAAGCCTCGAATTTCGTTTTTGTTGACGGCGGACAAACGTGTCCAGTCTGAGCAGCTATCTCGGCGGACAAATTAAGTCTCACCGCGGACACACCAGTTTTAGCGTCGATCGTCATGCTTAATTACTTTATCTTGATAATTCTTCACCATTTGAGAACTATAGCTACAGTTTAGAAGGCTTTTTAAAATTTCAGCAAAGTCACTGACTCTGAAAAGCTTTCATCAGAACAACGACGTGCGCTTGAAGAGTCAAAGCGCCGTGTAACTGCTTAATATGCCGCATAATTGATTAACTTCCACCGAATGAGGTCGTGTGGCTTCTTGCGTCACAATGCTCTGGGCACAAGTCGAAAAACTTCTACACTAACGCTACTATTTTCTGTTGTGCAAAGTTAATGTCATCAATGGTTGAAGTACCAAAAAAATCAAAAGTTTTCCTGCTTGAATGGAAGCTAAGGGATACAGTATTCACATTTTCTAGATGCGCGGAAATTATATATTTGCAACAAATTGTTCGTGCTATGCAATGACGATTTGTATCGCTATTTCTCGGCGGACAAATATGACCGATCTAGATGGTACTTCCCGCGGACATCACATGTTGTGACGGCGGACATGACCGCCGTGTCCGCCGTGAATTTCGAGGCCTGCGAAGACTGAATATATCGCATCAATAAAATGTATTGTGATGTCACTTGCATCCTGCTTATCGTCAGAGATCAGCTGCTTGGTCAATCAATAATGCTAACAATTCAAGCATAGACAGGGTATTAGTGATTTATCGGGTACTTGACTGCTTTCTAATTCTTTGTGATTATAAGTGGCAAAGTACTTTATTCACAAGGCCGCTTGCGTAAAATTTTCTTGGAACTTCATGGCGGAAAAATGCGGCCAACGGAAGGGCGAGACTCAGCGGACAAAATGTCGGTTTTTATAGGTTAATTGCGGCCATGGCCGCCTTCAGTTTCGAGGCCTGATAAATCATCTACGCACAATTCTCTAAAAGACTCCAAAAATGGTTCATTGCTTGAACAAGTTTGATAATCGAGTATATGATCTTTAATGGCTTTTTTTTCTGTTTGTCGTTGTCGTCGTGTGAGCCTCCGGGGCCGAGGGTCTATCTTTTCACCACCCCAGATTCACGATGTTCCCGGACTACACTGGAAGGCTACTAGAGAGCAGCCAGTCTTTGGTTTCATCATCCATGACACGCAGACCTTCCACTCCGTTAGGTGGCTTGAAGATGGAACAGTCATTGATGATGTGGTCTGCGGTCTGTTCCTCAGAGATGTTTTGTACATCAGCTTCGTTGATCAGAAGCTGAGCGGCTGGCACAAATGGGTGTCTTGATTTCAGTCGGCAGGGGTGCTCGTTTGGGAGAGCAGAAATCATGTGGTGAAGAAGGTGGTTAGGCTCCAGTGTCCGTCGACCGAGGGACAGAGTGTTTTTTTTGCGATGAAGCTCAGCGTGTTGGATGCCAGCGAGAATGGGGAGATTGTCCAATGGTGTGGGACGCAGGCATCCGGTCACTGTGCGCAGGGCGCTGTTTATGGCAATGAGCACTGCGGCACCATACTGGTGCACAGTACTCTGCTGAAGAGTAGACAAGGGCTAAGGCTGCTATACGCAAAGTGTCAGCCCTCGCCCACCAGCTAGAGCCTGCCAGGCGCTTGAGTAGCGCAGCGTGGGATGTGAGTTTCTTGCTCAGTGACACCAAATGGTGGCGGTATGTGAGCGACGTGTAGCTCACGATCAGCTTCCCGATTGTGGAGGTGGAAAGCTGCTGCCACAGTTTTGGTTTTGCTGAGTTTCAGTCGCCAGTTCTGGAGATGAGCTGAGAGAATTTTCATGTCCTGGCTCAAGGTGTCTTCTAGATTTTCCCACGACTTTGTGGAGTGGAGAATTACCAGGCGTCCATGTAAGCGTATTTTGCAGAGACCGTAGTTGGCAGGTCGTGGGTGTAGATGTTGAAAAGAAGTGGAGCCAGGACCGATCCCTGTGGGATGCCGGTTTTCAGGCATCTCAGTCTGCTTCGCCGTGAGCTACCGGTGGTGAGGGTGAAGCTTCGATTCCTGACAAGAGTATCATAAGAGTATCATAAGAGTATCATATGAACCATATGTCGGTCAGGAAGCAGGCGAAGCAGCTTGCAAGTAAGGCCGCGATGCCATATGGTGTCATAGGCAGCTGTGAGATCTAGAAAGACAGTGCCGGCCTTCTTTTTCGCCTCAAAGCAATCCTCGATGTCTTGGGTCAAGAGTGTGACCTGATCTACAGTGGATTTTCCGCGCTGAAACCCAGCTTGCTCTTTTGGAAGAAGCGGGTCGATGATTGGGTTGACGCGGGCATAGGTCAGTCTTTCGAGGATCTTGAAAGGAACACAGAGGAGGGATATCGGACGATAACTCCTTGGGTCATCTGGTGGCTTGTGAGTCTTAGGGATCGCAACTACTAAAGCTCTTCTCCAGATTTTTGGGATTGTGAGGTGGTGCAGGTTAGAAGAGAGGAATTTACGTAACCAGGACTTTAGGGCCTGGCCAGTAAGGCGATTCGAAATTTCAAAAATTATGAAAAATCAAAATTTAACCTATCAATCAAGCAACCTTTAATCTTTCCTAACACTAATTCAAAGCAAATTTTTTTGTGTTTTGCATAACTTTAAACATTGAGGCGATTTTATGATCAGGCGATTGTAACAAGGACAGAGTTGCCAGAAACTAATTGTTCTAAGAATTTAACTGTGCAAAATTGTAAAAACAGAAAAATTTGGAAACCCTAAAGAGCTAAATTGCAATAAGAACCAGTGTAATGGCTATTTTTTCTTCAAAAGCAGGTTCAGCGTCTTCTGCGCAATCTTTTACGATCACTCTGGCAGCCCTGCTGTTATTCAGTCAGCAACAAATGTGGCTTATTCAATATTCAACTCTATATCAAGAGTATAATCTCGATCGTCTTAAATCGTCAATCATCTGCTTTGTTGTAGGACTGCAGTAAACACTAACATACAACAACCTCATGCATAATTTATGGACGTAGTAACAACTACAAATTAAAAATCACATGGAAATGCACGACTTGAACGTTTACCTATAAAATATGTGCCCAGAAAATTGCAATATTGAACCACATCAACAGAAAAAGCAATCAGAACGATATAACAGTGCTCACTAGCAAATATTAAATCGTGGTCATAGCAACAAAGTCGGATTTTGTATTTGCTTTTGGAGTGACTCTCCTTGAAGCTAGTCTAGCTCGAATAAAGCCATCCCGTCGTTGGTAGCCAGCCACACTTCCGCAGGCGTTAGTCACTTCCCGGATAAGGCGCTCCACAACCTGAGTATGACAAGGGAAATGTGCGCATTCAAACTTCGTATTCTTTAAATTCTTTAATTAGTCCAAGGTCAAGTGAGACGTTAATACGGACTCTGTAGGTGTGGTATCCTCCCAATTAATTAACGAGAACAGTGAGTCGGCATTCCAGTTTAATTTTGGAGGTATGAATGTGCGGATGGAAACATCACCAGTGTTGTTGCCCTTAAGAATATCTTCTAAAATTCTCACAGCAAAAGATCGAACAGCAGGGTCGTCATTGCTTACCATCGCTAGAAGGAGGCTCTTACTGTGAGCATGCCACGACTTTATATAAGGAGCAAAAAATTCCCGAGTATCCGCAGGAAGAAGATGTAGCAGCTGGACCTGACAGAGAACATGAAATGGGGCATGGTGAATGTATGGCTTGCTTTTTATCTCAAAACACAGTGGAGCATAATTAGTGGCAATAAATGCTACCAACTTCTGGAGAGCATCAACAAACTGCAGAGCATGCTTTGACATGTAAAGCCGACATAATCGACATGCGAGTGTAAGCCATCATGAATGAGAAATTGGACCGGGCTTCAAATGCTTCAAGCTGTCTAAAATTTTTCCACCTAGAATTGATGTCACAGAAAGAAGAAGATATCTTTGATCTGTGGAAAGATCAAAGATAATCTCAGGTGGTACTTGTAATTTTGGGCCTTCAATTGGCAGAAATTTTGCATCCCATTCAAGGTCTTCAACATGCGGTAGAATTTTTCCGATCGGCCCTTTGAAGGAAGCACTTCCAGAAGTTGCTCCATCAAGCTTTTGGAATAAATGTCGCAATGGGAGCTCATTGGTGTGCAACATGCATATATTCCATTGGAGACGGTGGCCAATGTGTCGTTCACACCTGGCAATTATTCCATTATTTTTTCCAGTATTAACAGCAGTGGAGTCTGCTCCTACAACCAACCAGTTGTCGATGAGGTATTTCTCCTTTAAAAAATTTGTTATTTCAACAACTGTGGGTTCTGCAGCTTTCCCAAAAGGTGTGACATGTCCAATGTATTGGCCTCCCGGTTCTCCAACTAAAACTATGTGCTCTTGCTTTATTTGTTTCTGCTTAAAAACCCCATCCTCTTCTTCTACAGTAAGAGTTTCAATCTCCTTCCCATCGAAGAAGATGCCCTGTAACTTTTCCTCTCCTCTTTTCTCTCGATCTACTTCTGTTTCTCTCTTGCGAACCTTTTCCACTTCCCTCCGGATCTTGCTTTGGTCTACTATCATTGAAGGGTCGTCTGGTGAAATAAATCCGACATCAATAAGTGTAGCATTTACCAAAGCAGCAGCTTCTCTTTGAATTGTACCCCATCGCATTACTTCCCTTGCGACTGTTGGAAGTGGTAATCGCATTTGATGTCCTGGAAAAAATATGGTTTATTAATTATTGTAATAAGGAGGAATCTGTTTGTGGTATATGATGTACATAAATTATGTTATTTCTAAAAGATAAACCAGAACTAGCATCTGCAATTTGAATAAAACTTGATTGAAAACTCAATAATAAAACAAACAATTTATTTTCTTAAAAGGAATGTGAGTCTTTTATGAATTATTAAGAGCAACAGGACTTTTACTGGATGTCGTACTTGTCTGAAATCAGTTCCTTGCTAAGCTTTAAAAGAAAAACACATCAAAAGCGTTTGCAATAGTATGTATAAGTACCCCCACCTGTGGTCGCTTTGTACGTTACATTGTTGTCTTCGGATGAGCCAGGCACAGCTTCTTCCAGTGAAGAATCGTTTGCTTCCGGAATTGTTGCAGCAAACTGCTCTTTCCTCCAGTAAGTTTCTTCCATCTTTTGGGACTTCTTAGCAGCAGCAAACTCATCCAGACGGTACTGTTCCACACTCTTGATTAAAAATAATTATTGTAAAAAATATCATTAAAATAGTCCAACAACTAATGTTAATTAATAGCCAAGTTGAAAGAAAGCAGTTTAATGCAACAGCAAAGAATTCTAAAATGCATGTTCTGTCTTACCTTTTTGTGAGCAATCCTTTGAAGAGTTTTAGTTGTCTTTTTGTCAAGTGTTCCAATTTGGTATTGAGGTGCTGTTGCTCCACGATTACGTTGGGAGAGGAAAAATTTCAGTTCTGCCTTCGGAATGTGGTCTTCTTTAGGACAACTGCACGTGATATGAGCTCCCCATTCTCACGAATCTCCACAAATGGATTTATCACAAACAGATATCAAGCAACGGCATTTTAGAATTTCGAAAACTTTATCCAGTTTCTCATCAAAGGTGTTTCGTTTTGGACCATGAGATTTACTTCGTTGAAAATATAGTTGCTGATTATAAGATTTTTTTATTCTATTGGCAATCGAACATTTTGAAGCAAGGGAAAGGGATGAATTCACACGATGGTAGATGATAATGACATCATTGGCGATCTTCGTGAAGAGTGAAAAATTAACTCTGTTTCCAGATTCCTGAAAAAATATTTATTAGGATTGTCATATCTCTGAAAAGAAGTGACTAATAATTCTAATCATTGCTTCTTTAAAAAAAAGTTTAATAAACCTACAGCCTAGGTTTTGGAAAAAAGTTTGGTTGTTTGCTAGACCTGTTTTCTGTTCTTGACTTGTTTAAATTCTTGTTTTAACAAACTAATTACTTACAGTGTAAGTACTAAGGAGGCCTACATATAAAAGTAGTCAATTCAGTCATGACTCGTGACACCCCAAAGGCAAAACAAAATCTATTAATTTTTTTTTAATTTCAATATTACCTTCAACAAACCACAAAATGCGAGGACATCTCGGAGCGATGGTAGGTCTGCAGTCGGGAGTTCTTTCGAGGGTCCAATGACAGAGCTTTCAGCGCTTCTAATTGTCTTCGTAGAAGTTTTAGGCATTATCTTACTGATACAACAGTCTACAATTATTTAAGCGTTATTAACTGAAAAGATAGTTGAAGAGTATGGTATCGTTATAGTTTTGTGATCTTATGACTACGGTACATACAAGCTGTGAAGTAGACTAGAACTCAACAGAACTTTTTCTAACACTGATTTAATTTCAAATATTGAAATTCCTAGGCCTTGTACTTCATTTAATCTGTAACAAACTCTACATTTTATACAATTTGTCATCGTGATTCAGTAATGTTTTAGCACCGAGCAGAAATTAGGCTACATCAAAGGTCAAAGCAATCACCTGCAAAAACCCTAATATTCTCGAATGACAACCGCTTCGAGTTTCTCGGGAAAGCTAGGCTACATAACAACTATTTAAGTTTTAAACACATAGTAGCCTTAATGTTATTCACTAACCTAGAATTGCACTGTAGCAAACATTTCAGCTGAAAACTGCTTCTTGTCTGATTTTCTGGAGCTTACTCCCAATCGTTAAATCACTCATTGTGTCGTCACAGACAACGTTTCCATGGAACTGCGCAATCACAGAGCGCTATTTGGATCACGTGATTCAGGCGCTACGCATTCAAGTTTGGTGAATCGCCTTATCAAAAGTTGTAAATACCTAATCTTTAAACGCTTCATTGTTTAAAGTTAGAGCGTTTTATTACAAAATATTTTACAGGATCCCCATATGCTCTACATATTGCGACAATCCATGAGCGATAGGTGAAATTTTGAAATTTGATTTTCGAATCGCCTTAATGGCCAGCATGGAGCACAAGCTCAGGGCAGATCTTATCTGGCCCTGGAGACTTGTGTGGTTTCACTAGACGAAGGGCGGTGGTGAATTCTTGTGGAGTGAAGTCTCCAGAGATTGTTTCTTCTCCCTGAGATGTTTCCACTTGCCACAGGGCAGATACTTCTTTGGCAGCAAGGCGGGATGCCTTGCGGTTCTTTGTCTTGTAGACCCCGTTCAACACTAGCTGGGAAGCGATTGCATTAGCAGAAACGGGGCACTGATGAGGGAGTTTGCTGAGCGCTCAATGAGGTTGTTGATGATGCTCCATGCTTTGTGGCTTGAATGTGAGAAGTCGATGGTTTGGACAGCTTCGTTCCATCACTCAAGCTGCTTTGTGTCCAGCCACTCAAGTAGTCTGGTGGTGGCGGTGTTAGAAGCAGCACTATAGCACTATTAGCGATAGAGAGCTTCACACTCAGAGTCCCAGCATGGTGTATAGCTGGTTTGATGGCCACGTGGTATTGTGGCCTTTACCGCAGTTATTATGGCATTGCAGAAGTCCTGGTATGCCTCGTCTGCGTTGCATGTTTCAGTCGATGGTAACTTTGCAGCAGCCTCATTGATCAGGAGGCTGTATTGATTCCAATCGGCTTTTTTGAAATTCCATTGCTTCACCGGTGAACTTGGGACAAAAGCCACAAGTTTTGGAGCAATGATGAGGGACAGCCGGTGTTGGGACCGCGGAACTTCTCAAGCACACGTCTGTCTGGAAGAGAGCTGTCGACACTCGCAAAGACCAAGTCAGGATTTGCCCTGTTCCCCAGCGGCCTGAGTGGAAACTGGCTGGTTCCTTTGGATTGAATAGGAGGGCAAGATGGTTTGTAGAGGCCCAGTCAGCCAGCAATTCTCCGTCGCTGCTTGTGTTGCTGTAGCCCCAGTCGATGTGCTGGCAGTTGAAATCGCCAGCGTAGAGACTGGGGGAGGGGAACGTTGGAAGGGATGGTGGTAACATTCGCGAGGGTGGGGGCTTGTAGATGTTGATGATGTTGTAGTCTGAGATACAAATGCACACCCACTCAATCTTGGCATGAGTTGGAGATTGGTCGACAAAGGTCCACTTCAGGCTCTCATGTACAATTCCACAAACGTGGCAATGCCGTGCTTCCTGCTTAAGGTAGACCCGGCTAGTAGGCTGGCGCAAAATCTCAAAAAAAAAATTTTTTCTGTTAAATCTTTCGTCAGTTTGTAATAACGTTCCTTTTGGTAAATGTATCTCCTACACCAAATTCCACAAAAAAATATTAACGTTTGACCCTGGTTCACCTGGTTTGAAATTTTTCAAAATATCGAGTTTTCGCTTATCCCTGAAACAGCTCACTCGCTATCTTCTAATGCATTCTAGCATCTTAATGGACACAATAAGAGGCAGTAACCCAAACTTGTAGCAAGCAAAGTAGTTTAATTAGCAACTCCATGAACACTGACACGTGTATTACTCTCAAAATGTCGAATTCTACCACATTTCAGACAGACATGATTTTCTTTGTGCACCATTCATCGTAGTAATATATCTACTGCTTTCAGTTTCTTGAATCATTTGATATTTTTATTTTGTAGCCTGCTACATTTACACAAAGCCACTCGATCTCCGATTGAGCTTGGGATTGGTCAAACAAGGACCAGCTCAGCCGGTCATGGACAAACGTGGCGAGGCCGTGTTTCCTGCTGCAGGTTGCGCCTGCGAGTGTGAAGTTGGTTAGTACCAACTTATCCACAGATGTGCAGTGGGTCTCCTGGAGGAGGATGATGAGGGCTTGATGCTTGGTGGCCAGGTGCTCGATGATGCTGAGCTTGCTGGCCGTGATGCCCTCGGTGTTCAGCTGCAGTACGGTGGGTCGTCGGTACTTTTCGTCAGTGCGAGCACTGCCGTGCCCTGAAAAGGGCATTCCCCTATCCACCCTGCGCTGAACAGTCTCGTCAGCTCTTGTTTGACAAGCTTCGTTTCGCATACGTTTCATTTATGTTTCGTATGTTACTGATGGGGGGGACCACGTGAAGGTGCTTGTCTTCCTCCCCATTTGTCATTTGATGATGTTTATCGATTATCACAGGCAAACAAAAAAAAATTATATAAAGGCACGACATGTGAGAGTAATTTTAAGGTATTTCGAGGCCCCTGATTCTGAAAATGCACTAAGTTTTTTCGAATCGCTCTAGGTTTTGAGATACAGCAAAAATATTCCTTCCCAGTTTTTAGCCCTTATAGATTTAACGTCGTGTTGTTTACTACATAGACAAAACTGGCAGTAATCCCAGGCACATTTCTGAGTTGTAGCCTATAAACGCTATTTGGAACCAATCACGTTGATTACAACCCAAACAAACAGCTATTTAACGTTTACTGGCCTAGTAATAATCAAAATATATGTGAAGTAAGTCTGAGGATGCAAGATGTAGAATATATAACTTGCGTTTTGCGTTAATATATTTGTTAGTCTTCAACAGTATCAGGCTTACTAACTAAGCTACTAAGTACAAACAAAATGCATACATTGTTTTGCTTAACAAACTAGACAAATAAGCAAAACAAAGCTATCGATAAACAAACGCAACTCTTTATTATGGTAGGCCTACTGAGCAACACCTATCCCGGTATGAAAACGATTTATGTAATTACAGAATACAAAGTTATGTTCTTCAGTAAATTAGCTGCTTAGAATTTTATCCTCGTTGCGGAAGAACGTAATCTTGGTCTCTAAGTCAAGAATGCCACGTTGATCGAGATGAGGAGCCAAGATTCCAGCTACCACTTTTGATAACTAAATCTTTTACTAGTACAGTAGGTGGTAGAAATGGTTTTGAGAAAAAAGCTTGGCCTTACTCCGAAACATTACTGAAGGTATTGA
Organism: Aplidium turbinatum; assembly: GCF_918807975.1. NCBI lineage: Eukaryota > Metazoa > Chordata > Ascidiacea > Aplousobranchia > Polyclinidae > Aplidium > Aplidium turbinatum. The sequence continues at coordinate 34,946,356 of NC_137477.1, forward strand.
GGTTACTCTCAGTCATTCCCCTTTTCCTATTGTTTCAAGCAAATCGTCCACGCAATGGCTGCCTTGCACACTCCATGATGTTCCAACTTCCTTCGAACATGCTCACCGTGCAGAAGTATCAATTTTCATGGTGATTCCAAGGCTCTCTTTGTGCCAAGGCACTCTGAACTTCTTCTTAGCCTTCAGCCAACCAGAAACGGGTTTGAGTGCAATGTTTGCATACTTTAAGAGGAACCCAGGACTTATCTTGATCACCCAGCTTCATATCAAAGTAATAATAATGCTTGTTTTTATACAGCGCTGTATTTATCGCAGAATGCGTAACTCCTCTGCGTTGCCTCATGCAGTAAAATATATCTGGATTGTTTGTACAGCATCCTACTTGTCAAAGGCATATTTCATTAGCCTATATGCCATTTATTAGCCTATAGATCAGAAAAAAAAACTTCTTGCAGCAAAGACTTGGCCTTAGCAAAGGCTTAGAATAAAATTTGGTTTGTACAAGTAATAAGTATCCATTTCAGTTGGCCTACCTTTTCAGTATATGGCTGCATTCATAAACACATGACTTTCGGGCTATTTTTCTTGTGATGTAGGCCTACTGATTTAGAACTGTTTTCATTGAGTATAATTCAGGGGTCCCACTCGGCATAAAATCATAAAAAATCATAAAATTTTGCTTGATTTGGAAAAAATCATAAAATAGCATAAAATATAGACACAATCATAAAAAATCATAAAATTTAGTTGTAATGGAGAACTGAGCATGTAAAAATCAAAAAAATTAATATATATATAGTGTAATGTGTAACAATTCCAACCATGATAACAGCATAATTATTTGTGTAACGATTGTGTTGAATGCATTGATTTAGGATAACATGTGGTTGCGTAATCAAGTCCAGTGTTGCCTGTGGAGCTGGAATGAGAAAAGGAGCGTAACTAGATACTTTCAGTGCATGTTTTAAACGTCATTAGACATAGACAAGTAGACGCTGACAAGATTTCAAGACATTGCAGTTGTTGTGGGAGAATGGTGAAAGGATAATTTGACAGCAATGTTTTGGGAAAAAGCGTAGGGCTAGGCAAGGAAACTATTGAGGCCATTTGCAAGCAATGTGTTACTCAGGCGAAATTCATGGCGGAAATTCATGGCCTTAAACCTTGAGTGGGACCTCTGACATTACTTCCTGTAGTTTTTGCCTTAGCAAAAAACTTCAAGTCAAAAATTGCATCTACCCAAAGATACAAAAGGATTTAAGAAGCATTAAAGGATCCTTTGATTGAAGCTTATATTTCATTTGTATCATTTGCTTCTGGTGACTTTGAACGGTTTTTAGTCCTATTCCAATATGAAGAGCCACTGATTCACATTTTTTACTCAGCAATGTGCTATCTGATCACAGCTTTGCTTAGTAAATTTATCAAAAAAAAAACAACATATCATCCACAGAGTCAGAAAATCTTGTGCTTGATGTCACAAACATAGAACTTCAGAAGCCCTTGAACTTGATTGATGCTGGAACATGAGCAAAAATTTTACTCAGTGATATTGCAGTCCTTACTGAAGCCGACAAGAAACAATTTAAATCAGACTGTCTAAACTTTTTTGTGGTTGCTACAAGTTACCTTTTACATCATTTGCCATTGCATTCATCTGTTCTTAAGCAGGCACAGCTTTTGCACCCAGAAAAAAGAAATGATGTTGGAACTACAACTTCTACTGTCAATCCATTGGACAGTCCCCAATTGCATTAAAAAGTGTCGTGCAAGTGCTTTTGCAATTGATGTATCTGTTTCAAGAGAAGAACTTTATGATAAGGCAAGACTGCAGTGGTTGCGGTATATATCAATCTAAGGATATTCTAGATGAGTTTTACAAAAAGACTGATCTTGAAAGTAACAAATACAGTATACACCAATTCCCAATCTTCTCAAATATGGTTTAACAGTAACACCCCTACCAAAAGTGTCTTCCTACAAGAGAATTGACTATTATTAGACAAAAATTGGAGGCCTGTTTGATGATGCTGGGATAAAAAATATCCGCAACTATTTAGTCTGGCAAAATGTTTTCTAACATTAAGTCACGGTAATACCAGTCCTGAAAGAGGTTTCTCCATTAATACACATTTGATTGATTCACATAGAAGTTCTCTTAAAGGAATCACAATTGTTTCACTGAGGATGGTGAAAGATGAACTAAATCGGTATGATGATGAGGTAAACTTTCCCATTAACCGTTTGAGTAATGTTACTAGAAAGTTGGTTTACATGAAAGTTGCCATCTGATCACGGCTTTGCTTAGTAAATTCATCAAAAAAAAAAAAGAACATATCATCCACAGAGTCAGAACATCTTTTGGTTGATGTCACAAACGAACTTGATTGATGCTGGAACATGAGCAAAAGTGTTACTCAGTGATGTTGCGGTCCTCAGTGAAGTTGACAAGAAGAAATTTAAATCAGACTGTCTAAACTTTTTTGTGGTTGCTACAAGTTACCTTTCACATCATTTGAGTAATGTTACTAAAAAGTTGGTTTATATGAGCCATGCAAGAAAGATCAAGCCACAACAAATACTGATTAACAGATCTGTTCCAAAGGAATTATGATAAATTGGATTTTCGCAGAACCTAGAAGTACTGGTTATTCCCAATGTCTTTGCAAGTCTGTTGTTGCGTTGATTTGATTTTTAAACTGCAGCTTGCTCTGAACTGAGCTAAACAATTTAACCACATTTAAATAATGTAAAGTATAACAAGCTTACAGTAGGCTATATTATGTTTTCTACTTCCACTCAAAAGCTGTACCGTAGCCTATGTTTGCTTTTACGTAATGACTTGCATTGATTGTTTTTCCGTAATCGCTTCTTATCCTTAAACTGTGAAAATAAATACTTTAAAAAAATTAAATGTAACAAAACATCGAGCTCTGATGTAAAATCATAAAAAAATCATAAAATTTTGATGAAAAATCATAAAATAACCAAAAAAATTCATAAAAAATCATAAAATTTTTGACTTTTTTGGCATAAAATCATAAAAAAAATAGGAACATCTTGAGTGGGACCCCTGAGTATTCATGTCTCCCTTACGTTAATTACAGTTCATTTCAACCCTTGCTTGCGTTTTGAACTTTCATAACATATCAACCAATTGAACTAGACAAGTGCAGTAATGAAATCATAATGGTAAACAAGGCTGAAAATAAGTAATTTACTAATTGAAAGTTTTTGAGTGACGATTTCAAAAATATTTTCATTGTCGAATATCTCAAAAACTAGAGCCAACTCGAAAAAACTAAGTTCATTTTCGGAATCAGGGGCCCTGAAATACTCTAAAATTACTCTCTCCTTTTATCCCCAAATTGTTTTGTTGGTCTGTGATTATAGATTCAATGACCGCAAAAAAGCTGTAAAATCAACTGAAAGGACACTAAAAGCATGCACTATTAGTGACTCTCACTCTCAGACTTGGAGCAGGATGAAGATGTTCCACGTGGAAGTTAACAGGGGAAGTGACATCAAAATCACGTGGTCAAGGTTTGAGAAATCCCCTGTTCAGATACTGCAAAACCATTTCAAAATTTACTAATTTTTTGGAAAAATTTAGAATTTCTCCTTGGGTGAACCAGGGTCAAAGGTCAAAACCCAACAAAAATTTTTGGTTTACAAATATCAGCGAGCAAAATCGAATATTATTCCAAACTGACAAAAATTTTAATGAACATCAAGGAAAATGAGCCACCCTACCGGCTAGCGTGTAGTTGGGAATAACTAGCCTATCTGCAGAGGTGCAGTGGGTCTCTTGGAAGGAGGATGACGAGTGTCCGGTTGGTATGGGCAAGCTGCTCCACAACTTTGATCTTGCTTGTTGTGTAGCCTTCTATGTTGAGCTGCAGAATGGTGGGGCACCTGAACTTGTCCATCGCCCCTTGCAGCTGTGCCGTCCGGGTGGATGCTCTTGGTTGACAAGTTTCGTTTGGCATCTGCTTGGGTGCAGATGTTACTCATAGGATGGGGCACGAGGAGCCACTTGTCGTCTATTTTTTTCTGTTGAGAGCAGTTAAATACAAATGCTCCCTCACGTGGTCAAATGTCACCTGAGCATATCAATGTATGCACAGTTCGCGTTGTGCAAAGAAGTCAACTTGTACATGACATTTGAACACAAAAAAGAAGGAGTTCCAGATTTAAGATGAAAATAATAATCAACTTTAATTGTTTCCTACGCAAAGATACACACTTAATTGCCTTCAACCCTTGACGAGAGAAAAGAACCTAATGATGATGTAAAATAGCATTTTAGATACAAATTTAAAAAACACAAAATTAGCCTACTAATCATGTCTGACAACACATAGACTAAAGACAAATAAAAAAATACCACATCCACATTACGCATCGCGCTGAAATGGAAAACATACTTTTTGCTGTATTATTATACCATAGATATCGCTCTAGATTTTCTTCTTCCAGCCTCAAGTGGGGTCACCGGTGCAGATTGCAGTCTTCCACATCACTCTGTCAGCAGCATCTTTCTCCTTCACTCCCACCATTTTCATATCTTCTGTCACACAATCGTTTGTGCCCAACTCCAACAGATTACTTACCAATCATTGCAGACATCCAATCTGCTGAGCTTCGCTGAAAGTTAGGCTATTATATATTGTCACAATCAATGTGCGAGGTCTTACGACGGGCCGCTTGTATCTCGATCGAGCGTGTTGTTTTGATTGTAAAATTCTTATGCTATAGGTTATCATCGGTCATTATCCTGAAGTAACCTCTGATTACGAAATCTGTATTATGTAACGTGTATTCTAGGTCATTCGATTGCTACGTGCAGTTCTAGAGTCCTCTTTAAACTTGCTTGTTTATGCCGCTCAATGCAACGTGACCGAACGATGAGTTCGTGTGATGCAACATTACGTAACCTTCTCGAAGTTACTAGACCGAACAAACCTTTTATAAATAGTGGTGTAATTTGCGTAATGATTTATTATGATGATTATTATTATTGAGTTGATTATGTGATGATGGGAGTTGTATTATGACGAGTTGATTATGATGAATTGGTTATGAGAGATCATTGCTGTAATAGTAGCAGTTGGTAATAGAAGCAAAGATTATTGTTGATCAAAAGTTGAAGTATTGCATACGGGTAAAGCAAAGTTGATGCTAATATAATTTCTGATTGAAATTAGAATCGTATGAGAAGCTGCGAGTGGATTACGTTAAACTTGATCAATAGTCGCAAGCATTGGAATCTATTGCCGTTTACTGTTACTTTGATTAATTGTTGGAAGTGGTGAACCATTCGTTGGAGTCCTTCAAGCGTTTTTATATATCATCTCAACAGTAGAACTATCCGTGAATTTAATTGACTGCTTTTCGGTTTGACCCATTAAACTACGTCATTGAACCTTTCCAAATCTTTTTCCTGGTAAGAGATAGAAAGAAATCGTGACATATACCTAACTCGTTTGGAAGAAGATCCTAACCACTTGCTCCACGCAAAACTCAATGTCACGCACAGGAATCTTCGTTGATTAAAGCCTTTGTACCACCTGCCCGGGAGTTATTACAATCATTCTGTGATCATACCACCAGTACAGCACGTTACTGGAAGATGCTTGGAATGCAGCATAGTGTGGCACCAACTCCAAACTCCATGCTTTTATACCTCATATGTGGCGGGCCCCCCTAATGTGGACCTGCCCAGGCCGACTTGGGTCAAGCTCAATAGAATTTTAACAGGAGTCGGTCACTTCCATTTCAATATGCACAAGTGAGGTTTGGCTCCCTCATCTGCCTGCATGTGTGGGGCGTGGAGAAACAAAGTGCTGACCATGTCGTTTGACATCGTTTTTGAATGTCCCATTTACATTTTACAAGGCGCCAAATGGAATGCATGACGTAGTAGCACTGGACAAAGCTACACTTACCTGGCTTTCCATTACCTGCCAGAAGTCTGAACAATCCTGTCTCACACGAACGAAGAAGGGCTCTGAACCCGATTTGCATTTATATGGAATGAATGTGAAATGAAGTTGCGATATATGAATTTGCAAAGCATTTGTGGCCAAATTTGTTTGGCTGTGTCTGGCAACGTTGATTGACTTATTGCTGCTGGACTGTTTATATGAAAGCTTAGATCTTCTTTGAGTGATGACATGATTGGCAGCTTTTGTTTTATGCGAAGTTATTTAACAATAAATAATTATTTGCCCATTAGATAGGATTGAATGGATATGTGTTGTAACACGTTCCATGTGTTTTGGTGTTTTTAAGCCTGAATGTCATTTCCTAGGTTTGCTTAAATGTGCTTTTCAACCTTTAAAAACACGGTTTGCACTTTTTATTTCCGTAACATCATCCGCACAAGTCAAGCAGAATTAGTTTGCAGCAATTTCCTTATTTGTGCAACAACAATGGAAAGGGGTGTTCATTAAAATTATGCATCTAAGCCAATTTTAACGCCAATGGCAGATGCAGTAGGTTGATCTGAATGCAACTCTCATGTACTTAATTCCCTACTACTCCAAGTAAGTAGACCGAGGGCACTTCAAGAAATGTGTAAGAGATTTTGTTTACTTAACAACAACAAGATTTGATGTGCCCAAAATGATCTAGCACTTTTTATTCAAATATCGAAGCAGGCTAATAACAATGACATTTTCTGCTGAATATTTCTAGAAATTTCAGACCAGTTAGACACAACTTCTTGCTCCAAAGCTCCCCGCTTTAAGTCATCTGTAGTGTCTTATCAAGAAGCCAACTTTTTCTTCTTTGTTTATCAACTCCACATTTTTGTGGAGTTGTGTTAAGCTTATTAAGTATTCCAAATATGTCGATACCGCCCAAATTTTTCGGACGACATTGCGCACATAGAAACTGGTTGCGGCAAGAAGTAGAAGAAGTAGTGTGGCGCGAAGCAGCTAAATTTGTTTTTGTGATTTTGCTTTACTTCGGTACGTACTACAAACCTAGGTTGTTTCTGATAGAATACAAGGGTCGACTTGCCTTTGTTGAGCAACCCATCAGGAGCTCTCCCGCAAAAAAAAGGCAGTGTCGACCAATGGATGTGAGGTCCAGTAAGTGGTCACCCTCCCCCACTCTAGTACTAGTTTGACTCTGGTAATGTGAGCACGGGCGTCAAAGCCATCAGCCACAATGTATTATTAGGCTTGTTTAAATTATTGCACATAACGAAATATCAAAACCAAGTGGAATTCGCATCACAACTTTTTTATCCGCACAGCCATGGGTTAAAAAGCACTGACTTAATCTGTTCATAACTCCTGTTATGCACAAAATTTTGTTATTTGAACCAAGCAGTACCGTCAGCTTCTTTAAAATAATACCTCTTTATTTGACTTGTAGATCTTCACCATATTGCATTTCTGTGATAAACAAAAACGTCATTGCAACGGGCGACGAAGACGGAATATTGAAGGTGGGTTAATTGAACGGAGAATTTTTGATATTATATTTATGTTTTAGTTGGTTCTAAAGAAATATCCAGCAGGGTGGTAAAAGGCAGTGCATCTCGACGCTTGGAGTGGCGAAGAATTCTCATATGAAGAAGATATGAGTGGCTACTGGATAATACTAACCGAATTTTGAACAAATGGCTGTGCCAATGCAAGTGTTAACACGGTTCCAAGATTTTTTTTAAGGCATGCTGTTGCAGAGGTCTCATTAAGTCAAAACATTCAAAAAATACCTTCATCCAGTGGAAACTTCGTCAGTCGGAATGTTATTCCATTATGCAATTGATTGAGTTTCGCTTTTAGCAGCATGATCGTTGCTTACTTCACAATGTAGATTTAAACGACCTGTTTTAGCCTGACTCTTCGAGTTCGCTGTGGTAATAGCGAATTGCACTAGCTTTTGGAACACAGTTTCCTAGTCATGTGCTGCCTATGACGAATGGTGTTGAAGTCAGTGAGTCGTTCTTTAACACCTCTTTTGTTTGGCTTGAGGCTGCTGGCTGTTGAGTTTCTGTGTTGTTGGCGTTATTGCTGGCGTTATCGCTGGTGTGTTGTTAGGCGTTATCCAATAGACTCCCAACATGCTCGTCTAGAATGTGTAAATTGGACATCATCAACAATGAAAAAACTCACTACCTTCCAAAATCACATCATGAGAAGCATGACCAACAAAAGGCTAAACTACATCCAATTGCAGCAATAATAAAAACAAATGTTTTAAAACTGTTCGGCCACACTAAAAGATCACAATTCGGAATCAGCAAAGTTTGGACAGAAGGCAAACTTTAACAATGCCTAATAAACAAGGCCACTTGTTTTGCGCGCCAGGCAAACGGTTTCATCAGAATATTCATCACCAAGCAAGAGTATGGTGTTGCAATTAACAGTTTCAGTAAACAAGGAAATGTTTGACACATCGCAATACAGGCAACGATAGTGGCCTGCAAACATATCAGCGAAAAATAGGCTCCAATAACAGGGAGAAAGAAACCAGGCACCATAAAACAAACGTTTGTGGAAGTTACCGAAAAAGCGTTTCTATCGTAACTCATGAACAGTGGTTCCCTCTAAAAAAGCAATGAGTTGGTTTTTCATCGTTTTTGTGAGAGTCTATAAAACCATATTTTTTTGATCATTAGGCAACTGTCACTTGTGGTGGTTGTCAGCATGGCAAGAATTGTTGATTAACAACATTTTGCAGTACTAAGCTAAATATTTTCATAATACAACCAGAAAAAGTCTTTAAATTTATATATAATATTTTGCCAATTTATTATAAATTGAGTTATTTTGCCACACCGACCTATTTTGCCAACAAAAACTTGCACAAAGGGAATACTGCTCGTGAAACACAATAAACGTGAAATGCACACTAGTGTTTACATGACATTTACAAACTTAAAATAAGCAACCCTATGATCATAGACAATTTCGAAAACAGACGTTTTAATCAAACACTGGAACATTGTGGTTGGACATCGCATTGGAATAACTTTCAGCAACCCCCACCTAGAACAACAATCTGATTGGTTGGTCGTTGGAATCGTATGCAAAGCGAAAATATGCTTTCCGAAAAGTATTTTTTGCCTTCATGCTCTTTAACTCATCAAGAAAAGTATTTTTGGTTATACTTGTGCGCGGGCGCCAGTTGGTGACCCCTGATTTAGATGAAAAACTATTCAACATTTTTTTTGTCCAGCTCTCCATTCGCCTATTGAGAGAATCTTAAAAAACACTCATTGGCTGCTCTAACTTGTGTCACTCTAGTCCAGGGGTTCCCAACCTGTGGTACGCGAAGATTTTTCAGGAGGTACGCGGGTAGCTTCCGTTTTTTCACAAAAACCTGTATTCACAACTTTATGTTTTGTTTATCTGGTTTTGTTTACAAAAAAAAGTTCCCGAAGCCTATTCTTATTGTTACGTAACTATTCCTGTTGTTTCGTATCATTACTATCTTAAAGTGTTAATTATGTCAAATGATTGCTCTTGATAGATATCATCTACTGTTTTCTAGCTTAAATTTAGTTGTGGTGCTTTAGTGTTATTTTAGTAGGCCAATATTATTCTTCTGAATGAAATATCATTCGATCAGATTAGTTGTTCTGTAAGAAGTGGTATGCTTGGCAGTACAGAGCTTCCAAGTGGTACGAGGTCGTAAATAGGTTGGGAACCCCTGCTCTAGTCGGTATCAACGTGGCTTGATGTTACCCGCAATAGTCGAATGATTTTTGCTGGGATTTTTTCAATCATTGTTTTCATCAAAAATCTCCAAAAACGAATCGTTTTTTCACCTTATATTGGAAAGTGGACGATAAGTAATGAAATGAAGAAAAGTTTAGAGGCTTTTGAGATGTGGTTTCTCAGAATAGAATATTGAAGATCTCTTGGACTGAAAAGAAGAGTAATGACAATGTTCTGGAATTGTATGGGAGGACCTATATGCAGATAACTAAAACATTGTAGCCAACAACTTGGAAACATGTTTAGAGAGGCTCCTGGTTTGGAAAGAAGCGTTGGAAAAGAAAGACACTGATAAAACTAAGTTTTTTGATCTGCGGTGCAGAACTACAAGATTGGGGCAAATATCTTTGTGCTGTTTGTCACAAAGGTGTAGGACTGTAGGTCGCAACAGCATCTGATGCAACGGGTGCCAGCACTGGGTACAATAGAGATGCAGTCAATTAGATCACTTGTTTGAAGACCCTGACTTTAGATGTATGCGATGTCGGGGCACACCGGCACAGCACACCTGATTGATGAAAAAACGTAAACAGATGTTCTGGTTGGTTGAGAAAAACTGCAAGTTGTAAGCTCTTTCCGTTATTTTGGAGACATACTTTCTGCAACAGGACTGCATGAGGATGTGATTACACAGCAGCATCGCTTGAAAAAGCGGCTTGGATGGCATTCGGAGAACTGTTTCCGGTCTTAAAGTGCAACTGCACAGTCGAATTAACATTGGCTAGAATCCATTGCCAAGACATCTGGTACCGGTTGAAAAACTCACTTCCTTACAACTGAGACATTTGAGTCATTCCACAATATGAAAACAGCCAATGTGAAGATTGAAGATATCTTGTATATTAGTGAACCTCTAAAATTTAGCTGAAAAGTTGTCATACTATGCCTTAGGCTTACATTTCCCAGACTGGGAGTCATGACCCCGCAAGGGGTCGCAGAGAGTGTACCAATTTTACACAAAGTAGCCTACTGCATATTAATATTCTGTGCAAGATGATGCAAAAGTTATTAAGTTTATTAAGAGTTGTGCAGTCACTGGCCGCATCAAATGGGGAATTTTGTTCCGAATTTGGCAAAAATTCAAGGCAAAAATTTGAATTGGAGAAATTGAGGTTTTGGAAAGAAGAAGCGAAAGATGTAGAGTAGGAGTTAAATGCATTTAATTACATTTTTATTAGGAAATACAAGGAAGACTTTTTTGATTTATTTTTGGACGTAGAATTGCATTGTCATTGAAAGATATGTTTTGTCATTCACTGAAAACAATGTTTAGTAAGCTACAAATGGAAGAACCAAACACTCATGCACGCATAATAACAGCAAGACCTTGCCTAATTGGTTTAAATAGTCTCAGCTGCCAAATTCTCTGGAAGTAGACTAATATTACAACGACAGTGATTACGAGGATTCGAATTTATTTTCGGATGACAGTGACAGTTACAGCAATAATTTTAAATTTATCTAATTGAATCTTGTATTTCAGATTTTTTTCACAGTTTCTTTTGTGAAAAACAGAAAAATTGCTACATTACTTAAAAATACGATAGCCTTTTGTCTTGGCAGAATTTGATCAATTGCAATTTTTGAACTAAGAAACTGTTTAATTCTATTACAAATTGGTAAAGGAAAAAAAAAATAGAAAATAAAAAGCGAAAATAGCCCAAAAACATTAGAAATTGCTGTCACGGTTCTTTCTATCTCTTACCAAGAAAGAGACTCGGAAAGGATTAATGACGTAGTTTAATGGGATATCACCATTGCCATCACCAACGCCTGTAGCTCTGATAATCGACTTTAACGTACTTCACTCACAGCTTCTCGTACAACTCTGATCTCGATCACAACTTATAATAGCACCAACACTCATAGGCGTCGAAATAGGGTAGTCCGGGTGGGCAAAATATGTTTTGCCCACCCTGTTTTCATGACACTTATGAAGTGTTCGTTACAATTATTTCCGTTATTGTTAAACGCTGAATTATTCAACCAACTGCAGCGCAAATTATTGTTTTACGCTATGTCTCTCGCTAGGTATCGGATAAAACAAAGCAATTCCACAACAACGCTGCGTTGAAAAAAAGGCGTTTGGGCACGATTTGATATCAACCCAATACGCTGTAAAATCGCCGAACTCATCTCATCTTTTTCTTGGGACGTCACACGTTGAAAACCTGTCTAGAGCAGAAAGCCAAGACAATTAGAATCCGCGTGGCCTAGCTTTTTGTGGTAATCGAAATTGCGCTGACAAGTGTGTCTGTACTTGAAACGCTAAATCGGATGCGCGCATTTACCGCACTCCTCTCTTCTAAAAGGACATGTCGTACGATTCCTCTATTTACATATTGAATATCGTCGCAGATAGAAACAAAAATCAGCATCTGCAAACCTTTTTCGGTACCCACTGCATTGTTGTTGCTACGGCAACTGCCACACGCTGGCAATTCCTGGTGAGAGAAAGCCACGTTTGATCTTTTCTCCGAATGGTCTCACTTTTCGTTTTTTTTTTCCGAGTGGTCTCACTTTCGTTACGTTCAGTTCCGTGTCAGCATAAGGGAATATGAATATGACATCATAATGAACATGACAATAAAATAACCGATACAAACCAAAGACATACTGAAACAATCACTTTTTACAAATCTTTCCTCACAAACTTGTTGCTTGGTATAAATTGGGGCACCGCGAGATGTTGTCATTTCATTATTGAAAAGTTAAACATGTAGCAAAGTCAAACATCTATTCGCGCGTTCTTCCAAAAGGCACCCACCCAGAATTCCTCTTTTCTAAGAAAAAATCGACGCCTATGCCAACACTTATCTACTCGTATTCAATGACTTCAACTCTCAACAATCATCTCACATCTCTGATCTCTCTACATCTATATTACAATATCAATTACGCAGATTACGCCACTATTTATAGCAGGTTTGTTTTGACCACTAACTTCGAGTAGGTACAATAGTGTTACGTCATAAGAAAGGTGGAGAAGCTTCTAGTCTTGCACGTATGCAGAACCTTCTAGAAATATGTCACATAATAAGGATTTCGCAATCAAAGGTCACTATAGGACAGTAACCGATAATAACATTTCTTAAGAATTATACAATTACAACAGTACGCTCGGTCAAGACATAATGTAGCCTGTTGTGAGGCTTTGCATATTGATTGTGACAATTGCTAATATCTCAAAAATGTCCAGTTTTTGTAAGCAGTCAATTTTTGAATTCTACTACCAAAAATACATCTAAAAAAGTCTTCCTTGCTTTTCCTAATAAAAATATAATTAAATGCGTTTAACTCCTGGACTAGTAAGGCCTGTAATGGAAATTTTCCAGAACCAGAGTTTGAGAGGAAGTTCAGAACCTCTGTTGAGAACCAACAACACAACTGCAATTTAACGTTATAACTTTAACATAATGCAGAATTTCGTGTGCATACCAACTTTAGCCTTTTATGAATTAAACTGATGTATTTCACTGTACCTGAAGAACTGAAGAAGGGCATTGAATTTCTAAAACAAGGTAAATCTTCTGGATTAGATAGCGTTCGAACAGAACAAATTAAACATTTCTGTACAATCACTGATGGCTGCTAAAACTTTACAATAACTGCCTCAGCTCTAACCAAATTTGTAAGCTATGGAGAAAAGCCAAAATTATTATAGCACATAATTGAACTGAAGCTTCCGTTTGATTACACGCTGTTTAACCAATATCACATCGCTACACACTCTGTCTGGAACTGAAAAAGTTTTCTTGCTTCAGTTGTCCCACTTGGTCAAGATGAAGTCACCGCCAAGTGCAGATCCAACTATGGCAAGAAGAGCTGGCAGCCTGGCCGACATCAGCAATATGGAGCTCTCTTCCACAGAAGACCTTCCTCCTGGAAAGTGTGAACCTTGAAAGTATTGGCAATGCCTCAAGCTGCGACACTGGGATATTCCTTAGGCAGCACAAATTGTAAATGTGGACAGGAGCAAACGATGCAACGTCTACTCGAATGCCCTGCCCTAAGAGCAAGACCTTCCGTGACGGTCTGGGCTACGGCCATGTGACACGCAGCAAAGAAGATTAAATATTTGAAATCACGATCTGCAACATGATGATTTGGACATATTTTTGTTTGTATTCAGACTTTTGATTTACAGCGTGATGACATCATTTTCACTTAGCGTCAGTTTACTGTGAACCCGAAATTCCAGGCTTTGGATTCGTAATTGTGGTGGAATTGGTGCGAGGAAGCCCACAGAAACGCCCAAACATATATGTGACCAATAATAGTTTTTTATCAGAATTTCTTTATTTGCGTTGATGCCACGTCTACAGTTGCATCAATGGCAAGGTGATTATTAACGATGTTTTTACTGCAGTTGTGGGACTTGAGGCGAGGTGATACTCCGGTCATGCAAGAGCACAAGTTCAATGATTACATCAGCGAAATTATTGTTGATGATAACCAACGCCTCATTTTCGCCGTCAGCGGTGACGGCACCATGACGTCATACAACGCGCGTCAGCGTAAGTTCATCGTCCAATCGCAAAACGAGGAATGTGATCTACTTTGCGCAAAACCAATCAGGGTATGTCTCTTGCGTATGAATGCTAAATTATGTTGAGTGTTAGCAGATTGGTTGCAAGCCATGGAAGCTAGACAAACATGTATGACCAAGAAACTTTGCCTTTAAAATTAACCTTATTTACTACTACTAGATACTCAATTAACAATATCATCAATAGTATTTAACCTTATTTCTTGTCACAAATATTTGGTTACTTGCGCTTGTGTGTGAAATATACATAACACACATAAATATAACTTAACATCGTCAAGAGTCATCTCTTCTTAAATATTGACCTATGAACTCATCATTATTGTTTGGTCTTCACTGGTGTGGTTGGATGATTTTCTCCATGCAGCAACCTAATGCCATTGCATGCAGCAACCCCCTTTCTCCATTTCAATTACTTTGTAACCTCATCTTTTCTCTGATCTTTTCCACCTCATCTTTCACTTGTTTCTTTTTGGACATCCACGTTTCCTCTTTCCATTTGCTTTTAAATCTTTTAATATTTTCTGACTCGCGTGAAAATAAATTCGTTTGTATTACTTTTAAATCTGTTGCCTTTCTGATAACATTTTTTGCTCCACCATGACACATGTTTGCATGTCATTTTCCTTTCCAAATTGGATTATAAGCTTTGATGAAAATTATTTTTCTTTGGTCTAACATCTTCGTCAACTAGTCCTTTTGCTTCCACCCCAAGCATTCCTCTCACCATTGACTTTTTCATTCTCGAGAATGCCAATTTACTGTCAATTCACCCATGCTGCTAAGTCTAAGTCCTTGAGTTGGCTGTTGTCGAAGTTGATTCAGATAAATCCTCTTTTGTGTTCGATGGCTCAAAGAACTAATATACATAATTGCCAAAAGCTAATTTGTATGGTTGTAACAGTGTGTTGCATAAAGATGGCGATCCCCACTCGAGAAATCTTAGTTTATTGCAAAGTTTCATATTTTCACTGTGTTTGATTTTCACAATGTTTGAAGTCTGATGAGGAGAAGTTTTTGGTAAAAACTTGACTCCCAAAAATTATCTCATTATGACTTCATGAAGATGTGGCTCAAGGCCGATGCAGTTTCAAATGCCTTCATTATTGTGTATATCAGAAACCACTTATCAAAAAGTTTCAAAATGTGAAGAAGACACGATTTTCTATAACCACTTTCAACAGAGTAGAAGGATGCATGTGCAGCAGAAAAAAAAAATTATTTAAAAATTATAGTGTTTTGAGTGAATTGCTTTTTTTAATTTTGGTGTACGGTATTTAAAAAAATTGTAAAATTTTTTTAAAATTTAAAAAAATTAATTATATTTGCTCTGTGAAGTCATGTTATTGCAGAACTTCTGACATAAAAATTGTTTACATTATAATGTTTTAAGCCACCAAGCGTTACATTTTGTAATAATCAAATGGCATCTTCGAAATCCAATGGCAGCTGACTTAAAAAAGGAGCTTTTCATCCGCAACTGTGTGTGTGTGTACTCTGTGTTTACAAACTATGTGTGTGAATCACTGTGTACCATTGCTGGAAATTCGAAAAGTGTCTGGCAACACTGGTAATGAGATAATAGTTGCCTTTTTTTAATTGAAAATTAGGAGTTTTTTGTCCTGTTATCGTTTTTGATTAATTTTTTATTTGATGTACAGTGCCTACTGCCTACCACAAGTTTAAGACCACCCATAAATTTATGAGATTTTACACTTTTGCGGTATGTCTTTGTCTTAACTGTATCATACTTGTTGTTTTCATATCTGACATTCACTAAGCATATTGTTTTACTGTTTTTAAGTCGATTTTTATTCACTTTTACACAATTTGAGAATAGTGAAAATAGGGCACAAAAAGCCCTTTAGTGAAATTCAAAGAGTCCAAATTGTTACCCTGCATGGTGAAGGATTATCAGAACGGCAATCAATGTCAGCAAAGCCAACAGTTCATCAGGTAGTTAAAAAATTTCAACTGCACGGCTTGTACAGTATAGCGAAATGAAGAAAAAATGGGAGACCCAAAAAACAGCATCGAGATAACCACCTGATGAATCGGATAGTCACCAGGGTCACCAATGAGTTCAGTCAATAAATTTGGAGCTGCATTGATGGTTAGAGGCATTTGACTGTTTCAAGGAGACTTTCCAATGAATTTCGAAATATGATGCAATAGTAAAAAATCTTCTAATTTAATCATGGTTTTAAACTTATGGCAGGCACTGTACATCACGAAGTTTTTATTACGGTGTTTCTTTTATCTAGTTCAACAAAAAATTAGCCGTAGGAACCGCAAATGGGCCCATCCTTCTTTACAACTGGGACGAGTTTGCAGCTTCTTCTGACAGTTTTCACGGCCACCCTGGACCAGTGGATAGCATGGCAAAGATATCCGAGAACATACTGTGCACTGCATCATCAGATGGTGTAGTCAGGTTGGTCTTCTTTGGTAAAATTATGGCCTGAGGAATTAATCTGTTTTGTCTTTTTTATAATCTTTATTTGACCTTTGAACCTACGTGGGTTACAGTGACCTAAGCTGTCTTTTCTTTATATTTCGTCAAGCCTCTGCTCTCACAATGTGCTACTTGTATAATGAAACAAACATGTGAAATCTATGCTTTGACCAGAATATGCAATAATTTGCCATGTTCATTTGTATTTATATTTTTTTCGAATAAAAAGAAAATGTCACACTTGAAATTACTGAAAAATTTGTATTTTATTTTCTCTAATTAATTTTTGTGATGGGTAGTAATGGAGTTGCAGCAGGTGGATTTGTTTTATGAACATGTGCAGAAAAAAAATATGTTGCAATGTCCTCAACAGGCTGGTTCCTAAAGGATCCACCTTGCAAATGATTCTGGCTGGCAAAACACATTGGCATTTAAAGCTTAAAGTAGACTTTTTGGACCAGGAGTGCCTGACCAGTTAATGACCATCGACTTGAGAATTGATCTTAAGTCGATTGCGTGATGTGCAGGAACATTAACAATCAAAAGTTTTGTTTTTCTGTATGGTGATTTTCAATTTTGTCTGGCGTATTGAATATTACAACAAGCTCAATGTATTGAGTGTGCATGGTAAGGTTAAAGGTGTAGCCAACATGATGAGTACCTTAAACTCGTTTAAAAGTAAGCTGCAGCTGGTGTCAAACAGGCTGCAGCATGGTAGACTATGCAATTTCCCTCACATGCAAGAAGAACTGCGTTAAGGCAAAGGTGTGACACAGCTTGGCAGTGCACGTTATTAGGAGCAAATTCAGAGCATATGATTTGAGTTTGAAAGGCCTTTTACTGATATTGCAACTATTAACCTTATAACCAGCCAAGGTTATGTGTTATCCATTCAGTTGGAGTATTGATGTTAGTGACATTGCTGCCAAATTCTAACCACTTTCGACTTGAAAGTTTCACTCTTGAAGATGAGGTTCTGAATTTCAAAATTGACATTGAGATGAAAGCCAGATGAACATCCTAAACTTAAAGAACGCGTGGTGTTGTGGAAGCTACTGGAGGAGGAAAAGTATCAGTACCGGCATCTCAATCTCAGAAGATGTACCTTGAACCTGACAGCTCTTTTTACATCAACTTATTAGTGTGAGTCTACTTTTTTGCACATAAATATCATCAAGTTCAAACACAGACCAACAATGACTGATGACCACCTGACAGCCTGCCTACACCTTGTATCCAGTTCCTACACTCCTGACTACGAAAATCTAGCCTCGTACCAGGTCTCGCACTAAGGCAGGAAGTGATTTTCCTTTTTCAAACTCAGTGATTGGCCTGTTTTTTATCTGATTTATTCTTTTTTACCATGACACAGGAGATACATGCATAGCCGAGTGGTGGGTGCCATGGTTTGACATTTGAAAGGGTGCCGGTTCTACACTGCTCAAGATTCTTTGGCAAGACACTTAAAGGCATACCTGACATGAAGATTGGCTGCTTTGTCTTCCTTCAAATTCTAAATTTTTAACTGCCGTAAAATGACAAAAGAAACTGGAGATATGTGAACAACATTACCTTTGTCCAAATTCACACGTAGAGGCCTACACTGTTGTGGTGTCGATTGTCAATTCTACTAGTAGTTTTTGGTAAAGCTGAATGGTTAACATGAATTATTGGTTTAAATTGTGCACATGCTTAACGAGTTTCCCTGTACGTATAATCTGTATTACCGGTATTAAGTTTTGTAAAGAAAACCGGGTGATCTGCCCAAAAACGTTTCAAAAAATGTTGGGCGATGTGTTAAATTTTGGTTCATGTTGATAATTGATAACGATGTGTGTGGCTTTGCCATGTTGACGCTGATCTGGTAGATCTCAGGAGGTTGGCTGATCAAAAAGTAGATCTTAGGTCAAAATGTTGGTCATCCCTGTTTTAGACTATTGAAGGGTGTAAGATTTATTCTAAGACATCATATCAATTGGGTCTGTGAATTGGCATTTGCTTACAGCTATCGACTAGGCAGTATTGGGTTAAGATTTTTCAAATATTTTTCAGGGCTGTGCACATTCTCCCCAATCGCTTCCTGGGCGTAGTTGGGAGTCATAAGGGACTTCCCGTGAATAAGGTTCGGTCAACACATGATGGGAATCTTGTAGCAAGCATCTCACATGACAGTACGGTTAGGTAAGGAATCTGGTCTCTGAAGGAATTGAAAGTTATGATTTTTTAGAAGGCAGAAAGTGTTGTAAGTTTAAAATGGTGTGGCTTTTCGCTGTGTTCTTCAACACTAACCAGTAACCACCCATAGGACTAAGGTTTGTCGAAAGCAAAAATATTTCAAATCATATGAACTTGATGCAAATTTTCTTTATCTTACTTTTGTGTCAAACTAAGTTTGTGAAGGTATATTTTATTCAGATAGACTATTAAAGACAAGACAACATTATTGTTTGTACCAGCAGCATTTCGACAACACTTTCGCTTTTTATGTCATTTGCATTTCCAGTAGACTAATCAATTTTACACTGGCTACATTTATGCGCTTATGATCATGCTGCCATCTCAAGTGTAATAAAGGAAAGTGCGCATGATTGTAGAATAAGTGCACATATGCATTTAGGCGGGTCAATATAAGGTTTGACCCCAAAAAAATTTATACAAAAGGTTTTTTTGTTCTAAGTGTATAATTAGGTTGTACTATACCCCAGAAAAAAGTCTACAAAAATCTGACCCCGGGAAAGTGGTCAATTTACATAATTTGATAATGGTGACCCCCCAAATTTTTCAATGTGCACAATTTTTTTTTTAGTTCAATTAACACATTATAAATGTATTAAACACATATAAACATGGTATCTATGCACCAAATGAACATATCAGAAACCGATGTGATGTCATTATGGTGTCATGGAAGACATTGGCGTCGATTTTTTAACATTTAAGAAAAAATCTGAGGCGGCAAGATGATAAAAAGTGTGAAATATGTATCCAAATTTGAACATTTCCATAAAATTATACTGTCAAAGCTACAAAAAAGAACAGAAAAGCAGGGTGGCTGCCCCCAAAACAATTTCTTGCTGGGGGGGCGCGCCCCCCTGCCTCCCGGGAATCGACGCCTATGATGGAAGAGTATATGCACTAAATGTCAGAGATGAAGTACCATTTTTCAAGTTATGATTGATCTTAAGTCGATTGCGTACTAGTAGTCGTCACAATTATTATCGGTACTGTCTGTGTCGTCTTGATCCAATAGAAGGACATTCAGGGGCGCCGGAAGCGGAGGGGCAGGGAGGGCGAATGCCCTCAAATTATGCGCCTCCTGCCCTCAATTTTTCTGTGGATGAGGGGGCAGGGGGAGAAATGGTACCCTTTTAAGGTCATGTAAGCCACTATGCATATTTTGCAATATAACAATTTCTGCTATTCGCTTTTAGCCTATAATCTTTCATTTTTGCCTCAAAATAATATTCAAGACACAAAATTCTGTATCACAGTAGGTTAGGCTACTTCATTGTAACATAGTATGATGCCCTTCCGTGCCCTTGTTCTTTGTATACCGGTATGTAGTTCTTGTATCATTACTCGATGATGAGCTGATAGATGAGCATTATCGCTATATCTTATCTTAATACTTAAAAAAAATTGGCCTTTCAGCAACAAAAGTGTCCTTTTTTCATAATCCTGCCCCCCCCCCCAGTCAAAAATTGTTCCGGCGCCCCTGAGGACATTGTTTGGGTTTTCACAGGACACAAGTTGGCATTGTCCACAAGCAGAGGCACACGGAAATCCGTACCTCCTACATGTACATCGCCGTGTTGTGCAAGCGATCGTGCAATTACAATGCACAATCTTTAACAGATTGTCCGGTGCAGGGTTTTTCAGCGTCATTACTGATGCGAATTGTTTGTCCTCAATCTTCCAACCTCAGCCAGTAGGGTCCAAATTGCTTTCTAGTCCTAACCATATCATTATTTGATAGTCAGCACGCAGGGAATAGAATATTGTAGAAAATGCAGTTGGTGAGAGTCGGGCTGGCGCAACGAAGGATGACACTGAAACTACTTTCTTTTTCAACACAGAATGTCGCAAAGATGCCAGCAAATCGCTTTGCTTTCGAGCATAGAGTAGAACCATTGACTGTTTGCCATACTCTTCAATTGCATCCATCCTCTGGCCAGGTTTTGTAAATGCAAGTGCCAAGGATTCTAGCTCTTTGTCGCCTTTGGTGGCTTTCTGAAAGAGTGTTCTCTTTCCTATTCCGAAGATTCGTGAGGGGGTATCGCATCCTGTAAACGCATGGATGAAGAGTAACTGAGAACACAGCTGTTGGGTATTAATATTATACACCCTCTGATTTTTAGACCTCTTGTCCGAACGAAAATACATTGTCTTCTTCCGACTGTCCACATGATAGAGGAGAAGGATCAAGAGATCTGCGTCTTCTCCAACCAGGGTTGTAGTGTGGTATTCAGAAGCTGCAATAGCTGCCTGAACAATATCATAGTCGGCATCTCCTTCAGCGTTTATAACTGTGGGGCCTTTCTCTTGCAGTTTGTTTCTTATCATATTGATCAGCCCTTGCTTATTGCAGCCCTGTGACAGGAATCCTCCTTGTTTCCAGTGAAGACTGTTACTGGAGTGAAGCTCACTTTTGGATGATTTTTTTGCTGACGGCGTTGGTGGGTGCAGTCCTTCACTGATGGTTGATCACGATAACCGTCGAAAACGACTGTCGCCATCCCGTAATTGTGTAGGGTAAAGTCGACATAGCCATCTGCAACGGCGCCGTATGTGCTTCCCTTCGTCCATTGCACGCGATGCATGAGGGAACCACCATCAAGGACATACTGTACTTCTCGGTCTGTGGTACTTCGTTGGTAACAGCCTCATCAGATAGGCTGCTTGCGTACTCATCGATTGCTTTAGCAAGCTGTGTTTTCTCTGGTTTCCTCATAATGTTGCTTGTCTCAAACAGGACAGGTGGGAATGGGCTCAGTTCGTATTCTAGAATCTCCTCTAGACAGGGCCTCTGAGAGAAGTTTTCACTAGGTGTACGAAGAATCATTTCGGGCCCCCTCTCATTCCGTGCCCCCTTAGTCTTGGGCAAAACGCATGATGTTTACTTAGGCATATTGCACACCATCCAACATTTTATTGCAGGATTGTACATCTGTGCGAAATAATAGTATCAGGTTGCAATAAAACTATTATAATAGTTATTTAGTGTTTTGTGTTGTGCATATCATGTAATCTGTCCCTCAACAATTTGTGCAGCCTGCATTGAATTCGTGAATCAGTTGTTGATTGGGTTGTAGAGAGGTGTAGCTTGTAGGCTACAGATTTAATGTAAGATTTTCAAATTCAATTATTTATTTCTCTTAGATGTAGCCTATAATTATTCCTGATGAGGACACAATGTGGTGTCGAAAACATTGGATTTAGTAGTTTTTTCTTGTTTTTTGTGTGTTTAATCAAAAATGTTAAATCCGTTAAACTTACTAAGTGTTATATGTATCTGGTACAACAAGCCAAGCTCTCTACCAAGGCTCAAACATAACATCTTGTTAAAATATAATAAAATTAAACATCTGACCAATTTTAACCAAACATTTTTGCTCGTAAACTAAAAAAATCACAATTTCGGACCCCCCAACAATCACAGACTTGGACCCTCAAGGGTACGCCGTACCCTTCGTACCCCCCTCTCATAGGCCCTGCCTCTAGAGAAAAGTCACCTGCATTCGATATCACCAAAAGTCTCTGAAAAAGTAGGGCGGGATTGATGGATCTATCTTGGGAAACTTTGATGCAACATGAATCACGTAAAGTTTTCACTTTGTCCTTCCGTTTACTTGCATATGTAAAAACTGGCTGACCCTCCAACCAAAGTATAACTGACAGTTGTTTAACAGAAGTAGCTTCTTTCAATGAAAGTGAAGTAATAATTAATCAGCGCATACTTAAATTGAACAAATGCGTGGGAGACAAAAAGTAAAGCGAGGTTTCAACAAAGGTAACTCTAGGTTATACAAAGACGCAATACTACGTGTTAACTAAAGGATGTAAATGACGTAATAGTTATGTTAATTAACTACTTTCCCGGGGTCAGATTTTTGTAGACTTTTTTTCTGGGGTATAGTACAACCTAATCATACACTTGGAACAAAAAAACCTTTGTATAAATTTTTTTGGGGTTGCCCCCATATTTTTCATATATTGACCCGCCTAATTTGCCGACATACAGTAACGATTAAGACTGCTTGTAAGTTGCATTTCGACTTAGATAGCATTGGACATGTGGGACAGCACATCATTTGGTTCCTAGAATTTGAGACCTGTTTTTGGGTATATCTTGCACGCTGATTCCAAAAATGCAATTATTTTTTCCATCAACTCTAGTTTTCGAGATATGTGACACCAAATTTTGCCTAGTTTTTGTTGGCTATGTCTTTAACAAGACCAAAATTTGTTTATTGAACTGTTAAAAGGTGTATTGTTTGCAAAACATCAAAGTAATTGGATGCTAAAAGTACATTAGACAATGCTAACCACTCTTCTTCAATTACTCTGATATCGTGAAAACACTTTTTCTTGTTCCTCGCTAAGTTCTTCACTAAATGATGTTCATCAGACACTTTTGTTAATTCTGGCAAGTTGTTTCTTAGCAGTCGTGTGTAGCAAGAATTAACAGCGATAGACACGTGTTTTGCCCAGGCTGGACTTATCAGCCTCAAGGGCGAAGTTCATTTTACCAGATCGCACTACGCATCCATTTGGATCATCGGTAAATTCCAAAGAAGATTAATAATTTATTTACAAAGTTTTGTTTTCGAATTTTGTAAGATATTGAGCTGGCTAAATTGGCAAATATGCTACATTGCTACGTGTAAAAATCTACTCCAGATTGAAGTCCCTGGCGGTAACATGTTCATACTAGGCCTAGCCTATGCAGCCTTTTCTACCAGGATAGAAATATCCTACTTTTGGGCAGTAAATAATTTTTCATACAACAACGTTGCATTTTTCGTAGAATTTTTTTTTATATGAAATAAGACTATTATATAAATTTATATTATAGGGATTTTTTATGTAGCCATTTAATCGTGTTATATGTTGTATGATGAAATTAATGTTTAGACACTGTAAAAAGTTTAATGAAAAGATCCAGTTCAGTTTGTGTTTATTTCTGACCATCACAATGAAAAAACAATATATGCCAAACATAGCAGAGGTCTAGAAAAAGGTAGCAGTGACACAACGCTGACGTTATAATGTGCATGATGACAAAGCAGAACAATCAGTTTAAAATATGGCACGGTCGCAACACCTCAAGATCATCTCCAGGAGTAGGCCTAATGTATGCAAATTGGTGATGGTTGCAACTATTGCTAGAACAGTGGTGGCAATCGCTTACTTGTCATTATGAAACAAGTCAAATGTGCATCTATGCATATTGGGTATATCATTAGTAGTCAATAATAGGTAGTCAATAATATCCATAGCTAGCTAAGCTATAGAATCAAGCTGTTTAGGGTTCCACCTGTGTAGGCCTACAGGTTAACCCAAAACCGTGGTGCCAAAGCTCTACCCGGCCAATAGGCCAAAAAACAATTGGGGGAACACGGTAGGTTTCAAGAAAAACGGTTCATTTATTTATGTTGTCTTTTCTTGCTTGGAGTGCAATGCCGTGCATTGTAAGAGATTCAAGGAAAGACCTTCTGAAAGTTCACTTCACAGGATTAGTGCGTTGTGTGGAGTCCTTTTGGTAGAGCATTCGCAACAACCACCTCGCGTCGACAACCATCCATTACAACATCTTGCTATGGAGAAGCATCTTAAGCAGCAGTTGTCAGCCTGGGGTTTTGACATGACCTTCATTGAAACCAGCAAACTCATTTCAGCAAAGTAGGCTTTAATAAACTTAAAACGTGATTATCCTGCAATTGAAAACTAGCTTTAAAGAATGTTAACAGAAAGTATTAAATGACAAACTAAAACCAAGACTATACTTAAACTGCCGATTGCACTGCTACACTGCTGATGATGGCGTATGAGCGATCTTTCCAGGCTAGATTGGAGGGCAGGAAATCTTCAGCCACTCAGCAGTCTCGTCGTCCAGGACCCTCAGACCATGCGCACCGTGTGGAGGCCGGTGGGTTAGGCGGTGGTGGATGACATGGTCTGCGGTCTGTTCAGTGGCACCACACTCGCATTCTGATAAAGGAGCCAGGCCCCACTTGTGCATGTCCGAACGAAAGCGGCCGACGCCAGTTCGCAGGCGGTTGTGCCTCCCGATTGTTAAGGTGGAAGGCCGCCGGCACTGTCTTTGACTTGCTGCGCTGTAGCTTCCATTTCTGGAGGTATGCTGATAGTGTTTGCATGTCTTGGCTGAGGTTCCTCTCCACTGACTGCCAGTTTCCTGCTGAGTGCAGGAGTGCCAGGTCGTCTGCGTAAGCATAGTTCCTGGAGATGGTGGGGGGCAAGTTGAACAGGAGAGGAGCCAAGACTAGCTGACTGCTGAAAAATAGAGAATGAACCAACACGAAAGAAACCAAGAGAAGCCAAGCCAGGCAATCGGCAAACTTACACTGCGCTGTTGGCAAGAGAGATGTGGTGCGTGACGACTAGAGATGTAAATGCAAAAAAAACGAACCGTTTTTTTTTAAAAAAAACGTGTTTTTTTTTAAAAAAAACGTGTTTTTTTTCAAAAAAAACTTGAGCCAAAAAAACACTCGTTTTTTGGTTTTTTTTGTTTTTTTTCATATTTTTCTGGAAAAGTTGCAATTTTTTTGCAATTTACAGCTTAGTTTCATTATAGTGCTCTTGAAAAACATTAAATTACTAAAAATAGTTTTATTGGTGTGCTGAAATTCCTAAGTGTTTGTGTTTGGCAGCATATGTTCTTGCATAGTCCTATGAGGACCTATGTTGTTTCGCTTTTTTCTTCATTCTCTGGCATGTTTGTGGCAGTAGACCTGACAAACATTGAATTAATGAAATTTGATGCATGACATAATGTAGATGAGTTAATTTCTTTTTCCTTTTATGGAAGTTAGCCTATGATGTTAGTATACTGTGGTACTGGTTATTCTTGTACACACTCAATGGGTTGACGAAATTTTGACAAAACAAGGTGGCAGTATTCAGTACACACATTACCTTGTTTGTGGACGTGGTAATTTACTAATGCAAGCTATTGCCAATAGCTTGTTTAAACATGTTTTGTAACTGATAGCTTGCCAACGATGTATATGCTTTATAAATGTTGAAACAGAAGTATTCTTTTCGTGTGTTGTAAGATCTTGGATTGGACACTTCGTCATTGATGCTTCTTGCAGATTATTTGGGACATATAATGCAAGAGACCTTATCACTGATATTTTTAGCTGTCAAAAGTTAGTGCATTTGTCAGAAAAGGTTTAGGTTAATGTTCCTTTCAAATGCCCACCACCCATGTTGACTATTGCTAGTAACTACCATTCTACCAACCTTGAATGAAGAAATTTTTCCTTTAAAGTGGAGTTTTTCAGCACTGCTCAGTGCTCAGTGTTCACATAGTGAATAAATGCTTTATAATGCTTTTCCTGACAAGAATAAAGTTTTACCCATATTCCCACAATGCAGGATAAAGATACAAAACAAACATCAAAGATGAAAACTTATTTTATTTGAGAACTAGGCCTACTGCTTTTTGAGATAAAAAAAAATTGACCTCTTGTCGTTACGCACCAATAAAACCATGATGCAAACTTTAATTTTTTTTATTGGGCAGAGGAAAGATTGACGAAAAGTTAGGCAAAAACAAAAAAAGTGCTAAAGTCTCAAAGTTCTGCAAACTAGTTCAAATTGGATGGATTAAGTGCAACCATACTTCTTTTAAACATGTCTATGACAGCACAATGGTGTGATTAAGGGAAAAAAAGATGACTATGACATCATAAAGGAGTGTTGAACCTCTTCAGGGAAAATAAAAAAAACATCAAAACGTTTCCATCTTTCACTACATTTAAATGTGATTTGGGCTAAAAGTTGGGACTTTAGCACTACACTGCTTTTGCCAAACTTGTCATCAATCTTTCTTCTACCCAATTATTTTTTTTTTTAATTTACGCACCATGGTTTTATTGGTGCGTAACGACAAGAGGTTAATTTCTTTTTAGCTCAAAAAGTAGTAGCCAAAACTTGTTTTAATATTCATAAACAGATAGCCCACCCCATAAAACATGGGGGTAGAGCTAAAACTTATGTAAATATGTTGAGCGGTTCTTGAGATATGGCCGTTTTTCTATTGCTCCTTATCTATAAAGCCACTTAGTGGCTAAGGTTATTTCACTTATAACTCGAGAACCGCTTGTGTGATTTTCATCACGTTTGCACCAAATGCACATCAACTGGAACAATCTCTTGACGTTGTACTGGTAATGGTGTGGTGTGCTGGGGAAAAGTGCCTTTGTGAAGTAGAGAAACAGGACCCTAACCACCTAGTCCTAACGTAACATGCCCATTAACCAAAATCCCAGGTGGCTTCGAAACTGTACACAAGTGTGGTACTGCATTTAACAACTGGCTGAACCAAATTACAGACAATACTTGAGATGTGCCAACCATAGGACACTGTGTTACTATTTGAGTCGATGAGAAACCTTTATGGCTCGTGTGTTGAGACTTGAGAGACATATTGTCTCATTTGAAAGATGTTATACGAGTTATGAGACTATTTTTTTGTTGAAAGAGACGCTATTGCAATGAGTTTACCCTAATTGCTGCATATTGTGACATTTAATAAAAAAATAGGTAAAAATAACAAAAAAAACAAAAAAAACGAATAAAAAACAAAAAAAAAGATAAAAAACAAAAAAAACGAGCTCGTTTTTTTTAAAAACAAAAAAAACCGTTTTTTTACATCTCTAGTGACGACACGCGCTACACCACATTCTCCCCCGCCAAATAAATTTCGAAAAGAACCAGACAAGATGTTGACTCAGAAGCCATATCTTTCTGGTGACTTTCGAATTCTAGTAGAACGTCTCAAGATAGGTGTGCTGTTGTCGGTAAACCCTTCATTAGTTGATGTGATTGGGTTTATAATATCACAAGTAGGCCTATTGTCTTCGCAAACGTCAGTAGTTAAATTTGAAGGAGCGTCTGTTGACGGCGTGTTATAATCGTTTGTTAGTATGTTATGGATTTCAGGTTCTTCCGGCACATTTAAGGTAAGATCCGTCGTTGTAGAAAGGCGTTCTTCTGCATCAACCTCAGTTTGAGGAGAAGGTGCCAAATCCGAAGTCAAAACAGTCACCTCTCTTCCAGTTTGAAGAGCATAAGTAGGATTTGCATGAGTAATATAACTGGATCACAGACAGGTTCACTATTACGCACAAAGCGTCGCAATAAAACTGTTTTACCGGAGTCCAAAAACCACGAAGGCATTGCCATGCCATACATGGCTCATCATGCAAATGAGAATAACCTCTCGTGGGGTGTTTGATTAGTCGCGACACATAGCGATGACTTACTGTAATAGAATGTAAAGCCTGTGGAAGGACTTTCTCCCAATCGTCTTCCAGAACATGGTGCGTTCTCAAAAGAAGTTTTATTGTTTTCCATACCGTTTGGTTTGTCCTTTCGCACTGTCCATTTCCTTGAGGATGGTAAGGTGATGAGCAACTAGTAGCTATTCCACGTGTAGAAAGAAAATCTTTGATCTCTCGGCTAGTGAAAGCAGTTCCTCGATCGCTGTGGATGTAAGCAGGGAAACCAAACAGGCAAAATAAGTTAGTTAAACAATCAATGACGGACTTAAAGACATTCTTTTGCATGGAAACACAAATGGGTAGCGACTATATTAAATCACTAACAAATAGGGCTTCAAACCTTTAAAGTGCAACTGCACGATGACTTTGACCGCACTTTATCTGAAAGAGCATGTTTCAATCTGTAAATACCAACCTCGCCCTTACTTTTTAAAGCTATATTTATCTCAATAAAAATTATCAAAACTATGGTTTTCCACGCGCTTGTATTTTGGCCACGTTCCTGCAATGGCGGATTGCATTGCGCAACACGCGGATTATGACGTCAGTTGGAGTCAAACTGAAGCGACAATCGCTTTTGCAAGTCCTTCATTTGTGTTTGTTCTAGAGCAGTGGTCGGCAACCTTTTTTAACAAAAGAGCGATTCTGTTACATATTTTGGCAGATATGACCAGCTGACTACTGAGAGCCACAAAACGTAATATATGTGTTTCAAGTAGATCAGACCACAGTTTCTTTGCTACCGAACAATTCTTTTTTATGCCGTCATCTCTATCTGTGTACAGCTTTCATTGCTTAACAATCTATTGAGCTTCCACAAAAGTAGCAGCATTGTTGTGGCATGGGGCTGTTATCCATTTATTGAAAGCTTCCTTTCTCTGCTCCGATCTTTGCATAAGTTCCAATACTGCCTACTTAAACTAATCTCCAAAATGGGATAATGTGCAGCAAAATTAATGCTCTTTGGCTGTTCTGACAGTGCCTTTTGAAGTCATTTATTTTGGGATTTTTTTCCCACATAGGCTATTAAGCATGCAGATATGCCAACATCATTTACATTGAATGCAAATTTTATGTTTATGTCCAATTGTCTATGCTGAGTAACATCTCTGTTTTCGCCTAAAACTTTTCTCTTTTTTATTTGTGCATGGATACTCATAAAAAAGGGTATGCTGTTCAGTGTTCACGCCAAAAGTTGTAAACTGGCTTGATAGTCAAAACTTGAATAACAAAAATTGTAAAAAAAGTATATTATTTTCTGACAGAGTATCATTCGATCAGAGTTGGCTCATTGCTGCATCATCTTGCACAACTAGTAACAACGTTTTGATGCCGTTTTTTTTTTCATTATCACAGTCGAACGCATAGGCTATACCAAATCATGTCAAATCTGGAGGGAGCCACTTCAGAGGAGCTAAAGAGCCGCATGCGGCTCTGGAGCCGCAGGTTGCCGACCACTGTCCTAGATGAAGGAGGTTTTTTTTTCGCAGCTTCGATTTTGTTGCACGTGCTTTTTATGTGAAAGCAGGTAGTATAGGTTCTTTGCAATCTCGAGTTTGAAAAAAATAAGCCATGTCTGTTGACTTCTTCTTCTTCTTCTTGCGTTTGAGGCCGCCACAGATCACGTTGTTACATCCAGGCGCAGAAGCCAGTGGATTGTGTATTCATCGAGCGTTGTTAGGTCCACATGTCTATCTTGTGGTCGGTATACAGGACATTCATAGATACTGTGGTGTGCAGTTTGAAAATCTGAGCCACACGCACAAGATGGTGAATCGGCGAGGCCCCACTGGAACATGTTGCTGCTGAAACGGCCCACTTCAGTCCGCAGGCGATTGAGCTTCACCCATTCCTTCCGGGGTAGTTCTGCTCCAGATGGGATGTTGGTATTGGGAAGGACTGTGAATTGGGTTGGTTTCGCAACTTCTCTCAATTCACGGTTCCAAACTTCGGAAATGTGGAAGTTCGATTTGCAGATAGCTGCAGCATGTCGGGAGAACGGGCGTCGAGATTTCAAGCGCTGAGGCTTTTGGGAGTGCGAGTTTAGGACAATCTGGTTGAGGAGGTGGTCATCCCTTGACATAGCTTGTAGGACCAGACTACGTACGTGGTTTTCCCTATGAAATCTACCTGGGGCGATGCCTGATAGTCCCGGCAGAAAGTCAGTGGGAGTTGGAAGCAGGCAACTGGTGATTATTCTCATGGTGGTGTTGAGGGCAGTATCAATTTTGGAAGTGTGTACGCTGCGGCACCAAGTGGGGGAACCATATTCGGAGGTGCTGTAAACAAGTGGAAGAGCACTTGTACGGAGTGTGGATGTACTAGCACCCCAGGATGTTCCAGCTAGGCATCTCAGCAAGTTGTTGCGTGCTGATAGCTTACCATGGAGGGCTTCAGCATGATGTTTGTAGGTTAATTGTCGGTCGAGCTTCACTCCAAGGTAGGTGGGACACGGGTTGTGTGGGAGTGGGTTTCCGTTGAGAGAGACTGACAATTGGCGTGTAGATTCCATGTTGCAAAGGTGTGACGGTGGTCTTTGCCAGGCTCAGTTTCAGCATCCACAGCTTCAGGTAGTCTGAGATTTGGGCCATGTCATCTGTCAGTGCTTCCTCTACCACATGCCAGGATTTTACATTTTTCGGGGCCACAAAACTGAAAGGTGACTTTCTCGTGTTTTTGAAAGAAATTTTGGCCTAAAATCACATCAGCACAAGAGTTTGGAATGACATCAAAGCAGATCTTTGGATAACTTCTATCGAGGAGTTCAAGATGCAAACAAGCGCAGCCATCGGTCTTGACCAAGTGATGGGTCGACGCCATGGTCACAGTGTGAGGTTGTTTCGTAAGATTTATCTTCAACTTGTTTACTAATTTTCTATCAATAAAGTTATACGAGGCACCTGCGGCCCTTTTCGTGTTTGCCTTAGTATAATTGCCATTGTGAAAATTGTACTTGTTAGGAATTTGGAATGCTGGCTGAAGATTAGGGCGTTTCCTCGGTTTGATTTACATACGTAGTTTTACGTTGTTCTAGCGTTGCGCATTTGACCATTTGACACATGCTGCATTGCTTGAAGCAACAAGCCTCTTTAAAATCAATCGTTCAGCGTGAAACACAGTTCAGTTTGTGAGTTTGAGTATGGTTTTTTTGTCGGCCAGTTGTGTGGTGCCTTACTTTCTCAGTCAGTTTGCCACGGATTCCTTTCTTGGAAATCACAATATTAGTTTAATTATGGTTGTAGTGTAGTTTTTATTCTCTGAATTAATTTAGCTCGTTCTGTTTGAATTCAAGGCATTATTTGGCCACAACGTTCCGACGTGGAAGTTCATTCATTTTTTTGCAATAAAGTCATACTCGAAAAAGGAATAAGGTATTGTTCTCAAGATCATCCACGCTACATGCTGGTACCCGGGATGTTGCTGTAGCAGCTACAGCTAGGTATGGGTGGATGTTCAGACCACTCGCCATCCGCTACACCATGGTCACAGTGTGAGGTTGTTTCGTAAGGTTTATCTTCAGCTTGTTTATCAATTTTCTATCAATAAAGTTATCGAGGCACCTGAATCCAGCAAGGCTTTAACTGGATGTCCATTTACCAAAGCATCCACCACTTTGCGATGTAGGCAGTTAGAAGCTCCAGCAAAATATAATGGGCCTCTGTGCCTGGAAAGCGTTGACGAATAATTAAGAGAATCCGCGTTAGCAACTGGGTTTTCTGCAGCAGAAGCCAAAGATACTGATGAACTTTTACTGCGACAGACCTTGAAAAATGCCCTAGTTTTCCACAATTGTAGCATTTCTGTTTGTGTGCTGGACAGGACCAACGGTCATGGAGTGGTCCGTTACAAAAGTAACATGATTTTCTGGTTTGTACCTTGAACTTGGAAGTGGCTGCAGAAACGTCATGATCCTTGTGCTCTGGACGCATGTTGTTACCTTCTCGCGCATAATTTTTCGTTGAGGCTATCGAAGTATTTGCAGCTCTCCCCATGATGCAAGATTGTTGTTGTGCTCTTTCTATACTGTCGCTCAGTTCCGAAGCACGTTGAAGGTCTATGTTATTCTCTTCCAAAAGACGTTGGCGGATGACAGGAGACTGTAAGCCATTTATGAAAGAATCCCGAATAAGCTGCTCTGTATACGTTTGGGCAGAAACGTCCCCAAAAGTGCAGTCCTTAGAGATAGTTTTAGCGCTCTAAGGTATTCCAAGACCGTTTCTCCACTGGCTTGCTTTCGGCTGATTAGTAAATGCCTGGCATAGACATTGTTCTTCTTCTTTACGTATGTTCTCTTGAGAGTATCTACAATTGCATCATAATCGTCAACTTCCTCGACAAAGAGGTATACCTATGGGGACAAGAAGCTACGTATTATTCTAGTTTTGTTGATATTAGAAGTTCCTTCCTGGCGAACCTCTTCAAGTGTAGCGATGTAGTCAGTGACAGTCTAAAACCAGAACTTGAAATGGTAGGAGCGTCAGCGGAGTTAGGATCAACTGAAAGGTCTTTAGGACGAGGAATATGTCTGTCCATCTTTCTGATTCTTGCTTAAATAAGTTTATTAAATTGACATGACCTACATTGAAACCAACAAACTCATTTTAGTAAAGTAGGCTTTAATAAACTTAAAACGTGATTATCCTGCAATTGAAAACTAGCTTTAAAGAATGTTAACAGAAAGTATTAAATGACAAACTAAAAACAAGACTCTACTTAAACTGCCGATTGCACTGCTACACTGTTAACTGAAAAGAATGAACCAACACAAAAGAAGCCAACAGAAGCCAAGCCAGGCAATCGGTAAACTCACACTGCGCTGTTGGCAAGAGAGATGTGGTGCGTGACGACACGCGCTACACCACAGGTTTTCAATTGGTTGTTGCAGCAGAAGCATACCAAAGGCAAGTCAATCTATGTGGTTAAACTGAAACCAACAGATAAAATAGACAGCTAGATGA
This sequence comes from Aplidium turbinatum, assembly GCF_918807975.1. Lineage (NCBI taxonomy): Eukaryota > Metazoa > Chordata > Ascidiacea > Aplousobranchia > Polyclinidae > Aplidium > Aplidium turbinatum. Next base: position 34,979,586 of record NC_137477.1, read on the forward strand.
AAAGGGATTGAGCGGAGAGTCTCAAAAAGAAGGCATAAATTGAAAATGCAAAGTAACTTTTTGCAGACAGAGACGTTTTATCAGTTATTATAACAAAACAAGTTAAATGCAACTTCATTTCTGAAAATTAGGTTTTAGAGATTGGTTTTGGTTGATTTACAGCGCTCAAATGCAACTGCAGCTTCATACAAACTGCTTGCATTAATGTCACGCTTTTGGCTATGCGCATGCGCACAAGTCGAAATGACCACTTCCTGTGTTTTATGATGAAGCCAAAACCAGAAAAATGTTTACGGCAATCTTGCAACATACTTGAAGTATTTTAGTACTGTAGCAAATAATATTTGAACTTTAAATGTTATAAACAAAAAGAGACGTGTAAACAATATTGGGCAATTAAATGCGAAAGGTAATTTTCGGGGTAGAGAGAGTTTAAAGACAGAAATTTCAAAATTTGTTCCACAAGTATTAGAATGTCCTGTTGTATTCTAAAACTAGGACTAAAGTTAGATTTGGAAAAAAAGTCGATTCACCCCAAATTAATTTCTGATATACACAATAATGAACTGGGGTTGGAAAATTTTTTGTCTGATAACTTCGAACTTTCTATTTATTGCAAGCATTTCAGAAATATAGGTTAAGGAAAAGCCAAGATAAGCATAATTTGCTTCAAATCAAAATGAAATCTAGATGAAAATAAGAAAGTACAGTTTCAATTAGGCCAGTTTCCACATTAATACTTAAGCCATGTTGTTTAAATAATTGAATGACATTTTTTCTCAAACGATCAACTTTTGGGCCGGATAAATTACGCAAAATAGCTAGACCATCATCACGATACAACCCAAGCATCTCTCTGTCAACAATAGTAGAAAGTTTGTTCAAAAGAAACAAACCAACCAACTCGCAAACCTCTGCACCATCAAATGAACCCATAGTAACATCAAACAATCCATCTTTCTTAGCCCAAGTATCACCTCCATCAAAAAGCAACGATTTGCTAGCATGGAAAATTGTTTGTATAATATAATCATCTATATCCATAAATGGTTTGGCAAAATGCTCAAGCGCACACCCCGAGAGTCGAACCAGCGCTACGTGAGCTTGAGGCGGGCACGTAACCACTGAGCTAACGGGACGGTCTAGACTGTGTTATGTGTGTTATCGTGGTTCAAGGCTATTCTATCTAAACGGCAATGGAAATCAAGCTACTTTTTGACGAAAAGTTTTACCCTTGAGCATGAGATTCCGAATTTGAAAAACTTTTTTGAATGCCAGATCAACATCATTTCAATTTGGAGCGCATGTGATGTTCTGGAAATTACTAGTCAAGGAAAAGTATCCCAATTTCAGAAGATTGGCCTTGAACTTAACAGCTCTTTCAGATCAACTTATTTGTGCGAAACTACTTTTTCGCACATGTACAATTACAAATCAGCAATGACTGATAAGAATAATAATAAGGCTGGATACGACAACTAACAAACACCTTACAGCCTTCCTACGCCTTTCAACCAGCTCCTATAACTCCTGACTACGAGTACCTTGACTCCTCGTCCCAGGTTTTGCTCTCGTCTTCTCGTCTCAGAGATCTACCTGTTTTGTTTCTTTTTTTGTACTACCGTGCCACAGGAGATACCGTGCCACAGGAGATACCGTGCCACAGGAGACACCTGCATAATCGAGTGGTGAGTGCCATCGTTGGATGTCCGAAAAGGCGCCGGTTCGACACCGCTTAAAACCGTGCGGTTGTGTCTTTGGTAAGACACTTAAAGCAATGCCTGAAGGTGGACACGAAGATTGGCTTCCTTACCTTCCCATCCACTTAATCTAAATCTTCAACCCCCAGGCGTAAGCCTGCGTACGACAAAACGTTTGCGAGAAAAATTACGTTTCGTTTAAATGGACATGCACGACACTGCTGTGCTGTTGATTTCACTGATGGTTTTTGGTGAAGCTGGACAGCTAACATGTTATTCATTTCAACTGCATACACGAGTTTTCTTGTAGGCTACATAAATATAAGGAAAATATATTATAGGCCTGTTCTCTCAACATATGCAGCTTGTGCTAAAATGGTCTCAACCTTTTTGTCTTGGCGGACCCTTTTTAGTGTCTTCGAATCGGTCGCGGACCCCTAAAAAATTTTTATCTGAAATTTTGGGGTATCGCCCCTCTTATAGAATCAAATGTTCCATAAGTTCCAAAGCGACACAGTTAGAAGAATTTGCTGAACTCGCGACGCACTTATAATGATTAACGAAGTTAAGTTATAAGGTATATGTTGGCACACAGGACCAAAAATTTGTAGAAATTTTGCTTCCGTTACAAAAAGTTCTCACTTGATCATTGATCTACAATCTGCTGTCTCAAAAGAATTAAGTTGAACATATCCAATATCGCCTAATTGTTTGTTTGTTTTTCATATATTTATCCTGCATTGCGGGAAAGCGAACTGAGCGCTATGCATCGGTGTACGCATTCCGACGTACACCTGACCCACGCTGCAGCCGACAGCAATGTCTGTTTCCGGTTGTCTACTCTACTTATGACTTAAATTTTGTACTACCCATTACTCGAAATCGATCACTGGATAGAGGCAATTGTCGTAAAGTTTCTTGCCCAGAGAAACAACAGCAAGTGCGGGTGGCTGGAGTCGAACATGCAGGCTCTCGACTGCGAGCCCAACGCGCTAACCACTCGGCCACTGCTAATTAAAAAATTTAATTCATCTATATAATATATTTTTAGTTAAAAAAACAAATCTTTGTGCGATGTCCTTTGCAATTTCAAACGACACACCAGTGCGCTCCGACGTACTGTAATACACAAGTAAAGCACAATCAATTAATTTATCAATCATGTTGCCTACTCGGAAACTGTCGCGGACACCCTGAAATCGCTTCGCAGGCCCCGGTTGAGCACCACTTATCTAGAACGAAGACAGGTTGGGTAACAATTATTAACATAATTATAGCTAATACCAAGATATAAAAAACAAATTCGGTGACCACTTGTTTTGTTGGTTAGGTTTTGGGATGTTGGCTACTTGAAGAACATTGAGGTCGATGGCACTGCTAAAGCGAGGAAGGCGAACAAGTACAAGCGACTGGGTCAGACTAAACGCCTGGCTTTTCTCTGCGACATCGACAAGGAGCCGGCAGTTCCCACGTACAACATCGACAGCGATGACGTTGAGAGTGATGACGTTGACAGCAATAACGAAGATCCTGAGTAACCCAGATGGAAATTTGTGCTTTTTGCCTTCGCGTCACTGTACTTAATCGTGGACACAACCGGTCGACAAAAAAAGTTGTTGATACGAACAGAGGTTTGACTTGGTTGCCGTCACCTAGCTTGTAGAGTTCAAGAAGTGGTTAATAAAGTGTCGATCGTGCATAGTGTGATAGCGTAAACTCAGTTTGGATAAGGTAAATGTAATCGTGAGGAATTATTTCATGAAATTGAAGTGGCAACTGGAGAATCAACAGCGTAGTGTAGCCTAAGCGTACAACAAAACATTTAGGTAAATTTGTGCTATAATAAATCCATAGCGACGTGTATACACAGGCCTTGCCAACCTGGGAACCCAGTTCCGTAGCTTGACCCATTTGCTTGGAGAGGGGTACTCCAGAAGCATAAATATTTAAAGGGGACCTGAAATGAATATTTTTTTGGTGATTCTTTGGTGTTTAAGTATTATCTTTTTCGAAATTTTTTTTTGATAAACTTTTTTGTTTGGTAAATATAACGAAAAGAAAATCAGCCACCGGGTGACACCATATCGACGGTCGAAAACAAGATAGTCGTAAGTGAAATTTTTGAGAAATTCCCTTTTTTTGCATTTTCAAAACCTATGCATTTAGGTCTATCTTACTATCTACTACTATTTTCAGCTTGTTTCTACCGTGTTTGTATAACGAGATAGCCCGAGTCATTCATAAAAAATTTGAATACAAAAAAGACGTAGCCTATGTAACACATTTGCAGTTACGTTTATATAATATCGAAATGAAATTGCTCTTATTCCTTTTATTTGAAAATTTTATCGAAAAAGAAATGTGGCAATCAGTAAAGAGGGGGCAAGAAGTCACAAAATTTACTAATTAAACCATCTACACTCCCTGGGTGGGAATTTCATCAACATTTACGAACTAAGGTTTACTGTCATACTTCGAGTACTTGAAGTCCATATAATATTCCACATAACTATATTCTTTATCCAAATTTTTCAACATTTTAAATGAGCACTGAGGTGAGACTTTTACCCTCGCCTTAGGGTTAGTTGTCACAAACCTTGGGATAAATTGTCGCATGCAGTTTGTAACGCATAAAGTTTATTTAAGATAGAGTACAATGGAATGAATAAGATAATACAGATAGGCTACATTAAAATGCCAATTATACTTAGTATTCACTTTACAAGTATGGTATTTGTTGTTACTTAATTGGCTTTTGTGTGGAGTCCAAAACTACTGCACATTGTACTCAGATAATTGAGAGCAGTGAAAGCTAAACAAGTTTGCTCCTCGTTTTGTTTGTCCACAAACTAGAGTTGGAAGCTTGAAGACAACATCCTCTAGTGGTGAAGGTAAGTTTCAGGAAAATGAAACTGCATGTTTCCAAATTTATCAAGGCATTTTTTCCGCATGAAGTTTGATCTTCGGTGACTTCTAAAACTGTCCCAACGTAACATTGTGCGGCTCGATCACTTTCGAATTTCACAAGAATGTGGTCGTCAATATCTATGTTATCAAGACTAAGTGGTGTCTGGACACAACTTTCATCATCTGAGTCTTCATCGGTGGCATCATCGCACAAGGCTGTTTCATCTGAGCTTTTATTGTCATCACTTGATGATTCTGGTGCTGGAATCTTGGTCTTTTGAAACTTTATCACTCTTTTAGCGGCTGTTTTCTTCCTTTTTCTTTTGCTCTTCTTTCTTCTGCCATCCTTTTCATAACAAGTGAGTCTGTGTATATCTCGGATTTTCCCTTCTTCCTTTTCCTGGACTCTGCTAAACTATCCTCCATAGTTGTGGTCAGCACTTGGTGGTGAGAAGTATAACCAAGCTGGGCGTCCTTCAGGCTGTTGTTGTTAGCCTTATAGCTTGGAATGTAACGACTTAAGGTTTTGTAGTTAACGTCATTGTTGCTAGCAGATTTTTTCTGAAGCTCAGGCCACCATTCTCAACCGCTTCTGCAGCCGCCTCCGTCGCGTCTTTCGAATACCGTCTACGTTCAGTTTTCCTTTGGTAGTTACGCATCTACAAAGATATAGCCTAAGCTACTGGTTTTATATGTTAAAGAAAAAAATAGGAATTAATAGTAATACAGTAGGTTTACCCTAAATATAACAGAATTTACAGAAATACACTCTGATTGAAACAAGAGGATTCATGAATTATTACTATTGATCATCGGGGTAAGTTGTCACAGAATGTGACAACTTACCCCAAAGCATCTTTAGTTTCAAAATTCCAAATTTTGGTCAACATGCTTCAACATTTTAAACGAAAGTTTATCCATATATTACTGACATTAGTCACTACTAACAGAAACAAAAAGATTCCGTATATATTCAGAAACGTTTAAGTTATATCAAAATACCCACCTTGGGCAATTCGTCTTCGTAAGAAGCAGAAAATCACTACAGGTTATTGTCTAGATTATGTTCACTTCTGTTGCTTAAAACAACATGGCCGATCTCAACGTGTAACCAAGGAAGTAGTAAGGCAAACCGGGGCGTGTTGTCACAGGTTTGGGGTTTTTCGATTTGTGCTTTTGCTATATACAATGCAAGTAATTTAGTTATATCATTCGTACGCTGTCCACTTACACTTCCTTTTGCCACTAGTTAAACTTTTTTATCGCAAAAGGATTTCAAGAAAATCAAATTTTTTGTAAAAAAAAAATTGATTTTCTTGAAATCCTTTTGCGGTTAAAAAGTTTAACTAGTGGCAAAAGGAAGTGTAAGTGGACAGTGTACGAATGATATAACCAAATCACTTACATTGTACAGTAGAATTCGCCTATAACGGCACCTCTAGGGGATTTGCAAAAACTGACGTTATAGACGAACTACCGCAAACTATTCCACAACTGTCTTTTGATTAAAGAAAGAGGTGTATAATCCAATCAGGGTTACTGGGTACCACCAAACTGACAAAAGGCACGCAAAAAATTCAGTAAAAAAATTGTTTAAAAAAAAAAATAACCTACAGCGAAAGGTAGGCTACAGGAAATTTGCGCAATACAGCTCGTTACATACAGTAGTAGAAAAGTTCATTGTTTATTAGCAAAAAAGGCATTGATCTTGAGCTGTTACGGATTTGACACAGCTGTAGAGCTGCTTTTTACACGTAATAGTTTTTCACGCGGGGAAAAAAAGTTAATTAGTTTATACAGTACTGCACGTACATTGTACAACTGTTGCTTTCAGTTGTTTAAAGGTCAGCTGTAGAGCTGCTTTTTACACGTGATAGTTTTTCACGCGGGAAAAAAGTTAATTCAGTTAAAGTCCCTGCTGGGAACGACGTAGCGAAATAAAGGGAAGACATTTTGCAAGCAGCAGCGCTAACTGGATTAAAAGACTGACCGTTCGTGGTGAAGGTGATGGCTTAAAGTGACGTTATAAACGAACAAAAGAGGTCTGGGGACCACTAAAGGGTGCTGTTACATGCGAATTGACGTTATAAGCGATGCTGTTGTAGCCGAACTACAATGTATGTAAAAGATAGGAATTCTGCCGGGACCGAGCGAAATGTGACGTAATAGGCGAATTGACGTTATAAACGAAGCCGTTATAGGCGAATTCTACTGTATATAGCAAAAGCACAAATGGAAAAACCCCAAACCTGTGACAACACGCCCCGGTTGGCCTTACAAAATCAAATTTTATTACGTGGAATTTATACAGTAAACAAGTTGAAATTAATTCAACAACTGCTTTGGGTCTTGTTTCCTTGCTTTCACATATCGACCAAGGGTTTGGTAGTTTATGCCAAATTTTGCTTCTGCTTCTCATAAGCTGTGACCATCATCACAGCTGTGACAACTCGCCCCGACGTACGCAGTCAGACAAAAGTTTTAATGGCGGCTAGAAAAGACACGCTCTTAACTTCTAAAGTGTCAGCTAAACACCTAACATAATAAGCTATAAAATTGATTTCATACTTGCGGTCAAACTGCTCTTACGAAAGCGTCACACAATTTTGAAAAGTTAGTGAAATTTACATCGATGACCAAGTTTTTGATAATAATTTAATTTAAGCTAAACCTGCTGTCTTTTCTTGACTTTGCTAACCTCAAAATGAAGATGACTCCTAACAAAGCACGTGCTACAAATATAGACTCGAAGCAGTAAGTGCAAGTACAAAAAAAATTGCTGTGACAACACGCCCCGGTTTGCCTTACTCGCTTTTTATGACGTCAGAAAGTAGTTTCCTACTTTGGGTGCGCTAAACTCACGCTTGTGACAACTTACCCGTGTGACTTTTAGCCCCTCTCTCCCCTATAGAAATGTGCTTCATTTAATAGTTACAGATATTAATGCTCAACGTAAAAGCATTAACGAAATTTAAAAAAGAAAAAAAAAAATTTTTTTGCCTTTTACTCCAAAGTGTAAAAATGCACTTACGACATTTTTATTTTCGACCGGCAATATGTCTTGTGACGTCATCGGGTGGCAGCCAAGTTAACAGCTTCACGCATTTGCCTTGGAAACGTCGCATAGGTCATTGTATATTAAGTTTGAGTATAATAAAAGATCAGCACAAACAAGATGTTTGAAACCAGACAAGGATTTCTCTTTGAACCAAAAAGACGGCGACTTGACAGCGAAGAACATCATTCTGATTCATGCTCTGACAGCACCAGTTCGGATGGGAAATTTGCATTGATGTAGGCCTATATGTGGTAATTGTGCCATCATACTAACAATAATCGAAAGCGAATGTTGCCAGGAGAATGACTCTGTGGTAGCTAAAGGATGATCAATTCATGTTGATTGTTGAACATGGTCCAGGACTTCCTCGCTGTGAAGGGCTGGTAGTTCAGGTTCTGCATGGATATGGTTTAGATTTGATTTATTGTTCATTCACTGCCTGAGTGAATCTGGAAAAAATGCAGGAAAATAGTTTTCTTGAACCAAAAGTAGTTTATCTATTCAGAGTTGCCAACCCTGCCAATGTTTTACTAACCTATTTCAAAGTCTTGTTGTCCTCTTGCTTTGCTATTCGATCCAAACGCCCGATCGTACTCACAGATCTGTAGCCTACCTAGGTCTATCGGATTTTGTGGGCACTGCATTGAACAGTGGCTTTCACATATCTTGAAAAATCAAACACAGAAGGAACAGCTTCAGGGATGAGCAGGTGTCTGGACTTAGTGCCTTGTAGCTCTGCCTGTAGATCACGTTGGTAATCGCTGACCAGAAAATGATTGCTGCACATATGGCAGTGCTTGTTTACAGGTTAGTCTTTGAGTTTCATCGCAGAAATCCATTGCTTCAGTGTCTTCATTATTCAGAGGCAAACGATGCAAGAATACCCCTTTGACGATTCTCCGGTTAGTAGCCTAGGCCTACAACCTGGAGTCATACAAGCAACCACCATTTTAAGGCCGTAACAACTCCCTTAGCACAAAATTGTTCGCTGTTTCGTTAGCCTACGCGATTTGTTTCTTGTGTTTGCACGCAAAACAATAGTCCTTGGATGCGGCGTTGCAACACCTGGATGTCATTAAAATTTTTGACCCATCAGAATCATTCAAATCAAAAAAGTTTTTTTTAGGTTTTTTAATTGATAGCAACATAAAAAATTGTTGAAAAGCGTTTTATTTCAGAAAGATCTACAAATACAAAAGCCATGTATTTTCGTTGCAGTGCACCTTTAACCTAACGTGGCAAACTTTAGGCTTATTTTAGTCTATAAAATTCAAACTTTTATGCATTAATTAATAGTCAAATCAATTTATTTTGTTTTAACAGCGCCATATATTAACAAACAAGCAGAGTAAATATAGCCTAATTGTCAAAACAATGCATTGTAGCCTACAACTATTGGTTAGATAATGGCGCAATCAGGATGGTAGCGAAAGACCATATGCAGTCAGCTGTCCCACACGCCGCCCGGCCCGTCGTGGGTGAACCTTTTTGTGTTGCGGAAAGCTAAGCCTTTGTCCCTAACCCGCTCTGCTATTTTGCGGACGCGTCGCTTAAAATTTTAAATTCACTACATACCCTTTTGGTATGGTTCCAGTCTTGAAGAGCGTAACGAAGCGCTCTTTCTGCACCAACAAAATTGGTGCCATTGTCACTGTAAACATGTGAGGGTTTACATCGTCTGCCTAAAAACCTTCGAAAGGCAAAAATGAATTTGTATTCATGGAATGGGAAACTTCAAGATGTAGCCTACAGCTCTTGTACTCAAACAGGTAAAAACACAGATATAACGTTTTGGAGTACTTCTTCCGGACTTGACATGTACACCAGCCCCATATAATCAATGCCTGTCCAGTTAAAGGAATGATAGTTGGGAGTGCCACGAAATTCTGGTAGAGGTGCCATAATCTGTTCACCAACCTTAGCATGCTGAAAGCGACATCGTATGCAGTGACGTAATGTTGATCGAACGGCAGACTGTCCGCGAATGATCCAATACCTTTCTCTTATTGTTGAAAGAACCTGTAGAGTTCCACTATGCCCTTCCAGCTCATGATAGTGTTGGAACAATCTTGTAATGTGGTGATCTGATAGCATGATAATGGGATGTAGAATCTATTTGAATAAGTAATTATATATATAATCAAGTTTCTGGGCAGCCGATTGTAGCATTGAATAGACAGCGATAGACACGTGTTTCGCCCATGAGGCTGGGCTCATCAGTATCGCACCGTATTCTTGCAAAAACACGTGTCACTGAAACAGTGAAACACGTGTCTATTCGATGCTACAATCGGCTGCCCAGAAACTTATCGTTTATTGGAGGTCTTTATGGCTAGCGTGGAAACTACACCGTTCTGGTTAGCGAAGCGTTACTGCTGCTCGCTGTGCTAGCGAGTGATCAGCCTTGTGCTGATGGCCGGGAAGAACACCCCTTCTTCATATGTATATAATTGTTGATTATATAATTTGTTTAATTGTTTCCATGGTGGCGCAACATGCATTTGTTACGGGTTACGCCACCACAATACCTAAACTTGAAACATTTGAAGAATTTTATTAGCCTACTGTTTTTGCACTTGACATGATCATACTGAGGATGCTATATCAGCGAAATCAATTTGTGATTACAAAAATGAGGCTGGTAAACTGTTTGTTGCGTTGAGTAACAGGACTGACTTTTGATATTGAGATGATATGTGCAATTAGTAATTACGCAAGTAGGCCTATGTGTGACAAGTGACATCCAAACAAAAAACAGTGACATCCAAACACTGTTTTTGCATATTTTAAACCTTTTGGTTTTGCCATCTTTCCCTTGTGTTGGTGCCAAATTTGTGAGTTTACTTTGCCGTTCTCTACATGTTCCCGCCAGCAAAAATAAATTGAATTGAATAGAAGTGATTACGGTTTGTCATGCAAGTCGTTTTTCACCATGAACATTCGCTTCGTCAGAGAACGTAGTCGTGTCTAGATATATAGGCTACATAGGCTATTGTGAAGCTCTATCCACACATCTGAACTACTGATATGTGGAGATCCTGTATGTTTTCTGTATGGAAGGCACAGAGTTAATGAGATGTGAAGAAGTTTTGACATATTTTAGTCTTTTAAAATTTTTCTTCTGTTTATTAAGCTAACCTTGAGATGAACCAGATCGATGCCCGAATTGTTACTTTCCGTAACTGTGAAGGATAATTAAACAGAGATTTTTCATAGGACTAAACACTACAATTAAATGAACTACGTAACATGTATTACTGCACTACGTATGAATCGTCAATGTCTGAGAGAGAGAGGGAAAACTTTTATTTCGTCTGTTGCGATAATACAGTAGTACCAGAGCAACATAGCACCAGTGGCGCGGGAACTATTTTTCTCTAGGGGGGGCTGAAGCTGTCGTAGTGCTGTCAGCTTCTGGGGGCGAAGCCCCCCAGACCCCCCTTATGTGGAATTGCCAACAAATGAAAAGCGGCAACAACAAAGCTGCTGTTCAGGAAATTAAAATGAAAACTAACAAATTAGAAAGTGATATGGAAAGAACGGTTTGTGGAAATGAGCTTTCACAAGCTTCCAATGATTGATTTTCGCTCAAGTGTTTTCTCTATGAACTGTGTCATGAGTTCTTTGACATCGACAGTGTATTGGTGGACATGCATCAACGCAAGATGAGTAAGTCTTTTTTGTGTCATTGAGCTTCTCAACCACGTTTTCAGGCGTCTAGAGCAGAAAAAGAACGTTCTGATGATGCAGCTCAAAACGGGAGGCAAAGGCAGAGCTCCACGAGTTTTCGCGTTTCTTTGAAAATGTCTCGTGTTTGAGGGTGTAGTTGCGATAGTATCTCAGCAACCTTTTGAACGGAGTTCGCGGATTTTCCACATAACATCGCTGAGCAAAGTAAGTTCCGTTTGTAGGTTATCTTTTCTGATGGCATCGGGTAAGCTTATCTCAGTATCAGATCTTTCCTCACCGTTTGCACAGCTCAGAAGGGCCTTCTCTCTGTTGGCTACTGTAAGCAGATCCGCCTGGTCGATCTTCGATCAAGCTCAATTTGAACCAAATCAAGGGCTTCGATGTAGGCCTACGGCCTTATTGCCGTTTCCACGCTCCTTCTCCCGCAGACGACAAACCATCCGATTCCTCTGTGTTTCGAAATCGAGTTTTGTTCACTCGGGGATTCTTTGGCGTCTTTAGGTTATTGACAGACGCAAAAAAAACGTTCGCTACTTCCATAAGCTTGGAAACGGATTCATCTTTTCTGAGATTTTTGACTCATTCGCGGAGAATGGTGATTGATTCTAAAGCTGAAGATTCTAGAGATCTTCTTGTTTTGGAGCTGTCTTGCGACGGCTTCTGCAGGCTGAAAAACTTCGCCGCTGCAGGTAATCGCAAAATAAAGCCGCATTGCTTATTTTACCAAGCCGAATATGTTTGCACGTGCGTTTCCTCTTATTGCATTATCTTCTGTCATGTCGGTCAGATATGACAAAGAAATATCATGTATTACTGTAATGTTCAGAAGTAAAGCATGAAATGTAGATATTGCAGAATGATGTCCAATAAACGATGGACCACCGTGTTAGTAGGGAGGGTGGCTAGTACTGATACTGCGAGGTATAGCTCCTTGTGATTGACGACTCATTATTGCGAATGATGAGCGTGACCACACGTAACAGGAACTCGATTCATCGTAGCAATAATTGTTCAAAAATTTTCTGAAAATATGTTATGTACCTTAAATTGTAAGAATTTTGTAGGGGTGGCTGAAGAAATTATTGAAAATTCAAGGGGGGGCTGAATTTTCTCTAGGGGGGCTGCAACCCCTTAAGCACCCCTACTTCCCGCGCCCCTGCATAGCACTGCACAATTGCACACAATACGAATAAAATAGCCACCTAGATACCACAACAGACAGGAAGCAGCGAAAGATTATATCGGTCATCGAGTCAGCTGCTTCTCTGTTATTAATGTGACAAATGTCAAGCATCGGTAAATTAGGTTTTGTTATTTTTCCAGTTTCCCTTTTGTTACTTTGTCGTTCACTACGTGTTTGCGCCAGCAATGAAAAATAAAATCCAAAAGAAATTAAAAAAAAATAACAAGTTTCCTGAGCTTTTTACTTGAGAGTCTTCATAGGCAAGTTAAAAAATGTTTAGGGTTTTGCTAATTATTGGCTATCTTTTTTACTGTAGACTTTTGGTTATTGAGAGACTCTGAGTCTCTAGCTGCAAAAAGGGTAATTTAGGCTTCTGTCTAGGGGTATGATTTCCTACAAAAATTAACACAAGTAAAATGGAATATTAAACATAGTTTATTATTAATCAAAGTTACAAGTTCGGGAAATTAAAAAATGGGTCTAACCGATTTAGTTTCTTGCGACCGGTGTCTGATGAGCGACATTCGTGAATTTAACCTTCTGCTCTGTCTTTCAGGCCGTTCGCTTTGCCAGTCTATTTCTGAATGTCTGCATTTTTCAATTCCCCGCTTATTTCATAATGTGGTGCCTTTTTATCAGTAATAGCCTATCGTGAGAATTATGAAACGAACCCGGTTACACAATTACATCGCTTCAGAAATACAAATGCGGTGAACTAACTCCGTGAGAGCGACATTTGTTAACAGGAAGCGTGGCCTAAATTCCTTGAAAACATTTAGGTTTTGAATTTGCAGCGTTGAAATGCATTTTGCAATTTTGATAAGTTTCGGCACCGGTTTCGGTTAAATGTTAAAATATAAATTTGTTGCTTAAAACATGGTGCATGTTACACACTTCCCTCTGTAGCATCCCGCTCGGTGGATGGCTGGTTTTTATCGCTAACCTACCAGTCTAGCCTGACTCTCACCACAAGTAAAAACTACAGTCAGCATGAAAATTGTAATTTGACCAGAAAGTAATTAACAAGTGATAAAAAGCATAATTTTAACAGTAACTAACCAATAGGAAGCAATTTAAACTAAAGTTTTCTTACCGTCCACCTTGCGACCGAACACCACATGAAAAGAAAGCACAAGAGATCAGCAACTTCGTTGTGCTACATTGTCACACAGGTTCAAGTAAGAATAAATTGTAAACAAAAAGGGGCAAACATGAAATGATAGGAATCGTCCTCAACATTCTCCCCACAAAAACGTAACTTGCTAACGAACGTTTTTTAACTAAGGACGATGCCACACGAGAGATAAATTGACACTGGCACACGAGCAACTGCCAAACAGTACAGTAGGCGACAGGCAAGCGAAGACAACACAAATAGCAGACCGTGCATGAGCACGAAAGTCGAAATCAAATGCAATCACGACATCGAGTACGAATACAGACTATCCAACGACTAACTTTGAAATTACATAAAACTTGATGTAGCTAAACGTATCAATGAAAGGCTTAAACTCAAGTACGCCTCTACATTATGCGTAAACGTCGTTGTTGCTTCTAAACAACAACAAAAAAACAATTCAAAATACACCAGTAAACTAAACAAAACATGCACACGAAATGAGAAACTTACTGTTCGTCAGCGAAACCCTCTAACAAACAAAGTTTACGAATATCTCTTACGAGGGTTGAGTGAGCCATTCGAACTCTCACTCTTCGAACCAAATTGTTACTGTCAGGCATTACGGCCTCGACCACACCCTTCGGCCAACAACCACGCTTGACCGATTCGTTCACAACTAAAACAAGATCACCAGGGCGCAAATTGCGAGACGTGCCAAACCATTTCTGGCGTGGCTGCAGCAGCGGTAAATAGTCCTGTAACCATCGATCCCAAAATACATTTGCTAAGTATTGTGTCTTTTTCCACGATCTGCGGTACGCATCAGCCTTCATGAACACACCTGGGGCAACTCCTTCGCATAACGATCCAGTAAGGATCATACTGGGGGTCAAGGCTGCTAAATCATCTGGGGTCGCGGCAAGCTTGGTAATTGGTCTGTTGTTTAAAATTCTTTCAACCTCTGTTGCCAAGATTAGTAAGACGAATTCTTCCAGTGTAGCTTCTCCGACAACCGAACGAAAGATTTTCCTGACAATACGGAAAAAGGCTTCAGTAAAACCGTTTTGATGTGAGGTCAGAGGAGGCCCGAAATGCCAGTTGATGCCTTCTTGCAACATGGCATCTTGAAAATTCTTGCTTTTCCAAAGCTTGATACATTGGTTCCATTCGCGATTAGCTGCAACGAAATTGCCACCATTATCACTGTAAACATCACGAACCTTGGTTGTTCTTCTGTTGCAAAATCTTCGAAAGGCTTGTATGAACGCAGTCATGTCCAATGATTGAACTATTTCGAGGTGAACAGCTCTGCTGGCTAAACAGTTAAAAATACAAACATATCGATTCACATAGCTTCTTCCGATCTTCACATGCAATGGACCCATTAAATCGGTCCCACAAGCGCTGAAGGGGGGGCTCGGCGTCACTCTGTGAGCAGGCAGATTACCCATTTGTTGCTGACCTGCTTTCGCCGCCCAAAACTGCAATTGAGACACGAACGTAGCACTCTCTTCACGGTGGACCTTCCCTTCAGAATCCAGTAGGTTTTGTTTAGCGAAGACAACACATGAGGGGTTCCCATGTGTCCTTCTCGTTGATGACACGTCAAAATAAGGAGAGCGGTAACTGGATGATCACTTGGGAGCAAAATGAGATGTTTTTCTTCATCTGTCAGCGGAGATCTTTGTAAACGGCCGCCAACGCAAAGCACCTCATCGACAAGATACGGATTGAGCGACTGAACAGTTCGCAAATTAGCACATTTCTTTATTTGAGCTTCTTCTACTGGGACAAACGGGGCATCAAAACTTGGGTGATTGTAAAGCGTCTGCATCACGTTGGAAAAGGCTTCAACTTGAACAGCTTTGATGATCACGGACGTAGCTTTTGTTAATTCTTCAATGCTCAACAGACCACACTTGGGAGCATCACGAGCTGATTTAGCTTTCCACATCAGAAACTTCTTAAAACGTAATAACCAGGCACACGTGCGTCGAAGACGACTGAAGTCTGAATAGTACCGCAGTAATCGATGGATCGAGTCACTTGATGGATCAGACAGTTGAGTGGAACAAACCTTCACTTCAGCATCACATTGTTCGATATTGTTCACAAAATCTGGCTGTCCTGGCCATTCGTTTTCGCGCGCGCGTAGAAATTCGGGACCACAAAACCACATGTCTGCATTGGACACCTTAGAGGGCGCCATACCGCGCGACGCTATATCAGCGGGATTTTGGTCGGTGGGCACGTAACGCCATTGCTGCACTGACGTAAGAGTATGTAATAATTCCAGTCTGTTAGCTACAAACGTTTGAAAGCGACTGGTAGAATTATGCAAATACCTTAAAACTACGGTGGCGTCAGTCCAAAACACAACACTACTCAAAGAATACTCTAATTCACTACAAATCATTTTACCAAGTTTAGCACCAAGAACAGCAGCAGTAAGCTCCAATCGGGGAACACTAACGGGTTTTAAGGGAGCTATCCTGGACTTCCCCATCACAAAAACACAATCAATGAAATTATCCACATATACTATACGTAAATAAGCACATGCACCATACCCAGTGGTGGAAGCATCAGTGAAAATGTGCAACTCAATGTAGTCAACCACACGATCTTGGAGCTTGAAGCTCCTTGCAAGAGACACCGCCTCTAAACTAGGGAGTGCCTGCACCCATTCTTTCCAACTATCTTTCCCACCCCCCACGACCGGTAAAGGTTCATCCCACGCCAATTTCAAGCGGCAGGCCTCTTGCAACAATTTCCTAGCAGGCAACATGAATGGTTGGAGAAACCCTAGAGGATCGTATGTCTGTTAAATCATTGATAGGAGCCCTCGTCGAGTACACGGTTTTTCTTTTATATTTACCTTCACTTTTAAACTATCACTTTCAGCATCCCAGTAGACGCCCAAAGCCTTCTGGGTTGGAAGTTCACGTTGCTCCAAATCGAAAACGCCTAAAGCATGGTCCTCGGATGGAATTGAGCTTAACACCTGCTTGTTATTGGAAAGAAATTTTGTTAATTTAAAACCACCACTACTCAAAAGCTCTTGCAGTTCTTTCACTAGTCTCACTGCCTCTTGCACAGTTGTACAAGATTTACACATATCGTCTACATAAAAATTGTTAAAAACAGTCTTAACTGTGTCTTGACCAGAGTTTGTGAAGTTCTCTTCAGCTGTCCTTCGTAGGGCGAATGCAGCAACTGATGGCGATGAAGTCGCTCCGAACAAATGCACCCTCATCCGATATTCAGCTGGAGGTTGAGTCAGATCATGGCCTGCGAACCAAAGAAACTTCAAGGCATCACGGTCCTTTTCATCTACCAAAACCTGGAAGAACATGCCTTTGACATCTGCCACAACAGCAATGGGTTCCTGCCTGAAACGCATCAAAACACCTACAAGACTATTAGTTAAATCTGGGCCTTGAAGAAGCCCATCATTAAAAGAAGAACCATTCCACTTCGCACTGCAATTAAAAACTACACGAAACTTTGTTAACAATGATGTGCAGTGGTGTAGGACATACGAGATTTTTCCTTCTGGAGGCGAATCAGTCAATGGAACAAGTTCACAATACTCATTTTCAATCATTTCGTTCATTTTTTCACAATATTTTTGACACACTTCTGGATCAGCCTCTAACTTTCTTTTTAAACCAGCTAAACGTTTCTCTGCCAACTTTCTGTTATTTTTGAGATCTACCCTGTCCTTTCTCCATGGTAACGCTACCTGGTAGTGATCTCCCACTTTCTTCACAGACTCTTCCATAATCGTGACCGCACGTTTGTCTTCTCGTGAAAGACAAGCATTCTGGAGAAGGTCAAGGTCCTTGAAATCTTGGTCCATTATTTGCAAGACTTGCTGGCAAGACTCATCTGGCAGGCTTAACTCACTGATAAAACTAATACATACTTGGTCAGAGTAACAACCGGGTGTCACTTTGTCAACTCCCTACAAAGCCCAACCTAGGGCCGTATGAAAGCCGAATGGCTGGTCAGTATCACCATAACGCAGTTCAGTGACACGAAATGCGTTTTGCACATCCTGACCAAGCAACAATTCAACTTCATTTACCTCCATCTTAGGGAATGACAAATCTTCTAAGTGTGGAAACATTTTCGCAACTTTATTGGTGGGGATACTAGACCTTACATTCACGATGGAATCCTGCACCAACACTCTGTTCGCTTGAAATACCTCTGACTCGTCAACTCCTCTTATATGCAGGTTATTCATCTGCCACGAAGCTTCTGACACAGCATTAGCCGTGCATATTTTCACCTTGGCCTTGGACAAAGGAGCGCAAAGCTTCTCAGCAAGTGCACGGGTGCACAAAGTTGCTTCCGACCCCTCATCCATATAGGCTCAAGTATGCACAGCCTTTGCTGGATCATGCAGCCACACTCTTACAGGAACCACCTCATGCAATTTCCTGCCCAGTCCATCAACAGAACTTGGACAAGAGTTACACGCCACTAACACATTGTCATTAGTTTCAGGGCTACTGTCACCAACACTCCTCACCTCTCTTTGATGTCTCTGAAAGTGCAGTAAGCTATGGTGTCGCTTGCCACACTCTTGACATCTCTGTTTGGAATAACAATCACCCACACGATGACCTGGTAACAAACAGTTGAAACACAACTTGAGACTTTTGACAATATCATTCCTTTCATTTACCGACTTCTGTTTAAAAACAGCACAGCTTAACAGTTTATGTCCACCATCACATTGGAGCATTTTCCTTCTGCCCTCGGTAAACCTGAGTGGACTTCTTTCACAGCACTTACTGTTACACGTTTATTAAAATGACTACTGGAATGCTGGTCTCTGGAAGTTTTTGCTCTTCCAGCTGGTTTGAGGTCCAGCTGATACAGCTTCTTTCCAAGAGCACACTCAGCGTCCGCAGCAGCACTATCTACCAACTCTCTTAACTGACGAAAACTACCTAGTCCCTTTCTGTACAAGGGAACAAAATCCCTTTGAAGTTGTTCAGGCAAGCGACTGAACAATTTATGTATTACCTCATGACTGTCTAAACTATCTAAACAACCAAGACTGAGATAACTCTGTTCGCACTCAAACATTTTGTCTCTTAGACTATGCAGTGCTGACGAATCATATGCCTTGATGACAGGTCCGTTAAGCATCTCATTACGCACCTGTGCTATCAAAAGGTCATGACTGCCAAACCTTTGGTCTAAGCGATTCCACGCTGTCTGGTAAGCCATACTTCTATTCACATGACCACCAAGGCCGCGAATTGCCCTACCTGCCTCTCCAACACACAGAGATTGCAGGTATGACATGCGTACATCATCATCCTGGTAAACATTCTCTACAAATTTTGTAAATTACGTTTAAACTCTAAGTAGTCCATCACATTACCACTAAACTTATCTCATGTCACTGGAGGAGCAACACCAAGATGTGGAGGCCGCATGTATGGAGCAGCGACACCTGGGAATATGGGGATTTGCTCACTCTCAACTCTCACTGGAGATTGCACTGGTGGAATACTGTATGAAGTACTAGCACTAGGATCTGGCAAATGCACTGTTGCCCTAGGCTCCTCATGATTATTTACGACCGGTTGAGGACTAGTGACAACTTGAACATGGGACTGATTCTCATCTCTCATGTTATTTGAAATTCTAGAATCACTTAACTCCTTCACTTGACTTAAAGTCACATTCAAGCTATTCCAGTATCTCTGGGCTCTAGATTTGGCCGAATCAGAAAAACTAGTACCAGCATTGATTTTCTCATACAAGAACTTGGCATCTGTCAGTGCCAACTCACATCTTTCGATTAGCTCATTGACCAACTCATCGGTATCTGGTTGACCAATGGCAGTCCACATCTCATGTTTGAACTCGCATAATTTTCTCTCAACGCTTAGAAATCCTTTCATCAGCAAGGACAATTCCTTGGATGAAGACACTTGTTTATTCACCACAGTTGTCACTTCAGAACCACTTGGCTCACTGATACCTGAATGGCTGGCCACAGAACTCACACCGAGTACTTCCTACAGCCACACTGTTACTTGTATCAGATTGCTCAGACATGTTCTTACAACTAGTAACACGAGATCTAAGATAATAATTATGCTGACTTTGGTGCATTCAACCAAATTCACTTAATGAGGCTACACCACCAGCAAACACAAGTTTACCACTTACTTTATCCTTAACATTAAACAATGTCTCACAACTTCAACACAAGTTTAATAGCACAACACAATTTCTCAACACAGCACAAGAGTTAATCAACACTAAGCAAGTTAAAATGACTTAGCTTTTCGACTGATTACACGAAGAAACAAATTCACTAAAGACCAAGTACAAACAGCACTGTGACGACACAATTAGCATTGAAATTTACAATGCATAAACGCTAGTAGTTACACAAGACACCACAAATCACTTACTAGGAATAATCCAATTTAACACAACACAAATTAAGAGGCCTTTAGTTTAAATCCAATGTAGCATCCCGATCGGTGGATGGCTGGTTTTTATCGCTAACCTACCAGTCTAGCCTGACTCTCACCACAAGTAAAAACTACAGTCAGCATGAAAATTGTAATTTGACCAGAAAGTAATTAACAAGTGATAAACAGCATAATTTTAACAGTAACTAACCAATAGGAAGCAATTTAAACTAAAGTTTTCTTACCGTCCACCTTGCGACCGAACACCACATGAAAAGAAAGCACAAGAGATCAGCAACTTCGTTGTGCTACATTGTCACACAGGTTCAAGTAAGAATAAATTGTAAACAAAAAGGGGCAAACATGAAATGATAGGAATCGTCCTCAACACCCTCCTTACGGCAAAATAACGGATAAATCATATTACAATAACTCGGTTATACAAGATGCAAATAATATACAAGTGTACAGATGTTTGGTTATAAGATACTTTACAACAAACTAACAATTGTGGGCTAGCAATTAATAGGGGAAGACACATGACCCCCCTCCTTTCGTGGGATAAGGAGATTAAACGCACACATAAGCAAGTAGGTAGCACATACTGTTAGGCTAATAAAGTATATTGTTGCAGGGGTAACACTCGTTTATCATAAGAGATAAGGCGATATCGTAGTTCTCAGGAAGCCTTTTGGCTTAGGACGATATACACAAATTGCAGTTGCAGGGGTAACACTCGTATATCGCAAGAGATAAGGCGATGTTGTAGTTCCCTAGAAGCCTTTTGGCTTAGGACGATATAGGCCTACAGTAATTGCATGGCTGTAATAACTTACAGTAATTGCGGTTGCAGGGGAACAATCGTTTATCATAAGAGATAAGGCGATGTCATAATTCCCTGGGAGCCTTTTGGCTTATTTAGGCAAGACAGTAGTGGCTTAACTAATGGGTTGGTTATAGTTTTACCTCTTGTCCAGGAGGGATACAGTTTTACCTCATGCTCAGGAGGATTTAGAAATAGGGCAACTGCTACGTTGCTGCGTCATTCTTGAGTAAGCATAACGAATAATTTAAAAAATAAAAGACACAAATATAGTAGGCTATATAGGCAGGTGAGTGTCCTTGATTGTTCATGCCCCGCGTCCGGGGGAGATAGGCTTGACACTCATAGAAGCAACCATAATAATAATAGAATAGCGGTGAGCTACGCGTGCGCGAAGGTTGTGCTAAACGAAGATGGCGTTCATGAGAGTAATGTCTTTGAGGACAAGCTATGCTATTGAGTTCAAGCAATGTTGAGTTCGAGACTTTGATAGCAATGCTGATGAGCAGTTCAGTCTATGTCTGTTGACAGGTTATGAGCACGACATGGGAGTGGCCAGCTTGTAAAGTCGCAAGCTGTAAAGCAGACGTCTTGAGCAGCTAAATACTGCGGCGATATTGTTGAAGTAGAGTGCTTCTTGTGTGAAGAAGGCTTGAGTGCATAACAATGCAACTACTGTGCACGGTTGTAACAGTTTTGCGGCGGACATGAGGTTGACCATGTTGAAAGTTAACGGTGCAGCTTCGGTGCATGTAGGCGGCAATGAGGTTAGCCGAGTTGACGTCATCTCCGTAAAGCTTCTTTAAGTAAAGGCATCTCAAATAGACGCATCTCACGTGGAGGTAAGTTGATGATCGAGCCACAGTGTGGTGGCGATGACCGTAGAGAACTCTGTCGTGTCATCCATCGTAGTGCTGTCAGTCTCTCAATGTCTCTCGCATCTCGTCTAGCAGCAACCATGTGGTGAGGTGGCGCATCTGCAAAATTCGATACAGAGTAGCATCCGCAAGATACATAACTAGGGTATAAATCGGTATGTATGAATAAAACCTTTCAGTATGAATAAGACCTTCTGATGATCCGTTAGGTGAAACAATTTGTAAAGGCTTCAGATAGTAATAACTATATGTGATTTAATTCGCTCTGCTTTGTCTTTTTGCTTGGCATTGAGCACTTTTTGTAGTATTAATAATTTTCATTGTTTTAACTACGGTATAATAAGTAAAGTACGTACACGGTAGTATAACACAATAACAAAAAATATAGCATAAAATTGTTGTACCACTAGGCGACATGATTTAGTCATGGTGGCGAATGCCAGTTTATGCGTGGAGCTGTTAAAATGCTAGAACAGGCGAGAATAAAGCTACCCTTGTGTAAGTTGGGCTTGTGGGGTTTCTCCCCCGTTTTCCTGTGTGGGTTGACGCTGGGATTGTCTGCGTTGTTGTAATTTACCAACAGATGATCGCGGACTTTTAACGATGGCAGGAAGATAGTACTTTAGCGCTATGATAGTAAGAACAGCATTCCAAAAGAAGGATATAAACAGCAGTACGACTAGCAATGTTATTAATAAATGGGCTTGTAATAGAGGAAAGAATTTGAAAAAAACATTTGACATCACTTGGCTAATTGTCGATGACACGAATTGCATATCTGCGCTGTCCCCGCCGTCGATGTTGGACTGTAAGAAATCTAGTGTCGTTGTCAGCCAACCTTAGTCAGAAG
Organism: Aplidium turbinatum; assembly: GCF_918807975.1. Classification (NCBI taxonomy): domain Eukaryota; kingdom Metazoa; phylum Chordata; class Ascidiacea; order Aplousobranchia; family Polyclinidae; genus Aplidium; species Aplidium turbinatum. The sequence goes on from NC_137477.1 coordinate 35,002,247, forward strand.
CATTCAACCGGCAATTGCAGTAATGTTACAGAATATTAAACATATTTTATTATTAATCAAAGTTACAAGTTCGGGCAATTAAAAGATAAGTCTAACCGATTTAGTTTCTTGCGACCGGTGTCAGATGAGCGACATTCTCCAGTCGTGAATTTAACCCTGAGAAGGTTGGACTCCTGGAGTCTTGCTCAGTTTGGGGGAGGGCTGTCGATTCTTCTTATGCTTTAGAAGTGATATCTCTATAATTTTTTAAGGCACGGTTTCAAAATTTGGGATTCACTTTGTAAACTTATTCACGCTGAGCATATCCGAAAATTAAAACAATGTGAATTTTAGAACTGCTCGTATACGTTGAAATGTTGAGGTCACTTATGACTGTATTTGTAGCGTGAGTTTACACATTATTTTTTGATAGAGTAATGAAGAACATGCATTGCAAGGTTGTGATTTAAACATTTTTTACATAATTTTACATACAGCCAATTTCCTTCACGCTGTCAAACAGTTAGGATTAACGAGCCATGGGCCAAATTAATTACTTTCATCCAGCTGGTGGAAAAATTTTGAACAATAAAATATGAAATATTTCAAAGGATGTGCTGAGAAATACCTCATATCTCTCAATTTATAACCTTTATTCGCTCAAAATTTCAGCTCAATAGAGGTGAATAAAAGTTAGGAAAAGTCAAGAAATCTTGTAGTTGCAGCCTCAGTGGTTTTAGAGATACAACTCTTGATACAAAAAGTTGAATTGACAGCCTCCCCCCCCCAACCTTCAAAAGGTTAACCTTCTGCTCTGTCTTTCAGTCCGTTCGCTTTGCCAGTCTATTTCTGAATGTCTGCATTTTTCAATTCCCCGCTTATTTCATAATGTGGTGCCTTTTTATCAGTAATAGCCTATCGTGAGAATTATGAAACAAAGCCGGTTACACAATTACATCGCTTCAGAAATACAAATGCGGTGAACTAACTCCGTGAGAGCGGCATTTGTTAACAGGAAGCGTGGCCTAAATTCCTTGAGAACATTTAGGTTTTGAATTTGCAGCGTTGAAATGCATTTTGCAATTTTGATAATTTCGGTTAAATGTTAAAATATAAATTTGTTGCTTAAAACAGGGGTGTGCAACGTGCGGCCTGCGGGCCAAATGTGGCCCGCGAAGAAAAACTATGTGGCCCGCGAAAATGTGCCAATTTTGAATTGTGTGCGCCCGCGAAACATGTTTATACGGTAATTTAGTTTAGTCTGGTACGTTTGAACAATTCATTGTGGAGTGGAATATTGTAGATTTCGCACCTTCTGTTAACCATTTTAGAAGTCTCCCACTGGCCACCGCCAATCCATTGCAGGCCCGCAACCAGGGGGGGGTATTGGGGGCATTTGCCCCCCCGAAATTTTTTAAAAAAATTTTAAGCGTTCTATATGCAGTATGAAATATACTATGAATAGTACGTCGTACACGTAAAGCCATACTATCGAAACCGAAAGTAGGCTACGCTGGTTGGAAGCCATGCTAACGATTTTGTTCGATAAACTAGGCTGGCATCCTCATTATCTGTTACTCAAATTCCAAGCGCGGAATTGGTGTTAAACAAAATTGCCAAATCAAGTAGAAAGTTAGACATTATGCTCTAAATTAAAATGTTATTTTGCATTTGCAAAGTCAACTTCTTTGGGCCTACAAACATAAAAGCTTGTTGAGCCAACAAAATGTTTCAGGATTGTAATTTGTAATTACCGTGTTGAGTTTATTCATATGTATCTGTTTGTTTATGTTGATGTAAATATATGTTATTGATTAATTTATGACTCCAGTCGTGCCAATGCAGTTCGTAGCCTACAAATGTTGTATTTTATTTGTAATCGACTGAACACATTACTGTATTATCGTAATTTTCTTCCTCGGGTAGTCATAGCTAAATGAGAAAAGGTTACAAAGGCTAGTTTCCTTTAATGCTGTACTAAACAAAAACGTGATTGACATAAGTTATGACCATTGAACCGTAACATGGTAGTATCACACATAGGCGTAGCCAGGGGGGGCGAAAGGGGACATGGCCCCCCCAAATTTTCAAAGTTTGAGTTCCGAAGTTGAACCCTTTTTTGAAATATATAATATAATTTGTAGAAATTTATATCGTTTTTCAAGACATCTGGCTATTAACACCCCCAGGACTTGTTTTAGGCACACAGAAAGACACTAATAAATTTTGTAAATCGTAAATCGCGCAAAATTTACGCGATTTACGCTTCTTTTAACTAATCTGTTGAAGCAATTTCAGAATCGCTTAAGCTACTCTGTTGGGTTTTTGTGTAGCTGAGTTTTTTGTGTTCTCTAATTTTAGCCGCAGTTTTTGCCCGTTCGTGTGTAACAGCTACCTTTAATAAATTAGTAGCTGTTTATCTGCTAATAAATTTGATACAAATATTACCCTGAAAGTGTTTCCAGAAAGCGCTACCTATAATCCATTATTTGAGTGTAATTTTTCAAAAATTTTCCGGGGGAGCATGCCCCCGGACCCCCATAGAATACGCATGCCTTCGGCACGCTCTAACCCCTCACCAGCTTTATTGCTTCCCTTGCCCCACCAGGATACGTCACTGCACATCAGGTGGCAATGTTTTAAATCAAACACTTTGTTGTTCTCTTCAATTCATCAAATATTTGGCCCCCCCAAATTTTTTTTCTGGCTATGCCACTGGTGTCACACACTCTTGTCCCTTATCAATGGGCGTGGACATTAACATAAAAATGTTACAATGCATCATTTTAATGTTTGTTCTTTGATAAAAATTAAATGCCCCCCCGAAAATATTTGCTGGTTGCGGGCCTGATCCATTGTATTTAATTATCTATTCTGATGTCTCTGGATTTATTAATATTCAATTGAACACTGAGAATATGTCCTTATAATGTTTGTAATGTATTGTATTGAGTTTAAAGTTCACCGTTGTTATTGCGTTCATAAACGTAGTTGCACTGATGAGAATTTAATATACGAAAACGCGTTCTGCAACACTGTTTTTTGCACTCTGTAATGCTTGATGCAGATTTATCTGTAGCTTTCCATCACGCATTGAAGCGGTGATCTGATCATGAAATTTTCTACGGTTCGAGAAAAAGTTTTCTCTGCCTATAAAACGTTGAATGGTAGTTTAATCAATTATTTCTAAAAATGTATGGTCACATAAAAGCCATTATGAACAAAGTACGACTTTGGAAAGCTCACATACAGACAGGACATCTTTTCCACTTTCCAACTTTGAGAGACTATGGAATGCATCCGGAGAAGAAAACTAAATTTGAAAAATTGTTGTATGAATTTTTGACTCGTTTCAAGGACTTCAAATCTCATGAACATTTGTTTGATATATTCTCTTCGCCTTTCAACACGGACATTGACAAAGCACCAGCTGATATCCAACTTGAACTGATTGATCTTCAAGAGGAAAAGGATTTGAAAGCAAAGTATTTAAAAATGAATCTTGGCGATTTTTACCGAAAACATTTCAACTAAGATGACTTTCCACATTTCAAAAATCCATGGCTTCAAAAATGGCACTTTTTGGCTCAACGTATTTGTGCGAACATTTTTTTCTAAAACGGGCGTCATGAAATCTCCCTATTGGTCGGTTCTGACAGACCAACACTTGGAAGATGGACTTCGAATTGCGATCACTTCCATTAAAGTAAATTTGGAAAAAGCCGTCAGGAAAAGAAGCCAGCTGCAAACTTCTCACTGAGCTCGTTTAAAGACAGTGTGACAATAAATTTGAATAGCAGTTTTCTTCAGAAATTTATGCGTCCTAACTTATTATTTCTGGAAGGAGATAACCCCTAATATAAGAATAACATAACAAGAAAAACTACTCTTTTGTGCCTGCAACTACTAGAAATCATATGTTAAATAAACGTGCGGCCCGCGGTTTCACCCAGTTATTTATATCTGGCCCTCCTGTAACAAAGGTTGCACACCCCTGGCTTAAAACATGGTGCATGTTGCAAATGAATTGTGATGTCACAGAAGACTCCGCAAGATAAAAAATTAAGGAAACCGGTTCAGTGTAACCGCACGACTTGTAAAAAAAAATTAAAAACAAAGATACAGTTGAGCGCAATAACATATAAGGTGAGATCACGTGGAAACGACATCACAGAGAACTAAGCTTCCATTGCCATAGATAGAATTTTTTACTTATGTCTGCAAGTTATAAGTAAAAACTTAAGTCATCTGGCGAGCGTTCGTGAGAAAATAAACAAGTTTCTATTAAATATTCATGAGCCTCACCTCGAGGCTTGGCTTATTCGAGTTTTACAAACAAGATGGGACATCGTTTCAATGAAAAATCGTTGCAGTTATTGAGATGATGACAGTGTTGGAAAGAATTTTTCGAAAAGGTGATTGAAACGTCACAACGAAATTTTAACCCTTGTTCAAAAATGTTTGTTCCATCTCTACAGGATTCACTGTCTACTTCCCAGTTGACATGAAGGTAGGTTTTGACGTTACCAATGGGTACTAGAGTAGTTTTTATTGATACGACTGCACAACGTCATAGTGATTTGGGAAAATGTATAATTGACAAAAGTGATATTTTTTACCAAAGCTCATGGAAATGCTCAGTTTTATTTTTTATCGATGAACTTTCCCATCAGCTTTCAGTAATCGACCACATTTTGTTGGACTTTGTAGCCATGGCAGGAAAATGTTTGCTACAGTCGATTCAAGCTAGAACCAAAAGTGGTTCAATGGTAGTAGCGTTGACAAAGAGGTCCAGAAGGTGCTTTGGACTGGGGCCTGGGATCATAATAAGGGTCTGCAATTTTTACAAGGCTCTTTACAAAGGATAAAAACACCGCGTATTCTTTGAAATACTATTGTTTTCTTTAGAAGTCTCTTGTGTGTGGGGCTCAAGTTTGTACTGGACCTAAAGTTTTGTTACAGTTACCATTGGAGAATAACTTTCACAAATCCACAAATACAAAGGAATTGAAAATATATATAGATAGAGTGACAAACCAATGCAGTAATGACCAAGTCTCCCTACAATAATTACAAACTACTTCCAGCCATAGGCAGGGACGGCGTAATGAAGTGCACGTGACCCGGTGCACTGCATTAGCGCTATGGTAATGACCATTACGTAAACTAACATTACTGGACTGTATCATACGCAGGGCCTCTGAGAGACACTTTAACTAGGGGTACGAAGAATCATTCCGGCCCCTCTCTCCCTCCGAGCCCCTTTTGTCTTGGGAAAAACGCGTGATGTTTGCTTAGGCGTATTGCACATCATACAACATTTTAATGCAGAATTGGACAATGGACATCTGTGCACAATAATAGTATCAGGCTGCAATAAAACCCAGGCTTTTTGCCCGGGTTTTTTTCACACCTGCTTTTGCTACACTAGCCTGTGCCCCCCCAGCAGGTGCTTTTAACAGAACATTTTTGCGCGTAAAGCATTAAAATCACCACTTTGGGCGCCTAATTTGCTCACAATGCACTCAATTACCTTTCCGGGCACTTTTGCTACATTACGGGCCCCCCAAGACTAAAGAATAACAGCTTTTATGCTTGAATTTAGTCGTTTAAGGTAGTTTTAACCAAACATTTTTGCGCGTAAACTATAAAATCACAATTTCGGTCCCCCCAACAAACACAGACTTGGACCCTCAAGGGGACGCCGTACCCTCCGTACTCCCCTCTCATAGGCCTTGATCATACGTCCCTTATACATGAACACTTAGCAGTACAAATTTCGTTTTCGCTGCTGTGTTTATTCAGAAAACAATTTCATGGCCAGGGTTACCTGGTTTATGGATTTTAGGCAAAAGATCAAAAATACCAAGTTAGGGTTTCTTGGACAAATTGCTAAGTTTTTTCAGAAATCAATTTCGATTCAAGCATGTCAGCAGCAACGTTGATTACTTTTCTACTAGTTTGAGTTAAAACGTCCTTGTCTAAAAGATTCTCTGGTACCTTGATTGGCTTCACTGCCAGCTAATTATGATTGATTGCGGAAATTACCCTTGTTCATAATTGCAGACGACAGAATTGCTAGATCATCTTCCAAAAAATCTTCCACTTTATCCACTATGGCCCGTTCCACATCATATTCAGATACTTTGGTTGCTTAAGCTACCAGAGGATTCTGGAGGTCCATACATCCTTGTTCAATTTGGAAATACTAGCTTCTCGGTCAATAAGCGGCTTATCGCGAAGCGTTACAACAGGTGTGTTGTATTTTTAACTCATTCAACAAGAGTCATATAAAAGTTTGCTACTTGTATTCAAAATCGCAAGAATGAAACTACCCATCAAAAAGGTGTGCATACTGTGCAACCAAAAAATATGGTGAAACAAAACGAGAAGCGCTGATTAACAAAAACGCAAAAGAGAAGACCTAAGAGGAACGAAAGCAAGGTACATTGTTTCAACAAAAACAAACAAAATACACAACACAATCGGGTGAATTTTTCAAGCGGAAAATGAAAAAAATGTATAACAGCTTGCATATCGCAAGCAATGCTGTCACAATTCGTTTTTGTTTAAATCTGATTAAGCTTAGCCTACATTATTATAAATAGGCTAGCAAAGCCAAAAGAAAATGTCTTTCTTAATAGGCTAGCCTACATTTTTTGCACAACCTATAATGATTGGACAGAATTATTTGGATAATAATACTTTGATTAGTAATCCTGCTTTTACTTAACCTATTACCAAGCTTTAGGATAATTATTACCAAGTAAAACTTCAAACATGTTATAACTAAAATATAAAAAGGCCGAAGTTCAATAAGGTAGGCGTATTTGTAAGACCTACTGTCATTCGGCAACATAAAGAAAATTTCTTGTTCGTGTGAGTCTCTGGGGCGAGGGTCTATCTTTTATCACCCCAGATTCACGATGTTCCCGGACTACAGTGGAAGGCTACTAAAGAGCAGAGTCTGTTTCATCATCCATGACTCGCAGACCTTCCACTCCATTAGGTGGCTTGAAGATGGTACAATCATTGATGATGTGGTCTGCGTTCTGTTCCTCGGCACCACATTTACAGGAGGAGGAAGAGGCCATTCCCAAAGAAAAATTGACCAACCAGAAAGTAGTAAGCCGTTGACGCCTTTCACGGGAGGAAATTTCTCCTAGACGTCATTCCATTCTGATACCACAATAACACTTCAACTGAATGCGAAACTTTCGCGAAAAAAACACCGTAGCAGGCTTGTGAGATAGTAGCAGTCAAAAATGAAACCGATGGTAAAAATACACATTTCCTCAATAAGACTACATATTTTTGGAGTCAAGATATTTTCTGCTAATCATGAGTCAATAGCAACTATTTGGGCTGATGCAGGTTGTTTATGATATCATAGAAGATTGTAATTTTTTTGTTTAATTGATGCATTTACATAATACCTTGTAAATGAATGGGCTTTTCTTGTTGGCAGCACAAGTTCAGACATGTGCAGATGGGGCCTGGCTCCCTCACCGGGATGCGAGTGTGGCGCCACAGACCAGACAGTAGATCATGTCGTCCATGACTGCCCAATCCATCAACCACCACATGGAACGCTTGGACTGAAGGCCCTGGATGACGAGACTGTCGAGTGGCTGATGACATCATGCCCAAACACAGGGGCGCCAGAACGATTTTTGACTGGGGGGGCAGGATTATGAAAAAGGGCACTTTTTTAAGTTTTAAGATAAGATATAGAGATAATGCTGGGCAGTTCGTTAATCGTTTTTTCCCTATTAGCCATATAATCGAAATGTGAGACAGATGAAGATAAATGAATAAATATATTGAAATAGCTTGAACAAGAACGAAAGATAAATTTCACGTTCATAGCGTCACAATCTGCTGCAAAGTATAAAATGTGTCCACGGGATAATTTGTATACTGTATGTGTATTGTATATAGACAAATATCAAACCAATCCAAAGTACATTTCACGCGCGTCGGTTGCTCGAATGAGCTCATTTGCAACAGCTTCTAAGTCAATGGTGTCCATCACCTGTTTGTGAATAGTCGCAAACATTCGGTTGTTTAAACTGTTGTCTGTCATTGTGGTACGAAGCCACATTTTTACTCTCCTCATGGCGCTAAAACTGCGTTCAGCATTCACCTTTCCTAATTTGACCCGATGTCATAACGGCTTTACTTACTCTTTTCCTTCTAAAAAAATTTAACTTCCAGGTTCTCACACTCTTTGCTATGCTAAGACGTTTATAGGCTACCATTCCTTAACTTTCCTACAATTCTGGATCACTCAGATCTTTTTTCTAACTAAAACCAAGACCACTAGGAACATTTTCTTTTCTCATAAGCCATCAACAATACCCGGCCATCCGGCCCAACCTTTGGACTGGTCCTATGCAATGCAAAACGGTCCTTAGAGGTGCCTGGAATCATTGACGTTTGATTTTCACAGCTGGTGATAAACATCAAACATGGTTGTGACAAAACCGTCTTTGAAGAAGCAAAGGAGTGGTAGAATTTCAATAAATAATGTTTGTGACCTACACAATAGCTCATTATCGAGTAATGATACAAGAACTACATAACGGTATACAAAAAACAACGGCACGGAAGGGCATAATGCTATGTTATAATGATGTAACCTACTGTGATACAGAATTTTGTGTGTGAATATTATTTTGAGGCAAAAATGAAAGATTGTAATTAGACTAAAAGCGAATAGCAGAAATTGTTATATTGAAAAATTAGCAGTAGCTCACATGACTTTGAAAGGGCATCTTTGCCCCCCTTGCCCTCCCATCCAGAGAAAATTTGAGGGCAAGGGGGGCGATCGCCCCCCCTGCCCCCCCGCTTCCGGCGCCCCTGCATAGTCCGGAAGAACAGCTCATACGACGAAGAAGAGAAACCGAGAGAATAATAACACAAAAACCTAACACTACTGTAACTCAGCATATTGCATTCCACACAGAGCAGGAACAACCAAATTTTTGAGTACACGAGCCCATATTATTTAATGCAACAAACTTTGTACCTTAAACACCCAACATACATAGCCTAACATTGCTTAATGCTTATTAACCCATACAGTGATATGCAGTTTCTGCCTTTTTTAGGTACAAACTTGTAATCACTTAAATACAGTAGGTTGTGACAATATTGTTTAATGTTTATACATGTTGGGTGTGATTGAGCAACGATTTATGATATGCATTCAATTGGGTCCACACATATTAGGGGGTTGCTGTGTTACCAAATACGAGGCCAACATTAGAAGTTATGTGTTTTTAGAATCGCGAATTTGCAGAACGAACAGTTTGCTGGTACTGCGTATATTATGATTACTGCAACTTTAACAGTTTTTGAGATGGTTCTTTGCATGACAATGGAGTCATTGCTTTGCATAACTTATTGAGCAAAATATTGGACAAAGCAGTACAATGTAATGACGTCATATCAAATTCATAAAAATCACTTACATACTGATTGTGCTACGTGACGTTTGGCAAAGATTTAATTTTACAACCAAAGATAGGCTAAATCTCACCACTGACATTTTGCATCGTTTGGTACATTAGGTACATTACATCAATAAAAACTAAAAGTTAAGAAATTTCACATTTCTAGCATATTTCCTTCTGTGAAATATTTTACTACTAGAGTGTCCTCACTACTAGCGTCCTCATAAAGCCCCGTGTCGCTACAGACAGGGTTAAAGCCCATTTAATTACCGGTACACGGTTATATTCTTCAACAGCGCCCTGGCATTGAGGATGATAGCTAGTGGAACGTGAGAGCTTAGAGCCAAGAAATTGAGCAATATCTTTCCACAGAGTGGAGGTAAATTGAGTACCCTGGTCAGTGGTAATTCTGGCAGGCACGTCGAATCGCCTGACCCAGTGCATGAGAAAAGCGTCTGCGCAGGACTTTGCGGTCATATCACGTAATGGAATGGCCTCGACCCAACGAGTGAAGCGATCCACAATGGTAAGAATGTAGGAGAAGCCCTGGGAAGATGGCAGCGGGCCAATGAGATCCAGGTGAATGTGAGCGAAACGACTAGCTGGAGGTTGAAACTGCTGTAAGGGTGAGAGATTGTGACGAAATATTTTAGTTTGTTGACAGGGTAAGCAGGTGTGGCACCAGTCGCGAACATCTGTTTTAAGCGTGGGCAAAAAAAAGCGGTCAGTCATTAAACGTTGTGTTTGTTTGATGCCTGGGTGAGCAAGAGAGTGAATAATGTGAAATACCTGTCTGCGCATGAGCGTAGGAACATATGGGCGAAAACGGCAGGTAGATGTCTCGCCTAACAAGGAGAGGCCATCCGGGGCGGGTCGAGTGGTCAGATTTAGCGATGAATTGTCATGTAGAGGTGGAAGCGTAGTGTCTTGATTCTGAAGGATAGCCATAAGATTATAATCAAGGGACAGTACATTCTCAAAAGTGGCGGCTATGGGATGGCGGGAGTGACAATCGGCGGTAACGTTGTCTTCACCGGCAAGATGCTGACGATACTTAGTGAATTGAGCTATGTAAGGCATGTGGCGAATCTACCGCGGCGAGTGTGATGCGGTGGGACGGTGGAGAGCGCTGATTGGCGGCTTGTGGTCCGTGAGGACGATGAAGGTGCGACCCAATAGCGAAAATGTTGTATGCTGTGGTAAACGGCTAAAAGTTCACGGTCGAACGTTAGGAAATTGCGTTGTGCAGGAGTTAGAGATTTGAGAAGAACGCTATAGGCCGGAATTGGCCGTGTACGTTTTGTTGCAGTGCGCAACTACGTGAGTGGCGGATGCATCTACCGCGAAAAATGTGGGAGCTTCGTGTGCGGGAAATGCAAGAAGACACTCCTTGGATAAGGACGATTTTGTTTGAACAAACGCTGCTTCGCTTCAGGAGTCCACGTGAAACGTTTACGATTGGCCTTGTTATGTGAGCAAGGCATGTAGTTGTCGCAGAGTGTCAGCACAGTTGGGAATGAATTTGGAATAAAAAGCGATCGTACCTACAAAACTGCGTAGTTGTTTCATCGTAATAGGTTGAGGAAACGATTGAATTGCGTCTACCTTCTCAGGATTGGGTTGAATATCTTGCGATGAGATGGAGTGACCTAAAAAGATGATTTGGAATACTGCGAATGTACATTTATTTTTGTTAAGGATTAGGCCACAGTTGGCAAGACGTGAAAAGACTTCCTGCAGGTGAAGTAAATGTTTTTCATGCAATTTTGAAAAAATGAGTATATCGTCAATGTAGCAAAAACTAGCGGGAACTATTTTTCTCTACGGGGTGAAGCTGCCGTAGTGTTGTCAGCTTCTGGGGGCTTTGCTCCCCAGACCCCTTATGTTGGAAAACATGCAGTCCCCTTCTGTGTAAAATACGTCGCCAAGAATTACATCGCAAATTTTAGCAAATGAAGGACGGCAACAATAAAGCAGCTGTTCAGGAAATTAAAATGAAAACAAACAAATTAGAAAGTGATGTGAAAACGACAGTTTGTGGAAATGAGTTCTCGCACGCTTCCGAAAATTGCTTTTCGCTCAGGTGTTTTCTCTATGAACTGTGTCATCAGTTCTTTGACATCGACAGTGTCCAAAAGGTTTTGGTGGACATGCATCAACGCAAGATGAGTAAGTCTTTTTTGTGTCATTGAGCTTCTCAACCACGTTTTCATGCGTCTTAGAGCAGAAAAAGAACGTTCTGATGATGCAGCTGAAGCCGGGAGGCAAAGGCAGAGCTCCACGAATTTTCGCGTTTCTTTGAAAAGATCTAATGTTTGAGGGTATAGTTGTGATAGTATCTCAGCAACCTTTTGAACGGAGTTAGGGTTTTTCTATGTGTAAAACATCGCTGAGCAAGGTAAGTTCCGTTTTTAGGCGATCTTTTCTGATGGCATCGGGTAAGCTTATCTCAGTATCAGATCTTTCCTTACCGTTTGCACAGCTCAGAAGGGCCTTCTCTCTGTTGGCTGTTGTAAGCAGATCAGCCTGGTCGAATTTTCGATCAAACTTGACCCAAGCTTCTCAGCTTAAACCAAATCAAGGGCTTCGATGTATTGCCGTTTCCACGCTCCTTCTCCCGCAGGCAACAAAGCATCCGATTTCTCTGTGTTTCGAAATCTTGCTGGAGTTTTGCTCACTGAAAACTGGTTCACTGGCTGAACATTTTCACCGCTACATGTAGGCTAATCGCAAAATAAAGCCGCATCGTGCGTGCTTGTTTTAGAAGAATATCTTTGAACTTCTGTCATGTCGGTTAGACATTGCAACAGTGTAGGGTAACACTTAGCAACACGAGCGAGGGCAGAAGCACGAACGCACCAACGAGTAGGACACAAACCCAGCAAATTGCAGGCAACTTCATAGGAACCAAAAAGCGAAATGAATAAAGATTTACGTTTAGACGATTCACGAATTACAACACTCTGAAAAACATCTGTGTTGTATATCTTAAATTGTCAGAATTTTCTAGGCGGGCTGAACCGCTGAAGCAATTAGCGAAAACTTCAGGGGGGACTGAATTAGCTCTAGGGCGGGCTGCAGCCCCTTGAGCACCCCTACTTCCCGCGCCCCTGGTAAGTCGCATAAAACTTCATCCATGAGGCGTTATCCATCTCGCCGCTTGGCTCCATTCAATTCCGTTATGCACCTTTTAATAATTGCCAAAATAATAATTTGTTCTAAAAATATAAAAAATATCTGGCAACACTTTTACACTCCGATTGTCGGATTTTCAGCCGAGTTGGCGATCCCTATACTATGAATCCCTGACTGCGATTAGCAAAGTCGTGAAGGAAGGGAAGTGAATAGCGGTCCGGTTGAGTTTGGAGGTTACGTTTACGATAATCAACCGTGATGTAATGGGACATTCCGTCCTTTTTTTTTAACTATGTGTATGGGTGAAGCGTAATGCGAATTAGAATACTCGATAATACCAAGATCAAAGAGAGTATTAACTTCCTTAGACAATGTTTCGAGCATTTCCGAGGACATGCCTCGTTTGGGTGAGCGGACTGGTGGCCCTGAGGTGATGATGTGATGCTGTACGTGGTGAGAAATAGATTTAGTAAAGGACAATTGATCAAAAACGTCAGCGTCCGAGTCAAGGAGAGAATTAATGGAGGATGGCGCACTGATGGAGGATAACAACTGTACTAGAGATACTATGCGAGGCAGGTTTGTGTAGTGACGCCGTAACACTTTGATTAATATTGCGACTTGCATAAGTGGACGTTGCTGAAGGCAATTTACTGGGACACACATTAACATTAGTGGAAGAGCAAGCGCTTGAGCATGGAGGAAGCTTATCAGCGGTAAGATTAATTTACGTTTTGGGATGTCAAGTGAGATTTTGAAATGTTCGAGGAAATCCATTCCTAGAATGGAATGAAGAACATCCGCGATGAGGAAGCGCCATGGAAATGGTTTATCGAACCCTAGAGAGAGGTGCAGTTTAGTGTAACCAAAGGTGGATACTTTGGTGTTATTGCGAGCGTATAAGTGGGATGTACTGTGCTACGTTGAGAAGATGCATGTTGCACGGGAAAAATGAAATAAGGACTACCTGTATCGATAAGCCATTTAAGCTGAGTAATAGAATCGTAGATATAAAGGTATTGAGACGTTGAAGGATGTAACTCTTTAGATAGCCCCGCTGTGAGTCCTATTGACGAGACAGCGGGGCGACGCCATTTTTTGTTGGACCTGAAGATTTACACGGAGGGGAGCATTTTTGTGGCTTGTGGCCAAATCTCTGATGGTAATGACTAAGACCATTTCTATATGACCTTAAAAAATCAATAATATGACTTTATTTTTTGGAAAATATGACTTTATATGACTTTATGTGAAAATCGTTTATTTTTACATGCGAACAACGTCACTCACGGAATTAAAGAGTAAAACATACGCAACATAACAGTAATACACATCCATTTTTATTTTAAACCACTGTTGTAGTACAGTTTCATGTAGTGTGGAATGTTAGAGTCTTTGAAGTTACGATTTGGACGTAAAAATGACTTTAGTAAAGAAAATGAGCGCTCCACAGACGCTGATGTGGGTTGACACTTCTGCAGTTTTGCATAAAGCGTTGGTGAAATGTCTTGTCTTTGTAGTTCCATAATTTGTTTCACATCGTTTTTGTCCAATCGCTTCTTAATGTAATTTTTGAGCTCAAGCGGATCTTTTCCGAAATCAAGGGCATTTAGATCAGCATGGGCCTCTTTGATGGTGTACGTACAACTTTCCATTTTGAGTATTAAGTTTAAAATATTGTTGTAGTGGAGGCATATTTCTGTTAACTGACTAGTCAACTTTGGATCGTTGACTGAATTTTTGACGCTCTTTACAATAACTCCTTCACCTTCCCATGCATTGACTATTTCTTTCACATGTGGAAGTCTCTCGGCATAATATTGAGCAGCATTCAACCAGCTACCCAAACGAATAACTATGGGCTGTGGTGGTATGCCACATGAATCGAAATCGGCAGCTCTGCTTCTGTTCTTGGAAATACTTGCTTTCACTTTTGCAATCAAATTGTCTACTTCGGGGTAGGAGGCTTTTATTTTCAAGGCGCAATTGTGCAGTAGATGCGCAACACATGTTACATGCAGCAGTTTAGGATATACCTTTTTCAAGACTTTTCCAGCGCAGCACATGTAAGCTGCGGTACTACGACAGTTTATCGAACGACAGTTTATCGAACGACAGTTTATCGAAACCACAGTTTATCAAAACGACAGTTTATCGAACAACAATTTATCGAACGACAGTTAATCGAAAACCTAACCTCTAACCTAAAACCTAACCCTAACCCCTAACCCCTAACCCCTAACCCCTAACCCCTAACCACTAACCCCTAACCCCTAACCACTAACCCCTAACCCTAACCCTACCCCTAACCTTACCCCTTAACCCCAAACCCCTAACCCCTAACTCTTAACCACCAACCACTAACCCCTAACCCCTAACCTCTAACCTCTAACCCTAACCCTAACCCTAAGCCCTAACCCCTAACCCTACCCCTAACCCTTCCCCTAACCCTAACCCTACCTCTAACCCTACCCCTAACCCTACCCTTAACCGTACCCCTAACCCTACCCCTAACCCTACCCCTAACCCTACCTCTAACCCTACCCCTAACCCTACCCCTAACCCTACCTCTTAACCCCAACCCCTAACCCCTAACCTTAACCCTACCCCTCAGCCTTAACCCTCAACCCATAACCCCTAACCCCTAGCCCTTAGCCCCTAACCCCTAGCCTCTAGCTCCTAGCCCCTAGCCCCTAGCCCCTTCGATGAATTGTCGTTCGATGAGCTGTCTTTCGATAAACTGTCGTTCGATGAACTGTCGTTTCGATGAACTGTCGTTTCGATAAACTGTCGTTTCGATGAATTGTCGTTCGATGAACTGTCTTTCGATGAACTGTCTTTCGATAAACTGTCGTTCGATGAACTGTCGTTCGATAAATTGTCTTTCGATAAATTGTCGCGTCACGGTAAGCTGCTGCGTCAGATATCAATATATTCACTTGCTCTCTGTTAATTTTGAGTTCTTACACCACATCGTCAAGTTCATGTATTATCTTCTGACTATTTGGCGATCTGCCTAGCACAGAGCATTTAACCAGAAAACAAGATTCAGGCTTGTCCAGTGTACCACAAAGCGTGTGCAGAATTTTTTCGCCTCTTAAATCTGTTTCATCCATCACAAAAAACAATTCTTTTTCACTCAATTTTATCCAGCAGTTTTTGATTGTCTGCTTCACTCAATTCAAATACTTTTTGGCGACAGGCGGATTCAGAGGGTACAGTTTTTCCCAAATCTACAAACAGCTTTCTAATTGATGGATGTTGTACTTTTACCAATGGAATGTCACTTGATGCAAATGCCCGAACAAGTTGACTGGTAAAATTGTTTAGTTGCACCGGGTGAATGAATGCTTGTTGCAGAGCTGAGGAGCGAGTCGTTCTTGCTTCAATCCCTTTCTTATGCTTGTGTGTTGCAAGATGCTGTTCAACAAAAAAACGTTTCTCATGCTTCACAATGCAACTGCATACCTGACAGAACAGTTTCTCTGTAGGGGAGATTGTGAAGTCCTTAAATTCATTTACAATCGCTTTGATTTTCGCTGCATTTGATTCTTTCACTTTTGGCATGCTGAACCAGATATTCTCTCTATGTCTCAGTCTCTATATATATTTAACTGTTATATTCTTCAGTTTGCTTCTAGTGGTCACAACGGTAAACCATAATCTCTTCGTGGGAAAATTGTAACATAAGATTCTCGGATCCGTTCGTCTGTATGCAATGACCGAAAAGAAACACTCTTCTGAAAACGTCTATTCAAGAATTGCATTTCTGTAAAATTAGCCTCAAGGCTGTCGAAATTGGGACGCAACACCGTACGCCACTAAAACTTGTCACTACACAACAAATTACTGAGATAAAGACGGAAATTTCGTCCAGCTGGCAAGCACTAAGCAAAACAGTTAAATATGCAACCAACTTTCAAGCAACAATTTTAAGAATGACGAGAATAGATTGCAATATTTCAAACGCACGTAAACAGTTTCTGTGACGTAATAATGATATGCATTATGGAGCTATTCAAGCACCTGTTCAAGTTTGGCTTACACCTGTTCAAGTTTAGCTTACACCTGTCTCGTAATTCAAGATTTAACAATGATGTAATGTTATGCTGCAGCTGCAATGTTTTACAGGTCTTGCAAACGATGGTGCAATCTGCTAATTTTTTAGAAATATTCCATTACGTAATACGCTAAGATTCAGTAGACCTGAACGGTTTTATATGACGTTTGATTTTGTGAACAATTGTCTAGAACAACTAGTTGTACTGTATTTGTATATAAGTAGACCAAAGTTGAGCTTTTTAGCTTGCCTACCCACTGACTGAACTTCACCTGACGTCCCACTTCAATGCACAGAAGTAGAACAGATTGTGTTGCAACCCAATGTAATGTGTGACCTCATAATGCATGTGTGACCTCATAAAATATAGGTCTGTGACTGTAAGTGTTATGTAGGCTAATCCTACAGTTTGCCTTCGTTCAATCAGAAATTGCCTTACTTTCTTAGTGCTTAATTGCTTCACCGCTTAAATTGGTACTTTTTATTTAAAGTATACAACGGTATTGACTTTATAACTCAAAAATATGACTATGTAACTTAAAAAGCTGATTTATGACCTAACCAGGAAAATATGACTTTATATGACTTCATTACTTTCTTAATATACCTCATGGGGATGCGGTTTTGGCGTTAAAATTGATTTCACGACTTACTGATGCATAGAAAAAAATATGACTTTAATGACTTTAAATGGCCCTAGTAATGACAGAGAGGTGGGGTGAAGCGTGTGCTGTGATCGGTGCGCTATGACAGTTAAAAGGCGGCATAGCCTGAGGATAAAAACGTGGCCGCGAGGGTGGTCGTGGACTGTGACTCTGCGTTGGAAAGGTGCATAATGCTGATTGGGCGGCGACATGAAGGTACTTCTTCTTCGTCGTATGAGCTTTCTTCCGGACTATATGTTTGGGCATGAGGTCATCAGCCACTCGACAGTCTCGTCATCCAGGGCCTTCAGTCCAAGCGTTCCATGTGGTGGTTGATGGATTGGGCAGTCATGGACGACATGGTCTACTGTCTGGTCTGTGGCACCACACTCGCATCCCGGTGAGGGAGCCAGGCCCCATCTGCACATGTCTGAACGAAAGTGACCGACGCCGGTTCGTAGGCGGTTAAGCCGGGGGACATTCCCGGAGGGTGGGGATCGACGTCGGGTAGGAAATCACGGAGTCGGGAGGTGTTTTGCCACTCCGTGTTCCATGTGTAGTTCGTCCAGTGTGCCGCACTTATTCCAACATCTTCAACGTTGTTCAGAAGCTGTCGTGCGGCGGGCACAAATGGGCGTCTTGATTTCAGTCGCTGCTGTTCTCCAGGTAGGCGCTGGAATGTACTGTAGAGGAGGTGGTCGGGGTCCAGTGCGCGACAAGCAAGGGAAATCGTGGCTCCTTTACGGCAAAGTTCAGCAGGTTGGATGCCTGCAGGGATGGGAAGGCAATCCGTTGGAGTGGGACGCAGGCATCCAGTCACAGTGCGTAGTGCGTCGTTGATGGAAGTGTCAATGTGGCAGGTGTGAGAGCTGGTGCGCAGTACTCGGCGGTAGAATGGACGAGGGCCAAGGTAGCTGTGCGGAGGGTTTTCGCTTCAGCTCCCCAGCCGGAACCCGCCAGCCGCCTCAAAAGTGCAACGCTCGCAGGTAGTTTTTTGCGCAGTGACTCCAGGTGTCGTCGGTACGTGAGTGACCTGTCCAGGGTTACGCCGAGGTAGGTGGGTTCGGCGCAGTATGGCAGGCGTTCGTCATTGGTGGTAATGTTGATCTCACGTTTTGCTTCGTTGTTTAGATGGAAGGCCACCGACACTGTCTTAGGCTTGATGCTTGGTGGCCAGGTGCTCAATGATGCTGAGCTTGCTGGCCGTGATGCCCTCGGTGTTTAGCTGCAGTACGGTGGGTCGTCGGTACTTTTCGACAGTGCGAGCACTGCCGTGCCCTGAAAAGGGCATTTCCCTACCCACCCTGCGCTGAACAGTCTCGTCAGCTCTTGTTTGACAAGCTTCGCTTCGCATACGTTTCATTTATGTTTCGTATGTTACTGACGAGGGGGACCACGTGAAGGGGCTTGTCTTCCCTCCCAGTACCCCATGAAGGTACTGAGAGTGTGCGTGAGAGAAGTAATCTTCTGCTCTAAGAGCTGATTAATTAATGCTTGGGAGGAATTTTCGTTCGATCTAAGATTGTCGTGCAGTGAAGTAGGAGCGTCCAAGATATTGTTGGCCTGAGGGCCAGTGCATCTAGATCTAAATGCGCGGAGACAGCTAAGATGGGTCGCATGTGTGAAGGCATACCCTGCAAGAATAAGTTTTTAAGGATAGCATTAACCGTAATATTGTGCGCATTATCATAACCAAACAGCTTACGCATTTCGTTGAGGAGGACGGTAGGTCTTTTATCACCTAGAGTACATTTATGAAAAAGAGTGGATAAACGTGCGGATAAGCTTTATTCATTTGCTGTGATGAGAACTTGTTTAAGGGTAAAATAGGGCTGACGAGTGTGTTGATTGGTGATGATAGCGTGGTCAACATCACGTAATTGTGTGTAAGATAGAGTATTTAAAACAAGATCAAACTGGATTTGCTCATTGGTGATGCTGTGAGACCTAAAAATAGATTCACACGCGCTAAACCAGAGTGGTACATTCTCTGTACAAAATTCGGGAAGTTTAATATTAAGAGGTGAATAATAAGTAGGCGTAGAAATGGAACCTACTGTAGTTAGATCATGTAGCGCAGTGACTGAGGAGCGCATGGGCGTGGAGATGTTGGCGTCTGTATGAGACATAATAATGGGAGTGGTGGATGCAGTACTATCTAAAGTTAGAAAGGATGTGAAATTATTAGAAAGAGTTACTTGAGACTTTAAAAAGGGCGCAGACGTATATGCAGGCGCATCGCTAACAGGAGTGGAATGCTGGGTAATAGCATGAGATACCGTAGGAAATCGATGCATAGTGGGAAGATTAATAATAAATCTAACTGACAATTGCATGCAGTTAAAAGATTTCTATGTACGGCAATTATGTATATCTATGGCAATCACTAAGATAAGCTACACTGGAGTAAAAGATATAGGTGGTTGATAATAAATGCTACTTGATAATTACAGGCAGTTAAAAAAATCTACATGCGGTGGTTTCTATAGCAACCACAGAATTAAGTTACGACACGAAATGAAATGTTGGATGAAAAGTGATTACAACAACTCAAAGCAAGGTAAAAAGAGCGCATGGTAACATTACCAGTTGGCGTTGAAATTGTGACAAATCTTAGTCCAAAGTCTTGAGTTCGAAGGATATCGGGGCACCATTGTAACAGAAGAAGATAGTAACGTATGAGGTTGATGATGGAGGTGCTGTGTTCCACCGATGATAGAAGGTGGTTGGAATGGACTACAATCATCTGTTAACGCGAGGCAGCGGAAGAAAATTGACAGAGTACTATCTTCTGCTGGCTCGTCGTCGTCTGAGCTTCTGGGGCCGAGGGTCTATCCTTTTACCACCCCAGATTCACGATGTTTCCGGACTACACTGGAAGGCTGCTAGAGAGCAGCCAGTCTTTAGTCCCACCATCCACGACGCGCAGACCCTCCACTCCGCCAGGCGGCTTGAAGATGGCACAGTCATTGATGATGTGGTCTGCGGTCTGTTCCTCGGCACCACATTCATAGGAGGAGGAAGAAGCCATTCCCCATTGGTGCATGGTTGAGCGGAAAAGCCCGACGCCCGTACGGAGACGGTTGAGGCGCACCCATGTCTGTCTCTGTAGTGTCAGGTCGATGGGGCGTGTGTCGGCGTCGGGGATGAATGAATGGAGTCTGGTGGTGCTTGACCTCCATTCAGAATTCCATTTATGGTCCGCCCAAGTAGCCGCAAGCTGGCTAACAACGGGAGATGACAAAGTTGGAAGTCATCCTAATTATCTGAATACAATAATATAGACTAAATAATATAATAACAATAATATAGAATAATCAGACACTGTGGCTGTCGGCTGCGTAGCCGAGTGGTGAGAACGTCTGCGCGACGTTCGGAAGGACGTGGGTTCGACTCCGCTCCAGAGCACGCGGCTGTGTCTCGGCAAAGACACTTAATGGCAAGCCAAATCAAGGGGAACAGCTGACTCGAAGACTATGTGTCACTTCGCTGCTTCCTGTCGTCTGTTGTATCGCATCTGTGATCGCAGTGTACTGTATGTTATCGCAATGGGCGCAATTGATCGATTAAGGGTGTAATTGATCGACTAAGTCTATGTCCTTTTCAATTGCAGCCAAGACAGATAGGTAATTCTAAAGAAAGCTATGCGACTTCCAAGCAGCCTACTTGAGCAGTCTCAAACCTGTGCTTCTCTGCATTAGCCTATGTAGAATTGTAGATCACAGTCCTTAGCGAGATTCACTCTACTAACCTATTTATGCAGCGATAAAGAACTGCTCAATGTTTTTTGGTCCCAGAGGAGGCTCACACGACGACGACGAATGGACAATAAGCTGATGAATTTAATGAAGTTAAAGGAAGATGTAATCAAACTTACAGAAAGCTGGAAAGTAGGCTACTCGCAAGCTTAAGTTGTTACAGGAACTATGAATTAAATAATATTATTTTTCTGGGGACGGAACGCTCCAACAACTCCGCTCCACCAGCTCAATCTTTCAAACGAAATTTATTCCACTGTACGCTATGTTGCAAAGGATTCGCTAGCTGCTGATAGTTTATTCACAAATGTATCAACAAACTCAAAGATATCGATAAGTTTGAAGTCCAATGGAAATATCATTGTATGTCTGAAGTGTAGTTCCAAGCATGTGGAACAAATTTAAACAAGTTGCACAACAATGACATTTTGGATGAGTTGGTACTTTTGAAAGAAAGCTACCAAGCAAACTTGAGCTTTAAACCGGAACGCATCACCCCATGATATCTACTCAAGGAAATCATTGATTGCAACTTTCGAAACACTTTTCCAAATATTTTTGTTGCTTTGAAAATTTGTTATGTAAACCAGTACCTCCAACGGTTGCAAGTTGAAAACGTGGTTTTAGCACACAGAAATTTGTAAGATTCGTTTACGCACCACCACGACTCAAAACCAAGTGAACAGTTTATGCATGTTGTGCATCAGATTAGACCTTGCAAAATCTTTATTATTTGATGCTGTGATCTGCAACTTTGCATGGCAAAAAATTCGGAGTGGATTGAATGCTTTGTTGAGCTATTTTCATTGCCCGCATTGTGTGTTCACAGTTTTTCCTTTATCTACTGTAGGTTATAGCCTACTAAAATTACCACCTATAGCAATTTCGATTCACAACATGACTGGAACCAACGCAGACTTGTCAAGGGAGGAGACGTTATCACCGACCCAAAAGCGGCTCTTGCAGGATTCACACAACGAACAGACAAGAATTCATCAGTAAACACGCCCGCACTGCCTTAACACTAGAGAGATTGAACAAACTACTGCATTCTTTGGATATGGTGCATTTTTCTTGGAAGTTTCTTTATTTGGGGCCGGAAAATCGTTTTGGTACGGGACCTAAATTCTCCTCTCAACGGCCGTGGCCAAAAGCACCATGAATGAGGTGTGCATGTGCACATCATATAATTTTACTGTAATTCTTTCAAGAGAAAATATTGAGCAACATTGGCAATTTTGCTGCTAGTGTAGTCGAGTCATTTTTGTTGATTTTCATAATTATTGAAAGAAGTTTTTTCATATAGATATAATAAATAGGTTGTTTAAAATCGAAACTTCGGCTTAAGACACATGGCTTAAGTTCGGCTTAAGACACATGATACAACGCATGATACAATTTCGTTACTTGTATTTTTGCTAAAAAATGTTTTTTTGGGGCCCACTTTTAGTATTGTTTCCCGACCAGTCATGATTTCTCTTGGAGGCCCTGGGTATGAGTGAAAGTAACTTTTAGAAATCAAATTAAATTTATGATATTTTGAAGTATTTGAGTTTATATTTGTTGCGATGGTGACATTTACCCACCAGCTTGGAACGCTTGTTCAAAAAGTGGCTACATTTGGCCTTTATAATGGCCAGCTTTTCAGTAAGACAACGGCCACAATCATTGCGGCCACCTTCACTTTAAGGCCGAGCATAGCTGTGGATGGATATTGGACCATGATATTTCAGCATCAACATTCTTGTCCTTTAGTCCCAAACCGCCTTAGATAGGTCTGTGCTATTTCGTTTAGACCTATCCATGAAGGAATATTTGTGGTTGGAGAAACGTTTTTTGAAAGTCGTTTTGCAACAACCAATGTAATTAGGACCTTGGGGTCGCTATCAACGGTGGCTTTGTAAATAACGACCTTCTGCAAACATTGTCCATTTCAGGACAATTGGATTTCAACCAGGCTGAGCTGAGATGCTTCATTTACAGCCTGCAATATTGATGTATTGTGATTGGATATGATGCTTGCAACATTCGGAGTAGCCCACAACTATAGCTTAGCTTAGTGGTTCCCAACCTTTTTAGGCTTATGGTACCCAACCGAAGAGAAAAATATTTTTTGGCATCTCATGGTAGCCCAACGATCTTCCACCTTGAATCCAGCAGGTTGTTGAAACAAACCTTAACTGTTTCATAATTAGACGTAAAAAATGGTATTCATAGTCTCTTTGGTTGACTTGCAGCTTTGATGCAGTGGGGAGTAGGCAAGTTCGCTTGTTGTGTCTTTAGGAAAGGCAATTAAATAAAAAGACCTTTAGAAACTAGCATAATAGTAGTTATAGCAATTTTACTTGAAGATTGAATGTCCCTTTGAAACGGCATTTTGAAAAAAAGTGAAGTATATTTAAATAATGTTATTTTTAAATCACACGGAAACTTAATGCAGGCTACAGCTCTTACCTTAGCAAACAAAAAGGCAAAAACCTTTCCATGCACAGTATTCACCTACTAAATGAACTACATTCGACCATCAGCACAACTTGTACAAATGTACAAACATTGCATGTGAGTTATAGTTTTGTGTAAGAGTGTTTCAAGTAAAATGCGTTATAGTTAAAAATTCTGCTTCTGTTAGGCTACATAATTCTTTTGCCTCAATTTTAATTTCAAGTTCCACTTTTCAAACAAAAAATAACGTTTGCCTGATTTGTTTGTTTGTTTGTTTATTTTTATCCTGCATTGCGGGAAAGCGGACTTGAGCGCTATGCATCGGTGTACGCCTTCCGACGTACACCTGACCCACGCTGCAGCCGACTGCAATGTCTGTTTCCGGTTGTCTACTCTGCTAATGACTTAAATTTGGTACTACCCATTACTCGAAATCGATCACTGGGTAGAGGCAATTATCGTAAAGTTTCCTGCCCAGAGAAACAACAGCAGTGCGGGTGGCTGGAATCGAACACGCAGGCTCTCGACTGCGAGCCCAACGCGCTAACCACTCGGCCACTGGTGCCGACTTCAAACACCTCAAGTTTATAGCCAAATTAGTCGTGTTTCAACAAAAGCGATCAAACTTGGTTTTTAACAAAATAACCCAGATGGCCACTTTATCAGGTAAGCTACATATGTTTATCAGATCCGTACATGATTTGATGACGATATGTACCAGATAAAGTGGCTGTTTTAGAGGTCTATCACAACATTATGATAGATTCTTTTGTTCGTGGTTACTGGAAAACTTGTTTCCGGGGTAATGACGATGATGGCTCAAAATACTTATGCCAAAACCATAATTTAAAAAATAATAATTTTGCAATGCTGAATAATATGACATTGTGTGGTCGAAGCGTTTGAATCAACAAGGGTGGAGAGTTATCAGATATTTGCATAAGTTTTTATCACCATCCATTGACCTATTTTTTTCTGCCATAAAGTAAAAGTAAATCACTAGGCTACAATAAGTAGGCCTCCTGCACAGGAACGACTGACCAAACATATGGTGCAATAGATCATGTGTAGACAGTGAATTGCATTTACAGCCTACATCCCGTGACGTGACAATCAAGACGTTAGTGGTGATAAACCCATCAAAAATGATGCCGGTGAACTCTTCCTCGACGAGGAAGGAAGGTTGCTTGGAAACAATACTATAAACGACTTCTCAATGTAGAGTTCCCCTGGAACTCGGATAATCTCTCAGATGAACAATCTGTTGAGGGCCCTAGTGTACCAATCACCACCGAGATGATCGAAAGAGTCATCAGTAAGATGCGCATGGGCAAAGCTCCTGGTCCTTCAGGAATAATAGCAGAGATGCTGAAGCCAACAGGCGAAGCTGGAGTTGCTTTTATACGAGATCTTGTAGAAGCTATTGTTAGCGAGGGTCGTATACCAGCAGACTGGGAAGAAAGCTACATCGTCAACATCTATAAAGGTTATGGGGATGCCCTTGATAGGGGTAATTACAGAGGCTTGAAGCTGCTTGACCAGACCAGGAAAATACTTGAGAGAGTGGCGGAACAATTGATTAGGTAACAGGTGCAGATTGATGAAATGCAATTCGGCTTCATGCCAGGTCGAGATACAACTGACGCCATCTTCATCATCCGTCAACTTCAAGAAAAACACCTTGCCGAAAACAAGACTTTCTATATGGCCTTTGTAGATCTAGAAAAAGCCTTTGATCGAGTGCCAAAGAAGGTGATCTGATAGGCCATGCGAAAGCTGAGTGATAAGGAATGGCTAGTACGGATAGTACAATCAATGTACCTGAATGCTAGGAGCTGTGTGCGTGTTGGGGATGGGCAAAGTAACACTTTCAAAGTAGGCGTAGGTGCGCATCAGGGTTCTGTATTGAGCCCACTGTTCTTCATCATTGTCCTGGAGGCCCTGTCACTCGAACCGCGCACAGGCTGCCCTTGGGAGCTGTTGTACGCTGATGACCTTGCCATTATCGACACCTCATTAGAGTCACTAGTTGACAGAATCGCCCCCTGGAAGAAGGAAATAGAAGCAAAGAGCCTAAGAGTGAATACGGGAAAGACCAAAACAATGATCTCTGGCATCAACCAGAACTCCCTAAGAAGATCAGGAAAGCATCCTAGCTCGGTATGCTTAAGTGGAACCGGTAGAAACTCTATCTTCTGCACCAATTGCTCCCACTGGGTCCACAAAAAGTGGATTTATTGCATGATGGAAAAAATTTCAAAGTTTAGCCTATGTATAGACTAAAAATTTCCGATAAAGGCTAAATTTTCAAGTCAAGCTAAATATTGATGGTTCTGGAGTGCTTCCCGTCTCCAATCAAATAAGTCACGTCACAGCCACCAATCAACTCTTCATAGAGCTGGTGAAAAAAAATGATTGCGCTTTCAGAATCACTGCCCAAATATAAACCTAAAGACAGGTTTAACATTCCCGGCACCAAATTCTGTGTTGATCAGTGCATCCCACTGAACCTACTTCCTTGTATAATGTATATTGCAACCACGCACTGTGGAGAGTAATTTGCTATGAAAAGCCTGACCGCATGTCTGAGCATAACAGATTTAATTTCAACATTTGCAAGCTATTTCTGGAACGACTGAAATCCATACACACTAAAAGCAATTATTCCTAAACAATGATTCCACAAGCAAAGCAAATAACCAACACAGGACAGTTTGCAATTCTTGACACTAGGTTCGTTGTTTCAAGCCAACAACGTTTGATAAGAATTCTTGTTCAGGGTGAAGTTTTATGCTGTGAGCCATTGCAAACTAACATAAAATTTACGTGAAAGTAAGAATGCTTTCAATTGGATATCGCCTCGTTTTTCATTCTCCCACTCGGATGTGACGTCGATGCAGCCGAGAATAATTTTGTGTTTCTTTATTATCTTTTCTCTTTCCTTCACATCGTGGCACGTATTTCCTGGCACGAAGATTTATGATTTAACTTTCTGTTATTTTTTAACTGACAGTTTCTACATAAACATCCGTCGCTTGTTAATCTTGTTTCAAGCCTTTGCCAAGCAACCAAAAGAGCTACAGAAAAGGTTTGTGCGATGATAAATGCAGCCTATTCTTGAGGATTTTGTGATGTCACGTTCCTTGCCTTTTTTATCCGAACCACTTCACTAACATTTGATGCACATTTGGATGTCGTGACCAGGGCCGTGTTAACCGCTTACTGTCCCCCTGTCGAAGGGGCTCACGGCTGATTAGAGGCCCACCCATTTTAGTCTGTTCAACGTTTTTGGCTGCTTAAAAAATAAAAAAGCTGCTGCAAAAGCTCGATATTCAATAGCTTATTCGTTCTGAGGATGCGCGTTGTCATGGTGTACGAAACGTCAATGAAGCAATAAATCAACCTGTTTGTCGTTGCTTTCACTTTCATCAGATGAACGTTACAACTAGTGCTAGATAATTGTCCTGATGAACACCCAAACTTTTCACTATTTAGCTCAAACCATGCAAGACAAAATTTACTGCTTCCCAACCCACCGGTTAGGGCCCACCTCCGCCTATGGGCCTACGCATATTTAGTTCGTGCAGCATTTTTTGACTTGCAAATTTATATATAACATTTAATATGTAATGTTTTTTCATTGTTGCAAAATTTTCTTGCCCGCTTAACCACATTTTATTAACCAAATTGGTGATATTGGGCATGCAACGTTTCAACAGTGGATTAAGGGAGTAAAGTTTTTTGTGCCTCCTAAAAAATCTAACGAAATAATGCAATATTCAGAAGTACACTGTTCACTCAAACAGCCTAGTTAATTAACATTTAAACTGATATATTTCAGTGAATCGAGATAGGTTATGAAGTTGATTGTGCCGTAAACTTGCTATCGGTGAAGGTGCTGAGGACACCCTGATAGATGTTCGAAGTTTTATCCTGCTGAAAGGCTACACTACACTTGGCTATACAAACTTTCAAGAATTACGGCATTGAAATTCTTCTGAATGAATTCTTTTTGAAATGACAGGGTAACATAAATTTTTAATCAATAAGTTAGTTGAAAACATTTTTTTTAGTCGTCGTTTTTTTACGTTTTTTTGTTTTAATATTATTTCCAATCGTTTTATATATTTTTTAAGCAACAATTGTTTTCATTTATCATAACAATACAGTTATAGCTGATGTTTTGACTAAAGATCTTATTATAAATTAGTTCACTGCAGTTTTGACTAGAGGTGTGGCCGCATGCTCAGCAAGTGGTGCCAATGAACCACCTTTCAAGTGCTACCACGGAAGAGGACGGTTCAGATGATGAATCCTGGAAAATGATCCCAGTACTGGTAGTCATAGGTGTACGGAAAGCATATTTTTGGGGGGTGCAAAAGAATTCTTGCCCAAATATCATCAACTGGCCTAAACAAAAGTACTACACATGTAAGAAAAAACAATAATATATAAGCCTTAAAAAAAACAGCATGAGGCATCAACTGACAAGCCTTCTACAAAGCCACTGGTATGATAAGTAGGGGAAGGCGGGGCAAGTTGAGCAGGTTTTTTTAAATCTATTTTTTTTTATTTCACTAACTTTTTCGAAGACTCAAGTACAGTAGGCTATTGCATTTCAAAAACATGCTAATAAGCCAAGTTTTTAGACAAAAACTGGTTGGTTTTATTTATTATTTTGCACTGTATTCAAGTTTAAGTAACGATTGCACAACTTGCCCCGGATTATTTTTCCGGGGCAAGTTGTGCAGCACCATGGGGTAAGCTGTGTAGCACATGGGGTAAGTTGAGCAACAACAATCGTTCGTTTTGACTAGGGGCAAGTTGAGCAACATATTACGGCCAGCAAAAGTACAGACAATTTAACAAATCAGCTATTTTTACATTCATTCACTAGTCATTTTTTACATTCATTCACGTGGAAGACTTTGAAACTATGTAAAAATGACTAATAGGCTAGAACATTTGTAAATTAACAAAGGCGGTTTGCAGGAACAGTTGCACAACTTGCCCCGTCATCAATTGCACAACTCGCCCCATTCACACTTTTTTTAAAGAACAAAAAATTTCAAGAAAATTAACAAATGTACGAAAAAATTTTACCTGCGAAAATACAACTACATCATATGTCTACTGACCCCTACTGCTAAAGTTTGACTAGTTCTACTGTGCATCCAAAAAATCAAAATTTCGTTTGCATCCAAATTTAGATCCTAAGACCTAAACACCTTATAGCTATCGTTGATCAAGCCTAACCTGCTCAAAAAACTGATAACTGCGATTCACGTGCTGCAAAGGCATTATAGGTAAAATATAATAATGGCGTCAAAGATTCATTACGCTATTTATTTCCTTTCAAACGGAGACTTGTACAACTTGCCCCGGGCCCGTTGCACAACTTGCCCCGCCTTCTTCTACGGTATAGGTTACCATTATGCAAATTTGCAAAACAACAAATTCATCAAAAGACAATTGAAGGGAGTAGGCTAATTGACACTACACTAACGAACCAGTAGAATGCAGTAGGCCTACTACCGGTACATGGCTCTAAAACTGCAAAACTAAAACTGCAAACTGAACTAAAAAGTACTGATTAGTGGTAGTCTGGTGGTATAGGCTACACAAATCTAAAAGAAGTATTTGTTTTGCCCACTTCGTTGTCCAAATATATCTACAATGCGATTGACATCCACTTTAATTGTTGTTGGTCTTTCCAAGTGCAACAAAGCTAAGTTTGACAGTCGTGTTTGGCCCATTGTTGATCTCAGATATGTCTTCAATCGTCGTAATCCGGAAAAAGACCTCTCAGCTGAACATGAAGTTGCAGGAACTGTTGCTAGAATTTTTGCTGCTAGAATTTTTGCTGCTTTGGAAAAGTGGGGCATAGTTTTATCTAATCCATTTGAAATTAGGAATTTTGTACATTGTACAGCAGTTTTGATTTCTCTGTTGCGAGTGAGTTGGTGAAAAAGTTGATATTCCGATTCCAGGAAATCCTGTTCCAAGGTGTAGAATTCAGATATCAATCTCAAGCTTTGTTGGTTGGCATTATTTGTATCTTCTGAAAATTCTCCTTTTGAAGACTAAGGAGAGTATTTGGGCAATTTTTCATATTTGGGCAAAATTTCACACCTATCTA
Source organism: Aplidium turbinatum (assembly GCF_918807975.1). NCBI lineage: Eukaryota > Metazoa > Chordata > Ascidiacea > Aplousobranchia > Polyclinidae > Aplidium > Aplidium turbinatum. The sequence goes on from NC_137477.1 coordinate 35,031,862, forward strand.
TTCTCCTTTTAGGATAGATAGGTGTAAAATCTTGCCCAAATATAAAAAATTGCCCAAATTCTCGACAGATTGGGGGTGCGATTGCACCCCCTGCACCCCCGGCTCGTACACCTATGCTGGTAGTGGTGATCATGTTAACGGTCAACCTCCTTTGTTGCATCTTAATTTCTTTTATTAGTTTGTTTATTTCTTTCATTGCAGCTTATTAGGACGAGTAAATATTTTTAAAGTCTAATTGGTGAATCTGCAGTCTAGTCCAGGGCTTCTCAAACTATGGGTCGCGACCCCAAATGGGGTCGCGTAATGAAATTTTGGGGTCGTAATGGAATTCTAGTGCTGGTGGGTTGTAGTCTTGCCATGATGTCAATTGACCGCAACCGTCGGTGCGAACTGTCAAACGATAAAATATAATCAATCGTAACAATATTGATGCATTGTTACGCTATCATTGCTGTAACGTGCTGACCAAAAGTAACCTTACCGCTCGCATTATGATTTCAGAGTAGCTTATCAACTAGTTTCTGAAGGAACCAGTTACAAGATTAATTGACTATGGATCAGTGGTTAGGTTTCGTAGATTCATGCGGTAACAATTGCAAGCACAAAGAAAACAATTGATAAGTCAGAAAGAAAAAGAAAATATAATGATCAAAATGATCCGTTTTAATGTCATTAACGTGGATGTCCCCATAATGCAACAAAACTTTAATTGCAACAAAACTGTTGGTGTTTTATTTAAATCCAAGATGTTGAAACTTGACTTTAATCCGATCATATATTTAAATGAAAAACGTATCTGCTTTGAGACCTAGTGAAATATTTAGGAGTAATAATTAACGACTTGCTATCCGATGATGAAGACACGAAACGACAATTACGGTCGTTGTATTGTGCTGGAAACATGTTAAAAGCAAGGTTTTCCAAATGTTCGATTGCTGTTAAAAATGTGTTGTTTCGTTCCTATTGTATTCCTTTTTATGCCTGTCAACTATGGTGCAACTATCTTTCATCCAATAGTAATCGCTTACGTGTTGGATACAATAATTGTTGCAGAATGTTGTTTAATCTGCGGAGACGACGCAGCATCACCTCTGCATTCGTTGATAACAATACCACAACTTTTCAAGCTCTCATTCGTAAAAATTATACCAGTTTGTAACACGATGTAACTTGTTTTCCAATCAATGAATTAATGAAATAATGCCAACAGACTGTTACTATCAATCTTTGTAGGCTATGTGGTACAATGCAACTCAGCTCTCCACAACTTTTCAAGCTCTCATTCGTAAAAATTATACCAGTTTGTAACACGATGTAACTTGTTTTCCAATCAATGAATTTATGAAATAATGCCAACAGACTGTTACTATCAATCTTTGTATGTGGTACAATGCAACTCAGCTCTTCGGAGTTGAGTATCTGCTTTGTTTCTACATTTTATGTTTGATTGTAAAATGGACCATGTTGAGTCTGATGTAAATAAATAAATAAATAAATAAATGGGGTCGCATAGAAATATATTTTTCAAAATGGGGTCGCAGAGCAAAAAAGTTTGAGAAGCCCTGGTCTAGTCGACTGATACAGGTTAACTGAGCAATAAAAAAGTAGAGCATACTACCACATTAAATTCGCAAATTCAAGATCTTTCAATTCAAATTTAAAATTAATAAACTTGAATTTGTTAATTTAGTGTAGCACTCTCAACTTCTGTAGCTAACTACTCTAGGCTGTTGCTGAGCTGAGTCGGAGTCTGCCTCGCTTTCTGACCTAGTCTTGTTCTGACACGATCCCTGTTCCATATCTCGAAAGCTAACACCTCAATTGCTAAGGTAACAGGGATCAGTAGTCAGTGCAAAATTCTGCAAAATTCTTAGTATCCTTAGATAAGTAAAGTAACAGAAAATCCTTAGTAAAGTAACAGAAAACATATTTCGCACTTGCTAGTGCATCGTCAGTTCTAGCAATTGAGGTTTTAACACTCTCAACTTCTTTTGATTATTTTATCACACTACACAATACACATCCTTAGTAAAGTCAAAAGAAGATTTTAATAAAAAGTTTAGTGACAAAGTTTCATATTGGTAACTTATTAGTCTTGATTATTTCAGAACAAATATTTCAGAGAAGCAAAAGTACAAATTTTGTTTCAACATTTAAATTTTATAGGCTACAAACTGTTTGCGCAAATAAAACGATTGCTTTTTTACAAAAAACATATTTTGTGTAAAAAAAGTGAGCGCAAAGAAACGACACATCTTTAACCATCACTAAACAAAAGGGCCCACAAGTGGACTTCAGTGCAAGATGGTGTTCACACGGCCCTGGTCGTGACGTTGTATCAACGTGACACAAATGTCGGAAAATTGTAGATATCTCCCAACCCGATAGTCTAGCACGCTGGCAAACTTGGTTAAAAAATAAGTCCATCGCATCGCGAAGTATAGTTCGTGCAAGCCAACTTTATACAAGAGTCTGCAGTTGAGCAACTTAAAAGTTGTTGGTTTACCCTTTAGGGGTCTTGTCTATATACACAGGCCTTGCCAACGTGTGAATCTACAATAATGACTGGAGGCCGAATGTAATTAGGCGAAATGTCTTTTTCCCTTGAAATAATAACTATGAGAAACCAAATTGTTAAAGTGTGATCGTTGAATTTTAAACCGCTGCAAAATTCCTGGTTATAATCTAAAAAACTGTAAGTCTTTCTCTTTTACCAGTGTTGCCAGACGCTCCACAGATTTTCTGATCCAGTGTTAAAATCTAGTTCAATATTTGCATTGCAAAAGGCTTAAGAGCGGTACAAAAGTAATCCAAAATATACACAGACTATATTTTTCAACTACTACTCAGGCTATCAACTTGTGCCTATGAATTTATGTGATCATGTGTATCAGGTCGGCCTCCGGTAAAATTTAAGCTTGCCAGTTGGCATGGCCTCTGCATATAGGTCGCCTTGATAATGGTTTACCCCGATAGACATGGTTCATCTTGTTTATTTCAAGACTACAAAACGCTGTTTTAGAAGTTTAATTTTTACAATTAATTTTTTAACAAATCGACAAATGTTGTGGGGAACAACTCCTGCTCTTTGTTGAAGAAACACTATTTCCTCGATGATTTTATTAGCATATTTCCCTCAGTTTTTTTTAAGTGGCTTGTTTCTGTTAAATGTGTCCGGATTTTGGGACCAGGGCCCTCATGATGCAATTCTCAAATTATTCTCTCAACGGCCTTAACAACCCCTCACAACCAAAAAGCGTTGTCGAATCGAAATGAACGTTTTATTGAGTTTGTGAATGACGTCATCAAAAACAAGCAGTTGAATACCAGTTGAAGTAAACGAAAAAGTAAATTTGAAAAGCGGTAGCAAAGTAGTGTAAAAGTTTAATTGACCGTCAACAAATTATACATACAAATTTAGGCAAGTTTTTGCTTCGATTTCATATCAAAGCTGACCGTCGATAACAATCGGTTAAGATTCAGATATCATATTGGAATCAAATGAATAAATTGACACAACATATTGTACTTTGATAATAAAGCAAAAAAATCATTTTTCTTGGATACATTCCAATTTAAACTTGCACAGATTGATAGAAGATTGCTAACCAGATTTTTCTTGGGTAATAGCTGAAAAACAGAAAAAGCGTTATTCAGTTGCGTTTGACGGTTGTGTAGTAGTAGTAGTAGTAGTAGTAGTAGTAGTAGTAGTAGTAGTAGTAGTAGTAGTAGTAGTAGTAGTAGTAGTAGTAATAGTAGTAGTAGTACTGTAGTCTACTGCTCGTAGTTATGTAGTTTCTACCAATCAAACAAGCTGCAAAAATAGCAGTTTTGCTATGACGGTCCTAATCACATCTTGACCGATAGGTATTGGAAAAGTACCACGCATGAAAATAACTGCACGCCGATTCAATGTGTTCTTTTAGACAATGAGCGCTTAAAGGCGATTAAATCTAACAAAGGTTGAAGTTTAAACTTCGCAGGTTGAATCCAGGATTGATTGAATGTGGGGACTCTTTTCCCTCGGACCGAGAAAGCCTATTTTAAAGCTTAATCTTGAGTGTTCCGTACACCATAGCTATTTATGGAGGGCACCGGTCCAGTCACCGATATTGATGAATGGAAAAATTTTGTCCCTTGTCCGTCTGTCGGTTAAGCGCTCGACTTACGAAGAAACAGGAAGAACAAGAAATAAGGGCTCTGCTCTCCGGATGTGTTTTGGATGGCTAATAGTCGCGTTTAGTCGTAAAAACTTACTTTCTTTTGTCGGCAGCGTATTTTTTTCTTCGGTGGTGGTTTTCTTCAGTTTGCTTTTATCGAATTTTTCTACTTCAGAAACTGCAACACAAGGTTAAATTGAGCTTCGTTTTTGGAAAAATCATTGAAAATTAGCCTAACTGTGCTTAGTTTATCTTCACAAATGTTTCGTTTGAACACCACTGTACCGTCGTAAGGGGTCAAGTTTTGTTGCAGCGCTTTCAGAATTTTGTGATAAATTTGTGAGTGACTAACTAACCATGCTACCAATTTTCTAGGTCTAATTTTGAAGAGATATTTGAGTCTTAGATTTTTGGGGCACGATGATGAAATTAGCTTTTAGAGGCACGAAGAGGGATGGTAACAAGTTTAAACAAATCTCATGACGATTAGGAAACACTAAGAATATACAAAAATATATCATACCAAATACAAAGATGAAACTTACTGTCTGGCTTGTCTCCCATATTGATTAAACGTGCACAAAATAGCGACAAAAGGTTAGAAATATCCTAAAACAAATGCAGATTAATGGACATATGCTTCTGTCAAAAATATTTTCAATTTTTAAACGTATTGCGCACATGGTAGCTGGTTTACACACTATAGATCTTACCAAACATTGTGACCACTTTTCTTAATAAACGAGAACCTCAATTTACAAAAACAAAGCTGCTACAAATTATAAGGTACCATTCGTACCAATGCAGGCAATGGCAACTACAAAAGCCTATGCTATGAAATCTTCAAGTTCTTTTAAATGAAGGACAGTTTTCCTTTTAGAATATCGTTTTAACCCTGTTGTTGCTTATTTTGATCTTATATTAGGCTAAAATAAAGATAAAAACAGAAGCACGGAAGTCTCATTCCAAAGAACCACGCCCTTTTTTACTGCGGGTTTTACAGCAACAGCAGCATAACACCACCGCACTGAAAATCCCAACTTGCAAACTGAAATTATCTCGAACTTTTCCGCTGTAAAGCATCTGGCGCGTCATGCTGCCTTTCTCTTTTCACAATTGCAGCCTGTGAGAGAACTGTTCGTTTTCGTTGGATTATGGCTGGCTTGACATTTTATGAGAGCATCAATGACGTAATGTCTCATGAACAGCAAGACGATTTGCATTTGTTCATAATCTTATGTTGGAGAAATGTTGTACACGTGATATTCCCAGACAGCAAATCAGTCATTTTTTACATTGACATTGTCTGCAGATGTTGAATCAATGTAAAAAATGACTCATTTACTGTCTGGGTTCAGCCTTTGTCGCATACACGCTTGAGAGTTGTCGAGTTGCCTGCCAACAGACCAAAATCATTCATCGAGATAATTTAACTTTTGGCATTGTGGGGTTGCAAAACACTGAGTGATGAGAACTGGGATAGAACATGATTTGAGCTGAACGACATACGTTGCTCTCCAAGGTTGCCAGATGTTTCTCACAGGTTATGACGAGTTTTTATCATCGTTCACGACTCGTGTGCATCGTTCATTATTTTTTCATCGTTCACTTGCATTTGTGAGATGTGTACAGTGACGTACACAGGAGGGCCATTTAGCCATGACTCTCCCGTCTTGAAAAAAATGTAGATTTTTTAGCGTTTTGTAATGGTGTAGTACAGACATGTGCATGTGCAACCAGTGGGCCGCGGGCCGCACTGCGGCCCGCGTGGTGCTCAGCAAAATGTTAAAAGTTCATACTGTACTAGCCATCACTATTCGATGCAGTTTACATCAAAGCAATGGAAATTTTCACACGTTGTGCACAGAAATATTGCTCTTTGTGATGCAAGAATGCTGCGTTGCATAATTTCGCAATGCGAGATACCACTTAGAAAAAGCAAAAAGCTGTGTGGGCGTGGCATTATATACTGTAAATCAGGGCTACTCAACTAATGTTAGCAAAGGTACATTTTGACAAGTTGAAAATTTTTGCGGTCCTGTGAATACATATGCATACATATACAATCTATACATTATATACAATCAATACATATAATATCCGGTGCATACATATGCAATCACGAAAATTAAACAACCAGTAGCCTGCGAGCAGGCGCGGATTTATGGGGGGGGCCCAGGGGGCCCGGGCCCTCCCCGAAATTTTGTGAAAAATTGTATGTTTCCGCATCAAATGGTTTGATATGCTTCTAAACAGCTGATATTAGTCCCTCGGCATCACAATTGATGAAAATAGTTGTTTTAATGTCTATTTTCTAGCATATCGTATATGTCGTAGTATCATTGTTCATATCTGTTTAGCTTTTCCTTTCTTTTTAATTGATTTTCAAATTTTCTGGCCCCCCCCGAAAAAAACTCTTAGATTCGCGCCTGCCTGCGAGCACCGAAACACTTTTCAGGTAGTAGCCTAGCCTATGTAACACGACTTGGATTCTTGTCTGATACAAACAAGTAAATAAAAAAGGAAAAAATGTATTGTGTTTGTTTGTAGTGTAGCTGTGTGGATCGCAATCAGAGAAGACGGCAAAGCGCTTGGGGGTCTGGGGGCGAAACCCCCAGCTGCTTGGATAATCACAAAAAATTGCTTTTCTCTAATGGAAATCTGTTTAAAGAGGCCCTAAAATGTGGCAATGAGGTTATTCTTCCAGAAGCCCAAGGTCCACCTTCAACACCCAGAATGTCCGGATTCGGACCGCGGTCCGCCAGTTGAGTAGCTCTCCTAAAAATGTATAGTACCGACACCGTAGTTGATACTTGATGGAGTTGTTGGTGCTACATAGATAGTCTACTGTTGAAAACGATTTGGTGAACTTTTATAAAAACTATGTTATAGGGGGAAGCATCAGAATCTTGTCGATTATGTCTTAAAGGCATACTAAATGAAATTTTCAAACGGGAATTAGGCATTAAAATGCCTAAACTGAACACTCAAGAATACATTTCATAAAAAATTACTGAAAAAAAATTGTTTTCAATGGCGCTGGCAAGGCGCAAAGTCCAGTGTTTCATTTATTTTTTATTTTTTGCAAAATGACCAAAAAGTGGAAAAACTGCTCGAGAATTACGTCACCAGCGACTAGCAGTAGCATCATCAAAAGTCTTTTCGCGCGTTGGGTTGAAAAGTTCAGACGTGTTGCGTTCCAAGAATTTTCACATTGATTCAAGGCCTGGACACGTTGAATCCATGTAAAAAATGCTGATTACTCCACGCCTTCTGAATTGCCTTACTGAAATCGTTTCACATGACTTTGTGGAATTTGCCTTCAAAAACGTGTTTTTTTACATCTTCATTTTACATTGATTGAAGGCCTGAATACGTTGAATCTATGTAAAAGGCTGATTTACTATTTAAAGAACCTGATCTGCCATTTGAAATTCACGCGGTGAAAACTCTTGCCCGATCAGCTGATTGCTAGTCGCTGGTGACGTAGACTGTATAATCGCGCGCTTCGCTGCTCAAGCCCATTCCGGTTTTGAAAGCTCTGACAAAAGCACGCAGCTAGCTTTGTTTCAACCGTAAATTGAGTTGTGTCCTGGGGTAGCCTTTCTAGGTCTACCAAGGATTGCTTTGCTAGGTCTGTGCTTGTATGCCAGCTAGTTGAAAGCTTTGTTGTAATTTAAATTTACTTGTGTGCTTTGGTACGCCGCCTTACTAGGTCTGTGCTTGTATGCCGGCTAGTTGAAAGCTTTGTTTTAATTTAAATTTACTTGTGTGCTTTGGTACGCCGCCTTAGGCTACTATGTCTGCGGTTATACGCCAGCTAGCTTGTTAACTTATTTTAATTGCTTAATTAATTGTAATTAAAGTTGTGTCCTGAGATATTCCTTGCAGGTCTGTCAAGGATTTAGTTTAACTGGTAAAACTCTTTTGTCTTTGGGGTTAATACCTTGGTGCAAGGTACCATTGTTGTAGACAATCAACCATTGTGATTTTTGTCACCTTTGTTTTAAAGTTTAAGGATTTGTTTTGTTTAATCTTTGCTTCGAGGTGATTGGTTAATTTTTTGTACTGTCTTGGTTTGCGTGAGCAGCCACATAGGGTTGCATTTATCTTGTTGCAGGTTTGAAGAGCCAATATATTAAGGTCGTCTTTATCAAACCTCAACTCAAAAGAACCAAGGTAAGTAAAATTATTTTTAATATTGAGTTTTTGTTGCTTTGTTAATTGAAAGCGTGTCACCCTCGAGGAGCTTATCTCTTTCTGATAAAATCGTTTCCTCTGTTGAACTCCATACATTTTCTGACGCCTCACTGAGTGGATGTGGTGCATGCTGTTATGTTTTGATTCGTTACTCTGATTATTGTGTCACTTGTAATTGTTTTTTCTGAAAAAATCATGTGGCCGCGTTATCATTCAAAATTTTGTATTTGTCCCTCCAGTGAAAAAGGTTGCACATGCCTGATTGATTGATTGAATCTTTATCCTCGGACTTGGAAAGTTTCTTGCAGAGCTTAATCCTGACAGTTTCGCATACTTGTAGAGGCTTTGAATCACTGACGCAGGCCCGGTCACCGAGATTGATCACCTTAAGTTTCCGATTGTCGAAGTCTTGTTGCTGAGGAACTATTCCATCCATTAGGTGCCGCTAAATGGAGAGCAGTCCTTAACGTGCGTTGCTCAAGCGCACACCCCGAGAGTCGAACCAGCGCAGCTTGATCTTGAAGCTTCTTCGTTCCAGAAGTGACGCGCTAACCAATTGAGCTATCGGGGCGGCTATGATGTAGTAGTTCACTTCAAACACGTTATTATTCAAGAGTGGTCCTGAGACGGCAGGGCCGTATTAACCGCCTCTCGTACCCGGGAAGGGGTGACGGCTGTTTAGGGTTCCACTCATTTCAGTTTGTTTAATGTTTTTTGGCTAGTTGAAATGAAAAAAATGTTGTAAATATTGCTGCAGATACTCAATAGCTTAAATCATGCAAGGCCCTATTTATCGCTTCCAAAATCCCGGTTAGTGGGCCCATTGCCGTGTGTTTCTGAGCGCTCTGTTCCTCAAACATTCTACTCAGGTAATTATTGCCTTGTTTTCTACACCCTTTGATTTTACGCTTTCTTTAACAATTCGTTCAGTTCTGTTGTTGCAGCATTGTGTACTGTCATCATCATCATTAAGTTCCTTCCTCTGGTCGAGGGTTGGAGGCAATAAGACGCCAAGTTTCTCTGTTGTAAGATTTTTCTACTGCAGTTTTGTAGTTAAGTCCTGACCACTGACCAGTCTTCAATATCATTAGTCCAAATTCTTGGTGGTCTACGCCTATTTCGTTTGCCGTTCATTTTTCCTTCTGGTAGTTGTCTTTGAATAGAATATATATAGAATTTATAATATCAAAGCCCTATTTTGTACTGTAGGAAGGAGTTATTTATGTATTCTTTTCATTTGCAGATGTAGTTGCCTTTTATTTTAATAAAGCCTAATCCAGGTTGCCTACAAGTGTATTAAGTTCACTTCAATTCATTAAAATAAAAGCTATGCATAAGTTCCTGCAACCTCATGTGTTTGAAGTTGATACAAACTTCCCGGAAGCTTCGAGAAAGTGGCAGCATTGGAAACGAACGTTTTAAAATTATGTCACACGAATTGAGTTTTTTTTTTTTTTAGGGTGATGATACAGAAACCAAGCTTGACATTTTAGTAAATCTACGTCGCATGTTTATGCGCACATCAGCGAAAATGACACTTACGATAACGCCATTGCTCAGTTGGACACCCTTTACAATAAACCTATAAACGAATTTTTTATGCGACACCGACTTAATACATGCAGGCAAAAATTGGACGAACCCCTGGAAAGTTTTCTTCAAAGACAAAAACAGGCTAGCTCAGAGCTGACTGCAACTTGAATGAAGTTTCTGCAGCTCAAAACAAAGAATCAGCCATTCGAGACGCCTTTATTGCAGGAATTAGCCTACTGCAAGTTACACCAGACAAAGACTTCTTGAAGACAATGTCTTGGAACTACAAAGAGCGTTTGAAAAAGCTCGGTCGGCTTATGATGCCCAACGTAATGCCGAAGCGTACGTTATGCCCTCTGGCGATGAAACTTTGAATGATCCTCTAGCTATGTGTGAGTCACGTTCTTGGGATTCCCAATATAGCCACAAAACGCCACCTCGCAAAAGCGACTGCCTTGCAATAAAACATAAAAAATGCTTTTTTTGTGGTAGAAGACTTCATCCTAGAGACAATTGTCCTTCCAAAGAACAGATTTGCTACAAGTGTAACAAAAACGGCCACTTCGCTAATGCGTGCCGTTCGACGAGCAGTAACCCAACCGCTGCATGTCAATCAACAAGCTTGGCAGCTCTCACATCGATGTCTAAATCAGATGAAAACGTAAACGTATCCATTGAGTTCAATGGAAAAAAAGCCGAAAGCCTCATTGACACTGAGCGATTGACGTAGCTGAATTTAATGGATAACACTATCTAATTATTATAGATTGCTTTAGACTGGCCGTCAATTTATTTTATGAGGCATAGCACTACGTCTATTGTGGTCATCAACGCTTTGTATGATTATTTTACTCGCATTGCAATACCAGATGTTATTTTGTCTGACAACGGACCCCAATTCAAGTCTGAGAAATTCTCCAAATTTCTTCATCATGCTTCTACTCCAACTTACCGCAATCTAATGGGAAAGTTGAAGCAAGCGTTAAAAGCATGAAAAAGTTAATACGTCGTTCATGGACGCATCGCTACCTCGACGAAGATCAACTAGCAAAAGCTTTGCTGCAGTATCGAAACACGCCGTGTAAGAAGGACATCAGATTGTGGTACATCAGACTGTGGTACATTTATGGGAAATAGTTGTTGTAGACGACTACCGGAAATACACTGTTAAAACTGCTATCACCTGCTCAGAAGCTGTACGGACGACCGACTCAAGACACCCTTCGAGTAGGATCATCGGGCCTTCTCTCGTAAATGGAAGAGTGAGATGCAACAAGCTGAAATGTGAAACGATATGTCCGTAAAAAGACACCAAAGCTTACTACGACAATGATGCTCATCGTCTTCCTGAATTCCCAATGAGAACTTACGTCGCAGTACAAAATTTTAACATCAGACTGTGGTACATTTATGGGAAATAGTTGTTGTAGACGACTACCGGAAATACACTGTTAAAACTGCTAGCGGCCGATTGTTAATTAGAAACTGCAGATTCATTCGACGGAGGTTATCTGCGTCTATCTCCTGGTCCATCGAGACCCCATACCTTCCGATAGTGTCAACGTGGACTTGCCTGCTCGACCACGCGCGCCTTAACTTGACTGGTAGAATGTATTAATTTTGGTGTTGTTTTGTAGTGTCATTGAACTTAAGGGGTGGGGGGGAAGGTGTTGTAGTATTTGTAACAACATGCTGGAAGCACTGCCTGTTGCAATCAGCGCGAGGAATATCTGATTCTCCAAAGCTACATTCTTGCGCTGATTGCAACTCGTTTAATGTTTAGTTTAATCAGTTCAGTTGTAAAGAGATGATAATTGCCAAAAAAAAAATTTAAGTTTTGTTGATTTATTGAAATATTTGCAAAAATCCAACGTTGCGAAAACGCATTGTTTGTCACCCCGCTTGCTATTGCTGTTGTCGCAATTGATTCCTACAGACTTAAAACTTATATGTAGGCTATGTCTGTCTAATCTCTTGATCTTCCTAGCTATTATCTTCATCTGTTTAGTTATATGCATATCAGTTTGTGATCTGTCTGCAATGTTTTTTTTCTGAAATATTGTAATAATTAGTACACTAAGTCAGCTTAGCAGTTTGCAAGATTTATTGCTGGAAAAACGGTTACATTATCATGTACTCAATCGTAAAAACGTATTTACTCTTTGTGGTAATGTTGAGAGCATTTCAAATGTAAAGGAACATCGCATTTCTTGCAGACGTATACTGTTTGGCTCTGGCCTTGTCTGCATCTTCGGCGGCTTTTAGGTTCACTTGGAACGATATCATGAGCAATTTGATCAAACCGCATCTCTGCATTGATCGCATTTGTTAGCAATCGTTGTCTTCCTGTTTTTACAGAGGGACTCCATATTTTTTAAGCCAGGTTTGTACCAGTGATCTGGTAAAGGTCAGCTTGTCATGGCTGTAACCATTTACCCTTGCAAACAGCCAAGCGTTGTTCACACATACATTCAACATGTAGGAGAGGATTGAAAAGTGCCATTTCTTGCCTCGAATATTTATCCTGTATTGTGATATTTATCCTGTATGTTGATCCACACGATCGACCCCACCCATAAATCGATTGTACATGCTGATAAGCTTTGGCATGTTTACGGCTTTTTTTTTTCTGCAGTGGAGTATTGCTCTACTCGATTCATGGGTTGCATTCCATGCTCATTTTAAGCGATCGAAACAATCCCGCTATCGTTCCATCTTGCAACTAGAATATTTGTGTCTTTTTCTAAAAAGTGTTCTTCAGCACTACGAGGCATTTTTCCAAAGACTTTGATGTTGGAAAATGAGCATTATTTAGTCCTGTTGCTAAGGATTGTTCCAGTTGCTTTGTGTCCTCTAGATTCGATTTCTTTCATCAGTCGCAGAGACATCCAATCTCTTTTTCTTAAAAATGGAGACAAAAATAATTAACCACACGTGTGTTAAAACTAGAATTAGAAAAGTAGAACAACAATGTAATTTGCTTTCGACAACAATCACTAAATTAGGCCAACAGTTAGCACAAAAGATTTCCTGTAACACTGAAAAATTATTATGATATGGAAGATAAGTCAGGCTTGTGGGGTATCACTTGAAAACCTTCAACAGATCTTTGAAGCACATTGTAGAATTTTAATAAATAATATATAATTCTTAGTTTACAAATGAATTCTAACTGGATAACGGTTAAATATTTTTGCATGAGGTTTTCGTTATACTGTAATTATGTACGAAACTAATGTAATATGTTATAAAACATTCAAAGACAGATAGCAGATGGATTGAGTTGGGTCAGATCATAGTTTGTAAAGAAAACTTTATTTACAGATTAGCATATTTCATTATCAACACCAATCAATCCATAATAAAATGCAGAGCGTTCACACATCGAAAGCTCACGGTATGACAAACGTTGCGAAAACGCATCTTTCAGCGCATCTGTGATGACAAACGTTGCGAAAAAGCAACAAAAATTGCCACGCATTTTGAACACGAAAACACTTCTACTTAAAAAGCTTATACAAGCACTGAGTGTATAAGCTTTCTTTGCAAAAATTTTCTGAGACATTTCATGTCATTTGATACAGTGAAAAATATTTTCTTTTGCGAAACTTTCCAATTATTTTTGTTTGAAACAAACGTCATTAAAAATTGTCTTAGAAAGTTCTTTTACGTACTAAAAGTGAACACTAATGGAACAAAAAAAATTTCAAAAATCTTCTGCAAAATTTTTTCCTAAGATTTCATTTCATTGCATAGATTGAAAAAAAAATTTTTCCAAAACTTTTCAAAGTTTTTTTCATGCTGTTAAAGTTTTTTTTATGTTCAGTAGTAATGTTTTATCATTCCAAAACATGCTATCACCGCTAAAACTTGGTTTGAAGTTAAAAAGTTGTCAATTAACAAAAGTTCATTAAAAAGCTTATACAAGCACTGAGAGCTGCGTAGCTGCTTCATTTAAGGAGATAGCGTGTATTTTAAGTTAAAGTCGCACTCTAATTATTGTTTTTGACTAAAGTCATTGTAAATTGCCTGAGAAATTATATCCCACAAAAGTTTCGATTATCAAAAAAAAAATTTTTTTGCAAAAATTTTTCTAAGACATTTAATGTCATTTCATACAGTGAAAAATATTTTCTTTTGCGAAATTTTCCAATTCTTTTTGTTTAAAACAAACGTCATTAAAAATTGTCGAACATTAATGGAAAAAATTTAAGCAAAAGTTCATTAAAAAGTTTATACAAGCACTGAGAGCTGATTCATTTAAGGAGATAGCGTGTATTTTAAGTTAAAGTCGCACTCTAATTATTATTTTTGACTAAAGTCATTGTAAACTGCCTAAGAAATTATATGCTACACGAAGAGTTTCAATCATAAAAAAAAAAAAAATTTTCTCAAAAATCCTTTGCAAACATTTTTCTAGGACATTTCATATTTCATAACTCATTGCATACATTGAAAAATTTTTTTTTAAATATTTTCAAAGTTTTTTTCATACTGTTAAAGTTTTTTTTTATGTTCAGTAATAATGTTTTATCGTTCCAAAACATTTTAACACCGCTAAAACTTGGTTTGAAGTTAAAAAGTTGTCAATTAACAAAAGTTTATTAAAAAGCTTATACAAGCACTGAGAGCTGCGTAGCTGCTTTATTTAAGGAGATAGCGTGTATTTTAAGTTAAAGTCGCACTCTAATTATTGATTTTGACTAAAGTCATTGTAAATTGCCTAAGAAATTATATCCCACAAAAAGTTTCGATTATCAAAAAAAAAATATTTTTTCAAAAATCTTTTGCAAAAATTTTTCTAAGACATTTCATGTGATTTCATTTGTTTGACCGCTACTCCCCAGTGAAACAATTTTTTTTTTTGCGAAATTTTCCAATTCTTTTTGTTTGAAACAAACGTCATTAAAAATTGTCTTAGAAAGTTCTTTTACGTACTAAAAGTGAACTTTAATGGAACAAAAAAATTTTCAAAAATCCTCTGCAAAATTTTCTCTAAGACATTTCATCTCATTGCAGAGATTGAAAAAGAATTTTTTTTTCGAAACTTTTCAAAGTTTTTTACATACCGTACTGTGAAAATTTTTTTTTATGTTCAGTAATAATTTTTTATCGTTCCAAAACATGCTATCACCGCTAAAACTTGGTTTGAAGTTAAAAAGTTGTCAATTAACAAAAGTTCATTAAAAAGCTTATACAAGCACTGAGAGCTGCGTAGCTGCTTTATTTAAGAAGATAGCGTGTATTTTAAATTAAAGTCGCACTCTAATTATTGTTTTTGACTAAAGTCATTGTAAATTGCCTGAGAAATTATATCCCACACGAAGAGTTTCGATTATAAAAAAAAAAACTTTTTCAAAAATCTTTTGCAAAAATTTTTTTAGGACATTTCATAACTCATTGCAGAGATTGAAAAAATTTTTTTTTAAATATTTTCAAAGTTTTTTTCATATTGTTAAAGTCTCATTTTTATGTTCAGTAGTAATGTTTTATCGTTCCAAAGCATGTTAACACCGCTAAAACTTGGTTTGAAGTTAAAAAGTTGTCAATTAACAAAAGTCCATTAAAAGTTTATACAAGCACTGAGAGCTGCGTAGCTGCTTCATTTAAGGAGATGTTTTCATTTAAGGAATTATATCCCACAAAAAGTTTCGATTATCAAAAAAAAATATTTTTTCAAAAATCCATTGCAAAAATTTTTCTAAGACATTTCATGTCATTTCATACAGTGAAAAAGATTTCTTTAGTTTTTTCAATCTTTGCAATAAAATAAAATCTTCGAAAAAGTTTTGCAAAGGATTTTTGAAAAAATTTTTTCGAATAATGTTCACTTTTAGTACGTAAAAGAAGTTTCTGAGACAATTTTTAATGACGTTTGTTTCAAACAAAAAGAATTGGAAAGTTTCGCAAGAAATATATTTTTCACTGTATGAAATGACATGAAATGTCCTACAAAAATTTTTGCAAAGGAATTTAAAAAAAATTTTTTTGTTATAATCGAAACTCTTCGTGTAGGATATAATTTCCTAGGCAATTTACAATGACTTTAGTCAAAAACAATATTTAGAGTGCGACTTTAACTTAAAATACGCGCTCTCTCCTTAAATAAAGCAGCTACGCAGCACTGCTAACCTTTTTTTATCTTCAACATGTTAAAATTATAAAATTTAAATATTACGGAAGAATAGGAAATATTACTGCAAAAGGAATATGTCAGCTGCTACCTCTGTTTTGGCTTGCGTGTATGGTAAGCAGAATTGAAGAACTGCACTGCTGAGGTATGTAATCTTCATTTCAATGTTGATAGATTTTACAGATTGGTTGTCTTGCGCCCTTATCTGATGTTTAAATTGTTATTCCACCCATTATAAGCATGATTGAGTATAGTTTGCCCCACCCATGATTTTTTACCCCATTCCTGGGGCAAAAAAATAAACATATTTTAATAAACAAAGGTGCACCACCCATATACCCTTACAGCCAATGCAAAACAGATTTGTTTCAATGTTCACAGCACAATTTATACCAAAGTTTGTGTTTTTTGGCTTTTTTTCCCCACCATAGTGACTGCAGTACTGAGGTCCAAAAACACTCTCACTTTGTTTGCCAAAAAGTTTCTGTTGACCAATGTTATAGTATATCATCAACAGTATCATAGCCGATGCAGCCTTTGATGAACTAGATGCTCAGTTCGTAAATTTTTCCAGTGTTCCCTTTGTCGCGCAGTGTCCCAAAGTGTTCGTGGTTGGCTGATTGATGTATTGAAATTGGATATAAATGTTGTTCGTTGTCTGCCACGAGCACGTTTCCCGAGAAGGCGGCCGCTTAGACAGAGATTTTCGAAATCTTCTTTTCTGATAATGTGACCGAGAAATTTGAGTTGCCATTGAGTTATGTTGTTCAATAGTTCCTTGTCTTGATGTACCTGGTTTAAAACTTCTGCATTTGTGATGTGATCAGTATATGAAATCCTGAGCATTCTCCTGTAAAACCACATTTCAGCTGCTTCAATGTTACGCCTAGTTTCTGTGTTGAAGGTCCATGTTTCACAACCATACTGGAGAACAGACCACACTAACACTTTGAGAAGTCGCACCTTCAGAAGAATAGAAAGCTTGCGATCCAATAGAATAGGTCGTAGTCTATTAAAAGCGTCTTTAGTTAGGCCTATTCTTCTTCGTATCTCTCTCTTACATCGTGCGTCCGCTGTCAAGAGAGAACCAAGATATTTGAAAGAAGACACCTGTTCAATTGTGTTGCCTCTCTGGTGAAGTACAAAGTGGGGTTCAGGACTTTGTTTGTAGATAGTCATGTACTGTATTTTGTTTTTTTGTCATTAATTTCAATTCCATATTTTGCACTGATGTCTGAAGTTTTGTTAATTAGTGTTTGTAAACCGTCCGGGGATGTCGCTATGAGCACAGTGTCATCAGCATAGCGAATATTGTTTAATGAGATGCTGTTCACTAAAACTCCCTCATCAATACCTTCTATTTCTCTGAGAATCATTTCACTATACAAGTTAAACAGATCTGGTGACATCACACAGCCTTGTCTGACCCCACGTTGAATTTCAAAATATCTAGACAGACCTTCCGGTAGGCGAACTGCAGCTTGTTGTTGGTAATACACATTCTTAATTATGCGTAGGTCCTTGTGATCAACGTTAATGTTGTTCAGCATCTCAAAAAGCTGTTCGTGACGAACTTTATCGAAGGCTTTTTTTAAATCTACAAATGCTAGATATAGGTCTTGTTGGACTTCGATTGCTCTTTCACCAAGCATTCTCATCGTAAAGATTGCGTTGGTTGTTCCCCTGTCTTTCATGAAGCCAAATTGATTGCCCCCTATTTTTGGAAGCAATTGCCTTCTTAAGCGTTGGAGGATGATCTTTAGCAGCAATTTCACAGTGTGTGAGATCAGACTAATAGTGCGATGTTTGTCACAATCAAGTGTTCCTGGAACTTTGGGTAGTGCAATGAATACTGATTTCAACATGTCCTCAGGAATCACACCACTTTCATATATTCTGTCAAAGAGCTTCCATATGATGTCTTCTTCGTCCTTCGATGTCTTCTTCGTCCAGGGCTTTAAGCATTTCCACACAGATTTCATCTTGCTCAGCTGCTTTTCCTGTTTTCATTTGATGCAGAGCCCACTTAACTTCGGCTTTCAAGATCGGTGGACCTGTCACATCTCGAGATGCGTCTTCAGTAAGCTTGCTTCTGCTCGCATCCCGAAAGAGGTCCTGTATATATTCCTCCCGCCTCTGAGTTACATCTTTTGGGTCATGAAGGATGTCTCCATTTGCCGCTCTGATACACTTCGATGTTGGTGCTGATTTTTTGCCTACAAGCTCGCTTATCTTTTTGAACATGTTTTTCCCATCAAGTCGAAGTTTCTCAGTTTCTAGACATTTTTCTTCAAGCCATTTTTCTTTAGCTGTATGACATTCTTTTTTAATTTCACGGTTTACTAAACGATATTGTATTGGATCTTGTTTCAATTTACGACGTTTGTCCATTAAATTTCTTATTTCAGAATTGAACCAATAAGTTGAAGTTTTCTTGCTCTGGTCCATCTTAGGAATATTAGTGTATGCGGCTTCCTTGATAACAGTCGAATATACATTCCAGAAAGTTTCGGGGTCTTGCAGCAAAGTATCTGGCAAGTTTTTCAGGACATCATGTTTGAAGTTTGCACAAACATCTAAATCACCGAGAGACTGTAGGTTAAACTTTATTTTTGGTTTTGGTTTTTGGATGCACTTGAAAAACAGTTGGAATCTTGCAACGACTGAATTGTGGTCCGAGTGAATATCTGCTCCTGGGTATGCATGGCAATCTTTAACAGCATTCCTGTATCGAGTACTGATCAAAATGTAATCTATTTGATTTCTTGCTCTGTCTCCAGGGCTTGTCCAGGTGTACCTTCTTCTTCGATGTACGTTAAACCAAGTGTTAGTAATTGTCAGGTTTTTGTCCCTACACCAGTCAACCAGCCTGTCACCTCTCTCATTTCGTTCACCAAGCCCAAACTGACCAACAATTTTACTTTCCTCCATACATCCAACTTTGGCATTAAAGTCTCCCATAACCATTGTAACTTCATTTTGTTCGCAAGTTTTGTAGAGATCATTCAAAGACTCATAGAACTTATTGATTTCATGTTCGTCCGAGTCAGCTGTGGGAGCATATACAACTATAATGTTTACGTTGAAAGGACTTGATTTGAGTTTCACCATTAGCATTCGTTCATTCTTTGGCCAGAAGGAGAGCACTGACTTTGCTAATTGCTCAGACAGTATTAGAGCTACTCCATGTTGATGTTTTAAGCCGGATGAATTGAAAATCCTTCTTTTATTTTTAGTAAATTCTCCCGAATTAGTCCAAATTTCACATAAACCCAAGTAATCAAGTTTCATTCGGTCTAGCTCTACCAACACGTTATCTAACTTTCCTGCTTGGTGGAGTGTTCTAACATTCCATGTTCCAATTCTAGATATTTTTTTTCTAAAGTTTCTTGCATTGTTTGAGTTGGCATAATGTACCACGGTTGCTGAATGACGATCCCGCGGACCCCGTGGCCAGTGCTCTGCCTGTGGCACTTGTAAAGATCCTGCGTTACCGGACGCGACACCTGCACGCATTGAGCGGCGACTGGTCTCGTTTACGTCATTTGTGTTTCTTTTAACTTGTTGCATCATAGTTAACTAGGCCGAATACTGGTGTGGGTGGCCTATGTATCCTTCCCCAGGGGACGATATTGGTTCAAGAGGAGATGTCGTCAGCAAGAACTCCTCTCTATCCAGGAGCGCCGGTGATTGAAAATCGATCACACACGTGGAGGCTCCGTCCCAATAGCTCCCAATATACTTTTGTTTAACAAAAGTTTAGAGTATATATACTCTTGTTTAACAAAGCGTTTCCTTTATAGAATTGAATAGTACACTAAAAGATTTTCTAAGCTTTTAGATGTTAAACAAAATGATGTATGTTATCATTATGCTACGTGCATATAGTCATTTGGCTTTCAGAAACATCGAAAAAGTGTTCGCTTGCTTTTACCACGGGACAACATTCTTCTTGGTGGGAAGCTCTCTCGAAATCGTCCCACCACAACCCTGCTATGGCCTTTGGGCCGTTGAGCGTTAGGTAGCTCCAGTGTATTCCAAGTTTATGATTTTATTTTTCCATGAAATTTTAAACATTCTTCTATAACTCCACATTTCAAATGCCTAAGTCGTTTTACCATTTCTGATGACAATGTCCATGTTTCTTCGTTGTATAGTAACGTAGTCCAGATGATTCGTTTTCGAGTGTTGACGTTAATTTTGCGTAGTTTTAATGTATTTTTCATTTTTACGTAGTTGTTTCTTGCTATTTTTATCTGTTTCAATACTTACGTAGCGGATCTGCCATTTTCATGTATAGTGTGTCTCAGATAAGTAAAACATTTGCTTTGTTAGACCAGCATTCTGTCAATAGTAGGCTAATATTTAAACTTGGTGTATTTTAATTTAAATCACTTTGACCACATTACAGCTTATTAATTCTTAAACTTTCATATATCATACATGCACCAATATGCTTATCGTCGCTACTCGCTATCATTCTTTATGAAACAGCTTTATTAAGCAATGATATTGCGACTGTTCTCGACCATACCATTGTGTTGTTTTACTTCTCGTTATCTTTCAGCTATCTTTAGAACCACTGAACATCATAACAGCTGTGCATTACTATGACACCACACCTGCATTATTTTACATTATTTGAATTTCTTGATGCTATCAATTGTGTACGCTTTACGCTTGAAGACAACCAAGCATCTTCCAAGTCTACAGTAGGCCAATTACCTTTGTAAATCGGTTCTGACGTTTTTATTGTATTAATTTTGTGATGTAAACTGTTTGATCCGAAATAAACCAGATTCAGAAAAATAACTGTACTATATTATTTAGCTTTCGATGTCACACCCCTGGTTGCCCTTTTACCACCCCTGAAACACTAAACATCCACATTACATGTACACGAAACATTCACAGTACATGTATTTAGTTTCCAATGTCACACCCATGGTTTTCCTTTCTACCATCCCTGAAATAAAAGAGAAAAAAACGAGATGCAAAGAGCAAAACCAAAGTCAATTTGATGTCCAAAGTGCAGCCATATGTCGAAAGCGCGTCCGGATGTCGTAGGGCTGTCGAAAGCGAAAACGAGATGTCGAAAGCGCAGTTTTTAGCTGTTAAAAGCGAAAAAAATTGATATGTTTTGCTAGGTTCTTCTCCTATCTGGATGTCAAATACGAAAAACATTGCAAAAAATTGAGCCTGAAGAAACCTAGGATTAGGTTTCCGAGCGAAAACTTAAAACCCAAGTCAACAGTCAAAACTTAGAAAAATTTAGAAAAAACTTATTTTTCACTGTATGTAATCAGTTCTAAAATGTCTTAGAGAAATATTTGCAAACAAATTTAAAAAAAAAATTTTCTCAATAATGTTCACTGTTAGTACGTAAAAAAACTTTCTTAGACAATTTTTAATGACGTTAGTTCCAAACTAAAAGAATTAGATAGCTTCGCAAAAAAAAAATTATTTTTCACTGTATGAAATGTCTTAAAATATTTTTGAAACATTTTTTTGAAAAGACAATTTTTTTTCAACAATGTTCACTTTTAGTACGTAAAAAAACATTCTTAGACAATTTTTAATGACGTTAGTTCCAAACTAAAAGAATTAGATAGTTTCGCAAAAAAAAATTATTTTTCACTGTATGAAATGTCTTGGAAAAAATTTTTTGAAAAGACAATTTTTTTTCAATAAAGTTCATATTTAGTACATAAAAAAAGTTTCTTAGACAATTTTTAATGACGTTAGTTCCAAACTAAAAGAATTAGATGGTTTCGCAAAAAAAATTATTTTTCACTGTATGAAATGTCTTGGAAAAATTTTTTTAAAAAGACAATTTTTTTTCAATAATGTTCATTTTTAGTACGTAAAAAAACTTTCTTAGACAATTTTTAATGACGTTAGTTCCAAACTAAAAGAATTAGATAGTTTCGCAAAACAAATTATTTTTCACTGTATGAAATGTCTTAGAAAAATTTTTGTAAAGTTTTTTTGAAAAGACAATTTTTTTCAATAATGTTCACTTTTAGTACGTAAAAAAACTTTCTTAGACACTTTTTAATGACGTTAGTTCCAAACTAAAAGAATTAGATAGTTTCGCAAAAAAAAATTATTTTTCACTGTATGAAATGTCTTAGAAAATTTTTTGAAAAATTTTTTTAGAAAGACAATTTTTTATCAATAATGTTCACTTTTAGTACATAAAAAAACTTTCTTAGACAATTTTTAATGACGTTAGTTCCAAACTAAAAGAATTAGATAGTTTCGCAAAAAAAATTTATTTTTCACTGTATGAAATGTCTTAGAAAAATTTTTATAAGAGTTTTTTGAAAAGACAATTTTTTTTCAATAATGATCACTTTTAGTACGTAAAAACACTTTCTTAGACAATTTTTAATGACGTTAGTTCCAAACTAAAAGAATTAGATAGTTTCGCAAAAAAAAATTATTTTTCACTGTATGAAATGTCTTGGAAAAAGTTTTTTGAAAAGACATTTTTTTTCAATATTGTCCATTTTTAGTACGTAAAAAAACTTTCTTAGACAATTTTTAATGACGTTAGTTCCAAACTAAAAGAATTAGATAGTTTCGCAAAAACAAATTATTTTTCACTGTATGAAATGTCTTAGAAAATTTTTTTTATAAAGACAATTTTTTTTCAATAATGTTCATTTTTAGTACGTAAAAAAACTTTCTTAGACAATTTTTAATGACGTTAGTTCCAAACTAAAAGAATTAGATAGTTTCGCAAAAAAAAATTATTTTTCACTTTATGAAATGTCTTGGAAAAATTTTTTTATAAAGACAATTTTTTTTCAATAATGTTCATTTTTAGTACGTAAAAAAACTTTCTTAGACAATTTTTAATGACGTTAGTTCCAAACTAAAAGAATTAGATAGTTTCGCAAAAAAAAATTATTTTTCACTGTATGAAATGTCTTAGAAAAATTTTTGAAAAGTTTTTTTGAAAAGACAATTTTTTTCAATAATGTTCACTTTTAGTACGTAAAAAAACTTTCTTAGACACTTTTTAATGACGTTAGTTCCAAACTAAAAGAATTAGATAGTTTCGCAAAACAAATTATTTTTCACTGTATGAAAAGTCTTAGAAAAATTTTTGAAAATTTTTTTTGAAAAGACAATTTTTTTTCAATAATGTTCACTTTTAGTACGTAAAAAAACTTTCTTAGACAATTTTTAATGACGTTAGTTCCAAACTAAACGAATTAAATAGTTTCGCAAATAAAAAATTATTTTTCACTGTATGAAATGTCTTAGAAATATTTTGAAACATTTTTTTGAAAAGAAAATTTTTTTTCAACAATGTTCACTTTTAGTACGTAAAAAAACTTTCTTAGACAATTTTTAATGACGTTAGTTCCAAACTAAAAGAATTAGATAGTTTCGCAAAAAAAAATTATTTTTCACTGTATGAAATGTCTTGGAAAAAATTTTTTGAAAAGACAATTTTTTTTCAATAAAGTTCATTTTTACTACGTAAAAAAACTTTCTTAGACAATTTTTAATGACGTTAGTTCCAAACTAAAAGAATTAGATAGTTTCGCAAAAAAAATTATTTTTCACTGTATGAAATGTCTTGGAAAAATTTTTTTAAAAAGACAATTTTTTTTCAGTAATGTTCATATTTAGTACATAAAAAAAGTTTCTTAGACAATTTTTAATGACGTTAGTTCCAAACTAAAAGAATTAGATAGTTTCGCAAAAAAAATTATTTTTCACTGTATGAAATGTCTTGGAAAAATTTTTTTAAAAAGACAATTTTTTTTCAATAATGTTCATTTTTAGTACACAAAAAAACTTTCTTAGACAATTTTTAATGACGTTAGTTCCAAACTAAAAGAATTAGATAGTTTCGCAAAAAAAATTATTTTTCACTGTATGAAATGTCTTAGAAAAATTTTTGTAAAGTTTTTTTGAAAAGACAATTTTTTTCAATAATGTTCACTTTTAGTACGTAAAAAAACTTTCTTAGACACTTTTTAATGACGTTAGTTCCAAACTAAAAGAATTAGATAGTTTCGCAAAAAAAATTTATTTTTCACTGTATGAAATGTCTTAGAAAAATTTTTATAAGAGTTTTTTGAAAAGACAATTTTTTTTCAATAATGATCACTTTTAGTACGTAAAAAAAGTTTCTTAGACAATTTTTAATGACGTTAGTTCCAAACTAAAAGAATTAGATAGTTTCGCAAAAAAAATTATTTTTCACTGTATGAAATGTCTTGGAAAAATTTTTTTAAAAAGACAATTTTTTTTCAGTAATGTTCATATTTAGTACATAAAAAAAGTTTCTTAGACAATTTTTAATGACGTTAGTTCCAAACTAAAAGAATTAGATAGTTTCGCAAAAAAAATTATTTTTCACTGTATGAAATGTCTTGGAAAAATTTTTTTAAAAAGACAATTTTTTTTCAATAATGTTCATTTTTAGTACGTAAAAAAACTTTCTTAGACAATTTTTAA
This sequence comes from Aplidium turbinatum, assembly GCF_918807975.1. Taxonomy (NCBI): domain Eukaryota; kingdom Metazoa; phylum Chordata; class Ascidiacea; order Aplousobranchia; family Polyclinidae; genus Aplidium; species Aplidium turbinatum. Next base: position 35,056,369 of record NC_137477.1, read on the forward strand.
TGACGTTAGTTCCAAACTAAAAGAATTAGATAGTTTCGCAAAAAAAATTATTTTTCACTGTATGAAATGTCTTAGAAAAATTTTTGTAAAGTTTTTTTGAAAAGACAATTTTTTTCAATAATGTTCACTTTTAGTACGTAAAAAAACTTTCTTAGACACTTTTTAATGACGTTAGTTCCAAACTAAAAGAATTAGATAGTTTCGCAAAAAAAATTTATTTTTCACTGTATGAAATGTCTTAGAAAAATTTTTATAAGAGTTTTTTGAAAAGACAATTTTTTTTCAATAATGATCACTTTTAGTACGTAAAAAAACTTTCTTAGACAATTTTTAATGACGTTAGTTCCAAACTAAAAGAATTAGATAGTTTCGCAAAAAAAAATTATTTTTCACTGTATGAAATGTCTTGGAAAAAGGTTTTTGAAAAGACATTTTTTTTCAATATTGTCCATTTTTAGTACGTAAAAAAACTTTCTTAGACAATTTTTAATGACGTTAGTTCCAAACTAAAAGAATTAGATAGTTTCGCAAAAAAAAATTATTTTTTAATGTATGAACCCAGCTAGAAAGCTACGTATATTACACGTTGATTTTTGGTTGATTTTAGGTAGTATGGTATCTTAGGTAGAATTCAGGTGTTATTAAGGAGTTTGTGTACACCAACACAAATTCACTTGTTTAAAAAACATTTTTTTAGAGACATATTTTAGCTATCATTTAGTATGACTAGTTTGTAAATATGATTCTAGAAGTTTTATCAGGGATTATTTTTTGAATATAACGCTTGCAAAAATAACACGTGTTTTCCACGTATATTACACGTGTTCAAAATCCTATGATTATTTGACTAATTTTTAAGGTATATAAGGTAAAATCACACCCAGAAGAGGGCATACAAAAGAGAAAAAATGTTTACCCGAGCAGAAGGATGTTTTACCGGGATTTTTTGTATTTTGATTATATGTTGTTTCCACGTGTATTGCACGTTTCCATCTGTTGAAAAGTAACACGTATTTTCCATGTATATTAAACGTGTTGAAGTTCTTTCGTTCATTTGGGCAATTTTTAATCTGTGTTAGGTAAAACTACCTCCCAAGGACGGTATAAACAGAAAGAATTCTCCACTCAAGTGGATTGGTGTCAACCACGCTCCTCCGCATTTTTTAGGATATAAGTTAGATTATGTGTTTTTGTAGGTGTCTTTACACGTTTTTATTACGTTATGTAAAAAGGAAACTTCATGACATTTTTTAGTCGCAAATTAATGTGATCTTTTAACGATAGTTCTTAGTGTAAATTTAAGTGGTCTCGCTTACTGATATTAAACAATTACTTACTAAGGTTTGGTACGGTAGCCACTTTAACAAGTCGAAATTCTGCCACTAAAAATGACTAGAATGAAACCGCCAACCAATCATAAGCCCGGTTTAAGTGACGTAAAAATGACGAAAAGAAGATGATAGAAAGCAAATTAAGTGATGGATTTTTTGTCAGCTGGTTGGTTTAGGGGTTTTGTCAGCTGGTTGGCTTTCATTGACGCGGGTTCGATTCCCACCACTGCTATTGCTCTTTTTCTTCTCTAATTCCAAATAAAGTTCAAAACAAGCGTTAACTCTCCGAATGAGTGCTAGAAGGGTCACAATTGGACAGTAGCCTCTTATACCAATATGTGTTATACAAATGTGTTAAATAAATACAAATGTGTTAAATTGTTGATTTCAGATACGGTACGCGGAAATTAGGTAGAATGTGGGTGTAAAAACACGTAAAATCCACCACCAAATATACGCGTAATACACGTGAAATAGTGTCAACACTTATACGTGTATTATACGTGAAAATTAACGTATAATACACGACCCAAGGAACTTAGAATCTACGTGTCAGATACGAGGAAATTAGGTGTAATGCGGGTGTAAAACACGTAAAATCCACAACCAGATATACGTGTAATACACGTGAAATAGTGTCTACACATATGCGTGTAGTATACGTGAAAATTAACGTATAATACACGACCCAAGGTACATAGAATCTACGTGTCAGATACGAGGAAATTAGGTGTAATGCGGGTGTACAACACGTAAAATCCACCACCAAATATACGTGGAAAACACGTGTATTAGTGTTGTCAGATACGAGGAAATTAGGTGTAATGCGGGCGTAAAACACGTAAAATCCACCACCAAATATACGTGTAATGCACGTGAAATAGTGTCTACACATATGCGTGTATTATACGTGAAAATTAACGTATAATACACGACCCAAGGTACGTAGAATCTACGTGTCAGATACGAGGAAATTAGGTGTAATGCGGGTGTAAAACACGTAAAATCCACCACCAAATATACGTGGAAAACACGTGTATTAGTGTTGTCAGATACGAGGAAATTAGGTGTAATGCGGGCGTAAAACACGTAAAATCCACCACCAAATACACGTGTAATGCACGTGAAATAGTGTCTACACATATGCGTGTATTATACGTGAAAATTAACGTATAATACACGACCCAAGGTACGTAGAATCTACGTGTAATACACGTGAAATTTCTAGCTGGGAAATGTCTTGGAAAAAATTTTTTGAAAAGACAATTTTTTTTCAATAAAGTTCATATTTAGTACATAAAAAAAGTTTCTTAGACAATTTTTAATGACGTTAGTTCCAAACTAAAAGAATTAGATAGTTTCGCAAAAAAAATCATTTTTCACTGTATGAAATGTCTTAGAAAAATTTTTTTAAAAAGACAATTTTTTTTCAATAATGTTCATTTTTAGTACGTAAAAAAACTTTCTTAGACAATTTTTAATGACGTTAGTTCCAAACTAAAAGAATTAGATAGTTTCGCAAAAAAAATTATTTTTCACTGTATGAAATGTCTTAGAAAAATTTTTGAAAAGTTTTTTTGAAAAGACAATTTTTTTCAATAATGTTCATTTTTAGTACGTAAAAAAACTTTCTTAGACACTTTTTAATGACGTTAGTTCCAAACTAAAAGAATTAGATAGTTTCGCAAATAAAAATTATTTTTCACTGTATGAAATGTCTTAGAAAATTTTTTGAAAAATTTTTTTAGAAAGACAATTTTTTATCAATAATGTTCACTTTTAGTACATAAAAAAACTTTCTTAGACAATTTTTAATGACGTTAGTTCCAAACTAAAAGAATTAGATAGTTTCGCAAAAAAAATTTATTTTTCACTGTATGAAATGTCTTAGAAAAATTTTTATAAGAGTTTTTTGAAAAGACAATTTTTTTTCAATAATGATCACTTTTAGTACGTAAAAAAACTTTTTTAGACAATTTTTAATGACGTTAGTTCCAAACTAAAAGAATTAGATAGTTTCGCAAAAAAAAATTATTTTTCACTGTATGAAATGTCTTGGAAAAAGTTTTTTGAAAAGACAATTTTTTTTCAATAATGTCCATTTTTAGTACGTAAAAAAACTTTCTTAGACAATTTTTAATGACGTTAGTTCCAAACTAAAAGAATTAGATAGTTTCGCAAAAACAAATTATTTTTCACTTTATGAAATGTCTTGGAAAATTTTTTTTATAAAGACAATTTTTTTTCAATAATGTTCATTTTTAGTACGTAAAAAAACTTTCTTAGACAATTTTTAATGACGTTAGTTCCAAACTAAAAGAATTAGATAGTTTCGCAAAAGAAAATTATTTTTTACTTTATGAAATGTCTTGGAAAAATTTTTTTATAAAGACAATTTTTTTTCAATAATGTTCATTTTTAGTACGTAAAAAAACTTTCTTAGACAATTTTTAATGACGTTAGTTCCAAACTAAAAGAATTAGATAGTTTCGCAAAAAAAAATTATTTTTCACTGTATGAAATGTCTTGGAAAAAAATTTTTGAAAAGACAATTTTTTTTCAATAATGTTCATTTTTAGTACGTAAAAAAACTTTCTTAGACAATTTTTAATGACGTTAGTTCCAAACTAAAAGAATTAGATAGTTTCGCAAAAAAAAAATATTTTTCACTGTATGAAATGTCTTATAAAAATTTTTGAAAAAATTTTTTGAAAAGACAATTTTTTTTCAATAATGTTCATTTTTAGTACACAAAAAAACTTTCTTAGACAATTTTTAATGACGTTAGTTCCAAACTAAAAGAATTAGATAGTTTCGCAAAAAAAATTATTTTTCACTGTATGAAATGTCTTAGAAAAATTTTTGTAAAGTTTTTTTGAAAAGACAATTTTTTTCAATAATGTTCACTTTTAGTACGTAAAAAAACTTTCTTAGACACTTTTTAATGACGTTAGTTCCAAACTAAAAGAATTAGATAGTTTCGCAAAAAAAATTTATTTTTCACTGTATGAAATGTCTTAGAAAAATTTTTATAAGAGTTTTTTGAAAAGACAATTTTTTTTCAATAATGATCACTTTTAGTACGTAAAAAAAGTTTCTTAGACAATTTTTAATGACGTTAGTTCCAAACTAAAAGAATTAGATAGTTTCGCAAAAAAAATTATTTTTCACTGTATGAAATGTCTTGGAAAAATTTTTTTAAAAAGACAATTTTTTTTCAGTAATGTTCATATTTAGTACATAAAAAAAGTTTCTTAGACAATTTTTAATGACGTTAGTTCCAAACTAAAAGAATTAGATAGTTTCGCAAAAAAAATTATTTTTCACTGTATGAAATGTCTTGGAAAAATTTTTTTAAAAAGACAATTTTTTTTCAATAATGTTCATTTTTAGTACGTAAAAAAACTTTCTTAGACAATTTTTAATGACGTTAGTTCCAAACTAAAAGAATTAGATAGTTTCGCAAAAAAAATTATTTTTCACTGTATGAAATGTCTTAGAAAAATTTTTGTAAAGTTTTTTTGAAAAGACAATTTTTTTCAATAATGTTCACTTTTAGTACGTAAAAAAACTTTCTTAGACACTTTTTAATGACGTTAGTTCCAAACTAAAAGAATTAGATAGTTTCGCAAAAAAAATTTATTTTTCACTGTATGAAATGTCTTAGAAAAATTTTTATAAGAGTTTTTTGAAAAGACAATTTTTTTTCAATAATGATCACTTTTAGTACGTAAAAAAACTTTCTTAGACAATTTTTAATGACGTTAGTTCCAAACTAAAAGAATTAGATAGTTTCGCAAAAAAAAATTATTTTTCACTGTATGAAATGTCTTGGAAAAAGGTTTTTGAAAAGACATTTTTTTTCAATATTGTCCATTTTTAGTACGTAAAAAAACTTTCTTAGACAATTTTTAATGACGTTAGTTCCAAACTAAAAGAATTAGATAGTTTCGCAAAAAAAAATTATTTTTTAATGTATGAACCCAGCTAGAAAGCTACGTATATTACACGTTGATTTTTGGTTGATTTTAGGTAGTATGGTATCTTAGGTAGAATTCAGGTGTTATTAAGGAGTTTGTGTACACCAACACAAATTCACTTGTTTAAAAAACATTTTTTTAGAGACATATTTTAGCTATCATTTAGTATGACTAGTTTGTAAATATGATTCTAGAAGTTTTATCAGGGATTATTTTTTGAATATAACGCTTGCAAAAATAACACGTGTTTTCCACGTATATTACACGTGTTCAAAATCCTATGATTATTTGACTAATTTTTAAGGTATATAAGGTAAAATCACACCCAGAAGAGGGCATACAAAAGAGAAAAAATGTTTACCCGAGCAGAAGGATGTTTTACCGGGATTTTTTGTATTTTGATTATATGTTGTTTCCACGTGTATTGCACGTTTCCATCTGTTGAAAAGTAACACGTATTTTCCATGTATATTAAACGTGTTGAAGTTCTTTCGTTCATTTGGGCAATTTTTAATCTGTGTTAGGTAAAACTACCTCCCAAGGACGGTATAAACAGAAAGAATTCTCCACTCAAGTGGATTGGTGTCAACCACGCTCCTCCGCATTTTTTAGGATATAAGTTAGATTATGTGTTTTTGTAGGTGTCTTTACACGTTTTTATTACGTTATGTAAAAAGGAAACTTCATGACATTTTTTAGTCGCAAATTAATGTGATCTTTTAACGATAGTTCTTAGTGTAAATTTAAGTGGTCTCGCTTACTGATATTAAACAATTACTTACTAAGGTTTGGTACGGTAGCCACTTTAACAAGTCGAAATTCTGCCACTAAAAATGACTAGAATGAAACCGCCAACCAATCATAAGCCCGGTTTAAGTGACGTAAAAATGACGAAAAGAAGATGATAGAAAGCAAATTAAGTGATGGATTTTTTGTCAGCTGGTTGGTTTAGGGGTTTTGTCAGCTGGTTGGCTTTCATTGACGCGGGTTCGATTCCCACCACTGCTATTGCTCTTTTTCTTCTCTAATTCCAAATAAAGTTCAAAACAAGCGTTAACTCTCCGAATGAGTGCTAGAAGGGTCACAATTGGACAGTAGCCTCTTATACCAATATGTGTTATACAAATGTGTTAAATAAATACAAATGTGTTAAATTGTTGATTTCAGATACGGTACGCGGAAATTAGGTAGAATGTGGGTGTAAAAACACGTAAAATCCACCACCAAATATACGCGTAATACACGTGAAATAGTGTCAACACTTATACGTGTATTATACGTGAAAATTAACGTATAATACACGACCCAAGGAACTTAGAATCTACGTGTCAGATACGAGGAAATTAGGTGTAATGCGGGTGTAAAACACGTAAAATCCACCACCAGATATACGTGTAATACACGTGAAATAGTGTCTACACATATGCGTGTAGTATACGTGAAAATTAACGTATAATACACGACCCAAGGTACATAGAATCTACGTGTCAGATACGAGGAAATTAGGTGTAATGCGGGTGTACAACACGTAAAATCCACCACCAAATATACGTGGAAAACACGTGTATTAGTGTTGTCAGATACGAGGAAATTAGGTGTAATGCGGGCGTAAAACACGTAAAATCCACCACCAAATATACGTGTAATGCACGTGAAATAGTGTCTACACATATGCGTGTATTATACGTGAAAATTAACGTATAATACACGACCCAAGGTACGTAGAATCTACGTGTCAGATACGAGGAAATTAGGTGTAATGCGGGTGTAAAACACGTAAAATCCACCACCAAATATACGTGGAAAACACGTGTATTAGTGTTGTCAGATACGAGGAAATTAGGTGTAATGCGGGCGTAAAACACGTAAAATCCACCACCAAATACACGTGTAATGCACGTGAAATAGTGTCTACACATATGCGTGTATTATACGTGAAAATTAACGTATAATACACGACCCAAGGTACGTAGAATCTACGTGTAATACACGTGAAATTTCTAGCTGGGAAATGTCTTGGAAAAAATTTTTTGAAAAGACAATTTTTTTTCAATAAAGTTCATATTTAGTACATAAAAAAAGTTTCTTAGACAATTTTTAATGACGTTAGTTCCAAACTAAAAGAATTAGATAGTTTCGCAAAAAAAATCATTTTTCACTGTATGAAATGTCTTAGAAAAGTTTTTTTAAAAAGACAATTTTTTTTCAATAATGTTCATTTTTAGTACGTAAAAAAACTTTCTTAGACAATTTTTAATGACGTTAGTTCCAAACTAAAAGAATTAGATAGTTTCGCAAATAAAAATTATTTTTCACTTTATGAAATGTCTTAGAAAAATTTTTGAAAAGTTTTTTTGAAAAGACAATTTTTTTCAATAATGTTCACTTTTAGTACGTAAAAAAACTTTCTTAGACACTTTTTAATGACGTTAGTTCCAAACTAAAAGAATTAGATAGTTTCGCAAATAAAAATTATTTTTCACTTTATGAAATGTCTTAGAAAATTTTTTGAAAAATTTTTTTAGAAAGACAATTTTTTATCAATAATGTTCACTTTTAGTACATAAAAAAACTTTCTTAGACAATTTTTAATGACGTTAGTTCCAAACTAAAAGAATTAGATAGTTTCGCAAAAAAAATTTATTTTTCACTGTATGAAATGTCTTAGAAAAATTTTTATAAGAGTTTTTTGAAAAGACAATTTTTTTTCAATAATGATCACTTTTAGTACGTAAAAAAACTTTTTTAGACAATTTTTAATGACGTTAGTTCCAAACTAAAAGAATTAGATAGTTTCGCAAAAAAAAATTATTTTTCACTGTATGAAATGTCTTGGAAAAAGTTTTTTGAAAAGACAATTTTTTTTCAATATTGTCCATTTTTAGTACGTAAAAAAACTTTCTTAGACAATTTTTAATGACGTTAGTTCCAAACTAAAAGAATTAGATAGTTTCGCAAAAACAAATTATTTTTCACTGTATGAAATGTCTTAGAAAATTTTTTTTTTAAAGACAATTTTTTTTCAATAATGTTCATTTTTAGTACGTAAAAAAACTTTCTTAGACAATTTTTAATGACGTTAGTTCCAAACTAAAAGAATTAGATAGTTTCGCAAAAAAAAATTATTTTTCACTTTATGAAATGTCTTGGAAAAATTTTTTTATAAAGACAATTTTTTTTCAATAATGTTCATTTTTAGTACGTAAAAAAACTTTCTTAGACAATTTTTAATGACGTTAGTTCCAAACTAAAAGAATTAGATAGTTTCGCAAAAAAAAATTATTTTTCACTGTATGAAATGTCTTGGAAAAAATTTTTTGAAAAGACAATTTTTTTTCAATAAAGTTCATTTTTAGTACATAAAAAAACTTTCTTAGACAATTTTTAATGACGTTAGTTCCAAACTAAAAAAATTAGATAGTTTCGAAAAAAAAATTATTATTTTTCACTGCATGAAATGTCTTGGAATAATTTTTTTAAAAAGACAATTTTTTTTCAGTAATGTTCATTTTTAGTACGTAAAAAAAGTTTCTTAGACAATTTTTAATGACGTTAGTTCCAAACTAAAAGAATTAGATAGTTTCGCAAAAAAAATTTATTTTTCACTGTATGAAATGTCTTAGAAAAATTTTTGAAAAGTTTTTTTGAAAAGACAATTTTTTTCAATAATGTTCACTTTTAGTATGTAAAAAAACTTTATTAGACACTTTTTAATGACGTTAGTTCCAAACTAAAAGAATTAGATAGTTTCGCAAAAAAAAATTATTTTTCACTGTATGAAATGTCTTAGAAAATTTTTTGAAAAGTTTTTTTGGAAAGACAATTTTTTATCAATAATGTTCACTTTTAATACGTAAAAAAAGTTTCTTAGACAATTTTTAATGACGTTAGTTCCAAACTAAAAGAATTAGATAGTTTCGCAAAAAAAAAATTATTTTTCACTGTATGAAATGTCTTAGAATAATTTTTGAAAAAGTTTTTTGAAAAGACAATTTTTTTTCAATAATGTTCACTTTTAGTACGTAAAAAAACTTTCTTAGACAATTTTTAATGACGTTACATCCAAACTAAAAGAATTAGATAGTTTCGCAAAAACAAATTATTTTTCACTGTATGAAACGTCTTGGAAAAAATTTTTTGAAAAGACAATTTTTTTTCAATATTGTTCATTTTTAGTACGTAAAAAAACTTTCTTAGACAATTTTTAATGACGTTAGTTCCAAACTAAAAGAATTAGATAGTTTCGCAAAAAAAAAATATTTTTCACTGTATGAAATGTCTTAGAAAAATTTTTGAAAAAGTTTTTTGAAAAGACAATTTTTTTTCAATAATGTTCACTTTTAGTACGTAAAAAAACTTTCTTAGACAATTTTTAATGACGTTAGTTCCAAACTAAAAGAATTAGATAGTTTCGCAAAAAAAATTATTTTTCACTGTATGAAATGTCTTGGAAAAATTTTTTTAAAAAGAAAATTTTTTTTCAATAATGTTCATTTTTAGTACGTAAAAAAACTTTCTTAGACAATTTTTACTGACGTTAGTTCCAAACTAAAAGAATTAGATAGTTTCGCAAAAAAAAAATTATTTTTCACTGTATGAAATGTCTTAAAAAATTTTTGAAACATTTTTTTGAAAAGACAATTTTTTTTCAACAATGTTCACTTTTAGTACGTAAAAAAACTTTCTTAGACAATTTTTAATGACGTTAGTTCCAAACTAAAAGAATTAGATAGTTTCGCAAAAAAAAATTATTTTTCACTGTATGAAATGTCTTGGAAAAAAATTTTTGAAAAGACAATTTTTTTTCAATAATGTTCATTTTTAGTACGTAAAAAAACTTTCTTAGACAATTTTTAATGACGTTAGTTCCAAACTAAAAGAATTAGATAGTTTCGCAAAAAAAAAATATTTTTCACTGTATGAAATGTCTTATAAAAATTTTTGAAAAAATTTTTTGAAAAGACAATTTTTTTTCAATAAAGTTCATTTTTAGTACATAAAAAAACTTTCTTAGACAATTTTTAATGACGTTAGTTCCAAACTAAAAGAATTAGATAGTTTCGCAAAAAAAATTATTTTTCACTGTATGAAATGTCTTGGAAAAATTTTTTTAAAAAGACAATTTTTTTTCAGTAATGTTCATTTTTAGTACGTAAAAAAACTTTCTTAGACACTTTTTAATGACGTTAGTTCCAAACTAAAAGAATTAGATAGTTTCGCAAAAAAAAATTATTTTTTAATGTATGAACCCAGCTAGAAAGCTACGTATATTACACGTTGATTTTTGGTTGATTTTAGGTAGTATGGTATCTTAGGTAGAATTCAGGTGTTATTAAGGAGTTTGTGTACACCAACACAAATTCACTTGTTTAAAAAACATTTTTTTAGAGACATATTTTAGCTATCATTTAGTATGACTAGTTTGTAAATATGATTCTAGAAGTTTTATCAGGGATTATTTTTTGAATATAACGCTTGCAAAAATAACACGTGTTTTCCACGTATATTACACGTGTTCAAAATCCTATGATTATTTGACTAATTTTTAAGGTATATAAGGTAAAATCACACCCAGAAGAGGGCATACAAAAGAGAAAAAATGTTTACCCGAGCAGAAGGATGTTTTACCGGGATTTTTTGTATTTTGATTATATGTTGTTTCCACGTGTATTGCACGTTTCCATCTGTTGAAAAGTAACACGTATTTTCCATGTATATTAAACGTGTTGAAGTTCTTTCGTTCATTTGGGCAATTTTTAATCTGTGTTAGGTAAAACTACCTCCCAAGGACGGTATAAACAGAAAGAATTCTCCACTCAAGTGGATTGGTGTCAACCACGCTCCTCCGCATTTTTTAGGATATAAGTTAGATTATGTGTTTTTGTAGGTGTCTTTACACGTTTTTATTACGTTATGTAAAAAGGAAACTTCATGACATTTTTTAGTCGCAAATTAATGTGATCTTTTAACGATAGTTCTTAGTGTAAATTTAAGTGGTCTCGCTTACTGATATTAAACAATTACTTACTAAGGTTTGGTACGGTAGCCACTTTAACAAGTCGAAATTCTGCCACTAAAAATGACTAGAATGAAACCGCCAACCAATCATAAGCCCGGTTTAAGTGACGTAAAAATGACGAAAAGAAGATGATAGAAAGCAAATTAAGTGATGGATTTTTTGTCAGCTGGTTGGTTTAGGGGTTTTGTCAGCTGGTTGGCTTTCATTGACGCGGGTTCGATTCCCACCACTGCTATTGCTCTTTTTCTTCTCTAATTCCAAATAAAGTTCAAAACAAGCGTTAACTCTCCGAATGAGTGCTAGAAGGGTCACAATTGGACAGTAGCCTCTTATACCAATATGTGTTATACAAATGTGTTAAATAAATACAAATGTGTTAAATTGTTGATTTCAGATACGGTACGCGGAAATTAGGTAGAATGTGGGTGTAAAAACACGTAAAATCCACCACCAAATATACGCGTAATACACGTGAAATAGTGTCAACACTTATACGTGTATTATACGTGAAAATTAACGTATAATACACGACCCAAGGAACTTAGAATCTACGTGTCAGATACGAGGAAATTAGGTGTAATGCCGGTGTAAAACACGTAAAATCCACCACCAGATATACGTGTAATACACGTGAAATAGTGTCTACACATATGCGTGTAGTATACGTGAAAATTAACGTATAATACACGACCCAAGGTACATAGAATCTACGTGTCAGATACGAGGAAATTAGGTGTAATGCGGGTGTACAACACGTAAAATCCACCACCAAATATACGTGGAAAACACGTGTATTAGTGTTGTCTGATACGAGGAAATTAGGTGTAATGCGGGCGTAAAACACGTAAAATCCACCACCAAATATACGTGTAATGCACGTGAAATAGTGTCTACACATATGCGTGTATTATACGTGAAAATTAACGTATAATACACGACCCAAGGTACGTAGAATCTACGTGTCAGATACGAGGAAATTAGGTGTAATGCGGGTGTAAAACACGTAAAATCCACCACCAAATATACGTGGAAAACACGTGTATTAGTGTTGTCAGATACGAGGAAATTAGGTGTAATGCGGGCGTAAAACACGTAAAATCCACCACCAAATACACGTGTAATGCACGTGAAATAGTGTCTACACATATGCGTGTATTATACGTGAAAATTAACGTATAATACACGACCCAAGGTACGTAGAATCTACGTGTAATACACGTGAAATTTCTAGCTGGGAAATGTCTTGGAAAAAATTTTTTGAAAAGACAATTTTTTTTCAATAAAGTTCATATTTAGTACATAAAAAAAGTTTCTTAGACAATTTTTAATGACGTTAGTTCCAAACTAAAAGAATTAGATAGTTTCGCAAAAAAAATCATTTTTCACTGTATGAAATGTCTTAGAAAAATTTTTTTAAAAAGACAATTTTTTTTCAATAATGTTCATTTTTAGTACGTAAAAAAACTTTCTTAGACAATTTTTAATGACGTTAGTTCCAAACTAAAAGAATTAGATAGTTTCGCAAAAAAAATTATTTTTCACTGTATGAAATGTCTTAGAAAAATTTTTGAAAAGTTTTTTTGAAAAGACAATTTTTTTCAATAATGTTCACTTTTAGTACGTAAAAAAACTTTCTTAGACACTTTTTAATGACGTTAGTTCCAAACTAAAAGAATTAGATAGTTTCGCAAATAAAAATTATTTTTCACTTTATGAAATGTCTTAGAAAATTTTTTGAAAAATTTTTTTAGAAAGACAATTTTTTATCAATAATGTTCACTTTTAGTACATAAAAAAACTTTCTTAGACAATTTTTAATGACGTTAGTTCCAAACTAAAAGAATTAGATAGTTTCGCAAAAAAAATTTATTTTTCACTGTATGAAATGTCTTAGAAAAATTTTTATAAGAGTTTTTTGAAAAGACAATTTTTTTTCAATAATGATCACTTTTAGTACGTAAAAAAACTTTTTTAGACAATTTTTAATGACGTTAGTTCCAAACTAAAAGAATTAGATAGTTTCGCAAAAAAAAATTATTTTTCACTGTATGAAATGTCTTGGAAAAAGTTTTTTGAAAAGACAATTTTTTTTCAATATTGTCCATTTTTAGTACGTAAAAAAACTTTCTTAGACAATTTTTAATGACGTTAGTTCCAAACTAAAAGAATTAGATAGTTTCGCAAAAACAAATTATTTTTCACTGTATGAAATGTCTTAGAAAATTTTTTTTATAAAGACAATTTTTTTTCAATAATGTTCATTTTTAGTACGTAAAAAAACTTTCTTAGACAATTTTTAATGACGTTAGTTCCAAACTAAAAGAATTAGATAGTTTCGCAAAAAAAAATTATTTTTCACTTTATGAAATGTCTTGGAAAAATTTTTTTATAAAGACAATTTTTTTTCAATAATGTTCATTTTTAGTACGTAAAAAAACTTTCTTAGACAATTTTTAATGACGTTAGTTCCAAACTAAAAGAATTAGATAGTTTCGCAAAAAAAAATTATTTTTCACTGTATGAAATGTCTTGGAAAAAATTTTTTGAAAAGACAATTTTTTTTCAATAAAGTTCATTTTTAGTACATAAAAAAACTTTCTTAGACAATTTTTAATGACGTTAGTTCCAAACTAAAAAAATTAGATAGTTTCGAAAAAAAAATTATTATTTTTCACTGCATGAAATGTCTTGGAATAATTTTTTTAAAAAGACAATTTTTTTTCAGTAATGTTCATTTTTAGTACGTAAAAAAAGTTTCTTAGACAATTTTTAATGACGTTAGTTCCAAACTAAAAGAATTAGATAGTTTCGCAAAAAAAATTTATTTTTCACTGTATGAAATGTCTTAGAAAAATTTTTGAAAAGTTTTTTTGAAAAGACAATTTTTTTCAATAATGTTCACTTTTAGTATGTAAAAAAACTTTATTAGACACTTTTTAATGACGTTAGTTCCAAACTAAAAGAATTAGATAGTTTCGCAAAAAAAAATTATTTTTCACTGTATGAAATGTCTTAGAAAATTTTTTGAAAAGTTTTTTTGGAAAGACAATTTTTTATCAATAATGTTCACTTTTAATACGTAAAAAAACTTTCTTAGACAATTTTTAATGACGTTAGTTCCAAACTAAAAGAATTAGATAGTTTCGCAAAAAAAAAATTATTTTTCACTGTATGAAATGTCTTAGAATAATTTTTGAAAAAGTTTTTTGAAAAGACAATTTTTTTTCAATAATGTTCACTTTTAGTACGTAAAAAAACTTTCTTAGACAATTTTTAATGACGTTACATCCAAACTAAAAGAATTAGATAGTTTCGCAAAAACAAATTATTTTTCACTGTATGAAACGTCTTGGAAAAAATTTTTTGAAAAGACAATTTTTTTTCAATATTGTTCATTTTTAGTACGTAAAAAAACTTTCTTAGACAATTTTTAATGACGTTAGTTCCAAACTAAAAGAATTAGATAGTTTCGCAAAAAAAAAATATTTTTCACTGTATGAAATGTCTTAGAAAAATTTTTGAAAAAGTTTTTTGAAAAGACAATTTTTTTTCAATAATGTTCACTTTTAGTACGTAAAAAAACTTTCTTAGACAATTTTTAATGACGTTAGTTCCAAACTAAAAGAATTAGATAGTTTCGCAAAAAAAATTATTTTTCACTGTATGAAATGTCTTGGAAAAATTTTTTTAAAAAGATAATTTTTTTTCAATAATGTTCATTTTTAGTACGTAAAAAAACTTTCTTAGACAATTTTTACTGACGTTAGTTCCAAACTAAAAGAATTAGATAGTTTCGCAAAAAAAAAATTATTTTTCACTGTATGAAATGTCTTAAAAAATTTTTGAAACATTTTTTTGAAAAGACAATTTTTTTTCAACAATGTTCACTTTTAGTACGTAAAAAAACTTTCTTAGACAATTTTTAATGACGTTAGTTCCAAACTAAAAGAATTAGATAGTTTCGCAAAAAAAAATTATTTTTCACTGTATGAAATGTCTTGGAAAAAATTTTTTGAAAAGACAATTTTTTTTCAATAAAGTTCATATTTAGTACATAAAAAAAGTTTCTTAGACAATTTTTAATGACGTTAGTTCCAAACTAAAAGAATTAGATGGTTTCGCAAAAAAAATTATTTTTCACTGTATGAAATGTCTTGGAAAAATTTTTTTAAAAAGACAATTTTTTTTCAATAATGTTCATTTTTAGTACGTAAAAAAACTTTCTTAGACAATTTTTAATGACGTTAGTTCCAAACTAAAAGAATTAGATAGTTTCGCAAAAAAAAATTATTTTTCACTGTATGAAATGTCTTGGAAAAAATTTTTTGAAAAGACAATTTTTTTTCAATAAAGTTCATTTTTAGTACATAAAAAAACTTTCTTAGACAATTTTTAATGACGTTAGTTCCAAACTAAAAAAATTAGATAGTTTCGAAAAAAAAATTATTATTTTTCACTGCATGAAATGTCTTGGAATAATTTTTTTAAAAAGACAATTTTTTTTCAGTAATGTTCATTTTTAGTACGTAAAAAAAGTTTCTTAGACAATTTTTAATGACGTTAGTTCCAAACTAAAAGAATTAGATAGTTTCGCAAAAAAAATTTATTTTTCACTGTATGAAATGTCTTAGAAAAATTTTTGAAAAGTTTTTTTGAAAAGACAATTTTTTTCAATAATGTTCACTTTTAGTATGTAAAAAAACTTTATTAGACACTTTTTAATGACGTTAGTTCCAAACTAAAAGAATTAGATAGTTTCGCAAAAAAAAATTATTTTTCACTGTATGAAATGTCTTAGAAAATTTTTTGAAAAGTTTTTTTGGAAAGACAATTTTTTATCAATAATGTTCACTTTTAATACGTAAAAAAACTTTCTTAGACAATTTTTAATGACGTTAGTTCCAAACTAAAAGAATTAGATAGTTTCGCAAAAAAAAAATTATTTTTCACTGTATGAAATGTCTTAGAATAATTTTTGAAAAAGTTTTTTGAAAAGACAATTTTTTTTCAATAATGTTCACTTTTAGTACGTAAAAAAACTTTCTTAGACAATTTTTAATGACGTTACATCCAAACTAAAAGAATTAGATAGTTTCGCAAAAACAAATTATTTTTCACTGTATGAAACGTCTTGGAAAAAATTTTTTGAAAAGACAATTTTTTTTCAATATTGTTCATTTTTAGTACGTAAAAAAACTTTCTTAGACAATTTTTAATGACGTTAGTTCCAAACTAAAAGAATTAGATAGTTTCGCAAAAAAAAAATATTTTTCACTGTATGAAATGTCTTAGAAAAATTTTTGAAAAAGTTTTTTGAAAAGACAATTTTTTTTCAATAATGTTCACTTTTAGTACGTAAAAAAACTTTCTTAGACAATTTTTAATGACGTTAGTTCCAAACTAAAAGAATTAGATAGTTTCGCAAAAAAAATTATTTTTCACTGTATGAAATGTCTTGGAAAAATTTTTTTAAAAAGATAATTTTTTTTCAATAATGTTCATTTTTAGTACGTAAAAAAACTTTCTTAGACAATTTTTAATGACGTTAGTTCCAAACTAAAAGAATTAGATAGTTTCGCAAAAAAAAAATTATTTTTCACTGTATGAAATGTCTTAAAAAATTTTTGAAACATTTTTTTGAAAAGACAATTTTTTTTCAACAATGTTCACTTTTAGTACGTAAAAAAACTTTCTTAGACAATTTTTAATGACGTTAGTTCCAAACTAAAAGAATTAGATAGTTTCGCAAAAAAAAATTATTTTTCACTGTATGAAATGTCTTGGAAAAAATTTTTTGAAAAGACAATTTTTTTTCAATAAAGTTCATATTTAGTACATAAAAAAAGTTTCTTAGACAATTTTTAATGACGTTAGTTCCAAACTAAAAGAATTAGATGGTTTCGCAAAAAAAATTATTTTTCACTGTATGAAATGTCTTGGAAAAATTTTTTTAAAAAGACAATTTTTTTTCAATAATGTTCATTTTTAGTACGTAAAAAAACTTTCTTAGACAATTTTTAATGACGTTAGTTCCAAACTAAAAGAATTAGATAGTTTCGCAAAACAAATTATTTTTCACTGTATGAAATGTCTTAGAAAAATTTTTGTAAAGTTTTTTTGAAAAGACAATTTTTTTCAATAATGTTCACTTTTAGTACGTAAAAAAACTTTCTTAGACACTTTTTAATGACGTTAGTTCCAAACTAAAAGAATTAGATAGTTTCGCAAAAAAAAATTATTTTTCACTGTATGAAATGTCTTAGAAAATTTTTTGAAAAATTTTTTTAGAAAGACAATTTTTTATCAATAATGTTCACTTTTAGTACATAAAAAAACTTTCTTAGACAATTTTTAATGACGTTAGTTCCAAACTAAAAGAATTAGATAGTTTCGCAAAAAAAATTTATTTTTCATTGTATGAAATGTCTTAGAAAAATTTTTATAAGAGTTTTTTGAAAAGACAATTTTTTTTCAATAATGATCACTTTTAGTACGTAAAAACACTTTCTTAGACAATTTTTAATGACGTTAGTTCCAAACTAAAAGAATTAGATAGTTTCGCAAAAAAAAATTATTTTTCACTGTATGAAATGTCTTGGAAAAAGTTTTTTGAAAAGACATTTTTTTTCAATATTGTCCATTTTTAGTACGTAAAAAAACTTTCTTAGACAATTTTTAATGACGTTAGTTCCAAACTAAAAGAATTAGATAGTTTCGCAAAAACAAATTATTTTTCACTGTATGAAATGTCTTAGAAAATTTTTTTTATAAAGACAATTTTTTTTCAATAATGTTCATTTTTAGTACGTAAAAAAACTTTCTTAGACAATTTTTAATGACGTTAGTTCCAAACTAAAAGAATTAGATAGTTTCGCAAAAAAAAATTATTTTTCACTTTATGAAATGTCTTGGAAAAATTTTTTTATAAAGACAATTTTTTTTCAATAATGTTCATTTTTAGTACGTAAAAAAACTTTCTTAGACAATTTTTAATGACGTTAGTTCCAAACTAAAAGAATTAGATAGTTTCGCAAAAAAAAATTATTTTTCACTGTATGAAATGTCTTAGAAAAATTTTTGAAAAGTTTTTTTGAAAAGACAATTTTTTTCAATAATGTTCACTTTTAGTACGTAAAAAAACTTTCTTAGACACTTTTTAATGACGTTAGTTCCAAACTAAAAGAATTAGATAGTTTCGCAAAACAAATTATTTTTCACTGTATGAAAAGTCTTAGAAAAATTTTTGAAAATTTTTTTTGAAAAGACAATTTTTTTTCAATAATGTTCACTTTTAGTACGTAAAAAAACTTTCTTAGACAATTTTTAATGACGTTAGTTCCAAACTAAACGAATTAAATAGTTTCGCAAATAAAAAATTATTTTTCACTGTATGAAATGTCTTAGAAATATTTTGAAACATTTTTTTGAAAAGAAAATTTTTTTTCAACAATGTTCACTTTTAGTACGTAAAAAAACTTTCTTAGACAATTTTTAATGACGTTAGTTCCAAACTAAAAGAATTAGATAGTTTCGCAAAAAAAAATTATTTTTCACTGTATGAAATGTCTTGGAAAAAATTTTTTGAAAAGACAATTTTTTTTCAATAAAGTTCATTTTTACTACGTAAAAAAACTTTCTTAGACAATTTTTAATGACGTTAGTTCCAAACTAAAAGAATTAGATAGTTTCGCAAAAAAAATTATTTTTCACTGTATGAAATGTCTTGGAAAAATTTTTTTAAAAAGACAATTTTTTTTCAGTAATGTTCATATTTAGTACATAAAAAAAGTTTCTTAGACAATTTTTAATGACGTTAGTTCCAAACTAAAAGAATTAGATAGTTTCGCAAAAAAAATTATTTTTCACTGTATGAAATGTCTTGGAAAAATTTTTTTAAAAAGACAATTTTTTTTCAATAATGTTCATTTTTAGTACACAAAAAAACTTTCTTAGACAATTTTTAATGACGTTAGTTCCAAACTAAAAGAATTAGATAGTTTCGCAAAAAAAATTATTTTTCACTGTATGAAATGTCTTAGAAAAATTTTTGTAAAGTTTTTTTGAAAAGACAATTTTTTTCAATAATGTTCACTTTTAGTACGTAAAAAAACTTTCTTAGACACTTTTTAATGACGTTAGTTCCAAACTAAAAGAATTAGATAGTTTCGCAAAAAAAATTTATTTTTCACTGTATGAAATGTCTTAGAAAAATTTTTATAAGAGTTTTTTGAAAAGACAATTTTTTTTCAATAATGATCACTTTTAGTACGTAAAAAAAGTTTCTTAGACAATTTTTAATGACGTTAGTTCCAAACTAAAAGAATTAGATAGTTTCGCAAAAAAAATTATTTTTCACTGTATGAAATGTCTTGGAAAAATTTTTTTAAAAAGACAATTTTTTTTCAGTAATGTTCATATTTAGTACATAAAAAAAGTTTCTTAGACAATTTTTAATGACGTTAGTTCCAAACTAAAAGAATTAGATAGTTTCGCAAAAAAAATTATTTTTCACTGTATGAAATGTCTTGGAAAAATTTTTTTAAAAAGACAATTTTTTTTCAATAATGTTCATTTTTAGTACGTAAAAAAACTTTCTTAGACAATTTTTAATGACGTTAGTTCCAAACTAAAAGAATTAGATAGTTTCGCAAAAAAAATTATTTTTCACTGTATGAAATGTCTTAGAAAAATTTTTGTAAAGTTTTTTTGAAAAGACAATTTTTTTCAATAATGTTCACTTTTAGTACGTAAAAAAACTTTCTTAGACACTTTTTAATGACGTTAGTTCCAAACTAAAAGAATTAGATAGTTTCGCAAAAAAAATTTATTTTTCACTGTATGAAATGTCTTAGAAAAATTTTTATAAGAGTTTTTTGAAAAGACAATTTTTTTTCAATAATGATCACTTTTAGTACGTAAAAAAACTTTCTTAGACAATTTTTAATGACGTTAGTTCCAAACTAAAAGAATTAGATAGTTTCGCAAAAAAAAATTATTTTTCACTGTATGAAATGTCTTGGAAAAAGGTTTTTGAAAAGACATTTTTTTTCAATATTGTCCATTTTTAGTACGTAAAAAAACTTTCTTAGACAATTTTTAATGACGTTAGTTCCAAACTAAAAGAATTAGATAGTTTCGCAAAAAAAAATTATTTTTTAATGTATGAACCCAGCTAGAAAGCTACGTATATTACACGTTGATTTTTGGTTGATTTTAGGTAGTATGGTATCTTAGGTAGAATTCAGGTGTTATTAAGGAGTTTGTGTACACCAACACAAATTCACTTGTTTAAAAAACATTTTTTTAGAGACATATTTTAGCTATCATTTAGTATGACTAGTTTGTAAATATGATTCTAGAAGTTTTATCAGGGATTATTTTTTGAATATAACGCTTGCAAAAATAACACGTGTTTTCCACGTATATTACACGTGTTCAAAATCCTATGATTATTTGACTAATTTTTAAGGTATATAAGGTAAAATCACACCCAGAAGAGGGCATACAAAAGAGAAAAAATGTTTACCCGAGCAGAAGGATGTTTTACCGGGATTTTTTGTATTTTGATTATATGTTGTTTCCACGTGTATTGCACGTTTCCATCTGTTGAAAAGTAACACGTATTTTCCATGTATATTAAACGTGTTGAAGTTCTTTCGTTCATTTGGGCAATTTTTAATCTGTGTTAGGTAAAACTACCTCCCAAGGACGGTATAAACAGAAAGAATTCTCCACTCAAGTGGATTGGTGTCAACCACGCTCCTCCGCATTTTTTAGGATATAAGTTAGATTATGTGTTTTTGTAGGTGTCTTTACACGTTTTTATTACGTTATGTAAAAAGGAAACTTCATGACATTTTTTAGTCGCAAATTAATGTGATCTTTTAACGATAGTTCTTAGTGTAAATTTAAGTGGTCTCGCTTACTGATATTAAACAATTACTTACTAAGGTTTGGTACGGTAGCCACTTTAACAAGTCGAAATTCTGCCACTAAAAATGACTAGAATGAAACCGCCAACCAATCATAAGCCCGGTTTAAGTGACGTAAAAATGACGAAAAGAAGATGATAGAAAGCAAATTAAGTGATGGATTTTTTGTCAGCTGGTTGGTTTAGGGGTTTTGTCAGCTGGTTGGCTTTCATTGACGCGGGTTCGATTCCCACCACTGCTATTGCTCTTTTTCTTCTCTAATTCCAAATAAAGTTCAAAACAAGCGTTAACTCTCCGAATGAGTGCTAGAAGGGTCACAATTGGACAGTAGCCTCTTATACCAATATGTGTTATACAAATGTGTTAAATAAATACAAATGTGTTAAATTGTTGATTTCAGATACGGTACGCGGAAATTAGGTAGAATGTGGGTGTAAAAACACGTAAAATCCACCACCAAATATACGCGTAATACACGTGAAATAGTGTCAACACTTATACGTGTATTATACGTGAAAATTAACGTATAATACACGACCCAAGGAACTTAGAATCTACGTGTCAGATACGAGGAAATTAGGTGTAATGCGGGTGTAAAACACGTAAAATCCACAACCAGATATACGTGTAATACACGTGAAATAGTGTCTACACATATGCGTGTAGTATACGTGAAAATTAACGTATAATACACGACCCAAGGTACATAGAATCTACGTGTCAGATACGAGGAAATTAGGTGTAATGCGGGTGTACAACACGTAAAATCCACCACCAAATATACGTGGAAAACACGTGTATTAGTGTTGTCAGATACGAGGAAATTAGGTGTAATGCGGGCGTAAAACACGTAAAATCCACCACCAAATATACGTGTAATGCACGTGAAATAGTGTCTACACATATGCGTGTATTATACGTGAAAATTAACGTATAATACACGACCCAAGGTACGTAGAATCTACGTGTCAGATACGAGGAAATTAGGTGTAATGCGGGTGTAAAACACGTAAAATCCACCACCAAATATACGTGGAAAACACGTGTATTAGTGTTGTCAGATACGAGGAAATTAGGTGTAATGCGGGCGTAAAACACGTAAAATCCACCACCAAATACACGTGTAATGCACGTGAAATAGTGTCTACACATATGCGTGTATTATACGTGAAAATTAACGTATAATACACGACCCAAGGTACGTAGAATCTACGTGTAATACACGTGAAATTTCTAGCTGGGAAATGTCTTGGAAAAAATTTTTTGAAAAGACAATTTTTTTTCAATAAAGTTCATATTTAGTACATAAAAAAAGTTTCTTAGACAATTTTTAATGACGTTAGTTCCAAACTAAAAGAATTAGATAGTTTCGCAAAAAAAATCATTTTTCACTGTATGAAATGTCTTAGAAAAATTTTTTTAAAAAGACAATTTTTTTTCAATAATGTTCATTTTTAGTACGTAAAAAAACTTTCTTAGACAATTTTTAATGACGTTAGTTCCAAACTAAAAGAATTAGATAGTTTCGCAAAAAAAATTATTTTTCACTGTATGAAATGTCTTAGAAAAATTTTTGAAAAGTTTTTTTGAAAAGACAATTTTTTTCAATAATGTTCATTTTTAGTACGTAAAAAAACTTTCTTAGACACTTTTTAATGACGTTAGTTCCAAACTAAAAGAATTAGATAGTTTCGCAAATAAAAATTATTTTTCACTGTATGAAATGTCTTAGAAAATTTTTTGAAAAATTTTTTTAGAAAGACAATTTTTTATCAATAATGTTCACTTTTAGTACATAAAAAAACTTTCTTAGACAATTTTTAATGACGTTAGTTCCAAACTAAAAGAATTAGATAGTTTCGCAAAAAAAATTTATTTTTCACTGTATGAAATGTCTTAGAAAAATTTTTATAAGAGTTTTTTGAAAAGACAATTTTTTTTCAATAATGATCACTTTTAGTACGTAAAAAAACTTTTTTAGACAATTTTTAATGACGTTAGTTCCAAACTAAAAGAATTAGATAGTTTCGCAAAAAAAAATTATTTTTCACTGTATGAAATGTCTTGGAAAAAGTTTTTTGAAAAGACAATTTTTTTTCAATAATGTCCATTTTTAGTACGTAAAAAAACTTTCTTAGACAATTTTTAATGACGTTAGTTCCAAACTAAAAGAATTAGATAGTTTCGCAAAAACAAATTATTTTTCACTTTATGAAATGTCTTGGAAAATTTTTTTTATAAAGACAATTTTTTTTCAATAATGTTCATTTTTAGTACGTAAAAAAACTTTCTTAGACAATTTTTAATGACGTTAGTTCCAAACTAAAAGAATTAGATAGTTTCGCAAAAGAAAATTATTTTTTACTTTATGAAATGTCTTGGAAAAATTTTTTTATAAAGACAATTTTTTTTCAATAATGTTCATTTTTAGTACGTAAAAAAACTTTCTTAGACAATTTTTAATGACGTTAGTTCCAAACTAAAAGAATTAGATAGTTTCGCAAAAAAAAATTATTTTTCACTGTATGAAATGTCTTGGAAAAAAATTTTTGAAAAGACAATTTTTTTTCAATAATGTTCATTTTTAGTACGTAAAAAAACTTTCTTAGACAATTTTTAATGACGTTAGTTCCAAACTAAAAGAATTAGATAGTTTCGCAAAAAAAAAATATTTTTCACTGTATGAAATGTCTTATAAAAATTTTTGAAAAAATTTTTTGAAAAGACAATTTTTTTTCAATAAAGTTCATTTTTAGTACATAAAAAAACTTTCTTAGACAATTTTTAATGACGTTAGTTCCAAACTAAAAGAATTAGATAGTTTCGCAAAAAAAATTATTTTTCACTGTATGAAATGTCTTGGAAAAATTTTTTTAAAAAGACAATTTTTTTTCAGTAATGTTCATTTTTAGTACGTAAAAAAACTTTCTTAGACACTTTTTAATGACGTTAGTTCCAAACTAAAAGAATTAGATAGTTTCGCAAAAAAAAATTATTTTTTAATGTATGAACCCAGCTAGAAAGCTACGTATATTACACGTTGATTTTTGGTTGATTTTAGGTAGTATGGTATCTTAGGTAGAATTCAGGTGTTATTAAGGAGTTTGTGTACACCAACACAAATTCACTTGTTTAAAAAACATTTTTTTAGAGACATATTTTAGCTATCATTTAGTATGACTAGTTTGTAAATATGATTCTAGAAGTTTTATCAGGGATTATTTTTTGAATATAACGCTTGCAAAAATAACACGTGTTTTCCACGTATATTACACGTGTTCAAAATCCTATGATTATTTGACTAATTTTTAAGGTATATAAGGTAAAATCACACCCAGAAGAGGGCATACAAAAGAGAAAAAATGTTTACCCGAGCAGAAGGATGTTTTACCGGGATTTTTTGTATTTTGATTATATGTTGTTTCCACGTGTATTGCACGTTTCCATCTGTTGAAAAGTAACACGTATTTTCCATGTATATTAAACGTGTTGAAGTTCTTTCGTTCATTTGGGCAATTTTTAATCTGTGTTAGGTAAAACTACCTCCCAAGGACGGTATAAACAGAAAGAATTCTCCACTCAAGTGGATTGGTGTCAACCACGCTCCTCCGCATTTTTTAGGATATAAGTTAGATTATGTGTTTTTGTAGGTGTCTTTACACGTTTTTATTACGTTATGTAAAAAGGAAACTTCATGACATTTTTTAGTCGCAAATTAATGTGATCTTTTAACGATAGTTCTTAGTGTAAATTTAAGTGGTCTCGCTTACTGATATTAAACAATTACTTACTAAGGTTTGGTACGGTAGCCACTTTAACAAGTCGAAATTCTGCCACTAAAAATGACTAGAATGAAACCGCCAACCAATCATAAGCCCGGTTTAAGTGACGTAAAAATGACGAAAAGAAGATGATAGAAAGCAAATTAAGTGATGGATTTTTTGTCAGCTGGTTGGTTTAGGGGTTTTGTCAGCTGGTTGGCTTTCATTGACGCGGGTTCGATTCCCACCACTGCTATTGCTCTTTTTCTTCTCTAATTCCAAATAAAGTTCAAAACAAGCGTTAACTCTCCGAATGAGTGCTAGAAGGGTCACAATTGGACAGTAGCCTCTTATACCAATATGTGTTATACAAATGTGTTAAATAAATACAAATGTGTTAAATTGTTGATTTCAGATACGGTACGCGGAAATTAGGTAGAATGTGGGTGTAAAAACACGTAAAATCCACCACCAAATATACGCGTAATACACGTGAAATAGTGTCAACACTTATACGTGTATTATACGTGAAAATTAACGTATAATACACGACCCAAGGAACTTAGAATCTACGTGTCAGATACGAGGAAATTAGGTGTAATGCGGGTGTAAAACACGTAAAATCCACCACCAGATATACGTGTAATACACGTGAAATAGTGTCTACACATATGCGTGTAGTATACGTGAAAATTAACGTATAATACACGACCCAAGGTACATAGAATCTACGTGTCAGATACGAGGAAATTAGGTGTAATGCGGGTGTACAACACGTAAAATCCACCACCAAATATACGTGGAAAACACGTGTATTAGTGTTGTCAGATACGAGGAAATTAGGTGTAATGCGGGCGTAAAACACGTAAAATCCACCACCAAATATACGTGTAATGCACGTGAAATAGTGTCTACACATATGCGTGTATTATACGTGAAAATTAACGTATAATACACGACCCAAGGTACGTAGAATCTACGTGTCAGATACGAGGAAATTAGGTGTAATGCGGGTGTAAAACACGTAAAATCCACCACCAAATATACGTGGAAAACACGTGTATTAGTGTTGTCAGATACGAGGAAATTAGGTGTAATGCGGGCGTAAAACACGTAAAATCCACCACCAAATACACGTGTAATGCACGTGAAATAGTGTCTACACATATGCGTGTATTATACGTGAAAATTAACGTATAATACACGACCCAAGGTACGTAGAATCTACGTGTAATACACGTGAAATTTCTAGCTGGGAAATGTCTTGGAAAAAATTTTTTGAAAAGACAATTTTTTTTCAATAAAGTTCATATTTAGTACATAAAAAAAGTTTCTTAGACAATTTTTAATGACGTTAGTTCCAAACTAAAAGAATTAGATAGTTTCGCAAAAAAAATCATTTTTCACTGTATGAAATGTCTTAGAAAAGTTTTTTTAAAAAGACAATTTTTTTTCAATAATGTTCATTTTTAGTACGTAAAAAAACTTTCTTAGACAATTTTTAATGACGTTAGTTCCAAACTAAAAGAATTAGATAGTTTCGCAAATAAAAATTATTTTTCACTTTATGAAATGTCTTAGAAAAATTTTTGAAAAGTTTTTTTGAAAAGACAATTTTTTTCAATAATGTTCACTTTTAGTACGTAAAAAAACTTTCTTAGACACTTTTTAATGACGTTAGTTCCAAACTAAAAGAATTAGATAGTTTCGCAAATAAAAATTATTTTTCACTTTATGAAATGTCTTAGAAAATTTTTTGAAAAATTTTTTTAGAAAGACAATTTTTTATCAATAATGTTCACTTTTAGTACATAAAAAAACTTTCTTAGACAATTTTTAATGACGTTAGTTCCAAACTAAAAGAATTAGATAGTTTCGCAAAAAAAATTTATTTTTCACTGTATGAAATGTCTTAGAAAAATTTTTATAAGAGTTTTTTGAAAAGACAATTTTTTTTCAATAATGATCACTTTTAGTACGTAAAAAAACTTTTTTAGACAATTTTTAATGACGTTAGTTCCAAACTAAAAGAATTAGATAGTTTCGCAAAAAAAAATTATTTTTCACTGTATGAAATGTCTTGGAAAAAGTTTTTTGAAAAGACAATTTTTTTTCAATATTGTCCATTTTTAGTACGTAAAAAAACTTTCTTAGACAATTTTTAATGACGTTAGTTCCAAACTAAAAGAATTAGATAGTTTCGCAAAAACAAATTATTTTTCACTGTATGAAATGTCTTAGAAAATTTTTTTTTTAAAGACAATTTTTTTTCAATAATGTTCATTTTTAGTACGTAAAAAAACTTTCTTAGACAATTTTTAATGACGTTAGTTCCAAACTAAAAGAATTAGATAGTTTCGCAAAAAAAAATTATTTTTCACTTTATGAAATGTCTTGGAAAAATTTTTTTATAAAGACAATTTTTTTTCAATAATGTTCATTTTTAGTACGTAAAAAAACTTTCTTAGACAATTTTTAATGACGTTAGTTCCAAACTAAAAGAATTAGATAGTTTCGCAAAAAAAAATTATTTTTCACTGTATGAAATGTCTTGGAAAAAATTTTTTGAAAAGACAATTTTTTTTCAATAAAGTTCATTTTTAGTACATAAAAAAACTTTCTTAGACAATTTTTAATGACGTTAGTTCCAAACTAAAAAAATTAGATAGTTTCGAAAAAAAAATTATTATTTTTCACTGCATGAAATGTCTTGGAATAATTTTTTTAAAAAGACAATTTTTTTTCAGTAATGTTCATTTTTAGTACGTAAAAAAAGTTTCTTAGACAATTTTTAATGACGTTAGTTCCAAACTAAAAGAATTAGATAGTTTCGCAAAAAAAATTTATTTTTCACTGTATGAAATGTCTTAGAAAAATTTTTGAAAAGTTTTTTTGAAAAGACAATTTTTTTCAATAATGTTCACTTTTAGTATGTAAAAAAACTTTATTAGACACTTTTTAATGACGTTAGTTCCAAACTAAAAGAATTAGATAGTTTCGCAAAAAAAAATTATTTTTCACTGTATGAAATGTCTTAGAAAATTTTTTGAAAAGTTTTTTTGGAAAGACAATTTTTTATCAATAATGTTCACTTTTAATACGTAAAAAAAGTTTCTTAGACAATTTTTAATGACGTTAGTTCCAAACTAAAAGAATTAGATAGTTTCGCAAAAAAAAAATTATTTTTCACTGTATGAAATGTCTTAGAATAATTTTTGAAAAAGTTTTTTGAAAAGACAATTTTTTTTCAATAATGTTCACTTTTAGTACGTAAAAAAACTTTCTTAGACAATTTTTAATGACGTTACATCCAAACTAAAAGAATTAGATAGTTTCGCAAAAACAAATTATTTTTCACTGTATGAAACGTCTTGGAAAAAATTTTTTGAAAAGACAATTTTTTTTCAATATTGTTCATTTTTAGTACGTAAAAAAACTTTCTTAGACAATTTTTAATGACGTTAGTTCCAAACTAAAAGAATTAGATAGTTTCGCAAAAAAAAAATATTTTTCACTGTATGAAATGTCTTAGAAAAATTTTTGAAAAAGTTTTTTGAAAAGACAATTTTTTTTCAATAATGTTCACTTTTAGTACGTAAAAAAACTTTCTTAGACAATTTTTAATGACGTTAGTTCCAAACTAAAAGAATTAGATAGTTTCGCAAAAAAAATTATTTTTCACTGTATGAAATGTCTTGGAAAAATTTTTTTAAAAAGATAATTTTTTTTCAATAATGTTCATTTTTAGTACGTAAAAAAACTTTCTTAGACAATTTTTACTGACGTTAGTTCCAAACTAAAAGAATTAGATAGTTTCGCAAAAAAAAAATTATTTTTCACTGTATGAAATGTCTTAAAAAATTTTTGAAACATTTTTTTGAAAAGACAATTTTTTTTCAACAATGTTCACTTTTAGTACGTAAAAAAACTTTCTTAGACAATTTTTAATGACGTTAGTTCCAAACTAAAAGAATTAGATAGTTTCGCAAAAAAAAATTATTTTTCACTGTATGAAATGTCTTGGAAAAAAATTTTTGAAAAGACAATTTTTTTTCAATAATGTTCATTTTTAGTACGTAAAAAAACTTTCTTAGACAATTTTTAATGACGTTAGTTCCAAACTAAAAGAATTAGATAGTTTCGCAAAAAAAAAATATTTTTCACTGTATGAAATGTCTTATAAAAATTTTTGAAAAAATTTTTTGAAAAGACAATTTTTTTTCAATAAAGTTCATTTTTAGTACATAAAAAAACTTTCTTAGACAATTTTTAATGACGTTAGTTCCAAACTAAAAGAATTAGATAGTTTCGCAAAAAAAATTATTTTTCACTGTATGAAATGTCTTGGAAAAATTTTTTTAAAAAGACAATTTTTTTTCAGTAATGTTCATTTTTAGTACGTAAAAAAACTTTCTTAGACACTTTTTAATGACGTTAGTTCCAAACTAAAAGAATTAGATAGTTTCGCAAAAAAAAATTATTTTTTAATGTATGAACCCAGCTAGAAAGCTACGTATATTACACGTTGATTTTTGGTTGATTTTAGGTAGTATGGTATCTTAGGTAGAATTCAGGTGTTATTAAGGAGTTTGTGTACACCAACACAAATTCACTTGTTTAAAAAACATTTTTTTAGAGACATATTTTAGCTATCATTTAGTATGACTAGTTTGTAAATATGATTCTAGAAGTTTTATCAGGGATTATTTTTTGAATATAACGCTTGCAAAAATAACACGTGTTTTCCACGTATATTACACGTGTTCAAAATCCTATGATTATTTGACTAATTTTTAAGGTATATAAGGTAAAATCACACCCAGAAGAGGGCATACAAAAGAGAAAAAATGTTTACCCGAGCAGAAGGATGTTTTACCGGGATTTTTTGTATTTTGATTATATGTTGTTTCCACGTGTATTGCACGTTTCCATCTGTTGAAAAGTAACACGTATTTTCCATGTATATTAAACGTGTTGAAGTTCTTTCGTTCATTTGGGCAATTTTTAATCTGTGTTAGGTAAAACTACCTCCCAAGGACGGTATAAACAGAAAGAATTCTCCACTCAAGTGGATTGGTGTCAACCACGCTCCTCCGCATTTTTTAGGATATAAGTTAGATTATGTGTTTTTGTAGGTGTCTTTACACGTTTTTATTACGTTATGTAAAAAGGAAACTTCATGACATTTTTTAGTCGCAAATTAATGTGATCTTTTAACGATAGTTCTTAGTGTAAATTTAAGTGGTCTCGCTTACTGATATTAAACAATTACTTACTAAGGTTTGGTACGGTAGCCACTTTAACAAGTCGAAATTCTGCCACTAAAAATGACTAGAATGAAACCGCCAACCAATCATAAGCCCGGTTTAAGTGACGTAAAAATGACGAAAAGAAGATGATAGAAAGCAAATTAAGTGATGGATTTTTTGTCAGCTGGTTGGTTTAGGGGTTTTGTCAGCTGGTTGGCTTTCATTGACGCGGGTTCGATTCCCACCACTGCTATTGCTCTTTTTCTTCTCTAATTCCAAATAAAGTTCAAAACAAGCGTTAACTCTCCGAATGAGTGCTAGAAGGGTCACAATTGGACAGTAGCCTCTTATACCAATATGTGTTATACAAATGTGTTAAATAAATACAAATGTGTTAAATTGTTGATTTCAGATACGGTACGCGGAAATTAGGTAGAATGTGGGTGTAAAAACACGTAAAATCCACCACCAAATATACGCGTAATACACGTGAAATAGTGTCAACACTTATACGTGTATTATACGTGAAAATTAACGTATAATACACGACCCAAGGAACTTAGAATCTACGTGTCAGATACGAGGAAATTAGGTGTAATGCCGGTGTAAAACACGTAAAATCCACCACCAGATATACGTGTAATACACGTGAAATAGTGTCTACACATATGCGTGTAGTATACGTGAAAATTAACGTATAATACACGACCCAAGGTACATAGAATCTACGTGTCAGATACGAGGAAATTAGGTGTAATGCGGGTGTACAACACGTAAAATCCACCACCAAATATACGTGGAAAACACGTGTATTAGTGTTGTCTGATACGAGGAAATTAGGTGTAATGCGGGCGTAAAACACGTAAAATCCACCACCAAATATACGTGTAATGCACGTGAAATAGTGTCTACACATATGCGTGTATTATACGTGAAAATTAACGTATAATACACGACCCAAGGTACGTAGAATCTACGTGTCAGATACGAGGAAATTAGGTGTAATGCGGGTGTAAAACACGTAAAATCCACCACCAAATATACGTGGAAAACACGTGTATTAGTGTTGTCAGATACGAGGAAATTAGGTGTAATGCGGGCGTAAAACACGTAAAATCCACCACCAAATACACGTGTAATGCACGTGAAATAGTGTCTACACATATGCGTGTATTATACGTGAAAATTAACGTATAATACACGACCCAAGGTACGTAGAATCTACGTGTAATACACGTGAAATTTCTAGCTGGGAAATGTCTTGGAAAAAATTTTTTGAAAAGACAATTTTTTTTCAATAAAGTTCATATTTAGTACATAAAAAAAGTTTCTTAGACAATTTTTAATGACGTTAGTTCCAAACTAAAAGAATTAGATAGTTTCGCAAAAAAAATCATTTTTCACTGTATGAAATGTCTTAGAAAAATTTTTTTAAAAAGACAATTTTTTTTCAATAATGTTCATTTTTAGTACGTAAAAAAACTTTCTTAGACAATTTTTAATGACGTTAGTTCCAAACTAAAAGAATTAGATAGTTTCGCAAAAAAAATTATTTTTCACTGTATGAAATGTCTTAGAAAAATTTTTGAAAAGTTTTTTTGAAAAGACAATTTTTTTCAATAATGTTCACTTTTAGTACGTAAAAAAACTTTCTTAGACACTTTTTAATGACGTTAGTTCCAAACTAAAAGAATTAGATAGTTTCGCAAATAAAAATTATTTTTCACTTTATGAAATGTCTTAGAAAATTTTTTGAAAAATTTTTTTAGAAAGACAATTTTTTATCAATAATGTTCACTTTTAGTACATAAAAAAACTTTCTTAGACAATTTTTAATGACGTTAGTTCCAAACTAAAAGAATTAGATAGTTTCGCAAAAAAAATTTATTTTTCACTGTATGAAATGTCTTAGAAAAATTTTTATAAGAGTTTTTTGAAAAGACAATTTTTTTTCAATAATGATCACTTTTAGTACGTAAAAAAACTTTTTTAGACAATTTTTAATGACGTTAGTTCCAAACTAAAAGAATTAGATAGTTTCGCAAAAAAAAATTATTTTTCACTGTATGAAATGTCTTGGAAAAAGTTTTTTGAAAAGACAATTTTTTTTCAATATTGTCCATTTTTAGTACGTAAAAAAACTTTCTTAGACAATTTTTAATGACGTTAGTTCCAAACTAAAAGAATTAGATAGTTTCGCAAAAACAAATTATTTTTCACTGTATGAAATGTCTTAGAAAATTTTTTTTATAAAGACAATTTTTTTTCAATAATGTTCATTTTTAGTACGTAAAAAAACTTTCTTAGACAATTTTTAATGACGTTAGTTCCAAACTAAAAGAATTAGATAGTTTCGCAAAAAAAAATTATTTTTCACTTTATGAAATGTCTTGGAAAAATTTTTTTATAAAGACAATTTTTTTTCAATAATGTTCATTTTTAGTACGTAAAAAAACTTTCTTAGACAATTTTTAATGACGTTAGTTCCAAACTAAAAGAATTAGATAGTTTCGCAAAAAAAAATTATTTTTCACTGTATGAAATGTCTTGGAAAAAATTTTTTGAAAAGACAATTTTTTTTCAATAAAGTTCATTTTTAGTACATAAAAAAACTTTCTTAGACAATTTTTAATGACGTTAGTTCCAAACTAAAAAAATTAGATAGTTTCGAAAAAAAAATTATTATTTTTCACTGCATGAAATGTCTTGGAATAATTTTTTTAAAAAGACAATTTTTTTTCAGTAATGTTCATTTTTAGTACGTAAAAAAAGTTTCTTAGACAATTTTTAATGACGTTAGTTCCAAACTAAAAGAATTAGATAGTTTCGCAAAAAAAATTTATTTTTCACTGTATGAAATGTCTTAGAAAAATTTTTGAAAAGTTTTTTTGAAAAGACAATTTTTTTCAATAATGTTCACTTTTAGTATGTAAAAAAACTTTATTAGACACTTTTTAATGACGTTAGTTCCAAACTAAAAGAATTAGATAGTTTCGCAAAAAAAAATTATTTTTCACTGTATGAAATGTCTTAGAAAATTTTTTGAAAAGTTTTTTTGGAAAGACAATTTTTTATCAATAATGTTCACTTTTAATACGTAAAAAAACTTTCTTAGACAATTTTTAATGACGTTAGTTCCAAACTAAAAGAATTAGATAGTTTCGCAAAAAAAAAATTATTTTTCACTGTATGAAATGTCTTAGAATAATTTTTGAAAAAGTTTTTTGAAAAGACAATTTTTTTTCAATAATGTTCACTTTTAGTACGTAAAAAAACTTTCTTAGACAATTTTTAATGACGTTACATCCAAACTAAAAGAATTAGATAGTTTCGCAAAAACAAATTATTTTTCACTGTATGAAACGTCTTGGAAAAAATTTTTTGAAAAGACAATTTTTTTTCAATATTGTTCATTTTTAGTACGTAAAAAAACTTTCTTAGACAATTTTTAATGACGTTAGTTCCAAACTAAAAGAATTAGATAGTTTCGCAAAAAAAAAATATTTTTCACTGTATGAAATGTCTTAGAAAAATTTTTGAAAAAGTTTTTTGAAAAGACAATTTTTTTTCAATAATGTTCACTTTTAGTACGTAAAAAAACTTTCTTAGACAATTTTTAATGACGTTAGTTCCAAACTAAAAGAATTAGATAGTTTCGCAAAAAAAATTATTTTTCACTGTATGAAATGTCTTGGAAAAATTTTTTTAAAAAGATAATTTTTTTTCAATAATGTTCATTTTTAGTACGTAAAAAAACTTTCTTAGACAATTTTTACTGACGTTAGTTCCAAACTAAAAGAATTAGATAGTTTCGCAAAAAAAAAATTATTTTTCACTGTATGAAATGTCTTAAAAAATTTTTGAAACATTTTTTTGAAAAGACAATTTTTTTTCAACAATGTTCACTTTTAGTACGTAAAAAAACTTTCTTAGACAATTTTTAATGACGTTAGTTCCAAACTAAAAGAATTAGATAGTTTCGCAAAAAAAAATTATTTTTCACTGTATGAAATGTCTTGGAAAAAAATTTTTGAAAAGACAATTTTTTTTCAATAATGTTCATTTTTAGTACGTAAAAAAACTTTCTTAGACAATTTTTAATGACGTTAGTTCCAAACTAAAAGAATTAGATAGTTTCGCAAAAAAAAAATATTTTTCACTGTATGAAATGTCTTATAAAAATTTTTGAAAAAATTTTTTGAAAAGACAATTTTTTTTCAATAAAGTTCATTTTTAGTACATAAAAAAACTTTCTTAGACAATTTTTAATGACGTTAGTTCCAAACTAAAAGAATTAGATAGTTTCGCAAAAAAAATTATTTTTCACTGTATGAAATGTCTTGGAAAAATTTTTTTAAAAAGACAATTTTTTTTCAGTAATGTTCATTTTTAGTACGTAAAAAAACTTTCTTAGACACTTTTTAATGACGTTAGTTCCAAACTAAAAGAATTAGATAGTTTCGCAAAAAAAAATTATTTTTTAATGTATGAACCCAGCTAGAAAGCTACGTATATTACACGTTGATTTTTGGTTGATTTTAGGTAGTATGGTATCTTAGGTAGAATTCAGGTGTTATTAAGGAGTTTGTGTACACCAACACAAATTCACTTGTTTAAAAAACATTTTTTTAGAGACATATTTTAGCTATCATTTAGTATGACTAGTTTGTAAATATGATTCTAGAAGTTTTATCAGGGATTATTTTTTGAATATAACGCTTGCAAAAATAACACGTGTTTTCCACGTATATTACACGTGTTCAAAATCCTATGATTATTTGACTAATTTTTAAGGTATATAAGGTAAAATCACACCCAGAAGAGGGCATACAAAAGAGAAAAAATGTTTACCCGAGCAGAAGGATGTTTTACCGGGATTTTTTGTATTTTGATTATATGTTGTTTCCACGTGTATTGCACGTTTCCATCTGTTGAAAAGTAACACGTATTTTCCATGTATATTAAACGTGTTGAAGTTCTTTCGTTCATTTGGGCAATTTTTAATCTGTGTTAGGTAAAACTACCTCCCAAGGACGGTATAAACAGAAAGAATTCTCCACTCAAGTGGATTGGTGTCAACCACGCTCCTCCGCATTTTTTAGGATATAAGTTAGATTATGTGTTTTTGTAGGTGTCTTTACACGTTTTTATTACGTTATGTAAAAAGGAAACTTCATGACATTTTTTAGTCGCAAATTAATGTGATCTTTTAACGATAGTTCTTAGTGTAAATTTAAGTGGTCTCGCTTACTGATATTAAACAATTACTTACTAAGGTTTGGTACGGTAGCCACTTTAACAAGTCGAAATTCTGCCACTAAAAATGACTAGAATGAAACCGCCAACCAATCATAAGCCCGGTTTAAGTGACGTAAAAATGACGAAAAGAAGATGATAGAAAGCAAATTAAGTGATGGATTTTTTGTCAGCTGGTTGGTTTAGGGGTTTTGTCAGCTGGTTGGCTTTCATTGACGCGGGTTCGATTCCCACCACTGCTATTGCTCTTTTTCTTCTCTAATTCCAAATAAAGTTCAAAACAAGCGTTAACTCTCCGAATGAGTGCTAGAAGGGTCACAATTGGACAGTAGCCTCTTATACCAATATGTGTTATACAAATGTGTTAAATAAATACAAATGTGTTAAATTGTTGATTTCAGATACGGTACGCGGAAATTAGGTAGAATGTGGGTGTAAAAACACGTAAAATCCACCACCAAATATACGCGTAATACACGTGAAATAGTGTCAACACTTATACGTGTATTATACGTGAAAATTAACGTATAATACACGACCCAAGGAACTTAGAATCTACGTGTCAGATACGAGGAAATTAGGTGTAATGCCGGTGTAAAACACGTAAAATCCACCACCAGATATACGTGTAATACACGTGAAATAGTGTCTACACATATGCGTGTAGTATACGTGAAAATTAACGTATAATACACGACCCAAGGTACATAGAATCTACGTGTCAGATACGAGGAAATTAGGTGTAATGCGGGTGTACAACACGTAAAATCCACCACCAAATATACGTGGAAAACACGTGTATTAGTGTTGTCTGATACGAGGAAATTAGGTGTAATGCGGGCGTAAAACACGTAAAATCCACCACCAAATATACGTGTAATGCACGTGAAATAGTGTCTACACATATGCGTGTATTATACGTGAAAATTAACGTATAATACACGACCCAAGGTACGTAGAATCTACGTGTCAGATACGAGGAAATTAGGTGTAATGCGGGTGTAAAACACGTAAAATCCACCACCAAATATACGTGGAAAACACGTGTATTAGTGTTGTCAGATACGAGGAAATTAGGTGTAATGCGGGCGTAAAACACGTAAAATCCACCACCAAATACACGTGTAATGCACGTGAAATAGTGTCTACACATATGCGTGTATTATACGTGAAAATTAACGTATAATACACGACCCAAGGTACGTAGAATCTACGTGTAATACACGTGAAATTTCTAGCTGGGAAATGTCTTGGAAAAAATTTTTTGAAAAGACAATTTTTTTTCAATAAAGTTCATATTTAGTACATAAAAAAAGTTTCTTAGACAATTTTTAATGACGTTAGTTCCAAACTAAAAGAATTAGATAGTTTCGCAAAAAAAATCATTTTTCACTGTATGAAATGTCTTAGAAAAATTTTTTTAAAAAGACAATTTTTTTTCAATAATGTTCATTTTTAGTACGTAAAAAAACTTTCTTAGACAATTTTTAATGACGTTAGTTCCAAACTAAAAGAATTAGATAGTTTCGCAAAAAAAATTATTTTTCACTGTATGAAATGTCTTAGAAAAATTTTTGAAAAGACAATTTTTTTCAATAATGTTCACTTTTAGTACGTAAAAAAACTTTCTTAGACACTTTTTAATGACGTTAGTTCCAAACTAAAAGAATTAGATAGTTTCGCAAATAAAAATTATTTTTCACTGTATGAAATGTCTTAGAAAATTTTTTGAAAAATTTTTTTAGAAAGACAATTTTTTATCAATTATGTTCACTTTTAGTACATAAAAAAACTTTCTTAGACAATTTTTAATGACGTTAGTTCCAAACTAAAAGAATTAGATAGTTTCGCAAAAAAAATTTATTTTTCACTGTATGAAATGTCTTAGAAAAATTTTTATAAGAGTTTTTTGAAAAGACAATTTTTTTTCAATAATGATCACTTTTAGTACGTAAAAAAACTTTTTTAGACAATTTTTAATGACGTTAGTTCCAAACTAAAAGAATTAGATAGTTTGGCAAAAAAAAATTATTTTTCACTGTATGAAATGTCTTGGAAAAAGTTTTTTGAAAAGACAATTTTTTTTCAATATTGTCCATTTTTAGTACGTAAAAAAACTTTCTTAGACAATTTTTAATGACGTTAGTTCCAAACTAAAAGAATTAGATAGTTTCGCAAAAACAAATTATTTTTCACTGTATGAAATGTCTTGGAAAATTTTTTTTATAAAGACAATTTTTTTTCAATAATGTTCATTTTTAGTACGTAAAAAAACTTTCTTAGACAATTTTTAATGACGTTAGTTCCAAACTAAAAGAATTAGATAGTTTCGCAAAAAAAAAATTATTTTTTACTTTATGAAATGTCTTGGAAAAATTTTTTTATAAAGACAATTTTTTTTCAATAATGTTCATTTTTAGTACGTAAAAAAACTTTCTTAGACAATTTTTAATGACGTTAGTTCCAAACTAAAAGAATTAGATAGTTTCGCAAAAAAAAATTATTTTTCACTGTATGAAATGTCTTGGAAAAAAATTTTTGAAAAGACAATTTTTTTTCAATAATGTTCATTTTTAGTACGTAAAAAAACTTTCTTAGACAATTTTTAATGACGTTAGTTCCAAACTAAAAGAATTAGATAGTTTCGCAAAAAAAAAATATTTTTCACTGTATGAAATGTCTTATAAAAATTTTTGAAAAAATTTTTTGAAAAGACAATTTTTTTTCAATAAAGTTCATTTTTAGTACATAAAAAAACTTTCTTAGACAATTTTTAATGACGTTAGTTCCAAACTAAAAGAATTAGATAGTTTCGCAAAAAAAATTATTTTTCACTGTATGAAATGTCTTGGAAAAATTTTTTTAAAAAGATAATTTTTTTTCAGTAATGTTCATTTTTAGTACGTAAAAAAAGTTTCTTAGACACTTTTTAATGACGTTAGTTCCAAACTAAAAGAATTAGATAGTTTCGCAAAAAAAAATTATTTTTTAATGTATGAACCCAGCTAGAAAGCTACGTATATTACACGTTGATTTTTGGTTGATTTTAGGTAGTATGGTATCTTAGGTAGAATTCAGGTGTTATTAAGGAGTTTGTGTACACCAACACAAATTCACTTGTTTAAAAAACATTTTTTTAGAGACATATTTTAGCTATCATTTAGTATGACTAGTTTGTAAATATGAT
Source organism: Aplidium turbinatum (assembly GCF_918807975.1). Taxonomy (NCBI): domain Eukaryota; kingdom Metazoa; phylum Chordata; class Ascidiacea; order Aplousobranchia; family Polyclinidae; genus Aplidium; species Aplidium turbinatum. The sequence goes on from NC_137477.1 coordinate 35,095,084, forward strand.
TCTAGAAGTTTTATCAGGGATTATTTTTTGAATATAACGCTTGCAAAAATAACACGTGTTTTCCACGTATATTACACGTGTTCAAAATCCTATGATTATTTGACTAATTTTTAAGGTATATAAGGTAAAATCACACCCAGAAGAGGGCATACAAAAGAGAAAAAATGTTTACCCGAGCAGAAGGATGTTTTACCGGGATTTTTTGTATTTTGATTATATGTTGTTTCCACGTGTATTGCACGTTTCCATCTGTTGAAAAGTAACACGTATTTTCCATGTATATTAAACGTGTTGAAGTTCTTTCGTTCATTTGGGCAATTTTTAATCTGTGTTAGGTAAAACTACCTCCCAAGGACGGTATAAACAGAAAGAATTCTCCACTCAAGTGGATTGGTGTCAACCACGCTCCTCCGCATTTTTTAGGATATAAGTTAGATTATGTGTTTTTGTAGGTGTCTTTACACGTTTTTATTACGTTATGTAAAAAGGAAACTTCATGACATTTTTTAGTCGCAAATTAATGTGATCTTTTAACGATAGTTCTTAGTGTAAATTTAAGTGGTCTCGCTTACTGATATTAAACAATTACTTACTAAGGTTTGGTACGGTAGCCACTTTAACAAGTCGAAATTCTGCCACTAAAAATGACTAGAATGAAACCGCCAACCAATCATAAGCCCGGTTTAAGTGACGTAAAAATGACGAAAAGAAGATGATAGAAAGCAAATTAAGTGATGGATTTTTTGTCAGCTGGTTGGTTTAGGGGTTTTGTCAGCTGGTTGGCTTTCATTGACGCGGGTTCGATTCCCACCACTGCTATTGCTCTTTTTCTTCTCTAATTCCAAATAAAGTTCAAAACAAGCGTTAACTCTCCGAATGAGTGCTAGAAGGGTCACAATTGGACAGTAGCCTCTTATACCAATATGTGTTATACAAATGTGTTAAATAAATACAAATGTGTTAAATTGTTGATTTCAGATACGGTACGCGGAAATTAGGTAGAATGTGGGTGTAAAAACACGTAAAATCCACCACCAAATATACGCGTAATACACGTGAAATAGTGTCAACACTTATACGTGTATTATACGTGAAAATTAACGTATAATACACGACCCAAGGAACTTAGAATCTACGTGTCAGATACGAGGAAATTAGGTGTAATGCGGGTGTAAAACACGTAAAATCCACCACCAGATATACGTGTAATACACGTGAAATAGTGTCTACACATATGCGTGTAGTATACGTGAAAATTAACGTATAATACACGACCCAAGGTACATAGAATCTACGTGTCAGATACGAGGAAATTAGGTGTAATGCGGGTGTACAACACGTAAAATCCACCACCAAATATACGTGGAAAACACGTGTATTAGTGTTGTCAGATACGAGGAAATTAGGTGTAATGCGGGCGTAAAACACGTAAAATCCACCACCAAATATACGTGTAATGCACGTGAAATAGTGTCTACACATATGCGTGTATTATACGTGAAAATTAACGTATAATACACGACCCAAGGTACGTAGAATCTACGTGTCAGATACGAGGAAATTAGGTGTAATGCGGGTGTAAAACACGTAAAATCCACCACCAAATATACGTGGAAAACACGTGTATTAGTGTTGTCAGATACGAGGAAATTAGGTGTAATGCGGGCGTAAAACACGTAAAATCCACCACCAAATACACGTGTAATGCACGTGAAATAGTGTCTACACATATGCGTGTATTATACGTGAAAATTAACGTATAATACACGACCCAAGGTACGTAGAATCTACGTGTAATACACGTGAAATTTCTAGCTGGGAAATGTCTTGGAAAAAATTTTTTGAAAAGACAATTTTTTTTCAATAAAGTTCATATTTAGTACATAAAAAAAGTTTCTTAGACAATTTTTAATGACGTTAGTTCCAAACTAAAAGAATTAGATAGTTTCGCAAAAAAAATCATTTTTCACTGTATGAAATGTCTTAGAAAAATTTTTTTAAAAAGACAATCTTTTTTCAATAATGTTCATTTTTAGTACGTAAAAAAACTTTCCTAGACAATTTTTAATGACGTTAGTTCCAAACTAAAAGAATTAGATAGTTTCGCAAAAAAAATTATTTTTCACTGTATGAAATGTCTTAGAAAAATTTTTGAAAAGTTTTTTTGAAAAGACAATTTTTTTCAATAATGTTCACTTTTAGTACGTAAAAAAACTTTCTTAGACACTTTTTAATGACGTTAGTTCCAAACTAAAAGAATTAGATAGTTTCGCAAATAAAAATTATTTTTCACTGTATGAAATGTCTTAGAAAATTTTTTGAAAAATTTTTTTAGAAAGACAATTTTTTATCAATAATGTTCACTTTTAGTACATAAAAAAACTTTCTTAGACAATTTTTAATGACGTTAGTTCCAAACTAAAAGAATTAGATAGTTTCGCAAAAAAAATTTATTTTTCACTGTATGAAATGTCTTAGAAAAATTTTTATAAGAGTTTTTTGAAAAGACAATTTTTTTTCAATAATGATCACTTTTAGTACGTAAAAAAACTTTTTTAGACAATTTTTAATGACGTTAGTTCCAAACTAAAAGAATTAGATAGTTTCGCAAAAAAAAATTATTTTTCACTGTATGAAATGTCTTGGAAAAAGTTTTTTGAAAAGACAATTTTTTTTCAATATTGTCCATTTTTAGTACGTAAAAAAACTTTCTTAGACAATTTTTAATGACGTTAGTTCCAAACTAAAAGAATTAGATAGTTTCGCAAAAACAAATTATTTTTCACTGTATGAAATGTCTTGGAAAATTTTTTTTATAAAGACAATTTTTTTTCAATAATGTTCATTTTTAGTACGTAAAAAAACTTTCTTAGACAATTTTTAATGACGTTAGTTCCAAACTAAAAGAATTAGATAGTTTCGCAAAAAAAAATTATTTTTCACTGTATGAAATGTCTTGGAAAAATTTTTTTATAAAGACAATTTTTTTTCAATAATGTTCATTTTTAGTACGTAAAAAAACTTTCTTAGACAATTTTTAATGACGTTAGTTCCAAACTAAAAGAATTAGATAGTTTCGCAAAAAAAATTTATTTTTCACTGTATGAAATGTTTTAGAAAAATTTTTATAAGAGTTTTTTGAAAAGACAATTTTTTTTCAATAATGATCACTTTTAGTACGTAAAAAAACTTTCTTAGACAATTTTTAATGACGTTAGTTCCAAACTAAAAGAATTAGATAGTTTCGCAAAAAAAAATCATTTTTCACTGTATGAAACGTCTTGGAAAAATTTTTTAAAAAGACAATTTTTTTTCAATAATGTTCACTTTTAGTACGTAAAAAAACTTTCTTAGACAATTTTTAATGACGTTAGTTCCAAACTAAAAGAATTAGATAGTTTCGCAAAAAAAAAATTATTTTTCACTGTATGAAATGTCTTAAAATATTTTTGAAACACTTTTTTGAAAAGACAATTTTTTTTCAATAATGTTCACTTTTAGTACGTAAAAAAACTTTCTTAGACAATTTTTAATGACGTTAGTTCCAAACTAAAAGAATTAGATAGTTTCGCAAAAAAAAATTATTTTTCACTGTATGAAATGTCTTGGAAAAAGTTTTTTGAAAAGACAATTTTTTTTCAATATTGTCCATTTTTAGTACGTAAAAAAACTTTCTTAGACAATTTTTAATGACGTTAGTTCCAAACTAAAAGAATTAGATAGTTTCGCAAAAACAAATTATTTTTCACTGTATGAAATGTCTTGGAAAATTTTTTTTATAAAGACAATTTTTTTTCAATAATGTTCATTTTTAGTACGTAAAAAAACTTTCTTAGACAATTTTTAATGACGTTAGTTCCAAACTAAAAGAATTAGATAGTTTCGCAAAAAAAAATTATTTTTCACTGTATGAAATGTCTTGGAAAAATTTTTTTATAAAGACAATTTTTTTTCAATAATGTTCATTTTTAGTACGTAAAAAAACTTTCTTAGACAATTTTTAATGACGTTGGTTCCAAACTAAAAGAATTAGATAGTTTCGCAAAAAAAAATTATTTTTCACTGTATGAAATGTCTTAGAAAAATTTTTGAAAAGTTTTTTTGAAAAGACAATTTTTTTCAATAATGTTCACTTTTAGTACGTAAAAAAACTTTCTTAGACACTTTTTAATGACGTTAGTTCCAAACTAAAAGAATTAGATAGTTTCGCAAAAAAAATTATTTTTCACTGTTTGAAATGTCTTAGAAAAATTTTTGAAAAGTTTTTTTGAAAAGACAATTTTTTTCAATAATGTTCACTTTTAGTACGTAAAAAAACTTTCTTAGACACTTTTTAATGACGTTAGTTCCAAACTAAAAGAATTAGATAGTTTCGCAAATAAAAATTATTTTTCACTGTATGAAATGTCTTAGAAAATTTTTTGAAAAATTTTTTTAGAAAGACAATTTTTTATCAATAATGTTCACTTTTAGTACATAAAAAAACTTTCTTAGACAATTTTTAATGACGTTAGTTCCAAACTAAAAGAATTAGATAGTTTCGCAAAAAAAATTTATTTTTCACTGTATGAAATGTTTTAGAAAAATTTTTATAAGAGTTTTTTGAAAAGACAATTTTTTTTCAATAATGATCACTTTTAGTACGTAAAAAAACTTTCTTAGACAATTTTTAATGACGTTAGTTCCAAACTAAAAGAATTAGATAGTTTCGCAAAAAAAAATCATTTTTCACTGTATGAAATGTCTTGGAAAAGTTTTTTGAAAAGACAATTTTTTTTCAATAATGTTCACTTTTAGTACGTAAAAAAACTTTCTTAGACAATTTTTAATGACGTTAGTTCCAAACTAAAAGAATTAGATAGTTTCGCAGAAAAAAAATTATTTTTCACTGTATGAAATGTCTTAAAATATTTTTGAAACACTTTTTTGAAAAGACAATTTTCTTTCAACAATGTTCACTTTTAGTACGTAAAAAAACATTCTTAGACAATTTTTAATGACGTTAGTTCCAAACTAAAAGAATTAGATAGTTTCGCAAAAAAAAATTATTTTTCACTTTATGAAATGTCTTGGAAAAATTTTTTTATAAAGACAATTTTTTTTCAATAATGTTCATTTTTAGTACGTAAAAAAACTTTCTTAGACAATTTTTAATGACGTTAGTTCCAAACTAAAAGAATTAGATAGTTTCGCAAAAAAAAATATTTTTCACTGTATGAAATGTCTTAGAAAAATTTTTGAAAAGTTCTTTTGAAAAGACAATTTTTTTCAATAATGTTCACTTTCAGTACGTAAAAAAACTTTCTTAGACACTTTTTAATGACGTTAGTTCCAAACTAAAAGAATTAGATAGTTTCGCAAAAAAAATTATTTTTCACTGTATGAAAAGTCTTAGAAAAATTTTTGAAAATTTTTTTTGAAAAGACAATTTTTTTCCAATAATGTTCACTTTTAGTATGTAAAAAAACTTTCTTAGACGTTTTTAATGACGTTAGTTCCAAACTAAAAGAATTAAATAGTTTCGCAAATAAAAAATTATTTTTCACTGTATGAAATGTCTTAGAAATATTTTGAAACATTTTTTTGAAAAGAAAATTTTTTTTCAACAATGTTCACTTTTAGTACGTAAAAAAACTTTCTTAGACAATTTTTAATGACGTTAGTTCCAAACTAAAAGAATTAGATAGTTTCGCAAAAAAAAATTATTTTTCACTGTATGAAATGTCTTAGAAAAATTTTTGAAAAGTTTTTTTGAAAAGACAATTTTTTCAATAATGTTTACTTTTAGTACGTAAAAAAACTTTCTTAGACACATTTTAATGACGTTAGTTCCAAACTAAAAGAATTAGATAGTTTCGCAAAAAAAAATTATTTTTCACTGTATGAAATGTCTTAGAAAATTTTTTGAAAAGTTTTTTTGGAAAGATAATTTTTTATCAATAATGTTCACTTTTAGTACGTAAAAAAACTTTCTTAGACAATTTTTAATGACGTTAGTTCCAAACTAAAAGAATTAGATAGTTTCGCAAAAAAATTTATTTTTCACTGTATGAAATGTCTTAGAATAATTTTTGAAAAAGTTTTTTAAAAAGACAATTTTTTTTCAATAATGTTCACTTTTATAACGTAAAAAAACTTTCTTAGACAATTTTTAATGACGTTAGTTCCAAACTAAAAGAATTAGATAGTTTCGCAAAAAAAAATTATTTTTCACTGTATGAAATGTCTTGGAAAAAATTTTTTAAAAAGACATTTTTTTTTCAATATTGTCCATTTTTAGTACGTAAAAAAACTTTCTTAGACAATTGTTGATGACGTTGATTCAAACTAAAATAATTAGATAGTTTCGCAAAAAAAAATTATTTTTCACTGTATGAAATGTCTTGGAAAAACTTTTTTATAAAGACAATTTTTTTTCAATAATGTTCATTTTTAGTACGTAAAAAAACTTTCTTAGACAATTTTTAATGACGTTAGTTCCAAACTAAAAGAATTAGATAGTTTCGCAAAAAAAAATTGTTTTTCACGGTATGAAATGTCTTAGAAAAATTTTTGAAAAGTTTTTTTGAAAAGACAATTTTTTTCAATAATGTTTACTTTTAGTACGTAAAAAAACTTTCTTAGACACTTTTTAATGACGTTAGTTCCAAACTAAAAGAATTAGATAGTTTCGCAAAAAAAAATTATTTTTCACTGTATGAAATGTCTTGGAAAAATTTTTTGAAAAGACAATTTTTTTTCAATATTGTCCATTTTTAGTACGTAAAAAAACTTTCTTAGACAATTTTTAATGACGTTAGTTCCAAACTAAAAGAATTAGATAGTTTCGCAAAAAAAAAATTATTTTTCACTGTATGAAATGTCTTAAAAAAATTTTGAAACATTTTTTTGAAAAGACAATTTTTTTTCAATAATGTTCACTTTTAGTACGTAAAAAAACTTTCTTAGACAATTTTTAATGACGTTAGTTCCAAACTAAAAGAATTAGATAGTTTCGCAAAAAAAATTTATTTTTCACTGTATGAAATGTTTTAGAAAAATTTTTATAAGAGTTTTTTGAAAAGACAATTTTTTTTCAATAATGATCACTTTTAGTACGTAAAAAAACTTTCTTAGACAATTTTTAATGACGTTAGTTCCAAACTAAAAGAATTAGATAGTTTCGCAAAAAAAAATCATTTTTCACTGTATGAAACGTCTTGGAAAAATTTTTTAAAAAGACAATTTTTTTTCAATAATGTTCACTTTTAGTACGTAAAAAAACTTTCTTAGACAATTTTTAATGACGTTAGTTCCAAACTAAAAGAATTAGATAGTTTCGCAAAAATAATTATTTTTCACTGTATGAAATGTCTTAGAAAAATTTTTTTAAAAAGACAATTTTTTTTCAGTAATGTTCATTTTTAGTACGTAAAAAAAGTTTCTTAGACACTTTTTAATGACGTTAGTTCCAAACTAAAAGAATTAGATAGTTTCGCAAAAACAAACTATTTTTCACTGTATGAAATGTCTTGGAAAATTTTTTTTATAAAGACAATTTTTTTTCAATAATGTTCATTTTTAGTACGTAAAAAAACTTTCTTAGACAATTTTTAATGACGTTAGTTCCAAACTAAAAGAATTAGATAGTTTCGCAAAAAAAAAATTATTTTTCACTGTATGAAATGTCTTAAAATATTTTTGAAACACTTCTTTGAAAAGACAATTTTCTTTCAACAATGTTCACTTTTAGTACGTAAAAAAACATTCTTAGACAATTTTTAATGACGTTAGTTCCAAACTAAAAGAATTAGATAGTTTCGCAAAAACAAATTATTTTTCACTTTATGAAATGTCGTGGAAAAATTTTTTTATAAAGACAATTTTTTTTCAATAATGTTCATTTTTAGTACGTAAAAAAACTTTCTTAGACAATTTTTAATGACGTTAGTTCCAAACTAAAAGAATTAGATAGTTTCGCAAAAAAAAATTATTTTTCACTGTATGAAATGTCTTAGAAAAATTTTTGAAAAGTTTTTTTGAAAAGAAAATTTTTTTCAATAATGTTCACTTTTAGTACGTAAAAAAACTTTCTTAGACACTTTTTAATGACGTTAGTTCCAAACTAAAAGAATTAGATAGTTTCGCAAAAAAAATTATTTTTCACTCTATGAAATGTCTTAGAAAAATTTTTGAAAAGTTTTTTTGAAAAGACAATTTTTTTCAATAATGTTCATTTTTAGTACGTAAAAAAACTTTCTTAGACACTTTTTAATGACGTTAGTTCCAAACTAAAAGAATTAGATAGTTTCGTAAATAAAAATTATTTTTCACTGTATGAAATGTTTTAGAAAATTTTTTGAAAAATTTTTTTAGAAAGACAATTTTTTATCAATAATGTTCACTTTTAGTACATAAAAAAACTTTCTTAGACAATTTTTAATGACGTTAGTTCCAAACTAAAAGAATTAGATAGTTTCGCAAAAAAAATTTATTTTTCACTGTATGAAATGTTTTAGAAAAATTTTTATAAGAGTTTTTTGAAAAGACAATTTTTTTTCAATAATGTTCACTTTTAGTACGTAAAAAAACTTTCTTAGACAATTTTTAATGACGTTAGTTCCAAACTAAAAGATTTAGATAGTTTCGCAAAAAAAAAATTATTTTTCACTGTATGAAATGTCTTAAAATATTTTTGAAACACTTCTTTGAAAAGACAATTTTCTTTCAACAATGTTCACTTTTAGTACGTAAAAAAACATTCTTAGACAATTTTTAATGACGTTAGTTCCAAACTAAAAGAATTAGATAGTTTCGCAAAAACAAATTATTTTTCACTTTATGAAATGTCGTGGAAAAATTTTTTTATAAAGACAATTTTTTTTCAATAATGTTCATTTTTAGTACGTAAAAAAACTTTCTTAGACAATTTCTAATGACGTTAGTTCCAAACTAAAAGAATTAGATAGTTTCGCAAAAAAAAATTATTTTTCACTGTATGAAATGTCTTAGAAAAATTTTTGAAAAGTTCTTTTGAAAAGACAATTTTTTTCAATAATGTTCACTTTCAGTACGTAAAAAAACTTTCTTAGACATTTTTTAATGACGTTAGTTCCAAACTAAAAGAATTAGATAGTTTCGCAAAAAAAATTATTTTTCACTGTATGAAAAGTCTTAGAAAAATTTTTGAAAATTTTTTTTGAAAAGACAATTTTTTTCCAATAATGTTCACTTTTAGTATGTAAAAAAACTTTCTTAGACATTTTTAATGACGTTAGTTCCAAACTAAACGAATTAAATAGTTTCGCAAATAAAAAATTATTTTTCACTGTATGAAATGTCTTAGAAATATTTTGAAACATTTTTTTGAAAAGAAAATTTTTTTTCAACAATGTTCACTTTTAGTACGTAAAAAAACTTTCTTAGACAATTTTTAATGACGTTAGTTCCAAACTAAAAGAATTAGATAGTTTCGCAAAAAAAAATTATTTTTCACTGTATGAAATGTCTTAGAAAAATTTTTGAAAAGTTTTTTTGAAAAGACAATTTTTTTCAATAATGTTTACTTTTAGTACGTAAAAAAACTTTCTTAGACACTTTTTAATGACGTTAGTTCCAAACTAAAAGAATTAGATAGTTTCGCAAAAAAAAATTATTTTTCACTGTATGAAATGTCTTAGAAAATTTTTTGAAAAGTTTTTTTGGAAAGATAATTTTTTATCAATAATGTTCACTTTAAGTACGTAAAAAAACTTTCTTAGACAATTTTTAATGACGTTAGTTCCAAACTAAAAGAATTAGATAGTTTCGCAAAAAAATTTATTTTTCACTGTATGAAATGTCTTAGAATAATTTTTGAAAAAGTTTTTTGAAAAGACAATTTTTTTTCAATAATGTTCACTTTTATAACGTAAAAAAACTTTCTTAGACAATTTTTAATGACGTTAGTTCCAAACTAAAAGAATTAGATAGTTTCGCAAAAAAAAATTATTTTTCACTGTATGAAATGTCTTGGAAAAAATTTTTTAAAATGACATTTTTTTTTCAATATTGTCCATTTTTAGTACGTAAAAAAACTTTCTTAGACAATTTTTAATGACGTTGATTCAAACTAAAAGAATTAGATAGTTTCGCAAAAGCAAATTATTTTTCACTGTATGAAATGTCTTGGAAAAACTTTTTTATAAAGACAATTTTTTTTCAATAATGTTCATTTTTAGTACGTAAAAAAACTTTCTTAGACAATTTTTAATGACGTTAGTTCCAAACTAAAAGAATTACATAGTTTCGCAAAAAAAAATTATTTTTCACGGTATGAAATGTCTTAGAAAAATTTTTGAAAAGTTTTTTTGAAAAGACAATTTTTTTCAATAATGTTTACTTTTAGTACGTAAAAAAACTTTCTTAGACACTTTTTAATGACGTTAGTTCCAAACTAAAAGAATTAGATAGTTTCGCAAAAAAAAATTATTTTTCACTGTATGAAATGTCTTGGAAAAAATTTTTTGAAAAGACAATTTTTTTTCAATATTGTCCATTTTTAGTACGTAAAAAAAGTTTCTTAGACAATTTTTAATGACGTTAGTTCCAAACTAAAAGAATTAGATAGTTTCGCAAAAAAAAATTGTTTTTCACTGTATGAAATGTCTTGGAAAAAATTTTTTGAAAAGACAATTTTTTTTCAATAATGTTCATTTTTAGTACGTAAAAAAACTTTCTTAGACAATTTTTAATGACGTTAGTTCCAAACTAAAAGAATTAGATAGTTTCGCAAAAAAAAATTATTTTTCACTGTATGAAATGTCTTGGAAAAAATTTTTTGAAAAGACAATTTTTTTTCAATAAAGTTCATTTTTACTACGTAAAAAAACTTTCTTAGACAATTTTTAATGACGTTAGTTCCAAACTAAAAGAATTAGATAGTTTCGCAAAAAAAATTATTTTTCACTGTATGAAATGTCTTGGAAAAATTTTTTTAAAAAGACAATTTTTTTTCAGTAATGTTCATTTTTAGTACGTAAAAAAACTTTCTTAGACAATTTTTAATGACGTTAGTTCCAAACTAAAAGAATTAGATAGTTTCGCAAAAAAAAAATATTTTTCACTGTATGAAATGTCTTATAAAAATTTTTGAAAAAGTTTTTTGAAAAGACAATTTTTTTTCAATAATGTTCACTTTTAGTACGTAAAAAAACTTTCTTAGACAATTTTTAATGACGTTAGTTCCAAACTAAAAGAATTAGATAGTTTCGCAAAAAAAAATTATTTTTCACTGCATGAAATGTCTTGGAAAAAATTTTTTGAAAAGACAATTTTTTTTCAATAAAGTTCATTTTTAGTACATAAAAAAACTTTCTTAGACAATTTTTAATGACGTTAGTTCCAAACTAAAAAAATTAGATAGTTTCGCAAAAAAAATTATTATTTTTCACTGTATGAAATGTCTTGGAATAATTTTTTTAAAAAGACAATTTTTTTTCAGTAATGTTCATTTTTAGTACGTAAAAAAAGTTTCTTAGACAATTTTTAATGACGTTAGTTCCAAACTAAAAGAATTAGATAGTTTCGCAAAAAAAATTTATTTTTCACTGTATGAAATGTCTTAGAAAAATTTTTGAAAAGTTTTTTTGAAAAGACAATTTTTTTCAATAATGTTCACTTTTAGTATGTAAAAAAACTTTCTTAGACACTTTTTAATGACGTTAGTTCCAAACTAAAAGAATTAGATAGTTTCGCAAAAAAAATTATTTTTCACTGTATGAAATGTCTTAGAAAATTTTTTGAAAAGTTTTTTTGGAAAGACAATTTTTTATCAATAATGTTCACTTTCAATACGTAAAAAAACTTTCTTAGACAATTTTTAATGACGTTAGTTCCAAACTAAAAGAATTAGATAGTTTCGCAAAAAAAAAATAATTTTTCACTGTATGAAATGTCTTAGAATAATTTTTGAAAAAGTTTTTTGAAAAGACAATTTTTTTTCAATAATGTTCACTTTTAGTACGTAAAAAAACTTTCTTAGACAATTTTTAATGACGTTACATCCAAACTAAAAGAATTAGATAGTTTCGCAAAAAAAAATTATTTTTCACTGTATGAAATGTCTTGGAAAAAATTTTTTGAAAAGACAATTTTTTTTCAATATTGTTCATTTTTAGTACGTAAAAAAACTTTCTTAGACAATTTTTAATGACGTTAGTTGCAAACTAAAAGAATTAGATAGTTTCGCAAAAAAAATTTATTTTTCACTGTATGAAATGTCTTAGAAAAATTTTTGAAAAAGTTTTTTGAAAAGACAATTTTATTTCAATAATGTTCACTTTTAGTACGTAAAAAAACTTTCTTAGACAATTTTTAATGACGTTAGTTCCAAACTAAAAGAATTAGATAGTTTCGCAAAAAAAATTATTTTTCACTGTATGAAATGTCTTGGAAAAATTTTTTTAAAAAGATAATTTCTTTTCAATAATGTTCATTTTTAGTACGTAAAAAAACTTTCTTAGACACTTTTTAATGACGTTAGTTCCAAACTAAAAGAATTAGATAGTTTCGCAAAAAAAAAATTATTTTTCACTGTATGAAATGTCTTAAAAAATTTTTGAAACATTTTTTTGAAAAGACAATTTTTTTTCAACAATGTTCACTTTTAGTACGTAAAAAAACTTTCTTAGACAATTTTTAATGACGTTAGTTCCAAACTAAAAGAATTAGATAGTTTCGCAAAAAAAAATTATTTTTCACTGTATGAAATGTCTTGGAAAAAAATTTTTGAAAAGACAATTTTTTTTCAATAATGTTCATTTTTAGTACGTAAAAAAACTTTCTTAGACAATTTTTAATGACGTTAGTTCCAAACTAAAAGAATTAGATAGTTTCGCAAAAAAAAAATATTTTTCACTGTATGAAATGTCTTATAAAAATTTTTGAAAAAATTTTTTTAAAAGACAATTTTTTTTCAATAAAGTTCATTTTTAGTACATAAAAAAACTTTCTTAGACAATTTTTAATGACGTTAGTTCCAAACTAAAAGAATTAGATAGTTTCTCAAAAAAAATTATTTTTCACTGTATAAAATGTCTTGGAAAAATTTTTTTAAAAAGACAATTTTTTTTCAGTAATGTTCATTTTTAGTACATAAAAAAAGTTTCTTAGACAATTTTTAATGACGTTAGTTCCAAACTAAAAGAATTAGATAGTTTCGCAAAAAAAATTATTTTTCACTGTATGAAATGTCTTAGAAAAATTTTTGAAAAGTTTTTTGAAAAGACAATTTTTTTCAATAATGTTCACTTTTAGTACGTAAAAAAACTTTCTTAGACACTTTTTAATGACGTTAGTTCCAAACTAAAAGAATTAGATAGTTTCGCAAATAAAAATTATTTTTCACTGTATGAAATGTCTTAGAAAATTTTTTGAAAAATTTTTTTAGAAAGACAATTTTTTATCAATAATGTTCACTTTTAGTACATAAAAAAATTTTCTTAGACAATTTTTAATGACGTTAGTTCCAAACTAAAAGAATTAGATAGTTTCGCAAAAAAAATTTATTTTTCACTGTATGAAATGTTTTAGAAAAATTTTTATAAGAGTTTTTTGAAAAGACAATTTTTTTTCAATAATGATCACTTTTAGTACGTAAAAAAACTTTCTTAGACAATTTTTAATGACGTTAGTTCCAAACTAAAAGAATTAGATAGTTTCGCAAAAAAAATTATTTTTCACTGTATGAAAAGTCTTAGAAAAATTTTTGAAAATTTTTTTTGAAAAGACAATTTTTTTCCAATAATGTTCACTTTTAGTATGTAAAAAAACTTTCTTAGACATTTTTAATGACGTTAGTTCCAAACTAAACGAATTAAATAGTTTCGCAAATAAAAAATTATTTTTCACTGTATGAAATGTCTTAGAAATATTTTGAAACATTTTTTTGAAAAGAAAATTTTTTTTCAACAATGTTCACTTTTAGTACGTAAAAAAACTTTCTTAGACAATTTTTAATGACGTTAGTTCCAAACTAAAAGAATTAGATAGTTTCGCAAAAAAAATTATTATTTTTCACTGTATGAAATGTCTTGGAATAATTTTTTTAAAAAGACAATTTTTTTTCAGTAATGTTCATTTTTAGTACGTAAAAAAAGTTTCTTAGACAATTTTTAATGACGTTAGTTCCAAACTAAAAGAATTAGATAGTTTCGCAAAAAAAATTTATTTTTCACTGTATGAAATGTCTTAGAAAAATTTTTGAAAAGTTTTTTTGAAAAGACAATTTTTTTCAATAATGTTCACTTTTAGTATGTAAAAAAACTTTCTTAGACACTTTTTAATGACGTTAGTTCCAAACTAAAAGAATTAGATAGTTTCGCAAAAAAAATTATTTTTCACTGTATGAAATGTCTTAGAAAATTTTTTGAAAAGTTTTTTTGGAAAGACAATTTTTTATCAATAATGTTCACTTTCAATACGTAAAAAAACTTTCTTAGACAATTTTTAATGACGTTAGTTCCAAACTAAAAGAATTAGATAGTTTCGCAAAAAAAAAATAATTTTTCACTGTATGAAATGTCTTAGAATAATTTTTGAAAAAGTTTTTTGAAAAGACAATTTTTTTTCAATAATGTTCACTTTTAGTACGTAAAAAAACTTTCTTAGACAATTTTTAATGACGTTACATCCAAACTAAAAGAATTAGATAGTTTCGCAAAAAAAAATTATTTTTCACTGTATGAAATGTCTTGGAAAAAATTTTTTGAAAAGACAATTTTTTTTCAATATTGTTCATTTTTAGTACGTAAAAAAACTTTCTTAGACAATTTTTAATGACGTTAGTTGCAAACTAAAAGAATTAGATAGTTTCGCAAAAAAAATTTATTTTTCACTGTATGAAATGTCTTAGAAAAATTTTTGAAAAAGTTTTTTGAAAAGACAATTTTATTTCAATAATGTTCACTTTTAGTACGTAAAAAAACTTTCTTAGACAATTTTTAATGACGTTAGTTCCAAACTAAAAGAATTAGATAGTTTCGCAAAAAAAATTATTTTTCACTGTATGAAATGTCTTGGAAAAATTTTTTTAAAAAGATAATTTCTTTTCAATAATGTTCATTTTTAGTACGTAAAAAAACTTTCTTAGACACTTTTTAATGACGTTAGTTCCAAACTAAAAGAATTAGATAGTTTCGCAAAAAAAAAATTATTTTTCACTGTATGAAATGTCTTAAAAAATTTTTGAAACATTTTTTTGAAAAGACAATTTTTTTTCAACAATGTTCACTTTTAGTACGTAAAAAAACTTTCTTAGACAATTTTTAATGACGTTAGTTCCAAACTAAAAGAATTAGATAGTTTCGCAAAAAAAAATTATTTTTCACTGTATGAAATGTCTTGGAAAAAAATTTTTGAAAAGACAATTTTTTTTCAATAATGTTCATTTTTAGTACGTAAAAAAACTTTCTTAGACAATTTTTAATGACGTTAGTTCCAAACTAAAAGAATTAGATAGTTTCGCAAAAAAAAAATATTTTTCACTGTATGAAATGTCTTATAAAAATTTTTGAAAAAATTTTTTTAAAAGACAATTTTTTTTCAATAAAGTTCATTTTTAGTACATAAAAAAACTTTCTTAGACAATTTTTAATGACGTTAGTTCCAAACTAAAAGAATTAGATAGTTTCTCAAAAAAAATTATTTTTCACTGTATAAAATGTCTTGGAAAAATTTTTTTAAAAAGACAATTTTTTTTCAGTAATGTTCATTTTTAGTACATAAAAAAAGTTTCTTAGACAATTTTTAATGACGTTAGTTCCAAACTAAAAGAATTAGATAGTTTCGCAAAAAAAATTATTTTTCACTGTATGAAATGTCTTAGAAAAATTTTTGAAAAGTTTTTTGAAAAGACAATTTTTTTCAATAATGTTCACTTTTAGTACGTAAAAAAACTTTCTTAGACACTTTTTAATGACGTTAGTTCCAAACTAAAAGAATTAGATAGTTTCGCAAATAAAAATTATTTTTCACTGTATGAAATGTCTTAGAAAATTTTTTGAAAAATTTTTTTAGAAAGACAATTTTTTATCAATAATGTTCACTTTTAGTGCATAAAAAAATTTTCTTAGACAATTTTTAATGACGTTAGTTCCAAACTAAAAGAATTAGATAGTTTCGCAAAAAAAATTTATTTTTCACTGTATGAAATGTTTTAGAAAAATTTTTATAAGAGTTTTTTGAAAAGACAATTTTTTTTCAATAATGATCACTTTTAGTACGTAAAAAAACTTTCTTAGACAATTTTTAATGACGTTAGTTCCAAACTAAAAGAATTAGATAGTTTCGCAAAAAAAATTATTTTTCACTGTATGAAAAGTCTTAGAAAAATTTTTGAAAATTTTTTTTGAAAAGACAATTTTTTTCCAATAATGTTCACTTTTAGTATGTAAAAAAACTTTCTTAGACATTTTTAATGACGTTAGTTCCAAACTAAACGAATTAAATAGTTTCGCAAATAAAAAATTATTTTTCACTGTATGAAATGTCTTAGAAATATTTTGAAACATTTTTTTGAAAAGAAAATTTTTTTTCAACAATGTTCACTTTTAGTACGTAAAAAAACTTTCTTAGACAATTTTTAATGACGTTAGTTCCAAACTAAAAGAATTAGATAGTTTCGCAAAAAAAAATTATTTTTCACTGTAGGAAATGTCTTAGAAAAATTTTTGAAAAGTTTTTTTGAAAAGACAATTTTTTTCAATAATGTTTACTTTTAGTACGTAAAAAAACTTTCTTAGACACTTTTTAATGACGTTAGTTCCAAACTAAAAGAATTAGATAGTTTCGCAAAAAAAAATTATTTTTCACTGTATGAAATGTCTTAGAAAATTTTTTGAAAATTTTTTTGGAAAGATAATTTTTTATCAATAATGTTCACTTTTAGTACGTAAAAAAACTTTCTTAGACAATTTTTAATGACGTTAGTTCCAAACTAAAAGAATTAGATAGTTTCGCAAAAAAATTTATTTTTCACTGTATGAAATGTCTTGGAATAGTTTTTGAAAAAGTTTTTTGAAAAGACAATTTTTTTTCAATAATGTTCACTCTTATAACGTAAAAAAACTTTTTTAGACAATTTTTAATGACGTTAGTTCCAAACTAAAAGAATTAGATAGTTTCGCAAAAAAAAATTATTTTTCACTGTATGAAATGTCTTGGAAAAAATTTTTTAAAAAGACATTTTTTTTTCAATATTGTCCATTTTTAGTACGTAAAAAAACTTTCTTAGACAATTTTTAATGACGTTGATTCAAACTAAAAGAATTAGATAGTTTCGCAAAAAAAAATTATTTTTCACTGTATGAAATGTCTTGGAAAAACTTTTTTATAAAGACAATTTTTTTTCAATAATGTTCATTTTTAGTACGTAAAAAAACTTTCTTAGACAATTTTTAATGACGTTAGTTCCAAACTAAAAGAATTAGATAGTTTCGCAAAAAAAAATTATTTTTCACTGTATGAAATGTCTTAGAAAAATTTTTGAAAAGTTTTTTTGAAAAGACAATTTTTTTCAATAATGTTTACTTTTAGTACGTAAAAAAACTTTCTTAGACAATTTTTAATGACGTTAGTTCCAAACTAAAAGAATTAGATAGTTTCGCAAAAAAAAAATGTTTTTCACTGTATGAAATGTTTTATAAAAATTTTTGAAAAAGTTTTTTGAAAAGACAATTTTTTTTCAATAATGTTCACTTTTAGTACGTAAAAAAACTTTCTTAGACACTTTTTAATGACGTTAGTTCCAAACTAAAAGAATTAGATAGCTTCGCAAAAAAAAATTATTTTTCACTGTATGAAATGTCTTAAAATATTTTTGAAACATTTTTTTGAAAAGACAATTTTTTTTCAACAATGTTCACTTTTAGTACGTAAAATAACATTCTTAGACAATTTTTAATGACGTTAGTTCCAAACTAAAAGAATTAGATAGTTTTGCAAAAAAAAATTATTTTTCACTGTATGAAATGTCTTGGAAAAAATTTTTTGAAAAGACAATTTTTTTCAATAATGTTCATTTTTAGTACGTAAAAAAACTTTCTTAGACAATTTTTAATGACGTTAGTTCCAAACTAAAAGAATTAGATAGTTTCGCAAAAAAAAATTGTTTTTCACTGTATGAAATGTCTTGGAAAAAATTTTTTGAAAAGACAATTTTTTTTCAATAAAGTTCATATTTAGTACATAAAAAAAGTTTCTTAGACAATTTTTAATGACGTTAGTTCCAAACTAAAAGAATTAGATAGTTTCGCAAAAAAAATTATTTTTCACTGAATGAAATGTCTTGGAAAAATTTTTTTAAAAAGACAATTTTTTTTCAATAATGTTCACTTTTAGTCCGTAAAAAAACTTTTTTAGACAATTTTTAATGACGTTAGTTCCAAACTAAAAGAATTAGATAGTTTCGCAAAAAAAAATTATTTTTCACTGTATGAAATGTTTTTGAAAAATTTTTGAAAAGTTTTTTTGAAAAGACAATTTTTTTCAATAATGTTTACTTTTAGTACGTAAAAAAACTTTCTTAGACAATTTTTAATGACGTTAGTTCCAAACTAAAAGAATTAGATAGTTTCGCAAAAAAAAATTATTTTTCACTGTATGAAATGTCTTAGAAAATTTTTTGAAAAGTTTTTTTGGAAAGGTAATTTTTTATCAATAATGTTCACTTTTAGTACGTAAAAAAACTTTCTTAGACAATTTTTAATGACGTTAGTTCCAAACTAAAAGAATTAGATAGTTTCGCAAAAAAAATTTATTTTTCACTGTATGAAATGTCTTAGAATAATTTTTGAAAAAGTTTTTTGAAATAACAATTTTTTTTCAATAATGTTCACTTTTAGTACGTAAAAAAACTTTCTTAGACAATTTTTAATGACGTTAGTTCCAAACTAAAAGAATTAGATAGTTTCGCAAAAAAAAATTATTTTTCACTGTATGAAATGTCTTGGAAAAAATTTTTTAAAAAGACATTTTTTTTTCAATATTGTCCATTTTTAGTACGTAAAAAAACTTTCTTAGACAATTTTTAATGACGTTGATTCAAACTAAAAAAATTAGATAGTTTCGCAAAAAAAAATTATTTTTCACTGTATGAAATGTCTTGGAAAAACTTTTTTATAAAGACAATTTTTTTTCAATAATGTTCATTTTTAGTACGTAAAAAAACTTTCTTAGACAATTTTTAATGACGTTAGTTCCAAACTAAAAGAATTAGATAGTTTCGCAAAAATAAATTATTTTTCACTGTATGAAATGTCTTAGAAAAATTTTTGAAAAGTTTTTTTGAAAAGACAATTTTTTTCAATAATGTTTACTTTTAGTACGTAAAAAAACTTTCTTAGACACTTTTTAATGACGTTAGTTCCAAACTAAAAGAATTAGATAGTTTCGCAAAAAAAAATTATTTTTCACTGTATGAAATGTCTTGGAAAAAATTTTTTGAAAAGACAATTTTTTTTCAATAATGTTCATTTTTAGTACGTAAAAAAACTTTCTTAGACAATTTTTAATGACGTTAGTTCCAAACTAAAAGAATTAGATAGTTTCGCAAAAAAAAATTATTTTTCACTGTATGAAATGTCTTGGAAAAAATTTTTTGAAAAGACAATTTTTTTGCAATAAAGTTCATATTTAGTACATAAAAAAAGTTTCTTAGACAATTTTTAATGACGTTAGTTCCAAACTAAAAGAATTAGATAGTTTCGCAAAAAAAATTATTTTTCACTGTATGAAATGTCTTGGAAAAATTTTTTTAAAAAGACAATTTTTTTTCAATAATGTTCACTTTTAGTACATAAAAAAACTTTCTTAGACAATTTTTAATGACGTTAGTTCCAAACTAACAGAATTAGATAGTTTCGCAAAAAAAACATATTTTTTACTGTATGAAATGTCTTGGAAAAAATTTTTTGAAAAGACAATTTTTTTTCAATAATGTTCATTTTTAGTACGTAAAATAACTTTCTTAGACAATTTTTAATGACGTTAGTTCCAAACTAAAAGAATTAGATAGTTTCGCAAAATAAAATTATTTTTCACTGCATGAAATGTCTTAGAAAAATTTTTGAAAATTTTTTTGAAAAGACAATTTTTTTCAATAATGTTCACTTTTAATGCGTAAAAAAACATTCTTAGACAATTTTTAATGACGTTAGTTCCAAACTAAAAGAATTAGATAGTTTCGCAAAAAAAAATTACTTTTCACTTTATGAAATGTCTTGGAAAAATTTTTTTATAAAGACAATTTTTTTTCAATAATGTTCATTTTTAGTACGTAAAAAAACTTTCTTAGACAATTTTTAATGACGTTAGTTCCAAACTAAAAGAATTAGATAGTTTCGCAAAAAAAAATTATTTTTCACTGTATGAAATGTCTTAGAAAAATTTTTGAAAAGTTCTTTTGAAAAGACAATTTTTTTCAATAATGTTCACTTTCAGTACGTAAAAAAACTTTCTTAGACACTTTTTAATGACGTTAGTTCCAAACTAAAAGAATTAGATAGTTTCGCAAATAAAAATTATTTTTCACTGTATGAAATGTCTTAGAAAATTTTTTGAAAAACTTTTTTAGAAAGACAATTTTTTATCAATAATGTTTACTTTTAGTACGTAAAAAAACTTTCTTAGACAATTTTTAATGACGTTAGTTCCAAACTAAAAGAATTAGATAGTTTCGCAAAAAAAAATTATTTTTCACTGTATGAAATGTCTTGGAAAATTTTTTTTATAAAGACAATTTTTTTTCAATAATGTTCATTTTTAGTACGTAAAAAAACTTTCTTAGACAATTTTTAATGACGTTAGTTCCAAACTAAAAGAATTAGAAAGTTTCGCAAAAAAAACTTATTTTTTACTGTATGAAATGTCTTGGAAAAAATTTTTTGAAAAGACAATTTTTTTTCAATAATGTTCATTTTTAGTACGTAAAAAAACTTTCTTAGACAATTTTTAATGACGGTAGTTCCAAACTAAAAGAATTAGATAGTTTCGCAAAAAAAAAATGTTTTTCACTGTATGAAATGTCTTATAAAAATTTTTGAAAAAGTTTTTTGAAAAGACAATTTTTTTTCAATAATGTTCACTTTTAGTACGTAAAAAAACTTTCTTAGACACTTTTTAATGACGTTAGTTCCAAACTAAAAGAATTAGATAGCTTCGCAAAAAAAAAATTATTTTTCACTGTATGAAATGTCTTAAAATATTTTTGAAACATTTTTTTGAAAAGACAATTTTTTTTCAACAATGTTCACTTTTAGTACGTAAAATAACATTCTTAGACAATTTTTAATGACGTTAGTTCCAAACTAAAAGAATTAGATAGTTTCGCAAAAAAAAATTATTTTTCACTGTATGAAATGTCTTGGAAAAAATTTTTTGAAAAGACAATTTTTTTCAATAATGTTCATTTTTAGTACGTAAAAAAACTTTCTTAGACAATTTTTAATGACGTTAGTTCCAAACTAAAAGAATTAGATAGTTTCGCAAAAAAAAATTGTTTTTCACTGTATGAAATGTCTTGGAAAAAATTTTTTGAAAAGACAATTTTTTTTCAATAAAGTTCATATTTAGTACATAAAAAAAGTTTCTTAGACAATTTTTAATGACGTTAGTTCCAAACTAAAAGAATTAGATAGTTTCGCAAAAAAAATTATTTTTCACTGAATGAAATGTCTTGGAAAAATTTTTTTAAAAAGACAATTTTTTTTCAATAATGTTCACTTTTAGTCCGTAAAAAAACTTTTTTAGACAATTTTTAATGACGTTAGTTCCAAACTAAAAGAATTAGATAGTTTCGCAAAAAAAAATTATTTTTCACTGTATGAAATGTCTTTGAAAAATTTTTGAAAAGTTTTTTTGAAAAGACAATTTTTTTCAATAATGTTTATTTTTAGTACGTAAAAAAACTTTCTTAGACAATTTTTAATGACGTTAGTTCCAAACTAAAAGAATTAGATAGTTTCGCAAAAAAAAATTATTTTTCACTGTATGAAATGTCTTGGAAAAAATTTTTTGAAAAGACAATTTTTTTTCAATAATGTTCATTTTTAGTACGTAAAAAAACTTTCTTAGACAATTTTTAATGACGTTAGTTCCAAACTAAAAGAATTAGATAGTTTCGCAAAAAAAAATTATTTTTTACTGTATGAAATGTCTTGGAAAAATTTTTTGAAAAGACAATTTTTTTGCAATAAAGTTCATATTTAGTACATAAAAAAAGTTTCTTAGACAATTTTTAATGACGTTAGTTCCAAACTAAAAGAATTAGATAGTTTCGCAAAAAAAATTATTTTTCACTGTATGAAATGTCTTGGAAAAATTTTTTTAAAAAGACAATTTTTTTTCAATAATGTTCACTTTTAGTACATAAAAAAACTTTCTTAGACAATTTTTAATGACGTTAGTTCCAAACTAACAGAATTAGATAGTTTCGCAAAAAAACATATTTTTTACTGTATGAAATGTCTTGGAAAAAATTTTTTGAAAAGACAATTTTTTTTCAATAATGTTCATTTTTAGTACGTAAAATAACTTTCTTAGACAATTTTTAATGACGTTAGTTCCAAACTAAAAGAATTAGATAGTTTCGCAAAAAAAAAATTATTTTTCACTGTATGAAATGTCTTAAAATATTTTTGAAACACTTTTTTGAAAAGACAATTTTTTTTCAACAATGTTCACTTTTAGTACGTAAAAAAACATTCTTAGACAATTTTTAATGACGTTAGTTCCAAACTAAAAGAATTAGATAGTTTCGCAAAAAAAAATTATTTTTCACTTTATGAAATGTCTTGGAAAAATTTTTTTATAAAGACAATGTTTTTTCAATAATGTTCATTTTTAGTACGTAAAAAAACTTTCTTAGACAATTTTTAATGACGTTAGTTCCAAACTAAAAGAATTAGATAGTTTCGCAAAAAAAAATTATTTTTCACTGTATGAAATGTCTTAGAAAAATTTTTGAAAAGTTCTTTTGAAAAGACAATTTTTTTCAATAATGTTCACTTTCAGTACGTAAAAAAACTTTCTTAGACACTTTTTAATGACGTTAGTTCCAAACTAAAAGAATTAGATAGTTTCGCAAATAAAAATTATTTTTCACTGTATGAAATGTCTTAGAAAATTTTTTGAAAAACTTTTTTAGAAAGACAATTTTTTATCAATAATGTTCACTTTTAGTACGTAAAAAAACTTTCTTAGACAATTTTTAATGACGTTAGTTCCAAACTAAAAGAATTAGATAGTTTCGCAAAAAAAAATTATTTTTCACTGTATGAAATGTCTTGGAAAATTTTTTTTATAAAGACAATTTTTTTTCAATAATGTTCATTTTTAGTACGTAAAAAAACTTTCTTAGACAATTTTTAATGACGTTAGTTCCAAACTAAAAGAATTAGATAGTTTCGCAAAAAAAACTTATTTTTTACTGTATGAAATGTCTTGGAAAAAATTTTTTGAAAAGACAATTTTTTTTCAATAATGTTCATTTTTAGTACGTAAAAAAACTTTCTTAGACAATTTTTAATGACGGTAGTTCCAAACTAAAAGAATTAGATAGTTTCGCAAAAAAAAAATGTTTTTCACTGTATGAAATGTCTTATAAAAACTTTTGAAAAAGTTTTTTGAAAAGACAATTTTTTTTCAATAATGTTCACTTTTAGTACGTAAAAAAACTTTCTTAGACACTTTTTAATGACGTTAGTTCCAAACTAAAAGAATTAGATAGCTTCGCAAAAAAAAAATTATTTTTCACTGTATGAAATGTCTTAAAATATTTTTGAAACATTTTTTTGAAAAGACAATTTTTTTTCAACAATGTTCACTTTTAGTACGTAAAATAACATTCTTAGACAATTTTTAATGACGTTAGTTCCAAACTAAAAGAATTAGATAGTTTCGCAAAAAAAAATTATTTTTCACTGTATGAAATGTCTTGGAAAAAATTTTTTGAAAAGACAATTTTTTTCAATAATGTTCATTTTTAGTACGTAAAAAAACTTTCTTAGACAATTTTTAATGACGTTAGTTCCAAACTAAAAGAATTAGATAGTTTCGCAAAAAAAAATTGTTTTTCACTGTATGAAATGTCTTGGAAAAAATTTTTTGAAAAGACAGTTTTTTTTCAATAAAGTTCATATTTAGTACATAAAAAAAGTTTCTTAGACAATTTTTAATGACGTTAGTTCCAAACTAAAAGAATTAGATAGTTTCGCAAAAAAAATTATTTTTCACTGAATGAAATGTCTTGGAAAAATTTTTTTAAAAAGACAATTTTTTTTCAATAATGTTCACTTTTAGTCCGTAAAAAAACTTTTTTAGACAATTTTTAATGACGTTAGTTCCAAACTAAAAGAATTAGATAGTTTCGCAAAAAAAAATTATTTTTCACTGTATGAAATGTCTTTGAAAAATTTTTGAAAAGTTTTTTTGAAAAGACAATTTTTTTCAATAATGTTTATTTTTAGTACGTAAAAAAACTTTCTTAGACAATTTTTAATGACGTTAGTTCCAAACTAAAAGAATTAGATAGTTTCGCAAAAAAAAATTATTTTTCACTGTATGAAATGTCTTGGAAAAAATTTTTTGAAAAGACAATTTTTTTTCAATAATGTTCATTTTTAGTACGTAAAAAAACTTTCTTAGACAATTTTTAATGACGTTAGTTCCAAACTAAAAGAATTAGATAGTTTCGCAAAAAAAAATTATTTTTCACTGTATGAAATGTCTTGGAAAAAATTTTTTGAAAAGACAATTTTTTTGCATTAAAGTTCATATTTAGTACATAAAAAAAGTTTCTTAGACAATTTTTAATGACGTTAGTTCCAAACTAAAAGAATTAGATAGTTTCGCAAAAAAAATTATTTTTCACTGTATGAAATGTCTTGAAAAAATTTTTTTAAAAAGACAATTTTTTTTCAATAATGTTCACTTTTAGTACATAAAAAAACTTTCTTAGACAATTTTTAATGACGTTAGTTCCAAACTAACAGAATTAGATAGTTTCGCAAAAAAACATATTTTTTACTGTATGAAATGTCTTGGAAAAAATTTTTTGAAAAGACAATTTTTTTTCAATAATGTTCATTTTTAGTACGTAAAATAACTTTCTTAGACAATTTTTAATGACGTTAGTTCCAAACTAAAAGAATTAGATAGTTTCGCAAAAAAAAAATTATTTTTCACTGTATGAAATGTCTTAAAATATTATTGAAACACTTTTTTGAAAAGACAATTTTTTTTCAACAATGTTCACTTTTAGTACGTAAAAAAACATTCTTAGACAATTTTTAATGACGTTAGTTCCAAACTAAAAGAATTAGATAGTTTCGCAAAAAAAAATTATTTTTCACTTTATGAAATGTCTTGGAAAAATTTTTTTATAAAGACAATGTTTTTTCAATAATGTTCATTTTTAGTACGTAAAAAAACTTTCTTAGACAATTTTTAATGACGTTAGTTCCAAACTAAAAGAATTAGATAGTTTCGCAAAAAAAAATTATTTTTCACTGTATGAAATGTCTTAGAAAAATTTTTGAAAAGTTCTTTTGAAAAGACAATTTTTTTCAATAATGTTCACTTTCAGTACGTAAAAAAACTTTCTTAGACACTTTTTAATGACGTTAGTTCCAAACTAAAAGAATTAGATAGTTTCGCAAAAAAAATTATTTTTCACTGTATGAAAAGTCTTAGAAAAATTTTTGAAAATTTTTTTTGAAAAGACAATTTTTTTCCAATAATGTTCACTTTTAGTATGTAAAAAAACTTTCTTAGACATTTTTAATGACGTTAGTTCCAAACTAAACGAATTAAATAGTTTGCAAATAAAAAATTATTTTTCACTGTATGAAATGTCTTAGAAATATTTTGAAACATTTTTTTAAAAAGAAAATTTTTTTTCAACAATGTTCACTTTTAGTACGTAAAAAAACTTTCTTAGACAATTTTTAATGACGTTAGTTCCAAACTAAAAGAATTAGATAGTTTCGCAAAAAAAAATTATTTTTCACTGTATGAAATGTCTTAGAAAAGTTTTTGAGAAGTTTTTTTGAAAAGACAATTTTTTTCAATAATGTTTACTTTTAGTACGTAAAAAAACTTTCTTAGACACTTTTTAATGACGTTAGTTCCAAACTAAAAGAATTAGATAGTTTCGCAAAAAAAAATTATTTTTCACTGTATGAAATGTCTTAGAAAATTGTTTGAAAAGTTTTTATGGAAAGATAATTTTTTATCAATAATGTTCACTTTTAGTACGTAAAAAAACTTTCTTAGACAATTTTTAATGACGTTAGTTCCAAACTAAAAGAATTAGATAGTTTCGCAAAAAAATTTATTTTTCACTGTATGAAATGTCTTAGAATAGTTTTTGAAAAAGTTTTTTGAAAAGACAATTTTTTTTCAATAATGTTCACTTTTATAACGTAAAAAAACTTTTTTAGACAATTTTTAATGACGTTAGTTCCAAACTAAAAGAATTAGATAGTTTCGCAAAAAAAAGTTATTTTTCACTGTATGAAATGTCTTGGAAAAAATTTTTTAAAAAGACATTTTTTTTTCAATATTGTCCATTTTTAGTACGTAAAAAAACTTTCTTAGACAATTTTTAATGACGTTGATTCAAACTAAAAGAATTAGATAGTTTCGCAAAAAAAAATTATTTTTCACTGTATGAAATGTCTTGGAAAAACTTTTTTATAAAGACAATTTTTTTTCAATAATGTTCATTTTTAGTACGTAAAAAAACTTTCTTAGACAATTTTTAATGACGTTAGTTCCAAACTAAAAGAATTAGATAGTTTCGCAAAAAAAAATTATTTTTCACGGTATGAAATGTCTTAGAAAAACTTTTGAAAAGTTTTTTTGAAAAGACAATTTTTTTCAATAATGTTTACTTTTAGTACGTAAAAAAACTTTCTTAGACACTTTTTAATGACGTTAGTTCCAAACTAAAAGAATTAGATAGTTTCGCAAAAAAAAATTATTTTTCACTGTATGAAATGTCTTGGAAAAAATTTTTTGAAAAGACAATTTTTTTTCAATATTGTCCATTTTTAGTACGTAAAAAAACTTTCTTAGACCATTTTTAATGACGTTAGTTCCAAACTAAAAGAATTAGATAGTTTCGCAAAAAAAAATTATTTTTCACTGTATGAAATGTCTTGGTAAAATTTTTTAAAAAGACAATTTTATTTTAATAAAGTTCATTTTTAGTACATAAAAAAAGTTTCTTAGACAACTTTTAATGACGTTAGTTCCAAACTAAAAGAATTAGATAGTTTCGCAAAAAAAAAATTATTTTTCACTGTATGAAATGTCTTAAAAAAATTTTGAAACATTTTTTTGAAAAGACAATTTTTTTTCAATAATGTTCACTTTTAGTACGTAAAAAAACTTTCTTAGACAATTTTTAATGACGTTAGTTCCAAACTAAAAGAATTAGATAGTTTCGCAAAAATAATTATTTTTCACTGTATGAAATGTTTTAGAAAAATTTTTTTAAAAAGACAATTTTTTTTCAGTAAAGTTCATTTTTAGTACGTAAAAAAAGTTTCTTAGACACTTTTTAATGACGTTAGTTCCAAACTAAAAGAATTAGATAGTTTCGCAAAAAAAAATTATTTTTCACTGTATGAAATGTCTTAGAAAATTTTTTGAAAAATTTTTTTGGAAAGACAATTTTTTATCAATAATGTTCACTTTTAGTACGTAAAAAAACTTTCTTAGACAATTTTTAATGACGTTACTTCCAAACTAAAAGAATTAGATAGTTTCGCAAAAAAAATTTATTTTTCACTGTATGAAATGTCTTAAGAAAATCTTTGAAAAAGTTTTTTGAAAAGACAATTTTTTTTCAATAATGTTCACTTTTAGTACGTAAAAATACTTTCTTAGACAATTTTTAATGACGTTAGTTCCAAACTAAAAGAATTAGATAGTTTCGCAAAAAAAAATTGTTTTTCACTGTATGAAATGTCTTGGAAAAAATTTTTTGAAAAGACAATTTTTTTTCAATATTGTCCATTTTTAGTACGTAAAAAAACTTTCTTAGACAATTTTTAATGACGTTAGTTCCAAACTAAAAGAATTAGATAGTTTCGCAAAAAAAAATTATTTTTCACTGTATGAAATGTCTTAGAAAAATTTTTGAAAAGTTTTTTTGAAAAGACAATTTTTTTCAATAATGTTCACTTTTAGTACGTAAAAAAACTTTCTTAGACACTTTTTAATGACGTTAGTTCCAAACTAAAAGAATTAGATAGTTTCGCAAAAAAAAATTATTTTTCACTGTATGAAATGTCTTGGAAAAAATTTTTTAAAAAGACATTTTTTTTTCAATATTGTCCATTTTTAGTACGTAAAAAAACTTTCTTAGACAATTTTTAATGACGTTGATTCAAACTAAAAGAATTAGATAGTTTCGCAAAAAAAAATTATTTTTCACTGTATGAAATGTCTTGGAAAAACTTTTTTATAAAAACAATTTTTTTTCAATAATGTTCATTTTTAGTACGTAAAAAAACTTTCTTAGACAATTTTTAATGACGTTAGTTCCAAACTAAAAGAATTAGATAGTTTCGCAAAAAAAAATTATTTTTCACTGTATGAAATGTCTTAGAAAAATTTTTGAAAAGTTTTTTTGAAAAAACAATTTTTTTCAATAATGTTTACTTTTAGTACGTAAAAAACTTTCTTAGACACTTTTTAATGACGTTAGTTCCAAACTAAAAGAATTATATAGTTTCGCAAAAAAAAATTATTTTTTACTGTATGAAATGTCTTGGAAAAAATTTTTTGAAAAGACAATTTTTTTTCAATAATGTTCATTTTTAGTACGTAAAAAAACTTTCTTAGACAATTTTTAATGACGTTAGTTCCAAACTAAAAGAATTAGATAGTTTCGCAAAAAAAATTATTTTTCACTGTATGAAATGTCTTGGAAAAAATTTTTTGAAAAGACAATTTTTTTTCAATAAAGTTCATATTTAGTACATAAAAAAAGTTTCTTAGACAATTTTTAATGACGTTAGTTCCAAACTAAAAGAATTAGATAGTTTCGCAAAAAAAATTATTTTTCACTGTATGAAATGTCTTGGAAAAATTTTTTTAAAAAGACAATTTTTTTTCAATAATGTTCACTTTTAGTACATAAAAAAACTTTCTTAGACAATTTTTAATGACGTTAGTTCCAAACTAAAAGAATTAGATAGTTTCGCAAAAAAAACAAGTTTTTTACTGTATGAAATGTCTTGGAAAAATTTTTTGAAAAGACAATTTTTTTTCAATAATGTTCATTTTTAGTACGTAAAAAAACTTTCTTAGACAATTTTTAATGACGTTAGTTCCAAACTAAAAGAATTAGATAGTTTCGCAAAATAAAATTATTTTTCACTGTATGAAATGTCTTAGAAAAATTTTTGAAAATTTTTTTGAAAAGACAATTTTTTTCAATAATGTTCACTTTTAATGCGTAAAAAAACTTTCTTAGTAACTTTTTAATGACGTTAGTTCCAAACTAAAAGAATTAGATAGTTTCGCAAAAAAAATTATTTTTCACTGCATGAAAAGTCTTAGAAAAATTTTTGAAAATTTTTTTTGAAAAGACAATTTTTTTTCAATAATGTTCACTTTTAGTACGTAAAAAAACTTTCTTAGACAATTTTTAATGACGTTAGTTCCAAACTAAAAGAATTAGATAGTTTCGCAAAAAAAAATCATTTTTCACTGTATGAAATGTCTTGGAAAAATTTTTTGAAAAGACAATTTTTTTTCAATAATGTTCACTTTTAGTACGTAAAAAAACTTTCTTAGACAATTTTTAATGACGTTAGTTCCAAACTAAAAGAATTAGATAGTTTCGCAAAAAAAAATTTATTTTTCACTGTATGAAATGTCTTAAAATATTTTTGAAACACTTTTTTGAAAAGACAATTTTTTTTCAACAATGTTCACTTTTAGTACGTAAAAAAACATTCTTAGACATTTTTTAATGACGTTAGTTCCAAACTAAAAGAATTAGATAGTTTCGCAAAAAAAAATTATTTTTCACTGTATGAAATGTCTTGGAAAAAATTTTTTGAAAAGACAATTTTTTTTCAATAATGTTCATTTTTAGTACGTAAAAAAACTTTCTTAGACAATTTTTAATGACGTTAGTTCCAAACTAAAAGAATTAGATAGTTTCGCAAAAAAAAATTATTTTTCACTGTATGAAATGTCTTGGAAAAAATTTTTTGAAAAGACAATTTTTTTTCAATAAAGTTCATATTTAGTACATAAAAAAAGTTTCTTAGACAATTTTTAATGACGTTAGTTCCAAACTAAAAGAATTAGATAGTTTCGCAAAAAAAATTATTTTTCACTGTATGAAATGTCTTGGAAAAATTTTTTTAAAAAGACAATTTTTTTTCAATAATGTTCACTTTTAGTACATAAAAAAACTTTCTTAGACAATTTTTAATGACGTTAGTTCCAAACTAAAAGAATTAGATAGTTTCGCAAAAAAAACATATTTTTTACTGTATGAAATGTCTTGGAAAAATTTTTTGAAAAGACAATTTTTTTTCAATAATGTTCATTTTTAGTACGTAAAAAAACTTTCTTAGACAATTTTTAATGACGTTAGTTCCAAACTAAAAGAATTAGATAGTTTCGCAAAAAAAATTTATTTTTCACTGTATGAAATGTCTTAGAAAAATATTTATAAGAGTTTTTTGAAAAGACAATTTTTTTTCAATAATGATCACTTTTAGTACGTAAAAAAACTTTCTTAGACAATTTTTAATGACGTTAGTTCCAAACTAAAAGAATTAGATAGTTTCGCAAAAAAAAATTATTTTTCACTGTATGAAATGTCTTGGAAAAAGTTTTTTGAAAAGACAATTTTTTTTCAATATTGTCCATTTTTAGTACGTAAAAAAACTTTCTTAGACAATTTTTAATGACGTTAGTTCCAAACTAAAAGAATTAGATAGTTTCGCAAAAACAAATTATTTTTCACTGTATGAAATGTCTTGGAAAATTTTTTTTATAAAGACAATTTTTTTCAATAATGTTCATTTTTAGTACGAAAAAAAACTTTCTTAGACAATTTTTAATGACGTTAGTTCCAAACTAAAAGAATTAGATAGTTTCGCAAAAAAAAATTATTTTTCACTGTATGAAATGTCTTGGAAAAATTTTTTTATAAAGACAATTTTTTTTCAATAATGTTCATTTTTAGTACGTAAAAAAACTTTCTTAGACAATTTTTAATGACGTTAGTTCCAAACTAAAAGAATTAGATAGTTTCGCAAAAAAAACTTATTTTTTACTGTATGAAATGTCTTGGAAAAAATTTTTTGAAAAGACAATTTTTTTTCAATAATGTTCATTTTTAGTACGTAAAAAAACTTTCTTAGACAACTTTTAATGACGGTAGTTCCAAACTAAAAGAATTAGATAGTTTCGCAAAAAAAAAAATGTTTTTCACTGTATGAAATGTCTTATAAAAATTTTTGAAAAAGTTTTTTGAAAAGACAATTTTTTTTCAATAATGTTCACTTTTAGTACGTAAAAAAACTTTCTTAGACACTTTTTAATGACGTTAGTTCCAAACTAAAAGAATTAGATAGCTTCGCAAAAAAAAAATTATTTTTCACTGTATGAAATGTCTTAAAATATTTTTGAAACATTTTTTTGAAAAGACAATTTTTTTTCAACAATGTTCACTTTTAGTACGTAAAATAACATTCTTAGACAATTTTTAATGACGTTAGTTCCAAACTAAAAGAATTAGATAGTTTCGCAAAAAAAAATTATTTTTCACTGTATGAAATGTCTTGGAAAAAATTTTTTGAAAAGACAATTTTTTTCAATAATGTTCATTTTTAGTACGTAAAAAAACTTTCTTAGACAATTTTTAATGACGTTAGTTCCAAACTAAAAGAATTAGATAGTTTCGCAAAAAAAAATTGTTTTTCACTGTATGAAATGTCTTGGAAAAAATTTTTTGAAAAGACAATTTTTTTTCAATAAAGTTCATATTTAGTACATAAAAAAAGTTTCTTAGACAATTTTTAATGACGTTAGTTCCAAACTAACAGAATTAGATAGTTTCGCAAAAAAAATTATTTTTCACTGAATGAAATGTCTTGGAAAAATTTTTTTAAAAAGACAATTTTTTTTCAATAATGTTCACTTTTAGTCCGTAAAAAAACTTTTTTAGACAATTTTTAATGACGTTAGTTCCAAACTAAAAGAATTAGATAGTTTCGCAAAAAAAAATTATTTTTCACTGTATGAAATGTCTTTGAAAAATTTTTGAAAAGTTTTTTTGAAAAGACAATTTTTTTCAATAATGTTTACTTTTAGTACGTAAAAAAACTTTCTTAGACAATTTTTAATGACGTTAGTTCCAAACTAAAAGAATTAGATAGTTTCGCAAAAAAAAATTATTTTTCACTGTATGAAATGTCTTAGAAAATTTTTTGAAAAGTTTTTTTGGAAAGGTAATTTTTTATCAATAATGTTCACTTTTAGTACGTAAAAAAACTTTCTTAGACAATTTTTAATGACGTTAGTTCCAAACTAAAAGAATTAGATAGTTTCGCAAAAAAAATTTATTTTTCACTGTATGAAATGTCTTAGAATAATTTTTGAAAAAGTTTTTTGAAATAACAATTTTTTTTCAATAATGTTCACTTTTAGTACGTAAAAAAACTTTCTTAGACAATTTTTAATGACGTTAGTTCCAAACTAAAAGAATTAGATAGTTTCGCAAAAAAAAATTATTTTTCACTGTATGAAATGTCTTGGAAAAATTTTTTAAAAAGACACTTTTTTTTCAATATTGTCCATTTTTAGTACGTAAAAAAACTTTCTTAGACAATTTTTAATGACGTTGATTCAAACTAAAAAAATTAGATAGTTTCGCAAAAAAAAATTATTTTTCACTGTATGAAATGTCTTGGAAAAACTTTTTTATAAAGACAATTTTTTTTCAATAATGTTCATTTTTAGTACGTAAAAAAACTTTCTTAGACAATTTTTAATAACGTTAGTTCCAAACTAAAAGAATTAGATAGTTTCGCAAAAAAAATTATTTTTCACTGTATGAAATGTCTTAGAAAAATTTTTGAAAAGTTTTTTTGAAAAGACAATTTTTTTCAATAATGTTTACTTTTAGTACGTAAAAAAACTTTCTTAGACACTTTTTAATGACGTTAGTTCCAAACTAAAAGAATTAGATAGTTTCGCAAAAAAAAATTATTTTTCACTGTATGAAATGTCTTGGAAAAAATTTTTTGAAAAGACAATTTTTTTTCAATAATGTTCATTTTTAGTACGTAAAAAAACTTTCTTAGACAATTTTTAATGACGTTAGTTCCAAACTAAAAGAATTAGATAGTTTCGCAAAAAAAAATTATTTTTCACTGTATGAAATGTCTTGGAAAAAATTTTTTGAAAAGACAATTTTTTTGCAATAAAGTTCATATTTAGTACATAAAAAAAGTTTCTTAGACAATTTTTAATGACGTTAGTTCCAAACTAAAAGAATTAGATAGTTTCGCAAAAAAAATTATTTTTCACTGTATGAAATGTCTTGGAAAAATTTTTTTAAAAAGACAATTTTTTTTCAATAATGTTCACTTTTAGTACATAAAAAAACTTTCTTAGACAATTTTTAATGACGTTAGTTCCAAACTAACAGAATTAGATAGTTTCGCAAAAAAAACATATTTTTTACTGTATGAAATGTCTTGGAAAAAATTTTTTGAAAAGACAATTTTTTTTCAATAATGTTCATTTTTAGTACGTAAAATAACTTTCTTAGACAATTTTTAATGACGTTAGTTCCAAACTAAAAGAATTAGATAGTTTCGCAAAATAAAATTATTTTTCACTGCATGAAATGTCTTATAAAAATTTTTGAAAATTTTTTTGAAAAGACAATTTTTTTCAATAATGTTCACTTTTAATGCGTAAAAAAACTTTCTTAGAAACTTTTTAATGACGTTAGTTCCAAACTAAAAGAATTAGATAGTTTAGCAAAAAAAAATTATTTTTCACTGCATGAAAAGTCTTAGAAAAATTTTTGAAAAAGTTTTTTGAAAAGACAATTTTTTTTCAATAATGTTCACTTTTAGTACGTAAAAAAACTTTCTTAGACAATTTTTAATGACGTTAGTTCCAAACTAAAAGAATTAGATAGTTTCGCAAAAAAAAATCATTTTTCACTGTATGAAATGTCTTGGAAAAATTTTTTGAAAAGACAATTTTTTTTCAATAATGTTCACTTTTAGTACGTAAAAAAACTTTCTTAGACAATTTTTAATGACGTTAGTTCCAAACTAAAAGAATTAGATAGTTTCGCAAAAAAAAAATTATTTTTCACTGTATGAAATGTCTTAAAATATTTTTGAAACACTTTTTTGAAAAGACAATTTTTTATCAACAATGTTCACTTTTAGTACGTAAAAAAACATTCTTAGACAATTTTTAATGACGTTAGTTCCAAACTAAAAGAATTAGATAGTTTCGCAAAAAAAAATTATTTTTCACTGTATGAAATGTCTTGGAAAAAATTTTTTGAAAAGACAATTTTTTTTCAATAATGTTCATTTTTAGTACGTAAAAAAACTTTCTTAGACAATTTTTAATGACGTTACTTCCAAACTAAAAGAATTAGATAGTTTCGCAAAAAAAAATTATTTTTCACTGTATGAAATGTCTTGGAAAATTTTTTTTATAAAGACAATTTTTTTCAATAATGTTCATTTTTAGTACGAAAAAAAACTTTCTTAGACAATTTTTAATGACGTTAGTTCCAAACTAAAAGAATTAGATAGTTTCGCAAAAAAAAATTATTTTTCACTGTATGAAATGTCTTGGAAAAATTTTTTTATAAAGACAATTTTTTTTCAATAATGTTCATTTTTAGTACGTAAAAAAACTTTCTTAGACAATTTTTAATGACGTTAGTTCCAAACTAAAAGAATTAGATAGTTTCGCAAAAAAAAAATGTTTTTCACTGTATGAAATGTCTTATAAAAATTTTTGAAAAAGTTTTTTGAAAAGACAATTTTTTTTCAATAATGTTCACTTTTAGTACGTAAAAAAACTTTCTTAGACACTTTTTAATGACGTTAGTTCCAAACTAAAAGAATTAGATAGCTTCGCAAAAAAAAAATTATTTTTCACTGTATGAAATGTCTTAAAATATTTTTGAAACATTTTTTTGAAAAGACAATTTTTTTTCAACAATGTTCACTTTTAGTACGTAAAATAACATTCTTAGACAATTTTTAATGACGTTAGTTCCAAACTAAAAGAATTAGATAGTTTCGCAACAAAAAATTATTTTTCACTGTATGAAATGTCTTGGAAAAAATTTTTTGAAGAGACAATTTTTTTTCAATAATGTTCATTTTTAGTACGTAAAAAAACTTTCTTAGACAATTTTTAATGACGTTAGTTCCAAACTAAAAGAATTAGATAGTTTCGCAAAAAAAAATTGTTTTTCACTGTATGAAATGTCTTGGAAAAAATTTTTTGAAAAGACAATTTTTTTTCAATAAAGTTCATATTTAGTACATAAAAAAAGTTTCTTAGACAATTTTTAATGACGTTAGTTCCAAACTAAAAGAATTAGATAGTTTCGCAAAAAAAATTATTTTTCACTGAATGAAATGTCTTGGAAAAATTTTTTTAAAAAGACAATTTTTTATCAATAATGTTCACTTTTAGTCCGTAAAAAAACTTTTTTAGACAATTTTTAATGACATTAGTTCCAAATTAAAGAATTAGATAGTTTCGCAAAAAAAAATTATTTTTCACTGTATGAAATGTCTTTGAAAATTTTTTGAAAAGTTTTTTTGGAAAGGTAATTTTTTATCAATAATGTTCACTTTTAGTACGTAAAAAAACTTTCTTAGACAATTTTTAATGACGTTAGTTCCAAACTAAAAGAATTAGATAGTTTCGCAAAAAAAATTTATTTTTCACTGTATGAAATGTCTTAGAATAATTTTTGAAAAAGTTTTTTGAAATAACAATTTTTTTTCAATAATGTTCACTTTTAGTACGTAAAAAAACTTTCTTAGACAATTTTTAATGACGTTAGTTCCAAACTAAAAGAATTAGATAGTTTCGCAAAAAAAAATTATTTTTCACTGTATGAAATGTCTTGGAAAAAATTTTTTAAAAAGACATTTTTTTTTCAATATTGTCCATTTTTAGTACGTAAAAAAACTTTCTTAGACAATTTTTAATGACGTTGATTCAAACTAAAAAAATTAGATAGTTTCGCAAAAAAAATTATTTTTCACTGTATGAAATGTCTTGGAAAAACTTTTTTATAAAGACAATTTTTTTTCAATAATGTTCATTTTTAGTACGTAAAAAAACTTTCTTAGACAATTTTTAATGACGTTAGTTCCAAACTAAAAGAATTAGATAGTTTCGCAAAAATAAATTATTTTTCACTGTATGAAATGTCTTGGAAAAATTTTTGAAAAGTTTTTTTGAAAAGACAATTTTTTTCAATAATGTTTACTTTTAGTACGTAAAAAAACTTTTTTAGACACTTTTTAATGACGTTAGTTCCAAACTAAAAGAATTAGATAGTTTCGCAAAAAAAAATTATTTTTCACTGTATGAAATGTCTTGGAAAAAATTTTTTGAAAAGACAATTTTTTTTCAATAATGTTCATTTTTAGTACGTAAAAAAACTTTCTTAGACAATTTTTAATGACGTTAGTTCCAAACTAAAAGAATTAGATAGTTTCGCAAAAAAAAATTATTTTTCACTGTATGAAATGTCTTGGAAAAAATTTTTTGAAAAGACAATTTTTTTGCAATAAAGTTCATATTTAGTACATAAAAAAAATTTCTTAGACAATTTTTCATGACGTTAGTTCCAAACTAAAAGAATTAGATAGTTTCGCAAAAAAAATTATTTTTCACTGTATGAAATGTCTTGGAAAATTTTTTTCAAAAAGACAGTTTTTTTTCAATAATGTTCACTTTTAGTACATAAAAAAACTTTCTTAGACAATTTTTAATGACGTTAGTTCCAAACTAACAGAATTAGATAGTTTCGCAAAAAAAACATATTTTTTACTGTATGAAATGTCTTGGAAAAAATTTTTTGAAAAGACAATTTTTTTTCAATAATGTTCATTTTTAGTACATAAAATAACTTTCTTAGACAATTTTTAATGACGTTAGTTCCAAACTAAAAGAATTAGATAGTTTCGCAAAATAAAATTATTTTTCACTGCATGAAATGTCTTAGAAAAATTTTTGAAAATTTTTTTGAAAAGACAATTTTTTTCAATAATTATCACTTT
Source organism: Aplidium turbinatum (assembly GCF_918807975.1). Taxonomy (NCBI): domain Eukaryota; kingdom Metazoa; phylum Chordata; class Ascidiacea; order Aplousobranchia; family Polyclinidae; genus Aplidium; species Aplidium turbinatum. Next base: position 35,132,430 of record NC_137477.1, read on the forward strand.
TAATGCGTAAAAAAACTTTCTTAGAAACTTTTTAATGACGTTAGTTCCAAACTAAAAGAATTAGATAGTTTCGCAAAAAAAATTATTTTTCACTGCATGAAAAGTCTTAGAAAAATTTTTGAAAAAGTTTTTTGAAAAGACAATTTTTTTTCAATAATGTTCACTTTTAGTACGTAAAAAAACTTTCTTAGACAATTTTTAATGACGTTAGTTCCAAACTAAAAGAATTAGATAGTTTCGCAAAAAAAAATCATTTTTCACTGTATGAAATGTCTTGGAAAAATTTTTGAAAAGTTTTTTTGGAAAGGTAATTTTTTATCAATAATGTTCACTTTTAGTACGTAAAAAAACTTTCTTAGACAATTTTTAATGACGTTAGTTCCAAACTAAAAGAATTAGATAGTTTCGCAAAAAAAATTTATTTTTCACTGTATGAAATGTCTTAGAATAATTTTTGAAAAAGTTTTTTGAAATAACAATTTTTTTTCAATAATGTTCACTTTTAGTACGTAAAAAAACTTTCTTAGACAATTTTTAATGACGTTAGTTCCAAACTAAAAGAATTAGATAGTTTCGCAAAAAAAAATTATTTTTCACTGTATGAAATGTCTTGGAAAAAATTTTTTAAAAAGACATTTTTTTTTCAATATTGTCCATTTTTAGTACGTAAAAAAACTTTCTTAGACAATTTTTAATGACGTTGATTCAAACTAAAAAAATTAGATAGTTTCGCAAAAAAAAATTATTTTTCACTGTATGAAATGTCTTGGAAAAAATTTTTTGAAAAGACAATTTTTTTGCAATAAAGTTCATATTTAGTACATAACAAAAGTTTCTTAGACAATTTTTAATGACGTTAGTTCCAAACTAAAAGAATTAGATAGTTTCGCAAAAAAAATTATTTTTCACTGTATGAAATGTCTTGGAAAAATTTTTTTAAAAAGACAATTTTTTTTCAATAATGTTCACTTTTAGTACATAAAAAAACTTTCTTAGACAATTTTTAATGACGTTAGTTCCAAACTAACAGAATTAGATAGTTTCGCAAAAAAAACATATTTTTTACTGTATGAAATGTCTTGGAAAAAATTTTTTGAAAAGACAATTTTTTTTCAATAATGTTCATTTTTAGTACGTAAAATAACTTTCTTAGACAATTTTTAATGACGTTAGTTCCAAACTAAAAGAATTAGATAGTTTCGCAAAATAAAATTATTTTTCACTGCATGAAATGTCTTAGAAAAATTTTTGAAAATTTTTTTGAAAAGACAATTTTTTTCAATAATGTTCACTTTTAATGCGTAAAAAAACTTTCTTAGAAACTTTTTAATGACGTTAGTTCCAAACTAAAAGAATTAGATAGTTTCGCAAAAAAAATTATTTTTCACTGCATGAAAAGTCTTAGAAAAATTTTTGAAAAAGTTTTTTGAAAAGACAATTTTTTTTCAATAATGTTCACTTTTAGTACGTAAAAAAACTTTCTTAGACAATTTTTAATGACGTTAGTTCCAAACTAAAAGAATTAGATAGTTTCGCAAAAAAAATCATTTTTCACTGTATGAAATGTCTTGGAAAAATTTTTTGAAAAGACAATTTTTTTTCAATAATGTTCACTTTTAGTACGTAAAAAAACTTTCTTAGACAATTTTTAATGACGTTAGTTCCAAACTAAAAGAATTAGATAGTTTCGCAAAAAAAAAATTATTTTTCACTGTATGAAATGTCTTAAAATATTTTTGAAACACTTTTTTGAAAAGACAATTTTTTATCAACAATGTTCACTTTTAGTACGTAAAAAAACATTCTTAGACAATTTTTAATGACGTTAGTTCCAAACTAAAAGAATTAGATAGTTTCGCAAAAAAAAATTATTTTTCACTGTATGAAATGTCTTGGAAAAAATTTTTTGAAAAGACAATTTTTTTTCAATAATGTTCATTTTTAGTACGTAAAAAAACTTTCTTAGACAATTTTTAATGACGTTAGTTCCAAACTAAAAGAATTAGATAGTTTCGCAAAAAAAAATTATTTTTCACTGTATGAAATGTCTTGGAAAATTTTTTTTATAAAGACAATTTTTTTCAATAATGTTCATTTTTAGTACGAAAAAAAACTTTCTTAGACAATTTTTAATGACGTTAGTTCCAAACTAAAAGAATTAGATAGTTTCGCAAAAAAAAATTATTTTTCACTGTATGAAATGTCTTGGAAAAATTTTTTTATAAAGACAATTTTTTTTCAATAATGTTCATTTTTAGTACGTAAAAAAACTTTCTTAGACAATTTTTAATGACGTTAGTTCCAAACTAAAAGAATTAGATAGTTTCGCAAAAAAAAAATGTTTTTCACTGTATGAAATGTCTTATAAAAATTTTTGAAAAAGTTTTTTGAAAAGACAATTTTTTTTCAATAATGTTCACTTTTAGTACGTAAAAAAACTTTCTTAGACACTTTTTAATGACGTTAGTTCCAAACTAAAAGAATTAGATAGCTTCGCAAAAAAAAAATTATTTTTCACTATATGAAATGTCTTAAAATATTTTTGAAACATTTTTTTGAAAAGACAATTTTTTTTCAACAATGTTCACTTTTAGTACGTAAAATAACATTCTTAGACAATTTTTAATGACGTTAGTTCCAAACTAAAAGAATTAGATAGTTTCGCAACAAAAAATTATTTTTCACTGTATGAAATGTCTTGGAAAAAATTTTTTGAAAAGACAATTTTTTTTCAATAATGTTCATTTTTAGTACGTAAAAAAACTTTCTTAGACAATTTTTAATGACGTTAGTTCCAAACTAAAAGAATTAGATAGTTTCGCAAAAAAAAATTGTTTTTCACTGTATGAAATGTCTTGGAAAAAATTTTTTGAAAAGACAATTTTTTTTCAATAAAGTTCATATTTAGTACATAAAAAAAGTTTCTTAGACAATTTTTAATGACGTTAGTTCCAAACTAAAAGAATTAGATAGTTTCGCAAAAAAAATTATTTTTCACTGAATGAAATGTCTTGGAAAAATTTTTTTAAAAAGACAATTTTTTTTCAATAATGTTCACTTTTAGTCCGTAAAAAAACTTTTTTAGACAATTTTTAATGACGTTAGTTCCAAACTAAAAGAATTAGATAGTTTCGCAAAAAAAAATTATTTTTCACTGTATGAAATGTCTTAGAAAATTTTTTGAAAAGTTTTTTTGGAAAGGTAATTTTTTATCAATAATGTTCACTTTTAGTACGTAAAAAAACTTTCTTAGACAATTTTTAATGACGTTAGTTCCAAACTAAAAGAATTAGATAGTTTCGCAAAAAAAATTTATTTTTCACTGTATGAAATGTCTTAGAATAATTTTTGAAAAAGTTTTTTGAAATAACAATTTTTTTTCAATAATGTTCACTTTTAGTACGTAAAAAAACTTTCTTAGACAATTTTTAATGACGTTAGTTCCAAACTAAAAGAATTAGATAGTTTCGCAAAAAAAAATTATTTTTCACTGTATGAAATGTCTTGGAAAAAATTTTTTAAAAAGACATTTTTTTTTCAATATTGTCCATTTTTAGTACGTAAAAAAACTTTCTTAGACAATTTTTAATGACGTTGATTCAAACTAAAAAAATTAGATAGTTTCGCAAAAAAAATTATTTTTCACTGTATGAAATGTCTTGGAAAAACTTTTTTATAAAGACAATTTTTTTTCAATAATGTTCATTTTTAGTACGTAAAAAAACTTTCTTAGACAATTTTTAATGACGTTAGTTCCAAACTAAAAGAATTAGATAGTTTCGCAAAAATAAATTATTTTTCACTGTATGAAATGTCTTGGAAAAATTTTTGAAAAGTTTTTTTGAAAAGACAATTTTTTTCAATAATGTTCACTTTTAGTACGTAAAAAAACTTTTTTAGACACTTTTTAATGACGTTAGTTCCAAACTAAAAGAATTAGATAGTTTCGCAAAAAAAAATTTTTTTTCACTGTATGAAATGTCTTGGAAAAAATTTTTTGAAAAGACAATTTTTTTTCAATAATGTTCATTTTTAGTACGTAAAAAAACTTTCTTAGACAATTTTTAATGACGTTAGTTCCAAACTAAAAGAATTAGATAGTTTCGCAAAAAAAAATTATTTTTCACTGTATGAAATGTCTTGGAAAAAATTTTTTGAAAAGACAATTTTTTTGCAATAAAGTTCATATTTAGTACATAAAAAAAGTTTCTTAGACAATTTTTAATGACGTTAGTTCCAAACTAAAAGAATTAGATAGTTTCGCAAAAAAAATTATTTTTCACTGTATGAAATGTCTTGGAAAAATTTTTTTAAAAAGACAATTTTTTTTCAATAATGTTCACTTTTAGTACATAAAAAAACTTTCTTAGACAATTTTTAATGACGTTAGTTCCAAACTAACAGAATTAGATAGTTTCGCAAAAAAAACATATTTTTTACTGTATGAAATGTCTTGGAAAAAATTTTTTGAAAAGACAATTTTTTTTCAATAATGTTCATTTTTAGTACGTAAAATAACTTTCTTAGACAATTTTTAATGACGTTAGTTCCAAACTAAAAGAATTAGATAGTTTCGCAAAATAAAATTATTTTTCACTGCATGAAATGTCTTAGAAAAATTTTTGAAAATTTTTTTGAAAAGACAATTTTTTTCAATAATGTTCACTTTTAATGCGTAAAAAAACTTTCTTAGAAACTTTTTAATGACGTTAGTTCCAAACTAAAAGAATTAGATAGTTTCGCAAAAAAAATTATTTTTCACTGCATGAAAAGTCTTAGAAAAATTTTTGAAAAAGTTTTTTGAAAAGACAATTTTTTTTCAATAATGTTCACTTTTAGTACGTAAAAAAACTTTCTTAGACAATTTTTAATGACGTTAGTTCCAAACTAAAAGAATTAGATAGTTTCGCAAAAAAAAATCATTTTTCACTGTATGAAATGTCTTGGAAAAATTTTTTGAAAAGACAATTTTTTTTCAATAATGTTCACTTTTAGTACGTAAAAAAACTTTCTTAGACAATTTTTAATGACGTTAGTTCCAAACTAAAAGAATTAGATAGTTTCGCAAAAAAAAATTATTTTTCACTGTATGAAATGTCTTAAAATATTTTTGAAACACTTTTTTGAAAAGACAATTTTTTATCAACAATGTTCACTTTTAGTACGTAAAAAAACATTCTTAGACAATTTTTAATGACGTTAGTTCCAAACTAAAAGAATTAGATAGTTTCGCAAAAAAAAATTATTTTTCACTGTATGAAATGTCTTGGAAAAAATTTTTTGAAAAGACAATTTTTTTTCAATAATGTTCATTTTTAGTACGTAAAAAAACTTTCTTAGACAATTTTTAATGACGTTAGTTCCAAACTAAAAGAATTAGATAGTTTCGCAAAAAAAAATTATTTTTCACTGTATGAAATGTCTTGGAAAATTTTTTTTATAAAGACAATTTTTTTCAATAATGTTCATTTTTAGTACGAAAAAAAACTTTCTTAGACAATTTTTAATGACGTTAGTTCCAAACTAAAAGAATTAGATAGTTTCGCAAAAAAAAATTATTTTTCACTGTATGAAATGTCTTGGAAAAATTTTTTTATAAAGACAATTTTTTTTCAATAATGTTCATTTTTAGTACGTAAAAAAACTTTCTTAGACAATTTTTAATGACGTTAGTTCCAAACTAAAAGAATTAGATAGTTTCGCAAAAAAAAAATGTTTTTCACTGTATGAAATGTCTTATAAAAATTTTTGAAAAAGTTTTTTGAAAAGACAATTTTTTTTCAATAATGTTCACTTTTAGTACGTAAAAAAACTTTCTTAGACACTTTTTAATGACGTTAGTACCAAACTAAAAGAATTAGATAGCTTCGCAAAAAAAAAATTATTTTTCACTGTATGAAATGTCTTAAAATATTTTTGAAACATTTTTTTGAAAAGACAATTTTTTTTCAACAATGTTCACTTTTAGTACGTAAAATAACATTCTTAGACAATTTTTAATGACGTTAGTTCCAAACTAAAAGAATTAGATAGTTTCGCAACAAAAAATTATTTTTCACTGTATGAAATGTCTTGGAAAAAATTTTTTGAAAAGACAATTTTTTTTCAATAATGTTCATTTTTAGTACGTAAAAAAACTTTCTTAGACAATTTTTAATGACGTTAGTTCCAAACTAAAAGAATTAGATAGTTTCGCAAAAAAAATTATTTTTCACTGAATGAAATGTCTTGGAAAAATTTTTTTAAAAAGACAATTTTTTTTCAATAATGTTCACTTTTAGTCCGTAAAAAAACTTTTTTAGACAATTTTTAATGACGTTAGTTCCAAACTAAAAGAATTAGATAGTTTCGCAAAAAAAAATTATTTTTCACTGTATGAAATGTCTTAGAAAATTTTTTGAAAAGTTTTTTTGGAAAGGTAATTTTTTATCAATAATGTTCACTTTTAGTACGTAAAAAAACTTTCTGAGACAATTTTTAATGACGTTAGTTCCAAACTAAAAGAATTAGATAGTTTCGCAAAAAAAATTTATTTTTCACTGTATGAAATGTCTTAGAATAATTTTTGAAAAAGTTTTTTGAAATAACAATTTTTTTTCAATAATGTTCACTTTTAGTACGTAAAAAAACTTTCTTAGACAATTTTTAATGACGTTAGTTCCAAACTAAAAGAATTAGATAGTTTCGCAAAAAAAAATTATTTTTCACTGTATGAAATGTCTTGGAAAAAATTTTTTAAAAAGACATTTTTTTTTCAATATTGTCCATTTTTAGTACGTAAAAAAACTTTCTTAGACAATTTTTAATGACGTTGATTCAAACTAAAAAAATTAGATAGTTTCGCAAAAAAAATTATTTTTCAATGTATGAAATGTCTTGGAAAAACTTTTTTATAAAGACAATTTTTTTTCAATAATGTTCATTTTTAGTACGTAAAAAAACTTTCTTAGACAATTTTTAATGACGTTAGTTCCAAACTAAAAGAATTAGATAGTTTCGCAAAAATAAATTATTTTTCACTGTATGAAATGTCTTGGAAAAATTTTTGAAAAGTTTTTTTGAAAAGACAATTTTTTTCAATAATGTTTACTTTTAGTACGTAAAAAAACTTTTTTAGACACTTTTTAATGACGTTAGTTCCAAACTAAAAGAATTAGATAGTTTCGCAAAAAAAAATTATTTTTCACTGTATGAAATGTCTTGGAAAAAATTTTTTGAAAAGACAATTTTTTTTCAATAATGTTCATTTTTAGTACGTAAAAAAACTTTCTTAGACAATTTTTAATGACGTTAGTTCCAAACTAAAAGAATTAGATAGTTTCGCAAAAAAAAATTATTTTTCACTGTATGAAATGTCTTGGAAAAAATTTTTTGAAAAGACAATTTTTTTGCAATAAAGTTCATATTTAGTACATAAAAAAAGTTTCTTAGACAATTTTTCATGACGTTAGTTCCAAACTAAAAGAATTAGATAGTTTCGCAAAAAAAATTATTTTTCACTGTATGAAATGTCTTGGAAAATTTTTTTTAAAAAGGCAGTTTTTTTTCAATAATGTTCACTTGTAGTACATAAAAAAACTTTCTTAGACAATTTTTAATGACGTTAGTTCCAAACTAACAGAATTAGATAGTTTCGCAAAAAAAACATATTTTTTACTGTATGAAATGTCTTGGAAAAAATTTTTTGAAAAGACAATTTTTTTTCAATAATGTTCATTTTTAGTACGTAAAATAACTTTCTTAGACAATTTTTAATGACGTTAGTTCCAAACTAAAAGAATTAGATAGTTTCGCAAAATAAAATTATTTTTCACTGCATGAAATGTCTTAGAAAAATTTTTGAAAATTTTTTTGAAAAGACAATTTTTTTCAATAATGTTCACTTTTAATGCGTAAAAAAACTTTCTTAGAAACTTTTTAATGACGTTAGTTCCAAACTAAAAGAATTAGATAGTTTCGCAAAAAAAATTATTTTTCACTGCATGAAAAGTCTTAGAAAAATTTTTGAAAAAGTTTTTTGAAAAGACAATTTTTTTTCAATAATGTTCACTTTTAGTACGTAAAAAAACTTTCTTAGACAATTTTTAATGACGTTAGTTCCAAACTAAAAGAATTAGATAGTTTCGCAAAAAAAAATCATTTTTCACTGTATGAAATGTCTTGGAAAAATTTTTTGAAAAGACAATTTTTTTTCAATAATGTTCACTTTTAGTACGTAAAAAAACTTTCTTAGACAATTTTTAATGACGTTAGTTCCAAACTAAAAGAATTAGATAGTTTCGCAAAAAAAAAATTATTTTTCACTGTATGAAATGTCTTAAAATATTTTTGAAACACTTTTTTGAAAAGACAATTTTTTTTCAACAATGTTCACTTTTAGTACGTAAAAAAACTTTCTTAGACAATTTTTAATGACGTTAGTTCCAAACTAAAAGAATTAGATAGTTTCGCAAAAAAAAATTATTTTTCACTGTATGAAATGTCTTATAAAATTTTTTGAAAAGTTTTTTTGGAAAGGTAATTTTTTATCAATAATGTTCACTTTTAGTACGTAAAAAAACTTTCTTAGACAATTTTTAATGACGTTAGTTCCAAACTAAAAGAATTAGATAGTTTCGCAAAAAAAATTTATTTTTCACTGTATGAAATGTCTTAGAATAATTTTTGAAAAAGTTTTTTGAAATAACAATTTTTTTTCAATAATGTTCACTTTTAGTACGTAAAAAAACTTTCTTAGACAATTTTTAATGACGTTAGTTCCAAACTAAAAGAATTAGATAGTTTCGCAAAAAAAAATTATTTTTCACTGTATGAAATGTCTTGGAAAAAATTTTTTAAAAAGACATTTTTTTTTCAATATTGTCCATTTTTAGTACGTAAAAAAACTTTCTTAGACAATTTTTAATGACGTTGATTCAAACTAAAAAAATTAGATAGTTTCGCAAAAAAAAATTATTTTTCACTGTATGAAATGTCTTGGAAAAACTTTTTTATAAAGACAATTTTTTTTCAATAATGTTCATTTTTAGTACGTAAAAAAACTTTCTTAGACAATTTTTAATGACGTTAGTTCCAAACTAAAAGAATTAGATAGTTTCGCAAAAAAAATTATTTTTCACTGTATGAAATGTCTTAGAAAAATTTTTGAAAAGTTTTTTTGAAAAGACAATTTTTTTCAATAATGTTTACTTTTAGTACGTAAAAAAACTTTCTTAGACACTTTTTAATGACGTTAGTTCCAAACTAAAAGAATTAGATAGTTTCGCAAAAAAAAATTATTTTTCACTGTATGAAATGTCTTGGAAAAAATTTTTTGAAAAGACAATTTTTTTTCAATAATGTTCATTTTTAGTACGTAAAAAAACTTTCTTAGACAATTTTTAATGACGTTAGTTCCAAACTAAAAGAATTAGATAGTTTCGCAAAAAAAAATTATTTTTCACTGTATGAAATGTCTTGGAAAAAATTTTTTGAAAAGACAATTTTTTTGCAATAAAGTTCATATTTAGTACATAACAAAAGTTTCTTAGACAATTTTTAATGACGTTAGTTCCAAACTAAAAGAATTAGATAGTTTCGCAAAAAAAATTATTTTTCACTGTATGAAATGTCTTGGAAAAATTTTTTTAAAAAGACAATTTTTTTTCAATAATGTTCACTTTTACTACATAAAAAAACTTTCTTAGACAATTTTTAATGACGTTAGTTCCAAACTAACAGAATTAGATAGTTTCGCAAAAAAAACATATTTTTTACTGTATGAAATGTCTTGGAAAAAATTTTTTGAAAAGACAATTTTTTTTCAATAATGTTCATTTTTAGTACGTAAAATAACTTTCTTAGACAATTTTTAATGACGTTAGTTCCAAACTAAAAGAATTAGATAGTTTCGCAAAATAAAATTATTTTTCACTGCATGAAATGTCTTAGAAAAATTTTTGAAAATTTTTTTGAAAAGACAATTTTTTTCAATAATGTTCACTTTTAATGCGTAAAAAAACTTTCTTAGAAACTTTTTAATGACGTTAGTTCCAAACTAAAAGAATTAGATAGTTTCGCAAAAAAAATTATTTTTCACTGCATGAAAAGTCTTAGAAAAATTTTTGAAAAAGTTTTTTGAAAAGACAATTTTTTTTCAATAATGTTCACTTTTAGTACGTAAAAAAACTTTCTTAGACAATTTTTAATGACGTTAGTTCCAAACTAAAAGAATTAGATAGTTTCGCAAAAAAAAATCATTTTTCACTGTATGAAATGTCTTGGAAAAATTTTTTGAAAAGACAATTTTTTTTCAATAATGTTCACTTTTAGTACGTAAAAAAACTTTCTTAGACAATTTTTAATGACGTTAGTTCCAAACTAAAAGAATTAGATAGTTTCGCAAAAAAAAAATTATTTTTCACTGTATGAAATGTCTTAAAATATTTTTGAAACACTTTTTTGAAAAGACAATTTTTTATCAACAATGTTCACTTTTAGTACGTAAAAAAACATTCTTAGACAATTTTTAATGACGTTAGTTCCAAACTAAAAGAATTAGATAGTTTCGCAAAAAAAAATTATTTTTCACTGTATGAAATGTCTTGGAAAAAATTTTTTGAAAAGACAATTTTTTTTCAATAATGTTCATTTTTAGTACGTAAAAAAACTTTCTTAGACAATTTTTAATGACGTTAGTTCCAAACTAAAAGAATTAGATAGTTTCGCAAAAAAAAATTATTTTTCACTGTATGAAATGTCTTGGAAAATTTTTTTTATAAAGACAATTTTTTTCAATAATGTTCATTTTTAGTACGAAAAAAAACTTTCTTAGACAATTTTTAATGACGTTAGTTCCAAACTAAAAGAATTAGATAGTTTCGCAAAAAAAAATTATTTTTCACTGTATGAAATGTCTTGGAAAAATTTTTTTATAAAGACAATTTTTTTTCAATAATGTTCATTTTTAGTACGTAAAAAAACTTTCTTAGACAATTTTTAATGACGTTAGTTCCAAACTAAAAGAATTAGATAGTTTCGCAAAAAAAAAATGTTTTTCACTGTATGAAATGTCTTATAAAAATTTTTGAAAAAGTTTTTTGAAAAGACAATTTTTTTTCAATAATGTTCACTTTTAGTACGTAAAAAAACTTTCTTAGACACTTTTTAATGACGTTAGTTCCAAACTAAAAGAAGTAGATAGCTTCGCAAAAACAAAATTATTTTTCACTGTATGAAATGTCTTAAAATATTTTTGAAACATTTTTTTGAAAAGACAATTTTTTTTCAACAATGTTCACTTTTAGTACGTAAAATAACATTCTTAGACAATTTTTAATGACGTTAGTTCCAAACTAAAAGAATTAGATAGTTTCGCAACAAAAAATTATTTTTCACTGTATGAAATGTCTTGGAAAAAATTTTTTGAAAAGACAATTTTTTTTCAATAATGTTCATTTTTAGTACGTAAAAAAACTTTCTTAGACAATTTTTAATGATGTTAGTTCCAAACTAAAAGAATTAGATAGTTTCGCAAAAAAAAATTGTTTTTCACTGTATGAAATGTCTTGGAAAAAATTTTTTGAAAAGACAATTTTTTTTCAATAAAGTTCATATTTAGTACATAAAAAAAGTTTCTTAGACAATTTTTAATGACGTTAGTTCCAAACTAAAAGAATTAGATAGTTTCGCAAAAAAAATTATTTTTCACTGAATGAAATGTCTTGGAAAAATTTTTTTAAAAAGACAATTTTTTTTCAATAATGTTCACTTTTAGTCCGTAAAAAAACTTTTTTAGACAATTTTTAATGACGTTAGTTCCAAACTAAAAGAATTAGATAGTTTCGCAAAAAAAAATTATTTTTCACTGTATGAAATGTCTTAGAAAATTTTTTGAAAAGTTTTTTTGGAAAGGTAATTTTTTATCAATAATGTTCACTTTTAGTACGTAAATAAACTTTCTTAGACAATTTTTAATGACGTTAGTTCCAAACTAAAAGAATTAGATAGTTTCGCAAAAAAAATTTATTTTTCACTGTATGAAATGTCTTAGAATAATTTTTGAAAAAGTTTTTTGAAATAACAATTTTTTTTCAATAATGTTCACTTTTAGTACGTAAAAAAACTTTCTTAGACAATTTTTAATGACGTTAGTTCCAAACTAAAAGAATTAGATAGTTTCGCAAAAAAAAATTATTTTTCACTGTATGAAATGTCTTGGAAAAAATTTTTTAAAAAGACATTTTTTTTTCAATATTGTCCATTTTTAGTACGTAAAAAAACTTTCTTAGACAATTTTTAATGACGTTGATTCAAACTAAAAAAATTAGATAGTTTCGCAAAAAAAATTATTTTTCACTGTATGAAATGTCTTGGAAAAACTTTTTTATAAAGACAATTTTTTTTCAATAATGTTCATTTTTAGTACGTAAAAAAACTTTCTTAGACAATTTTTAATGACGTTAGTTCCAAACTAAAAGAATTAGATAGTTTCGCAAAAATAAATTATTTTTCACTGTATGAAATGTCTTGGAAAAATTTTTGAAAAGTTTTTTTGAAAAGACAATTTTTTTCAATAATGTTTACTTTTAGTACGTAAAAAAACTTTTTTAGACACTTTTTAATGACCTTAGTTCCAAACTAAAAGAATTAGATAGTTTCGCAAAAAAAAATTATTTTTCACTGTATGAAATGTCTTGGAAAAAATTTTTTGAAAAGACAATTTTTTTTCAATAATGTTCATTTTTAGTACGTAAAAAAACTTTCTTAGACAATTTTTAATGACGTTAGTTCCAAACTAAAAGAATTAGATAGTTTCGCAAAAAAAAATTATTTTTCACTGTATGAAATGTCTTGGAAAAAATTTTTTGAAAAGACAATTTTTTTGCAATAAAGTTCATATTTAGTACATAAAAAAAGTTTCTTAGACAATTTTTCATGACGTTAGTTCCAAACTAAAAGAATTAGATAGTTTCGCAAAAAAAATTATTTTTCACTGTATGAAATGTCTTGGAAAATTTTGTTTAAAAAGACAGTTTTTTTTCAATAATGTTCACTTTTAGTACATAAAAAAACTTTCTTAGACAATTTTTAATGACGTTAGTTCCAAACTAACAGAATTAGATAGTTTCGCAAAAAAAACATATTTTTTACTGTATGAAATGTCTTGGAAAAAATTTTTTGAAAAGACAATTTTTTTTCAATAATGTTCATTTTTAGTACGTAAAATAACTTTCTTAGACAATTTTTAATGACGTTAGTTCCAAACTAAAAGAATTAGATAGTTTCGCAAAATAAAATTATTTTTCACTGCATGAAATGTCTTAGAAAAATTTTTGAAAATTTTTTTGAAAAGACAATTTTTTTCAATAATGTTCACTTTTAATGCGTAAAAAAACTTTCTTAGAAACTTTTTAATGACGTTAGTTCCAAACTAAAAGAATTAGATAGTTTCGCAAAAAAAATTATTTTTCACTGCATGAAAAGTCTTAGAAAAATTTTTGAAAAAGTTTTTTGAAAAGACAATTTTTTTTCAATAATGTTCACTTTTAGTACGTAAAAAAACTTTCTTAGACAATTTTTAATGACGTTAGTTCCAAACTAAAAGAATTAGATAGTTTCGCAAAAAAAAAATCATTTTTCACTGTATGAAATGTCTTGGAAAAATTTTTTGAAAAGACAATTTTTTTTCAATAATGTTCACTTTTAGTACGTAAAAAAACTTTCTTAGACAATTTTTAATGACGTTAGTTCCAAACTAAAAGAATTAGATAGTTTCGCAAAAAAAATTATTTTTCACTGTATGAAATGTCTTGGAAAAATTTTTTTAAAAAGACAATTTTTTTTCAATAATGTTCATTTTTAGTACGTAAAAAAACTTTCTTAAACAATTTTTAATGAAGTTAGTTCCAAACTAAAAGAATTAGATAGTTTCGCAAAAAAAATTAATTTTCACTGTATGAAATGTCTTAGAAAAATTTTTGAAAAGATTTTTTGAAAAGACAATTTTTTTCAATAATGTTCACTTTTAGTACGTAAAAAAACTTTCTTAGACACTTTTTAATGACGTTAGTTCCAAACTAAAAGAATTAGATAGTTTCGCAAATAAAAATTATTTTTCACTGTATGAAATGTCTTAGAAAATTTTTTGAAAAATTTTTTTAGAAAGACAATTTTTTATCAATAATGTTCACTTTTAGTACATAAAAAAACTTTCTTAGACAACTTTTAATGACGTTAGTTCCAAACTAAAAGAATTAGATAGTTTCGCAAAAAAAATTTATTTTTCACTGTATGAAATGTCTTAGAAAAGTTTTTATAAGAGTTTTTTGAAAAGACAATTTTTTTTCAATAATGATCACTTTTAGTACGTAAAAAAACTTTCTTAGACAATTTTTAATGACGTTAGTTCTAAACTAAAAGAATTAGATAGTTTCGCAAAAAAAAATTATTTTTCACTGTATGAAATGTCTTGGAAAAAGTTTTTTGAAAAGACAATTTTTTTTCAATATTGTCCATTTTTAGTACGTAAAAAAACTTTCTTAGACAATTTTTAATGACGTTAGTTCCAAACTAAAAGAATTAGATAGTTTCGCAAAAAAAAATTATTTTTCACTGTATGAAATGTCTTGGAAAAAATTTTTTGAAAAGACAATTTTTTTGCAATAAAGTTCATATTTAGTACATAAAAAAAGTTTCTTAGACAATTTTTCATGACGTTAGTTCCAAACTAAAAGAATTAGATAGTTTCGCAAAAAAAATTATTTTTCACTGTATGAAATGTCTTGGAAAATTTTTTTTAAAAAGACAGTTTTTTTTCAATAATGTTCACTTTTAGTACATAAAAAAACTTTCTTAGACAATTTTTAATGACGTTAGTTCCAAACTAACAGAATTAGATAGTTTCGCAAAAAAAACATATTTTTTACTGTATGAAATGTCTTGGAAAAAATTTTTTGAAAAGACAATTTTTTTTCAATAATGTTCCTTTTTAGTACGTAAAATAACTTTCTTAGACAATTTTTAATGACGTTAGTTCCAAACTAAAAGAATTAGATAGTTTCGCAAAATAAAATTATTTTTCACTGCATGAAATGTCTTAGAAAAATTTTTGAAAATTTTTTTGAAAAGACAATTTTTTTCAATAATGTTCACTTTTAATGCGTAAAAAAACTTTCTTAGAAACTTTTTAATGACGTTAGTTCCAAACTAAAAGAATTAGATAGTTTCGCAAAAAAAATTATTTTTCACTGCATGAAAAGTCTTAGAAAAATTTTTGAAAAAGTTTTTTGAAAAGACAATTTTTTTTCAATAATGTTCACTTTTAGTACGTAAAAAAACTTTCTTAGACAATTTTTAATGACGTTAGTTCCAAACTAAAAGAATTAGATAGTTTCGCAAAAAAAAATCATTTTTCACTGTATGAAATGTCTTGGAAAAATTTTTTGAAAAGACAATTTTTTTTCAATAATGTTCACTTTTAGTACGTAAAAAAACTTTCTTAGACAATTTTTAATGACGTTAGTTCCAAACTAAAAGAATTAGATAGTTTCGCAAAAAAAAAATTATTTTTCACTGTATGAAATGTCTTAAAATATTTTTGAAACACTTTTTTGAAAAGACAATTTTTTTTCAACAATGTTCACTTTTAGTACGTAAAAAAACATTCTTAGACAATTTTTAATGACGTTAGTTCCAAACTAAAAGAATTAGATAGTTTCGCAAAAAAAAATTATTTTTCACTGTATGAAATGTCTTGGAAAAAATTTTTTGAAAAGACAATTTTTTTTCAATAATGTTCATTTTTAGTACGTAAAAAAACTTTCTTAGACAATTTTTAATGACGTTAGTTCCAAACTAAAAGAATTAGATAGTTTCACAAAAAAAAATTATTTTTCACTGTATGAAATGTCTTGGAAAAAATTTTTTGAAAAGACAATTTTTTTTCAATAAAGTTCATATTTAGTACATAAAAAAACTTTCTTAGACAATTTTTAATGACGTTAGTTCCAAACTAAAAGAATTAGATAGTTTCGCAAAAAAAATTATTTTTCACTGTATGAAATGTCTTGGAAAAATTTTTTTAAAAAGACAATTTTTTTTCAATAATGTTCATTTTTAGTACGTAAAAAAACTTTCTTAAACAATTTTTAATGAAGTTAGTTCCAAACTAAAAGAATTAGATAGTTTCGCAAAAAAAATTAATTTTCACTGTATGAAATGTCTTAGAAAAATTTTTGAAAAGATTTTTTGAAAAGACAATTTTTTTCAATAATGTTCACTTTTAGTACGTAAAAAAACTTTCTTAGACACTTTTTAATGACGTTAGTTCCAAACTAAAAGAATTAGATAGTTTCGCAAATAAAAATTATTTTTCACTGTATGAAATGTCTTAGAAAATTTTTTGAAAAATTTTTTTAGAAAGACAATTTTTTATCAATAATGTTCACTTTTAGTACATAAAAAAACTTTCTTAGACAACTTTTAATGACGTTAGTTCCAAACTAAAAGAATTAGATAGTTTCGCAAAAAAAATTTATTTTTCACTGTATGAAATGTCTTGGAAAAAGTTTTTTGAAAAGACAATTTTTTTTCAATATTGTCCATTTTTAGTACGTAAAAAAACTTTCTTAGACAATTTTTAATGACGTTAGTTCCAAACTAAAAGAATTAGATAGTTTTGCAAAAACAAATTATTCTTCACTGTATGAAATGTCTTGGAAAATTTTTTTTATAAAGACAATTTTTTTTCAATAATGTTCATTTTTAGTACGAAAAAAAACTTTCTTAGACAATTTTTAATGACGTTAGTTCCAAACTAAAAGAATTAGATAGTTTCGCAAAAAAAAATTATTTTTCACTTCATGAAATGTCTTGGAAAAATTTTTTTATAAAGACAATTTTTTTTCAATAATGTTCATTTTTAGTACGTAAAAAAACTTTCTTAGACAATTTTTAATGACGTTAGTTCCAAACTAAAAGAATTAGATAGTTTCGCAAAAAAAAATTATTTTTCACTGTATGAAATGTCTTAGAAAAATTTTTGAAAAGTTCTTTTGAAAAGACAATTTTTTTCAATAATGTTCACTTTCAGTACGTAAAAAAACTTTCTTAGACACTTTTTAATGACGTTAGTTCCAAACTAAAAGAATTAGATAGTTTCGCAAAAAAAATTATTTTTCACTGTATGAAAAGTCTTAGAAAAATTTTTGAAAATTTTTTTTGAAAAGACAATTTTTTTTCAATAATGTTCACTTTTAGTACGTAAAAAAACTTTCTTAGACATTTTTAATGACGTTAGTTCCAAACTAAACGAATTAAATAGTTTCGCAAAAAAAAAATTATTTTTCACTGTATGAAATGTCTTGGAAAAATTTTTTTAAAAAGACAATTTTTTTTCAATAATGTTCATTTTTAGTACGTAAAAAAACTTTCTTAAACAATTTTTAATGAAGTTAGTTCCAAACTAAAAGAATTAGATAGTTTCGCAAAAAAAATTAATTTTCACTGTATGAAATGTATTAGAAAAATTTTTGAAAAGATTTTTTGAAAAGACAATTTTTTTCAATAATGTTCACTTTTAGTACGTAAAAAAACTTTCTTAGACACTTTTTAATGACGTTAGTTCCAAACTAAAAGAATTAGATAGTTTCGCAAATAAAAATTATTTTTCACTGTATGAAATGTCTTAGAAAATTTTTTGAAAAATTTTTTTAGAAAGACAATTTTTTATCAATAATGTTCACTTTTAGTACATAAAAAAACTTTCTTAGACAACTTTTAATGACGTTAGTTCCAAACTAAAAGAATTAGATAGTTTCGCAAAAAAAATTTATTTTTCACTGTATGAAATGTCTTAGAAAAATTTTTATAAGAGTTTTTTGAAAAGACAATTTTTTTTCAATAATGATCACTTTTAGTACGTAAAAAAACTTTCTTAGACAATTTTTAATGACGTTAGTTCTAAACTAAAAGAATTAGATAGTTTCGCAAAAAAAAATTATTTTTCACTGTATGAAATGTCTTGGAAAAAGTTTTTTGAAAAGACAATTTTTTTTCAATATTGTCCATTTTTAGTACGTAAAAAAACTTTCTTAGACAATTTTTAATGACGTTAGTTCCAAACTAAAAGAATTAGATAGTTTCGCAAAAAAAAATTATTTTTCACTGTATGAAATGTCTTGGAAAAAATTTTTTGAAAAGACAATTTTTTTGCAATAAAGTTCATATTTAGTACATAAAAAAAGTTTCTTAGACAATTTTTCATGACGTTAGTTCCAAACTAAAAGAATTAGATAGTTTCGCAAAAAAAATTATTTTTCACTGTATGAAATGTCTTGGAAAATTTTTTTTAAAAAGACAGTTTTTTTTCAATAATGTTCACTTTTAGTACATAAAAAAACTTTCTTAGACAATTTTTAATGACGTTAGTTCCAAACTAACAGAATTAGATAGTTTCGCAAAAAAAACATATTTTTTACTGTATGAAATGTCTTGGAAAAAATTTTTTGAAAAGACAATTTTTTTTCAATAATCTTCATTTTTAGTACGTAAAATAACTTTCTTAGACAATTTTTAATGACGTTAGTTCCAAACTAAAAGAATTAGATAGTTTCGCAAAATAAAACTATTTTTCACTGCATGAAATGTCTTAGAAAAATTTTTGAAAATTTTTTTGAAAAGACAATTTTTTTCAATAATGTTCACTTTTAATGCGTAAAAAAACTTTCTTAGAAACTTTTTAATGACGTTAGTTCCAAACTAAAAGAATTAGATAGTTTCGCAAAAAAAATTATTTTTCACTGCATGAAAAGTCTTAGAAAAATTTTTGAAAAAGTTTTTTGAAAAGACAATTTTTTTTCAATAATGTTCACTTTTAGTACGTAAAAAAACTTTCTTAGACAATTTTTAATGACGTTAGTTCCAAACTAAAAGAATTAGATAGTTTCGCAAAAAAAAATCATTTTTCACTGTATGAAATGTCTTGGAAAAATTTTTTGAAAAGACAATTTTTTTTCAATAATGTTCACTTTTAGTACGTAAAAAAACTTTCTTAGACAATTTTTAATGACGTTAGTTCCAAACTAAAAGAATTAGATAGTTTCGCAAAAAAAAAATTATTTTTCACTGTATGAAATGTCTTAAAATATTTTTGAAACACTTTTTTGAAAAGACAATTTTTTTTCAACAATGTTCACTTTTAGTACGTAAAAAAACATTCTTAGACAATTTTTAATGACGTTAGTTCCAAACTAAAAGAATTAGATAGTTTCGCAAAAAAAAATTATTTTTCACTGTATGAAATGTCTTGGAAAAAATTTTTTGAAAAGACAATTTTTTTTCAATAATGTTCATTTTTAGTACGTAAAAAAACTTTCTTAGACAATTTTTAATGACGTTAGTTCCAAACTAAAAGAATTAGATAGTTTCGCAAAAAAAAATTATTTTTCACTGTATGAAATGTCTTGGAAAAAATTTTTTGAAAAGACAATTTTTTTTCAATAAAGTTCATATTTAGTACATAAAAAAACTTTCTTAGACAATTTTTAATGACGTTAGTTCCAAACTAAAAGAATTAGATAGTTTCGCAAAAAAAACTATTTTTCACTGTATGAAATGTCTTGGAAAAATTTTTTTAAAAAGACAATTTTTTTTCAATAATGTTCATTTTTAGTACGTAAAAAAACTTTCTTAAACAATTTTTAATGAAGTTAGTTCCAAACTAAAAGAATTAGATAGTTTCGCAAAAAAAATTAACTTTCACTGTATGAAATGTCTTAGAAAAATTTTTGAAAAGATTTTTTGAAAAGACAATTTTTTTCAATAATGTTCACTTTTAGTACGTAAAAAAACTTTCTTAGACACTTTTTAATGACGTTAGTTCCAAACTAAAAGAATTAGATAGTTTCGCAAATAAAAATTATTTTTCACTGTATGAAATGTCTTAGAAAATTTTTTGAAAAATTTTTTTAGAAAGACAATTTTTTATCAATAATGTTCACTTTTAGTACATAAAAAAACTTTCTTAGACAACTTTTAATGACGTTAGTTCCAAACTAAAAGAATTAGATAGTTTCGCAAAAAAAATTTATTTTTCACTGTATGAAATGTCTTAGAAAAATTTTTATAAGAGTTTTTTGAAAAGACAATTTTTTTTCAATAATGATCACTTTTAGTACGTAAAAAAACTTTCTTAGACAATTTTTAATGACGTTAGTTCTAAACTAAAAGAATTAGATAGTTTCGCAAAAAAAAATTATTTTTCACTGTATGAAATGTCTTGGAAAAAGTTTTTTGAAAAGACAATTTTTTTTCAATATTGTCCATTTTTAGTACGTAAAAAAACTTTCTTAGACAATTTTTAATGACGTTAGTTCCAAACTAAAAGAATTAGATAGTTTTGCAAAAACAAATTATTCTTCACTGTATGAAATGTCTTGGAAAATTTTTTTTATAAAGACAATTTTTTTTCAATAATGTTCATTTTTAGTACGAAAAAAAACTTTCTTAGACAATTTTTAATGACGTTAGTTCCAAACTAAAAGAATTAGATAGTTTCGCAAAAAAAAATTATTTTTCACTTCATGAAATGTCTTGGAAAAATTTTTTTATAAAGACAATTTTTTTTCAATAATGTTCATTTTTAGTACGTAAAAAAACTTTCTTAGACAATTTTTAATGACGTTAGTTCCAAACTAAAAGAATTAGATAGTTTCGCAAAAAAAAATTATTTTTCACTGTATGAAATGTCTTAGAAAAATTTTTGAAAAGTTCTTTTGAAAAGACAATTTTTTTCAATAATGTTCACTTTCAGTACGTAAAAAAACTTTCTTAGACACTTTTTAATGACGTTAGTTCCAAACTAAAAGAATTAGATAGTTTCGCAAAAAAAATTATTTTTCACTGTATGAAAAGTCTTAGAAAAATTTTTGAAAATTTTTTTTGAAAAGACAATTTTTTTTCAATAATGTTCACTTTTAGTACGTAAAAAAACTTTCTTAGACATTTTTAATGACGTTAGTTCCAAACTAAACGAATTAAATAGTTTCGCAAATAAAAAATTATTTTTCACTGTATGAAATGTCTTAGAAATATTTTGAAACATTTTTTTGAAAAGAAAATTTTTTTTCAACAATGTTCACTTTTAGTACGAAAAAAAACTTTCTTAGACAATTTTTAATGACGTTAGTTCCAAACTAAAAGAATTAGATAGTTTCGCAAAAAAAAATTATTTTTCACTGTATGAAATGTCTTGGAAAAAATTTTTTGAAAAGACAATTTTTTTGCAATAAAGTTCATATTTAGTACATAAAAAAAGTTTCTTAGACAATTTTTCATGACGTTAGTTCCAAACTAAAAGAATTAGATAGTTTCGCAAAAAAAATTATTTTTCACTGTATGAAATGTCTTGGAAAATTTTTTTTAAAAAGACAGTTTTTTTTCAATAATGTTCACTTTTAGTACATAAAAAAACTTTCTTAGACAATTTTTAATGACGTTAGTTCCAAACTAACAGAATTAGATAGTTTCGCAAAAAAAACATATTTTTTACTGTATGAAATGTCTTGGAAAAAATTTTTTGAAAAGACAATTTTTTTTCAATAATGTTCATTTTTAGTACGTAAAATAACTTTCTTAGACAATTTTTAATGACGTTAGTTCCAAACTAAAAGAATTAGATAGTTTCGCAAAATAAAATTATTTTTCACTGCATGAAATGTCTTAGAAAAATTTTTGAAAATTTTTTTGAAAAGACAATTTTTTTCAATAATGTTCACTTTTAATGCGTAAAAAAACTTTCTTAGAAACTTTTTAATGACGTTAGTTCCAAACTAAAAGAATTAGATAGTTTCGCAAAAAAAATTATTTTTCACTGCATGAAAAGTCTTAGAAAAAATTTTGAAAAAGTTTTTTGAAAAGACAATTTTTTTTCAATAATGTTCACTTTTAGTACGTAAAAAAACTTTCTTAGACAATTTTTAATGACGTTAGTTCCAAACTAAAAGAATTAGATAGTTTCGCAAAAAAAAATCATTTTTCACTGTATGAAATGTCTTGGAAAAATTTTTTGAAAAGACAATTTTTTTTCAATAATGTTCACTTTTAGTACGTAAAAAAACTTTCTTAGACAATTTTTAATGACGTTAGTTCCAAACTAAAAGAATTAGATAGTTTCGCAAAAAAAAAAATATTTTTCACTGTATGAAATGTCTTAAAATATTTTTGAAACACTTTTTTGAAAAGACAATTTTTTTTCAACAATGTTCACTTTTAGTACGTAAAAAAACATTCTTAGACAATTTTTAATGACGTTAGTTCCAAACTAAAAGAATTAGATAGTTTCGCAAAAAAAAATTATTTTTCACTGTATGAAATGTCTTGGAAAAAATTTTTTGAAAAGACAATTTTTTTTCAATAATGTTCATTTTTAGTACGTAAAAAAACTTTCTTAGACAATTTTTAATGACGTTAGTTCCAAACTAAAAGAATTAGATAGTTTCGCAAAAAAAAATTATTTTTCACTGTATGAAATGTCTTGGAAAAAATTTTTTGAAAAGACAATTTTTTTTCAATAAAGTTCATATTTAATACATAAAAAAACTTTCTTAGACAATTTTTAATGACGTTAGTTCCAAACTAAAAGAATTAGATAGTTTCGCAAAAAAAATTATTTTTCACTGTATGAAATGTCTTGGAAAAATTTTTTTAAAAAGACAATTTTTTTTCAATAATGTTCATTTTTAGTACGTAAAAAAACTTTCTTAAACAATTTTTAATGAAGTTAGTTCCAAACTAAAAGAATTAGATAGTTTCGCAAAAAAAATTAATTTTCACTGTATGAAATGTCTTAGAAAAATTTTTGAAAAGATTTTTTGAAAAGACAATTTTTTTCAATAATGTTCACTTTTAGTACGTAAAAAAACTTTCTTAGACACTTTTTAATGACGTTAGTTCCAAACTAAAAGAATTAGATAGTTTCGCAAATAAAAATTATTTTTCACTGTATGAAATGTCTTAGAAAATTTTTTGAAAAATTTTTTTAGAAAGACAATTTTTTATCAATAATGTTCACTTTTAGTACATAAAAAAACTTTCTTAGACAACTTTTAATGACGTTAGTTCCAAACTAAAAGAATTAGATAGTTTCGCAAAAAAAATTTATTTTTCACTGTATGAAATGTCTTAGAAAAATTTTTATAAGAGTTTTTTGAAAAGACAATTTTTTTTCAATAATGATCACTTTTAGTACGTAAAAAAACTTTCTTAGACAATTTTTAATGACGTTAGTTCTAAACTAAAAGAATTAGATAGTTTCGCAAAAAAAAATTATTTTTCACTGTATGAAATGTCTTGGAAAAAGTTTTTTGAAAAGACAATTTTCTTTCAATATTGTCCATTTTTAGTACGTAAAAAAACTTTCTTAGACAATTTTTAATGACGTTAGTTCCAAACTAAAAGAATTAGATAGTTTTGCAAAAACAAATTATTCTTCACTGTATGAAATGTCTTGGAAAATTTTTTTTATAAAGACAATTTTTTTTCAATAATGTTCATTTTTAGTACGAAAAAAAACTTTCTTAGACAATTTTTAATGACGTTAGTTCCAAACTAAAAGAATTAGATAGTTTCGCAAAAAAAAATTATTTTTCACTTTATGAAATGTCTTGGAAAAATTTTTTTATAAAGACAATTTTTTTTCAATAATGTTCATTTTTAGTACGTAAAAAAACTTTCTTAGACAATTTTTAATGACGTTAGTTCCAAACTAAAAGAATTAGATAGTTTCGCAAAAAAAAATTATTTTTCACTGTATGAAATGTCTTAGAAAAATTTTTGAAAAGTTCTTTTGAAAAGACAATTTTTTTCAATAATGTTCACTTTCAGTACGTAAAAAAACTTTCTTAGACACTTTTTAATGACGTTAGTTCCAAACTAAAAGAATTAGATAGTTTCGCAAAAAAAATTATTTTTCACTGTATGAAAAGTCTTAGAAAAATTTTTGAAAATTTTTTTTGAAAAGACAATTTTTTTTCAATAATGTTCACTTTTAGTACGTAAAAAAACTTTCTTAGACATTTTTAATGACGTTAGTTCCAAACTAAACGAATTAAATAGTTTCGCAAATAAAAAATTATTTTTCACTGTATGAAATGTCTTAGAAATATTTTGAAACATTTTTTTGAAAAGAAAATTTTTTTTCAACAATGTTCACTTTTAGTACGAAAAAAAACTTTCTTAGACAATTTTTAATGACGTTAGTTCCAAACTAAAAGAATTAGATAGTTTTGCAAAAAAAAATTATATTTTACTGTATGAAATGTCTTAGAAAAATTTTTGAAAAGTTTTTTTGAAAAGACAATTTTTTTCAATAATGTTTACTTTTAGTACGTAAAAAAACTTTCTTAGACACTTTTTAATGACGTTAGTTCCAAACTAAAAGAATTAGATAGTTTCGCAAAAAAAAATTATTTTTCACTGTATGAAATGTCTTAGAAAATTTTTTGAAAAGTTTTTTTGGAAAGATAATTTTTTATCAATAATGTTCACTTTTAGTACGTAAAAAAACTTTCTTAGACAATTTTTAATGACGTTAGTTCCAAACTAAAAGAATTAGATAGTTTCGCAAAAAAAATTTATTTTTCACTGTATGAAATGTCTTAGAATAATTTTTGAAAAAGTTTTTTGAAAAGACAATTTTTTTTCAATAATGTTCACTTTTAGTACGTAAAAAAACTTTCTTAGACAATTTTTAATGACGTTAGTTCCAAACTAAAAGAATTAGATAGTTTCGCAAAAAAAAATTATTTTTCACTGCATGAAATGTCTTGAAAAAATTTTTTAAAAAGACATTTTTTTTTCAATATTGTCCATTTTTAGTACGTAAAAAAACTTTCTTAGACAATTTTTAATGACGTTGATTCAAACTAAAAGAATTAGATAGTTTCGCAAAAAAAAATTATTTTTCACTGTATGAAATGTCTTGGAAAAACTTTTTTATAAAGACAATTTTTTTTCAATAATGTTCATTTTTAGTACGTAAAAAAACTTTCTTAGACAATTTTTAATGACGTTTGTTCCAAACTAAAAGAATTAGATAGTTTCGCAAAAAAAAATTATTTTTCACGGTATGAAATGTCTTAGAAAAATTTTTGAAAAGTTTTTTTGAAAAGACAATTTTTTTCAATAATGTTTACTTTTAGTACGTAAAAAAACTTTCTTAGACACTTTTTAATGACGTTAGTTCCAAACTAAAAGAATTAGATAGTTTCGCAAAAAAAAATTATTTTTCACTGTATGAAATGTCTTGGAAAAAATCTTTTGAAAAGACAATTTTTTTTCAATATTGTCCATTTTTAGTACGTAAAAAAACTTTCTTAGACAATTTTTAATGACGTTAGTTCCAAACTAAAAGAATTAGATAGTTTCGCAAAAAAAAAATTATTTTTCACTGTATGAAATGTCTTGGAAAAAATTTTTTGAAGACAATTTTATTTCAATAAAGTTCATTTTTAGTACATAAAAAAAGTTTCTTAGACAACTTTTAATGACGTTAGTTCCAAACTAAAAGAATTAGATAGTTTCGCAAAAAAAATTTATTTTTCACTGTATGAAATGTCTTAGAATATGTTTTGAAAAAGTTTTTTGAAAAGACAATTTTTTTTCAATAATGTTCACTTTTAGTACGTAAAAAAACTTTCTTAGACAATTTTTAATGACGTTGATTCAAACTAAAAGAATTAGATAGTTTCGCAAAAAAAAATTATTTTTCACTGTATGAAATGTCTTGAAAAAACTTTTTTATAAAGACAATTTTTTTTCAATAATGTTCATTTTTAGTACGTAAAAAAACTTTCTTAGACAATTTTTAATGACGTTAGTTCCAAACTAAAAGAATTAGATAGTTTCGCAAAAAAAAATTATTTTTCACTGTATGAAATGTCTTAGAAAAATTTTTGAAAAGTTTTTTTGAAAAGACAATTTTTTTCAATAATGTTTACTTTTAGTACGTAAAAAAACTTTCTTAGACACTTTTTAATGACGTTAGTTCCAAACTAAAAGAATTAGATAGTTTCGCAAAAAAAAATTATTTTTCACTGTATGAAATGTCTTGGAAAAATTTTTTATAAAGACAATTTTTTTTCAATATTGTCCATTTTTAGTACGTAAAAAAACTTTCTTAGACAATTTTTAATGACGTTAGTTCCAAACTAAAAGAATTAGATAGTTTCGCAAAAAAAAAATTATTTTTCACTGTATGAAATGTCTTGGAAAAAATTTTTTGAAAAGACAATTTTATTTCAATAAAGTTCATTTTTAGTACATAAAAAAAGTTTCTTAGACAACTTTTAATGACGTTAGTTCCAAACTAAAAGAATTAGATAGTTTCGCAAAAAAAATTATTTTTCACTGTATGAAATGTCTTGGAAAAATTTTTTTAAAAAGATAATTTTTTTTCAATAATGTTAATTTTTAGTACGTAAAAAAACTTTCTTAGACAATTTTTAATGACGTTAGTTCCAAACTAAAAGAATTAGATAGTTTGCAAAAAAAAAAATTATTTTTCACTGTATGAAATGTCTTAAAAAAATTTTGAAACATTTTTTTGAAAAGACAACTTTTTTTCAATAATGTTCACTTTTAGTACGTAAAAAAACTTTCTTAGACAATTTTTAATGACGTTAGTTCCAAACTAAAAGAATTAGATAGTTTCGCAAAAAAAAATTATTTTTCACTGTATGAAATGTCTTGGAAAAAATTTTTTGAAAAGACAATTTTTTTTCAATAAAGTTCATTTTTAGTACATAAAAAAAATTTCTTAGACAATTTTTAATGACGTTAGTTCCAAACTAAAAGAATTAGATAGTTTCGCAAAAAAAATTATTTTTCACTGTATGAAATGTCTTAGAAAAATTTTTTTAAACAGACAATTTTTTTTCAGTAATGTTCATTTTTAGTACGTAAAAAAACTTTCTTAGACACTTTTTAATGACGTTAGTTCCAAACTAAAAGAATTAGATAGTTTCGCAAAAAAAAATTATTTTTCACTGTATGAAATGTCTTAGAAAATTTTTTGAAAAATTTTTTTGGAAAGACAATTTTTTATCAATAATGTTCACTTTTAGTACGTAAAAAAAGTTTCTTAGACAATTTTTAATGACGTTACTTCCAAACTAAAAGAATTAGATAGTTTCGCAAAAAAAAATTATTTTTCACTGTATGAAATGTCTTGGAAAAAATTTTTTGAAAAGACAATTTTTTTTCAATATTGTCCATTTTTAGTACGTAAAAAAACTTTCTTGAACAATTTTTAATGACGTTAGTTCCAAACTAAAAGAATTAGATAGTTTCGCAAAAAAAAATTATTTTTCACTGTATGAAATGTCTTGGAAAAATTTTTTTGAAAAGACAATTTTTTTTCAAATTGTCCATTTTTAGTACGTAAAAAAACTTTCTTAGACATTTTTAATGACGTTAGTTCCAAACTAAACGAATTAAATAGTTTCGCAAATAAAAAATTATTTTTCACTGTATGAAATGTCTTAGAAATATTTTGAAACATTTTTTTAAAAAGAAAATTTTTTTTCAACAATGTTCACTTTTAGTACGTAAATAAACTTTCTTAGACAATTTTTAATGACGTTAGTTCCAAACTAAAAGAATTAGATAGTTTCGCAAAAAAAAATTATTTTTCACTGCATGAAAAGTCTTAGAAAAGCTTTTGAAAATTTTTTTTGAAAAGACAATTTTTTTTCAATAATGTTCACTTTTAGTACGTAAAAAAACTTTCTTAGACAATTTTTAATGACGTTAGTTCCAAACTAAAAGAATTAGATAGTTTCGCAAAAAAAAATTATTTTTCACTGTATGAAATGTCTTAGAAAATTTTTTGAAAAGTTTTTTTGGAAAGATAATTTTTTATCAATAATGTTCACTTTTAGTACGTAAAAAAACTTTCTTAGACAATTTTTAATGACGTTAGTTCCAAACTAAAAGAATTAGATAGTTTCGCAAAAAAAATTTATTTTTCACTGTATGAAATGTCTTAGAATAATTTTTGAAAAAGTTTTTTGAAAAGACAATTTTTTTTCAATAATGTTCACTTTTAGTACGTAAAAAAACTTTCTTAGACAATTTTTAATGACGTTAGTTCCAAACTAAAAGAATTAGATAGTTTCGCAAAAAAAAATTATTTTTCACTGCATGAAATGTCTTGAAAAAATTTTTTAAAAAGACATTTTTTTTTCAATATTGTCCATTTTTAGTACGTAAAAAAACTTTCTTAGACAATTTTTAATGACGTTGATTCAAACTAAAAGAATTAGATAGTTTCGCAAAAAAAAATTATTTTTCACTGTATGAAATGTCTTGGAAAAACTTTTTTATAAAGACAATTTTTTTTCAATAATGTTCATTTTTAGTACGTAAAAAAACTTTCTTAGACAATTTTTAATGACGTTTGTTCCAAACTAAAAGAATTAGATAGTTTCGCAAAAAAAAATTATTTTTCACGGTATGAAATGTCTTAGAAAAATTTTTGAAAAGTTTTTTTGAAAAGACAATTTTTTTCAATAATGTTTACTTTTAGTACGTAAAAAAACTTTCTTAGACACTTTTTAATGACG
The DNA here is from genome assembly GCF_918807975.1 of Aplidium turbinatum. NCBI lineage: Eukaryota > Metazoa > Chordata > Ascidiacea > Aplousobranchia > Polyclinidae > Aplidium > Aplidium turbinatum. The sequence goes on from NC_137477.1 coordinate 35,161,031, forward strand.
TTAGTTCCAAACTAAAAGAATTAGATAGTTTCGCAAAAAAAAATTATTTTTCACTGTATGAAATGTCTTGGAAAAAATCTTTTGAAAAGACAATTTTTTTTCAATATTGTCCATTTTTAGTACGTAAAAAAACTTTCTTAGACAATTTTTAATGACGTTAGTTCCAAACTAAAAGAATTAGATAGTTTCGCAAAAAAAAAATTATTTTTCACTGTATGAAATGTCTTGGAAAAAATTTTTTGAAGACAATTTTATTTCAATAAAGTTCATTTTTAGTACATAAAAAAAGTTTCTTAGACAACTTTTAATGACGTTAGTTCCAAACTAAAAGAATTAGATAGTTTCGCAAAAAAAATTTATTTTTCACTGTATGAAATGTCTTAGAATATGTTTTGAAAAAGTTTTTTGAAAAGACAATTTTTTTTCAATAATGTTCACTTTTAGTACGTAAAAAAACTTTCTTAGACAATTTTTAATGACGTTGATTCAAACTAAAAGAATTAGATAGTTTCGCAAAAAAAAATTATTTTTCACTGTATGAAATGTCTTGAAAAAACTTTTTTATAAAGACAATTTTTTTTCAATAATGTTCATTTTTAGTACGTAAAAAAACTTTCTTAGACAATTTTTAATGACGTTAGTTCCAAACTAAAAGAATTAGATAGTTTCGCAAAAAAAAATTATTTTTCACTGTATGAAATGTCTTAGAAAAATTTTTGAAAAGTTTTTTTGAAAAGACAATTTTTTTCAATAATGTTTACTTTTAGTACGTAAAAAAACTTTCTTAGACACTTTTTAATGACGTTAGTTCCAAACTAAAAGAATTAGATAGTTTCGCAAAAAAAAATTATTTTTCACTGTATGAAATGTCTTGGAAAAAATTTTTTGAAAAGACAATTTTTTTTCAATATTGTCCATTTTTAGTACGTAAAAAAACTTTCTTAGACAATTTTTAATGACGTTAGTTCCAAACTAAAAGAATTAGATAGTTTCGCAAAAAAAAAATTATTTTTCACTGTATGAAATGTCTTGGAAAAAATTTTTTGAAAAGACAATTTTATTTCAATAAAGTTCATTTTTAGTACATAAAAAAAGTTTCTTAGACAACTTTTAATGACGTTAGTTCCAAACTAAAAGAATTAGATAGTTTCGCAAAAAAAATTATTTTTCACTGTATGAAATGTCTTGGAAAAATTTTTTTAAAAAGATAATTTTTTTTCAATAATGTTAATTTTTAGTACGTAAAAAAACTTTCTTAGACAATTTTTAATGACGTTAGTTCCAAACTAAAAGAATTAGATAGTTTGCAAAAAAAAAAATTATTTTTCACTGTATGAAATGTCTTAAAAAAATTTTGAAACATTTTTTTGAAAAGACAACTTTTTTTCAATAATGTTCACTTTTAGTACGTAAAAAAACTTTCTTAGACAATTTTTAATGACGTTAGTTCCAAACTAAAAGAATTAGATAGTTTCGCAAAAAAAAATTATTTTTCACTGTATGAAATGTCTTGGAAAAAATTTTTTGAAAAGACAATTTTTTTTCAATAAAGTTCATTTTTAGTACATAAAAAAAATTTCTTAGACAATTTTTAATGACGTTAGTTCCAAACTAAAAGAATTAGATAGTTTCGCAAAAAAAATTATTTTTCACTGTATGAAATGTCTTAGAAAAATTTTTTTAAAAAGACAATTTTTTTTCAGTAATGTTCATTTTTAGTACGTAAAAAAACTTTCTTAGACACTTTTTAATGACGTTAGTTCCAAACTAAAAGAATTAGATAGTTTCGCAAAAAAAAATTATTTTTCACTGTATGAAATGTCTTAGAAAATTTTTTGAAAAATTTTTTTGGAAAGACAATTTTTTATCAATAATGTTCACTTTTAGTACGTAAAAAAACTTTCTTAGACAATTTTTAATGACGTTACTTCCAAACTAAAAGAATTAGATAGTTTCGCAAAAAAAATTTATTTTTCACTGTATGAAATGTCTTAAGAAAATTTTTGAAAAAGTTTTTTGAAAAGACAATTTTTTTTCAATAATGTTCACTTTTAGTACGTAAAAATACTTTCTTAGACAATTTTTAATGACGTTAGTTCCAAACTAAAAGAATTAGATAGTTTCGCAAAAAAAAATTATTTTTCACTGTATGAAATGTCTTGGAAAAAATTTTTTGAAAAGACAATTTTTTTTCAATATTGTCCATTTTTAGTACGTAAAAAAACTTTCTTGAACAATTTTTAATGACGTTAGTTCCAAACTAAAAGAATTAGATAGTTTCGCAAAAAAAAATTATTTTTCACTGTATGAAATGTCTTGGAAAAATTTTTTTGAAAAGACAATTTTTTTTCAAATTGTCCATTTTTAGTACGTAAAAAAACTTTCTTAGACATTTTTAATGACGTTAGTTCCAAACTAAACGAATTAAATAGTTTCGCAAATAAAAAATTATTTTTCACTGTATGAAATGTCTTAGAAATATTTTGAAACATTTTTTAAAAAGAAAGTTTTTTTTCAACAATGTTCACTTTTAGTACGTAAATAAACTTTCTTAGACAATTTTTAATGACGTTAGTTCCAAACTAAAAGAATTAGATAGTTTCGCAAAAAAAAATTATTTTTCACTGCATGAAAAGTCTTAGAAAAGCTTTTGAAAATTTTTTTTGAAAAGACAATTTTTTTTCAATAATGTTCACTTTTAGTACGTAAAAAAACTTTCTTAGACAATTTTTAATGACGTTAGTTCCAAACTAAAAGAATTAGATAGTTTCGCAAAAAAAAATTATTTTCACTGTATGAATAGTCTTGGAAAAAATTTTTTGAAAAGACAATTTTTTTTCAATATTGTCCATTTTTAGTACGTAAAAAAACTTTCTTAGACAATTTTTAATGACGTTAGTTCCAAACTAAAAGAATTAGAAAGTTTCGCAAAAAAAATTATTCTTTACTGTTTGAAAAGTCTTAGAAAAATTTTTGAAAATTTTTTTTGAAAAGACAATTTTTTTTCAATAATGTTCACTTTTAGTACGTAAAAAAACTTTCTTAGACAATTTTTAATGACGTTAGTTCCAAACTAAAAGAATTAGATAGTTTCGCAAAAAAAAATTATTTTTCACTGTATGAAATGTCTTGGAAAAAATTTTTTGAAAAGACAATTTTTTTTCAATAAAGTTCATATTTAGTACATAAAAAAAGTTTCTTAGACAATTTTTAATGACGTTAGTTCCAAACTAAAAGAATTAGATAGTTTCGCAAAAACAAATTATTTTTCACTGTATGAAATGTCTTGGAAAAATTTTTTTAAAAAGACAATTTTTTTTCAATAATGTTCACTTTTAGTACATAAAAAAACTTTCTTAGACAATTTTTAATGACGTTAGTTCCAAACTAAAAGAATTAGATAGTTTCGCAAAAAAAAATTATTTTTCACCGTATGAAATGTCTTAGAAAAATTTTTGAAAAGTTTTTTTGAAAAGACAATTTTTTTCAATAATGTTTACTTTTAGTACGTAAAAAAACTTTCTTAGACACTTTTTAATGACGTTAGTTCCAAACTAAAAGAATTAGATAGTTTCGCAAAAAAAAATTATTTTTCACTGTATGAAATGTCTTGGAAAAAATCTTTTGAAAAGACAATTTTTTTTCAATATTGTCCATTTTTAGTACGTAAAAAAACTTTCTTAGACAATTTTTAATGACGTTAGTTCCAAACTAAAAGAATTAGATAGTTTCGCAAAAAAAAAATTATTTTTCACTGTATGAAATGTCTTGGAAAAAATTTTTTGAAGACAATTTTATTTCAATAAAGTTCATTTTTAGTACATAAAAAAAGTTTCTTAGACAATTTTTAATGACGTTAGTTCCAAACTAAAAGAATTAGATAGTTTCGCAAAAAAAATTTATTTTTCACTGTATGAAATGTCTTAGAATATGTTTTGAAAAAGTTTTTTGAAAAGACAATTTTTTTTCAATAATGTTCACTTTTAGTACGTAAAAAAACTTTCTTAGACAATTTTTAATGACGTTAGTTCCAAACTAAAAGAATTAGATAGTTTCGCAAAAAAAAATTATTTTTCACTGTATGAAATGTCTTGGAAAAAATTTTTTAAAAAGACATTTTTTTTTCAATCTTGTCCATTTTTAGTACGTAAAAAAACTTTCTTAGACAATTTTTAATGACGTTGATTCAAACTAAAAGAATTAGATAGTTTCGCAAAAAAAAATTATTTTTCACTGTATGAAATGTCTTGAAAAAACTTTTTTATAAAGACAATTTTTTTTCAATAATGTTCATTTTTAGTACGTAAAAAAACTTTCTTAGACAATTTTTAATGACGTTAGTTCCAAACTAAAAGAATTAGATAGTTTCGCAAAAAAAAATTATTTTTCACTGTATGAAATGTCTTAGAAAAATTTTTGAAAAGTTTTTTTGAAAAGACAATTTTTTTCAATAATGTTTACTTTTAGTACGTAAAAAAACTTTCTTAGACACTTTTTAATGACGTTAGTTCCAAACTAAAAGAATTAGATAGTTTCGCAAAAAAAAATTATTTTTCACTGTATGAAATGTCTTGGAAAAAATTTTTTGAAAAGACAATTTTTTTTCAATATTGTCCATTTTTAGTACGTAAAAAAACTTTCTTAGACAATTTTTAATGACGTTAGTTCCAAACTAAAAGAATTAGATAGTTTCGCAAAAAAAAAATTATTTTTCACTGTATGAAATGTCTTGGAAAAAATTTTTTGAAAAGACAATTTTATTTCAATAAAGTTCATTTTTAGTACATAAAAAAAGTTTCTTAGACAACTTTTAATGACGTTAGTTCCAAACTAAAAGAATTAGATAGTTTCGCAAAAAAAATTATTTTTCACTGTATGAAATGTCTTGGAAAATTTTTTTTAAAAAGATAATTTTTTTTCAATAATGTTAATTTTTAGTACGTAAAAAAACTTTCTTAGACAATTTTTAATGACGTTAGTTCCAAACTAAAAGAATTAGATAGTTTGCAAAAAAAAAAATTATTTTTCACTGTATGAAATGTCTTAAAAAAATTTTGAAACATTTTTTTGAAAAGACAACTTTTTTTCAATAATGTTCACTTTTAGTACGTAAAAAAACTTTCTTAGACAATTTTTAATGACGTTAGTTCCAAACTAAAAGAATTAGATAGTTTCGCAAAAAAAAATTATTTTTCACTGTATGAAATGTCTTGGAAAAAATTTTTTGAAAAGACAATTTTTTTTCAATAAAGTTCATTTTTAGTACATAAAAAAAATTTCTTAGACAATTTTTAATGACGTTAGTTCCAAACTAAAAGAATTAGATAGTTTCGCAAAAAAAATTATTTTTCACTGTATGAAATGTCTTAGAAAAATTTTTTTAAAAAGACAATTTTTTTTCAGTAATGTTCATTTTTAGTACGTAAAAAAAGTTTCTTAGACACTTTTTAATGACGTTAGTTCCAAACTAAAAGAATTAGATAGTTTCGCAAAAAAAAATTATTTTTCACTGTATGAAATGTCTTAGAAAATTTTTGAAAAATTTTTTTGGAAAGACAATTTTTTATCAATAATGTTCACTTTTAGTACGTAAAAAAACTTTCTTAGACAATTTTTAATGACGTTACTTCCAAACTAAAAGAATTAGATAGTTTCGCAAAAAAAATTTATTTTTCACTGTATGAAATGTCTTAAGAAAATTTTTGAAAAAGTTTTTTGAAAAGACAATTTTTTTTCAATAATGTTCACTTTTAGTACGTAAAAATACTTTCTTAGACAATTTTTAATGACGTTAGTTCCAAACTAAAAGAATTAGATAGTTTCGCAAAAAAAAATTATTTTTCACTGTATGAAATGTCTTGGAAAAAATTTTTTGAAAAGACAATTTTATTTCAATATTGTCCATTTTTAGTACGTAAAAAAACTTTCTTGAACAATTTTTAATGACGTTAGTTCCAAACTAAAAGAATTAGATAGTTTCGCAAAAAAAAATTATTTTTCACTGTATGAAATGTCTTGGAAAAATTTTTTTGAAAAGACAATTTTTTTTCAAATTGTCCATTTTTAGTACGTAAAAAAACTTTCTTAGACATTTTTAATGACGTTAGTTCCAAACTAAACGAATTAAATAGTTTCGCAAATAAAAAATTATTTTTCACTGTATGAAATGTCTTAGAAATATTTTGAAACATTTTTTTAAAAAGAAAATTTTTTTTCAATAATGTTCACTTTTAGTACGTAAATAAACTTTCTTAGACAATTTTTAATGACGTTAGTTCCAAACTAAAAGAATTAGATAGTTTCGCAAAAAAAAATTATTTTTCACTGCATGAAAAGTCTTAGAAAAGCTTTTGAAAATTTTTTTTGAAAAGACAATTTTTTTTCAATAATGTTCACTTTTAGTACGTAAAAAAACTTTCTTAGACAATTTTTAATGACGTTAGTTCCAAACTAAAAGAATTAGATAGTTTCGCAAAAAAAAATTATTTTCACTGTATGAATAGTCTTGGAAAAAATTTTTTGAAAAGACAATTTTTTTTCAATATTGTCCATTTTTAGTACGTAAAAAAAGTTTCTTAGACAATTTTTAATGACGTTAGTTCCAAACTAAAAGAATTAGATAGTTTCGCAAAAAAAATTATTCTTTACTGTTTGAAAAGTCTTAGAAAAATTTTTGAAAATTTTTTTTGAAAAGACAATTTTTTTTCAATAATGTTCACTTTTAGTACGTAAAAAAACTTTCTTAGACAATTTTTAATGACGTTAGTTCCAAACTAAAAGAATTAGACAGTTTCGCAAAAAAAAATTATTTTTCACTGTATGAAATGTCTTGGAAAAAATTTTTTGAAAAGACAATTTTTTTTCAATAAAGTTCATATTTAGTACATAAAAAAAGTTTCTTAGACAATTTTTAATGACGTTAGTTCCAAACTAAAAGAATTAGATAGTTTCGCAAAAAAAATTATTTTTCACTGTATGAAATGTCTTGGAAAAATTTTTTTAAAAAGACAACTTCTTTTCAATAATGTTCACTTTTAGTACATAAAAAAACTTTCTTAGACAATTTTTAATGACGTTAGTTCCAAACTAAAAGAATTAGATAGTTTCGCAAAATAAAATTATTTTTCACTGTATGAAATGTCTTAGAAAAATTTTTGAAAATTTTTTTGAAAAGACAATTTTTTTCAATAATGTTCACTTTTAATGCGTAAAAAAACTTTCTTAGAAACTTTTTAATGACGTTAGTTCCAAACTAAAAGAATTAGATAGTTTCGCAAAAAAAAATTATTTTTCATTGCATGAAAAGTCTTAGAAAAATTTTTGAAAATTTTTTTTGAAAAGACAATTTTTTTTCAATAATGTTCACTTTTAGTACGTAAAAAAACTTTCTTAGACAATTTTTAATGACGTTAGTTCCAAACTAAAAGAATTAGATAGTTTCGCAAAAAAAAATTATTTTTCACTGTATGAAATGTCTTGGAAAAAATTTTTTAAAAAGACATTTTTTTTTCAATATTGTCCATTTTTAGTACGTAAAAAAACTTTCTTAGACAATTTTTAATGACGTTGATTCAAACTAAAAGATGTAGATAGTTTCGCAAAAAAAAATTATTTTTCACTGTATGAAATGTCTTGGAAAAACTTTTTTATAAAGACAATTTTTTTTCAATAATGTTCATTTTTAGTACGTAAAAAAACTTTCTTAGACAATTTTTAATGACGTTAGTTCCAAACTAAAAGAATTAGATAGTTTCGCAAAAAAAAATTATTTTTCACGATATGAAATGTCTTAGAAAAATTTTTGAAAAGTTTTTTTGAAAAGACAATTTTTTTCAATAATGTTTACTTTTAGTACGTAAAAAAACTTTCTTAGACACTTTTTAATGACGTTAGTTCCAAACTAAAAGAATTAGATAGTTTCGCAAAAAAAAATTATTTTTCACTGTATGAAATGTCTTGGAAAAAATCTTTTAAAAAGACAATTTTTTTTCAATATTGTCCATTTTTAGTACGTAAAAAAACTTTCTTAGACAATTTTTAATGACGTTAGTTCCAAACTAAAAGAATTAGATAGTTTCGCAAAAAAAAAATTATTTTTCACTGTATGAAATGTCTTGGAAAAAATTTTTTGAAAAGACAATTTTATTTCAATAAAGTTCATTTTTAGTACATAAAAAAAGTTTCTTAGACAACTTTTAATGACGTTAGTTCCAAACTAAAAGAATTAGATAGTTTCGCAAAAAAAAAATTATTTTTCACTGTATGAAATGTCTTAAAAAAATTTTGAAACATTTTTTTGAAAAGACAATTTTTTTTCAATAATGTTCACTTTTAGTACGTAAAAAAACTTTCTTAGACAATTTTTAATGACGTTACTTCCAAACTAAAAGAATTAGATAGTTTCGCAAAAAAAATTTATTTTTCACTGTATGAAATGTCTTAAGAAAATTTTTGAAAAAGTTTTTTGAAAAGACAATTTTTTTTCAATAATGTTCACTTTTAGTACATAAAAAAACTTTCTTAGACAATTTTTAATGACGTTAGTTCCAAACTAACAGAATTAGATAATTTCGCAAAAAAAAATTATTTTTCACTGTATGAAATGTCTTAGAAAAATTTTTATAAGAGTTTTTTGAAAAGACAATTTTTTTTCAATAATGATCACTTTTAGTACGTAAAAAAACTTTCTTAGACAATTTTTAATGACGTTAGTTCCAAACTAAAAGAATTAGATAGTTTCGCAAAAAAAAATTATTTTTCACTGTATGAAATGTCTTGGAAAAAGTTTTTTGAAAAGACAACTTTTTTTCAATATTGTCCATTTTTAGTACGTAAAAAAACTTTCTTAGACAATTTTTAATGACGTTAGTTCCAAACTAAAAGAATTAGATAGTTTCGCAAAAACAAATTATTCTTCACTGTATGAAATGTCTTGGAAAATTTTTTTTAAAAAGACAATTTTTTTTCAATAATGTTCATTTTTAGTACGAAAAAAAACTTTCTTAGACAATTTTTAATGACGTTAGTTCCAAACTAAAAGAATTAGATAGTTTCGCAAAATAAAATTATTTTTCACTTTATGAAATGTCTTGGAAAAATTTTTTTATAAAGAATTTTTTTTCAATAATGTTCATTTTTAGTACGTAAAAAAACTTTCTTAGACATTTTTAATGACGTTAGTTCCAAACTAAACGAATTAAATAGTTTCGCAAATAAAAAATTATTTTTCACTGTATGAAATGTCTTAGAAATATTTTGAAACGTTTTTTTGAAATGAAAATTTTTTTTCAACAATGTTCACTTTTAGTACGTAAAAAAACTTTCTTAGACAATTTTTAATGACGTTAGTTCCAAACTAAAAGAATTAGATAGTTTCGCAAAAAAAAATTATTTTTCACTGTATGAAATGTCTTGGAAAAAATTTTTTGAAAAGACAATTTTTTTTCAATAAAGTTCATTTTTAGTACATAAAAAAACTTTCTTAGACAATTTTTAATGACGTTAGTTCCAAACTAAAAGAATTAGATAGTTTCGCAAAAAAAATTATTTTTCACTGTATAAATCGTCTTAGAAAAATTTTTTTAAAAAGACAATTTTTATTCAGTAATGTTCATTTTTAGTACGTAAAAAAAGTTTCTTAGACACTTTTTAATGACGTTAGTTCCAAACTAAAAGAATTAGATAGTTTCGCAAAAAAAAATTATTTTTCACTGTATGAAATGTCTTAGAAAATTTTTTGAAAAATTTTTTTGGAAAGACAATTTTTTATCAATAATGTTCACTTTTAGTACGTAAAAAAACTTTCTTAGACAATTTTTAATGACGTTACTTCCAAACTAAAAGAATTAGATAGTTTCGCAAAAAAAATTTATTTTTCACTGTATGAAATGTCTTAAGAAAATTTTTGAAAAAGTTTTTTGAAAAGACAATTTTTTTTCAATAATGTTCACTTTTAGTACATAAAAAAACTTTCTTAGACAATTTTTAATGACGTTAGTTCCAAACTAAAAGAATTAGATAGTTTCGCAAAAAAAAATTATTTTTCACTGTATGAAATGTCTTGGAAAAAATCTTTTGAAAAGACAATTTTTTTTCAATATTGTCCATTTTTAGTACGTAAAAAAACTTTCTTAGACAATTTTTATAGACGTTAGTTCCAAACTAAAAGAATTAGATAGTTTCGCAAAAAAAAAATTATTTTTCACTGTATGAAATGTCTTGGAAAAAATTTTTTGAAAAGACAATTTTATTTCAATAAAGTTCATTTTTAGTACATAAAAAAAGTTTCTTAGACAACTTTTAATGACGTTAGTTCCAAACTAAAAGAATTAGATAGTTTCGCAAAAAAAAAATTATTTTTCACTGTATGAAATGTCTTAAAAAAATTTTGAAACATTTTTTTGAAAAGACAATTTTTTTTCAATAATGTTCACTTTTAGTACGTAAAAAAACTTTCTTAGACAATTTTTAATGACGTTAGTTCCAAACTAAAAGAATTAGATAGTTTCGCAAAAAAAAATTATTTTTCACTGTATGAAATGTCTTAGAAAATTTTTTGAAAAATTTTTTTGGAAAGACAATTTTTTATCAATAATGTTCACTTTTAGTACGTAAAAAAACTTTCTTAGACAATTTTTAATGACGTTACTTCCAAACTAAAAGAATTAGATAGTTTCGCAAAAAAAATTTATTTTTCACTGTATGAAATGTCTTAAGAAAATTTTTGAAAAAGTTTTTTGAAAAGACAATTTTTTTTCAATAATGTTCACTTTTAGTACATAAAAAAACTTTCTTAGACAATTTTTAATGACGTTAGTTCCAAACTAAAAGAATTAGATAGTTTCGCAAAAAAAAATTATTTTTCACTGTATGAAATGTCTTGGAAAAAATCTTTTGAAAAGACAATTTTTTTTCAATATTGTCCATTTTTAGTACGTAAAAAAACTTTCTTAGACAATTTTTATAGACGTTAGTTCCAAACTAAAAGAATTAGATAGTTTCGCAAAAAAAAAATTATTTTTCACTGTATGAAATGTCTTGGAAAAAATTTTTTGAAAAGACAATTTTTTTTCAATAAAGTTCATTTTTAGTACATAAAAAAACTTTCTTAGACAATTTTTAATGACGTTAGTTCCAAACTAAAAGAATTAGATAGTTTCGCAAAAAAAATTATTTTTCACTGTATGAATCGTCTTAGAAAAATTTTTTTAAAAAGACAATTTTTATTCAGTAATGTTCATTTTTAGTACGTAAAAAAACTTTCTTAGACAATTTTTAATGACGTTAGTTCCAAACTAAAAGAATTAGATAGTTTCGCAAAAAAAAATTATTTTTCACTGTATGAAATGTCTTAGAAAATTTTTTGAAAAATTTTTTTGGAAAGACAATTTTTTATCAATAATGTTCACTTTTAGTACGTAAAAAAACTTTCTTAGACAATTTTTAATGACGTTACTTCCAAACTAAAAGAATTAGATAGTTTCGAAAAAAAAATTTATTTTTCACTGTATGAAATGTCTTAAGAAAATTTTTGAAAAAGTTTTTTGAAAAGACAATTTTTTTTCAATAATGTTCACTTTTAGTACGTAAAAATACTTTCTTAGACAATTTTTAATGACGTTAGTTCCAAACTAAAAGAATTAGATAGTTTCGCAAAAAAAAATTGTTTTTCACTGTATGAAATGTCTTGAAAAAAATTTTTTGAAAAGACAATTTTTTTTCAATATTGTCCATTTTTAGTACGTAAAAAAACTTTCTTAGACAATTTTTAATGACGTTAGTTCCAAACTAAAAGAATTAGATAGTTTCGCAAAAAAAAATTATTTTTCACTGTATGAAATGTCTTAGAAAAATTTTTGAAAAGTTTTTTTGAAAAGACAATTTTTTTCAATAATGTTCACTTTTAGTACGTAAAAAAACTTTCTTAGACACTTCTTAATGACGTTAGTTCCAAACTAAAAGAATTAGATAGTTTCGCAAAAAAAAATTATTTTTCTCTGCATGAAAAGTCTTAGAAAAGCTTTTGAAAATTTTTTTTGAAAAGACAATTTTTTTTCAATAATGTTCACTTTTAGTACGTAAAAAAACTTTCTTAGACAATTTTTAATGACGTTAGTTCCAAACTAAAAGAATTAGATAATTTCGCAAAAAAAAATTATTTTCACTGTATGAAATGTCTTGGAAAAAATTTTTTGAAAAGACACTTTTTTTTCAATATTGTCCATTTTTAGTACGTAAAAAAACTTTCTTAGACAATTTTTAATGACGTTAGTTCAAACTAAAAGAATTAGATAGTTTCGCAAAAAAAATTATTCTTTACTGTTTGAAAAGTCTTAGAAAAATTTTTGAAAATTTTTTTTGAAAAGACAATTTTTTTTCAATAATGTTCACTTTTAGTACGTAAAAAAACTTTCTTAGACAATTTTTAATGACGTTAGTTCCAAACTAAAAGAATTAGATAGTTTCGCAAAAAAAAAATTGTTTTTCACTGTATGAAATGTCTTAAAAAATTTTTGGAACATTTTTTTGAAAAGACAATTTTTTTTCAACAATGTTCACTTTTAGTACGTAAAAAAACTTTCTTTGACAATTTTTAATGACGTTAGTTCCAAACTAAAAGAATTAGATAGTTTCGCAAAAAAAAATTATTTTTCACTGTATGAAATGTCTTGGAAAAAATTTTTTGAAAAGACAATTTTTTTTCAATAATGTTCACTTTTAGTACGTAAAAATACTTTCTTAGACAATTTTTAATGACGTTAGTTCCAAACTAAAAGAATTAGATAGTTTCGCAAAAAAAAAATGTTTTTCACTGTATGAAATGTCTTATAAAAATTTTTGAAAATGTTTTTTGAAAAGATAATTTTTTTTCAATAATGTTCACTTTTAGTACGTAAAAAAACTTTCTTAGACAATTTTTAATGACGTTAGTTCCAAACTAAAAGAATTAGATAGTTTCGCAAAAAAAAATTATTTTTCACTGTATGAAATGTCTTGGAAAATTTTTTTTAAAAAGACAATTTTTTTTCAGTAATGTTCATTTTTAGTACGTAAAAAAAATTTCTTAGACAATTTTTAATGACGTTAGTTCCAAACTAAAAGAATTAGATAGTTTCGCAAAAAAAAATTAATTTTCACTGTATGAAATGTCTTAGAAAAATTTTTGAAAAGTTTTTTTGAAAGGACAATTTTTTTCAATAATGTTCACTTTTAGTATGTAAAAAAACTTTCTTAGACACTTTTTAATGACGTTACTTCCAAACTAAAAGAATTAGATAGTTTCGCAAAAAAAAATTATTTTTCATTGTATGAAATGTCTTGGAAAAAATTTTTTGAAAAGACAATTTTTTTTCAATATTGTCCATTTTTAGTACGTAAAAAAACTTTCTTAGACAATTTTTAATGACGTTAGTTCCAAACTAAAAAAATTAGATAGTTTCGCAAAAAAAAATTGTTTTTCACTGTATGAAATGTCTTGGAAAAAATTTTTTGAAAAGACAATTTTTTTTCAATATTGTCCATTTTTAGTACGTAAAAAAACTTTCTTAGACACTTTTTAATGACGTTAGTTCCAAACTAAAAGAATTAGATAGTTTCGCAAAAAAAAATTATTTTTTACTGTATGAAATGTTTTGGAAAAATTTTTTTATAAAGACAATTTTTTTTCAATAATGTTCATTTTTAGTACGTAAAAAAACTTTCTTAGACAATTTTTAATGACGTTAGTTCCAAACTAAAAGAATTAGATAGTTTCGCAAAAAAAAATTATTTTTCACTGTATGAAATGTCTTAGAAAAATTTTTGAAAAGTTTTTTTGAAAAGACAATTTTTTTCAATAATGTTCACTTTCAGTACGTAAAAAAACTTTCTTAGACACTTTTTAATGACGTTAGTTCCAAACTAAAAGAATTAGATAGTTTCGCAAAAAAAATTATTTTTCACTGTATGAAAAGTCTTAGAAAAATTTCTGAAAATTTTTTTTGAAAAGACAATTTTTTTTCAATAATGTTCACTTTTAGTACGTAAAAAAACTTTCTTAGACATTTTTAATGACGTTAGTTCCAAACTAAACGAATTAAATAGTTTCGCAAATAAAAAATCATTTTTCACTGTATGAAATGTCTTAGAAATATTTTGAAACATTTTTTTGAAAAGAAAATTTTTTTTCAACAATGTTCACTTTTAGTACGTAAAAAAACTTTCTTAGACAATTTTTAATGACGTTAGTTCCAAACTAAAAGAATTAGATAGTTTCGCAAAAATAATTATTTTTCACTGTATGAAATGTCTTAGAAAAATTTTTGAAAAGTTTTTTTTGAAAAGACAATTTTTTTCAATAATGTTCACTTTTAGTACGTAAAAAAACTTTCTTAGACACTTTTTAATGACGTTAGTTCCAAACTAAAAGAATTAGATAGTTTCGCAAAAAAAAATTATTTTTCACTGTATGAAATGTCTTAGAAAATTTTTTGAAAAGTTTTTTTGGAAAGATAATTTTTTATCAATAATGTTCACTTTTAGTACGTAAAAAAACTTTCTTAGACAATTTTTAATGACGTTAGTTCCAAACTAAAAGAATTAGATAGTTTCGCAAAAAAAATTTATTTTTCACTGTATGAAATGTCTTAGAATAATATTTGAAAAAGTTTTTTGAAAAGACAATTTTTTTTCAATAATGTTCACTTTTAGTACGTAAAAAAACTTTCTTAGACAATTTTTAATGACGTTAGTACCAAACTAAAAGAATTAGATAGTTTCGCAAAAAAAAATTATTTTTCACTGTATGAAATGTCTTGGAAAAAATTTTTTAAAGACATTTTTTTTTCAATATTGTCCATTTTTAGTACGTAAAAAAACTTTCTTAGACAATTTTTAATGACGTTGATTCAAACTAAAAGAATTAGATAGTTTCGCAAAAAAAAATTATTTTTCACTGTATGAAATGTCTTGGAATAACTTTTTTATAAAGACAATTTTTTTTCAATAATGTTCATTTTTAGTACGTAAAAAAACTTTCTTAGACAATTTTTAATGACGTTAGTTCCAAACTAAAAGAATTAGATAGTTTCGCAAAAAAAAATTATTTTTCACTGTATGAAATGTCTTAGAAAAATTTTTGAAAAAGTTTTTTGAAAAGACAATTTTCTTTCAATAATGTTCACTTTTAGTACGTAAAAAAACTTTCTTAGACAATTTTTAATGACGTTAGTTCCAAACTGAAAGAATTAGATAGTTTCGCAAAAAAAAATTATTTTTCACTGTATGAAATGTCTTGGAAAAAATTTTTTGAAAAGACAATTTTTTTTCAATAATGTTCAATTTTAGTACGTAAAAAAACTTTCTTAGACAATTTTAATGACGTTAGTTCCAAACTAAAAGAATTAGATAGTTTCGCAAAAAAAAAATGTATTTCACTGTATGAAATGTCTTATAAAAATTTTTGAAAATGTTTTTTGAAAAGATAATTTTTTTTCAATAATGTTCACTTTTAGTACGTAAAAAAACTTTCTTAGACAATTTTTAATGACGTTACTTCCAAACTAAAAGAATTAGATAGTTTCGCAAAAAAAATTTATTTTTCACTGTATGAAATGTCTTGGAAAAACTTTTTTATAAAGACAATTTTTTTTCAATAATGTTCATTTTTAGTACGTAAAAAAACTTTCTTAGACAATTTTTAATGACGTTAGTTCCAAACTAAAAGAATTAGATAATTTCGCAAAAAAAAATTATTTTTCACTGTATGAAATGTCTTAGAAAAATTTTTGAAAAAATTTTTTGAAAAGACAATTCTTTTTCAATATTGTCCATTTTTAGTACGTAAAAAAACTTTCTTAGACAATTTTTAATGACGTTAGTTCCAAACTAAAAGAATTAGATAGTTTCGCAAAAAAAAAATTATTTTTCACTGTATGAAATGTCTTGGAAAAAATTTTTTGAAAAGACAATTTTATTTCAATAAAGTTCATTTTTAGTACATAAAAAAAATTTCTTAGACAACTTTTAATGACGTTAGTTCCAAACTAAAAGAATTAGATAGTTTCGCAAAAAAAATTATTTTTCACTGTATGAAATGTCTTGGAAAAATTTTTTTAAAAAGATAATTTTTTTTCAATAATGTTCATTTTTAGTACGTAAAAAAACTTTCTTAGACAATTTTTAATGACGTTAGTTCCAAACTAAAAGAATTAGATAGTTTCGCAAAAAAAAAATTATTTTTCACTGTATGAATTGTCTTAAAAAAATTTTGAAACATTTTTTTGAAAAGACAATTTTTTTTCAATAATGTTCACTTTTAGTACGTAAAAAAACTTTCTTAGACAATTTTTAATGACGTTAGTTCCAAACTAAAAGAATTAG
Source organism: Aplidium turbinatum (assembly GCF_918807975.1). Lineage (NCBI taxonomy): Eukaryota > Metazoa > Chordata > Ascidiacea > Aplousobranchia > Polyclinidae > Aplidium > Aplidium turbinatum. The sequence continues at coordinate 35,177,390 of NC_137477.1, forward strand.
ATAGTTTCGCAAAAAAAAATTATTTTTCACTGTATGAAATGTCTTGGAAAAAATTTTTTGAAAAGACAATTTTTTTTCAATAAAGTTCATTTTTAGTACATAAAAAAACTTTCTTAGACAATTTTTAATGACGTTAGTTCCAAACTAAAAGAATTAGATAGTTTCGCAAAAAAAATTATTTTTCACTGTATGAAAAGTCTTAGAAAAATTTTTTTAAAAAGACAATTTTTTTTCAGTAATGTTCATTTTTAGTACGTAAAAAAAGTTTCTTAGACACTTTTTATTGACGTTAGTTCCAAACTAAAAGAATTAGATAGTTTCGCAAAAAAAAATTATTTTTCACTGTATGAAATGTCTTAGAAAATTTTTTGAAAAATTTTTTTTGGAAAGACAATTTTTTATCAATAATGTTCACTTTTAGTACGTAAAAAAACTTTCTTAGACAATTTTTAATGACGTTACTTCCAAACTAAAAGAATTAGATAGTTTCGCAAAAAAAATTTATTTTTCACTGTATGAAATGTCTTAAGAAAATTTTTGAAAAAGTTTTTTGAAAAGACAATTTTTTTTCAATAATGTTCACTTTTAGTACGTAAAAATACTTTCTTAGACAATTTTTAATGACGTTAGTTCCAAACTAAAAGAATTAGATAGTTTCGCAAAAAAAAATTGTTTTTCACTGTATGAAATGTCTTGGAAAAAATTTTTTGAAAAGACAATTTTTTTTCAATATTGTCCATTTTTAATACGTAAAAAAACTTTCTTAGACAATTTTTAATGACGTTAGTTCCAAACTAAAAAAATTAGATAGTTTCGCAAAAAAAAATTATTTTTCACTGCATGAAATGTCTTAGAAAAATTTTTGAAAAAGTTTTTTGAAAAGACAATTTTCTTTCAATAATGTTCACTTTTAGTACGTAAAAAAACTTTCTTAGACAATTTTTAATGACGTTACTTCCAAACTAAAAGAATTAGATAGTTTCGCAAAAAAAAATTATTTTTCACTGTATGAAATGTCTTGGAAAAAATTTTTTGAAAAGACAATTTTTTTTCAATATTGTCCATTTTTAGTACGTAAAAAAACTTTCTTACACAATTTTTAATGACGTTAGTTCCAAACTAAAAGAATTAGATAGTTTCGCAAAAAAAAATTATTTTTCACTGTATGAAATGTCTTGGAAAAAATTTTTTGAAAAGACAATTTTTTTTCAATATTGTCCATTTTTAGTACGTAAAAAAACTTTCTTAGACAATTTTTAATGACGTTAGTTCCAAACTAAAAGAATTAGATAGTTTCGCAAAAAAAAATTATTTTTTACTGTATGAAATGTCTTGGAAAAATTTTTTTATAAAGACAATTTTTTTTCAATAATGTTCATTTTTAGTACGTAAAAAAACTTTCTTAGACAATTTTTAATGACGTTAGTTCCAAACTAAAAGAATTAGATAGTTTCGCAAAAAAAAATTATTTTTCACTGTATGAAATGTCTTAGAAAAATATTTGAAAAGTTCTTTTGAAAAGACAATTTTTTTCAATAATGTTCACTTTCAGTACGTAAAAAAACTTTCTTAGACACTTTTTAATGACGTTAGTTCCAAACTAAAAGAATTAGATAGTTTCGCAAAAAAAATTATTTTTCACTGTATGAAAAGTCTTAGAAAAATTTTTGAAAATTTTTTTTGAAAAGACAATTTTTTTTCAATAATGTTCACTTTTAGTACGTAAAAAAACTTTCTTAGACATTTTTAATGACGTTAGTTCCAAACTAAACGAATTAAATAGTTTCGCAAATAAAAAATTATTTTTCACTGTATGAAATGTCTTGGAAAATCTTTTTTATAAAGACAATTTTTTTTCAATAATGTTCATTTTTAGTACGTAAAAAAACTTTCTTAGACATTTTTAATGACGTTAGTTCCAAACTAAACGAATTAAATAGTTTCGCAAATAAAAAATTATTTTTCACTGTATGAAATGTCTTGGAAAATCTTTTTTATAAAGACAATTCTTTTTCAAAATTGTCCATTTTTAGTACGTAAAAAAACTTTCTTAGACAATTTTTAATGACGTTAGTTCCAAACTAAAAGAATTAGATAGTTTCGCAAAAAAAAAAATTATTTTTCATTGTATGAAATGTCTTGGAAAAAATTTTTTGAAAAGACAATTTTATTTCAATAAAGTTCATTTTTAGTACATAAAAAAAATTTCTTAGACAACTTTTAATGACGTTAGTTCCAAACTAAAAGAATTAGATAGTTTCGCAAAAAAAATTATTTTTCACTGTATGAAATGTCTTGGAAAAATTTTTTTAAAAAGATAATTTTTTTTCAATAATGTTCATTTTTAGTACGTAAAAAAACTTTCTTAGACAATTTTTAATGACGTTAGTTCCAAACTAAAAGAATTAGATAGTTTCGCAAAAAAAAAATTATTTTTCACTGTATGAAATGTCTTAAAAAAATTTTGAAACATTTTTTTGAAAAGACAATTTTTTTTCAATAATGTTCACTTTTAGTACGTAAAAAAACTTTCTTAGACAATTTTTAATGACGTTAGTTCCAAACTAAAAGAATTAGATAGTTTCGCAAAAAAAAATTATTTTTTACTGTATGAAATGTCTTGGAAAAAATTTTTTGAAAAGACAACTTTTTTTCAATAAAGTTCATTTTTAGTACATAAAAAAACTTTCTTAGACAATTTTTAATGACGTTAGTTCCAAACTAAAAGAATTAGATAGTTTCGCAAAAAAAATTATTTTTCACTGTATGAAAAGTCTTAGAAAAATTTTTTTAAAAAGACAATTTTTTTTCAGTAATGTTCATTTTTAGTACGTAAAAAAAGTTTCTTAGACACTTTTTATTGACGTTAGTTCCAAACTAAAAGAATTAGATAGTTTCGCAAAAAAAAAATTATTTTTCACTGTATGAAATGTCTTAGAAAATTTTTTGAAAAATTTTTTTTGGAAAGACAATTTTTTATCAATAATGTTCACTTTTAGTACGTAAAAAAACTTTCTTAGACAATTTTTAATGACGTTACTTCCAAACTAAAAGAATTAGATAGTTTCGCAAAAAAAATTTATTTTTCACTGTATGAAATGTCTTAAGAAAATTTTTGAAAAAGTTTTTTGAAAAGACAATTTTTTTTCAATAATGTTCACTTTTAGTACGTAAAAATACTTTCTTAGACAATTTTTAATGACGTTAGTTCCAAACTAAAAGAATTAGATAGTTTCGCAAATAAAAATTGTTTTTCACTGTATGAAATGTCTTGGAAAAAATTTTTTGAAAAGACAATTTTTTTTCAATATTGTCCATTTTTAGTACGTAAAAAAACTTTCTTAGACAATTTTTAATGACGTTAGTTCCAAACTAAAAAAATTAGATAGTTTCGCAAAAAAAAATTATTTTTCACTGCATGAAATGTCTTAGAAAAATTTTTGAAAAAGTTTTTTGAAAAGACAATTTTCTTTCAATAATGTTCACTTTTAGTACGTAAAAAAACTTTCTTAGACAATTTTTAATGACGTTACTTCCAAACTAAAAGAATTAGATAGTTTCGCAAAAAAAAATTATTTTTCACTGTATGAAATGTCTTGGAAAAAATTTTTTGAAAAGACAATTTTTTTTCAATATTGTCTATTTTTAGTACGTAAAAAAACTTTCTTAGACAATTTTTAATGACGTTACTTCCAAACTAAAAGAATTAGATAGTTTCGCAAAAAAAAATTATTTTTCACTGTATGAAATGTCTTGGAAAAAATTTTTTGAAAAGACAATTTTTTTTCAATAAAGTCCATTTTTAGTACGTAAAAAAACTTTCTTAGACAATTTTTAATGACGTTAGTTCCAAACTAAAAGAATTAGATAGTTTCGCAAAAAAAAATTATTTTTTACTGTATGAAATGTCTTGGAAAAATTTTTTTATAAAGACAATTTTTTTTCAATAATGTTCATTTTTAGTACGTAAAAAAACTTTCTTAGACAATTTTTAATGACGTTAGTTCCAAACTAAAAGAATTAGATAGTTTCGCAAAAAAAAATTATTTTTCACTGTATGAAATGTCTTAGAAAAATTTTTGAAAAGTTCTTTTGAAAAGACAATTTTTTTCAATAATGTTCACTTTCAGTACGTAAAAAAACTTTCTTAGACACTTTTTAATGACGTTAGTTCCAAACTAAAAGAATTAGATAGTTTCGCAAAAAAAATTATTTTTCACTGTATGAAAAGTCTTAGAAAAATTTTTTTTGAAAAGACAATTTTTTTTCAATAATGTTCACTTTTAGTACGTAAAAAAACTTTCTTAGACAATTTTTAATGACGTTAGTTCCAAACTAAAAGAATTAGATAATTTCGCAAAAAAAAATTATTTTTCACTGTATGAAATGTCTTAGAAAAATTTTTGAAAAAATTTTTTGAAAAGACAATTCTTTTTCAATATTGTCCATTTTTAGTACGTAAAAAAACTTTCTTAGACAATTTTTAATGACGTTAGTTCCAAACTAAAAGAATTAGATAGTTTCGCAAAAAAAAAATTATTTTTCACTGTATGAAATGTCTTGGAAAAAATTTTTTGAAAAGACAATTTTATTTCAATAAAGTTCATTTTTAGTACATAAAAAAAATTTCTTAGACAACTTTTAATGACGTTAGTTCCAAACTAAAAGAATTAGATAGTTTCGCAAAAAAAATTATTTTTCACTGTATGAAATGTCTTGGAAAAATTTTTTTAAAAAGATAATTTTTTTTCAATAATGTTCATTTTTAGTACGTAAAAAAACTTTCTTAGACAATTTTTAATGACGTTAGTTCCAAACTAAAAGAATTAGATAGTTTCGCAAAAAAAAAATTATTTTTCACTGTATGAATTGTCTTAAAAAAATTTTGAAACATTTTTTTGAAAAGACAATTTTTTTTCAATAATGTTCACTTTTAGTACGTAAAAAAACTTTCTTAGACAATTTTTAATGACGTTAGTTCCAAACTAAAAGAATTAGATAGTTTCGCAAAAAAAAATTATTTTTCACTGTATGAAATGTCTTGGAAAAAATTTTTTGAAAAGACAATTTTTTTTCAATAAAGTTCATTTTTAGTACATAAAAAAACTTTCTTAGACAATTTTTAATGACGTTAGTTCCAAACTAAAAGAATTAGATAGTTTCGCAAAAAAAATTATTTTTCACTGTATGAAAAGTCTTAGAAAAATTTTTTTAAAAAGACAATTTTTTTTCAGTAATGTTCATTTTTAGTACGTAAAAAAAGTTTCTTAGACACTTTTTATTGACGTTAGTTCCAAACTAAAAGAATTAGATAGTTTCGCAAAAAAAAATTATTTTTCACTGTATGAAATGTCTTAGAAAATTTTTTGAAAAATTTTTTTTGGAAAGACAATTTTTTATCAATAATGTTCACTTTTAGTACGTAAAAAAACTTTCTTAGACAATTTTTAATGACGTTACTTCCAAACTAAAAGAATTAGATAGTTTCGCAAAAAAAATTTATTTTTCACTGTATGAAATGTCTTAAGAAAATTTTTGAAAAAGTTTTTTGAAAAGACAATTTTTTTTCAATAATGTTCACTTTTAGTACGTAAAAATACTTTCTTAGACAATTTTTAATGACGTTAGTTCCAAACTAAAAGAATTAGATAGTTTCGCAAAAAAAAATTGTTTTTCACTGTATGAAATGTCTTGGAAAAAATTTTTTGAAAAGACAATTTTTTTTCAATATTGTCCATTTTTAATACGTAAAAAAACTTTCTTAGACAATTTTTAATGACGTTAGTTCCAAACTAAAAAAATTAGATAGTTTCGCAAAAAAAAATTATTTTTCACTGCATGAAATGTCTTAGAAAAATTTTTGAAAAAGTTTTTTGAAAAGACAATTTTCTTTCAATAATGTTCACTTTTAGTACGTAAAAAAACTTTCTTAGACAATTTTTAATGACGTTACTTCCAAACTAAAAGAATTAGATAGTTTCGCAAAAAAAAATTATTTTTCACTGTATGAAATGTCTTGGAAAAAATTTTTTGAAAAGACAATTTTTTTTCAATATTGTCCATTTTTAGTACGTAAAAAAACTTTCTTACACAATTTTTAATGACGTTAGTTCCAAACTAAAAGAATTAGATAGTTTCGCAAAAAAAAATTATTTTTCACTGTATGAAATGTCTTGGAAAAAATTTTTTGAAAAGACAATTTTTTTTCAATATTGTCCATTTTTAGTACGTAAAAAAACTTTCTTAGACAATTTTTAATGACGTTAGTTCCAAACTAAAAGAATTAGATAGTTTCGCAAAAAAAAATTATTTTTTACTGTATGAAATGTCTTGGAAAAATTTTTTTATAAAGACAATTTTTTTTCAATAATGTTCATTTTTAGTACGTAAAAAAACTTTCTTAGACAATTTTTAATGACGTTAGTTCCAAACTAAAAGAATTAGATAGTTTCGCAAAAAAAAATTATTTTTCACTGTATGAAATGTCTTAGAAAAATATTTGAAAAGTTCTTTTGAAAAGACAATTTTTTTCAATAATGTTCACTTTCAGTACGTAAAAAAACTTTCTTAGACACTTTTTAATGACGTTAGTTCCAAACTAAAAGAATTAGATAGTTTCGCAAAAAAAATTATTTTTCACTGTATGAAAAGTCTTAGAAAAATTTTTGAAAATTTTTTTTGAAAAGACAATTTTTTTTCAATAATGTTCACTTTTAGTACGTAAAAAAACTTTCTTAGACATTTTTAATGACGTTAGTTCCAAACTAAACGAATTAAATAGTTTCGCAAATAAAAAATTATTTTTCACTGTATGAAATGTCTTGGAAAATCTTTTTTATAAAGACAATTTTTTTTCAATAATGTTCATTTTTAGTACGTAAAAAAACTTTCTTAGACATTTTTAATGACGTTAGTTCCAAACTAAACGAATTAAATAGTTTCGCAAATAAAAAATTATTTTTCACTGTATGAAATGTCTTGGAAAATCTTTTTTATAAAGACAATTCTTTTTCAAAATTGTCCATTTTTAGTACGTAAAAAAACTTTCTTAGACAATTTTTAATGACGTTAGTTCCAAACTAAAAGAATTAGATAGTTTCGCAAAAAAAAAAATTATTTTTCATTGTATGAAATGTCTTGGAAAAAATTTTTTGAAAAGACAATTTTATTTCAATAAAGTTCATTTTTAGTACATAAAAAAAATTTCTTAGACAACTTTTAATGACGTTAGTTCCAAACTAAAAGAATTAGATAGTTTCGCAAAAAAAATTATTTTTCACTGTATGAAATGTCTTGGAAAAATTTTTTTAAAAAGATAATTTTTTTTCAATAATGTTCATTTTTAGTACGTAAAAAAACTTTCTTAGACAATTTTTAATGACGTTAGTTCCAAACTAAAAGAATTAGATAGTTTCGCAAAAAAAAAATTATTTTTCACTGTATGAAATGTCTTAAAAAAATTTTGAAACATTTTTTTGAAAAGACAATTTTTTTTCAATAATGTTCACTTTTAGTACGTAAAAAAACTTTCTTAGACAATTTTTAATGACGTTAGTTCCAAACTAAAAGAATTAGATAGTTTCGCAAAAAAAAATTATTTTTTACTGTATGAAATGTCTTGGAAAAAATTTTTTGAAAAGACAACTTTTTTTCAATAAAGTTCATTTTTAGTACATAAAAAAACTTTCTTAGACAATTTTTAATGACGTTAGTTCCAAACTAAAAGAATTAGATAGTTTCGCAAAAAAAATTATTTTTCACTGTATGAAAAGTCTTAGAAAAATTTTTTTAAAAAGACAATTTTTTTTCAGTAATGTTCATTTTTAGTACGTAAAAAAAGTTTCTTAGACACTTTTTATTGACGTTAGTTCCAAACTAAAAGAATTAGATAGTTTCGCAAAAAAAAATTATTTTTCACTGTATGAAATGTCTTAGAAAATTTTTTGAAAAATTTTTTTTGGAAAGACAATTTTTTATCAATAATGTTCACTTTTAGTACGTAAAAAAACTTTCTTAGACAATTTTTAATGACGTTAGTTCCAAACTAAAAGAATTAGATAGTTTCGCAAAAAAAAATTATTTTTTACTGTATGAAATGTCTTGGAAAAATTTTTTTATAAAGACAATTTTTTTTCAATAATGTTCATTTTTAGTACGTAAAAAAACTTTCTTAGACAATTTTTAATGACGTTAGTTCCAAACTAAAAGAATTAGATAGTTTCGCAAAAAAAAATTATTTTTCACTGTATGAAATGTCTTAGAAAAATATTTGAAAAGTTCTTTTGAAAAGACAATTTTTTTCAATAATGTTCACTTTCAGTACGTAAAAAAACTTTCTTAGACACTTTTTAATGACGTTAGTTCCAAACTAAAAGAATTAGATAGTTTCGCAAAAAAAATTATTTTTCACTGTATGAAAAGTCTTAGAAAAATTTTTGAAAATTTTTTTTGAAAAGACAATTTTTTTTCAATAATGTTCACTTTTAGTACGTAAAAAAACTTTCTTAGACATTTTTAATGACGTTAGTTCCAAACTAAACGAATTAAATAGTTTCGCAAATAAAAAATTATTTTTCACTGTATGAAATGTCTTGGAAAATCTTTTTTATAAAGACAATTTTTTTTCAATAATGTTCATTTTTAGTACGTAAAAAAACTTTCTTAGACATTTTTAATGACGTTAGTTCCAAACTAAACGAATTAAATAGTTTCGCAAATAAAAAATTATTTTTCACTGTATGAAATGTCTTGGAAAATCTTTTTTATAAAGACAATTCTTTTTCAAAATTGTCCATTTTTAGTACGTAAAAAAACTTTCTTAGACAATTTTTAATGACGTTAGTTCCAAACTAAAAGAATTAGATAGTTTCGCAAAAAAAAAAATTATTTTTCATTGTATGAAATGTCTTGGAAAAAATTTTTTGAAAAGACAATTTTATTTCAATAAAGTTCATTTTTAGTACATAAAAAAAATTTCTTAGACAACTTTTAATGACGTTAGTTCCAAACTAAAAGAATTAGATAGTTTCGCAAAAAAAATTATTTTTCACTGTATGAAATGTCTTGGAAAAATTTTTTTAAAAAGATAATTTTTTTTCAATAATGTTCATTTTTAGTACGTAAAAAAACTTTCTTAGACAATTTTTAATGACGTTAGTTCCAAACTAAAAGAATTAGATAGTTTCGCAAAAAAAAAATTATTTTTCACTGTATGAAATGTCTTAAAAAAATTTTGAAACATTTTTTTGAAAAGACAATTTTTTTTCAATAATGTTCACTTTTAGTACGTAAAAAAACTTTCTTAGACAATTTTTAATGACGTTAGTTCCAAACTAAAAGAATTAGATAGTTTCGCAAAAAAAAATTATTTTTTACTGTATGAAATGTCTTGGAAAAAATTTTTTGAAAAGACAACTTTTTTTCAATAAAGTTCATTTTTAGTACATAAAAAAACTTTCTTAGACAATTTTTAATGACGTTAGTTCCAAACTAAAAGAATTAGATAGTTTCGCAAAAAAAATTATTTTTCACTGTATGAAAAGTCTTAGAAAAATTTTTTTAAAAAGACAATTTTTTTTCAGTAATGTTCATTTTTAGTACGTAAAAAAAGTTTCTTAGACACTTTTTATTGACGTTAGTTCCAAACTAAAAGAATTAGATAGTTTCGCAAAAAAAAATTATTTTTCACTGTATGAAATGTCTTAGAAAATTTTTTGAAAAATTTTTTTTGGAAAGACAATTTTTTATCAATAATGTTCACTTTTAGTACGTAAAAAAACTTTCTTAGACAATTTTTAATGACGTTACTTCCAAACTAAAAGAATTAGATAGTTTCGCAAAAAAAATTTATTTTTCACTGTATGAAATGTCTTAAGAAAATTTTTGAAAAAGTTTTTTGAAAAGACAATTTTTTTTCAATAATGTTCACTTTTAGTACGTAAAAATACTTTCTTAGACAATTTTTAATGACGTTAGTTCCAAACTAAAAGAATTAGATAGTTTCGCAAATAAAAATTGTTTTTCACTGTATGAAATGTCTTGGAAAAAATTTTTTGAAAAGACAATTTTTTTTCAATATTGTCCATTTTTAGTACGTAAAAAAACTTTCTTAGACAATTTTTAATGACGTTAGTTCCAAACTAAAAAAATTAGATAGTTTCGCAAAAAAAAATTATTTTTCACTGCATGAAATGTCTTAGAAAAATTTTTGAAAAAGTTTTTTGAAAAGACAATTTTCTTTCAATAATGTTCACTTTTAGTACGTAAAAAAACTTTCTTAGACAATTTTTAATGACGTTACTTCCAAACTAAAAGAATTAGATAGTTTCGCAAAAAAAAATTATTTTTCACTGTATGAAATGTCTTGGAAAAAATTTTTTGAAAAGACAATTTTTTTTCAATATTGTCTACTTTTAGTACGTAAAAAAACTTTCTTAGACAATTTTTAATGACGTTACTTCCAAACTAAAAGAATTAGATAGTTTCGCAAAAAAAAATTATTTTTCACTGTATGAAATGTCTTGGAAAAAATTTTTTGAAAAGACAATTTTTTTTCAATAAAGTCCATTTTTAGTACGTAAAAAAACTTTCTTAGACAATTTTTAATGACGTTAGTTCCAAACTAAAAGAATTAGATAGTTTCGCAAAAAAAAATTATTTTTTACTGTATGAAATGTCTTGGAAAAATTTTTTTATAAAGACAATTTTTTTTCAATAATGTTCATTTTTAGTACGTAAAAAAACTTTCTTAGATAATTTTTAATGACGTTAGTTCCAAACTAAAAGAATTAGATAGTTTCGCAAAAAAAAATTATTTTTCACTGTATGAAATGTCTTAGAAAAATTTTTGAAAAGTTCTTTTGAAAAGACAATTTTTTTCAATAATGTTCACTTTCAGTACGTAAAAAAACTTTCTTAGACACTTTTTAATGACGTTAGTTCCAAACTAAAAGAATTAGATAGTTTCGCAAAAAAAATTATTTTTCACTGTATGAAAAGTCTTAGAAAAATTTTTTTTGAAAAGACAATTTTTTTTCAATAATGTTCACTTTTAGTACGTAAAAAAACTTTCTTAGACATTTTTAATGACGTTAGTTCCAAACTAAACGAATTAAATAGTTTCGCAAATAAAAAATTTTTTTTCACTGTATGAAATGTCTTAGAAATATTTTGAAACATTTTTTTGAAAAGAAAATTTTTTTTCAACAATGTTCACTTTTAGTACGTAAAAAAACTTTCTTAGACAATTTTTAATGACGTTAGTTCCAAACTAAAAGAATTAGATAGTTTCGCAAAAAAAAATTATTTTTCACTGTATGAAATGTCTTAGAAAAATTTTTGAAAAGTTTTTTTGAAAAGACAATTTTTTTCAATAATGTTTACTTTTAGTACGTAAAAAAACTTTCTTAGACACTTTTTAATGACGTTAGTTCCAAACTAAAAGAATTAGATAGTTTCGCAAAAAAAAATTATTTTTCACTGTATGAAATGTCTTAGAAAATTTTTGAAAAGTTTTTTTGGAAAGATAATTTTTTATCAATAATGTTCACTTTTAGTACGTAAAAAAACTTTCTTAGACAATTTTTAATGACGTTAGTTCCAAACTAAAAGAATTAGATAGTTTCGCAAAAAAAATTTATTTTTCACTGTATGAAATGTCTTAGAATAATATTTGAAAAAGTTTTTTGAAAAGACAATTTTTTTTCAATAATGTTCACTTTTAGTACGTAAAAAAACTTTCTTAGACAATTTTTAATGACGTTAGTTCCAAACTAAAAGAATTAGATAGTTTCGCAAAAAAAAATTATTTTTCACTGTATGAAATGTCTTGGAAAAAATTTTTTAAAGACATTTTTTTTTCAATATTGTCCATTTTTAGTACGTAAAAAAACTTTCTTAGACAATTTTTAATGACGTTGATTCAAACTAAAAGAATTAGATAGTTTCGCAAAAAAAAATTATTTTTCACTGTATGAAATGTCTTGGAAAAACTTTTTTATAAAGACAATTTTTTTTCAATAATGTTCATTTTTAGTACGTAAAAAAACTTTCTTAGACAATTTTTAATGACGTTAGTTCCAAACTAAAAGAATTAGATAGTTTCGCAAAAAAAATTATTTTTCACTGTATGAAATGTCTTAGAAAAATTTTTGAAAAAGTTTTTTGAAAAGACAATTTTCTTTCAATAATGTTCACTTTTAGTACGTAAAAAAACTTTCTTAGACAATTTTTAATGACGTTAGTTCCAAACTAAAAGAATTAGATAGTTTCGCAAAAAAAAATTATTTTTCACTGTATGAAATGTCTTGGAAAAAATTTTTTGAAAAGACAATTTTTTTTCAATAATGTTCAATTTTAGTACGTAAATAAACTTTCTTAGACAATTTTTAATGACGTTAGTTCCAAACTAAAAGAATTAGATAGTTTCGCAAAAAAAAAATGTATTTCACTGTATGAAATGTCTTATAAAAGTTTTTGAAAATGTTTTTTGAAAAGATAATTTTTTTCAATAATGTTCACTTTTAGTACGTAAAAAAACTTTCTTAGACAATTTTTAATGACGTTACTTCCAAACTAAAAGAATTAGATAGTTTCGCAAAAAAAATTTATTTTTCACTGTATGAAATGTCTTAGAATAATATTTGAAAAAGTTTTTTGAAAAGACAATTTTTTTTCAATAATGTTCACTTTTAGTACGTAAAAAAACTTTCTTAGACAATTTTTAATGACGTTAGTTCCAAACTAAAAGAATTAGATAGTTTCGCAAAAAAAAATTATTTTTCACTGTATGAAATGTCTTGGAAAAAATTTTTTAAAAAGACATTTTTTTTTCAATATTGTCCATTTTTAGTACGTAAAAAAACTTTCTTAGACAATTTTTAATGACGTTGATTCAAACTAAAAGAATTAGATAGTTTCGCAAAAAAAAATTATTTTTCACTGTATGAAATGTCTTGGAAAAACTTTTTTATAAAGACAATTTTTTTTCAATAATGTTCATTTTTAGTACGTAAAAAAACTTTCTTAGATAATTTTTAATGACGTTAGTTCCAAACTAAAAGAATTAGATAGTTTCGCAAAAAAAAAATTATTTTTCACTGTATGAAATGTCTTAAAAAAATTTTGAAACATTTTTTTGAAAAGACAATTTTTTTTCAATAATGTTCACTTTTAGTACGTAAAAAAACTTTCTTAGACAATTTTTAATGACGTTAGTTCCAAACTAAAAGAATTAGATAGTTTCGCAAAAAAAAATTATTTTTCACTGTATGAAATGTCTTGGAAAAAATTTTTTGAAAAGACAATTTTTTTTCAATAAAGTTCATTTTTAGTACATAAAAAAACTTTCTTAGACAATTTTTAATGACGTTAGTTCCAAACTAAAAGAATTAGATAGTTTCGCAAAAAAAATTATTTTTCACTGTATGAAAAGTCTTAGAAAAATTTTTTTAAAAAGACAATTTTTTTTCAGTAATGTTCATTTTTAGTACGTAAAAAAAGTTTCTTAGACACTTCTTATTGACGTTAGTTCCAAACTAAAAGAATTAGATAGTTTCGCAAAAAAAAATTATTTTTCACTGTATGAAATGTCTTAGAAAATGTTTTGAAAAATTTTTTTTGGAAAGACAATTTTTTATCAATAATGTTCACTTTTAGTACGTAAAAAAACTTTCTTAGACAATTTTTAATGACGTTACTTCCAAACTAAAAGAATTAGATAGTTTCGCAAAAAAAATTTATTTTTCACTGTATGAAATGTCTTAAGAAAATTTTTGAAAAAGTTTTTTGAAAAGACAATTTTTTTTCAATAATGTTCACTTTTAGTACGTAAAAATACTTTCTTAGACAATTTTTAATGACGTTAGTTCCAAACTAAAAGAATTAGATAGTTTCGCAAAAAAAAATTGTTTTTCACTGTATGAAATGTCTTGGAAAAAATTTTTTGAAAAGAAAATTTTTTTTCAATATTGTCCATTTTTAGTACGTAAAAAAACTTTCTTAGACAATTTTTAATGACGTTAGTTCCAAACTAAAAAAATTAGATAGTTTCGCAAAAACAAATTATTTTTCACTGCATGAAATGTCTTAGAAATATTTTGAAACATTTTTTTGAAAAGAAAATTTTTTTTCAACAATGTTCACTTTTAGTACGTAAAAAAACTTTCTTAGACAATTTTTAATGACGTTAGTTCCAAACTAAAAGAATTAGATAGTTTCGCAAAAAAAAATTATTTTTCACTGTATGAAATGTCTTAGAAAAATTTTTGAAAAGTTTTTTTGAAAAGACAATTTTTTTCAATAATGTTTACTTTTAGTACGTAAAAAAACTTTCTTAGACACTTTTTAATGACGTTAGTTCCAAACTAAAAGAATTAGATAGTTTCGCAAAAAAAAATTATTTTTCACTGTATGAAATGTCTTAGAAAATTTTTTGAAAAGTTTTTTTGGAAAGATAATTTTTTATCAATAATGTTCACTTTTAGTACGTAAAAAAACTTTCTTAGACAATTTTTAATGACGTTAGTTCCAAACTAAAAGAATTAGATAGTTTCGCAAAAAAAATTTATTTTTCACTGTATGAAATGTCTTGGAAAAAATTTTTTAAAAAGACAATTTTTTTTCAATATTGTCCATTTTTAGTACGTAAAAAAACTTTCTTAGACAATTTTTAATGACGTTAGTTCCAAACTAAAAGAATTAGATAGTTTCGCAAAAAAAAAATTATTTTTCACTGTATGAAATGTCTTGGAAAAATTTTTTTGAAAAGACAGTTTTTTTTCAAATTGTCCATTTTTAGTACGTAAAAAAACTTTCTTAGACATTTTTTATGACGTTAGTTCCAAACTAAAAGAATTAGATAGTTTCGCAAAAAAAAATTATTTTTCACTGCATGAAAAGTCTTAGAAAAGCTTTTGAAAATTTTTTTTGAAAAGACAATTTTTTTTCAATAATGTTCACTTTTAGTACGTAAAAAAACTTTCTTAGACAATTTTTAATGACATTAGTTCCAAACTAAAAGAATTAGATAGTTTCGCAAAAAAAAATTATTTTCACTTTATGAAATGTCTTGGAAAAAATTTTTTGAAAAGACAATTTTTTTTCAATATTGTCCATTTTTAGTACGTAAAAAAACTTTCTTAGACAATTTTTAATGACGTTAGTTCAAACTAAAAGAATTAGATAGTTTCGCAAAAAAAATTATTCTTTACTGTTTGAAAAGTCTTAGAAAAATTTTTGAAAATTTTTTTTGAAAAGACAATTTTTTTTCAATAATGTTCACTTTTAGTACGTAAAAAAACTTTCTTAGACAATTTTTAATGACGTTAGTTCCAAACTAAAAGAATTAGATAGTTTCGCAAAAAAAAATTATTTTTCACTGTATGAAATGTCTTGGAAAAAATTTTTTGAAAAGACAATTTTTTTTCAATAAAGTTCATATTTAGTACATAAAAAAAGTTTCTTAGACAATTTTTAATGACGTTAGTTCCAAACTAAAAGAATTAGATAGTTTCGCAAAAAAATTTATTTTTCACTGTATGAAATGTCTTAAGAAAATTTTTGAAAAAGTTTTTTGAAAAGACAATTTTTTTTCAATAATGTTCACTTTTAGTACGTAAAAATACTTTCTTAGACAATTTTTAATGACGTTAGTTCCAAACTAAAAGAATTAGATAGTTTCGCAAAAAAAAATTGTTTTTCACTGTATGAAATGTCTTGGAAAAAATTTTTTGAAAAGAAAATTTTTTTTCAATATTGTCCATTTTTAGTACGTAAAAAAACTTTCTTAGACAATTTTTAATGACGTTAGTTCCAAACTAAAAAAATTAGATAGTTTCGCAAAAACAAATTATTTTTCACTGCATGAAATGTCTTAGAAATATTTTGAAACATTTTTTTGAAAAGAAAATTTTTTTTCAACAATGTTCACTTTTAGTACGTAAAAAAACTTTCTTAGACAATTTTTAATGACGTTAGTTCCAAACTAAAAGAATTAGATAGTTTCGCAAAAAAAAATTATTTTTCACTGTATGAAATGTCTTAGAAAAATTTTTGAAAAGTTTTTTTGAAAAGACAATTTTTTTCAATAATGTTTACTTTTAGTACGTAAAAAAACTTTCTTAGACACTTTTTAATGACGTTAGTTCCAAACTAAAAGAATTAGATAGTTTCGCAAAAAAAAATTATTTTTCACTGTATGAAATGTCTTAGAAAATTTTTTGAAAAGTTTTTTTGGAAAGATAATTTTTTATCAATAATGTTCACTTTTAGTACGTAAAAAAACTTTCTTAGACAATTTTTAATGACGTTAGTTCCAAACTAAAAGAATTAGATAGTTTCGCAAAAAAAATTTATTTTTCACTGTATGAAATGTCTTGGAAAAAATTTTTTAAAAAGACAATTTTTTTTCAATATTGTCCATTTTTAGTACGTAAAAAAACTTTCTTAGACAATTTTTAATGACGTTAGTTCCAAACTAAAAGAATTAGATAGTTTCGCAAAAAAAAAATTTTTTTTCACTGTATGAAATGTCTTGGAAAAATTTTTTTGAAAAGACAGTTTTTTTTCAAATTGTCCATTTTTAGTACGTAAAAAAACTTTCTTAGACATTTTTTATGACGTTAGTTCCAAACTAAAAGAATTAGATAGTTTCGCAAAAAAAAATTATTTTTCACTGCATGAAAAGTCTTAGAAAAGCTTTTGAAAATTTTTTTTGAAAAGACAATTTTTTTTCAATAATGTTCACTTTTAGTACGTAAAAAAACTTTCTTAGACAATTTTTAATGACATTAGTTCCAAACTAAAAGAATTAGATAGTTTCGCAAAAAAAAATTATTTTCACTTTATGAAATGTCTTGGAAAAAATTTTTTGAAAAGACAATTTTTTTTCAATATTGTCCATTTTTAGTACGTAAAAAAACTTTCTTAGACAATTTTTAATGACGTTAGTTCAAACTAAAAGAATTAGATAGTTTCGCAAAAAAAATTATTCTTTACTGTTTGAAAAGTCTTAGAAAAATTTTTGAAAATTTTTTTTGAAAAGACAATTTTTTTTCAATAATGTTCACTTTTAGTACGTAAAAAAACTTTCTTAGACAATTTTTAATGACGTTAGTTCCAAACTAAAAGAATTAGATAGTTTCGCAAAAAAAAATTATTTTTCACTGTATGAAATGTCTTGGAAAAAATTTTTTGAAAAGACAATTTTTTTTCAATAAAGTTCATATTTAGTACATAAAAAAAGTTTCTTAGACAATTTTTAATGACGTTAGTTCCAAACTAAAAGAATTAGATAGTTTCGCAAAAAAAATTATTTTTCACTGTATGAAATGTCTTGGAAAAATTTTTTTAAAAAGACAATTTTTTTTCAATAATGTTCACTTTTAGTACATAAAAAAACTTTCTTAGACAATTTTTAATGACGTTAGTTCCAAACTAAAAGAATTAGATAGTTTCGCAAAAAAAACATATTTTTTACTGTATGAAATGTCTTGGAAAAAATTTTTTGAAAAGACAATTTTTTTTCAATAATGTTCATTTTTAGTACGTAAAAAAACTTTCTTAGACAATTTTTAATGACGTTAGTTCCAAACTAAAAGAATTAGATAGTTTCGCAAAATAAAATTATTTTTCACTGTATGAAATGTCTTAGAAAAATTTTTGAAAATTTTTTTGAAAAGACAATTTTTTTCAATAATGTTCACTTTTAATGCGTAAAAAAACTTTCTTAGAAACTTTTTAATGACGTTAGTTCCAAACTAAAAGAATTAGATAGTTTCGCAAAAAAAATTATTTTTCACTGCATGAAAAGTCTTAGAAAAAGTTTTGAAAATTTTTTTTGAAAAGACAATTTTTTTTCAATAATGTTCACTTTTAGTACGTAAAAAAACTTTCTTAGACAATTTTTAATGACGTTAGTTCCAAACTAAAAGAATTAGATAGTTTCGCAAAAAAAAATCATTTTTCACTGTATGAAATGTCTTGGAAAAATTTTTTGAAAAGACAATTTTTTTTCAATAATGTTCACTTTTAGTACGTAAAAAAACTTTCTTAGACAATTTTTAATGACGTTAGTTCCAAACTAAAAGAATTAGATAGTTTCGCAAAAAAAAATTATTTTTCACTGTATGAAATGTCTTGGAAAAAATTTTTTGAAAAGACAATTTGTTTTCAATAAAGTTCATATTTAGTACATAAAAAAAGTTTCTTAGACAATTTTTAATGACGTTAGTTCCAAACTAAAAGAATTAGATAGTTTCGCAAAAAAAATTTATTTTTCACTGTATGAAATGTCTTAGAATAATTTTTGAAAAAGTTTTTTGAAAAGACAATTTTTTTTCAATAATGTTCACTTTTAGTACGTAAAAAAACTTTCTTAGACAATTTTTAATGACGTTAGTTCCAAACTAAAAGAATTAGATAGTTTCGCAAAAAAAAATTATTTTTCACTGTATGAAATGTCTTGGAAAAAATTTTTTAAAAAGACATTTTTTTTTCAATATTGTCCATTTTTAGTACGTAAAAAAACTTTCTTAGACAATTTTTAATGACGTTGATTCAAACTAAAAGAATTAGATATTTTCGCAAAAAAAAATTATTTTTCACTGCATGAAAAGTCTTAGAAAAAGTTTTGAAAATTTTTTTTGAAAAGACAATTTTTTTTCAATAATGTTCACTTTTAGTACTTAAAATACTTTCTTAGACAATTTTTAATGACGTTAGTTCCAAACTAAAAGAATTAGATAGTTTCGCAAAAAAAAAATGTTTTTCACTGTATGAAATGTCTTATAAAAATTTTTGAAAATGTTTTTTGAAAAGATAATTTTTTTTCAATAATGTTCACTTTTAGTACGTAAAAAAACTTTCTTAGACAATTTTTAATGACGTTGATTCAAACTAAAAGAATTAGATAGTTTCGCAAAAAAAAATTATTTTTCACTGTATGAAATGTCTTGGAAAAACTTTTTTATAAAGACAATTTTTTTTCAATAATGTTCATTTTCAGTACGTAAAAAAACTTTCTTAGACAATTTTTAATGACGTTAGTTCCAAACTAAAAGAATTAGATAGTTTCGCAAAAAAAAATTATTTTTCACTGTATGAAATGTCTTAGAAAAATTTTTGAAAAGTTTTTTTGAAAAGACAATTTTTTTCAATAATGTTTACTTTTAGTACGTAAAAAAACTTTCTTAGACAATTTTTAATGACGTTAGTTCCAAACTAAAAGAATTAGATAGTTTCGCAAAAAAAAATTATTTTTCACTGTATGAAATGTCTTGGAAAAAATTTTTTGAAAAGACAATTTTTTTTCAATAATGTTTAATTTTAGTACGTAAAAAAACTTTCTTAGACAATTTTTAATGACGTTAGTTCCAAACTAAAAGAATTAGATAGTTTCGCAAAAAAAAAATGTTTTTCACTGTATGAAATGTCTTATAAAAATATTTGAAAATGTTTTTTGAAAAGATAATTTTTTTTCAATAATGTTCACTTTTAGTACGTAAAAAAACTTTCTTAGACAATTTTTATTGACGTTAGTTCCAAACTAAAAGAATTAGATAGTTTCGCAAAAAAAATTATTTTTCACTGTATGAAATGTCTTGGAAAAATTTTTTTAAAAAGATAATTATTTTTCAATAATGTTCATTTTTAGTACGTAAAAAAACTTTCTTAGACAATTTTTAATGACGTTAGTTCCAAACTAAAAGAATTAGATAGTTTCGCAAAAAAAAAATTATTTTTCACTCTATGAAATGTCTTAAAAAAATTTTGAAACATTTTTTTGAAAAGACAATTTTTTTTCAATAATGTTCACTTTTAGTACGTAAAAATACTTTCTTAGACAATTTTTAATGACGTTAGTTCCAAACTAAAAGAATTAGATAGTTTCGCAAAAAAAAATTGTTTTTCACTGTATGAAATGTCTTGGAAAAAATTTTTTGAAAAGACAATTTTTTTTCAATATTGTCCATTTTTAGTACGTAAAAAAACTTTCTTAGACAATTTTTAATGACGTTAGTTCCAAACTAAAAAAATTAGATAGTTTCGCAAAAAAAAATTATTTTTCACTGCATGAAATGTCTTAGAAAAATTTTTGAAAAAGTTTTTTGAAAAGACAATTTTCTTTCAATAATGTTCACTTTTATAACGTAAAAAAACTTTCTTAGACAATTTTTAATGACGTTACTTCCAAACTAAAAGAATTAGATAGTTTCGCAAAAAAAAATTATTTTTCACTGTATGAAATGTCTTGGAAAAAATTTTTTGAAAAGACAATTTTTTTTCAATATTGTCCATTTTTAGTACGTAAAAAAACTTTCTTAGACAATTTTTAATGACGTTAGTTCCAAACTAAACGAACTAAATAGTTTCGCAAATAAAAAATTATTTTTCACTGTATGAAATGTCTTAGAAATATTTTGAAACATCTTTTTGAAAAGAAAATTTTTTTTCAACAATGTTCACTTTTAGTACGTAAATAAACTTTCTTAGACAATTTTTAATGACGTTAGTTCCAAACTAAAAGAATTAGATAGTTTCGCAAAAAAAATTATTTTTCACTGAATAAATGTCTTAGAAAAATTTTTTTAAAAAGACAATTTTTTTTCAGTAATGTTCATTTTTAGTACGTAAAAAAAGTTTCTTAGACACTTTTTAATGACGTTAGTTCCAAACTAAAAGAATTAGATAGTTTCGCAAAAAAAAATTATTTTTCACTGTATGAAATGTCTTAGAAAATTTTTTGAAAAATTTTTTTGGAAAAACAATTTTTTATCAATAATGTTCACTTTTAGTACGTAAAAAAACTTTCTTAGACAATTTTTAATGACGTTACTTCCAAACTAAAAGAATTAGATAGTTTCGCAAAAAAAAATTATTTTTCACTGTATGAAATGTCTTAAGAAAATTTTTGAAAAAGTTTTTTGAAAAGACAATTTTTTTTCAATAATGTTCACTTTTAGTACGTAAAAATACTTTCTTAGACAATTTTTAATGACGTTAGTTCCAAACTAAAAGAATTAGATAGTTTCGCAAAAAAAATTATTTTTCACTGCATGAAAAGTCTTAGAAAAAGTTTTGAAAATTTTTTTTGAAAAGACAATTTTTTTTCAATAATGTTCACTTTTAGTACGTAAAAAAACTTTCTTAGACAATTTTTAATGACGTTAGTTCCAAACTAAAAGAATTAGATAGTTTCGCAAAAAAAAATCATTTTTCACTGTATGAAATGTCTTGGAAAAATTTTTTGAAAAGACAATTTTTTTTCAATAATGTTCACTTTTAGTACGTAAAAAAACTTTCTTAGACAATTTTTAATGACGTTAGTTCCAAACTAAAAGAATTAGATAGTTTCGCAAAAAAAAAATTATTTTTCACTGTATGAAATGTCTTAAAATATTTTTGAAACCCTTTTTTGAAAAGACAATTTTTTTTCAACAATGTTCACTTTTAGTACGTAAAAAAACATTCTTAGACAATTTTTAATGACGTTAGTTCCAAACTAAAAGAATTAGATAGTTTCGCAAAAAAAAATTATTTTTCACTGTATGAAATGTCTTGGAAAAAATTTTTTGAAAAGACAATTTTTTTTCAATAATGTTCATTTTTAGTACGTAAAAAAACTTTCTTAGACAATTTTTAATGACGTTAGTTCCAAACTAAAAGAATTAGATAGTTTCGCAAAAAAAAATTATTTTTCACTGTATGAAATGTCTTGGAAAAAATTTTTTGAAAAGACAATTTTTTTTCAATAAAGTTCATATTTAGTACATAAAAAAAGTTTCTTAGACAATTTTTAATGACGTTAGTTCCAAACTAAAAGAATTAGATAGTTTCGCAAAAAAAATTTATTTTTCACTGTATGAAATGTCTTAGAATAATTTTTGAAAAAGTTTTTTGAAAAGACAATTTTTTTTCAATAATGTTCACTTTTAGTACGTAAAAAAACTTTCTTAGACAATTTTTAATGACGTTAGTTCCAAACTAAAAGAATTAGATAGTTTCGCAAAAAAAAATTATTTTTCACTGTATGAAATGTCTTATAAAAATTTTTGAAAATGTTTTTTGAAAAGACAATTTTTTTTCAATAATGTTCACTTTTAGTACGTTAAAAAACTTTCTTAGACAATTTTTAATGACGTTGATTCAAACTAAAAGAATTAGATAGTTTCGCAAAAAAAAATTATTTTTCACTGTATGAAATGTCTTGGAAAAACTTTTTTATAAAGACAATTTTTTTTCAATAATGTTCATTTTCAGTACGTAAAAAAACTTTCTTAGACAATTTTTAATGACGTTAGTTCCAAACTAAAAGAATTAGATAGTTTCGCAAAAAAAAATTATTTTTCACTGTATGAAATGTCTTAGAAAAATTTTTGAAAAGTTTTTTTGAAAAGACAATTTTTTTCAATAATGTTTACTTTTAGTACGTAAAAAAACTTTCTTAGACAATTTTTAATGACGTTAGTTCCAAACTAAAAGAATTAGATAGTTTCGCAAAAAAAAATTATTTTTCACTGTATGAAATGTCTTGGAAAAAATTTTTTGAAAAGACAACTTTTTTTCAATAATGTTCAATTTTAGTACGTAAAAAAACTTTCTTAGACAATTTTTAATGACGTTAGTTCCAAACTAAAAGAATTAGATAGTTTCGCAAAAAAAAAACGTTTTTCACGGTATGAAATGTCTTGGAAAAATTTTTTTAAAAAGATAATTTTTTTTCAATAATGTTCATTTTTAGTACGTAAAAAAACTTTCTTAGACAATTTTTAATGACGTTAGTTCCAAACTAAAAGAATTAGATAGTTTCGCAAATAAAAAATTATTTTTCACTGTATGAAATGTCTTAAAAAAATTTTGAAACATTTTTTTGAAAAGACAATTTTTTTTCAATAATGTTCACTTTTAGTACGTAAAAATACTTTCTTAGACAATTTTTAATGACGTTAGTTCCAAACTAAAAGAATTAGATAGTTTCGCAAAAAAAAATTGTTTTTCACTGTATGAAATGTCTTGGAAAAAGTTTTTTGAAAAGACAATTTTTTTTCAATATTGTCCATTTTTAGTACGTAAAAATACTTTCTTAGACAATTTTTAATGACGTTAGTTCCAAACTAAAAAAATTAGATAGTTACGCAAAAAAAAATTATTTTTCACTGTATGAAATGTCTTAGAAAAATTTTTGAAAAAGTTTTTTGAAAAGACAATTTTCTTTCAATAATGTTCACTTTTATAACGTAAAGAAACTTTCTTAGACAATTTTTAATGACGTTACTTCCCAACTAAAAGAATTAGATAGTTTCGCAAAAAAAAATTATTTTTCGCTGTATGAAATGTCTTGGAAAAAATTTTTTGAAAAGACAATTTTTTTTCAATATTGTCCATTTTTAGTACGTAAAAAAACTTTCTTAGACAATTTTTAATGACGTTAGTTCCAAACTAAACGAACTAAATAGTTTCGCAAATAAAAAATTATTTTTCACTGTATGAAATGTCTTAGAAATATTTTGAAACATTTTTTTGAAAAGAAAATTTTTTTTCAACAATGTTCACTTTTAGTACGTAAATAAACTTTCTTAGACAATTTTTAATGACGTTAGTTCCAAACTAAAAGAATTAGATAGTTTCGCAAAAAAAAATAAATTATTTTTCACTGCATGAAAAGTCTTAGAAAAGCTTTTGAAAATTTTTTTTGAAAAGACAATTTTTTTTCAATAATGTTCACTTTTAGTACGTAAAAAAACTTTCTTAGACAATTTTTAATGACGTTAGTTCCAAACTAAAAGAATTAGATAGTTTCGCAAAAAAAATTATTTTTCACTGTATGAAATGTCTTAGAAAAATTTTTTTAAAAAGACAATTTTTTTTCAGTAATGTTCATTTTTAGTACGTAAAAAAAGTTTCTTAGACACTTTTTAATGACGTTTGTTCCAAACTAAAAGAATTAGATAGTTTCGCAAAAAAAAATTATTTTTCACTGTATGAAATGTCTTAGAAAATTTTTTGAAAAATTTTTTTGGAAAAACAATTTTTTATCAATAATGTTCACTTTTAGTACGTAAAAAAACTTTCTTAGACAATTTTTAATGACGTTACTTCCAAACTAAAAGAATTAGATAGTTTCGCAAAAAAAAATTATTTTTCACTCTATGAAATGTCTTAAGAAAATTTTTGAAAAAGTTTTTTGAAAAGACAATTTTTTTTCAATAATGTTCACTTTTAGTACGTAAAAATACTTTCTTAGACAATTTTTAATGACGTTAGTTCCAAACTAAAAGAATTAGATAGTTTCGCAAAAAAAAATTATTTTTCACTGTATGAAATGTCTTGGAAAAAATTTTTTGAAAAGACAATTTTTTTTCAATTTTGTCCATTTTTAGTACGTAAAGAAACTTTCTTAGACAATTTTTAATGACGTTAGTTCCAAACTAAAAAAATTAGATAGTTTCGCAAAAAAAAATTATTTTTCACTGCATGAAATGTCTTAGAAAAATTTTTGAAAAAGTTTTTTGAAAAGACAATTTTCTTTCAATAATGTTCACTTTTAGTACGTAAAAAAACTTTCTTAGACAATTTTTAATGACGTTACTTCCAAACTAAAAGAATTAGATAGTTTCGCAAAAAAAAAATTATTTTTCACTGTATGAAATGTCTTGGAAAAAATTTTTTGAAAAGACAATTTTTTTTCAATATTGTCCATTTTTAGTACGTAAAAAAACTTTCTTAGACAATTTTTAATGACGTTAGTTCCAAACTAAACGAACTAAATAGTTTCGCAAATAAAAAATTATTTTTCACTGTATGAAATGTCTTAGAAATATTTTGAAACATTTTTTTGAAAAGAAAATTTTTTTTCAACAATGTTCACTTTTAGTACGTAAATAAACTTTCTTAGACAATTTTTAATGACGTTAGTTCCAAACTAAAAGAATTAGATAGTTTCGCAAAAAAAAATTATTTTTCACTGCATGAAAAGTCTTAGAAAAGTTTTTGAAAATTTTTTTTGAAAAGACAATTTTTTTTCAATAATGTTCACTTTTAGTACGTAAAAAAACTTTCTTAGACAATTTTTAATGACGTTAGTTCCAAACTAAAAGAATTGGATAGTTTCGCAAAAAAAAATTATTTTCACTGAATGAAATGTCTTGGAAAAAATTTTTTGAAAAGACAATTTTTTTTCAATATTGTCCATTTTTAGTACGTAAAAAAACTTTCTTAGACAATTTTTAATGACGTTAGTTCAAACTAAAAGAATTAGATAGTTTCGCAAAAAAAATTATTCTTTACTGTTTGAAAAGTCTTAGAAAAATTTTTGAAAATTTTTTTTGAAAAGACAATTTTTTTTCAATAATGTTCACTTTTAGTACGTAAAAAAACTTTCTTAGACAATTTTTAATGACGTTAGTTCCAAACTAAAAGAATTAGATAGTTTCGCAAAAAAAAAATTGTTTTTCACTGTATGAAATGTCTTAAAAAATTTTTGGAACATTTTTTTGAAAAGACAATTTTTTTTCAACAATGTTCACTTTTAGTACGTAAAAAAATTTCTTTGACAATTTTTAATGACGTTAGTTCCAAACTAAAAGAATTAGATAGTTTCGCAAAAAAAATTTATTTTTCACTGTATGAAATGTCTTAGAAAAATTTTTGAAAAAGTTTTTTGAAAAGACAATTTTTTTTCAATAATGTTCATTTTTAGTACGTAAAAATACTTTCTTAGACAATTTTTAATGACGTTAGTTCCAAACTAAAAGAATTAGATAGTTTCGCAAAAAAAAATTGTTTTTCACTGTATGATATGTCTTGGAAAAAATTTTTTGAAAAGACAATTTTTTTTCAATATTGTCCATTTTTAGTACGTAAAAAAACTTTCTTAGACAATTTTTAATGACGTTAGTTCCAAACTAAAAAAATTAGATAGTTTCGCAAAAAAAAATTATTTTTCACTGCATGAAATGTCTTAGAAAAATTTTTGAAAAAGTTTTTTGAAAAGACAATTTTCTTTCAATAATGTTCACTTTTATAACGTAAAAAAACTTTCTTACACAATTTTTAATGAC
Source organism: Aplidium turbinatum (assembly GCF_918807975.1). Classification (NCBI taxonomy): domain Eukaryota; kingdom Metazoa; phylum Chordata; class Ascidiacea; order Aplousobranchia; family Polyclinidae; genus Aplidium; species Aplidium turbinatum. Next base: position 35,203,447 of record NC_137477.1, read on the forward strand.
GTTACTTCCAAACTAAAAGAATTAGATAGTTTCGCAAAAAAAAATTATTTTTCACTGTATGAAATGTCTTGGAAAAAATTTTTTGAAAAGACAATTTTTTTTCAATATTGTCCATTTTTAGTACGTAAAAAAACTTTCTTAGACAATTTTTAATGACGTTAGTTCCAAACTAAACGAACTAAATAGTTTCGCAAATAAAAAATTATTTTTCACTGTATGAAATGTCTTAGAAATATTTTGAAACATTTTTTTGAAAAGAAAATTTTTTTTCAACAATGTTCACTTTTAGTACGTAAATAAACTTTCTTAGACAATTTTTAATGACGTTAGTTCCAAACTAAAAGAATTAGATAGTTTCGCAAAAAAAAATTATTTTCACTGAATGAAATGTCTTGGAAAAAATTTTTTGAAAAGACAATTTTTTTTCAATATTGTCCATTTTTAGTACGTAAAAAAACTTTCTTAGACAATTTTTAATGACGTTAGTTCCAAACTAAAAGAATTAGATAGTTTCGCAAAAAAAAATTATTTTTCACTGTATGAAATGTCTTAAGAAAATTTTTGAAAAAGTTTTTTGAAAAGACAATTTTTTTTCAATAATGTTCACTTTTAGTACGTAAAAATACTTTCTTAGACAATTTTTAATGACGTTAGTTCCAAACTAAAAGAATTAGATAGTTTCGCAAAAAAAAATTATTTTTCACTGTATGAAATGTCTTGGAAAAAATTTTTTGAAAAGACAATTTTTTTTCAATTTTGTCCATTTTTAGTACGTAAAGAAACTTTCTTAGACAATTTTTAATGACGTTAGTTCCAAACTAAAAAAATTAGATAGTTTCGCAAAAAAAAATTATTTTTCACTGCATGAAATGTCTTAGAAAAATTTTTGAAAAAGTTTTTTGAAAAGACAATTTTCTTTCAATAATGTTCACTTTTAGTACGTAAAAAAACTTTCTTAGACAATTTTTAATGACGTTACTTCCAAACTAAAAGAATTAGATAGTTTCGCAAAAAAAAAATTATTTTTCACTGTATGAAATGTCTTGGAAAAAATTTTTTGAAAAGACAATTTTTTTTCAATATTGTCCATTTTTAGTACGTAAAAAAACTTTCTTAGACAATTTTTAATGACGTTAGTTCCAAACTAAACGAACTAAATAGTTTCGCAAATAAAAAATTATTTTTCACTGTATGAAATGTCTTAGAAATATTTTGAAACATTTTTTTGAAAAGAAAATTTTTTTTCAACAATGTTCACTTTTAGTACGTAAATAAACTTTCTTAGACAATTTTTAATGACGTTAGTTCCAAACTAAAAGAATTAGATAGTTTCGCAAAAAAAAATTATTTTTCACTGCATGAAAAGTCTTAGAAAAGTTTTTGAAAATTTTTTTTGAAAAGACAATTTTTTTTCAATAATGTTCACTTTTAGTACGTAAAAAAACTTTCTTAGACAATTTTTAATGACGTTAGTTCCAAACTAAAAGAATTGGATAGTTTCGCAAAAAAAAATTATTTTCACTGAATGAAATGTCTTGGAAAAAATTTTTTGAAAAGACAATTTTTTTTCAATATTGTCCATTTTTAGTACGTAAAAAAACTTTCTTAGACAATTTTTAATGACGTTAGTTCAAACTAAAAGAATTAGATAGTTTCGCAAAAAAAATTATTCTTTACTGTTTGAAAAGTCTTAGAAAAATTTTTGAAAATTTTTTTTGAAAAGACAATTTTTTTTCAATAATGTTCACTTTTAGTACGTAAAAAAACTTTCTTAGACAATTTTTAATGACGTTAGTTCCAAACTAAAAGAATTAGATAGTTTCGCAAAAAAAAAATTGTTTTTCACTGTATGAAATGTCTTAAAAAATTTTTGGAACATTTTTTTGAAAAGACAATTTTTTTTCAACAATGTTCACTTTTAGTACGTAAAAAAATTTCTTTGACAATTTTTAATGACGTTAGTTCCAAACTAAAAGAATTAGATAGTTTCGCAAAAAAAATTTATTTTTCACTGTATGAAATGTCTTAGAAAAATTTTTGAAAAAGTTTTTTGAAAAGACAATTTTTTTTCAATAATGTTCATTTTTAGTACGTAAAAATACTTTCTTAGACAATTTTTAATGACGTTAGTTCCAAACTAAAAGAATTAGATAGTTTCGCAAAAAAAAATTGTTTTTCACTGTATGATATGTCTTGGAAAAAATTTTTTGAAAAGACAATTTTTTTTCAATATTGTCCATTTTTAGTACGTAAAAAAACTTTCTTAGACAATTTTTAATGACGTTAGTTCCAAACTAAAAAAATTAGATAGTTTCGCAAAAAAAAATTATTTTTCACTGCATGAAATGTCTTAGAAAAATTTTTGAAAAAGTTTTTTGAAAAGACAATTTTCTTTCAATAATGTTCACTTTTATAACGTAAAAAAACTTTCTTACACAATTTTTAATGACGTTACTTCCAAACTAAAAGAATTAGATAGTTTCGCAAAAAAAAATTATTTTTCACTGTATGAAATGTCTTGGAAAAAATTTTTTGAAAAGACAATTTTTTTTCAATATTGTCCATTTTTAGTACGTAAAAAAACTTTCTTAGACAATTTTTAATGACGTTAGTTCCAAACTAAACGAACTAAATAGTTTCGCAAATAAAAAATTATTTTTCACTGTATGAAATGTCTTAGAAATATTTTGAAACATTTTTTTGAAAAGAAAATTTTTTTTCAACAATGTTCACTTTTAGTACGTAAATAAACTTTCTTAGACAATTTTTAATGACGTTAGTTCCAAACTAAAAGAATTAGATAGTTTCGCAAAAAAAAATTATTTTCACTGAATGAAATGTCTTGGAAAAAATTTTTTGAAAAGACAATTTTTTTTCAATATTGTCCATTTTTAGTACGTAAAAAAACTTTCTTAGACAATTTTTAATGACGTTAGTTCAAACTAAAAGAATTAGATAGTTTCGCAAAAAAAATTATTCTTTACTGTTTGAAAAGTCTTAGAAAAATTTTTGAAAATTTTTTTTGAAAAGACAATTTTTTTTCAATAATGTTCACTTTTAGTACGTAAAAAAACTTTCTTAGACAATTTTTAATGACGTTAGTTCCAAACTAAAAGAATTAGATAGTTTCGCAAAAAAAAATTGTTTTTCACTGTATGAAATGTCTTGGAAAAAGTTTTTTGAAAAGACAATTTTTTTTCAATATTGTCCATTTTTAGTACGTAAAAATACTTTCTTAGACAATTTTTAATGACGTTAGTTCCAAACTAAAAAAATTAGATAGTTACGCAAAAAAAAATTATTTTTCACTGTATGAAATGTCTTAGAAAAATTTTTGAAAAAGTTTTTTGAAAAGACAATTTTCTTTCAATAATGTTCACTTTTATAACGTAAAGAAACTTTCTTAGACAATTTTTAATGACGTTACTTCCCAACTAAAAGAATTAGATAGTTTCGCAAAAAAAAATTATTTTTCGCTGTATGAAATGTCTTGGAAAAAATTTTTTGAAAAGACAATTTTTTTTCAATATTGTCCATTTTTAGTACGTAAAAAAACTTTCTTAGACAATTTTTAATGACGTTAGTTCCAAACTAAACGAACTAAATAGTTTCGCAAATAAAAAATTATTTTTCACTGTATGAAATGTCTTAGAAATATTTTGAAACATTTTTTTGAAAAGAAAATTTTTTTTCAACAATGTTCACTTTTAGTACGTAAATAAACTTTCTTAGACAATTTTTAATGACGTTAGTTCCAAACTAAAAGAATTAGATAGTTTCGCAAAAAAAAATAAATTATTTTTCACTGCATGAAAAGTCTTAGAAAAGCTTTTGAAAATTTTTTTTGAAAAGACAATTTTTTTTCAATAATGTTCACTTTTAGTACGTAAAAAAACTTTCTTAGACAATTTTTAATGACGTTAGTTCCAAACTAAAAGAATTAGATAGTTTCGCAAAAAAAATTATTTTTCACTGTATGAAATGTCTTAGAAAAATTTTTTTAAAAAGACAATTTTTTTTCAGTAATGTTCATTTTTAGTACGTAAAAAAAGTTTCTTAGACACTTTTTAATGACGTTTGTTCCAAACTAAAAGAATTAGATAGTTTCGCAAAAAAAAATTATTTTTCACTGTATGAAATGTCTTAGAAAATTTTTTGAAAAATTTTTTTGGAAAAACAATTTTTTATCAATAATGTTCACTTTTAGTACGTAAAAAAACTTTCTTAGACAATTTTTAATGACGTTACTTCCAAACTAAAAGAATTAGATAGTTTCGCAAAAAAAAATTATTTTTCACTCTATGAAATGTCTTAAGAAAATTTTTGAAAAAGTTTTTTGAAAAGACAATTTTTTTTCAATAATGTTCACTTTTAGTACGTAAAAATACTTTCTTAGACAATTTTTAATGACGTTAGTTCCAAACTAAAAGAATTAGATAGTTTCGCAAAAAAAAATTATTTTTCACTGTATGAAATGTCTTGGAAAAAATTTTTTGAAAAGACAATTTTTTTTCAATTTTGTCCATTTTTAGTACGTAAAGAAACTTTCTTAGACAATTTTTAATGACGTTAGTTCCAAACTAAAAAAATTAGATAGTTTCGCAAAAAAAAATTATTTTTCACTGCATGAAATGTCTTAGAAAAATTTTTGAAAAAGTTTTTTGAAAAGACAATTTTCTTTCAATAATGTTCACTTTTAGTACGTAAAAAAACTTTCTTAGACAATTTTTAATGACGTTACTTCCAAACTAAAAGAATTAGATAGTTTCGCAAAAAAAAAATTATTTTTCACTGTATGAAATGTCTTGGAAAAAATTTTTTGAAAAGACAATTTTTTTTCAATATTGTCCATTTTTAGTACGTAAAAAAACTTTCTTAGACAATTTTTAATGACGTTAGTTCCAAACTAAACGAACTAAATAGTTTCGCAAATAAAAAATTATTTTTCACTGTATGAAATGTCTTAGAAATATTTTGAAACATTTTTTTGAAAAGAAAATTTTTTTTCAACAATGTTCACTTTTAGTACGTAAATAAACTTTCTTAGACAATTTTTAATGACGTTAGTTCCAAACTAAAAGAATTAGATAGTTTCGCAAAAAAAAATTATTTTTCACTGCATGAAAAGTCTTAGAAAAGTTTTTGAAAATTTTTTTTGAAAAGACAATTTTTTTTCAATAATGTTCACTTTTAGTACGTAAAAAAACTTTCTTAGACAATTTTTAATGACGTTAGTTCCAAACTAAAAGAATTGGATAGTTTCGCAAAAAAAAATTATTTTCACTGAATGAAATGTCTTGGAAAAAATTTTTTGAAAAGACAATTTTTTTTCAATATTGTCCATTTTTAGTACGTAAAAAAACTTTCTTAGACAATTTTTAATGACGTTAGTTCAAACTAAAAGAATTAGATAGTTTCGCAAAAAAAATTATTCTTTACTGTTTGAAAAGTCTTAGAAAAATTTTTGAAAATTTTTTTTGAAAAGACAATTTTTTTTCAATAATGTTCACTTTTAGTACGTAAAAAAACTTTCTTAGACAATTTTTAATGACGTTAGTTCCAAACTAAAAGAATTAGATAGTTTCGCAAAAAAAAAATTGTTTTTCACTGTATGAAATGTCTTAAAAAATTTTTGGAACATTTTTTTGAAAAGACAATTTTTTTTCAACAATGTTCACTTTTAGTACGTAAAAAAATTTCTTTGACAATTTTTAATGACGTTAGTTCCAAACTAAAAGAATTAGATAGTTTCGCAAAAAAAATTTATTTTTCACTGTATGAAATGTCTTAGAAAAATTTTTGAAAAAGTTTTTTGAAAAGACAATTTTTTTTCAATAATGTTCATTTTTAGTACGTAAAAATACTTTCTTAGACAATTTTTAATGACGTTAGTTCCAAACTAAAAGAATTAGATAGTTTCGCAAAAAAAAATTGTTTTTCACTGTATGATATGTCTTGGAAAAAATTTTTTGAAAAGACAATTTTTTTTCAATATTGTCCATTTTTAGTACGTAAAAAAACTTTCTTAGACAATTTTTAATGACGTTAGTTCCAAACTAAAAAAATTAGATAGTTTCGCAAAAAAAAATTATTTTTCACTGCATGAAATGTCTTAGAAAAATTTTTGAAAAAGTTTTTTGAAAAGACAATTTTCTTTCAATAATGTTCACTTTTATAACGTAAAAAAACTTTCTTACACAATTTTTAATGACGTTACTTCCAAACTAAAAGAATTAGATAGTTTCGCAAAAAAAAATTATTTTTCACTGTATGAAATGTCTTGGAAAAAATTTTTTGAAAAGACAATTTTTTTTCAATATTGTCCATTTTTAGTACGTAAAAAAACTTTCTTAGACAATTTTTAATGACGTTAGTTCCAAACTAAACGAACTAAATAGTTTCGCAAATAAAAAATTATTTTTCACTGTATGAAATGTCTTAGAAATATTTTGAAACATTTTTTTGAAAAGAAAATTTTTTTTCAACAATGTTCACTTTTAGTACGTAAATAAACTTTCTTAGACAATTTTTAATGACGTTAGTTCCAAACTAAAAGAATTAGATAGTTTCGCAAAAAAAAATTATTTTCACTGAATGAAATGTCTTGGAAAAAATTTTTTGAAAAGACAATTTTTTTTCAATATTGTCCATTTTTAGTACGTAAAAAAACTTTCTTAGACAATTTTTAATGACGTTAGTTCAAACTAAAAGAATTAGATAGTTTCGCAAAAAAAATTATTCTTTACTGTTTGAAAAGTCTTAGAAAAATTTTTGAAAATTTTTTTTGAAAAGACAATTTTTTTTCAATAATGTTCACTTTTAGTACGTAAAAAAACTTTCTTAGACAATTTTTAATGACGTTAGTTCCAAACTAAAAGAATTAGATAGTTTCGCCAAAAAAAAATTGTTTTTCACTGTATGAAATGTCTTAAAAAATTTTTGGAACATTTTTTTGAAAAGACAATTTTTTTTCAACAATGTTCACTTTTAGTACGTAAAAAAACTTTCTTTGACAATTTTTAATGACGTTAGTTCCAAACTAAAAGAATTAAATTGTTTCGCAAAAAAAAATTATTTTTCACTGTATGAAATGTCTTGGAAAAAATTTTTTGAAAAGACAATTTTTTTTCAATAATGTTCAATTTTAGTACGTAAAAAAACTTTCTTAGACAATTTTTAATAACGTTAGTTCCAAACTAAAAGAATTAGATAGTTTCGCAAAAAAAAAATGTTTTTCACTGTATGAAATGTCTTATAAAAATTTTTGAAAATGTTTTTTGAAAAGATAATTTATTTTCAATAATGTTCACTTTTAGTACGTAAAAAAACTTTCTTAGACAATTTTTAATGACGTTAGTTCCAAACTAAAAGAATTAGATAGTTTCGCAAAAAAAGTTATTTTTCACTGTATGAAATGTCTTGGAAAAATTTTTTTAAAAAGATAATTTTTTTTCAATAATGTTCATTTTTAGTACGTAAAAAAACTTTCTTAGACAATTTTTAATGACGTTAGTTCCAAACTAAAAGAATTAAATAGTTTCGCAAAAAAAAAATTATTTTTCACTGTATGAAATGTCTTAAAAAAATTTTGAAACATTTTTTTGAAAAGACAATTTTTTTTCAATAATGTTCACTTTTAGTACGTAAAAATACTTTCTTAGACAATTTTTAATGACGTTAGTTCCAAACTAAAAGAATTAGATAGTTTCGCAAAAAAAAATTGTTTTTCACTGTATGAAATGTCTTGGAAAAAATTTTTTGAAAAGACAATTTTTTTTCAATATTGTCCATTTTTAGTACGTAAAAAAACTTTCTTAGACAGTTTTTAATGACGTTAGTTCCAAACTAAGAAAATTAGATAGTTTCGCAAAAAAAAATTATTTTTCACTGCATGAAATGTCTTAGAAAAATTTTTGAAAAAGTTTTTTGAAAAGACAATTTTCTTTCAATAATGTTCACTTTTATAACGTAAAAAAACTTTCTTACACAATTTTTAATGACGTTACTTCCAAACTAAAAGAATTAGATAGTTTCGCAAAAAAAAATTATTTTTCATTGTATGAAATGTCTTGGAAAAAATTTTTTGAAAAGACAATTTTTTTTCAATATTGTCCATTTTTAGTACGTAAAAAAACTTTCTTAGACAATTTTTAATGACGTTAGTTCCAAAATAAACGAACTAAATAGTTTCGCAAATAAAAAATTATTTTTCACTGTATGAAATGTCTTAGAAATATTTTGAAACATTTTTTTGAAAAGAAAATTTTTTTTCAACAATGTTCACTTTTAGTACGTAAATAAACTTTCTTAGACAATTTTTAATGACGTTAGTTCCAAACTAAAAGAATTAGATAGTTTCGCAAAAAAAAATTATTTTCACTGAATGAAATGTCTTGGAAAAAATTTTTTGAAAAGACAATTTTTTTTCAATATTGTCCATTTTTAGTACGTAAAAAAACTTTCTTAGACAATTTTTAATGACGTTAGTTCAAACTAAAAGAATTAGATAGTTTCGCAAAAAAAAATTATTCTTTACTGTTTGAAAAGTCTTAGAAAAATTTTTGAAAATTTTTTTTGAAAAGACAATTTTTTTTCAATAATGTTCACTTTTAGTACGTAAAAAAACTTTCTTAGACAATTTTTAATGACGTTAGTTCCAAACTAAAAGAATTAGATAGTTTCGCAAAAAAAAAATTGTTTTTCACTGTATGAAATGTCTTAAAAAATTTTTGGAACATTTTTTTGAAAAGACAATTTTTTTTCAACAATGTTCACTTTTAGTACGTAAAAAAACTTTCTTTGACAATTTTTAATGACGTTAGTTCCAAACTAAAAGAATTAGATTGTTTCGCAAAAAAAAATTATTTTTCACTGTATGAAATGTCTTGGAAAAAATTTTTTGAAAAGACAATTTTTTTTCAATAATGTTCAATTTTAGTACGTAAAAAAACTTTCTTAGACAATTTTTAATAACGTTAGTTCCAAACTAAAAGAATTAGATAGTTTCGCAAAAAAAAATGTTTTTCACTGTATGAAATGTCTTATAAAAATTTTTGAAAATGTTTTTTGAAAAGATAATTTTTTTTCAATAATGTTCACTTTTAGTACGTAAAAAAACTTTCTTAGACAATTTTTAATGACGTTAGTTCCAAACTAAAAGAATTAGATAGTTTCGCAAAAAAAATTATTTTTCACTGTATGAAATGTCTTGGAAAAATTTTTTTAAAAAGATAATTTTTTTTCAATAATGTTCATTTTTAGTACGTAAAAAAACTTTCTTAGACAATTTTTAATGACGTTAGTTCCAAACTAAAAGAATTAGATAGTTTCGCAAAAAAAAAATTATTTTTCACTGTATGAAATGTCTTAAAAAAATTTTGAAACATTTTTTTGAAAAGACAATTTTTTTTCAATAATGTTCACTTTTAGTACGTAAAAAAACTTTCTTAGACAATTTTTAATGACGTTAGTTCCAAACTAAAAGAATTAGATAGTTTCGCAAAAAAAAATTATTTTTCATTGTATGAAATGTCTTAAAAAATTTTTGGAACATTTTTTTGAAAAGACAATTTTTTTTCAACAATGTTCACTTTTAGTACGTAAAAAAATTTCTTTGACAATTTTTAATGACGTTAGTTCCAAACTAAAAGAATTAGATAGTTTCGCAAAAAAAATTTATTTTTCACTGTATGAAATGTCTTAGAAAAATTTTTGAAAAAGTTTTTTGAAAAGACAATTTTTTTTCAATAATGTTCATTTTTAGTACGTAAAAATACTTTCTTAGACAATTTTTAATGACGTTAGTTCCAAACTAAAAGAATTAGATAGTTTCGCAAAAAAAAATTGTTTTTCACTGTATGATATGTCTTGGAAAAAATTTTTTGAAAAGACAATTTTTTTTCAATATTGTCCATTTTTAGTACGTAAAAAAACTTTCTTAGACAATTTTTAATGACGTTAGTTCCAAACTAAAAAAATTAGATAGTTTCGCAAAAAAAAATTATTTTTCACTGCATGAAATGTCTTAGAAAAATTTTTGAAAAAGTTTTTTGAAAAGACAATTTTCTTTCAATGATGTTCACTTTTATAACGTAAAAAAACTTTCTTACACAATTTTTAATGACGTTACTTCCAAACTAAAAGAATTAGATAGTTTCGCAAAAAAAAATTATTTTTCACTGTATGAAATGTCTTGGAAAAAATTTTTTGAAAAGACAATTTTTTTTCAATATTGTCCATTTTTAGTACGTAAAAAAACTTTCTTAGACAATTTTTAATGACGTTAGTTCCAAACTAAACGAACTAAATAGTTTCGCAAATAAAAAATTATTTTTCACTGTATGAAATGTCTTAGAAATATTTTGAAACATTTTTTTGAAAAGAAAATTTTTTTTCAACAATGTTCACTTTTAGTACGTAAATAAACTTTCTTAGACAATTTTTAATGACGTTAGTTCCAAACTAAAAGAATTAGATAGTTTCGCAAAAAAAAATTATTTTCACTGAATGAAATGTCTTGGAAAAAATTTTTTGAAAAGACAATTTTTTTTCAATATTGTCCATTTTTAGTACGTAAAAAAACTTTCTTAGACAATTTTTAATGACGTTAGTTCAAACTAAAAGAATTAGATAGTTTCGCAAAAAAAATTATTCTTTACTGTTTGAAAAGTCTTAGAAAAATTTTTGAAAATTTTTTTTGAAAAGACAATTTTTTTTCAATAATGTTCACTTTTAGTACGTAAAAAAACTTTCTTAGACAATTTTTAATGACGTTAGTTCCAAACTAAAAGAATTAGATAGTTTCGCCAAAAAAAAATTGTTTTTCACTGTATGAAATGTCTTAAAAAATTTTTGGAACATTTTTTTGAAAAGACAATTTTTTTTCAACAATGTTCACTTTTAGTACGTAAAAAAACTTTCTTTGACAATTTTTAATGACGTTAGTTCCAAACTAAAAGAATTAAATTGTTTCGCAAAAAAAAATTATTTTTCACTGTATGAAATGTCTTGGAAAAAATTTTTTGAAAAGACAATTTTTTTTCAATAATGTTCAATTTTAGTACGTAAAAAAACTTTCTTAGACAATTTTTAATAACGTTAGTTCCAAACTAAAAGAATTAGATAGTTTCGCAAAAAAAAAATGTTTTTCACTGTATGAAATGTCTTATAAAAATTTTTGAAAATGTTTTTTGAAAAGATAATTTATTTTCAATAATGTTCACTTTTAGTACGTAAAAAAACTTTCTTAGACAATTTTTAATGACGTTAGTTCCAAACTAAAAGAATTAGATAGTTTCGCAAAAAAAGTTATTTTTCACTGTATGAAATGTCTTGGAAAAATTTTTTTAAAAAGATAATTTTTTTTCAATAATGTTCATTTTTAGTACGTAAAAAAACTTTCTTAGACAATTTTTAATGACGTTAGTTCCAAACTAAAAGAATTAAATAGTTTCGCAAAAAAAAAATTATTTTTCACTGTATGAAATGTCTTAAAAAAATTTTGAAACATTTTTTTGAAAAGACAATTTTTTTTCAATAATGTTCACTTTTAGTACGTAAAAATACTTTCTTAGACAATTTTTAATGACGTTAGTTCCAAACTAAAAAAATTAGATAGTTTCGCAAAAAAAAATTATTTTTCACTGCATGAAATGTCTTAGAAAAATTTTTGAAAAAGTTTTTTGAAAAGACAATTTTCTTTCAATAATGTTCACTTTTATAACGTAAAAAAACTTTCTTACACAATTTTTAATGACGTTACTTCCAAACTAAAAGAATTAGATAGTTTCGCAAAAACAAATTATTTTTCACTGCATGAAATGTCTTGGAAAAGATTTTTTGAAAAGACAATTTTTTTTCAATATTGTCCATTTTTAGTACGTAAAAAAACTTTCTTAGACAATTTTTAATGACGTTAGTTCCAAACTAAACGAACTAAATAGTTTCGCAAATAAAAAATTATTTTTCACTGTATGAAATGTCTTAGAAATATTTTGAAACATTTTTTTGAAAAGAAAATTTTTTTTCAACAATGTTCACTTTTAGTACGTAAATAAACTTTCTTAGACAATTTTTAATGACGTTAGTTCCAAACTAAAAGAATTAGATAGTTTCGCAAAAAAAAATTATTTTCACTGAATGAAGTGTCTTGGAAAAAATTTTTTGAAAAGACAATTTTTTTTCAATATTGTCCATTTTTAGTACGTAAAAAAACTTTCTTAGACAATTTTTAATGACGTTAGTTCAAACTAAAAGAATTAGATAGTTTCGCAAAAAAAATTATTCTTTACTGTTTGAAAAGTCTTAGAAAAATTTTTGAAAATTTTTTTTGAAAAGACAATTTTTTTTCAATAATGTTCACTTTTAGTACGTAAAAAAACTTTCTTAGACAATTTTTAATGACGTTAGTTCCAAACTAAAAGAATTAGATAGTTTCGCCAAAAAAAAATTGTTTTTCACTGTATGAAATGTCTTAAAAAATTTTTGGAACATTTTTTTGAAAAGACAATTTTTTTTCAACAATGTTCACTTTTAGTACGTAAAAAAACTTTCTTTGACAATTTTTAATGACGTTAGTTCCAAACTAAAAGAATTAAATTGTTTCGCAAAAAAAAATTATTTTTCACTGTATGAAATGTCTTGGAAAAAATTTTTTGAAAAGACAATTTTTTTTCAATAATGTTCAATTTTAGTACGTAAAAAAACTTTCTTAGACAATTTTTAATAACGTTAGTTCCAAACTAAAAGAATTAGATAGTTTCGCAAAAAAAAAATGTTTTTCACTGTATGAAATGTCTTATAAAAATTTTTGAAAATGTTTTTTGAAAAGATAATTTATTTTCAATAATGTTCACTTTTAGTACGTAAAAAAACTTTCTTAGACAATTTTTAATGACGTTAGTTCCAAACTAAAAGAATTAGATAGTTTCGCAAAAAAAGTTATTTTTCACTGTATGAAATGTCTTGGAAAAATTTTTTTAAAAAGATAATTTTTTTTCAATAATGTTCATTTTTAGTACGTAAAAAAACTTTCTTAGACAATTTTTAATGACGTTAGTTCCAAACTAAAAGAATTAAATAGTTTCGCAAAAAAAAAATTATTTTTCACTGTATGAAATGTCTTAAAAAAATTTTGAAACATTTTTTTGAAAAGACAATTTTTTTTCAATAATGTTCACTTTTAGTACGTAAAAATACTTTCTTAGACAATTTTTAATGACGTTAGTTCCAAACTAAAAGAATTAGATAGTTTCGCAAAAAAAAATTGTTTTTCACTGTATGAAATGTCTTGGAAAAAATTTTTTGAAAAGACAATTTTTTTTCAATATTGTCCATTTTTAGTACGTAAAAAAACTTTCTTAGACAATTTTTAATGACGTTAGTTCCAAACTAAGAAAATTAGATAGTTTCGCAAAAACAAATTATTTTTCACTGCATGAAATGTCTTAGAAAAATTTTTGAAAAAGTTTTTTGAAAAGATAATTTATTTTCAATAATGTTCACTTTTAGTACGTAAAAAAACTTTCTTAGACAATTTTTAATGACGTTAGTTCCAAACCAAAAGAATTAGATAGTTTCGCAAAAAAAGTTATTTTTCACTGTATGAAATGTCTTGGAAAAATTTTTTAAAAAGATAATTTTTTTTCAATAATGTTCATTTTTAGTACGTAAAAAAACTTTCTTAGACAATTTTTAATGACGTTAGTTCCAAACTAAAAGAATTAAATAGTTTCGCAAAAAAAAAATTATTTTTCACTGTATGAAATGTCTTAAAAAAATTTTGAAACATTTTTTTGAAAAGACAATTTTTTTTCAATAATGTTCACTTTTAGTACGTAAAAATACTTTCTTAGACAATTTTTAATGATGTTAGTTCCAAACTAAAAGAATTAGATAGTTTCGCAAAAAAAAATTGTTTTTCACTGTATAAAATGTCTTGGAAAAAATTTTTTGAAAAGACAATTTTTTTTCAATATTGTCCATTTTTAGTACGTAAAAAAACTTTCTTAGACAATTTTTAATGACGTTAGTTCCAAACTAAGAAAATTAGATAGTTTCGCAAAAAAAAATTATTTTTCACTGCATGAAATGTCTTAGAAAAATTTTTGAAAATGTTTTTTGAAAAGACAATTTTCTTTCAATAATGTTCACTTTTATAACGTAAAAAAACTTTCTTACACAATTTTTAATGACGTTACTTCCAAACTAAAAGAATTAGATAGTTTCGCAAAAAAAAATTATTTTTCATTGTATGAAATGTCTTGGAAAAAATTTTTTGAAAAGACAATTTTTTTTCAATATTGTCCATTTTTAGTACGTAAAAAAACTTTCTTAGACAATTTTTAATGACGTTAGTTCCAAAATAAACGAACTAAATAGTTTCGCAAATAAAAAATTATTTTTCACTGTATGAAATGTCTTAGAAATATTTTGAAACATTTTTTTGAAAAGAAAATTTTTTTTCAACAATGTTCACTTTTAGTACGTAAATAAACTTTCTTAGACAATTTTTAATGACGTTAGTTCCAAACTAAAAGAATTAGATAGTTTCGCAAAAAAAAATTATTTTCACTGAATGAAATGTCTTGGAAAAAATTTTTTGAAAAGACAATTTTTTTTCAATATTGTCCATTTTTAGTACGTAAAAAAACTTTCTTAGACAATTTTTAATGACGTTAGTTCAAACTAAAACAATTAGATAGTTTCGCAAAAAAAAATTATTCTTTACTGTTTGAAAAGTCTTAGAAAAATTTTTGAAAATTTTTTTTGAAAAGACAATTTTTTTTCAATAATGTTCACTTTTAGTACGTAAAAAAACTTTCTTAGACAATTTTTAATGACGTTAGTTCCAAACTAAAAGAATTAGATAGTTTCGCAAAAAAAAAATTGTTTTTCACTGTATGAAATGTCTTAAAAAATTTTTGGAACATTTTTTTGAAAAGACAATTTTTTTTCAACAATGTTCACTTTTAGTACGTAAAAAAGCTTTCTTTGACAATTTTTAATGACGTTAGTTCCAAACTAAAAGAATTAGATTGTTTCGCAAAAAAAAATTATTTTTCACTGTATGAAATGTCTTGGAAAAAATTTTTTGAAAAGACAATTTTTTTTCAATAATGTTCAATTTTAGTACGTAAAAAAACTTTCTTAGACAATTTTTAATAACGTTAGTTCCAAACTAAAAGAATTAGATAGTTTCGCAAAAAAAAAATGTTTTTCACTGTATGAAATGTCTTATAAAAATTTTTGAAAATGTTTTTTGAAAAGATAATTTTTTTTCAATAATGTTCACTTTTAGTACGTAAAAAAACTTTCTTAGACAATTTTTAATGACGTTAGTTCCAAACTAAAAGAATTAGATAGTTTCGCAAAAAAAATTATTTTTCACTGTATGAAATGTCTTGGAAAAATTTTTTTAAAAAGATAATTTTTTTTCAATAATGTTCATTTTTAGTACGTAAAAAAACTTTCTTAGACAATTTTTAATGACGTTAGTTCCAAACTAAAAGAATTAGATAGTTTCGCAAAAAAAAAATTATTTTTCACTGTATGAAATGTCTTAAAAAAATTTTGAAACATTTTTTTGAAAAGACAATTTTTTTTCAATAATGTTCACTTTTAGTACGTAAAAAAACTTTCTTAGACAATTTTTAATGACGTTAGTTCCAAACTAAAAGAATTAGATAGTTTCGCAAAAAAAAATTATTTTTCACTGTATGAAATGTCTTGGAAAAAATTTTTTAAAAAGACATTTTTTTTTCAATATTGTCCATTTTTAGTACGTAAAAAAACTTTCTTAGACAATTTTTAATGACGTTGATTCAAACTAAAAGAATTAGATAGTTTCGCAAAAAGAAATTATTTTTCACTGTATGAAATGTCTTGGAAAAACGTTTTTATAAAGACAATTTTTTTTCAATAATGTTCATTTTTAGTACGTAAAAAAACTTTCTTAGACAATTTTTAATGACGTTAGTTCCAAACTAAAAGAATTAGATAGTTTCGCAAAAAAAAATTATTTTTCACTGTATGAAATGTCTTAGAAAAATTTTTGAAAAGTTTTTTTGAAAAGACAATTTTTTTCAATAATGTTTACTTTTAGTACGTAAAAAAACTTTCTTAGACAATTTTTAATGACGTTAGTTCCAAACTAAAAGAATTAGATAGTTTCGCAAAAAAAAATTATTTTTCACTGTATGAAATGTCTTGGAAAAAATTTTTTGAAAAGACAATTTTTTTTCAATAATGTTCAATTTTAGTACGTGAAAAAACTTTCTTAGACAATTTTTAATGACGTTAGTTCCAAACTAAAAGAATTAGATAGTTTCGCAAAAAAAAAATGTTTTTCACTGTATGAAATGTCTTATAAAAATTTTTGAAAATGTTTTTTGAAAAGATAATTTTTTTTTAATAATGTTCACTTTTAGTACGTAAAAAAACTTTCTTAGACAATTTTTAATGACGTTGATTCAAACTAAAAGAATTAGATAGTTTCGCAAAAAAAATTTATTTTTCACTGTATGAAATGTCTTGGAAAAACTTTTTTATAAAGACAATTTTTTTTCAATAATGTTCATTTTTAGTACGTAAAAAAACTTTCTTAGACAATTTTTAATGACGTTAGTTCCAAACTAAAAGAATTAGATAGTTTCGCAAAAAAAAATTATTTTTCACTGTATGAAATGTCTTAGAAAAATTTTTGAAAAGTTTTTTTGAAAAGACAATTTTTTTCAATAATGTTTACTTTTAGTACGTAAAAAAACTTTCTTAGACAATTTTTAATGACGTTAGTTCCAAACTAAAAGAATTAGATAGTTTCGCAAAAAAAAATTGTTTTTCACTGTATGATATGTCTTGGAAAAAATTTTTTGAAAAGACAATTTTTTTTCAATATTGTCCATTTTTAGTACGTAAAAAAACTTTCTTAGACAATTTTTAATGACGTTAGTTCCAAACTAAAAAAATTAGATAGTTTCGCAAAAAAAAATTATTTTTCACTGCATGAAATGTCTTAGAAAAATTTTTGAAAAAGTTTTTTGAAAAGACAATTTTCTTTCAATAATGTTCACTTTTATAACGTAAAAAAACTTTCTTACACAATTTTTAATGACGTTACTTCCAAACTAAAAGAATTAGATAGTTTCGCAAAAAAAAATTATTTTTCACTGTATGAAATGTCTTGGAAAAAATTTTTTGAAAAGACAATTTTTTTTCAATATTGTCCATTTTTAGTACGTAAAAAAACTTTCTTAGACAATTTTTAATGACGTTAGTTCCAAACTAAACGAACTAAATAGTTTCGCAAATAAAAAATTATTTTTCACTGTATGAAATGTCTTAGAAATATTTTGAAACATTTTTTTGAAAAGAAAATTTTTTTTCAACAATGTTCACTTTTAGTACGTAAATAAACTTTCTTAGACAATTTTTAATGACGTTAGTTCCAAACAAAAAGAATTAGATAGTTTCGCAAAAAAAAATTATTTTCACTGAATGAAATGTCTTGGAAAAAATTTTTTGAAAAGACAATTTTTTTTCAATATTGTCCATTTTTAGTACGTAAAAAAACTTTCTTAGACAATTTTTAATGACATTAGTTCAAACTAAAAGAATTAGATAGTTTCGCAAAAAAAATTATTCTTTACTGTTTGAAAAGTCTTAGAAAAATTTTTGAAAATTTTTTTTGAAAAGACAATTTTTTTTCAATAATGTTCACTTTTAGTACGTAAAAAAACTTTCTTAGACAATTTTTAATGACGTTAGTTCCAAACTAAAAGAATTAGATAGTTTCGCCAAAAAAAAATTGTTTTTCACTGTATGAAATGTCTTAAAAAATTTTTGGAACATTTTTTTGAAAAGACAATTTTTTTTCAACAATGTTCACTTTTAGTACGTAAAAAAACTTTCTTTGACAATTTTTAATGACGTTAGTTCCCAACTAAAAGAATTAAATTGTTTCGCAAAAAAAAATTATTTTTCACTGTATGAAATGTCTTGGAAAAAATTTTTTGAAAAGACAATTTTTTTTCAATAATGTTCAATTTTAGTACGTAAAAAAACTTTCTTAGACAATTTTTAATAACGTTAGTTCCAAACTAAAAGAATTAGATAGTTTCGCAAAAAAAAAATGTTTTTCACTGTATGAAATGTCTTATAAAAATTTTTGAAAATGTTTTTTGAAAAGATAATTTATTTTCAATAATGTTCACTTTTAGTACGTAAAAAAACTTTCTTAGACAATTTTTAATGACGTTAGTTCCAAACTAAAAGAATTAGATAGTTTCGCAAAAAAAGTTATTTTTCACTGTATGAAATGTCTTGGAAAAATTTTTTTAAAAAGATAATTTTTTTTCAATAATGTTCATTTTTAGTACGTAAAAAAACTTTCTTAGACAATTTTTAATGACGTTAGTTCCAAACTAAAAGAATTAAATAGTTTCGCAAAAAAAAAATTATTTTTCACTGTATGAAATGTCTTAAAAAAATTTTGAAACATTTTTTTGAAAAGACAATTTTTTTTCAATAATGTTCACTTTTAGTACGTAAA
Organism: Aplidium turbinatum; assembly: GCF_918807975.1. Taxonomy (NCBI): domain Eukaryota; kingdom Metazoa; phylum Chordata; class Ascidiacea; order Aplousobranchia; family Polyclinidae; genus Aplidium; species Aplidium turbinatum. Next base: position 35,221,994 of record NC_137477.1, read on the forward strand.
AATACTTTCTTAGACAATTTTTAATGACGTTAGTTCCAAACTAAAAAAATTAGATAGTTTCGCAAAAAAAAATTATTTTTCACTGCATGAAATGTCTTAGAAAAATTTTTGAAAAAGTTTTTTGAAAAGACAATTTTCTTTCAATAATGTTCACTTTTATAACGTAAAAAAACTTTCTTACACAATTTTTAATGACGTTACTTCCAAACTAAAAGAATTAGATAGTTTCGCAAAAACAAATTATTTTTCACTGCATGAAATGTCTTGGAAAAAATTTTTTGAAAAGACAATTTTTTTTCAATATTGTCCATTTTTAGTACGTAAAAAAACTTTCTTAGACAATTTTTAATGACGTTAGTTCCAAACTAAACGAACTAAATAGTTTCGCAAATAAAAAATTATTTTTCACTGTATGAAATGTCTTAGAAATATTTTGAAACATTTTTTTGAAAAGAAAATTTTTTTTCAACAATGTTCACTTTTAGTACGTAAATAAACTTTCTTAGACAATTTTTAATGACGTTAGTTCCAAACTAAAAGAATTAGATAGTTTCGCAAAAAAAAATTATTTTCACTGAATGAAATGTCTTGGAAAAAATTTTTTGAAAAGACAATTTTTTTTCAATATTGTCCATTTTTAGTACGTAAAAAAACTTTCTTAGACAATTTTTAATGACGTTAGTTCAAACTAAAAGAATTAGATAGTTTCGCAAAAAAAATTATTCTTTACTGTTTGAAAAGTCTTAGAAAAATTTTTGAAAATTTTTTTTGAAAAGACAATTTTTTTTCAATAATGTTCACTTTTAGTACGTAAAAAAACTTTCTTAGACAATTTTTAATGACGTTAGTTCCAAACTAAAAGAATTAGATAGTTTCGCCTAAAAAAAATTGTTTTTCACTGTATGAAATGTCTTAAAAAATTTTTGGAACATTTTTTTGAAAAGACAATTTTTTTTCAACAATGTTCACTTTTAGTACGTAAAAAAACTTTCTTTGACAATTTTTAATGACGTTAGTTCCAAACTAAAAGAATTAAATTGTTTCGCAAAAAAAAATTATTTTTCACTGTATGAAATGTCTTGGAAAAAATTTTTTGAAAAGACAATTTTTTTTCAATAATGTTCAATTTTAGTACGTAAAAAAACTTTCTTAGACAATTTTTAATAACGTTAGTTCCAAACTAAAAGAATTAGATAGTTTCGCAAAAAAAAAATGTTTTTCACTGTATGAAATGTCTTATAAAAATTTTTGAAAATGTTTTTTGAAAAGATAATTTATTTTCAATAATGTTCACTTTTAGTACGTAAAAAAACTTTCTTAGACAATTTTTAATGACGTTAGTTCCAAACTAAAAGAATTAGATAGTTTCGCAAAAAAAATTATTTTTCACTGTATGAAATGTCTTGGAAAAATTTTTTTAAAAAGATAATTTTTTTTCAATAATGTTCATTTTTAGTACGTAAAAAAACTTTCTTAGACAATTTTTAATGACGTTAGTTCCAAACTAAAAGAATTAAATAGTTTCGCAAAAAAAAAATTATTTTTCACTGTATGAAATGTCTTAAAAAAATTTTGAAACATTTTTTTGAAAAGACAATTTTTTTTCAATAATGTTCACTTTTAGTACGTAAAAATACTTTCTTAGACAATTTTTAATGACGTTAGTTCCAAACTAAAAGAATTAGATAGTTTCGCAAAAAAAAATTGTTTTTCACTGTATGAAATGTCTTGGAAAAAATTTTTTGAAAAGACAATTTTTTTTCAATATTGTCCATTTTTAGTACGTAAAAAAACTTTCTTAGACAATTTTTAATGACGTTAGTTCCAAACTAAGAAAATTAGATAGTTTCGCAAAAACAAATTATTTTTCACTGCATGAAATGTCTTAGAAAAATTTTTGAAAAAGTTTTTTGAAAAGATAATTTATTTTCAATAATGTTCACTTTTAGTACGTAAAAAAACTTTCTTAGACAATTTTTAATGACGTTAGTTCCAAACCAAAAGAATTAGATAGTTTCGCAAAAAAAGTTATTTTTCACTGTATGAAATGTCTTGGAAAAATTTTTTTAAAAAGATAATTTTTTTTCAATAATGTTCATTTTTAGTACGTAAAAAAACTTTCTTAGACAATTTTTAATGACGTTAGTTCCAAACTAAAAGAATTAAATAGTTTCGCAAAAAAAAAATTATTTTTCACTGTATGAAATGTCTTAAAAAAATTTTGAAACATTTTTTTGAAAAGACAATTTTTTTTCAATAATGTTCACTTTTAGTACGTAAAAATACTTTCTTAGACAATTTTTAATGACGTTAGTTCCAAACTAAAAGAATTAGATAGTTTCGCAAAAAAAAATTGTTTTTCACTGTATGAAATGTCTTGGAAAAAATTTTTTGAAAAGACAATTTTTTTTCAATATTGTCCATTTTTAGTACGTAAAAAAACTTTCTTAGACAATTTTTAATGACGTTAGTTCCAAACTAAGAAAATTAGATAGTTTCGCAAAAAAAAATTATTTTTCACTGCATGAAATGTCTTAGAAAAATTTTTGAAAATGTTTTTTGAAAAGACAATTTTCTTTCAATAATGTTCACTTTTATAACGTAAAAAAACTTTCTTACACAATTTTTAATGACGTTACTTCCAAACTAAAAGAATTAGATAGTTTCGCAAAAAAAAATTATTTTTCATTGTATGAAATGTCTTGGAAAAAATTTTTTGAAAAGACAATTTTTTTTCAATATTGTCCATTTTTAGTACGTAAAAAAACTTTCTTAGACAATTTTTAATGACGTTAGTTCCAAAATAAACGAACTAAATAGTTTCGCAAATAAAAAATTATTTTTCACTGTATGAAATGTCTTAGAAATATTTTGAAACATTTTTTTGAAAAGAAAATTTTTTTTCAACAATGTTCACTTTTAGTACGTAAATAAACTTTCTTAGACAATTTTTAATGACGTTAGTTCCAAACTAAAAGAATTAGATAGTTTCGCAAAAAAAAATTATTTTCACTGAATGAAATGTCTTGGAAAAAATTTTTTGAAAAGACAATTTTTTTTCAATATTGTCCATTTTTAGTACGTAAAAAAACTTTCTTAGACAATTTTTAATGACGTTAGTTCAAACTAAAAGAATTAGATAGTTTCGCAAAAAAAAATTATTCTTTACTGTTTGAAAAGTCTTAGAAAAATTTTTGAAAATTTTTTTTGAAAAGACAATTTTTTTTCAATAATGTTCACTTTTAGTACGTAAAAAAACTTTCTTAGACAATTTTTAATGACGTTAGTTCCAAACTAAAAGAATTAGATAGTTTCGCAAAAAAAAAATTGTTTTTCACTGTATGAAATGTCTTAAAAAATTTTTGGAACATTTTTTTGAAAAGACAATTTTTTTTCAACAATGTTCACTTTTAGTACGTAAAAAAACTTTCTTTGACAATTTTTAATGACGTTAGTTCCAAACTAAAAGAATTAGATTGTTTCGCAAAAAAAAATTATTTTTCACTGTATGAAATGTCTTGGAAAAAATTTTTTGAAAAGACAATTTTTTTTCAATAATGTTCAATTTTAGTACGTAAAAAAACTTTCTTAGACAATTTTTAATAACGTTAGTTCCAAACTAAAAGAATTAGATAGTTTCGCAAAAAAAAAATGTTTTTCACTGTATGAAATGTCTTATAAAAATTTTTGAAAATGTTTTTTGAAAAGATAATTTTTTTTCAATAATGTTCACTTTTAGTACGTAAAAAAACTTTCTTAGACAATTTTTAATGACGTTAGTTCCAAACTAAAAGAATTAGATAGTTTCGCAAAAAAAATTATTTTTCACTGTATGAAATGTCTTGGAAAAATTTTTTTAAAAAGATAATTTTTTTTCAATAATGTTCATTTTTAGTACGTAAAAAAACTTTCTTAGACAATTTTTAATGACGTTAGTTCCAAACTAAAAGAATTAGATAGTTTCGCAAAAAAAAAATTATTTTTCACTGTATGAAATGTCTTAAAAAAATTTTGAAACATTTTTTTGAAAAGACAATTTTTTTTCAATAATGTTCACTTTTAGTACGTAAAAAAACTTTCTTAGACAATTTTTAATGACGTTAGTTCCAAACTAAAAGAATTAGATAGTTTCGCAAAAAAAAATTATTTTTCACTGTATGAAATGTCTTGGAAAAAATTTTTTAAAAAGACATTTTTTTTTCAATATTGTCCATTTTTAGTACGTAAAAAAACTTTCTTAGACAATTTTTAATGACGTTGATTCAAACTAAAAGAATTAGATAGTTTCGCAAAAAAAAATTATTTTTCACTGTATGAAATGTCTTGGAAAAACGTTTTTATAAAGACAATTTTTTTTCAATAATGTTCATTTTTAGTACGTAAAAAAACTTTCTTAGACAATTTTTAATGACGTTAGTTCCAAACTAAAAGAATTAGATAGTTTCGCAAAAAAAAATTATTTTTCACTGTATGAAATGTCTTAGAAAAATTTTTGAAAAGTTTTTTTGAAAAGACAATTTTTTTCAATAATGTTTACTTTTAGTACGTAAAAAAACTTTCTTAGACAATTTTTAATGACGTTAGTTCCAAACTAAAAGAATTAGATAGTTTCGCAAAAAAAAATTATTTTTCACTGTATGAAATGTCTTGGAAAAAATTTTTTGAAAAGACAATTTTTTTTCAATAATGTTCAATTTTAGTACGTGAAAAAACTTTCTTAGACAATTTTTAATGACGTTAGTTCCAAACTAAAAGAATTAGATAGTTTCGCAAAAAAAAAATGTTTTTCACTGTATGAAATGTCTTATAAAAATTTTTGAAAATGTTTTTTGAAAAGATAATTTTTTTTTAATAATGTTCACTTTTAGTACGTAAAAAAACTTTCTTAGACAATTTTTAATGACGTTGATTCAAACTAAAAGAATTAGATAGTTTCGCAAAAAAAATTTATTTTTCACTGTATGAAATGTCTTGGAAAAACTTTTTTATAAAGACAATTTTTTTTCAATAATGTTCATTTTTAGTACGTAAAAAAACTTTCTTAGACAATTTTTAATGACGTTAGTTCCAAACTAAAAGAATTAGATAGTTTCGCAAAAAAAAATTATTTTTCACTGTATGAAATGTCTTAGAAAAATTTTTGAAAAGTTTTTTTGAAAAGACAATTTTTTTCAATAATGTTTACTTTTAGTACGTAAAAAAACTTTCTTAGACAATTTTTAATGACGTTAGTTCCAAACTAAAAGAATTAGATAGTTTCGCAAAAAAAAATTGTTTTTCACTGTATGAAATGTCTTGGAAAAAATTTTTTGAAAAGACAATTTTTTTTCAATAATGTTCAATTTTAGTACGTAAAAAAACTTTCTTAGACAATTTTTAATGACGTTAGTTCCAAACTAAAAGAATTAGATAGTTTCGCAAAAAAAATTATTTTTCACTGTATGAAATGTCTTGGAAAAGTTTTTTTAAAAAGATAATTTTTTTTCAATAATGTTCATTTTTAGTACGTAAAAAAACTTTCTTAGACAATTTTTAATGACGTTAGTTCCAAACTAAAAGAATTAGATAGTTTCGCAAAAAAAAATTATTTTTCACTGTATGAAATGTCTTGGAAAAAATTTTTTAAAAAGACATTTTTTTTTCAATATTGTCCATTTTTAGTACGTAAAAAAACTTTCTTAGACAATTTTTAATGACGTTGATTCAAACTAAAAGAATTAGATAGTTTCGCAAAAAAAAATTATTTTTCACTGTATGAAATGTCTTGGAAAAACGTTTTTATAAAGACAATTTTTTTTCAATAATGTTCATTTTTAGTACGTAAAAAAACTTTCTTAGACAATTTTTAATGACGTTAGTTCCAAACTAAAAGAATTAGATAGTTTCGCAAAAAAAAATTATTTTTCACTGTATGAAATGTCTTAGAAAAATTTTTGAAAAGTTTTTTTGAAAAGACAATTTTTTTCAATAATGTTTACTTTTAGTACGTAAAAAAACTTTCTTAGACAATTTTTAATGACGTTAGTTCCAAACTAAAAGAATTAGATAGTTTCGCAAAAAAAAATTATTTTTCACTGTATGAAATGTCTTGGAAAAAATTTTTTGAAAAGACAATTTTTTTTCAATAATGTTCAATTTTAGTACGTGAAAAAACTTTCTTAGACAATTTTTAATGACGTTAGTTCCAAACTAAAAGAATTAGATAGTTTCGCAAAAAAAAAATGTTTTTCACTGTATGAAATGTCTTATAAAAATTTTTGAAAATGTTTTTTGAAAAGATAATTTTTTTTTAATAATGTTAACTTTTAGTACGTAAAAAAACTTTCTTAGACAATTTTTAATGACGTTGATTCAAACTAAAAGAATTAGATAGTTTCGCAAAAAAAATTTATTTTTCACTGTATGAAATGTCTTGGAAAAACTTTTTTATAAAGACAATTTTTTTTCAATAATGTTCATTTTTAGTACGTAAAAAAACTTTCTTAGACAATTTTTAATGACGTTAGTTCCAAACTAAAAGAATTAGATAGTTTCGCAAAAAAAAATTATTTTTCACTGTATGAAATGTCTTAGAAAAATTTTTGAAAAGTTTTTTTGAAAAGACAATTTTTTTCAATAATGTTTACTTTTAGTACGTAAAAAAACTTTCTTAGACAATTTTTAATGACGTTAGTTCCAAACTAAAAGAATTAGATAGTTTCGCAAAAAAAAATTGTTTTTCACTGTATGAAATGTCTTGGAAAAAATTTTTTGAAAAGACAATTTTTTTTCAATAATGTTCAATTTTAGTACGTAAAAAAACTTTCTTAGACAATTTTTAATGACGTTAGTTCCAAACTAAAAGAATTAGATAGTTTCGCAAAAAAAATTATTTTTCACTGTATGAAATGTCTTGGAAAAGTTTTTTTAAAAAGATAATTTTTTTTCAATAATGTTCATTTTTAGTACGTAAAAAAACTTTCTTAGACAATTTTTAATGACGTTAGTTCCAAACTAAAAGAATTAGATAGTTTCGCAAAAAAAAAATTATTTTTCACTGTATGAAATGTCTTAAAAAAATTTTGAAACATTTTTTTGAAAAGACAATTTTTTTTCAATAATGTTCACTTTTAGTACGTAAAAATACTTTCTTAGACAATTTTTAATGACGTTAGTTCCAAACTAAAAGAATTAGATAGTTTCGCAAAAAAAAATTGTTTTTCACTGTATGAAATGTCTTGGAAAAAATTTTTTGAAAAGACAATTTTTTTTCAATATTGTCCATTTTTAGTACGTAAAAAAACTTTCTTAGACAATTTTTAATGACGTTAGTTCCAAACTAAGAAAATTAGATAGTTTCGCAAAAAAAAATTATTTTTCACTGCATGAAATGTCTTAGAAAAATTTTTGAAAAAGTTTTTTGAAAAGACAATTTTCTTTCAATAATGTTCACTTTTAGTACGTAAAAAAACTTTCTTAGACAATTTTTAATGACGTTACTTCCAAACTAAAAGAATTAGATAGTTTCGCAAAAAAAAATTATTTTTCACAGTATGAAATGTCTTGGAAAAAATTTTTTGAAAAGACAATTTTTTTTCAATATTGTCCATTTTTAGTACGTAAAAAAACTTTCTTAGACAATTTTTAATGACGTTAGTTCCAAACTAAAAGAATTAGATAGTTTCGCAAAAAAAAATTATTTTTCACTGTATGAAATGTCTTAGAAAATTTCTTGAAAAGTTTTTTTGGAAAGATAATTTTTTATCAATAATGTTCACTTTTAGTACGTAAAAAAACTTTCTTAGACACTTTTTAATGACGTTAGTTCCAAACTAAAAGAATTAGATAGTTTCGCAAAAAAAATTTATTTTTCACTGTATGAAATGTCTTAGAATAATTTTTGAAAAAGTTTTTTGAAAAGACAATTTTTTTTCAATAATGTTCACTTTTAGTACGTAAAAAAACTTTCTTAGACAATTTTTAATGACGTTAGTTCCAAACTAAAAGAATTAGATAGTTTCGCAAAGAAAAATTATTTTTCACTGTATGAAATGTCTTGGAAAAAATTTTTTAAAAAGACATTTTTTTTTCAATATTGTCCATTTTTAGTACGTAAAAAAACTTTCTTAGACAATTTTTAATGACGTTGATTCAAACTAAAAGAATTAGATAGTTTCGCAAAAAAAAATTATTTTTCACAGTATGAAATGTCTTGGAAAAACTTTTTTATAAAGACAATTTTTTTTCAATAATGTTCATTTTTAGTACGTAAAAAAACTTTCTTAGACAATTTTTAATGACGTTAGTTCCAAACTAAAAGAATTAGATAGTTTCGCAAAAAAAAATTATTTTTCACTATGTGAAATGTCTTAGAAAAATTTTTGAAAAGTTTTTTTGAAAAGACAATTTTTTTCAATAATGTTTACTTTTAGTACGTAAAAAAACTTTCTTAGACAATTTTTAATGACGTTAGTTCCAAACTAAAAGAATTAGATAGTTTCGCAAAAAAAAATTATTTTCCACTGTATGAAATGTCTTGGAAAAAATTTTTTGAAAAGACAATTTTTTTTCAATATTGTCCATTTTTAGTACGTAAAAAAACTTTCTTAGACAATTTTTAATGACGTTAGTTCCAAACTAAAAGAATTAGATAGTTTCGCAAAAAAAAAATTATTTTTCACTGTATGAAATGTCTTGGAAAAAATTTTTTGAAAAGACAATTTTATTTCAATAAAGTTCATTTTTAATACATAAAAAAAGTTTCTTAGACAACTTTTAATGACGTTAGTTCCAAACTAAAAGAATTAGATAGTTTCGCAAAAAAAATTATTTTTCACTGTATGAAATGTCTTGGAAAAATTTTTTTAAAAAGATAATTTTTTTTCAATAATGTTCATTCTTAGTACGTAAAAAAACTTTCTTAGACAATTTTTAATGACGTTAGTTCCAAACTAAAAGAATTAGATAGTTTCGCAAAAAAAAAATTATTTTCCACTGTATGAAATGTCTTAAAAAAATTTTGAAACATTTTTTTGAAAAGACAATTTTTTTTCAATAATGTTCACTTTTACTACGTAAAAACACTTTCTTAGACAATTTTTAATGACGTTAGTTCCAAACTAAAAGAATTAGATAGTTTCGCAAAAAAAAATTATTTTTCACTGTATGAAATGTCTTGGAAAAAATTTTTTGAAAAGACAATTTTTTTACAATAAAGTTCATTTTTAGTACATAAAAAAACTTTCTTAGACAATTTTTAATGACGTTAGTTCCAAACTAAAAGAATTAGATAGTTTCGCAAAAAAAATTATTTTTCACTGTATGAAATGTCTTAGAAAAATTTTTTTAAAAAGACAATTTTTTTTCAGTAATGTTCATTTTTAGTACGTAAAAAAAGTTTCTTAGACACTTTTTAATGACGTTAGTTCCAAACTAAAAGAATTAGATAGTTTCGCAAAAACAAATTATTTTTCACTGTATGAAATGTCTTAGAAAATTTTTTGAAAAATTTTTTTGGAAAGACAATTTTTTATCAATAATGTTCACTTTTAGTACGTAAAAAAACTTTCTTAGACAATTTTTAATGACGTTAGTTCCAAACTAAAAGAATTAGATAGTTTCGCAAAAAAAATTTATTTTTCACTGTATGAAATGTCTTAAGAAAATTTTTGAAAAAGTTTTTTGAAAAGACAATTTTTTTTCAATAATGTTCACTTTTAGTACGTAAAAATACTTTCTTAGACAATTTTTAATGACGTTAGTTTCAAACAAAAATAATTGGAAAGCTTCGGAATAAATTTTGTTTTCACTGTTTGAAATGACAATGTAATGTCTTGAAAAAATTTTTGAAAAAGATTTTCGAAAAAATTTTTTTTCTTGATAATCGAAACTTTTTGTGTAGGATAAAATATCTTAGGCCATTTACAATAACTTTAGTCAAAAAAAATAATTAGAGTGTGACTTTAACTTAAAATATACGCTATCTCCTTAAATAAAGCAGCTGCACAGCTCTCAATGCAGGTATAAGCAATTCAATGAACTTTTGTTCATTGACAACTTTTTAACTTTAAACCAAGTTTTAGCGGTGCTAACACGTTTTGGAATAATAAAACAATATTACTGAACATCAAAATAAACTTTTGCAGTATGAAGGAAATTTTGAAAAATTTTCGTGTAAGTCGTCAGTTCGTGTAAGTCGTCACTTTTTCTGTTTCTCCTGGGGTGACGTTATCCAAGTTCTACTGTAGCTTTAGTGGTGCTAACATGTTTTGGAATGATAAAACAATATTACTGAACATCAAAATAAACTTTTGAAGTATGAAAAGAACTTTGAAAAATTTTTAAAAAAATTCTTGTTCAATGTGTGCATTTTGCAATAAAATGTCTCAGGAAAATTTTTCAGTGGTTTCCACATGACTGGCTGCCATTATTATTGAACATAAAAAAAAACTTTAATGTGTGCATTTTGCAATGAAATATCTCAGGAAAATTTTTCAGTGGTTTCCACATGACTGGCTGCCATTATTAATGAACATAAAAAAAAACTTTAATGTGTGCAATTTGCAATGAAATGTCTCAGGAAAATTTTTCAGTGGTTTCCACATGACTGGCTGCCATTATTAATGAACATAAAAAATAACTTTAATGTGTGCAATTTGCAATGAAATGTCTCAGGAAATCTTTTCAGTGGTTTCCACATGACTGGCTGCCATTATTAATGAACATAAAAAAAAACTTTAATGTGTGCAATTTGCAATGAAATATCTCAGGAAAATTTTTCAGTGGTTTCCACATGACTGGCTGCCATTATTTATGAACATAAAAAAAAACTTTAATGTGTGCAATTTGCAATGAAATGTCTCAGGGAAATTTTTCAGTGGTTTCCACATGACTGGCTGCCATTATTAATGAACATAAAAAAAAACTTTAATGTGTGCAATTTGCAATGAAATGTCTCAGCAAAATTTTTCAGTGGTTTCCACATGACTGGCTGCCATTATTAATGAACATTAAAGAAAATTCAATGTGTGCATTTTGCAATAAAATGTCTCAGGAAAATTTTTTAGTGGTTTCCACATGACTGGCACCCTATTATTAATGAACAAAAAAAATTATTTTGCACTATATGGAATGTCTTACAAAAATTTTTGAAAATTTTTTTTGAAAAGACATTTTTTTTTAATAATGTTCACTTTTAGTACGTAAAACAACTTTCTTAGACAATTTTTAATGACATTAGTTTCAAACAAAAAGAATTGGAAAGCTTCGGAGAAAAATTTTTTTTCACTGTTTGAAATGACCATGTAATGTCTTGGTAAAATTTTTGAAAAAGATTTTCGAAAAAAATTTTTTTTCTTGATAATCGAAACTTTTTTTGTAGGATAAAACATCTTAGGCCATTTACAATAACTTTAGTCAAAAAAAATAATTAGAGTGTGACTTTAACTTAAAATATACGCTATCTCCTTAAATAAAACAGCTGCACAGCTCTCAATGCAGGTATAACCAATTCAATGAACTTTTGTTCATTGAATACTTTTTAACTTGAAACCAAGTTTTAGCGGTGCTAACACGTTTTGGAATGATAAAACATTATTACTGAACATAAAAATAAACTTTTGCAGTATGAAAAAAATTTTGAAAAATTTTGAAAAATATTCTTGTTCAATGTGTGCAATGAGTTATGAAATGTCTTATAAAAAATTTTGCAAACAATTTTTGATTTTTTCAATAATGTTCACATTCAGTACGTAAAACAACTTTCTTAGACAATTTTTAATGACGTTAGTTTCAAACAAAAAGAATTGGATAGTTTCGCAAAAAAAATTTATTTTTCACTGTGTGAAATGTCTTAGAAAAATTTTTGAAAATTTTTTTTGAAAACACAATTTTTTTCAATAATGTTCACTTTTTGTACGTAAAACAACTTTCTTAGACAATTTTTAATGACGTTAGTTTCAAACAAAAATAATTGGAAAGCTTCGGAATAAATTTTTTTTTCACTGTATGAAATGACAATGTAATGTCTTAAAAAAATTTTTGAAAAATATTTTCGAAAAAATTTTTTTTCTTGATAATCGAAACTTTTTGTGTAGGATAAAATATCTTAGGCTATTTACAATAACTTTAGTCAAAAAAAATAATTAGAGTGTGACTTTAACTTAAAATATACGCTATCTCCTTAAATAAAGCAGCTGCACAGCTCTCAATGCAGGTATAAGCAATTCAATGAACTTTTGTTCATTGACAACTTTTTAACTTTAAACAAAGTTTTAGCGGTGCTAACACGTTTTGGAATAATAAAACAATATTACTGAACATCAAAATAAACTTTTGCAGTATGAAGGAAATTTTGAAAAATTTTCGTGTAAGTCGTCAGTTCGTGTAAGTCGTCACTTTTTCTGTTTCTCCTGGGGTGACGTTATCCAAGTTCTACTGTAGCTTTAGTGGTGCTAACATGTTTTGGAATGATAAAACAATATTACTGAACATAAAAATAAACTTTTGAAGTATGAAAAGAACTTTGAAAAATTTTGAAAAAATTCTTGTTCAATGTGTGCATTTTGCAATGAAATGTCTCAGGAAAATTTTTCAGTGGTTTCCACATGACTGGCTACCATTATTAATGAACATAAAAAAAAAACTTTAATGTGTGCACTTTGCAATGAAATGTCTCAGGAAAATTTTTTAGTGGTTTCCACATGACTGGCACCCTATTATTAATGAACAAAAAAAATTATTTTGCACTGTATGGAATGTCTTAGAAAAATTTTTGAAAATTTTTTTTGAAAAGACAATTTTTTTTAATAATGTTCACTTTTAGTACGTAAAACAACTTTCTTAGACAATTTTTAATGACATTAGTTTCAAACAAAAAGAATCGAAACTTTTTTTGTAGGATAAAACATCTTAGGCCATTTACAATAACTTTAGTCAAAAAAAATAATTAGAGTGTGACTTTAACTTAAAATATACGCTATCTCCTTAAATAAAACAGCTGCACAGCTCTCAATGCAGGTATAACCAATTCAATGAACTTTTGTTCATTGAATACTTTTTAACTTAAAACCAAGTTTTAGCGGTGCTAACACGTTTTGGAATGATAAAACATTATTACTGAACATAAAAATAAACTTTTGCAGTATGAAAAAAATTTTGAAAAATTTTGTAAAGTATTCTTGTTCAATGTGTGCAATGAGTTATGAAATGTCTTATAAAAAATTTTGCAAACAATTTTTGATTTTTTCAATAATGTTCACATTTAGTACGTAAAACAACTTTCTTAGACAATTTTTAATGACGTTAGTTTCAAACAAAAAGAATTGGATAGTTTCGCAAAAAAATTTATTTTTCACTGTATGAAATAACTAAGAAAAATTTTTGAAAATTTTTTTTGAAAAGACAATTTTTTTCAATAATTGTCACTTTTAGTACGTAAAACAACTTTCTTAGACAATTTTTAATGACGTTAGTTTCAAACAAAAAGAATTGGAAAGCTTCGAAAAAAATTTTTTTTTTCACTGTATGAAATGACAATGTAATGTCTTGGAAAAATTTTGAAAAAGATTTTCGAAAAAAATTTTTTTTCTTGATAATCGAAATTTTTTGTGTAGGATAAAATATCTTAGGCCATTTACAATAACTTTAGTCAAAAAAAATAATTAGAGTGCGACTTTAACTTAAAATATACGCTATCTCCTTAAATAAAGCTGCTGCGCAGCTCTCAATGCAGGTATAAGCAATTCAAAGAACTTTTGGTAATTGACAACTTTTTAACTTGAAACTAAGTTTTAGTGGTGCTAACATGTTTTGGAATGATAAAACAATATTACTGAACATAAAAATAAACTTTTGCAGTAGGAAAAAAATTTTGAAAAACTTTGAAAAAAATTCTTGTTCAATGTGTGCAATGAGTTATAAAATGTCTTATAAAAAATTTTGCAAACAATTTTTGATTTTTTCAATAATGTTCACTTTTAGTACGTAAAACAACTTTCTTAGACAATTTTTTATGACGTTAGTTTCAAACAAAAAGAATTGGATACTTTAGCAAAAAAAAATTATTTTTCACTGTATGAAATGTCTTAGAAAAATTTTTGAAAATTTTTTTTGAAAACACAATTTTTTTCAATAATGTTCACTTTTTGTACGTAAAACAACTTTCTTAGACAATTTTTAATGACGTTAGTTTCAAACAAAAATAATTGGAAAGCTTCGGAATAAATTTTTTTTTCACTGTATGAAATGACAATGTAATGTCTTAAAAAAATTTTTGAAAAAGATTTTCGAAAAAGTTTTTTTTCTTGATAATCGAAACTTTTTGTGTAGGATAAAATATCTTAGGCCATTTACAATAACTTTAGTCAAAAAAAATAATTAGAGTGTGACTTTAACTTAAAATATACGCTATCTCCTTAAATAAAGCAGCTGCACAGCTCTCAATGCAGGTATAAGCAATTCAATGAACTTTTGTTCATTGACAACTTTTTAACTTTAAACCAAGTTTTAGCGGTGCTAACACGTTTTGGAATAATAAAACAATATTACTGAACATCAAAATAAACTTTTGCAGTATGAAGGAAATTTTGAAAAATTTTCGTGTAAGTCGTCAGTTCGTGTAAGTCGTCACTTTTTCTGTTTCTCCTGGGGTGACGTTATCCAAGTTCTACTGTAGCTTTAGTGGTGCTAACATGTTTTGGAATGATAAAACAATATTACTGAACATAAAAATAAACTTTTGAAGTATGAAAAGAACTTTGAAAAATTTTGAAAAAATTCTTGTTCAATGTGTGCATTTTGCAATAAAATGTCTCAGGAAAATTTTTCAGTGGTTTCCACATGACTGGCTACCATTATTAATGAACATAAAAAAAAAACTTTAATGTGTGCACTTTGCAATGAAATGTCTCAGGAAAATTTTTCAGTGGTTTCCACATGACTGGCTGCCGTTATTAATGAACATAAAAAAAAACTTTAATGTGTGCAATTTGCAATGAAATGTCTCAGGAAAATTTTTCAGTGGTTTCCACATGACTGGCTGCCATTATTAATGAACATAAAAAAAAACTTTAATGTGTGCAATTTGCAATGAAATGTCTCAGGAAAATTTTTCAGTGGTTTCCACATGACTGGCTGCCATTATTAATGAACATAAAAAATAACTTTAATGTGTGCAATTTGCAATGAAATGTCTCAGGAAATCTTTTCAGTGGTTTCCACATGACTGGCTGCCATTATTAATGAACATAAAAAAAACTTTAATGTGTGCAATTTGCAATGAAATATCTCAGGAAAATTTTTCAGTGGTTTCCACATGACTGGCTGCCATTATTTATGAACATAAAAAAAAACTTTAATGTGTGCAATTTGCAATGAAATGTCTCAGGGAAATTTTTCAGTGGTTTCCACATGACTGGCTGCCATTATTAATGAACATAAAAAAAAAACTTTAATGTGTGCAATTTGCAATGAAATGTCTCAGCAAAATTTTTCAGTGGTTTCCACATGACTGGCTGCCATTATTAATGAACATAAAAAAAAAATTCAATGTGTGCAATTTGCAATGAAATGTCTCAGGAAAATTTTTTAGTGGTTTCCACATGACTGGCACCCTATTATTAATGAACAAAAAAAATTATTTTGCACTGTATGGAATGTCTTAGAAAAATTTTTGAAAATTTTTTTTGAAAAGACAATTTTTTTTAATAATGTTCACTTTTAGTACGTAAAACAACTTTCTTAGACAATTTTTAATGACATTAGTTTCAAACAAAAAGAATTGGAAAGCTTCGGAGAAAAATTTTTTTTCACTGTTTGAAATGACCATGTAATGTCTTGGTAAAATTTTTGAAAAAGATTTTCGAAAAAAATTTTTTTTCTTGATAATCGAAACTTTTTTTGTAGGATAAAACATCTTAGGCCATTTACAATAACTTTAGTCAAAAAAAATAATTAGAGGGTGACTTTAACTTAAAATATACGCTATCTCCTTAAATAAAACAGCTGCACAGCTCTCAATGCAGGTATAACCAATTCAATGAACTTTTGTTCATTGAATACTTTTTAACTTGAAACCAAGTTTTAGCGGTGGTAACACGTTTTGGAATGATAAAACATTATTACTGAACATAAAAATAAACTTTTGCAGTATGAAAAAAATTTTGAAAAATTTTGAAAAATATTCTTGTTCAATGTGTGCAATGAGTTATGAAATGTCTTATAAAAAATTTTGCAAACAATTTTTGATTTTTTCAATAATGTTCACTTTTAGTACGTAAAACAACTTTCTTAGACAATTTTTAATGACGTTAGTTTCAAACAAAAAGAATTGGATAGTTTCGCAAAAAAATTTATTTTTCACTATATGAAATAACTAAGAAAAATTTTTGAAAATTTTTTTTGAAAAGACAATTTTTTTCAATAATTGTCACTTTTAGTACGTAAAACAACTTTCTTAGACAATTTTTAATGACGTTAGTTTCAAACAAAAAGAATTGGAAAGCTTCGAAAAAAATTTTTTTTTTCACTGTATGAAATGACAATGTAATGTCTTGGAAAAATTTTGAAAAAGATTTTCGAAAAAAAATTTTTTTCTTGATAATCAAAATTTTTTGTGTAGGATAAAATATCTTAGGCCATTTACAATAACTTTAGTCAAAAAAAATAATTAGAGTGCGACTTTAACTTAAAATATACGCTATCTCCTTAAATAAAACAGCTGCGCAGCTCTCAATGCAGGTATAAGCAATTCAATGAACTTTTGGTAATTGACAACTTTTTAACTTGAAACTAAGTTTTAGTGGTGCTAACATGTTTTGGAATGATAAAACAATATTACTGAACATAAAAATAAACTTTTGCAGTAGGAAAAAAATTTTGAAAAACTTTGAAAAAAATTCTTGTTCAATGTGTGCAATGAGTTATAAAATGTCTTATAAAAAATTTTGCAAACAATTTTTGATTTTTTCAATAATGTTCACTTTTAGTACGTAAAACAACTTTCTTAGACAATTTTTTATGACGTTAGTTTCAAACAAAAAGAATTGGATACTTTAGCAAAAAAAAATTATTTTTCACTGTATGAAATGTCTTAGAAAAATTTTTGAAAATTTTTTTTGAAAACACAATTTTTTTCAATAATGTTCACTTTTTGTACGTAAAACAACTTTCTTAGACAATTTTTAATGACGTTAGTTTCAAACAAAAATAATTGGAAAGCTTCGGAATAAATTTTTTTTTCACTGTATGAAATGACAATGTAATGTCTTAAAAAAATTTTTGAAAAAGATTTTCGAAAAAATTTTTTTTCTTGATAATCGAAACTTTTTGTGTAGGATAAAATATCTTAGGCCATTTACAATAACTTTAGTCAAAAAAAATAATTAGAGTGTGACTTTAACTTAAAATATACGCTATCTCCTTAAATAAAGCAGCTGCACAGCTCTCAATGCAGGTATAAGCAATTCAATGAACTTTTGTTCATTGACAACTTTTTAACTTTAAACCAAGTTTTAGCGGTGCTAACACGTTTTGGAATAATAAAACAATATTACTGAACATCAAAATAAACTTTTGCAGTATGAAGAAAATTTTGAAAAATTTTCGTGTAAGTCGTCAGTTCGTGTAAGTCGTCACTTTTTCTGTTTCTCCTGGGGTGACGTTATCCAAGTTCTACTGTAGCTTTAGTGGTGCTAACATGTTTTGGAATGATAAAACAATATTACTGAACATAAAAATAAACTTTTGAAGTATGAAAAGAACTTTGAAAAATTTTGAAAAAATTCTTGTTCAATGTGTGCATTTTGCAATAAAATGTCTCAGGAAAATTTTTCAGTGGTTTCCACATGACTGGCTGCCATTATTAATGAACATAAAAAAAAAACTTTAATGTGTGCACTTTGCAATGAAATGTCTCAGGAAAATTTTTCAGTGGTTTCCACATGACTGGCTGCCGTTATTAATGAACATAAAAAAAAACTTTAATGTGTGCAATTTGCAATGAAATGTCTCAGGAAAATTTTTCAGTGGTTTCCACATGACTGGCTGCCATTATTAATGAACATAAAAAAAAACTTTAATGTGTGCAATTTGCAATGAAATGTCTCAGGAAAATTTTTCAGTGGTTTCCACATGACTGGCTGCCATTATTAATGAACATAAAAAATAACTTTAATGTGTGCAATTTGCAATGAAATGTCTCAGGAAATCTTTTCAGTGGTTTCCACATGACTGGCTGCCATTATTAATGAACATAAAAAATAACTTTAATGTGTGCAATTTGCAATGAAATGTCTCAGGAAAATTTTTCAGTGGTTTCCACATGACTGGCTGCCATTATTAATGAACATAAAAGATAACTTTAATGTGTGCAATTTGCAATGAAATGTCTCAGGAAATCTTTTCAGTGGTTTCCACATGACTGGCTGCCATTATTAATGAACATAAAAAAAAACTTTAATGTGTGCAATTTGCAATGAAATATCTCAGGAAAATTTTTCAGTGGTTTCCACATGACTGGCTGCCATTATTTATGAACATAAAAAAAAACTTTAATGTGTGCAATTTGCAATGAAATGTCTCAGGGAAATTTTTCAGTGGTTTCCACATGACTGGCTGCCATTATTAATGAACATAAAAAAAAAACTTTAATGTGTGCAATTTGCAATGAAATGTCTCAGCAAAATTTTTCAGTGGTTTCCACATGACTGGCTGCCATTATTAATGAACATAAAAAATAATTCAATGTGTGCAATTTGCAATGAAATGTCTCAGGAAAATTTTTTAGTGGTTTCCACATGACTGGCACCCTATTATTAATGAACAAAAAAAATTATTTTGCACTGTATGAAATGTCTTAGAAAAATTTTTGAAAATTTTTTTTGAAAAGACAATTTTTTTTAATAATGTTCACTTTTAGTACGTAAAACAACTTTCTTAGACAATTTTTCATGACATTAGTTTCAAACAAAAGGAATTGGAAAGCTTCGGAAAAAAATTTTTTTTCACTGTTTGAAATGACCATGTAATGTCTTGGAAAAATTTTTGAAAAAGATTTTCGAAAAAAATTTTTTTTCTTGATAATCGAAACTTTTTTTGTAGGATAAAACATCTTAGGCCATTTACAATAACTTTAGTCAAAAAAAATAATTAGAGTGCGACTTTAACTTAAAATATACGCTATCTCCTTAAATAAAGCTGCTGCGCAGCTCTCAATGCAGGTATAAGCAATTCAATGAATTTTTGGTAATTGACAACTTTTTAACTTGAAACTAAGTTTTAGTGGTGCTAACATGTTTTGGAATGATAAAACAATATTACTGAACATAAAAATAAACTTTTGCAGTAGGAAAAAAATTTTGAAAAACTTTGAAAAAAATTCTTGTTCAATGTGTGCAATGAGTTATGAAATGTCTTATAAAAAATTTTGCAAACAATTTTTGATTTTTTCAATAATGTTCACTTTTAGTACGTAAAACAACTTTCTTAGACAATTTTTTATGACGTTAGTTTCAAACAAAAAGAATTGGATACTTTAGCAAAAAAAAATTATTTTTCACTGTATGAAATGTCTTAGAAAAATTTTTGAAAATTTTTTTTGAAAACACAATTTTTTTCAATAATGTTCACTTTTTGTACGTAAAACAACTTTCTTAGACAATTTTTAATGACGTTAGTTTCAAACAAAAATAATTGGAAAGCTTCGGAATAAATTTTGTTTTCACTGTATGAAATGACAATGTTATGTCTTGAAAAAATTTTTGAAAAAGATTTTCGAAAAAATTTTTTTTCTTGATAATCGAAACTTTTTGTGTAGGATAAAATATCTTAGGCCATTTACAATAACTTTAGTCAAAAAAAATAATTAGAGTGTGACTTTAACTTAAAATATACGCTATCTCCTTAAATAAAGCAGCTGCACAGCTCTCAATGCAGGTATAAGCAATTCAATGAACTTTTGTTCATTGACAACTTTTTAACTTTAAACCAAGTTTTAGCGGTGCTAACACGTTTTGGAATAATAAAACAATATTACTGAACATCAAAATAAACTTTTGCAGTACGAAGGAAATTTTGAAAAATTTTCGTGTAAGTCGTCAGTTCGTGTAAGTCGTCACTTTTTCTGTTTCTCCTGGGGTGACGTTATCCAAGTTCTACTGTAGCTTTAGTGGTGCTAACATGTTTTGGAATGATAAAACAATATTACTGAACATAAAAATAAACTTTTGAAGTATGAAAAGAACTTTGAAAAATTTTGAAAAAAAACTTTAATGTGTGCACTTTGCAATGAAATGTCTCAGGAAAATTTTTCAGTGGTTTCCACATGACTGGCTGCCGTTATTAATGAACATAAAAAAAAACTTTAATGTGTGCAATTTGCAATGAAATGTCTCAGGAAAATTTTTCAGTGGTTTCCACATGACTGGCTGCCATTATTAATGAACATAAAAAAAAACTTTAATGTGTGCAATTTGCAATGAAATGTCTCAGGAAAATTTTTCAGTGGTTTCCACATGACTGGCTGCCATTATTAATGAACATAAAAAATAACTTTAATGTGTGCAATTTGCAATGAAATGTCTCAGGAAATCTTTTCAGTGGTTTCCACATGACTGGCTGCCATTATTAATGAACATAAAAATAAACTTTAATGTGTGCAATTTGCAATGAAATATCTCAGGAAAATTTTTCAGTGGTTTCCACATGACTGGCTGCCATTATTTATGAACATAAAAAAAAACTTTAATGTGTGCAATTTGCAATGAAATGTCTCAGGGAAATTTTTCAGTGGTTTCCACATGACTGGCTGCCATTATTAATGAACATAAAAAAAAAACTTTAATGTGTGCAATTTGCAATGAAATGTCTCAGCAAAATTTTTCAGTGGTTTCCACATGACTGGCTGCCATTATTAATAAACATAAAAAAAAAATTCAATGTGTGCAATTTGCAATGAAATGTCTCAGGAAAATTTTTTAGTGGTTTCCACATGACTGGCACCCTATTATTAATGAACAAAAAAAATTATTTTGCACTGTATGGAATGTCTTAGAAAAATTTTTGAAAATTTTTTTTGAAAAGACAATTTTTTTTAATAATGTTCACTTTTAGTACGTAAAACAACTTTCTTAGACAATTTTTAATGACATTAGTTTCAAACAAAAAGAATTGGAAAGCTTCGGAAAAAAATTTTTTTTCACTGTTTGAAATGACCATGTAATGTCTTGGAAAAATTTTTGAAAAAGATTTTCGAAAAAAAGTTTTTTTCTTGATAATCGAAACTTTTTTTGTAGGATAAAACATCTTAGGCCATTTACAATAACTTTAGTCAAAAAAAATAATTAGAGTGTGACTTTAACTTAAAATATACGCTATCTCCTTAAATAAAACAGCTGCACAGCTCTCAATGCAGGTATAACCAATTCAATGACTTTTGTTCATTGAATACTTTTTAACTTGAAACCAAGTTTTAGCGGTGCTAACACGTTTTGGAATGATAAAACATTATTACTGAACATAAAAATAAACTTTTGCAGTATGAAAAAAGTTTGAAAAATTTTGAAAAATATTCTTGTTCAATGTGTGCAATGAGTTATGAAATGTCTTATAAAAAATTTTGCAAACAATTTTTGATTTTTTCAATAATGTTCACATTTAGTACGTAAAACAACTTTCTTAGACAATTTTTAATGACGTTAGTTTCAAACAAAAAGAATTGGATAGTTTCGCAAAAAAATTTATTTTTCACTGTATGAAATAACTAAGAAAAATTTTTGAAAATTTTTTTTGAAAAGACAATTTTTTTCAATAATTGTCACTTTTAGTACGTAAAACAACTTTCTTAGACAATTTTTAATGACGTTAGTTTCAAACAAAAAGAATTGGAAAGCTTCGAAAAAAATTTTTTTTTTCACTGTATGAAATGACAATGTAATGTCTTGGAAAAATTTTGAAAAAGATTTTCGAAAAAAAATTTTTTTCCTTGATAATCAAAATTTTTTGTGTAGGATAAAATATCTTAGGCCATTTACAATAACTTTAGTCAAAAAAAATAATTAGAGTGCGACTTTAACTTAAAATATACGCTATCTCCTTAAATAAAGCAGCTGCGCAGCTCTCAATGCAGGTATAAGCAATTCAATGAACTTTTGGTAATTGACAACTTTTTAACTTGAAACTAAGTTTTAGTGGTGCTAACATGTTTTGGAATGATAAAACAATATCACTGAACATAAAAATAAACTTTTGCAGTAGGAAAAAAATTTTGAAAAACTTTGAAAAAAATTCTTGTTCAATGTGTGCAATGAGTTATAAAATGTCTTATAAAAAATTTTGCAAACAATTTTTGATTTTTTCAATAATGTTCACTTTTAGTACGTAAAACAACTTTCTTAGACAATTTTTTATGACGTTAGTTTCAAACAAAAAGAATTGGATACTTTAGCAAAAAAAAATTATTTTTCACTGTATGAAATGTCTTAGAAAAATTTTTGAAAATTTTTTTTGAAAACACAATTTTTTTCAATAATGTTCACTTTTTGTGCGTAAAACAACTTTCTTAGACAATTTTTAATGACGTTAGTTTCAAACAAAAAGAATTGGAAAGCTTCGGAATAAATTTTTTTTTCACTGTATGAAATGACAATGTAATGTCTTAAAAAAATTTTTGAAAAAGATTTTCGAAAAAATTTTTTTTCTTGATAATCGAAACTTTTTGTGTAGGATAAAATATCTTAGGCCATTTACAATAACTTTAGTCAAAAAAAATAATTAGAGTGTGACTTTAACTTAAAATATACGCTATCTCCTTAAATAAAGCAGCTGCACAGCTCTCAATGCAGGTATAAGCAATTCAATGAACTTTTGTTCATTGACAACTTTTTAACTTTAAACCAAGTTTTAGCGGTGCTAACACGTTTTGGAATAATAAAACAATATTACTGAACATCAAAATAAACTTTTGCAGTATGAAGGAAATTTTGAAAAATTTTCGTGTAAGTCGTCAGTTCGTGTAAGTCGTCATTTTTTCTGTTTCTCCTGGGGTGACGTTATCCAAGTTCTACTGTAGCTTTAGTGGTGCTAACATGTTTTGGAATGATAAAACAATATTACTGAACATAAAAATAAACTTTTGAAGTATGAAAAGAACTTTGAAAAATTTTGAAAAAATTCTTGTTCAATGTGTGCATTTTGCAATAAAATGTCTCAGGAAAATTTTTCAGTGGTTTCCACATGACTGGCTACCATTATTAATGAACATAAAAAAAAAACTTTAATGTGTGCACTTTGCAATGAAATGTCTCAGGAAAATTTTTCAGTGGTTTCCACATGACTGGCTGCCGTTATTAATGAACATAAAAAAAAACTTTAATGTGTGCAATTTGCAATGAAATGTCTCAGGAAAATTTTTCAGTGGTTTCCACATGACTGGCTGCCATTATTAATGAACATAAAAAAAAACTTTAATGTGTGCAATTTGCAATGAAATGTCTCAGGAAAATTTTTCAGTGGTTTCCACATGACTGGCTGCCATTATTAATGAACATAAAAAATAACTTTAATGTGTGCAATTTGCAATGAAATGTCTCAGGAAATCTTTTCAGTGGTTTCCACATGACTGGCTGCCATTATTAATGAACATAAAAAAAAACTTTAATGTGTGCAACTTGCAATGAAATATCTCAGGAAAATTTTTCAGTGGTTTCCACATGACTGGCTGCCATTATTTATGAACATAAAAAAAAACTTTAATGTGTGCAATTTGCAATGAAATGTCTCAGGGAAATTTTTCAGTGGTTTCCACATGACTGGCTGCCATTATTAATGAACATAAAAAAAAAACTTTAATGTGTGCAATTTGCAATGAAATGTCTCAGCAAAATTTTTCAGTGGTTACCACATGACTGGCTGCCATTATTAATGAACATAAAAAAAAAATCAATGTGTGCAATTTGCAATGAAATGTCTCAGGAAAATTTTTTAGTGGTTTCCACATGACTGGCACCCTATTATTAATGAACAAAAAAAAATTATTTTGCACTGTATGAAATGTCTTAGAAAAATTTTTGAAAATTTTTTTTGAAAAGACAATTTTTTTTAATAATGTTCACTTTTAGTACGTAAAACAACTTTCTTAGACAATTTTTAATGACATTAGTTTCAAACAAAAAGAATTGGAAAGCTTCGGAAAAAAATTTTTTTTCACTGTTTGAAATGACCATGTAATGTCTTGGAAAAATTTTTGAAAAAGATTTTCGAAAAAAATTTTTTTTCTTGATAATCGAAACTTTTTTTGTAGGATAAAACATCTTAGGCCATTTACAATAACTTTAGTCAAAAAAAATAATTAGAGTGCGACTTTAACTTAAAATATACGCTATCTCCTTAAATAAAGCAGCTGCGCAGCTCTCAATGCAGGTATAAGCAATTCAATGAATTTTTGGTAATTGACAACTTTTTAACTTGAAACTAAGTTTTAGTGGTGCTAACATGTTTTGGAATGATAAAACAATATTACTGAACATAAAAATAAACTTTTGCAGTAGGAAAAAAATTTTGAAAAACTTTGAAAAAAATTCTTGTTCAATGTGTGCAATGAGTTATGAAATGTCTTATAAAAAATTTTGCAAACAATTTTTGATTTTTTCAATAATGTTCACTTTTAGTACGTAAAACAACTTTCTTAGACAATTTTTTATGACGTTAGTTTCAAACAAAAAGAATTGGATACTTTAGCAAAAAAAAATTATTTTTCACTGTATGAAATGTCTTAGGAAAATTTTTGAAAATTTTTTTTGAAAACACAATTTTTTTCAATAATGTTCACTTTTTGTACGTAAAACAACTTTCTTAGACAATTTTTAATGACGTTAGTTTCAAACAAAAATAATTGGAAAGCTTCGGAATAAATTTTGTTTTCACTGTATGAAATGACAATGTAATGTCTTGAAAAAATTTTTGAAAAAGATTTTCGAAAAAATTTTTTTTCTTGATAATCGAAACTTTTTGTGTAGGATAAAATATCTTAGGCCATTTACAATAACTTTAGTCAAAAAAAATAATTAGAGTGTGACTTTAACTTAAAATATACGCTATCTCCTTAAATAAAGCAGCTGCACAGCTCTCAATGCAGGTATAAGCAATTCAATGAACTTTTGTTCATTGACAACTTTTTAACTTTAAACCAAGTTTTAGCGGTGCTAACACGTTTTGGAATAATAAAACAATATTACTGAACATCAAAATAAACTTTTGCAGTACGAAGGAAATTTTTAAAAAATTTTCGTGTAAGTCGTCAGTTCGTGTAAGTCGTCACTTTTTCTGTTTCTCCTGGGGTGACGTTATCCAAGTTCTACTGTAGCTTTAGTGGTGCTAACATGTTTTGGAATGATAAAACAATATTACTGAACATAAAAATAAACTTTTGAAGTATGAAAAGAACTTTGAAAAATTTTGAAAAAATTCTTGTTCAATGTGTGCATTTTGCAATAAAATGTCTCAGGAATATTTTTCAGTGGTTTCCACATGACTGGCTACCATTATTAATGAACATAAAAAAAAAACTTTAATGTGTGCACTTTGCAATGAAATGTCTCAGGAAAATTTTTCAGTGGTTTCCACATGACTGGCTGCCGTTATTAATGAACATAAAAAAAAACTTTAATGTGTGCAATTTGCAATGAAATGTCTCAGGAAAATTTTTCAGTGGTTTCCACATGACTGGCTGCCATTATTAATGAACATAAAAAAAAAACTTTAATGTGTGCAATTTGCAATGAAATGTCTCAGCAAAATTTTTCAGTGGTTTCCACATGACTGGCTGCCATTATTAATGAACATTAAAAAAAATTCAATGTGTGCAATTTGCAATGAAATGTCTCAGGAAAATTTTTTAGTGGTTTCCACATGACTGGCACCCTATTATTAATGAACAAAGAAATTTATTTTGCACTGTATGGAATGTCTTAGAAAAATTTTTGAAAATTTTTTTTGAAAAGACAATTTTTTTTAATAATGTTCACTTTTAGTACGTAAAACAACTTTCTTAGACAATTTTTAATGACATTAGTTTCAAACAAAAAGAATTGGAAAGCTTCGGAAAAAAAATTTTTTTCACTGTTTGAAATGACCATGTAATGTCTTGGAAAAATTTTTGAAAAAGATTTTCGAAAAAAATTTTTTTCTTGATAATCGAAACTTTTTTTGTAGGATAAAACATCTTAGGCCATTTACAATAACTTTAGTCAAAAAAAATAATTAGAGTGCGACTTTAACTTAAAATATACGCTATCTCCTTAAATAAAACAGCTGCACAGCTCTCAATGCAGGTATAAGCAATTCAATGAACTTTTGTTCATTGACAACTTTTTAACTTTAAACCAAGTTTTAGCGGTGCTAACACGTTTTGGAATAATAAAACAATATTACTGAACATCAAAATAAACTTTTGCAGTATGAAGGAAATTTTGAAAAATTTTCGTGTAAGTCGTCAGTTCGTGTAAGTCGTCACTTTTTCTGTTTCTCCTGGGGTGACGTTATCCAAGTTCTACTGTAGCTTTAGTGGTGCTAACATGTTTTGGAATGATAAAACAATATTACTGAACATAAAAATAAACTTTTGAAGTATGAAAAGAACTTTGAAAAATTTTGAAAAAATTCTTGTTCAATGTGTGCATTTTGCAATAAAATGTCTCAGGAAAATTTTTCATGGTTTCCACATGACTGGCTACCATTATTAATGAACATAAAAAAAAACTTTAATGTGTGCACTTTGCAATGAAATGTCTCAGGAAAATTTTTCAGTGGTTTCCACATGACTGGCTGCCGTTATTAATGAACATAAAAAAAAACTTTAATGTGTGCAATTTGCAATGAAATGTCTCAGGAAAATTTTTCAGTGGTTTCCACATGACTGGCTGCCATTATTAATGAACATAAAAAAAAACTTTAATGTGTGCAATTTGCAATGAAATGTCTCAGGAAAATTTTTCAGTGGTTTCCACATGACTGGCTGCCATTATTAATGAACATAAAAAATAACTTTAATGTGTGCAATTTGCAATGAAATGTCTCAGGAAATCTTTTCAGTGGTTTCCACATGACTGGCTGCCATTATTAATGAACATAAAAAAAAACTTTAATGTGTGCAATTTGCAATGAAATATCTCAGGAAAATTTTTCAGTGGTTTCCACATGACTGGCTGCCATTATTTATGAACATAAAAAAAAACTTTAATGTGTGCAATTTGCAATGAAATATCTCAGGGAAATTTTTCAGTGGTTTCCACATGACTGGCTGCCATTATTAATGAACATAAAAAAAAAACTTTAATGTGTGCAATTTTCAATGAAATGTCTCAGCAAAATTTTTCAGTGGTTTCCACATGACTGGCTGCCATTATTATTGAACATAAAAAAAAAATTCAATGTGTGCAATTTGCAATGAAATGTCTCAGGAAAATTTTTTAGTGGTTTCCACATGACTGGCACCCTATTATTAATGAACAAAAAAAATTATTTTGCACTGTATGAAATGTCTTAGAAAAATTTTTGAAAATTTATTTTGAAAAGACAATTTTTTTTAATAATGTTCACTTTTAGTACGTAAAACAACTTTCTTAGACAATTTTTAATGACATTAGTTTCAAACAAAAAGAATTGGAAAGCTTCGGAAAAAAAATTTTTTTCACTGTTTGAAATGACCATGTAATGTCTTGGAAAAATTTTTGAAAAAGATTTTCGAAAAAAACTTTTTTTCTTGATAATCGAAACTTTTTTTGTAGGATAAAACATCTTAGGCCATTTACAATAACTTTAGTCAAAAAAAATAATTAGAGTGCGACTTTAACTTAAAATATACGCTATCTCCTTAAATAAAACAGCTGCACAGCTCTCAATGCAGGTATAAGCAATTCAATGAACTTTTGTTCATTGACAACTTTTTAACTTTAAACCAAGTTTTAGCGGTGCTAACACGTTTTGGAATAATAAAACAATATTACTGAACATCAAAATAAACTTTTGCAGTATGAAGGAAATTTTGAAAAATTTTCGTGTAAGTCGTCAGTTCGTGTAAGTCGTCACTTTTTCTGTTTCTCCTGGGGTGACGTTATCCAAGTTCTACTGTAGCTTTAGTGGTGCTAACATGTTTTGGAATGATAAAACAATATTACTGAACATAAAAATAAACTTTTGAAGTATGAAAAGAACTTTGAAAAATTTTGAAAAAATTCTTGTTCAATGTGTGCATTTTGCAATAAAATGTCTCAGGAAAATTTTTCATGGTTTCCACATGACTGGCTACCATTATTAATGAACATAAAAAAAAAACTTTAATGTGTGCACTTTGCAATGAAATGTCTCAGGAAAATTTTTCAGTGGTTTCCACATGACTGGCTGCCGTTATTAATGAACATAAAAAAAAACTTTAATGTGTGCAATTTGCAATGAAATGTCTCAGGAAAATTTTTCAGTGGTTTCCACATGACTGGCTGCCATTATTAATGAACATAAAAAAAAACTTTAATGTGTGCAATTTGCAATGAAATGTCTCAGGAAAATTTTTCAGTGGTTTCCACATGACTGGCTGCCATTATTAATGAACATAAAAAATAACTTTAATGTGTGCAATTTGCAATGAAATGTCTCAGGAAATCTTTTCAGTGGTTTCCACATGACTGGCTGCCATTATTAATGAACATAAAAAAAAACTTTAATGTGTGCAATTTGCAATGAAATATCTCAGGAAAATTTTTCAGTGGTTTCCACATGACTGGCTGCCATTATTTATGAACATAAAAAAAAACTTTAATGTGTGCAATTTGCAATGAAATGTCTCAGGGAAATTTTTCAGTGGTTTCCACATGACTGGCTGCCATTATTAATGAACATAAAAAAAAAACTTTAATGTGTGCAATTTGCAATGAAATGTCTCAGCAAAATTTTTCAGTGGTTTCCACATGACTGGCTGCCATTATTAATGAACATAAAAAAAAAATTCAATGTGTGCATTTTGCAATGAAATGTCTCAGGAAAATTTTTTAGTGGTTTCCACATGACTGGCACCCTATTATTAATGAACAAAAAAAATTATTTTGCACTGTATGAAATGTCTTAGAAAAATTTTTGAAAATTTATTTTGAAAAGACAATTTTTTTTAATAATGTTCACTTTTAGTACGTAAAACAACTTTCTTAGACAATTTTTAATGACATTAGTTTCAAACAAAAAGAATTGGAAAGCTTCGGAAAAAAATTTTTTTTCACTGTTTGAAATGACCATGTAATGTCTTGGAAAAATTTTTGAAAAAGATTTTCGAAAAAAAGTTTTTTTCTTGATAATCGAAACTTTTTTTGTAGGATAAAACATCTTAGGCCATTTACAATAACTTTAGTCAAAAAAAATAATTAGAGTGTGACTTTAACTTAAAATATACGCTATCTCCTTAAATAAAACAGCTGCACAGCTCTCAATGCAGGTATAACCAATTCAATGACTTTTGTTCATTGAATACTTTTTAACTTGAAACCAAGTTTTAGCGGTGCTAACACGTTTTGGAATGATAAAACATTATTACTGAACATAAAAATAAACTTTTGCAGTATGAAAAAAGTTTGAAAAATTTTGAAAAATATTCTTGTTCAATGTGTGCAATGAGTTATGAAATGTCTTATAAAAAATTTTGCAAACAATTTTTGATTTTTTCAATAATGTTCACATTTAGTACGTAAAACAACTTTCTTAGACAATTTTTAATGACGTTAGTTTCAAACAAAAAGAATTGGATAGTTTCGCAAAAAAATTTATTTTTCACTGTATGAAATAACTAAGAAAAATTTTTGAAAATTTTTTTTGAAAAGACAATTTTTTTCAATAATTGTCACTTTTAGTACGTAAAACAACTTTCTTAGACAATTTTTAATGACGTTAGTTTCAAACAAAAAGAATTGGAAAGCTTCGAAAAAAATTTTTTTTTTCACTGTATGAAATGACAATGTAATGTCTTGGAAAAATTTTGAAAAAGATTTTCGAAAAAAAATTTTTTTCCTTGATAATCAAAATTTTTTGTGTAGGATAAAATATCTTAGGCCATTTACAATAACTTTAGTCAAAAAAAATAATTAGAGTGCGACTTTAACTTAAAATATACGCTATCTCCTTAAATAAAGCAGCTGCGCAGCTCTCAATGCAGGTATAAGCAATTCAATGAACTTTTGGTAATTGACAACTTTTTAACTTGAAACTAAGTTTTAGTGGTGCTAACATGTTTTGGAATGATAAAACAATATCACTGAACATAAAAATAAACTTTTGCAGTAGGAAAAAAATTTTGAAAAACTTTGAAAAAAATTCTTGTTCAATGTGTGCAATGAGTTATAAAATGTCTTATAAAAAATTTTGCAAACAATTTTTGATTTTTTCAATAATGTTCACTTTTAGTACGTAAAACAACTTTCTTAGACAATTTTTTATGACGTTAGTTTCAAACAAAAAGAATTGGATACTTTAGCAAAAAAAAATTATTTTTCACTGTATGAAATGTCTTAGAAAAATTTTTGAAAATTTTTTTTGAAAACACAATTTTTTTCAATAATGTTCACTTTTTGTGCGTAAAACAACTTTCTTAGACAATTTTTAATGACGTTAGTTTCAAACAAAAAGAATTGGAAAGCTTCGGAATAAATTTTTTTTTCACTGTATGAAATGACAATGTAATGTCTTAAAAAAATTTTTGAAAAAGATTTTCGAAAAAATTTTTTTTCTTGATAATCGAAACTTTTTGTGTAGGATAAAATATCTTAGGCCATTTACAATAACTTTAGTCAAAAAAAATAATTAGAGTGTGACTTTAACTTAAAATATACGCTATCTCCTTAAATAAAGCAGCTGCACAGCTCTCAATGCAGGTATAAGCAATTCAATGAACTTTTGTTCATTGACAACTTTTTAACTTTAAACCAAGTTTTAGCGGTGCTAACACGTTTTGGAATAATAAAACAATATTACTGAACATCAAAATAAACTTTTGCAGTATGAAGGAAATTTTGAAAAATTTTCGTGTAAGTCGTCAGTTCGTGTAAGTCGTCATTTTTTCTGTTTCTCCTGGGGTGACGTTATCCAAGTTCTACTGTAGCTTTAGTGGTGCTAACATGTTTTGGAATGATAAAACAATATTACTGAACATAAAAATAAACTTTTGAAGTATGAAAAGAACTTTGAAAAATTTTGAAAAAATTCTTGTTCAATGTGTGCATTTTGCAATAAAATGTCTCAGGAAAATTTTTCAGTGGTTTCCACATGACTGGCTACCATTATTAATGAACATAAAAAAAAAACTTTAATGTGTGCACTTTGCAATGAAATGTCTCAGGAAAATTTTTCAGTGGTTTCCACATGACTGGCTGCCGTTATTAATGAACATAAAAAAAAACTTTAATGTGTGCAATTTGCAATGAAATGTCTCAGGAAAATTTTTCAGTGGTTTCCACATGACTGGCTGCCATTATTAATGAACATAAAAAAAAACTTTAATGTGTGCAATTTGCAATGAAATGTCTCAGGAAAATTTTTCAGTGGTTTCCACATGACTGGCTGCCATTATTAATGAACATAAAAAATAACTTTAATGTGTGCAATTTGCAATGAAATGTCTCAGGAAATCTTTTCAGTGGTTTCCACATGACTGGCTGCCATTATTAATGAACATAAAAAAAAACTTTAATGTGTGCAACTTGCAATGAAATATCTCAGGAAAATTTTTCAGTGGTTTCCACATGACTGGCTGCCATTATTTATGAACATAAAAAAAAACTTTAATGTGTGCAATTTGCAATGAAATGTCTCAGGGAAATTTTTCAGTGGTTTCCACATGACTGGCTGCCATTATTAATGAACATAAAAAAAAAACTTTAATGTGTGCAATTTGCAATGAAATGTCTCAGCAAAATTTTTCAGTGGTTACCACATGACTGGCTGCCATTATTAATGAACATAAAAAAAAAATCAATGTGTGCAATTTGCAATGAAATGTCTCAGGAAAATTTTTTAGTGGTTTCCACATGACTGGCACCCTATTATTAATGAACAAAAAAAAATTATTTTGCACTGTATGAAATGTCTTAGAAAAATTTTTGAAAATTTTTTTTGAAAAGACAATTTTTTTTAATAATGTTCACTTTTAGTACGTAAAACAACTTTCTTAGACAATTTTTAATGACATTAGTTTCAAACAAAAAGAATTGGAAAGCTTCGGAAAAAAATTTTTTTTCACTGTTTGAAATGACCATGTAATGTCTTGGAAAAATTTTTGAAAAAGATTTTCGAAAAAAATTTTTTTTCTTGATAATCGAAACTTTTTTTGTAGGATAAAACATCTTAGGCCATTTACAATAACTTTAGTCAAAAAAAATAATTAGAGTGCGACTTTAACTTAAAATATACGCTATCTCCTTAAATAAAGCAGCTGCGCAGCTCTCAATGCAGGTATAAGCAATTCAATGAATTTTTGGTAATTGACAACTTTTTAACTTGAAACTAAGTTTTAGTGGTGCTAACATGTTTTGGAATGATAAAACAATATTACTGAACATAAAAATAAACTTTTGCAGTAGGAAAAAAATTTTGAAAAACTTTGAAAAAAATTCTTGTTCAATGTGTGCAATGAGTTATGAAATGTCTTATAAAAAATTTTGCAAACAATTTTTGATTTTTTCAATAATGTTCACTTTTAGTACGTAAAACAACTTTCTTAGACAATTTTTTATGACGTTAGTTTCAAACAAAAAGAATTGGATACTTTAGCAAAAAAAAATTATTTTTCACTGTATGAAATGTCTTAGGAAAATTTTTGAAAATTTTTTTTGAAAACACAATTTTTTTCAATAATGTTCACTTTTTGTACGTAAAACAACTTTCTTAGACAATTTTTAATGACGTTAGTTTCAAACAAAAATAATTGGAAAGCTTCGGAATAAATTTTGTTTTCACTGTATGAAATGACAATGTAATGTCTTGAAAAAATTTTTGAAAAAGATTTTCGAAAAAATTTTTTTTCTTGATAATCGAAACTTTTTGTGTAGGATAAAATATCTTAGGCCATTTACAATAACTTTAGTCAAAAAAAATAATTAGAGTGTGACTTTAACTTAAAATATACGCTATCTCCTTAAATAAAGCAGCTGCACAGCTCTCAATGCAGGTATAAGCAATTCAATGAACTTTTGTTCATTGACAACTTTTTAACTTTAAACCAAGTTTTAGCGGTGCTAACACGTTTTGGAATAATAAAACAATATTACTGAACATCAAAATAAACTTTTGCAGTACGAAGGAAATTTTTAAAAAATTTTCGTGTAAGTCGTCAGTTCGTGTAAGTCGTCACTTTTTCTGTTTCTCCTGGGGTGACGTTATCCAAGTTCTACTGTAGCTTTAGTGGTGCTAACATGTTTTGGAATGATAAAACAATATTACTGAACATAAAAATAAACTTTTGAAGTATGAAAAGAACTTTGAAAAATTTTGAAAAAATTCTTGTTCAATGTGTGCATTTTGCAATAAAATGTCTCAGGAATATTTTTCAGTGGTTTCCACATGACTGGCTACCATTATTAATGAACATAAAAAAAAAACTTTAATGTGTGCACTTTGCAATGAAATGTCTCAGGAAAATTTTTCAGTGGTTTCCACATGACTGGCTGCCGTTATTAATGAACATAAAAAAAAACTTTAATGTGTGCAATTTGCAATGAAATGTCTCAGGAAAATTTTTCAGTGGTTTCCACATGACTGGCTGCCATTATTAATGAACATAAAAAAAAAACTTTAATGTGTGCAATTTGCAATGAAATGTCTCAGCAAAATTTTTCAGTGGTTTCCACATGACTGGCTGCCATTATTAATGAACATTAAAAAAAATTCAATGTGTGCAATTTGCAATGAAATGTCTCAGGAAAATTTTTTAGTGGTTTCCACATGACTGGCACCCTATTATTAATGAACAAAGAAATTTATTTTGCACTGTATGGAATGTCTTAGAAAAATTTTTGAAAATTTTTTTTGAAAAGACAATTTTTTTTAATAATGTTCACTTTTAGTACGTAAAACAACTTTCTTAGACAATTTTTAATGACATTAGTTTCAAACAAAAAGAATTGGAAAGCTTCGGAAAAAAAATTTTTTTCACTGTTTGAAATGACCATGTAATGTCTTGGAAAAATTTTTGAAAAAGATTTTCGAAAAAAATTTTTTTCTTGATAATCGAAACTTTTTTTGTAGGATAAAACATCTTAGGCCATTTACAATAACTTTAGTCAAAAAAAATAATTAGAGTGCGACTTTAACTTAAAATATACGCTATCTCCTTAAATAAAACAGCTGCACAGCTCTCAATGCAGGTATAAGCAATTCAATGAACTTTTGTTCATTGACAACTTTTTAACTTTAAACCAAGTTTTAGCGGTGCTAACACGTTTTGGAATAATAAAACAATATTACTGAACATCAAAATAAACTTTTGCAGTATGAAGGAAATTTTGAAAAATTTTCGTGTAAGTCGTCAGTTCGTGTAAGTCGTCACTTTTTCTGTTTCTCCTGGGGTGACGTTATCCAAGTTCTACTGTAGCTTTAGTGGTGCTAACATGTTTTGGAATGATAAAACAATATTACTGAACATAAAAATAAACTTTTGAAGTATGAAAAGAACTTTGAAAAATTTTGAAAAAATTCTTGTTCAATGTGTGCATTTTGCAATAAAATGTCTCAGGAAAATTTTTCATGGTTTCCACATGACTGGCTACCATTATTAATGAACATAAAAAAAAACTTTAATGTGTGCACTTTGCAATGAAATGTCTCAGGAAAATTTTTCAGTGGTTTCCACATGACTGGCTGCCGTTATTAATGAACATAAAAAAAAACTTTAATGTGTGCAATTTGCAATGAAATGTCTCAGGAAAATTTTTCAGTGGTTTCCACATGACTGGCTGCCATTATTAATGAACATAAAAAAAAACTTTAATGTGTGCAATTTGCAATGAAATGTCTCAGGAAAATTTTTCAGTGGTTTCCACATGACTGGCTGCCATTATTAATGAACATAAAAAATAACTTTAATGTGTGCAATTTGCAATGAAATGTCTCAGGAAATCTTTTCAGTGGTTTCCACATGACTGGCTGCCATTATTAATGAACATAAAAAAAAACTTTAATGTGTGCAATTTGCAATGAAATATCTCAGGAAAATTTTTCAGTGGTTTCCACATGACTGGCTGCCATTATTTATGAACATAAAAAAAAACTTTAATGTGTGCAATTTGCAATGAAATATCTCAGGGAAATTTTTCAGTGGTTTCCACATGACTGGCTGCCATTATTAATGAACATAAAAAAAAAACTTTAATGTGTGCAATTTTCAATGAAATGTCTCAGCAAAATTTTTCAGTGGTTTCCACATGACTGGCTGCCATTATTATTGAACATAAAAAAAAAATTCAATGTGTGCAATTTGCAATGAAATGTCTCAGGAAAATTTTTTAGTGGTTTCCACATGACTGGCACCCTATTATTAATGAACAAAAAAAATTATTTTGCACTGTATGAAATGTCTTAGAAAAATTTTTGAAAATTTATTTTGAAAAGACAATTTTTTTTAATAATGTTCACTTTTAGTACGTAAAACAACTTTCTTAGACAATTTTTAATGACATTAGTTTCAAACAAAAAGAATTGGAAAGCTTCGGAAAAAAATTTTTTTTCACTGTTTGAAATGACCATGTAATGTCTTGGAAAAATTTTTGAAAAAGATTTTCGAAAAAAACTTTTTTTCTTGATAATCGAAACTTTTTTTGTAGGATAAAACATCTTAGGCCATTTACAATAACTTTAGTCAAAAAAAATAATTAGAGTGCGACTTTAACTTAAAATATACGCTATCTCCTTAAATAAAACAGCTGCACAGCTCTCAATGCAGGTATAAGCAATTCAATGAACTTTTGTTCATTGACAACTTTTTAACTTTAAACCAAGTTTTAGCGGTGCTAACACGTTTTGGAATAATAAAACAATATTACTGAACATCAAAATAAACTTTTGCAGTATGAAGGAAATTTTGAAAAATTTTCGTGTAAGTCGTCAGTTCGTGTAAGTCGTCACTTTTTCTGTTTCTCCTGGGGTGACGTTATCCAAGTTCTACTGTAGCTTTAGTGGTGCTAACATGTTTTGGAATGATAAAACAATATTACTGAACATAAAAATAAACTTTTGAAGTATGAAAAGAACTTTGAAAAATTTTGAAAAAATTCTTGTTCAATGTGTGCATTTTGCAATAAAATGTCTCAGGAAAATTTTTCATGGTTTCCACATGACTGGCTACCATTATTAATGAACATAAAAAAAAAACTTTAATGTGTGCACTTTGCAATGAAATGTCTCAGGAAAATTTTTCAGTGGTTTCCACATGACTGGCTGCCGTTATTAATGAACATAAAAAAAAACTTTAATGTGTGCAATTTGCAATGAAATGTCTCAGGAAAATTTTTCAGTGGTTTCCACATGACTGGCTGCCATTATTAATGAACATAAAAAAAAACTTTAATGTGTGCAATTTGCAATGAAATGTCTCAGGAAAATTTTTCAGTGGTTTCCACATGACTGGCTGCCATTATTAATGAACATAAAAAATAACTTTAATGTGTGCAATTTGCAATGAAATGTCTCAGGAAATCTTTTCAGTGGTTTCCACATGACTGGCTGCCATTATTAATGAACATAAAAAAAAACTTTAATGTGTGCAATTTGCAATGAAATATCTCAGGAAAATTTTTCAGTGGTTTCCACATGACTGGCTGCCATTATTTATGAACATAAAAAAAAACTTTAATGTGTGCAATTTGCAATGAAATGTCTCAGGGAAATTTTTCAGTGGTTTCCACATGACTGGCTGCCATTATTAATGAACATAAAAAAAAAACTTTAATGTGTGCAATTTGCAATGAAATGTCTCAGCAAAATTTTTCAGTGGTTTCCACATGACTGGCTGCCATTATTAATGAACATAAAAAAAAAATTCAATGTGTGCATTTTGCAATGAAATGTCTCAGGAAAATTTTTTAGTGGTTTCCACATGACTGGCACCCTATTATTAATGAACAAAAAAAATTATTTTGCACTGTATGAAATGTCTTAGAAAAATTTTTGAAAATTTATTTTGAAAAGACAATTTTTTTTAATAATGTTCACTTTTAGTACGTAAAACAACTTTCTTAGACAATTTTTAATGACATTAGTTTCAAACAAAAAGAATTGGAAAGCTTCGGAAAAAAATTTTTTTTCACTGTTTGAAATGACCATGTAATGTCTTGGAAAAATTTTTGAAAAAGATTTTCGAAAAAAACTTTTTTTCTTGATAATCGAAACTTTTTTTGTAGGATGAAACATCTTAGGCCATTTACAATAACTTTAGTCAAAAAAAATAATTAGAGTGCGACTTTAACTTAAAATATACGCTATCTCCTTAAATAAAGCTGCTGCGCAGCTCTCAATGCAGGTATAAGCAATTTAATGAATTTTTGGTAATTGACAACTTTTTAACTTGAAACTAAGTTTTAGTGGTGCTAACATGTTTTGGAATGATAAAACAATATTACTGAACATAAAAATAAACTTTTGCAGTAGGAAAAAAATTTTGAAAAACTTTGAAAAAAATTCTTGTTCAATGTGTGCAATGAGTTATGAAATGTCTTATAAAAAATTTTGCAAACAATTTTTGATTTTTTCAATAATGTTCACATTTAGTACGTAAAACAACTTTCTTAGACAATTTTTAATGACGTTAGTTTCAAACAAAAAGAATTGGATAGTTTCGCAAAAAAATTTATTTTTCACTGTATGAAATAACTAAGAAAAATTTTTGAAAATTTTTTTTGAAAACACAATTTTTTTCAATAATTGTCACTTTTAGTACGTAAAACAACTTTCTTAGACAATTTTTAATGACGTTAGTTTCAAACAAAAAGAATTGGAAAGCTTCGAAAAAAATTTTTTTTTTCACTGTATGAAATGACAATGTAATGTCTTGGAAAAATTTTGAAAAAGATTTTCGAAAAAAAATTTTTTTCTTGATAATCAAAATTTTTTGTGTAGGATAAAATATCTTAGGCCATTTACAATAACTTTAGTCAAAAAAAATAATTAGAGTGCGACTTTAACTTAAAATATACGCTATCTCCTTAAATAAAGCAGCTGCGCAGCTCTCAATGCAGGTATAAGCAATTCAATGAACTTTTGGTAATTGACAACTTTTTAACTTGAAACTAAGTTTTAGTGGTGCTAACATGTTTTGGAATGATAAAACAATATTACTGAACATAAAAATAAACTTTTGCAGTAGGAAAAAAATTTTGAAAAACTTTGAAAAAAATTCTTGTTCAATGTGTGCAATGAGTTATAAAATGTCTTATAAAAAATTTTGCAAACAATTTTTGATTTTTTCAATAATGTTCACTTTTAGTACGTAAAACAACTTTCTTAGACAATTTTTTATGACGTTAGTTTCAAACAAAAAGAATTGGATACTTTAGCAAAAAAAAATTATTTTTCACTGTATGAAATGTCTTAGAAAAATTTTTGAAAATTTTTTTTGAAAACACAATTTTTTTCAATAATGTTCACTTTTTGTACGTAAAACAACTTTCTTAGACAATTTTTAATGACGTTAGTTTCAAACAAAAATAATTGGAAAGCTTCGGAATAAATTTTTTTTTCACTGTATGAAATGACAATGTAATGACTTAAAAAAATTTTTGAAAAAGATTTTCGAAAAAATTTTTTTTCTTGATAATCGAAACTTTTTGTGTAGGATAAAATATCTTAGGCCATTTACAATAACTTTAGTCAAAAAAAATAATTAGAGTGTGACTTTAACTTAAAATATACGCTATCTCCTTAAATAAAGCAGCTGCACAGCTCTCAATGCAGGTATAAGCAATTCAATGAACTTTTGTTCATTGACAACTTTTTAACTTTAAACCAAGTTTTAGCGGTGCTAACACGTTTTGGAATAATAAAACAATATTACTGAACATCAAAATAAACTTTTGCAGTATGAAGCAAATTTTGAAAAATTTTCGTGTAAGTCGTCAGTTCGTGTAAGTCGTCACTTTTTGTGTTTCTCCTGGGGTGACGTTATCCAAGTTCTACTGTAGCTTTAGTGGTGCTAACATGTTTTGGAATGATAAAACAATATTACTGAACATAAAAATAAACTTTTGAAGTATGAAAAGAACTTTGAAAAATTTTGAAAAAATTCTTGTTCAATGTGTGCATTTTGCAATAAAATGTCTCAGGAAAATTTTTCAGTGGTTTCCACATGACTGGCTACCATTATTAATGAACATAAAAAAAAAACTTTAATGTGTGCACTTTGCAATGAAATGTCTCAGGAAAATTTTTCAGTGGTTTCCACATGACTGGCTGCCGTTATTAATGAACATAAAAAAAAACTTTAATGTGTGCAATTTGCAATGAAATATCTCAGGAAAATTTTTCAGTGGTTTCCACATGACTGGCTGCCATTATTTATGAACATAAAAAAAAACTTTAATGTGTGCAATTTGCAATGAAATGTCTCAGGGAAATTTTTCAGTGGTTTCCACATGACTGGCTGCCATTATTAATGAACATAAAAAAAAAACTTTAATGTGTGCAATTTGCAATGAAATGTCTCAGCAAAATTTTTCAGTGGTTTCCACATGACTGGCTGCCATTATTAATGAACATAAAAAAAAAATTCAATGTGTGCAATTTGCAATGAAATGTCTCAGGAAAATTTTTTAGTGGTTTCCACATGACTGGCACCCTATTATTAATGAACAAAAAAAATTATTTTGCACTGTATGAAATGTCTTAGAAAAATTTTTGAAAATTTTTTTTGAAAAGACAATTTTTTTTAATAATGTTCACTTTTAGTACGTAAAACAACTTTCTTACACAATTTTTAATGACATTAGTTTCAAACAAAAAGAATTGGAAAGCTTCGGAAAAAAATTTTTTTTCACTGTTTGAAATGACCATGTAATGTCTTGGAAAAATTTTTGAAAAAGATTTTCGAAAAAAACTTTTTTTCTTGATAATCGAAACTTTTTTTGTAGGATAAAACATCTTAGGCCATTTACAATAACTTTAGTCAAAAAAAATAATTAGAGTGCGACTTTAACTTAAAATATACGCTATCTCCTTAAATAAAGCTGCTGCGCAGCTCTCAATGCAGGTATAACCAATTCAATGAACTTTTGTTCATTGAATACTTTTTAACTTGAAACCAAGTTTTAGCGGTGCTAACACGTTTTGGAATGATAAAACATTATTACTGAACATAAAAATAAACTTTTGCAGTATGAAAAAAGTTTGAAAAATTTTGAAAAATATTCTTGTTCAATGTGTGCAATGAGTTATGAAATGTCTTATAAAAAATTTTGCAAACAATTTTTGATTTTTTCAATAATGTTCACATTTAGTACGTAAAACAACTTTCTTAGACAATTTTTAATGACGTTAGTTTCAAACAAAAAGAATTGGATAGTTTCGCAAAAAAATTTATTTTTCACTGTATGAAATAACTAAGAAAAATTTTTGAAAATTTTTTTTGAAAAGACAATTTTTTTCAATAATTGTCACTTTTAGTACGTAAAACAACTTTCTTAGACAATTTTTAATGACGTTAGTTTCAAACAAAAAGAATTGGAAAGCTTCGAAAAAAATTTTTTTTTTCACTGTATGAAATGACAATGTAATGTCTTGGAAAAATTTTGAAAAAGATTTTCGAAAAAAAATTTTTTTCTTGATAATCAAAATTTTTTGTGTAGGATAAATTATCTTAGGCCATTTACAATAACTTTTGTCAAAAAAAATAATTAGAGTGCGACTTTAACTTAAAATATACGCTATCTCCTTAAATAAAGCAGCTGCGCAGCTCTCAATGCAGGTATAAGCAATTCAATGAACTTTTGGTAATTGACAACTTTTTAACTTGAAACTAAGTTTTAGTGGTGCTAACATGTTTTGGAATGATAAAACAATCTTACTGAACATAAAAATAAACTTTTGCAGTAGGAAAAAAATTTTGAAAAACTTTGAAAAAAATTCTTGTTCAATGTGTGCAATGAGTTATAAAATGTCTTATAAAAAATTTTGCAAACAATTTTTGATTTTTTCAATAATGTTCACTTTTAGTACGTAAAACAACTTTCTTAGACAATTTTTTATGACGTTAGTTTCAAACAAAAAGAATTGGATACTTTAGCAAAAAAAAATTATTTTTCACTGTATGAAATGTCTTAGAAAAATTTTTGAAAACTTTTTTTGAAAACACAATTTTTTTCAATAATGTTCACTTTTTGTACGTAAAACAACTTTCTTAGACAGTTTTTAATGACGTTAGTTTCAAACAAAAATAATTGGAAAGCTTCGGAATAAATTTTTTTTTCACTGTATGAAATGACAATGTAATGTCTTAAAAAAATTTTTGAAAAAGATTTTCGAAAAAATTTTTTTTCTTGATAATCGAAACTTTTTGTGTAGGATAAAATATCTTAGGCCATTTACAATAACTTTAGTCAAAAAAAATAATTAGAGTGTGACTTTAATTAAAATATACGCTATCTCCTTAAATAAAGCAGCTGCACAGCTCTCAATGCAGGTATAAGCAATTCAATAAACTTTTGTTCATTGACAACTTTTTAACTTTAAACCAAGTTTTAGCGGTGCTAACACGTTTTGGAATAATAAAACAATATTACTGAACATCAAAATAAACTTTTGCAGTATGAAGGAAATTTTGAAAAATTTTCGTGTAAGTCGTCAGTTCGTGTAAGTCGTCACTTTTTCTGTTTCTCCTGGGGTGACGTTATCCAAGTTCTACTGTAGCTTTAGTGGTGCTAACATGTTTTGGAATGATAAAACAATATTACTGAACATAAAAATAAACTTTTGAAGTATGAAAAGAACTTTGAAAAATTTTGAAAAAATTCTTGTTCAATGTGTGCATTTTGCAATAAAATGTCTCAGGAAAATTTTTCAGTGGTTTCCACATGACTGGCTACCATTATTAATGAACATAAAAAAAAACTTTAATGTGTGCACTTTGCAATGAAATGTCTCAGGAAAATTTTTCAGTGGTTTCCACATGACTGGCTGCCGTTATTAATGAACATAAAAAAAAACTTTAATGTGTGCAATTTGCAATGAAATGTCTCAGGAAAATTTTTCAGTGGTTTCCACATGACTGGCTGCCATTATTAATGAACATAAAAAAAAACTTTAATGTGTGCAATTTGCAATGAAATGTCTCAGGAAAATTTTTCAGTGGTTTCCACATGACTGGCTGCCATTATTAATGAACATAAAAAATAACTTTAATGTGTGCAATTTGCAATGAAATGTCTCAGGAAATCTTTTCAGTGGTTTCCACATGACTGGCTGCCATTATTAATGAACATAAAAAAAAACTTTAATGTGTGCAATTTGCAATGAATAATCTCAGGAAAATTTTTCAGTGGTTTCCACATGACTGGCTGCCATTATTTATGAACATAAAAAAAAATTTAATGTGTGCAATTT
The DNA here is from genome assembly GCF_918807975.1 of Aplidium turbinatum. Lineage (NCBI taxonomy): Eukaryota > Metazoa > Chordata > Ascidiacea > Aplousobranchia > Polyclinidae > Aplidium > Aplidium turbinatum. The sequence continues at coordinate 35,264,579 of NC_137477.1, forward strand.
GCAATAAAATGTCTCAGGGAAATTTTTCAGTGGTTTCCACATGACTGGCTGCCATTATTAATGAACATAAAAAAAAAACTTTAATGTGTGCAATTTGCAATGAAATGTCTCAGCAAAATTTTTCAGTGGTTTCCACATGACTGGCTGCCATTATTAATGAACATAAAAAAAAAACTTTAATGTGTGCAATTTGCAATGAAATGTCTCAGGAAAATTTTTTAGTGGTTTCCACATGACTGGCACCCTATTATTAATGAACAAAAAAAATTATTTTGCACTGTATGAAATGTCTTAGAAAAATTTTTGAAAATTTTTTTTGAAAAGACAATTTTTTTTAATAATGTTCACTTTTAGTACGTAAAACAACTTTCTTAGACAATTTTTAATGACATTAGTTTCAAACAAAAAGAATTGGAAAGCTTCGGAATAAAATTTTTTTTCACTGTTTGAAATGACCATGTAATGTCTTGGAAAAATTTTTGAAAAAGATTTTCGAAAAAAATTTTTTTTCTTGATAATCGAAACTTTTTTTGTAGGATAAAACATCTTAGGCCATTTACAATAACTTTAGTCAAAAAAAATAATTAGAGTGCGACTTTAACTTAAAATATACGCTATCTCCTTAAATAAAGCTGCTGCGCAGCTCTCAATGCAGGTATAAGCAATTCAATGAATTTTTGGTAATTGACAACTTTTTAACTTGAAACTAAGTTTTAGTGGTGCAAACATGTTTTGGAATGATAAAACAATATTACTGAACATAAAAATAAACTTTTGCAGTATGAAGGAAATTTTGAAAAATTTTCGTGTAAGTCGTCAGTTCGTGTAAGTCGTCACTTTTTCTGTTTCTCCTGGGGTGACGTTATCCAAGTTCTACTGTAGCTTTAGTGGTGCTAACATGTTTTGGAATGATAAAACAATATTACTGAACATAAAAATAAACTTTTGAAGTATGAAAAGAACTTTGAAAAATTTTGAAAAAATTCTTGTTCAATGTGTGCATTTTGCAATAAAATGTCTCAGGAAAATTTTTCAGTGGTTTCCACATGACTGGCTACCATTATTAATGAACATAAAAAAAAAACTTTAATGTGTGCACTTTGCAATGAAATGTCTCAGGAAAATTTTTCAGTGGTTTCCACATGACTGGCTGCCGTTATTAATGAACATAAAAAAAAACTTTAATGTGTGCAATTTGCAATGAAATGTCTCAGGAAAATTTTTCAGTGGTTTCCACATGACTGGCTGCCATTATTAATGAACATAAAAAAAAACTTTAATGTGTGCAATTTGCAATGAAATGTCTCAGGAAAATTTTTCAGTGGTTTCCACATGACTGGCTGCCATTATTAATGAACATAAAAAATAACCTTAATGTGTGCAATTTGCAATGAAATGTCTCAGGAAATCTTTTCAGTGGTTTCCACATGACTGGCTGCCATTATTAATGAACATAAAAAAAAACTTTAATGTGTGCAATTTGCAATGAAATATCTCAGGAAAATTTTTCAGTGGTTTCCACATGACTGGCTGCCATTATTTATGAACATTAATAAAAACTTTAATGTGTGCAATTTGCAATGAAATGTCTCAGGGAAATTTTTCAGTGGTTTCCACATGACTGGCTGCCATTATTAATGAACATAAAAAAAAAACTTTAATGTGTGCAATTTGCAATGAAATGTCTCAGCAAAATTTTTCAGTGGTTTCCACATGACTGGCTGCCATTATTAATGAACATAAAAAAAAAACTTTAATGTGTGCAATTTGCAATGAAATGTCTCAGGAAAATTTTTTAGTGGTTTCCACATGACTGGCACCCTATTATTAATGAACAAAAAAAATTATTTTGCACTGTATGAAATGTCTTAGAAAAATTTTTGAAAATTTTTTTTGAAAAGACAATTTTTTTTAATAATGTTCACTTTTAGTACGTAAAACAACTTTCTTAGACAATTTTTAATGACATTAGTTTCAAACAAAAAGAATTGGAAAGCTTCGGAATAAAATTTTTTTTCACTGTTTGAAATGACCATGTAATGTCTTGGAAAAATTTTTGAAAAAGATTTTCGAAAAAAATTTTTTTTCTTGATAATCGAAACTTTTTTTGTAGGATAAAACATCTTAGGCCATTTACAATAACTTTAGTCAAAAAAAATAATTAGAGTGCGACTTTAACTTAAAATATACGCTATCTCCTTAAATAAAGCTGCTGCGCAGCTCTCAATGCAGGTATAAGCAATTCAATGAATTTTTGGTAATTGACAACTTTTTAACTTGAAACTAAGTTTTAGTGGTGCAAACATGTTTTGGAATGATAAAACAATATTACTGAACATAAAAATAAACTTTTGCAGTATGAAGGAAATTTTGAAAAATTTTCGTGTAAGTCGTCAGTTCGTGTAAGTCGTCACTTTTTCTGTTTCTTCTGGGGTGACGTTATCCAAGTTCTACTGTAGCTTTAGTGGTGCTAACATGTTTTGGAATGATAAAACAATATTACTGAACATAAAAATAAACTTTTGAAGTATGAAAAGAACTTTGAAAAATTTTGAAAAAATTCTTGTTCAATGTGTGCATTTTGCAATAAAATGTCTCAGGAAAATTTTTCAGTGGTTTCCACATGACTGGCTACCATTATTAATGAACATAAAAAAAAAACTTTAATGTGTGCACTTTGCAATGAAATGTCTCAGGAAAATTTTTCAGTGGTTTCCACATGACTGGCTGCCGTTATTAATGAACATAAAAAAAAACTTTAATGTGTGCAATTTGCAATGAAATGTCTCAGGAAAATTTTTCAGTGGTTTCCACATGACTGGCTGCCATTATTAATGAACATAAAAAAAAACTTTAATGTGTGCAATTTGCAATGAAATGTCTCAGGAAAATTTTTCAGTGGTTTCCACATGACTGGCTGCCATTATTAATGAACATAAAAAATAACTTTAATGTGTGCAATTTGCAATGAAATGTCTCAGGAAAATTTTTCAGTGGTTTCCACATGACTGGCTGCCATTATTAATGAACATAAAAAAAAACTTTAATGTGTGCAATTTGCAATGAAATGTCTCAGGAAAATTTTTCAGTGGTTTCCACATGACTGGCTGCCATTATTAATGAACATAAAAAATAACTTTAATGTGTGCAATTTGCAATGAAATGTCTCAGGAAATCTTTTCAGTGGTTTCCACATGACTGGCTGCCATTATTAATGAACATAAAAAAAAACTTTAATGTGTGCAATTTGCAATGAAATATCTCAGGAAAATTTTTCAGTGGTTTCCACATGACTGGCTGCCATTATTTATGAACATTAATAAAAACTTTAATGTGTGCAATTTGCAATGAAATGTCTCAGGGAAATTTTTCAGTGGTTTCCACATGACTGGCTGCCATTATTAATGAACATAAAAAAAAAACTTTAATGTGTGCAATTTGCAATGAAATGTCTCAGGAAAATTTTTTAGTGGTTTCCACATGACTGGCACCCTATTATTAATGAACAAAAAAAATTATTTTGCACTGTATGAAATGTCTTAGAAAAATTTTTGAAAATTTTTTTTGAAAAGACAATTTTTTTTAATAATGTTCACTTTTAGTACGTAAAACAACTTTCTTAGACAATTTTTAATGACATTAGTTTCAAACAAAAAGAATTGGAAAGCTTCGGAAAAAAATTTTTTTTCACTGTTTGAAATGACCATGTAATGTCTTGGAAAAATTTTTGAAAAAGATTTTCGAAAAAAATTTTTTTTCTTGATAATCGAAACTTTTTTTGTAGGATAAAACATCTTAGGCCATTTACAATAACTTTAGTCAAAAAAAATAATTAGAGTGCGACTTTAACTTAAAATATACGCTATCTCCTTAAATAAAGCTGCTGCGCAGCTCTCAATGCAGGTATAAGCAATTCAATGAATTTTTGGTAATTGACAACTTTTTAACTTGAAACTAAGTTTTAGTGGTGCTAACATGTTTTGGAATGATAAAACAATATTACTGAACATAAAAAGAAACTTTTGCAGTAGGAAAAAAATTTTGAAAAACTTTGAAAAAAATTCTTGTTCAATGTGTGCAATGAGTTATGAAATGTCTTATAAAAAATTTTGCAAACAATTTTTGATTTTTTCAATAATGTTCACTTTTAGTACGTAAAACAACTTTCTTAGACAATTTTTTATGACGTTAGTTTCAAACAAAAAGAATTGGATACTTTAGCAAAAAAAAATTATTTTTCACTGTATGAAATGTCTTAGAAAAATTTTTGAAAATTTTTTTTGAAAACACAATTTTTTTCAATAATGTTCACTTTTTGTACGTAAAACAACTTTCTTAGACAATTTTTAATGACGTTAGTTTCAAACAAAAATAATTGGAAAGCTTCGAAAAAAATTTTTTTTTTCACTGTATGAAATGACAATGTAATGTCTTGGAAAAATTTTGAAAAAGATTTTCGAAAAAAAATTTTTTTCTTGATAATCAAAATTTTTTGTGTAGGATAAAATATCTTAGGCCATTTGCAATAACTTTAGTCAAAAAAAATAATTAGAGTGCGACTTTAACTTAAAATATACGCTATCTCCTTAAATAAAGCAGCTGCGCAGCTCTCAATGCAGGTATAAGCAATTCAATGAACTTTTGGTAATTGACAACTTTTTAACTTGAAACTAAGTTTTAGTGGTGCTAACATGTTTTGGAATGATAAAACAATATTACTGAACATAAAAATAAACTTTTGCAGTAGGAAAAAAATTTTGAAAAACTTTGAAAAAAATTCTTGTTCAATGTGTGCAATGAGTTATAAAATGTCTTATAAAAAATTTTGCAAACAATTTTTGATTTTTTCAATAATGTTCACTTTTAGTACGTAAAACAACTTTCTTAGACAATTTTTTATGACGTTAGTTTCAAACAAAAAGAATTGGATACTTTAGCAAAAAAAAATTATTTTTCACTGTATGAAATGTCTTAGAAAAATTTTTGAAAATTTTTTTTGAAAACACAATTTTTTTCAATAATGTTCACTTTTTGTACGTAAAACAACTTTCTTAGACAATTTTTAATGACGTTAGTTTCAAACAAAAATAATTGGAAAGCTTCGGAATAAATTTTGTTTTCACTGTATGAAATGACAATGTAATGTCTTGAAAAAAATTTTGAAAAAGATTTTCGAAAAAATTTTTTTTCTTGATAATCGAAACTTTTTGTGTAGGATAAAATATCTTAGGCCATTTACAATAACTTTAGTCAAAAAAAATAATTAGAGTGTGACTTTAACTTAAAATATACGCTATCTCCTTAAATAAAGCAGCTGCACAGCTCTCAATGCAGGTATAAGCAATTCAATGAACTTTTGTTCATTGACAACTTTTTAACTTTAAACCAAGTTTTAGCGGTGCTAACACGTTTTGGAATAATAAAACAATATTACTGAACATCAAAATAAACTTTTGCAGTATGAAGGAAATTTTGAAAAATTTTCGTGTAAGTCGTCAGTTCGTGTAAGTCGTCACTTTTTCTGTTTCTCCTGGGGTGACGTTATCCAAGTTCTACTGTAGCTTTAGTGGTGCTAACATGTTTTGGAATGATAAAACAATATTACTGAACATAAAAATAAACTTTTGAAGTATGAAAAGAACTTTGAAAAATTTTGAAAAAATTCTTGTTCAATGTGTGCATTTTGCAATAAAATGTCTCAGGAAAATTTTTCAGTGGTTTCCACATGACTGGCTACCATTATTAATGAACATAAAAAAAAAACTTTAATGTGTGCACTTTGCAATGAAATGTCTCAGGAAAATTTTTCAGTGGTTTCCACATGACTGGCTGCCGTTATTAATGAACATAAAAAAAAACTTTAATGTGTGCAATTTGCAATGAAATATCTCAGGAAAATTTTTCAGTGGTTTCCACATGACTGGCTGCCATTATTTATGAACATAAAAAAAAACTTTAATGTGTGCAATTTGCAATGAAATGTCTCAGGGAAATTTTTCAGTGGTTTCCACATGACTGGCTGCCATTATTAATGAACATAAAAAAAAAACTTTAATGTGTGCAATTTGCAATGAAATGTCTCAGCAAAATTTTTCAGTGGTTTCCACATGACTGGCACCCTATTATTAATGAACAAAAAAAATTATTTTGCTCTGTATGAAATGTCTTAGAAAAATTTTTGAAAATTTTTTTTGAAAAGACAATTTTTTTTAATAATGTTCACTTTTAGTACGTAAAACAACTTTCTTAGACAATTTTTAATGACATTAGTTTCAAACAAAAAGAATTGGAAAGCTTCGGAAAAAAATTTTTTTTCACTGTTTGAAATGACCATGTAATGTCTTGGAAAAATTTTTGAAAAAGATTTTCGAAAAAAATTTTTTTTCTTGATAATCGAAACTTTTTTTGTAGGATAAAACATCTTAGGCCATTTACAATAACTTTAGTCAAAAAAAATAATTAGAGTGCGACTTTAACTTAAAATATACGCTATCTCCTTAAATAAAGCTGCTGCGCAGCTCTCAATGCAGGTATAAGCAATTCAATGAATTTTTGGTAATTGACAACTTTTTAACTTGAAACTAAGTTTTAGTGGTGCAAACATGTTTTGGAATGATAAAACAATATTACTGAACATAAAAATAAACTTTTGCAGTATGAAGGAAATTTTGAAAAATTTTCGTGTAAGTCGTCAGTTCGTGTAAGTCGTCACTTTTTCTGTTTCTCCTGGGGTGACGTTATCCAAGTTCTACTGTAGCTTTAGTGGTGCTAACATGTTTTGGAATGATAAAACAATATTACTGAACATAAAAATAAACTTTTGAAGTATGAAAAGAACTTTGAAAAATTTTGAAAAAATTCTTGTTCAATGTGTGCATTTTGCAATAAAATGTCTCAGGAAAATTTTTCAGTGGTTTCCACATGACTGGCTACCATTATTAATGAACATAAAAAAAAAACTTTAATGTGTGCACTTTGCAATGAAATGTCTCAGGAAAATTTTTCAGTGGTTTCCACATGACTGGCTGCCGTTATTAATGAACATAAAAAAAAACTTTAATGTGTGCAATTTGCAATGAAATGTCTCAGGAAAATTTTTCAGTGGTTTCCACATGACTGGCTGCCATTATTAATGAACATAAAAAAAAACTTTAATGTGTGCAATTTGCAATGAAATGTCTCAGGAAAATTTTTCAGTGGTTTCCACATGACTGGCTGCCATTATTAATGAACATAAAAAATAACTTTAATGTGTGCAATTTGCAATGAAATGTCTCAGGAAATCTTTTCAGTGGTTTCCACATGACTGGCTGCCATTATTAATGAACATAAAAAAAAACTTTAATGTGTGCAATTTGCAATGAAATATCTCAGGAAAATTTTTCAGTGGTTTCCACATGACTGGCTGCCATTATTTATGAACATTAATAAAAACTTTAATGTGTGCAATTTGCAATGAAATGTCTCAGGGAAATTTTTCAGTGGTTTCCACATGACTGGCTGCCATTATTAATGAACATTAAAAAAAATTCAATGTGTGCAATTTGCAATGAAATGTCTCAGGAAAATTTTTTAGTGGTTTCCACATGACTGGCACCCTATTATTAATGAACAAAGAAATTTATTTTGCACTGTATGGAATGTCTTAGAAAAATTTTTGAAAATTTTTTTTGAAAAGACAATTTTTTTTAATAATGTTCACTTTTAGTACGTAAAACAACTTTCTTAGACAATTTTTAATGACATTAGTTTCAAACAAAAAGAATTGGAAAGCTTCGGAAAAAAATTTTTTTTCACTGTTTGAAATGACCATGTAATGTCTTGGAAAAATTTTTGAAAAAGATTTTCGAAAAAAACTTTTTTTCTTGATAATCGAAACTTTTTTTGTAGGATAAAACATCTTAGGCCATTTACAATAACTTTAGTCAAAAAAAATAATTAGAGTGCGACTTTAACTTAAAATATACGCTATCTCCTTAAATAAAGCTGCTGCGCAGCTCTCAATGCAGGTATATGCAATTTAATGAATTTTTGGTAATTGACAACTTTTTAACTTGAAACTAAGTTTTAGTGGTGCTAACATGTTTTGGAATGATAAAACAATATTACTGAACATAAAAATAAACTTTTGCAGTAGGAAAAAAATTTTGAAAAACTTTGAAAAAAATTCTTGTTCAATGTGTGCAATGAGTTATGAAATGTCTTATAAAAAATTTTGCAAACAATTTTTGATTTTTTCAATAATGTTCACTTTTAGTACGTAAAACAACTTTCTTAGACAATTTTTTATGACGTTAGTTTCAAACAAAAAGAATTGGATACTTTAGCAAAAAAAAATTATTTTTCACTGTATGAAATGTCTTAGAAAAATTTTTGAAAATTTTTTTTGAAAACACAATTTTTTTCAATAATGTTCACTTTTTGTACGTAAAACAACTTTCTTAGACAATTTTTAATGACGTTAGTTTCAAACAAAAATAATTGGAAAGCTTCGAAAAAAATTTTTTTTTTCACTGTATGAAATGACAATGTAATGTCTTGGAAAAATTTTGAAAAAGATTTTCGAAAAAAAATTTTTTTCTTGATAATCAAAATTTTTTGTGTAGGATAAAATATCTTAGGCCATTTGCAATAACTTTAGTCAAAAAAAATAATTAGAGTGCGACTTTAACTTAAAATATACGCTATCTCCTTAAATAAAGCAGCTGCGCAGCTCTCAATGCAGGTATAAGCAATTCAATGAACTTTTGGTAATTGACAACTTTTTAACTTGAAACTAAGTTTTAGTGGTGCTAACATGTTTTGGAATGATAAAACAATATTACTGAACATAAAAATAAACTTTTGCAGTAGGAAAAAAATTTTGAAAAACTTTGAAAAAAATTCTTGTTCAATGTGTGCAATGAGTTATAAAATGTCTTATAAAAAATTTTGCAAACAATTTTTGATTTTTTCAATAATGTTCACTTTTAGTACGTAAAACAACTTTCTTAGACAATTTTTTATGACGTTAGTTTCAAACAAAAAGAATTGGATACTTTAGCAAAAAAAAATTATTTTTCACTGTATGAAATGTCTTAGAAAAATTTTTGAAAATTTTTTTTGAAAACACAATTTTTTTCAATAATGTTCACTTTTTGTACGTAAAACAACTTTCTTAGACAATTTTTAATGACGTTAGTTTCAAACAAAAATAATTGGAAAGCTTCGGAATAAATTTTGTTTTCACTGTATGAAATGACAATGTAATGTCTTGAAAAAAATTTTGAAAAAGATTTTCGAAAAAATTTTTTTTCTTGATAATCGAAACTTTTTGTGTAGGATAAAATATCTTAGGCCATTTACAATAACTTTAGTCAAAAAAAATAATTAGAGTGTGACTTTAACTTAAAATATACGCTATCTCCTTAAATAAAGCAGCTGCACAGCTCTCAATGCAGGTATAAGCAATTCAATGAACTTTTGTTCATTGACAACTTTTTAACTTTAAACCAAGTTTTAGCGGTGCTAACACGTTTTGGAATAATAAAACAATATTACTGAACATCAAAATAAACTTTTGCAGTATGAAGGAAATTTTGAAAAATTTTCGTGTAAGTCGTCAGTTCGTGTAAGTCGTCACTTTTTCTGTTTCTCCTGGGGTGACGTTATCCAAGTTCTACTGTAGCTTTAGTGGTGCTAACATGTTTTGGAATGATAAAACAATATTACTGAACATAAAAATAAACTTTTGAAGTATGAAAAGAACTTTGAAAAATTTTGAAAAAATTCTTGTTCAATGTGTGCATTTTGCAATAAAATGTCTCAGGAAAATTTTTCAGTGGTTTCCACATGACTGGCTACCATTATTAATGAACATAAAAAAAAAACTTTAATGTGTGCACTTTGCAATGAAATGTCTCAGGAAAATTTTTCAGTGGTTTCCACATGACTGGCTGCCGTTATTAATGAACATAAAAAAAAACTTTAATGTGTGCAATTTGCAATGAAATATCTCAGGAAAATTTTTCAGTGGTTTCCACATGACTGGCTGCCATTATTTATGAACATAAAAAAAAACTTTAATGTGTGCAATTTGCAATGAAATGTCTCAGGGAAATTTTTCAGTGGTTTCCACATGACTGGCTGCCATTATTAATGAACATAAAAAAAAAACTTTAATGTGTGCAATTTGCAATGAAATGTCTCAGCAAAATTTTTCAGTGGTTTCCACATGACTGGCACCCTATTATTAATGAACAAAAAAAATTATTTTGCACTGTATGAAATGTCTTATAAAAATTTTTGAAAATTTTTTTTGAAAAGACAATTTTTTTTAATAATGTTCACTTTTAGTACGTAAAACAACTTTCTTAGACAATTTTTAATGACATTAGTTTCAAACAAAAAGAATTGGAAAGCTTCGGAAAAAAATTTTTTTTCACTGTTTGAAATGACCATGTAATGTCTTGGAAAAATTTTTGAAAAAGATTTTCGAAAAAAATTTTTTTTCTTGATAATCGAAACTTTTTTTGTAGGATAAAACATCTTAGGCCATTTACAATAACTTTAGTCAAAAAAAATAATTAGAGTGCGACTTTAACTTAAAATATACGCTATCTCCTTAAATAAAGCTGCTGCGCAGCTCTCAATGCAGGTATAAGCAATTCAATGAATTTTTGGTAATTGACAACTTTTTAACTTGAAACTAAGTTTTAGTGGTGCAAACATGTTTTGGAATGATAAAACAATATTACTGAACATAAAAATAAACTTTTGCAGTATGAAGGAAATTTTGAAAAATTTTCGTGTAAGTCGTCAGTTCGTGTAAGTCGTCACTTTTTCTGTTTCTCCTGGGGTGACGTTATCCAAGTTCTACTGTAGCTTTAGTGGTGCTAACATGTTTTGGAATGATAAAACAATATTACTGAACATAAAAATAAACTTTTGAAGTATGAAAAGAACTTTGAAAAATTTTGAAAAAATTCTTGTTCAATGTGTGCATTTTGCAATAAAATGTCTCAGGAAAATTTTTCAGTGGTTTCCACATGACTGGCTACCATTATTAATGAACATAAAAAAAAAACTTTAATGTGTGCACTTTGCAATGAAATGTCTCAGGAAAATTTTTCAGTGGTTTCCACATGACTGGCTGCCGTTATTAATGAACATAAAAAAAAACTTTAATGTGTGCAATTTGCAATGAAATGTCTCAGGAAAATTTTTCAGTGGTTTCCACATGACTGGCTGCCATTATTAATGAACATAAAAAAAAACTTTAATGTGTGCAATTTGCAATGAAATGTCTCAGGAAAATTTTTCAGTGGTTTCCACATGACTGGCTGCCATTATTAATGAACATAAAAAAAAACTTTAATGTGTGCAATTTGCAATGAAATGTCTCAGGAAATCTTTTCAGTGGTTTCCACATGACTGGCTGCCATTATTAATGAACATAAAAAAAAACTTTAATGTGTGCAATTTGCAATGAAATATCTCAGGAAAATTTTTCAGTGGTTTCCACATGACTGGCTGCCATTATTTATGAACATTAATAAAAACTTTAATGTGTGCAATTTGCAATGAAATGTCTCAGGGAAATTTTTCAGTGGTTTCCACATGACTGGCTGCCATTATTAATGAACATTAAAAAAAATTCAATGTGTGCAATTTGCAATGAAATGTCTCAGGAAAATTTTTTAGTGGTTTCCACATGACTGGCACCCTATTATTAATGAACAAAGAAATTTATTTTGCACTGTATGGAATGTCTTAGAAAAATTTTTGAAAATTTTTTTTGAAAAGACAATTTTTTTTAATAATGTTCACTTTTAGTACGTAAAACAACTTTCTTAGACAATTTTTAATGACATTAGTTTCAAACAAAAAGAATTGGAAAGCTTCGGAAAAAAAATTTTTTTCACTGTTTGAAATGACCATGTAATGTCTTGGAAAAATTTTTGAAAAAGATTTTCGAAAAAAACTTTTTTTCTTGATAATCGAAACTTTTTTTGTAGGATAAAACATCTTAGGCCATTTACAATAACTTTAGTCAAAAAAAATAATTAGAGTGCGACTTTAACTTAAAATATACGCTATCTCCTTAAATAAAGCTGCTGCGCAGCTCTCAATGCAGGTATATGCAATTTAATGAATTTTTGGTAATTGACAACTTTTTAACTTGAAACTAAGTTTTAGTGGTGCTAACATGTTTTGGAATGATAAAACAATATTACTGAACATAAAAATAAACTTTTGCAGTAGGAAAAAAATTTTGAAAAACTTTGAAAAAAATTCTTGTTCAATGTGTGCAATGAGTTATGAAATGTCTTATAAAAAATTTTGCAAACAATTTTTGATTTTTTCAATAATGTTCACATTTAGTACGTAAAACAACTTTCTTAGACAATTTTTAATGACGTTAGTTTCAAACAAAAAGAATTGGATAGTTTCGCAAAAAAATTTATTTTTCACTGTATGAAATAACTAAGAAAAATTTTTGAAAATTTTTTTTGAAAACACAATTTTTTTCAATAATTGTCACTTTTAGTACGTAAAACAACTTTCTTAGACAATTTTTAATGACGTTAGTTTCAAACAAAAAGAATTGGAAAGCTTCGAAAAAAATTTTTTTTTTCACTGTATGAAATGACAATGTAATGTCTTGGAAAAATTTTGAAAAAGATTTTCGAAAAAAAATTTTTTTCTTGATAATCAAAATTTTTTGTGTAGGATAAAATATCTTAGGCCATTTACAATAACTTTAGTCAAAAAAAATAATTAGAGTGCGACTTTAACTTAAAATATACGCTATCTCCTTAAATAAAGCAGCTGCGCAGCTCTCAATGCAGGTATAAGCAATTCAATGAACTTTTGGTAATTGACAACTTTTTAACTTGAAACTAAGTTTTAGTGGTGCTAACATGTTTTGGAATGATAAAACAATATTACTGAACATAAAAATAAACTTTTGCAGTAGGAAAAAAATTTTGAAAAACTTTGAAAAAAATTCTTGTTCAATGTGTGCAATGAGTTATAAAATGTCTTATAAAAAATTTTGCAAACAATTTTTGATTTTTTCAATAATGTTCACTTTTAGTACGTAAAACAACTTTCTTAGACAATTTTTTATGACGTTAGTTTCAAACAAAAAGAATTGGATACTTTAGCAAAAAAAAATTATTTTTCACTGTATGAAATGTCTTAGAAAAATTTTTGAAAATTTTTTTTGAAAACACAATTTTTTTCAATAATGTTCACTTTTTGTACGTAAAACAACTTTCTTAGACAATTTTTAATGACGTTAGTTTCAAACAAAAATAATTGGAAAGCTTCGGAATAAATTTTTTTTTCACTGTATGAAATGACAATGTAATGTCTTAAAAAAATTTTTGAAAAAGATTTTCGAAAAAATTTTTTTTCTTGATAATCGAAACTTTTTGTGTAGGATAAAATATCTTAGGCCATTTACAATAACTTTAGTCAAAAAAAATAATTAGAGTGTGACTTTAACTTAAAATATACGCTATCTCCTTAAATAAAGCAGCTGCACAGCTCTCAATGCAGGTATAAGCAATTCAATGAACTTTTGTTCATTGACAACTTTTTAACTTTAAACCAAGTTTTAGCGGTGCTAACACGTTTTGGAATAATAAAACAATATTACTGAACATCAAAATAAACTTTTGCAGTATGAAGGAAATTTTGAAAAATTTTCGTGTAAGTCGTCAGTTCGTGTAAGTCGTCACTTTTTCTGTTTCTCCTGGGGTGACGTTATCCAAGTTCTACTGTAGCTTTAGTGGTGCTAACATGTTTTGGAATGATAAAACAATATTACTGAACATAAAAATAAACTTTTGAAGTATGAAAAGAACTTTGAAAAATTTTGAAAAAATTCTTGTTCAATGTGTGCATTTTGCAATAAAATGTCTCAGGAAAATTTTTCAAAGGTTTCCACATGACTGGCTACCATTATTAATGAACATAAAAAAAAAACTTTAATGTGTGCACTTTGCAATGAAATGTCTCAGGAAAATTTTTCAGTGGTTTCCACATGACTGGCTGCCGTTATTAATGAACATAAAAAAAAACTTTAATGTGTGCAATTTGCAATGAAATATCTCAGGAAAATTTTTCAGTGGTTTCCACATGACTGGCTGCCATTATTTATGAACATAAAAAAAAACTTTAATGTGTGCAATTTGCAATGAAATGTCTCAGGGAAATTTTTCAGTGGTTTCCACATGACTGGCTGCCATTATTAATGAACATAAAAAAAAAACTTTAATGTGTGCAATTTGCAATGAAATGTCTCAGCAAAATTTTTCAGTGGTTTCCACATGACTGGCTGCCATTATTAATGAACATAAAAAAAAAATTCAATGTGTGCAATTTGCAATGAAATGTCTCAGGAAAATTTTTTAGTGGTTTCCACATGACTGGCACCCTATTATTAATGAACAAAAAAAATTATTTTGCACTGTATGAAATGTCTTAGAAAAATTTTTGAAAATTTTTTTTGAAAAGACAATTTTTTTTAATAATGTTCACTTTTAGTACGTAAAACAACTTTCTTACACAATTTTTAATGACATTAGTTTCAAACAAAAAGAATTGGAAAGCTTCGGAAAAAAATTTTTTTTCACTGTTTGAAATGACCATGTAATGTCTTGGAAAAATTTTTGAAAAAGATTTTCGAAAAAAACTTTTTTTCTTGATAATCGAAACTTTTTTTGTAGGATAAAACATCTTAGGCCATTTACAATAACTTTAGTCAAAAAAAATAATTAGAGTGCGACTTTAACTTAAAATATACGCTATCTCCTTAAATAAAGCTGCTGCGCAGCTCTCAATGCAGGTATAACCAATTCAATGAACTTTTGTTCATTGAATACTTTTTAACTTGAAACCAAGTTTTAGCGGTGCTAACACGTTTTGGAATGATAAAACATTATTACTGAACATAAAAATAAACTTTTGCAGTATGAAAAAAGTTTGAAAAATTTTGAAAAATATTCTTGTTCAATGTGTGCAATGAGTTATGAAATGTCTTATAAAAAATTTTGCAAACAATTTTTGATTTTTTCAATAATGTTCACATTTAGTACGTAAAACAACTTTCTTAGACAATTTTTAATGACGTTAGTTTCAAACAAAAAGAATTGGATAGTTTCGCAAAAAAATTTATTTTTCACTGTATGAAATAACTAAGAAAAATTTTTGAAAATTTTTTTTGAAAAGACAATTTTTTTCAATAATTGTCACTTTTAGTACGTAAAACAACTTTCTTAGACAATTTTTAATGACGTTAGTTTCAAACAAAAAGAATTGGAAAGCTTCGAAAAAAATTTTTTTTTTCACTGTATGAAATGACAATGTAATGTCTTGGAAAAATTTTGAAAAAGATTTTCGAAAAAAATTTTTTTTCTTGATAATCAAAATTTTTTGTGTAGGATAAATTATCTTAGGCCATTTACAATAACTTTAGTCAAAAAAAATAATTAGAGTGCGACTTTAACTTAAAATATACGCTATCTCCTTAAATAAAGCAGCTGCGCAGCTCTCAATGCAGGTATAAGCAATTCAATGAACTTTTGGTAATTGACAACTTTTTAACTTGAAACTAAGTTTTAGTGGTGCTAACATGTTTTGGAATGATAAAACAATCTTACTGAACATAAAAATAAACTTTTGCAGTAGGAAAAAAATTTTGAAAAACTTTGAAAAAAATTCTTGTTCAATGTGTGCAATGAGTTATAAAATGTCTTATAAAAAATTTTGCAAACAATTTTTGATTTTTTCAATAATGTTCACTTTTAGTACGTAAAACAACTTTCTTAGACAATTTTTTATGACGTTAGTTTCAAACAAAAAGAATTGGATACTTTAGCAAAAAAAAATTATTTTTCACTGTATGAAATGTCTTAGAAAATTTTTTGAAAACTTTTTTTGAAAACACAATTTTTTTCAATAATGTTCACTTTTTGTACGTAAAACAACTTTCTTAGACAGTTTTTAATGACGTTAGTTTCAAACAAAAATAATTGGAAAGCTTCGGAATAAATTTTTTTTTCACTGTATGAAATGACAATGTAATGTCTTAAAAAAATTTTTGAAAAAGATTTTCGAAAAAATTTTTTTTCTTGATAATCGAAACTTTTTGTGTAGGATAAAATATCTTAGGCCATTTACAATAACTTTAGTCAAAAAAAATAATTAGAGTGTGACTTTAATTAAAATATACGCTATCTCCTTAAATAAAGCAGCTGCACAGCTCTCAATGCAGGTATAAGCAATTCAATAAACTTTTGTTCATTGACAACTTTTTAACTTTAAACCAAGTTCTAGCGGTGCTAACACGTTTTGGAATAATAAAACAATATTACTGAACATCAAAATAAACTTTTGCAGTATGAAGGAAATTTTGAAAAATTTTCGTGTAAGTCGTCAGTTCGTGTAAGTCGTCACTTTTTCTGTTTCTCCTGGGGTGACGTTATCCAAGTTCTACTGTAGCTTTAGTGGTGCTAACATGTTTTGGAATGATAAAACAATATTACCGAACATAAAAATAAACTTTTGAAGTATGAAAAGAACTTTGAAAAATTTTGAAAAAATTCTTGTTCAATGTGTGCATTTTGCAATAAAATGTCTCAGGAAAATTTTTCAGTGGTTTCCACATGACTGGCTACCATTATTAATGAACATAAAAAAAAAACTTTAATGTGTGCACTTTGCAATGAAATGTCTCAGGGAAATTTTTCAGTGGTTTCCACATGACTGGCTGCCATTATTAATGAACATAAAAAAAAAACTTTAATGTGTGCAATTTGCAATGAAATGTCTCAGCAAAATTTTTCAGTGGTTTCCACATGACTGGCTGCCATTATTAATGAACATAAAAAAAAAACTTTAATGTGTGCAATTTGCAATGAAATGTCTCAGGAAAATTTTTTAGTGGTTTCCACATGACTGGCACCCTATTATTAATGAACAAAAAAAATTATTTTGCACTGTATGAAATGTCTTAGAAAAATTTTTGAAAATTTTTTTTGAAAAGACAATTTTTTTTAATAATGTTCACTTTTAGTACGTAAAACAACTTTCTTAGACAATTTTTAATGACATTAGTTTCAAACAAAAAGAATTGGAAAGCTTCGGAATAAAATTTTTTTTCACTGTTTGAAATGACCATGTAATGTCTTGGAAAAATTTTTGAAAAAGATTTTCGAAAAAAATTTTTTTTCTTGATAATCGAAACTTTTTTTGTAGGATAAAACATCTTAGGCCATTTACAATAACTTTAGTCAAAAAAAATAATTAGAGTGCGACTTTAACTTAAAATATACGCTATCTCCTTAAATAAAGCTGCTGCGCAGCTCTCAATGCAGGTATAAGCAATTCAATGAATTTTTGGTAATTGACAACTTTTTAACTTGAAACTAAGTTTTAGTGGTGCAAACATGTTTTGGAATGATAAAACAATATTACTGAACATAAAAATAAACTTTTGCAGTATGAAGGAAATTTTGAAAAATTTTCGTGTAAGTCGTCAGTTCGTGTAAGTCGTCACTTTTTCTGTTTCTCCTGGGGTGACGTTATCCAAGTTCTACTGTAGCTTTAGTGGTGCTAACATGTTTTGGAATGATAAAACAATATTACTGAACATAAAAATAAACTTTTGAAGTATGAAAAGAACTTTGAAAAATTTTGAAAAAATTCTTGTTCAATGTGTGCATTTTGCAATAAAATGTCTCAGGAAAATTTTTCAGTGGTTTCCACATGACTGGCTACCATTATTAATGAACATAAAAAAAAAACTTTAATGTGTGCACTTTGCAATGAAATGTCTCAGGAAAATTTTTCAGTGGTTTCCACATGACTGGCTGCCGTTATTAATGAACATAAAAAAAAACTTTAATGTGTGCAATTTGCAATGAAATGTCTCAGGAAAATTTTTCAGTGGTTTCCACATGACTGGCTGCCATTATTAATGAACATAAAAAAAAACTTTAATGTGTGCAATTTGCAATGAAATGTCTCAGGAAAATTTTTCAGTGGTTTCCACATGACTGGCTGCCATTATTAATGAACATAAAAAATAACTTTAATGTGTGCAATTTGCAATGAAATGTCTCAGGAAATCTTTTCAGTGGTTTCCACATGACTGGCTGCCATTATTAATGAACATAAAAAAAAACTTTAATGTGTGCAATTTGCAATGAAATATCTCAGGAAAATTTTTCAGTGGTTTCCACATGACTGGCTGCCATTATTTATGAACATTAATAAAAACTTTAATGTGTGCAATTTGCAATGAAATGTCTCAGGGAAATTTTTCAGTGGTTTCCACATGACTGGCTGCCATTATTAATGAACATAAAAAAAAAACTTTAATGTGTGCAATTTGCAATGAAATGTCTCAGGAAAATTTTTTAGTGGTTTCCACATGACTGGCACCCTATTATTAATGAACAAAAAAAATTATTTTGCATTGTATGAAATGTCTTAGAAAAATTTTTGAAAATTTTTTTTGAAAAGACAATTTTTTTTAATAATGTTCACTTTTAGTACGTAAAACAACTTTCTTAGACAATTTTTAATGACATTAGTTTCAAACAAAAAGAATTGGAAAGCTTCGGAAAAAAGTTTTTTTTCACTGTTTGAAATGACCATGTAATGTCTTGGAAAAATTTTTGAAAAAGATTTTCGAAAAAAATTTTTTTTCTTGATAATCGAAACTTTTTTTGTAGGATAAAACATCTTAGGCCATTTACAATAACTTTAGTCAAAAAAAATAATTAGAGTGCGACTTTAACTTAAAATATACGCTATCTCCTTAAATAAAGCTGCTGCGCAGCTGTCAATGCAGGTATAAGCAATTCAATGAATTTTTGGTAATTGACAACTTTTTAACTTGAAACTAAGTTTTAGTGGTGCTAACATGTTTTGGAATGATAAAACAATATTACTGAACATAAAAAGAAACTTTTGCAGTAGGAAAAAAATTTTGAAAAACTTTGAAAAAAATTCTTGTTCAATGTGTGCAATGAGTTATGAAATGTCTTATAAAAAATTTTGCAAACAATTTTTGATTTTTTCAATAATGTTCACTTTTAGTACGTAAAACAACTTTCTTAGACAATTTTTTATGACGTTAGTTTCAAACAAAAAGAATTGGATACTTTAGCAAAAAAAAATTATTTTTCACTGTATGAAATGTCTTAGAAAAATTTTTGAAAATTTTTTTTGAAAACACAATTTTTTTCAATAATGTTCACTTTTTGTACGTAAAACAACTTTCTTAGACAATTTTTAATGACGTTAGTTTCAAACAAAAATAATTGGAAAGCTTCGAAAAAAATTTTTTTTTTCACTGTATGAAATGACAATGTAATGTCTTGGAAAAATTTTGAAAAAGATTTTCGAAAAAAAATTTTTTTCTTGATAATCAAAATTTTTTGTGTAGGATAAAATATCTTAGGCCATTTACAATAACTTTAGTCAAAAAAAATAATTAGAGTGTGACTTTAACTTAAAATATACGCTATCTCCTTAAATAAAGCAGCTGCGCAGCTCTCAATGCAGGTATAAGCAATTCAATGAACTTTTGGTAATTGACAACTTTTTAACTTGAAACTAAGTTTTAGTGGTGCTAACATGTTTTGGAATGATAAAACAATATTACTGAACATAAAAATAAACTTTTGCAGTAGGAAAAAAATTTTGAAAAACTTTGAAAAAAATTCTTGTTCAATGTGTGCAATGAGTTATAAAATGTCTTATAAAAAATTTTGCAAACAATTTTTGATTTTTTCAATAATGTTCACTTTTAGTACGTAAAACAACTTTCTTAGACAATTTTTTATGACGTTAGTTTCAAACAAAAAGAATTGGATACTTTAGCAAAAAAAAATTATTTTTCACTGTATGAAATGTCTTAGAAAAATTTTTGAAAATTTTTTTTGAAAACACAATTTTTTTCAATAATGTTCACTTTTTGTACGTAAAACAACTTTCTTAGACAATTTTTAATGACGTTAGTTTCAAACAAAAATAATTGGAAAGCTTCGGAATAAATTTTGTTTTCACTGTATGAAATGACAATGTAATGTCTTGAAAAAAATTTTGAAAAAGATTTTCGAAAAAATTTTTTTTCTTGATAATCGAAACTTTTTGTGTAGGATAAAATATCTTAGGCCATTTACAATAACTTTAGTCAAAAAAAATAATTAGAGTGTGACTTTAACTTAAAATATACGCTATCTCCTTAAATAAAGCAGCTGCACAGCTCTCAATGCAGGTATAAGCAATTCAATGAACTTTTGTTCATTGACAACTTTTTAACTTTAAACCAAGTTTTAGCGGTGCTAACACGTTTTGGAATAATAAAACAATATTACTGAACATCAAAATAAACTTTTGCAGTATGAAGGAAATTTTGAAAAATTTTCGTGTAAGTCGTCAGTTCGTGTAAGTCGTCACTTTTTCTGTTTCTCCTGGGGTGACGTTATCCAAGTTCTACTGTAGCTTTAGTGGTGCTAACATGTTTTGGAATGATAAAACAATATTACTGAACATAAAAATAAACTTTTGAAGTATGAAAAGAACTTTGAAAAATTTTGAAAAAATTCTTGTTCAATGTGTGCATTTTGCAATAAAATGTCTCAGGAAAATTTTTCAGTGGTTTCCACATGACTGGCTACCATTATTAATGAACATAAAAAAAAAACTTTAATGTGTGCACTTTGCAATGAAATGTCTCAGGAAAATTTTTCAGTGGTTTCCACATGACTGGCTGCCGTTATTAATGAACATAAAAAAAAACTTTAATGTGTGCAATTTGCAATGAAATATCTCAGGAAAATTTTTCAGTGGTTTCCACATGACTGGCTGCCATTATTTATGAACATAAAAAAAAACTTTAATGTGTGCAATTTGCAATGAAATGTCTCAGGGAAATTTTTCAGTGGTTTCCACATGACTGGCTGCCATTATTAATGAACATAAAAAAAAAACTTTAATGTGTGCAATTTGCAATGAAATGTCTCAGCAAAATTTTTCAGTGGTTTCCACATGACTGGCACCCTATTATTAATGAACAAAAAAAATTATTTTGCACTGTATGAAATGTCTTAGAAAAATTTTTGAAAATTTTTTTTGAAAAGACAATTTTTTTTAATAATGTTCACTTTTAGTACGTAAAACAACTTTCTTAGACAATTTTTAATGACATTAGTTTCAAACAAAAAGAATTGGAAAGCTTCGGAAAAAAATTTTTTTTCACTGTTTGAAATGACCATGTAATGTCTTGGAAAAATTTTTGAAAAAGATTTTCGAAAAAAATTTTTTTTCTTGATAATCGAAACTTTTTTTGTAGGATAAAACATCTTAGGCCATTTACAATAACTTTAGTCAAAAAAAATAATTAGAGTGCGACTTTAACTTAAAATATACGCTATCTCCTTAAATAAAGCTGCTGCGCAGCTCTCAATGCAGGTATAAGCAATTCAATGAATTTTTGGTAATTGACAACTTTTTAACTTGAAACTAAGTTTTAGTGGTGCAAACATGTTTTGGAATGATAAAACAATATTACTGAACATAAAAATAAACTTTTGCAGTATGAAGGAAATTTTGAAAAATTTTCGTGTAAGTCGTCAGTTCGTGTAAGTCGTCACTTTTTCTGTTTCTCCTGGGGTGACGTTATCCAAGTTCTACTGTAGCTTTAGTGGTGCTAACATGTTTTGGAATGATAAAACAATATTACTGAACATAAAAATAAACTTTTGAAGTATGAAAAGAACTTTGAAAAATTTTGAAAAAATTCTTGTTCAATGTGTGCATTTTGCAATAAAATGTCTCAGGAAAATTTTTCAGTGGTTTCCACATGACTGGCTACCATTATTAATGAACATAAAAAAAAAACTTTAATGTGTGCACTTTGCAATGAAATGTCTCAGGAAAATTTTTCAGTGGTTTCCACATGACTGGCTGCCGTTATTAATGAACATAAAAAAAAACTTTAATGTGTGCAATTTGCAATGAAATGTCTCAGGAAAATTTTTCAGTGGTTTCCACATGACTGGCTGCCATTATTAATGAACATAAAAAAAAACTTTAATGTGTGCAATTTGCAATGAAATGTCTCAGGAAAATTTTTCAGTGGTTTCCACATGACTGGCTGCCATTATTAATGAACATAAAAAATAACTTTAATGTGTGCAATTTGCAATGAAATGTCTCAGGAAATCTTTTCAGTGGTTTCCACATGACTGGCTGCCATTATTAATGAACATAAAAAAAAACTTTAATGTGTGCAATTTGCAATGAAATATCTCAGGAAAATTTTTCAGTGGTTTCCACATGACTGGCTGCCATTATTTATGAACATTAATAAAAACTTTAATGTGTGCAATTTGCAATGAAATGTCTCAGGGAAATTTTTCAGTGGTTTCCACATGACTGGCTGCCATTATTAATGAACATTAAAAAAAATTCAATGTGTGCAATTTGCAATGAAATGTCTCAGGAAAATTTTTTAGTGGTTTCCACATGACTGGCACCCTATTATTAATGAACAAAGAAATTTATTTTGCACTGTATGGAATGTCTTAGAAAAATTTTTGAAAATTTTTTTTGAAAAGACAATTTTTTTTAATAATGTTCACTTTTAGTACGTAAAACAACTTTCTTAGACAATTTTTAATGACATTAGTTTCAAACAAAAAGAATTGGAAAGCTTCGGAAAAAAAATTTTTTTCACTGTTTGAAATGACCATGTAATGTCTTGGAAAAATTTTTGAAAAAGATTTTCGAAAAAAACTTTTTTTCTTGATAATCGAAACTTTTTTTGTAGGATAAAACATCTTAGGCCATTTACAATAACTTTAGTCAAAAAAAATAATTAGAGTGCGACTTTAACTTAAAATATACGCTATCTCCTTAAATAAAGCTGCTGCGCAGCTCTCAATGCAGGTATATGCAATTTAATGAATTTTTGGTAATTGACAACTTTTTAACTTGAAACTAAGTTTTCGTGGTGCTAACATGTTTTGGAATGATAAAACAATATTACTGAACATAAAAATAAACTTTTGCAGTAGGAAAAAAATTTTGAAAAACTTTGAAAAAAATTCTTGTTCAATGTGTGCAATGAGTTATGAAATGTCTTATAAAAAATTTTGCAAACAATTTTTGATTTTTTCAATAATGTTCACATTTAGTACGTAAAACAACTTTCTTAGACAATTTTTAATGACGTTAGTTTCAAACAAAAAGAATTGGATAGTTTCGCAAAAAAATTTATTTTTCACTGTATGAAATAACTAAGAAAAATTTTTGAAAATTTTTTTTGAAAACACAATTTTTTTCAATAATTGTCACTTTTAGTACGTAAAACAACTTTCTTAGACAATTTTTAATGACGTTAGTTTCAAACAAAAAGAATTGGATAGCTTCGAAAAAAATTTTTTTTTTCACTGTATGAAATGACAATGTAATGTCTTGGAAAAATTTTGAAAAAGATTTTCGAAAAAAAATTTTTTTCTTGATAATCAAAATTTTTTGTGTAGGATAAAATATCTTAGGCCATTTACAATAACTTTAGTCAAAAAAAATAATTAGAGTGCGACTTTAACTTAAAATATACGCTATCTCCTTAAATAAAGCAGCTGCGCAGCTCTCAATGCAGGTATAAGCAATTCAATGAACTTTTGGTAATTGACAACTTTTTAACTTGAAACTAAGTTTTAGTGGTGCTAACATGTTTTGGAATGATAAAACAATATTACTGAACATAAAAATAAACTTTTGCAGTAGGAAAAAAATTTTGAAAAACTTTGAAAAAAATTCTTGTTCAATGTGTGCAATGAGTTATAAAATGTCTTATAAAAAATTTTGCAAACAATTTTTGATTTTTTCAATAATGTTCACTTTTAGTACGTAAAACAACTTTCTTAGACAATTTTTTATGACGTTAGTTTCAAACAAAAAGAATTGGATACTTTAGCAAAAAAAAATTATTTTTCACTGTATGAAATGTCTTAGAAAAATTTTTGAAAATTTTTTTTGAAAACACAATTTTTTTCAATAATGTTCACTTTTTGTACGTAAAACAACTTTCTTAGACAATTTTTAATGACGTTAGTTTCAAACAAAAATAATTGGAAAGCTTCGGAATAAATTTTTTTTTCACTGTATGAAATGACAATGTAATGTCTTAAAAAAATTTTTGAAAAAGATTTTCGAAAAAATTTTTTTTCTTGATAATCGAAACTTTTTGTGTAGGATAAAATATCTTAGGCCATTTACAATAACTTTAGTCAAAAAAAATAATTAGAGTGTGACTTTAACTTAAAATATACGCTATCTCCTTAAATAAAGCAGCTGCACAGCTCTCAATGCAGGTATAAGCAATTCAATGAACTTTTGTTCATTGACAACTTTTTAACTTTAAACCAAGTTTTAGCGGTGCTAACACGTTTTGGAATAATAAAACAATATTACTGAACATCAAAATAAACTTTTGCAGTATGAAGGAAATTTTGAAAAATTTTCGTGTAAGTCGTCAGTTCGTGTAAGTCGTCACTTTTTCTGTTTCTCCTGGGGTGACGTTATCCAAGTTCTACTGTAGCTTTAGTGGTGCTAACATGTTTTGGAATGATAAAACAATATTACTGAACATAAAAATAAACTTTTGAAGTATGAAAAGAACTTTGAAAAATTTTGAAAAAATTCTTGTTCAATGTGTGCATTTTGCAATAAAATGTCTCAGGAAAATTTTTCAGTGGTTTCCACATGACTGGCTACCATTATTAATGAACATAAAAAAAAAACTTTAATGTGTGCACTTTGCAATGAAATGTCTCAGGAAAATTTTTCAGTGGTTTCCACATGACTGGCTGCCGTTATTAATGAACATAAAAAAAAACTTTAATGTGTGCAATTTGCAATGAAATATCTCAGGAAAATTTTTCAGTGGTTTCCACATGACTGGCTGCCATTATTTATGAACATAAAAAAAAACTTTAATGTGTGCAATTTGCAATGAAATGTCTCAGGGAAATTTTTCAGTGGTTTCCACATGACTGGCTGCCATTATTAATGAACATAAAAAAAAAACTTTAATGTGTGCAATTTGCAATAAAATGTCTCAGCAAAATTTTTCAGTGGTTTCCACATGACTGGCTGCCATTATTAATGAACATAAAAAAAAAATTCAATGTGTGCAATTTGCAATGAAATGTCTCAGGAAAATTTTTTAGTGGTTTCCACATGACTGGCACCCTATTATTAATGAACAAAAAAAATTATTTTGCACTGTATGAAATGTCTTAGAAAAATTTTTGAAAATTTTTTTTGAAAAGACAATTTTTTTTAATAATGTTCACTTTTAGTACGTAAAACAACTTTCTTACACAATTTTTAATGACATTAGTTTCAAACAAAAAGAATTGGAAAGCTTCGGAAAAAAATTTTTTTTCACTGTTTGAAATGACCATGTAATGTCTTGGAAAAATTTTTGAAAAAGATTTTCGAAAAAAACTTTTTTTCTTGATAATCGAAACTTTTTTTGTAGGATAAAACATCTTAGGCCATTTACAATAACTTTAGTCAAAAAAAATAATTAGAGTGCGACTTTAACTTAAAATATACGCTATCTCCTTAAATAAAGCTGCTGCGCAGCTCTCAATGCAGGTATAACCAATTCAATGAACTTTTGTTCATTGAATACTTTTTAACTTGAAACCAAGTTTTAGCGGTGCTAACACGTTTTGGAATGATAAAACATTATTACTGAACATAAAAATAAACTTTTGCAGTATGAAAAAAGTTTGAAAAATTTTGAAAAATATTCTTGTTCAATGTGTGCAATGAGTTATGAAATGTCTTATAAAAAATTTTGCAAACAATTTTTGATTTTTTCAATAATGTTCACATTTAGTACGTAAAACAACTTTCTTAGACAATTTTTAATGACGTTAGTTTCAAACAAAAAGAATTGGATAGTTTCGCAAAAAAATTTATTTTTCACTGTATGAAATAACTAAGAAAAATTTTTGAAAATTTTTTTTGAAAAGACAATTTTTTTCAATAATTGTCACTTTTAGTACGTAAAACAACTTTCTTAGACAATTTTTAATGACGTTAGTTTCAAACAAAAAGAATTGGAAAGCTTCGAAAAAAATTTTTTTTTTCACTGTATGAAATGACAATGTAATGTCTTGGAAAAATTTTGAAAAAGATTTTCGAAAAAAATTTTTTTTCTTGATAATCAAAATTTTTTGTGTAGGATAAATTATCTTAGGCCATTTACAATAACTTTAGTCAAAAAAAATAATTAGAGTGCGACTTTAACTTAAAATATACGCTATCTCCTTAAATAAAGCAGCTGCGCAGCTCTCAATGCAGGTATAAGCAATTCAATGAACTTTTGGTAATTGACAACTTTTTAACTTGAAACTAAGTTTTAGTGGTGCTAACATGTTTTGGAATGATAAAACAATCTTACTGAACATAAAAATAAACTTTTGCAGTAGGAAAAAAATTTTGAAAAACTTTGAAAAAAATTCTTGTTCAATGTGTGCAATGAGTTATAAAATGTCTTATAAAAAATTTTGCAAACAATTTTTGATTTTTTCAATAATGTTCACTTTTAGTACGTAAAACAACTTTCTTAGACAATTTTTTATGACGTTAGTTTCAAACAAAAAGAATTGGATACTTTAGCAAAAAAAAATTATTTTTCACTGTATGAAATGTCTTAGAAAATTTTTTGAAAACTTTTTTTGAAAACACAATTTTTTTCAATAATGTTCACTTTTTGTACGTAAAACAACTTTCTTAGACAGTTTTTAATGACGTTAGTTTCAAACAAAAATAATTGGAAAGCTTCGGAATAAATTTTTTTTTCACTGTATGAAATGACAATGTAATGTCTTAAAAAAATTTTTGAAAAAGATTTTCGAAAAAATTTTTTTTCTTGATAATCGAAACTTTTTGTGTAGGATAAAATATCTTAGGCCATTTACAATAACTTTAGTCAAAAAAAATAATTAGAGTGTGACTTTAATTAAAATATACGCTATCTCCTTAAATAAAGCAGCTGCACAGCTCTCAATGCAGGTATAAGCAATTCAATAAACTTTTGTTCATTGACAACTTTTTAACTTTAAACCAAGTTCTAGCGGTGCTAACACGTTTTGGAATAATAAAACAATATTACTGAACATCAAAATAAACTTTTGCAGTATGAAGGAAATTTTGAAAAATTTTCGTGTAAGTCGTCAGTTCGTGTAAGTCGTCACTTTTTCTGTTTCTCCTGGGGTGACGTTATCCAAGTTCTACTGTAGCTTTAGTGGTGCTAACATGTTTTGGAATGATAAAACAATATTACTGAACATAAAAATAAACTTTTGAAGTATGAAAAGAACTTTGAAAAATTTTGAAAAAATTCTTGTTCAATGTGTGCATTTTGCAATAAAATGTCTCAGGAAAATTTTTCAGTGGTTTCCACATGACTGGCTACCATTATTAATGAACATAAAAAAAAAACTTTAATGTGTGCACTTTGCAATGAAATGTCTCAGGGAAATTTTTCAGTGGTTTCCACATGACTGGCTGCCATTATTAATGAACATAAAAAAAAAACTTTAATGTGTGCAATTTGCAATGAAATGTCTCAGCAAAATTTTTCAGTGGTTTCCACATGACTGGCTGCCATTATTAATGAACATAAAAAATAATTCAATGTGTGCAATTTGCAATGAAATGTCTCAGGAAAATTTTTTAGTGGTTTCCACATGACTGGCACCCTATTATTAATGAACAAAAAAAATTATTTTGCACTGTATGAAATGTCTTAGAAAAATTTTTGAAAATTTTTTTTGAAAAGACAATTTTTTTTAATAATGTTCACTTTTAGTACGTAAAACAACTTTCTTAGACAATTTTTCATGACATTAGTTTCAAACAAAAAGAATTGGAAAGCTTCGGAAAAAAATTTTTTTTCACTGTTTGAAATGACCATGTAATGTCTTGGAAAAATTTTTGAAAAAGATTTTCGAAAAAAATTTTTTTTCTTGATAATCGAAACTTTTTTTGTAGGATAAAACATCTTAGGCCATTTACAATAACTTTAGTCAAAAAAAATAATTAGAGTGCGACTTTAACTTAAAATATACGCTATCTCCTTAAATAAAGCTGCTGCGCAGCTCTCAATGCAGGTATAAGCAATTCAATGAATTTTTGGTAATTGACAACTTTTTAACTTGAAACTAAGTTTTAGTGGTGCTAACATGTTTTGGAATGATAAAACAATATTACTGAACATAAAAATAAACTTTTGCAGTAGGAAAAAAATTTTGAAAAACTTTGAAAAAAATTCTTGTTCAATGTGTGCAATGAGTTATGAAATGTCTTATAAAAAATTTTGCAAACAATTTTTGATTTTTTCAATAATGTTCACTTTTAGTACGTAAAACAACTTTCTTAGACAATTTTTTATGACGTTAGTTTCAAACAAAAAGAATTGGATACTTTAGCAAAAAAAAATTATTTTTCACTGTATGAAATGTCTTAGAAAAATTTTTGAAAATTTTTTTTGAAAAGACAATTTTTTTCAATAATGTTCACTTTTTGTACGTAAAACAACTTTCTTAGACAATTTTTAATGACGTTAGTTTCAAACAAAAATAATTGGAAAGCTTCGGAATAAATTTTGTTTTCACTGTATGAAATGACAATGTTATGTCTTGAAAAAATTTTTGAAAAAGATTTTCGAAAAAATTTTTTTTCTTGATAATCGAAACTTTTTGTGTAGGATAAAATATCTTAGGCCATTTACAATAACTTTAGTCAAAAAAAATAATTAGAGTGTGACTTTAACTTAAAATATACGCTATCTCCTTAAATAAAGCAGCTGCACAGCTCTCAATGCAGGTATAAGCAATTCAATGAACTTTTGTTCATTGACAACTTTTTAACTTTAAACCAAGTTTTAGCGGTGCTAACACGTTTTGGAATAATAAAACAATATTACTGAACATCAAAATAAACTTTTGCAGTACGAAGGAAATTTTGAAAAATTTTCGTGTAAGTCGTCAGTTCGTGTAAGTCGTCACTTTTTCTGTTTCTCCTGGGGTGACGTTATCCAAGTTCTACTGTAGCTTTAGTGGTGCTAACATGTTTTGGAATGATAAAACAATATTACTGAACATAAAAATAAACTTTTGAAGTATGAAAAGAACTTTGAAAAATTTTGAAAAAAAACTTTAATGTGTGCACTTTGCAATGAAATGTCTCAGGAAAATTTTTCAGTGGTTTCCACATGACTGGCTGCCATTATTAATGAACATAAAAAAAAACTTTAATGTGTGCAATTTGCAATGAAATGTCTCAGGAAAATTTTTCAGTGGTTTCCACATGACTGGCTGCCATTATTAATGAACATAAAAAAAAACTTTAATGTGTGCAATTTGCAATGAAATGTCTCAGGAAAATTTTTCAGTGGTTTCCACATGACTGGCTGCCATTATTAATGAACATAAAAAATAACTTTAATGTGTGCAATTTGCAATGAAATGTCTCAGGAAATCTTTTCAGTGGTTTCCACATGACTGGCTGCCATTATTAATGAACATAAAAAAAAACTTTAATGTGTGCAATTTGCAATGAAATATCTCAGGAAAACTTTTCAGTGGTTTCCACATGACTGGCTGCCATTATTTATGAACATAAAAAAAAACTTTAATGTGTGCAATTTGCAATGAAATGTCTCAGGGAAATTTTTCAGTGGTTTCCACATGACTGGCTGCCATTATTAATGAACATAAAAAAAAAACTTTAATGTGTGCAATTTGCAATGAAATGTCTCAGCAAAATTTTTCAGTGGTTTCCACATGACTGGCTGCCATTATTAATAAACATAAAAAAAAAATTCAATGTGTGCAATTTGCAATGAAATGTCTCAGGAAAATTTTTTAGTGGTTTCCACATGACTGGCACCCTATTATTAATGAACAAAAAAAATTATTTTGCACTGTATGGAATGTCTTAGAAAAATTTTTGAAAATTTTTTTTGAAAAGACAATTTTTTTTAATAATGTTCACTTTTAGTACGTAAAACAACTTTCTTAGACAATTTTTAATGACATTAGTTTCAAACAAAAAGAATTGGAAAGCTTCGGAAAAAAATTTTTTTTCACTGTTTGAAATGACCATGTAATGTCTTGGAAAAATTTTTGAAAAAGATTTTCGAAAAAAAGTTTTTTTCTTGATAATCGAAACTTTTTTTGTAGGATAAAACATCTTAGGCCATTTACAATAACTTTAGTCAAAAAAAATAATTAGAGTGTGACTTTAACTTAAAATATACGCTATCTCCTTAAATAAAACAGCTGCACAGCTCTCAATGCAGGTATAACCAATTCAATGAACTTTTGTTCATTGAATACTTTTTAACTTGAAACCAAGTTTTAGCGGTGGTAACACGTTTTGGAATGATAAAACATTATTACTGAACATCAAAATAAACTTTTGCAGTATGAAGGAAATTTTGAAAAATTTTCGTGTAAGTCGTCAGTTCGTGTAAGTCGTCACTTTTTCTGTTTCTCCTGGGGTGACGTTATCCAAGTTCTACTGTAGCTTTAGTGGTGCTAACATGTTTTGGAATGATAAAACAATATTACTGAACATAAAAATAAACTTTTGAAGTATGAAAAGAACTTTGAAAAATTTTGAAAAAATTCTTGTTCAATGTGTGCATTTTGCAATAAAATGTCTCAGGAAAATTTTTCAGTGGTTTCCACATGACTGGCTACCATTATTAATGAACATAAAAAAAAAACTTTAATGTGTGCACTTTGCAATGAAATGTCTCAGGAAAATTTTTCAGTGGTTTCCACATGACTGGCTGCCGTTATTAATGAACATAAAAAAAAACTTTAATGTGTGCAATTTGCAATGAAATATCTCAGGAAAATTTTTCAGTGGTTTCCACATGACTGGCTGCCATTATTTATGAACATAAAAAAAAACTTTAATGTGTGCAATTTGCAATGAAATGTCTCAGGGAAATTTTTCAGTGGTTTCCACATGACTGGCTGCCATTATTAATGAACATAAAAAAAAAATTCAATGTGTGCAATTTGCAATGAAATGTCTCAGGAAAATTTTTTAGTGGTTTCCACATGACTGGCACCCTATTATTAATGAACAAAAAAAATTATTTTGCACTGTATGAAATGTCTTAGAAAAATTTGAAAAGACGATTTTGAAAATGAATTTGAAAATTTGAAATTTGAAATGAATTTGAAAAGACAATTTTTTTTAATAATGTTCACTTTTAGTACGTAAAACAACTTTCTTACACAATTTTTAATGACATTAGTTTCAAACAAAAAGAATTGGAAAGCTTCGGAAAAAAATTTTTTTTCACTGTTTGAAATGACCATGTAATGTCTTGGAGAAATTTTTGAAAAAGATTTTCGAAAAAAACTTTTTTTCTTGATAATCGAAACTTTTTTTGTAGGATAAAACATCTTAAGCCATTTACAATAACTTTAGTCAAAAAAAATAATTAGAGTGCGACTTTAACTTAAAATATACGCTATCTCCTTAAATAAAGCTGCTGCGCAGCTCTCAATGCAGGTATAACCAATTCAATGAACTTTTGTTCATTGAATACTTTTTAACTTGAAACCAAGTTTTAGCGGTGCTAACACGTTTTGGAATGATAAAACATTATTACTGAACATAAAAATAAACTTTTGCAGTATGAAAAAAGTTTGAAAAATTTTGAAAAATATTCTTGTTCAATGTGTGCAATGAGTTATGAAATGTCTTATAAAAAATTTTGCAAACAATTTTTGATTTTTTCAATAATGTTCACATTTAGTACGTAAAACAACTTTCTTAGACAATTTTTAATGACGTTAGTTTCAAACAAAAAGAATTGGATAGTTTCGCAAAAAAATTTATTTTTCACTGTATGAAATAACTAAGAAAAATTTTTGAAAATTTTTTTTGAAAAGACAATTTTTTTCAATAATTGTCACTTTTAGTACGTAAAACAACTTTCTTAGACAATTTTTAATGACGTTAGTTTCAAACAAAAAGAATTGGAAAGCTTCGAAAAAAATTTTTTTTTTCACTGTATGAAATGACAATGTAATGTCTTGGAAAAATTTTGAAAAAGATTTTCGAAAAAAAATTTTTTTCTTGATAATCAAAATTTTTTGTGTAGGATAAATTATCTTAGGCCATTTACAATAACTTTAGTCAAAAAAAATAATTAGAGTGCGACTTTAACTTAAAATATACGCTATCTCCTTAAATAAAGCAGCTGCGCAGCTCTCAATGCAGGTATAAGCAATTCAATGAACTTTTGGTAATTGACAACTTTTTAACTTGAAACTAAGTTTTAGTGGTGCTAACATGTTTTGGAATGATAAAACAATCTTACTGAACATAAAAATAAACTTTTGCAGTAGGAAAAAAATTTTGAAAAACTTTGAAAAAAATTCTTGTTCAATGTGTGCAATGAGTTATAAAATGTCTTATAAAAAATTTTGCAAACAATTTTTGATTTTTTCAATAATGTTCACTTTTAGTACGTAAAACAACTTTCTTAGACAATTTTTTATGACGTTAGTTTCAAACAAAAAGAATTGGATACTTTAGCAAAAAAAAATTATTTTTCACTGTATGAAATGTCTTAGAAAAATTTTTGAAAACTTTTTTTGAAAACACAATTTTTTTCAATAATGTTCACTTTTTGTACGTAAAACAACTTTGTTAGACAGTTTTTAATGACGTTAGTTTCAAACAAAAATAATTGGAAAGCTTCGGAATAAATTTTTTTTTCACTGTATGAAATGACAATGTAATGTCTTAAAAAAATTTTTGAAAAATATTTTCGAAAAAATTTTTTTTCTTGATAATCGAAACTTTTTGTGTAGGATAAAATATCTTAGGCCATTTACAATAACTTTAGTCAAAAAAAATAATTAGAGTGTGACTTTAATTAAAATATACGCTATCTCCTTAAATAAAGCAGCTGCACAGCTCTCAATGCAGGTATAAGCAATTCAATAAACTTTTGTTCATTGACAACTTTTTAACTTTAAACCAAGTTTTAGCGGTGCTAACACGTTTTGGAATAATAAAACAATATTACTGAACATCAAAATAAACTTTTGCAGTATGAAGGAAATTTTGAAAAATTTTCGTGTAAGTCGTCAGTTCGTGTAAGTCGTCACTTTTTCTGTTTCTCCTGGGGTGACGTTATCCAAGTTCTACTGTAGCTTTAGTGGTGCTAACATGTTTTGGAATGATAAAACAATATTACTGAACATAAAAATAAACTTTTGAAGTATGAAAAGAACTTTGAAAAATTTTGAAAAAATTCTTGTTCAATGTGTGCATTTTGCAATAAAATGTCTCAGGAAAATTTTTCAGTGGTTTCCACATGACTGGCTACCATTATTAATGAACATAAAAAAAAAACTTTAATGTGTGCACTTTGCAATGAAATGTCTCAGGAAAATTTTTCAGTGGTTTCCACATGACTGGCTGCCGTTATTAATGAACATAAAAAAAAACTTTAATGTGTGCAATTTGCAATGAAATGTCTCAGGAAAATTTTTCAGTGGTTTCCACATGACTGGCTGCCATTATTAATGAACATAAAAAAAAACTTTAATGTGTGCAATTTGCAATGAAATGTCTCAGGAAAATTTTTCAGTGGTTTCCACATGACTGGCTGCCATTATTAATGAACATAAAAAATAACTTTAATGTGTGCAATTTGCAATGAAATGTCTCAGGAAATCTTTTCAGTGGTTTCCACATGACTGGCTGCCATTATTAATGAACATAAAAAAAAACTTTAATGTGTGCAATTTGCAATGAAATATCTCAGGAAAATTTTTCAGTGGTTTCCACATGACTGGCTGCCATTATTTATGAACATAAAAAAAAACTTTAATGTGTGCAATTTGCAATAAAATGTCTCAGGGAAATTTTTCAGTGGTTTCCACATGACTGGCTGCCATTATTAATGAACATAAAAAAAAAACTTTAATGTGTGCAATTTGCAATGAAATGTCTCAGCAAAATTTTTCAGTGGTTTCCACATGACTGGCTGCCATTATTAATGAACATAAAAAAAAAACTTTAATGTGTGCAATTTGCAATGAAATGTCTCAGGAAAATTTTTTAGTGGTTTCCACATGACTGGCACCCTATTATTAATGAACAAAAAAAATTATTTTGCACTGTATGAAATGTCTTAGAAAAATTTTTGAAAATTTTTTTTGAAAAGACAATTTTTTTTAATAATGTTCACTTTTAGTACGTAAAACAACTTTCTTAGACAATTTTTAATGACATTAGTTTCAAACAAAAAGAATTGGAAAGCTTCGGAAAAAAATTTTTTTTCACTGTTTGAAATGACCATGTAATGTCTTGGAAAAATTTTTGAAAAAGATTTTCGAAAAAAATTTTTTTTCTTGATAATCGAAACTTTTTTTGTAGGATAAAACATCTTAGGCCATTTACAATAACTTTAGTCAAAAAAAATAATTAGAGTGCGACTTTAACTTAAAATATACGCTATCTCCTTAAATAAAGCTGCTGCGCAGCTCTCAATGCAGGTATAAGCAATTCAATGAATTTTTGGTAATTGACAACTTTTTAACTTGAAACTAAGTTTTAGTGGTGCTAACATGTTTTGGAATGATAAAACAATATTACTGAACATAAAAAGAAACTTTTGCAGTAGGAAAAAAATTTTGAAAAACTTTGAAAAAAATTCTTGTTCAATGTGTGCAATGAGTTATGAAATGTCTTATAAAAAATTTTGCAAACAATTTTTGATTTTTTCAATAATGTTCACTTTTAGTACGTAAAACAACTTTCTTAGACAATTTTTTATGACGTTAGTTTCAAACAAAAAGAATTGGATACTTTAGCAAAAAAAAATTATTTTTCACTGTATGAAATGTCTTAGAAAAATTTTTGAAAATTTTTTTTGAAAAGACAATTTTTTTCAATAATTGTCACTTTTAGTACGTAAAACAACTTTCTTAGACAATTTTTAATGACGTTAGTTTCAAACAAAAAGAATTGGAAAGCTTCGAAAAAAATTTTTTTTTTCACTGTATGAAATGACAATGTAATGTCTTGGAAAAATTTTGAAAAAGATTTTCGAAAAAAAATTTTTTTCTTGATAATCAAAATTTTTTGTGTAGGATAAATTATCTTAGGCCATTTACAATAACTTTAGTCAAAAAAAATAATTAGAGTGCGACTTTAACTTAAAATATACGCTATCTCCTTAAATAAAGCAGCTGCGCAGCTCTCAATGCAGGTATAAGCAATTCAATGAACTTTTGGTAATTGACAACTTTTTAACTTGAAACTAAGTTTTAGTGGTGCTAACATGTTTTGGAATGATAAAACAATCTTACTGAACATAAAAATAAACTTTTGCAGTAGGAAAAAAATTTTGAAAAACTTTGAAAAAAATTCTTGTTCAATGTGTGCAATGAGTTATAAAATGTCTTATAAAAAATTTTGCAAACAATTTTTGATTTTTTCAATAATGTTCACTTTTAGTACGTAAAACAACTTTCTTAGACAATTTTTTATGACGTTAGTTTCAAACAAAAAGAATTGGATACTTTAGCAAAAAAAAATTATTTTTCACTGTATGAAATGTCTTAGAAAAATTTTTGAAAACTTTTTTTGAAAACACAATTTTTTTCAATAATGTTCACTTTTTGTACGTAAAACAACTTTGTTAGACAGTTTTTAATGACGTTAGTTTCAAACAAAAATAATTGGAAAGCTTCGGAATAAATTTTTTTTTCACTGTATGAAATGACAATGTAATGTCTTAAAAAAATTTTTGAAAAATATTTTCGAAAAAATTTTTTTTCTTGATAATCGAAACTTTTTGTGTAGGATAAAATATCTTAGGCCATTTACAATAACTTTAGTCAAAAAAAATAATTAGAGTGTGACTTTAATTAAAATATACGCTATCTCCTTAAATAAAGCAGCTGCACAGCTCTCAATGCAGGTATAAGCAATTCAATAAACTTTTGTTCATTGACAACTTTTTAACTTTAAACCAAGTTTTAGCGGTGCTAACACGTTTTGGAATAATAAAACAATATTACTGAACATCAAAATAAACTTTTGCAGTATGAAAGAAATTTTGAAAAATTTTCGTGTAAGTCGTCAGTTCGTGTAAGTCGTCACTTTTTCTGTTTCTCCTGGGGTGACGTTATCCAAGTTCTACTGTAGCTTTAGTGGTGCTAACATGTTTTGGAATGATAAAACAATATTACTGAACATAAAAATAAACTTTTGAAGTATGAAAAGAACTTTGAAAAATTTTGAAAAAATTCTTGTTCAATGTGTGCATTTTGCAATAAAATGTCTCAGGAAAATTTTTCAGTGGTTTCCACATGACTGGCTACCATTATTAATGAACATAAAAAAAAAACTTTAATGTGTGCACTTTGCAATGAAATGTCTCAGGAAAATTTTTCAGTGGTTTCCACATGACTGGCTGCCGTTATTAATGAACATAAAAAAAAACTTTAATGTGTGCAATTTGCAATGAAATGTCTCAGGAAAATTTTTCAGTGGTTTCCACATGACTGGCTGCCATTATTAATGAACATAAAAAAAAACTTTAATGTGTGCAATTTGCAATGAAATGTCTCAGGAAAATTTTTCAGTGGTTTCCACATGACTGGCTGCCATTATTAATGAACATAAAAAATAACTTTAATGTGTGCAATTTGCAATGAAATGTCTCAGGAAATCTTTTCAGTGGTTTCCACATGACTGGCTGCCATTATTAATGAACATAAAAAAAAACTTTAATGTGTGCAATTTGCAATGAAATATCTCAGGAAAATTTTTCAGTGGTTTCCACATGACTGGCTGCCATTATTTATGAACATAAAAAAAAACTTTAATGTGTGCAATTTGCAATAAAATGTCTCAGGGAAATTTTTCAGTGGTTTCCACATGACTGGCTGCCATTATTAATGAACATAAAAAAAAAACTTTAATGTGTGCAATTTGCAATGAAATGTCTCAGCAAAATTTTTCAGTGGTTTCCACATGACTGGCTGCCATTATTAATGAACATAAAAAAAAAACTTTAATGTGTGCAATTTGCAATGAAATGTCTCAGGAAAATTTTTTAGTGGTTTCCACATGACTGGCACCCTATTATTAATGAACAAAAAAAATTATTTTGCACTGTATGAAATGTCTTAGAAAAATTTTTGAAAATTTTTTTTGAAAAGACAATTTTTTTTAATAATGTTCACTTTTAGTACGTAAAACAACTTTCTTAGACAATTTTTAATGACATTAGTTTCAAACAAAAAGAATTGGAAAGCTTCGGAAAAAAATTTTTTTTCACTGTTTGAAATGACCATGTAATGTCTTGGAAAAATTTTTGAAAAAGATTTTCGAAAAAAATTTTTTTTCTTGATAATCGAAACTTTTTTTGTAGGATAAAACATCTTAGGCCATTTACAATAACTTTAGTCAAAAAAAAATAATTAGAGTGCGACTTTAACTTAAAATATACGCTATCTCCTTAAATAAAGCAGCTGCGCAGCTCTCAATGCAGGTATAAGCAATTCAATGAATTTTTGGTAATTGACAACTTTTTAACTTGAAACTAAGTTTTAGTGGTGCTAACATGTTTTGGAATGATAAAACAATATTACTGAACATAAAAATAAACTTTTGCAGTAGGAAAAAAATTTTGAAAAACTTTGAAAAAAATTCTTGTTCAATGTGTGCAATGAGTTATGAAATGTCTTATAAAAAATTTTGCAAACAATTTTTGATTTTTTCAATAATGTTCACTTTTAGTACGTAAAACAACTTTCTTAGACAATTTTTTATGACGTTAGTTTCAAACAAAAAGAATTGGATACTTTAGCAAAAAAAAATTATTTTTCACTCTATGAAATGTCTTAGGAAAATTTTTGAAAATTTTTTTTGAAAACACAATTTTTTTCAATAATGTTCACTTTTTGTACGTAAAACAACTTTCTTAGACAATTTTTAATGACGTTAGTTTCAAACAAAAATAATTGGAAAGCTTCGGAATAAATTTTGTTTTCACTGTATGAAATGACAATGTAATGTCTTGAAAAAATTTTTGAAAAAGATTTTCGAAAAAATTTTTTTTCTTGATAATCGAAACTTTTTGTGTAGGATAAAATATCTTAGGCCATTTACAATAACTTTAGTCAAAAAAAATAATTAGAGTGTGACTTTAACTTAAAATATACGCTATCTCCTTAAATAAAGCAGCTGCACAGCTCTCAATGCAGGTATAAGCAATTCAATGAACTTTTGTTCATTGACAACTTTTTAACTTTAAACCAAGTTTTAGCGGTGCTAACACGTTTTGGAATAATAAAACAATATTACTGAACATCAAAATAAACTTTTGCAGTACGAAGGAAATTTTTAAAAAATTTTCGTGTAAGTCGTCAGTTCGTGTAAGTCGTCACTTTTTCTGTTTCTCCTGGGGTGACGTTATCCAAGTTCTACTGTAGCTTTAGTGGTGCTAACATGTTTTGGAATGATAAAACAATATTACTGAACATAAAAATAAACTTTTGAAGTATGAAAAGAACTTTGAAAAATTTTGAAAAAATTCTTGTTCAATGTGTGCATTTTGCAATAAAATGTCTCAGGAAAATTTTTCAGTGGTTTCCACATGACTGGCTACCATTATTAATGAACATAAAAAAAAAACTTTAATGTGTGCACTTTGCAATGAAATGTCTCAGGAAAATTTTTCAGTGGTTTCCACATGACTGGCTGCCGTTATTAATGAACATAAAAAAAAACTTTAATGTGTGCAATTTGCAATGAAATGTCTCAGGAAAATTTTTCAGTGGTTTCCACATGACTGGCTGCCATTATTAATGAACATAAAAAAAAAACTTTAATGTGTGCAATTTGCAATGAAATGTCTCAGCAAAATTTTTCAGTGGTTTCCACATGACTGGCTGCCATTATTAATGAACATTAAAAAAAATTCAATGTGTGCAATTTGCAATGAAATGTCTCAGGAAAATTTTTTAGTGGTTTCCACATGACTGGCACCCTATTATTGATGAACAAAGAAATTTATTTTGCACTGTATGGAATGTCTTAGAAAAATTTTTGAAAAAGATTTTCGAAAAAAATTTTTTTCTTGATAATCGAAACTTTTTTTGTAGGATAAAACATCTTAGGCCATTTACAATAACTTTAGTCAAAAAAAATAATTAGAGTGCGACTTTAACTTAAAATATACGCTATCTCCTTAAATAAAACAGCTGCACAGCTCTCAATGCAGGTATAACCAATTCAATGAACTTTTGTTCATTGAATACTTTTTAACTTGAAACCAAGTTTTAGCGGTGCTAACACGTTTTGGAATGATAAAACATTATTACTGAACATAAAAATAAACTTTTGCAGTATGAAAAAAATTTTGAAAAATTTTGAAAAATATTTTTGTTCAATGTGTGCAATGAGTTATGAAATGTCTTATAAAAAATTTTGCAAACAATTTTTGATTTTTCAAAAATGTTCACATTTAGTACGTAAAACAACTTTCTTAGACAATTTTTAATGACGTTAGTTTCAAACAAAAAGAATTGGATAGTTTCGCAAAAAAATTTATTTTTTACTGTATGAAATAACTAAGAAAAATTTTTGAAAATTTTTTTTTAAAAGACAATTTTTTTCAATAATTGTCACTTTTAGTACGTAAAACAACTTTCTTAGACAATTTTTAATGACGTTAGTTTCAAACAAAAAGAATTGGAAAGCTTCGAAAAAAATTTTTTTTTTCACTGTATGAAATGACAATGTAATGTCTTGGAAAAATTTTGAAAAAGATTTTCGAAAAAAAATTTTTTTCTTGATAATCAAAATTTTTTGTGTAGGATAAAATATCTTAGGCCATTTACAATAACTTTAGTCAAAAAAAATAATTAGAGTGCGACTTTAACTTAAAATATACGCTATCTCCTTAAATAAAGCAGCTGCGCAGCTCTCAATGCAGGTATAAGCAATTCAATGAACTTTTGGTAATTGACAACTTTTTAACTTGAAACTAAGTTTTAGTGGTGCTAACATGTTTTGGAATGATAAAACAATATTACTGAACATAAAAATAAACTTTTGCAGTAGGAAAAAAATTTTGAAAAATTTTCGTGTAAGTCGTCAGTTCGTGTAAGTCGTCACTTTTTCTGTTTCTTCTGGGGTGACGTTATCCAAGTTCTACTGTAGCTTTAGTGGTGCTAACATGTTTTGGAATGATAAAACAATATTACTGAACATAAAAATAAACTTTTGAAGTATGAAAAGAACTTTGAAAAATTTTGAAAAAATTCTTGTTCAATGTGTGCATTTTGCAATAAAATGTCTCAGGAAAATTTTTCAGTGGTTTCCACATGACTGGCTACCATTATTAATGAACATAAAAAAAAAACTTTAATGTGTGCACTTTGCAATGAAATGTCTCAGGAAAATTTTTCAGTGGTTTCCACATGACTGGCTGCCGTTATTAATGAACATAAAAAAAAACTTTAATGTGTGCAATTTGCAATGAAATGTCTCAGGAAAATTTTTCAGTGGTTTCCACATGACTGGCTGCCATTATTAATGAACATAAAAAAAAACTTTAATGTGTGCAATTTGCAATGAAATGTCTCAGGAAAATTTTTCAGTGGTTTCCACATGACTGGCTGCCATTATTAATGAACATAAAAAATAACTTTAATGTGTGCAATTTGCAATGAAATGTCTCAGGAAAATTTTTCAGTGGTTTCCACATGACTGGCTGCCATTATTAATGAACATAAAAAAAAACTTTAATGTGTGCAATTTGCAATGAAATGTCTCAGGAAAATTTTTCAGTGGTTTCCACATGACTGGCTGCCATTATTAATGAACATAAAAAATAACTTTAATGTGTGCAATTTGCAATGAAATGTCTCAGGAAATCTTTTCAGTGGTTTCCACATGACTGGCTGCCATTATTAATGAACATAAAAAAAAACTTTAATGTGTGCAATTTGCAATGAAATATCTCAGGAAAATTTTTCAGTGGTTTCCACATGACTGGCTGCCATTATTTATGAACATTAATAAAAACTTTAATGTGTGCAATTTGCAATGAAATGTCTCAGGGAAATTTTTCAGTGGTTTCCACATGACTGGCTGCCATTATTAATGAACATAAAAAAAAAACTTTAATGTGTGCAATTTGCAATGAAATGTCTCAGGAAAATTTTTTAGTGGTTTCCACATGACTGGCACCCTATTATTAATGAACAAAAAAAATTATTTTGCACTGTATGAAATGTCTTAGAAAAATTTTTGAAAATTTTTTTTGAAAAGACAATTTTTTTTAATAATGTTCACTTTTAGTACGTAAAACAACTTTCTTAGACAATTTTTAATGACATTAGTTTCAAACAAAAAGAATTGGAAAGCTTCGGAAAAAAATTTTTTTTCACTGT
This sequence comes from Aplidium turbinatum, assembly GCF_918807975.1. NCBI lineage: Eukaryota > Metazoa > Chordata > Ascidiacea > Aplousobranchia > Polyclinidae > Aplidium > Aplidium turbinatum. Next base: position 35,306,128 of record NC_137477.1, read on the forward strand.
TTGAAATGACCATGTAATGTCTTGGAAAAATTTTTGAAAAAGATTTTCGAAAAAAATTTTTTTTCTTGATAATCGAAACTTTTTTTGTAGGATAAAACATCTTAGGCCATTTACAATAACTTTAGTCAAAAAAAATAATTAGAGTGCGACTTTAACTTAAAATATACGCTATCTCCTTAAATAAAGCTGCTGCGCAGCTCTCAATGCAGGTATAAGCAATTCAATGAATTTTTGGTAATTGACAACTTTTTAACTTGAAACTAAGTTTTAGTGGTGCTAACATGTTTTGGAATGATAAAACAATATTACTGAACATAAAAAGAAACTTTTGCAGTAGGAAAAAAATTTTGAAAAACCTTGAAAAAAATTCTTGTTCAATGTGTGCAATGAGTTATGAAATGTCTTATAAAAAATTTTGCAAACAATTTTTGATTTTTTCAATAATGTTCACTTTTAGTACGTAAAACAACTTTCTTAGACAATTTTTTATGACGTTAGTTTCAAACAAAAAGAATTGGATACTTTAGCAAAAAAAAATTATTTTTCACTGTATGAAATGTCTTAGAAAAATTTTTGAAAATTTTTTTTGAAAACACAATTTTTTTCAATAATGTTCACTTTTTGTACGTAAAACAACTTTCTTAGACAATTTTTAATGACGTTAGTTTCAAACAAAAATAATTGGAAAGCTTCGAAAAAAATTTTTTTTTTCACTGTATGAAATGACAATGTAATGTCTTGGAAAAATTTTGAAAAAGATTTTCGAAAAAAAATTTTTTTCTTGATAATCAAAATTTTTTGTGTAGGATAAAATATCTTAGGCCATTTGCAATAACTTTAGTCAAAAAAAATAATTAGAGTGCGACTTTAACTTAAAATATACGCTATCTCCTTAAATAAAGCAGCTGCGCAGCTCTCAATGCAGGTATAAGCAATTCAATGAACTTTTGGTAATTGACAACTTTTTAACTTGAAACTAAGTTTTAGTGGTGCTAACATGTTTTGGAATGATAAAACAATATTACTGAACATAAAAATAAACTTTTGCAGTAGGAAAAAAATTTTGAAAAACTTTGAAAAAAATTCTTGTTCAATGTGTGCAATGAGTTATAAAATGTCTTATAAAAAATTTTGCAAACAATTTTTGATTTTTTCAATAATGTTCACTTTTAGTACGTAAAACAACTTTCTTAGACAATTTTTTATGACGTTAGTTTCAAACAAAAAGAATTGGATACTTTAGCAAAAAAAAATTATTTTTCACTGTATGAAATGTCTTAGAAAAATTTTTGAAAATTTTTTTTGAAAACACAATTTTTTTCAATAATGTTCACTTTTTGTACGTAAAACAACTTTCTTAGACAATTTTTAATGACGTTAGTTTCAAACAAAAATAATTGGAAAGCTTCGGAATAAATTTTTTTTTCACTGTATGAAATGACAATGTAATGTCTTGAAAAAAATTTTGAAAAAGATTTTCGAAAAAATTTTTTTTCTTGATAATCGAAACTTTTTGTGTAGGATAAAATATCTTAGGCCATTTACAATAACTTTAGTCAAAAAAAATAATTAGAGTGTGACTTTAACTTAAAATATACGCTATCTCCTTAAATAAAGCAGCTGCACAGCTCTCAATGCAGGTATAAGCAATTCAATGAACTTTTGTTCATTGACAACTTTTTAACTTTAAACCAAGTTTTAGCGGTGCTAACACGTTTTGGAATAATAAAACAATATTACTGAACATCAAAATAAACTTTTGCAGTATGAAGGAAATTTTGAAAAATTTTCGTGTAAGTCGTCAGTTCGTGTAAGTCGTCACTTTTTCTGTTTCTCCTGGGGTGACGTTATCCAAGTTCTACTGTAGCTTTAGTGGTGCTAACATGTTTTGGAATGATAAAACAATATTACTGAACATAAAAATAAACTTTTGAAGTATGAAAAGAACTTTGAAAAATTTTGAAAAAATTCTTGTTCAATGTGTGCATTTTGCAATAAAATGTCTCAGGAAAATTTTTCATGGTTTCCACATGACTGGCTACCATTATTAATGAACATAAAAAAAAAACTTTAATGTGTGCACTTTGCAATGAAATGTCTCAGGAAAATTTTTCAGTGGTTTCCACATGACTGGCTGCCGTTATTAATGAACATAAAAAAAAACTTTAATGTGTGCAATTTGCAATGAAATGTCTCAGGAAAATTTTTCAGTGGTTTCCACATGACTGGCTGCCATTATTAATGAACATAAAAAAAAACTTTAATGTGTGCAATTTGCAATGAAATGTCTCAGGAAAATTTTTCAGTGGTTTCCACATGACTGGCTGCCATTATTAATGAACATAAAAAATAACTTTAATGTGTGCAATTTGCAATGAAATGTCTCAGGAAATCTTTTCAGTGGTTTCCACATGACTGGCTGCCATTATTAATGAACATAAAAAAAAACTTTAATGTGTGCAATTTGCAATGAAATATCTCAGGAAAATTTTTCAGTGGTTTCCACATGACTGGCTGCCATTATTTATGAACATAAAAAAAAACTTTAATGTGTGCAATTTGCAATGAAATGTCTCAGGGAAATTTTTCAGTGGTTTCCACATGACTGGCTGCCATTATTAATGAACATAAAAAAAAAACTTTAATGTGTGCAATTTGCAATGAAATGTCTCAGCAAAATTTTTCAGTGGTTTCCACATGACTGGCTGCCATTATTAATGAACATAAAAAAAAAATTCAATGTGTGCATTTTGCAATGAAATGTCTCAGGAAAATTTTTTAGTGGTTTCCACATGACTGGCACCCTATTATTAATGAACAAAAAAAATTATTTTGCACTGTATGAAATGTCTTAGAAAAATTTTTGAAAATTTATTTTGAAAAGACAATTTTTTTTAATAATGTTCACTTTTAGTACGTAAAACAACTTTCTTAGACAATTTTTAATGACATTAGTTTCAAACAAAAAGAATTGGAAAGCTTCGGAAAAAAATTTTTTTTCACTGTTTGAAATGACCATGTAATGTCTTGGAAAAATTTTTGAAAAAGATTTTCGAAAAAAACTTTTTTTCTTGATAATCGAAACTTTTTTTGTAGGATGAAACATCTTAGGCCATTTACAATAACTTTAGTCAAAAAAAATAATTAGAGTGCGACTTTAACTTAAAATATACGCTATCTCCTTAAATAAAGCTGCTGCGCAGCTCTCAATGCAGGTATAAGCAATTTAATGAATTTTTGGTAATTGACAACTTTTTAACTTGAAACTAAGTTTTAGTGGTGCTAACATGTTTTGGAATGATAAAACAATATTACTGAACATAAAAATAAACTTTTGCAGTAGGAAAAAAATTTTGAAAAACTTTGAAAAAAATTCTTGTTCAATGTGTGCAATGAGTTATGAAATGTCTTATAAAAAATTTTGCAAACAATTTTTGATTTTTTCAATAATGTTCACATTTAGTACGTAAAACAACTTTCTTAGACAATTTTTAATGACGTTAGTTTCAAACAAAAAGAATTGGATAGTTTCGCAAAAAAATTTATTTTTCACTGTATGAAATAACTAAGAAAAATTTTTGAAAATTTTTTTTGAAAACACAATTTTTTTCAATAATTGTCACTTTTAGTACGTAAAACAACTTTCTTAGACAATTTTTAATGACGTTAGTTTCAAACAAAAAGAATTGGAAAGCTTCGAAAAAAATTTTTTTTTTCACTGTATGAAATGACAATGTAATGTCTTGGAAAAATTTTGAAAAAGATTTTCGAAAAAAAATTTTTTTCTTGATAATCAAAATTTTTTGTGTAGGATAAAATATCTTAGGCCATTTACAATAACTTTAGTCAAAAAAAATAATTAGAGTGTGACTTTAACTTAAAATATACGCTATCTCCTTAAATAAAGCAGCTGCGCAGCTCTCAATGCAGGTATAAGCAATTCAATGAACTTTTGGTAATTGACAACTTTTTAACTTGAAACTAAGTTTTAGTGGTGCTAACATGTTTTGGAATGATAAAACAATATTACTGAACATAAAAATAAACTTTTGCAGTAGGAAAAAAATTTTGAAAAACTTTGAAAAAAATTCTTGTTCAATGTGTGCAATGAGTTATAAAATGTCTTATAAAAAATTTTGCAAACAATTTTTGATTTTTTCAATAATGTTCACTTTTAGTACGTAAAACAACTTTCTTAGACAATTTTTTATGACGTTAGTTTCAAACAAAAAGAATTGGATACTTTAGCAAAAAAAAATTATTTTTCACTGTATGAAATGTCTTAGAAAAATTTTTGAAAATTTTTTTTGAAAACACAATTTTTTTCAATAATGTTCACTTTTTGTACGTAAAACAACTTTCTTAGACAATTTTTAATGACGTTAGTTTCAAACAAAAATAATTGGAAAGCTTCGGAATAAATTTTTTTTTCACTGTATGAAATGACAATGTAATGACTTAAAAAAATTTTTGAAAAAGATTTTCGAAAAAATTTTTTTTCTTGATAATCGAAACTTTTTGTGTAGGATAAAATATCTTAGGCCATTTACAATAACTTTAGTCAAAAAAAATAATTAGAGTGTGACTTTAACTTAAAATATACGCTATCTCCTTAAATAAAGCAGCTGCACAGCTCTCAATGCAGGTATAAGCAATTCAATGAACTTTTGTTCATTGACAACTTTTTAACTTTAAACCAAGTTTTAGCGGTGCTAACACGTTTTGGAATAATAAAACAATATTACTGAACATCAAAATAAACTTTTGCAGTATGAAGCAAATTTTGAAAAATTTTCGTGTAAGTCGTCAGTTCGTGTAAGTCGTCACTTTTTGTGTTTCTCCTGGGGTGACGTTATCCAAGTTCTACTGTAGCTTTAGTGGTGCTAACATGTTTTGGAATGATAAAACAATATTACTGAACATAAAAATAAACTTTTGAAGTATGAAAAGAACTTTGAAAAATTTTGAAAAAATTCTTGTTCAATGTGTGCATTTTGCAATAAAATGTCTCAGGAAAATTTTTCAGTGGTTTCCACATGACTGGCTACCATTATTAATGAACATAAAAAAAAAACTTTAATGTGTGCACTTTGCAATGAAATGTCTCAGGAAAATTTTTCAGTGGTTTCCACATGACTGGCTGCCGTTATTAATGAACATAAAAAAAAACTTTAATGTGTGCAATTTGCAATGAAATATCTCAGGAAAATTTTTCAGTGGTTTCCACATGACTGGCTGCCATTATTTATGAACATAAAAAAAAACTTTAATGTGTGCAATTTGCAATGAAATGTCTCAGGGAAATTTTTCAGTGGTTTCCACATGACTGGCTGCCATTATTAATGAACATAAAAAAAAAACTTTAATGTGTGCAATTTGCAATGAAATGTCTCAGCAAAATTTTTCAGTGGTTTCCACATGACTGGCTGCCATTATTAATGAACATAAAAAAAAAATTCAATGTGTGCAATTTGCAATGAAATGTCTCAGGAAAATTTTTTAGTGGTTTCCACATGACTGGCACCCTATTATTAATGAACAAAAAAAATTATTTTGCACTGTATGAAATGTCTTAGAAAAATTTTTGAAAATTTTTTTTGAAAAGACAATTTTTTTTAATAATGTTCACTTTTAGTACGTAAAACAACTTTCTTACACAATTTTTAATGACATTAGTTTCAAACAAAAAGAATTGGAAAGCTTCGGAAAAAAATTTTTTTTCACTGTTTGAAATGACCATGTAATGTCTTGGAAAAATTTTTGAAAAAGATTTTCGAAAAAAACTTTTTTTCTTGATAATCGAAACTTTTTTTGTAGGATAAAACATCTTAGGCCATTTACAATAACTTTAGTCAAAAAAAATAATTAGAGTGCGACTTTAACTTAAAATATACGCTATCTCCTTAAATAAAGCTGCTGCGCAGCTCTCAATGCAGGTATAACCAATTCAATGAACTTTTGTTCATTGAATACTTTTTAACTTGAAACCAAGTTTTAGCGGTGCTAACACGTTTTGGAATGATAAAACATTATTACTGAACATAAAAATAAACTTTTGCAGTATGAAAAAAGTTTGAAAAATTTTGAAAAATATTCTTGTTCAATGTGTGCTATGAGTTATGAAATGTCTTATAAAAAATTTTGCAAACAATTTTTGATTTTTTCAATAATGTTCACATTTAGTACGTAAAACAACTTTCTTAGACAATTTTTAATGACGTTAGTTTCAAACAAAAAGAATTGGATAGTTTCGCAAAAAAATTTATTTTTCACTGTATGAAATAACTAAGAAAAATTTTTGAAAATTTTTTTTGAAAAGACAATTTTTTTCAATAATTGTCACTTTTAGTACGTAAAACAACTTTCTTAGACAATTTTTAATGACGTTAGTTTCAAACAAAAAGAATTGGAAAGCTTCGAAAAAAATTTTTTTTTTCACTGTATGAAATGACAATGTAATGTCTTGGAAAAATTTTGAAAAAGATTTTCGAAAAAAAATTTTTTTCTTGATAATCAAAATTTTTTGTGTAGGATAAATTATCTTAGGCCATTTACAATAACTTTTGTCAAAAAAAATAATTAGAGTGCGACTTTAACTTAAAATATACGCTATCTCCTTAAATAAAGCAGCTGCGCAGCTCTCAATGCAGGTATAAGCAATTCAATGAACTTTTGGTAATTGACAACTTTTTAACTTGAAACTAAGTTTTAGTGGTGCTAACATGTTTTGGAATGATAAAACAATCTTACTGAACATAAAAATAAACTTTTGCAGTAGGAAAAAAATTTTGAAAAACTTTGAAAAAAATTCTTGTTCAATGTGTGCAATGAGTTATAAAATGTCTTATAAAAAATTTTGCAAACAATTTTTGATTTTTTCAATAATGTTCACTTTTAGTACGTAAAACAACTTTCTTAGACAATTTTTTATGACGTTAGTTTCAAACAAAAAGAATTGGATACTTTAGCAAAAAAAAATTATTTTTCACTGTATGAAATGTCTTAGAAAAATTTTTGAAAACTTTTTTTGAAAACACAATTTTTTTCAATAATGTTCACTTTTTGTACGTAAAACAACTTTCTTAGACAGTTTTTAATGACGTTAGTTTCAAACAAAAATAATTGGAAAGCTTCGGAATAAATTTTTTTTTCACTGTATGAAATGACAATGTAATGTCTTAAAAAAATTTTTGAAAAAGATTTTCGAAAAAATTTTTTTTCTTGATAATCGAAACTTTTTGTGTAGGATAAAATATCTTAGGCCATTTACAATAACTTTAGTCAAAAAAAATAATTAGAGTGTGACTTTAATTAAAATATACGCTATCTCCTTAAATAAAGCAGCTGCACAGCTCTCAATGCAGGTATAAGCAATTCAATAAACTTTTGTTCATTGACAACTTTTTAACTTTAAACCAAGTTTTAGCGGTGCTAACACGTTTTGGAATAATAAAACAATATTACTGAACATCAAAATAAACTTTTGCAGTATGAAGGAAATTTTGAAAAATTTTCGTGTAAGTCGTCAGTTCGTGTAAGTCGTCACTTTTTCTGTTTCTCCTGGGGTGACGTTATCCAAGTTCTACTGTAGCTTTAGTGGTGCTAACATGTTTTGGAATGATAAAACAATATTACTGAACATAAAAATAAACTTTTGAAGTATGAAAAGAACTTTGAAAAATTTTGAAAAAATTCTTGTTCAATGTGTGCATTTTGCAATAAAATGTCTCAGGAAAATTTTTCAGTGGTTTCCACATGACTGGCTACCATTATTAATGAACATAAAAAAAAACTTTAATGTGTGCACTTTGCAATGAAATGTCTCAGGAAAATTTTTCAGTGGTTTCCACATGACTGGCTGCCGTTATTAATGAACATAAAAAAAAACTTTAATGTGTGCAATTTGCAATGAAATGTCTCAGGAAAATTTTTCAGTGGTTTCCACATGACTGGCTGCCATTATTAATGAACATAAAAAAAAACTTTAATGTGTGCAATTTGCAATGAAATGTCTCAGGAAAATTTTTCAGTGGTTTCCACATGACTGGCTGCCATTATTAATGAACATAAAAAATAACTTTAATGTGTGCAATTTGCAATGAAATGTCTCAGGAAATCTTTTCAGTGGTTTCCACATGACTGGCTGCCATTATTAATGAACATAAAAAAAAACTTTAATGTGTGCAATTTGCAATGAATAATCTCAGGAAAATTTTTCAGTGGTTTCCACATGACTGGCTGCCATTATTTATGAACATAAAAAAAAATTTAATGTGTGCAATTTGCAATAAAATGTCTCAGGGAAATTTTTCAGTGGTTTCCACATGACTGGCTGCCATTATTAATGAACATAAAAAAAAAACTTTAATGTGTGCAATTTGCAATGAAATGTCTCAGCAAAATTTTTCAGTGGTTTCCACATGACTGGCTGCCATTATTAATGAACATAAAAAAAAAACTTTAATGTGTGCAATTTGCAATGAAATGTCTCAGGAAAATTTTTTAGTGGTTTCCACATGACTGGCACCCTATTATTAATGAACAAAAAAAATTATTTTGCACTGTATGAAATGTCTTAGAAAAATTTTTGAAAATTTTTTTTGAAAAGACAATTTTTTTTAATAATGTTCACTTTTAGTACGTAAAACAACTTTCTTAGACAATTTTTAATGACATTAGTTTCAAACAAAAAGAATTGGAAAGCTTCGGAATAAAATTTTTTTTCACTGTTTGAAATGACCATGTAATGTCTTGGAAAAATTTTTGAAAAAGATTTTCGAAAAAAATTTTTTTTCTTGATAATCGAAACTTTTTTTGTAGGATAAAACATCTTAGGCCATTTACAATAACTTTAGTCAAAAAAAATAATTAGAGTGCGACTTTAACTTAAAATATACGCTATCTCCTTAAATAAAGCTGCTGCGCAGCTCTCAATGCAGGTATAAGCAATTCAATGAATTTTTGGTAATTGACAACTTTTTAACTTGAAACTAAGTTTTAGTGGTGCAAACATGTTTTGGAATGATAAAACAATATTACTGAACATAAAAATAAACTTTTGCAGTATGAAGGAAATTTTGAAAAATTTTCGTGTAAGTCGTCAGTTCGTGTAAGTCGTCACTTTTTCTGTTTCTCCTGGGGTGACGTTATCCAAGTTCTACTGTAGCTTTAGTGGTGCTAACATGTTTTGGAATGATAAAACAATATTACTGAACATAAAAATAAACTTTTGAAGTATGAAAAGAACTTTGAAAAATTTTGAAAAAATTCTTGTTCAATGTGTGCATTTTGCAATAAAATGTCTCAGGAAAATTTTTCAGTGGTTTCCACATGACTGGCTACCATTATTAATGAACATAAAAAAAAAACTTTAATGTGTGCACTTTGCAATGAAATGTCTCAGGAAAATTTTTCAGTGGTTTCCACATGACTGGCTGCCGTTATTAATGAACATAAAAAAAAACTTTAATGTGTGCAATTTGCAATGAAATGTCTCAGGAAAATTTTTCAGTGGTTTCCACATGACTGGCTGCCATTATTAATGAACATAAAAAAAAACTTTAATGTGTGCAATTTGCAATGAAATGTCTCAGGAAAATTTTTCAGTGGTTTCCACATGACTGGCTGCCATTATTAATGAACATAAAAAATAACCTTAATGTGTGCAATTTGCAATGAAATGTCTCAGGAAATCTTTTCAGTGGTTTCCACATGACTGGCTGCCATTATTAATGAACATAAAAAAAAACTTTAATGTGTGCAATTTGCAATGAAATATCTCAGGAAAATTTTTCAGTGGTTTCCACATGACTGGCTGCCATTATTTATGAACATTAATAAAAACTTTAATGTGTGCAATTTGCAATGAAATGTCTCAGGGAAATTTTTCAGTGGTTTCCACATGACTGGCTGCCATTATTAATGAACATAAAAAAAAAACTTTAATGTGTGCAATTTGCAATGAAATGTCTCAGCAAAATTTTTCAGTGGTTTCCACATGACTGGCTGCCATTATTAATGAACATAAAAAAAAAACTTTAATGTGTGCAATTTGCAATGAAATGTCTCAGGAAAATTTTTTAGTGGTTTCCACATGACTGGCACCCTATTATTAATGAACAAAAAAAATTATTTTGCACTGTATGAAATGTCTTAGAAAAATTTTTGAAAATTTTTTTTGAAAAGACAATTTTTTTTAATAATGTTCACTTTTAGTACGTAAAACAACTTTCTTAGACAATTTTTAATGACATTAGTTTCAAACAAAAAGAATTGGAAAGCTTCGGAATAAAATTTTTTTTCACTGTTTGAAATGACCATGTAATGTCTTGGAAAAATTTTTGAAAAAGATTTTCGAAAAAAATTTTTTTTCTTGATAATCGAAACTTTTTTTGTAGGATAAAACATCTTAGGCCATTTACAATAACTTTAGTCAAAAAAAATAATTAGAGTGCGACTTTAACTTAAAATATACGCTATCTCCTTAAATAAAGCTGCTGCGCAGCTCTCAATGCAGGTATAAGCAATTCAATGAATTTTTGGTAATTGACAACTTTTTAACTTGAAACTAAGTTTTAGTGGTGCAAACATGTTTTGGAATGATAAAACAATATTACTGAACATAAAAATAAACTTTTGCAGTATGAAGGAAATTTTGAAAAATTTTCGTGTAAGTCGTCAGTTCGTGTAAGTCGTCACTTTTTCTGTTTCTTCTGGGGTGACGTTATCCAAGTTCTACTGTAGCTTTAGTGGTGCTAACATGTTTTGGAATGATAAAACAATATTACTGAACATAAAAATAAACTTTTGAAGTATGAAAAGAACTTTGAAAAATTTTGAAAAAATTCTTGTTCAATGTGTGCATTTTGCAATAAAATGTCTCAGGAAAATTTTTCAGTGGTTTCCACATGACTGGCTACCATTATTAATGAACATAAAAAAAAAACTTTAATGTGTGCACTTTGCAATGAAATGTCTCAGGAAAATTTTTCAGTGGTTTCCACATGACTGGCTGCCGTTATTAATGAACATAAAAAAAAACTTTAATGTGTGCAATTTGCAATGAAATGTCTCAGGAAAATTTTTCAGTGGTTTCCACATGACTGGCTGCCATTATTAATGAACATAAAAAAAAACTTTAATGTGTGCAATTTGCAATGAAATGTCTCAGGAAAATTTTTCAGTGGTTTCCACATGACTGGCTGCCATTATTAATGAACATAAAAAATAACTTTAATGTGTGCAATTTGCAATGAAATGTCTCAGGAAAATTTTTCAGTGGTTTCCACATGACTGGCTGCCATTATTAATGAACATAAAAAAAAACTTTAATGTGTGCAATTTGCAATGAAATGTCTCAGGAAAATTTTTCAGTGGTTTCCACATGACTGGCTGCCATTATTAATGAACATAAAAAATAACTTTAATGTGTGCAATTTGCAATGAAATGTCTCAGGAAATCTTTTCAGTGGTTTCCACATGACTGGCTGCCATTATTAATGAACATAAAAAAAAACTTTAATGTGTGCAATTTGCAATGAAATATCTCAGGAAAATTTTTCAGTGGTTTCCACATGACTGGCTGCCATTATTTATGAACATTAATAAAAACTTTAATGTGTGCAATTTGCAATGAAATGTCTCAGGAAAATTTTTCAGTGGTTTCCACATGACTGGCTGCCATTATTAATGAACATAAAAAAAAAACTTTAATGTGTGCAATTTGCAATGAAATGTCTCAGGAAAATTTTTTAGTGGTTTCCACATGACTGGCACCCTATTATTAATGAACAAAAAAAATTATTTTGCACTGTATGAAATGTCTTAGAAAAATTTTTGAAAATTTTTTTTGAAAAGACAATTTTTTTTAATAATGTTCACTTTTAGTACGTAAAACAACTTTCTTAGACAATTTTTAATGACATTAGTTTCAAACAAAAAGAATTGGAAAGCTTCGGAAAAAAATTTTTTTTCACTGTTTGAAATGACCATGTAATGTCTTGGAAAAATTTTTGAAAAAGATTTTCGAAAAAAATTTTTTTTCTTGATAATCGAAACTTTTTTTGTAGGATAAAACATCTTAGGCCATTTACAATAACTTTAGTCAAAAAAAATAATTAGAGTGCGACTTTAACTTAAAATATACGCTATCTCCTTAAATAAAGCTGCTGCGCAGCTCTCAATGCAGGTATAAGCAATTCAATGAATTTTTGGTAATTGACAACTTTTTAACTTGAAACTAAGTTTTAGTGGTGCTAACATGTTTTGGAATGATAAAACAATATTACTGAACATAAAAAGAAACTTTTGCAGTAGGAAAAAAATTTTGAAAAACTTTGAAAAAAATTCTTGTTCAATGTGTGCAATGAGTTATGAAATGTCTTATAAAAAATTTTGCAAACAATTTTTGATTTTTTCAATAATGTTCACTTTTAGTACGTAAAACAACTTTCTTAGACAATTTTTTATGACGTTAGTTTCAAACAAAAAGAATTGGATACTTTAGCAAAAAAAAATTATTTTTCACTGTATGAAATGTCTTAGAAAAATTTTTGAAAATTTTTTTTGAAAACACAATTTTTTTCAATAATGTTCACTTTTTGTACGTAAAACAACTTTCTTAGACAATTTTTAATGACGTTAGTTTCAAACAAAAATAATTGGAAAGCTTCGAAAAAAATTTTTTTTTTCACTGTATGAAATGACAATGTAATGTCTTGGAAAAATTTTGAAAAAGATTTTCGAAAAAAAATTTTTTTCTTGATAATCAAAATTTTTTGTGTAGGATAAAATATCTTAGGCCATTTGCAATAACTTTAGTCAAAAAAAATAATTAGAGTGCGACTTTAACTTAAAATATACGCTATCTCCTTAAATAAAGCAGCTGCGCAGCTCTCAATGCAGGTATAAGCAATTCAATGAACTTTTGGTAATTGACAACTTTTTAACTTGAAACTAAGTTTTAGTGGTGCTAACATGTTTTGGAATGATAAAACAATATTACTGAACATAAAAATAAACTTTTGCAGTAGGAAAAAAATTTTGAAAAACTTTGAAAAAAATTCTTGTTCAATGTGTGCAATGAGTTATAAAATGTCTTATAAAAAATTTTGCAAACAATTTTTGATTTTTTCAATAATGTTCACTTTTAGTACGTAAAACAACTTTCTTAGACAATTTTTTATGACGTTAGTTTCAAACAAAAAGAATTGGATACTTTAGCAAAAAAAAATTATTTTTCACTGTATGAAATGTCTTAGAAAAATTTTTGAAAATTTTTTTTGAAAACACAATTTTTTTCAATAATGTTCACTTTTTGTACGTAAAACAACTTTCTTAGACAATTTTTAATGACGTTAGTTTCAAACAAAAATAATTGGAAAGCTTCGGAATAAATTTTGTTTTCACTGTATGAAATGACAATGTAATGTCTTGAAAAAAATTTTGAAAAAGATTTTCGAAAAAATTTTTTTTCTTGATAATCGAAACTTTTTGTGTAGGATAAAATATCTTAGGCCATTTACAATAACTTTAGTCAAAAAAAATAATTAGAGTGTGACTTTAACTTAAAATATACGCTATCTCCTTAAATAAAGCAGCTGCACAGCTCTCAATGCAGGTATAAGCAATTCAATGAACTTTTGTTCATTGACAACTTTTTAACTTTAAACCAAGTTTTAGCGGTGCTAACACGTTTTGGAATAATAAAACAATATTACTGAACATCAAAATAAACTTTTGCAGTATGAAGGAAATTTTGAAAAATTTTCGTGTAAGTCGTCAGTTCGTGTAAGTCGTCACTTTTTCTGTTTCTCCTGGGGTGACGTTATCCAAGTTCTACTGTAGCTTTAGTGGTGCTAACATGTTTTGGAATGATAAAACAATATTACTGAACATAAAAATAAACTTTTGAAGTATGAAAAGAACTTTGAAAAATTTTGAAAAAATTCTTGTTCAATGTGTGCATTTTGCAATAAAATGTCTCAGGAAAATTTTTCAGTGGTTTCCACATGACTGGCTACCATTATTAATGAACATAAAAAAAAAACTTTAATGTGTGCACTTTGCAATGAAATGTCTCAGGAAAATTTTTCAGTGGTTTCCACATGACTGGCTGCCGTTATTAATGAACATAAAAAAAAACTTTAATGTGTGCAATTTGCAATGAAATATCTCAGGAAAATTTTTCAGTGGTTTCCACATGACTGGCTGCCATTATTTATGAACATAAAAAAAAACTTTAATGTGTGCAATTTGCAATGAAATGTCTCAGGGAAATTTTTCAGTGGTTTCCACATGACTGGCTGCCATTATTAATGAACATAAAAAAAAAACTTTAATGTGTGCAATTTGCAATGAAATGTCTCAGCAAAATTTTTCAGTGGTTTCCACATGACTGGCACCCTATTATTAATGAACAAAAAAAATTATTTTGCACTGTATGAAATGTCTTAGAAAAATTTTTGAAAATTTTTTTTGAAAAGACAATTTTTTTTAATAATGTTCACTTTTAGTACGTAAAACAACTTTCTTAGACAATTTTTAATGACATTAGTTTCAAACAAAAAGAATTGGAAAGCTTCGGAAAAAAATTTTTTTTCACTGTTTGAAATGACCATGTAATGTCTTGGAAAAATTTTTGAAAAAGATTTTCGAAAAAAATTTTTTTTCTTGATAATCGAAACTTTTTTTGTAGGATAAAACATCTTAGGCCATTTACAATAACTTTAGTCAAAAAAAATAATTAGAGTGCGACTTTAACTTAAAATATACGCTATCTCCTTAAATAAAGCTGCTGCGCAGCTCTCAATGCAGGTATAAGCAATTCAATGAATTTTTGGTAATTGACAACTTTTTAACTTGAAACTAAGTTTTAGTGGTGCAAACATGTTTTGGAATGATAAAACAATATTACTGAACATAAAAATAAACTTTTGCAGTATGAAGGAAATTTTGAAAAATTTTCGTGTAAGTCGTCAGTTCGTGTAAGTCGTCACTTTTTCTGTTTCTCCTGGGGTGACGTTATCCAAGTTCTACTGTAGCTTTAGTGGTGCTAACATGTTTTGGAATGATAAAACAATATTACTGAACATAAAAATAAACTTTTGAAGTATGAAAAGAACTTTGAAAAATTTTGAAAAAATTCTTGTTCAATGTGTGCATTTTGCAATAAAATGTCTCAGGAAAATTTTTCAGTGGTTTCCACATGACTGGCTACCATTATTAATGAACATAAAAAAAAAACTTTAATGTGTGCACTTTGCAATGAAATGTCTCAGGAAAATTTTTCAGTGGTTTCCACATGACTGGCTGCCGTTATTAATGAACATAAAAAAAAACTTTAATGTGTGCAATTTGCAATGAAATGTCTCAGGAAAATTTTTCAGTGGTTTCCACATGACTGGCTGCCATTATTAATGAACATAAAAAAAAACTTTAATGTGTGCAATTTGCAATGAAATGTCTCAGGAAAATTTTTCAGTGGTTTCCACATGACTGGCTG
This sequence comes from Aplidium turbinatum, assembly GCF_918807975.1. Lineage (NCBI taxonomy): Eukaryota > Metazoa > Chordata > Ascidiacea > Aplousobranchia > Polyclinidae > Aplidium > Aplidium turbinatum. The sequence goes on from NC_137477.1 coordinate 35,321,630, forward strand.
CCATTATTAATGAACATAAAAAATAACTTTAATGTGTGCAATTTGCAATGAAATGTCTCAGGAAATCTTTTCAGTGGTTTCCACATGACTGGCTGCCATTATTAATGAACATAAAAAAAAACTTTAATGTGTGCAATTTGCAATGAAATATCTCAGGAAAATTTTTCAGTGGTTTCCACATGACTGGCTGCCATTATTTATGAACATTAATAAAAACTTTAATGTGTGCAATTTGCAATGAAATGTCTCAGGGAAATTTTTCAGTGGTTTCCACATGACTGGCTGCCATTATTAATGAACATTAAAAAAAATTCAATGTGTGCAATTTGCAATGAAATGTCTCAGGAAAATTTTTTAGTGGTTTCCACATGACTGGCACCCTATTATTAATGAACAAAGAAATTTATTTTGCACTGTATGGAATGTCTTAGAAAAATTTTTGAAAATTTTTTTTGAAAAGACAATTTTTTTTAATAATGTTCACTTTTAGTACGTAAAACAACTTTCTTAGACAATTTTTAATGACATTAGTTTCAAACAAAAAGAATTGGAAAGCTTCGGAAAAAAATTTTTTTTCACTGTTTGAAATGACCATGTAATGTCTTGGAAAAATTTTTGAAAAAGATTTTCGAAAAAAACTTTTTTTCTTGATAATCGAAACTTTTTTTGTAGGATAAAACATCTTAGGCCATTTACAATAACTTTAGTCAAAAAAAATAATTAGAGTGCGACTTTAACTTAAAATATACGCTATCTCCTTAAATAAAGCTGCTGCGCAGCTCTCAATGCAGGTATATGCAATTTAATGAATTTTTGGTAATTGACAACTTTTTAACTTGAAACTAAGTTTTAGTGGTGCTAACATGTTTTGGAATGATAAAACAATATTACTGAACATAAAAATAAACTTTTGCAGTAGGAAAAAAATTTTGAAAAACTTTGAAAAAAATTCTTGTTCAATGTGTGCAATGAGTTATGAAATGTCTTATAAAAAATTTTGCAAACAATTTTTGATTTTTTCAATAATGTTCACTTTTAGTACGTAAAACAACTTTCTTAGACAATTTTTTATGACGTTAGTTTCAAACAAAAAGAATTGGATACTTTAGCAAAAAAAAATTATTTTTCACTGTATGAAATGTCTTAGAAAAATTTTTGAAAATTTTTTTTGAAAACACAATTTTTTTCAATAATGTTCACTTTTTGTACGTAAAACAACTTTCTTAGACAATTTTTAATGACGTTAGTTTCAAACAAAAATAATTGGAAAGCTTCGAAAAAAATTTTTTTTTTCACTGTATGAAATGACAATGTAATGTCTTGGAAAAATTTTGAAAAAGATTTTCGAAAAAAAATTTTTTTCTTGATAATCAAAATTTTTTGTGTAGGATAAAATATCTTAGGCCATTTGCAATAACTTTAGTCAAAAAAAATAATTAGAGTGCGACTTTAACTTAAAATATACGCTATCTCCTTAAATAAAGCAGCTGCGCAGCTCTCAATGCAGGTATAAGCAATTCAATGAACTTTTGGTAATTGACAACTTTTTAACTTGAAACTAAGTTTTAGTGGTGCTAACATGTTTTGGAATGATAAAACAATATTACTGAACATAAAAATAAACTTTTGCAGTAGGAAAAAAATTTTGAAAAACTTTGAAAAAAATTCTTGTTCAATGTGTGCAATGAGTTATAAAATGTCTTATAAAAAATTTTGCAAACAATTTTTGATTTTTTCAATAATGTTCACTTTTAGTACGTAAAACAACTTTCTTAGACAATTTTTTATGACGTTAGTTTCAAACAAAAAGAATTGGATACTTTAGCAAAAAAAAATTATTTTTCACTGTATGAAATGTCTTAGAAAAATTTTTGAAAATTTTTTTTGAAAACACAATTTTTTTCAATAATGTTCACTTTTTGTACGTAAAACAACTTTCTTAGACAATTTTTAATGACGTTAGTTTCAAACAAAAATAATTGGAAAGCTTCGGAATAAATTTTGTTTTCACTGTATGAAATGACAATGTAATGTCTTGAAAAAAATTTTGAAAAAGATTTTCGAAAAAATTTTTTTTCTTGATAATCGAAACTTTTTGTGTAGGATAAAATATCTTAGGCCATTTACAATAACTTTAGTCAAAAAAAATAATTAGAGTGTGACTTTAACTTAAAATATACGCTATCTCCTTAAATAAAGCAGCTGCACAGCTCTCAATGCAGGTATAAGCAATTCAATGAACTTTTGTTCATTGACAACTTTTTAACTTTAAACCAAGTTTTAGCGGTGCTAACACGTTTTGGAATAATAAAACAATATTACTGAACATCAAAATAAACTTTTGCAGTATGAAGGAAATTTTGAAAAATTTTCGTGTAAGTCGTCAGTTCGTGTAAGTCGTCACTTTTTCTGTTTCTCCTGGGGTGACGTTATCCAAGTTCTACTGTAGCTTTAGTGGTGCTAACATGTTTTGGAATGATAAAACAATATTACTGAACATAAAAATAAACTTTTGAAGTATGAAAAGAACTTTGAAAAATTTTGAAAAAATTCTTGTTCAATGTGTGCATTTTGCAATAAAATGTCTCAGGAAAATTTTTCAGTGGTTTCCACATGACTGGCTACCATTATTAATGAACATAAAAAAAAAACTTTAATGTGTGCACTTTGCAATGAAATGTCTCAGGAAAATTTTTCAGTGGTTTCCACATGACTGGCTGCCGTTATTAATGAACATAAAAAAAAACTTTAATGTGTGCAATTTGCAATGAAATATCTCAGGAAAATTTTTCAGTGGTTTCCACATGACTGGCTGCCATTATTTATGAACATAAAAAAAAACTTTAATGTGTGCAATTTGCAATGAAATGTCTCAGGGAAATTTTTCAGTGGTTTCCACATGACTGGCTGCCATTATTAATGAACATAAAAAAAAAACTTTAATGTGTGCAATTTGCAATGAAATGTCTCAGCAAAATTTTTCAGTGGTTTCCACATGACTGGCACCCTATTATTAATGAACAAAAAAAATTATTTTGCACTGTATGAAATGTCTTAGAAAAATTTTTGAAAATTTTTTTTGAAAAGACAATTTTTTTTAATAATGTTCACTTTTAGTACGTAAAACAACTTTCTTAGACAATTTTTAATGACATTAGTTTCAAACAAAAAGAATTGGAAAGCTTCGGAAAAAAATTTTTTTTCACTGTTTGAAATGACCATGTAATGTCTTGGAAAAATTTTTGAAAAAGATTTTCGAAAAAAATTTTTTTTCTTGATAATCGAAACTTTTTTTGTAGGATAAAACATCTTAGGCCATTTACAATAACTTTAGTCAAAAAAAATAATTAGAGTGCGACTTTAACTTAAAATATACGCTATCTCCTTAAATAAAGCTGCTGCGCAGCTCTCAATGCAGGTATAAGCAATTCAATGAATTTTTGGTAATTGACAACTTTTTAACTTGAAACTAAGTTTTAGTGGTGCAAACATGTTTTGGAATGATAAAACAATATTACTGAACATAAAAATAAACTTTTGCAGTATGAAGGAAATTTTGAAAAATTTTCGTGTAAGTCGTCAGTTCGTGTAAGTCGTCACTTTTTCTGTTTCTCCTGGGGTGACGTTATCCAAGTTCTACTGTAGCTTTAGTGGTGCTAACATGTTTTGGAATGATAAAACAATATTACTGAACATAAAAATAAACTTTTGAAGTATGAAAAGAACTTTGAAAAATTTTGAAAAAATTCTTGTTCAATGTGTGCATTTTGCAATAAAATGTCTCAGGAAAATTTTTCAGTGGTTTCCACATGACTGGCTACCATTATTAATGAACATAAAAAAAAAACTTTAATGTGTGCACTTTGCAATGAAATGTCTCAGGAAAATTTTTCAGTGGTTTCCACATGACTGGCTGCCGTTATTAATGAACATAAAAAAAAACTTTAATGTGTGCAATTTGCAATGAAATGTCTCAGGAAAATTTTTCAGTGGTTTCCACATGACTGGCTGCCATTATTAATGAACATAAAAAAAAACTTTAATGTGTGCAATTTGCAATGAAATGTCTCAGGAAAATTTTTCAGTGGTTTCCACATGACTGGCTGCCATTATTAATGAACATAAAAAATAACTTTAATGTGTGCAATTTGCAATGAAATGTCTCAGGAAATCTTTTCAGTGGTTTCCACATGACTGGCTGCCATTATTAATGAACATAAAAAAAAACTTTAATGTGTGCAATTTGCAATGAAATATCTCAGGAAAATTTTTCAGTGGTTTCCACATGACTGGCTGCCATTATTTATGAACATTAATAAAAACTTTAATGTGTGCAATTTGCAATGAAATGTCTCAGGGAAATTTTTCAGTGGTTTCCACATGACTGGCTGCCATTATTAATGAACATTAAAAAAAATTCAATGTGTGCAATTTGCAATGAAATGTCTCAGGAAAATTTTTTAGTGGTTTCCACATGACTGGCACCCTATTATTAATGAACAAAGAAATTTATTTTGCACTGTATGGAATGTCTTAGAAAAATTTTTGAAAATTTTTTTTGAAAAGACAATTTTTTTTAATAATGTTCACTTTTAGTACGTAAAACAACTTTCTTAGACAATTTTTAATGACATTAGTTTCAAACAAAAAGAATTGGAAAGCTTCGGAAAAAAAATTTTTTTCACTGTTTGAAATGACCATGTAATGTCTTGGAAAAATTTTTGAAAAAGATTTTCGAAAAAAACTTTTTTTCTTGATAATCGAAACTTTTTTTGTAGGATAAAACATCTTAGGCCATTTACAATAACTTTAGTCAAAAAAAATAATTAGAGTGCGACTTTAACTTAAAATATACGCTATCTCCTTAAATAAAGCTGCTGCGCAGCTCTCAATGCAGGTATATGCAATTTAATGAATTTTTGGTAATTGACAACTTTTTAACTTGAAACTAAGTTTTAGTGGTGCTAACATGTTTTGGAATGATAAAACAATATTACTGAACATAAAAATAAACTTTTGCAGTAGGAAAAAAATTTTGAAAAACTTTGAAAAAAATTCTTGTTCAATGTGTGCAATGAGTTATGAAATGTCTTATAAAAAATTTTGCAAACAATTTTTGATTTTTTCAATAATGTTCACATTTAGTACGTAAAACAACTTTCTTAGACAATTTTTAATGACGTTAGTTTCAAACAAAAAGAATTGGATAGTTTCGCAAAAAAATTTATTTTTCACTGTATGAAATAACTAAGAAAAATTTTTGAAAATTTTTTTTGAAAACACAATTTTTTTCAATAATTGTCACTTTTAGTACGTAAAACAACTTTCTTAGACAATTTTTAATGACGTTAGTTTCAAACAAAAAGAATTGGAAAGCTTCGAAAAAAATTTTTTTTTTCACTGTATGAAATGACAATGTAATGTCTTGGAAAAATTTTGAAAAAGATTTTCGAAAAAAAATTTTTTTCTTGATAATCAAAATTTTTTGTGTAGGATAAAATATCTTAGGCCATTTACAATAACTTTAGTCAAAAAAAATAATTAGAGTGCGACTTTAACTTAAAATATACGCTATCTCCTTAAATAAAGCAGCTGCGCAGCTCTCAATGCAGGTATAAGCAATTCAATGAACTTTTGGTAATTGACAACTTTTTAACTTGAAACTAAGTTTTAGTGGTGCTAACATGTTTTGGAATGATAAAACAATATTACTGAACATAAAAATAAACTTTTGCAGTAGGAAAAAAATTTTGAAAAACTTTGAAAAAAATTCTTGTTCAATGTGTGCAATGAGTTATAAAATGTCTTATAAAAAATTTTGCAAACAATTTTTGATTTTTTCAATAATGTTCACTTTTAGTACGTAAAACAACTTTCTTAGACAATTTTTTATGACGTTAGTTTCAAACAAAAAGAATTGGATACTTTAGCAAAAAAAAATTATTTTTCACTGTATGAAATGTCTTAGAAAAATTTTTGAAAATTTTTTTTGAAAACACAATTTTTTTCAATAATGTTCACTTTTTGTACGTAAAACAACTTTCTTAGACAATTTTTAATGACGTTAGTTTCAAACAAAAATAATTGGAAAGCTTCGGAATAAATTTTTTTTTCACTGTATGAAATGACAATGTAATGTCTTAAAAAAATTTTTGAAAAAGATTTTCGAAAAAATTTTTTTTCTTGATAATCGAAACTTTTTGTGTAGGATAAAATATCTTAGGCCATTTACAATAACTTTAGTCAAAAAAAATAATTAGAGTGTGACTTTAACTTAAAATATACGCTATCTCCTTAAATAAAGCAGCTGCACAGCTCTCAATGCAGGTATAAGCAATTCAATGAACTTTTGTTCATTGACAACTTTTTAACTTTAAACCAAGTTTTAGCGGTGCTAACACGTTTTGGAATAATAAAACAATATTACTGAACATCAAAATAAACTTTTGCAGTATGAAGGAAATTTTGAAAAATTTTCGTGTAAGTCGTCAGTTCGTGTAAGTCGTCACTTTTTCTGTTTCTCCTGGGGTGACGTTATCCAAGTTCTACTGTAGCTTTAGTGGTGCTAACATGTTTTGGAATGATAAAACAATATTACTGAACATAAAAATAAACTTTTGAAGTATGAAAAGAACTTTGAAAAATTTTGAAAAAATTCTTGTTCAATGTGTGCATTTTGCAATAAAATGTCTCAGGAAAATTTTTCAAAGGTTTCCACATGACTGGCTACCATTATTAATGAACATAAAAAAAAAACTTTAATGTGTGCACTTTGCAATGAAATGTCTCAGGAAAATTTTTCAGTGGTTTCCACATGACTGGCTGCCGTTATTAATGAACATAAAAAAAAACTTTAATGTGTGCAATTTGCAATGAAATATCTCAGGAAAATTTTTCAGTGGTTTCCACATGACTGGCTGCCATTATTTATGAACATAAAAAAAAACTTTAATGTGTGCAATTTGCAATGAAATGTCTCAGGGAAATTTTTCAGTGGTTTCCACATGACTGGCTGCCATTATTAATGAACATAAAAAAAAAACTTTAATGTGTGCAATTTGCAATGAAATGTCTCAGCAAAATTTTTCAGTGGTTTCCACATGACTGGCTGCCATTATTAATGAACATAAAAAAAAAATTCAATGTGTGCAATTTGCAATGAAATGTCTCAGGAAAATTTTTTAGTGGTTTCCACATGACTGGCACCCTATTATTAATGAACAAAAAAAATTATTTTGCACTGTATGAAATGTCTTAGAAAAATTTTTGAAAATTTTTTTTGAAAAGACAATTTTTTTTAATAATGTTCACTTTTAGTACGTAAAACAACTTTCTTACACAATTTTTAATGACATTAGTTTCAAACAAAAAGAATTGGAAAGCTTCGGAAAAAAATTTTTTTTCACTGTTTGAAATGACCATGTAATGTCTTGGAAAAATTTTTGAAAAAGATTTTCGAAAAAAACTTTTTTTCTTGATAATCGAAACTTTTTTTGTAGGATAAAACATCTTAGGCCATTTACAATAACTTTAGTCAAAAAAAATAATTAGAGTGCGACTTTAACTTAAAATATACGCTATCTCCTTAAATAAAGCTGCTGCGCAGCTCTCAATGCAGGTATAACCAATTCAATGAACTTTTGTTCATTGAATACTTTTTAACTTGAAACCAAGTTTTAGCGGTGCTAACACGTTTTGGAATGATAAAACATTATTACTGAACATAAAAATAAACTTTTGCAGTATGAAAAAAGTTTGAAAAATTTTGAAAAATATTCTTGTTCAATGTGTGCAATGAGTTATGAAATGTCTTATAAAAAATTTTGCAGACAATTTTTGATTTTTTCAATAATGTTCACATTTAGTACGTAAAACAACTTTCTTAGACAATTTTTAATGACGTTAGTTTCAAACAAAAAGAATTGGATAGTTTCGCAAAAAAATTTATTTTTCACTGTATGAAATAACTAAGAAAAATTTTTGAAAATTTTTTTTGAAAAGACAATTTTTTTCAATAATTGTCACTTTTAGTACGTAAAACAACTTTCTTAGACAATTTTTAATGACGTTAGTTTCAAACAAAAAGAATTGGAAAGCTTCGAAAAAAATTTTTTTTTTCACTGTATGAAATGACAATGTAATGTCTTGGAAAAATTTTGAAAAAGATTTTCGAAAAAAATTTTTTTTCTTGATAATCAAAATTTTTTGTGTAGGATAAATTATCTTAGGCCATTTACAATAACTTTAGTCAAAAAAAATAATTAGAGTGCGACTTTAACTTAAAATATACGCTATCTCCTTAAATAAAGCAGCTGCGCAGCTCTCAATGCAGGTATAAGCAATTCAATGAACTTTTGGTAATTGACAACTTTTTAACTTGAAACTAAGTTTTAGTGGTGCTAACATGTTTTGGAATGATAAAACAATCTTACTGAACATAAAAATAAACTTTTGCAGTAGGAAAAAAATTTTGAAAAACTTTGAAAAAAATTCTTGTTCAATGTGTGCAATGAGTTATAAAATGTCTTATAAAAAATTTTGCAAACAATTTTTGATTTTTTCAATAATGTTCACTTTTAGTACGTAAAACAACTTTCTTAGACAATTTTTTATGACGTTAGTTTCAAACAAAAAGAATTGGATACTTTAGCAAAAAAAAATTATTTTTCACTGTATGAAATGTCTTAGAAAATTTTTTGAAAACTTTTTTTGAAAACACAATTTTTTTCAATAATGTTCACTTTTTGTACGTAAAACAACTTTCTTAGACAGTTTTTAATGACGTTAGTTTCAAACAAAAATAATTGGAAAGCTTCGGAATAAATTTTTTTTTCACTGTATGAAATGACAATGTAATGTCTTAAAAAAATTTTTGAAAAAGATTTTCGAAAAAATTTTTTTTCTTGATAATCGAAACTTTTTGTGTAGGATAAAATATCTTAGGCCATTTACAATAACTTTAGTCAAAAAAAATAATTAGAGTGTGACTTTAATTAAAATATACGCTATCTCCTTAAATAAAGCAGCTGCACAGCTCTCAATGCAGGTATAAGCAATTCAATAAACTTTTGTTCATTGACAACTTTTTAACTTTAAACCAAGTTCTAGCGGTGCTAACACGTTTTGGAATAATAAAACAATATTACTGAACATCAAAATAAACTTTTGCAGTATGAAGGAAATTTTGAAAAATTTTCGTGTAAGTCGTCAGTTCGTGTAAGTCGTCACTTTTTCTGTTTCTCCTGGGGTGACGTTATCCAAGTTCTACTGTAGCTTTAGTGGTGCTAACATGTTTTGGAATGATAAAACAATATTACCGAACATAAAAATAAACTTTTGAAGTATGAAAAGAACTTTGAAAAATTTTGAAAAAATTCTTGTTCAATGTGTGCATTTTGCAATAAAATGTCTCAGGAAAATTTTTCAGTGGTTTCCACATGACTGGCTACCATTATTAATGAACATAAAAAAAAAACTTTAATGTGTGCACTTTGCAATGAAATGTCTCAGGGAAATTTTTCAGTGGTTTCCACATGACTGGCTGCCATTATTAATGAACATAAAAAAAAAACTTTAATGTGTGCAATTTGCAATGAAATGTCTCAGCAAAATTTTTCAGTGGTTTCCACATGACTGGCTGCCATTATTAATGAACATAAAAAAAAAACTTTAATGTGTGCAATTTGCAATGAAATGTCTCAGGAAAATTTTTTAGTGGTTTCCACATGACTGGCACCCTATTATTAATGAACAAAAAAAATTATTTTGCACTGTATGAAATGTCTTAGAAAAATTTTTGAAAATTTTTTTTGAAAAGACAATTTTTTTTAATAATGTTCACTTTTAGTACGTAAAACAACTTTCTTAGACAATTTTTAATGACATTAGTTTCAAACAAAAAGAATTGGAAAGCTTCGGAATAAAATTTTTTTTCACTGTTTGAAATGACCATGTAATGTCTTGGAAAAATTTTTGAAAAAGATTTTCGAAAAAAATTTTTTTTCTTGATAATCGAAACTTTTTTTGTAGGATAAAACATCTTAGGCCATTTACAATAACTTTAGTCAAAAAAAATAATTAGAGTGCGACTTTAACTTAAAATATACGCTATCTCCTTAAATAAAGCTGCTGCGCAGCTCTCAATGCAGGTATAAGCAATTCAATGAATTTTTGGTAATTGACAACTTTTTAACTTGAAACTAAGTTTTAGTGGTGCAAACATGTTTTGGAATGATAAAACAATATTACTGAACATAAAAATAAACTTTTGCAGTATGAAGGAAATTTTGAAAAATTTTCGTGTAAGTCGTCAGTTCGTGTAAGTCGTCACTTTTTCTGTTTCTCCTGGGGTGACGTTATCCAAGTTCTACTGTAGCTTTAGTGGTGCTAACATGTTTTGGAATGATAAAACAATATTACTGAACATAAAAATAAACTTTTGAAGTATGAAAAGAACTTTGAAAAATTTTGAAAAAATTCTTGTTCAATGTGTGCATTTTGCAATAAAATGTCTCAGGAAAATTTTTCAGTGGTTTCCACATGACTGGCTACCATTATTAATGAACATAAAAAAAAAACTTTAATGTGTGCACTTTGCAATGAAATGTCTCAGGAAAATTTTTCAGTGGTTTCCACATGACTGGCTGCCGTTATTAATGAACATAAAAAAAAACTTTAATGTGTGCAATTTGCAATGAAATGTCTCAGGAAAATTTTTCAGTGGTTTCCACATGACTGGCTGCCATTATTAATGAACATAAAAAAAAACTTTAATGTGTGCAATTTGCAATGAAATGTCTCAGGAAAATTTTTCAGTGGTTTCCACATGACTGGCTGCCATTATTAATGAACATAAAAAATAACTTTAATGTGTGCAATTTGCAATGAAATGTCTCAGGAAATCTTTTCAGTGGTTTCCACATGACTGGCTGCCATTATTAATGAACATAAAAAAAAACTTTAATGTGTGCAATTTGCAATGAAATATCTCAGGAAAATTTTTCAGTGGTTTCCACATGACTGGCTGCCATTATTTATGAACATTAATAAAAACTTTAATGTGTGCAATTTGCAATGAAATGTCTCAGGGAAATTTTTCAGTGGTTTCCACATGACTGGCTGCCATTATTAATGAACATAAAAAAAAAACTTTAATGTGTGCAATTTGCAATGAAATGTCTCAGGAAAATTTTTTAGTGGTTTCCACATGACTGGCACCCTATTATTAATGAACAAAAAAAATTATTTTGCATTGTATGAAATGTCTTAGAAAAATTTTTGAAAATTTTTTTTGAAAAGACAATTTTTTTTAATAATGTTCACTTTTAGTACGTAAAACAACTTTCTTAGACAATTTTTAATGACATTAGTTTCAAACAAAAAGAATTGGAAAGCTTCGGAAAAAAGTTTTTTTTCACTGTTTGAAATGACCATGTAATGTCTTGGAAAAATTTTTGAAAAAGATTTTCGAAAAAAATTTTTTTTCTTGATAATCGAAACTTTTTTTGTAGGATAAAACATCTTAGGCCATTTACAATAACTTTAGTCAAAAAAAATAATTAGAGTGCGACTTTAACTTAAAATATACGCTATCTCCTTAAATAAAGCTGCTGCGCAGCTGTCAATGCAGGTATAAGCAATTCAATGAATTTTTGGTAATTGACAACTTTTTAACTTGAAACTAAGTTTTAGTGGTGCTAACATGTTTTGGAATGATAAAACAATATTACTGAACATAAAAAGAAACTTTTGCAGTAGGAAAAAAATTTTGAAAAACTTTGAAAAAAATTCTTGTTCAATGTGTGCAATGAGTTATGAAATGTCTTATAAAAAATTTTGCAAACAATTTTTGATTTTTTCAATAATGTTCACTTTTAGTACGTAAAACAACTTTCTTAGACAATTTTTTATGACGTTAGTTTCAAACAAAAAGAATTGGATACTTTAGCAAAAAAAAATTATTTTTCACTGTATGAAATGTCTTAGAAAAATTTTTGAAAATTTTTTTTGAAAACACAATTTTTTTCAATAATGTTCACTTTTTGTACGTAAAACAACTTTCTTAGACAATTTTTAATGACGTTAGTTTCAAACAAAAATAATTGGAAAGCTTCGAAAAAAATTTTTTTTTTCACTGTATGAAATGACAATGTAATGTCTTGGAAAAATTTTGAAAAAGATTTTCGAAAAAAAATTTTTTTCTTGATAATCAAAATTTTTTGTGTAGGATAAAATATCTTAGGCCATTTACAATAACTTTAGTCAAAAAAAATAATTAGAGTGTGACTTTAACTTAAAATATACGCTATCTCCTTAAATAAAGCAGCTGCGCAGCTCTCAATGCAGGTATAAGCAATTCAATGAACTTTTGGTAATTGACAACTTTTTAACTTGAAACTAAGTTTTAGTGGTGCTAACATGTTTTGGAATGATAAAACAATATTACTGAACATAAAAATAAACTTTTGCAGTAGGAAAAAAATTTTGAAAAACTTTGAAAAAAATTCTTGTTCAATGTGTGCAATGAGTTATAAAATGTCTTATAAAAAATTTTGCAAACAATTTTTGATTTTTTCAATAATGTTCACTTTTAGTACGTAAAACAACTTTCTTAGACAATTTTTTATGACGTTAGTTTCAAACAAAAAGAATTGGATACTTTAGCAAAAAAAAATTATTTTTCACTGTATGAAATGTCTTAGAAAAATTTTTGAAAATTTTTTTTGAAAACACAATTTTTTTCAATAATGTTCACTTTTTGTACGTAAAACAACTTTCTTAGACAATTTTTAATGACGTTAGTTTCAAACAAAAATAATTGGAAAGCTTCGGAATAAATTTTGTTTTCACTGTATGAAATGACAATGTAATGTCTTGAAAAAAATTTTGAAAAAGATTTTCGAAAAAATTTTTTTTCTTGATAATCGAAACTTTTTGTGTAGGATAAAATATCTTAGGCCATTTACAATAACTTTAGTCAAAAAAAATAATTAGAGTGTGACTTTAACTTAAAATATACGCTATCTCCTTAAATAAAGCAGCTGCACAGCTCTCAATGCAGGTATAAGCAATTCAATGAACTTTTGTTCATTGACAACTTTTTAACTTTAAACCAAGTTTTAGCGGTGCTAACACGTTTTGGAATAATAAAACAATATTACTGAACATCAAAATAAACTTTTGCAGTATGAAGGAAATTTTGAAAAATTTTCGTGTAAGTCGTCAGTTCGTGTAAGTCGTCACTTTTTCTGTTTCTCCTGGGGTGACGTTATCCAAGTTCTACTGTAGCTTTAGTGGTGCTAACATGTTTTGGAATGATAAAACAATATTACTGAACATAAAAATAAACTTTTGAAGTATGAAAAGAACTTTGAAAAATTTTGAAAAAATTCTTGTTCAATGTGTGCATTTTGCAATAAAATGTCTCAGGAAAATTTTTCAGTGGTTTCCACATGACTGGCTACCATTATTAATGAACATAAAAAAAAAACTTTAATGTGTGCACTTTGCAATGAAATGTCTCAGGAAAATTTTTCAGTGGTTTCCACATGACTGGCTGCCGTTATTAATGAACATAAAAAAAAACTTTAATGTGTGCAATTTGCAATGAAATATCTCAGGAAAATTTTTCAGTGGTTTCCACATGACTGGCTGCCATTATTTATGAACATAAAAAAAAACTTTAATGTGTGCAATTTGCAATGAAATGTCTCAGGGAAATTTTTCAGTGGTTTCCACATGACTGGCTGCCATTATTAATGAACATAAAAAAAAAACTTTAATGTGTGCAATTTGCAATGAAATGTCTCAGCAAAATTTTTCAGTGGTTTCCACATGACTGGCACCCTATTATTAATGAACAAAAAAAATTATTTTGCACTGTATGAAATGTCTTAGAAAAATTTTTGAAAATTTTTTTTGAAAAGACAATTTTTTTTAATAATGTTCACTTTTAGTACGTAAAACAACTTTCTTAGACAATTTTTAATGACATTAGTTTCAAACAAAAAGAATTGGAAAGCTTCGGAAAAAAATTTTTTTTCACTGTTTGAAATGACCATGTAATGTCTTGGAAAAATTTTTGAAAAAGATTTTCGAAAAAAATTTTTTTTCTTGATAATCGAAACTTTTTTTGTAGGATAAAACATCTTAGGCCATTTACAATAACTTTAGTCAAAAAAAATAATTAGAGTGCGACTTTAACTTAAAATATACGCTATCTCCTTAAATAAAGCTGCTGCGCAGCTCTCAATGCAGGTATAAGCAATTCAATGAATTTTTGGTAATTGACAACTTTTTAACTTGAAACTAAGTTTTAGTGGTGCAAACATGTTTTGGAATGATAAAACAATATTACTGAACATAAAAATAAACTTTTGCAGTATGAAGGAAATTTTGAAAAATTTTCGTGTAAGTCGTCAGTTCGTGTAAGTCGTCACTTTTTCTGTTTCTCCTGGGGTGACGTTATCCAAGTTCTACTGTAGCTTTAGTGGTGCTAACATGTTTTGGAATGATAAAACAATATTACTGAACATAAAAATAAACTTTTGAAGTATGAAAAGAACTTTGAAAAATTTTGAAAAAATTCTTGTTCAATGTGTGCATTTTGCAATAAAATGTCTCAGGAAAATTTTTCAGTGGTTTCCACATGACTGGCTACCATTATTAATGAACATAAAAAAAAAACTTTAATGTGTGCACTTTGCAATGAAATGTCTCAGGAAAATTTTTCAGTGGTTTCCACATGACTGGCTGCCGTTATTAATGAACATAAAAAAAAACTTTAATGTGTGCAATTTGCAATGAAATGTCTCAGGAAAATTTTTCAGTGGTTTCCACATGACTGGCTGCCATTATTAATGAACATAAAAAAAAACTTTAATGTGTGCAATTTGCAATGAAATGTCTCAGGAAAATTTTTCAGTGGTTTCCACATGACTGGCTGCCATTATTAATGAACATAAAAAATAACTTTAATGTGTGCAATTTGCAATGAAATGTCTCAGGAAATCTTTTCAGTGGTTTCCACATGACTGGCTGCCATTATTAATGAACATAAAAAAAAACTTTAATGTGTGCAATTTGCAATGAAATATCTCAGGAAAATTTTTCAGTGGTTTCCACATGACTGGCTGCCATTATTTATGAACATTAATAAAAACTTTAATGTGTGCAATTTGCAATGAAATGTCTCAGGGAAATTTTTCAGTGGTTTCCACATGACTGGCTGCCATTATTAATGAACATTAAAAAAAATTCAATGTGTGCAATTTGCAATGAAATGTCTCAGGAAAATTTTTTAGTGGTTTCCACATGACTGGCACCCTATTATTAATGAACAAAGAAATTTATTTTGCACTGTATGGAATGTCTTAGAAAAATTTTTGAAAATTTTTTTTGAAAAGACAATTTTTTTTAATAATGTTCACTTTTAGTACGTAAAACAACTTTCTTAGACAATTTTTAATGACATTAGTTTCAAACAAAAAGAATTGGAAAGCTTCGGAAAAAAAATTTTTTTCACTGTTTGAAATGACCATGTAATGTCTTGGAAAAATTTTTGAAAAAGATTTTCGAAAAAAACTTTTTTTCTTGATAATCGAAACTTTTTTTGTAGGATAAAACATCTTAGGCCATTTACAATAACTTTAGTCAAAAAAAATAATTAGAGTGCGACTTTAACTTAAAATATACGCTATCTCCTTAAATAAAGCTGCTGCGCAGCTCTCAATGCAGGTATATGCAATTTAATGAATTTTTGGTAATTGACAACTTTTTAACTTGAAACTAAGTTTTCGTGGTGCTAACATGTTTTGGAATGATAAAACAATATTACTGAACATAAAAATAAACTTTTGCAGTAGGAAAAAAATTTTGAAAAACTTTGAAAAAAATTCTTGTTCAATGTGTGCAATGAGTTATGAAATGTCTTATAAAAAATTTTGCAAACAATTTTTGATTTTTTCAATAATGTTCACATTTAGTACGTAAAACAACTTTCTTAGACAATTTTTAATGACGTTAGTTTCAAACAAAAAGAATTGGATAGTTTCGCAAAAAAATTTATTTTTCACTGTATGAAATAACTAAGAAAAATTTTTGAAAATTTTTTTTGAAAACACAATTTTTTTCAATAATTGTCACTTTTAGTACGTAAAACAACTTTCTTAGACAATTTTTAATGACGTTAGTTTCAAACAAAAAGAATTGGATAGCTTCGAAAAAAATTTTTTTTTTCACTGTATGAAATGACAATGTAATGTCTTGGAAAAATTTTGAAAAAGATTTTCGAAAAAAAATTTTTTTCTTGATAATCAAAATTTTTTGTGTAGGATAAAATATCTTAGGCCATTTACAATAACTTTAGTCAAAAAAAATAATTAGAGTGCGACTTTAACTTAAAATATACGCTATCTCCTTAAATAAAGCAGCTGCGCAGCTCTCAATGCAGGTATAAGCAATTCAATGAACTTTTGGTAATTGACAACTTTTTAACTTGAAACTAAGTTTTAGTGGTGCTAACATGTTTTGGAATGATAAAACAATATTACTGAACATAAAAATAAACTTTTGCAGTAGGAAAAAAATTTTGAAAAACTTTGAAAAAAATTCTTGTTCAATGTGTGCAATGAGTTATAAAATGTCTTATAAAAAATTTTGCAAACAATTTTTGATTTTTTCAATAATGTTCACTTTTAGTACGTAAAACAACTTTCTTAGACAATTTTTTATGACGTTAGTTTCAAACAAAAAGAATTGGATACTTTAGCAAAAAAAAATTATTTTTCACTGTATGAAATGTCTTAGAAAAATTTTTGAAAATTTTTTTTGAAAACACAATTTTTTTCAATAATGTTCACTTTTTGTACGTAAAACAACTTTCTTAGACAATTTTTAATGACGTTAGTTTCAAACAAAAATAATTGGAAAGCTTCGGAATAAATTTTTTTTTCACTGTATGAAATGACAATGTAATGTCTTAAAAAAATTTTTGAAAAAGATTTTCGAAAAAATTTTTTTTCTTGATAATCGAAACTTTTTGTGTAGGATAAAATATCTTAGGCCATTTACAATAACTTTAGTCAAAAAAAATAATTAGAGTGTGACTTTAACTTAAAATATACGCTATCTCCTTAAATAAAGCAGCTGCACAGCTCTCAATGCAGGTATAAGCAATTCAATGAACTTTTGTTCATTGACAACTTTTTAACTTTAAACCAAGTTTTAGCGGTGCTAACACGTTTTGGAATAATAAAACAATATTACTGAACATCAAAATAAACTTTTGCAGTATGAAGGAAATTTTGAAAAATTTTCGTGTAAGTCGTCAGTTCGTGTAAGTCGTCACTTTTTCTGTTTCTCCTGGGGTGACGTTATCCAAGTTCTACTGTAGCTTTAGTGGTGCTAACATGTTTTGGAATGATAAAACAATATTACTGAACATAAAAATAAACTTTTGAAGTATGAAAAGAACTTTGAAAAATTTTGAAAAAATTCTTGTTCAATGTGTGCATTTTGCAATAAAATGTCTCAGGAAAATTTTTCAGTGGTTTCCACATGACTGGCTACCATTATTAATGAACATAAAAAAAAAACTTTAATGTGTGCACTTTGCAATGAAATGTCTCAGGAAAATTTTTCAGTGGTTTCCACATGACTGGCTGCCGTTATTAATGAACATAAAAAAAAACTTTAATGTGTGCAATTTGCAATGAAATATCTCAGGAAAATTTTTCAGTGGTTTCCACATGACTGGCTGCCATTATTTATGAACATAAAAAAAAACTTTAATGTGTGCAATTTGCAATGAAATGTCTCAGGGAAATTTTTCAGTGGTTTCCACATGACTGGCTGCCATTATTAATGAACATAAAAAAAAAACTTTAATGTGTGCAATTTGCAATAAAATGTCTCAGCAAAATTTTTCAGTGGTTTCCACATGACTGGCTGCCATTATTAATGAACATAAAAAAAAAATTCAATGTGTGCAATTTGCAATGAAATGTCTCAGGAAAATTTTTTAGTGGTTTCCACATGACTGGCACCCTATTATTAATGAACAAAAAAAATTATTTTGCACTGTATGAAATGTCTTAGAAAAATTTTTGAAAATTTTTTTTGAAAAGACAATTTTTTTTAATAATGTTCACTTTTAGTACGTAAAACAACTTTCTTACACAATTTTTAATGACATTAGTTTCAAACAAAAAGAATTGGAAAGCTTCGGAAAAAAATTTTTTTTCACTGTTTGAAATGACCATGTAATGTCTTGGAAAAATTTTTGAAAAAGATTTTCGAAAAAAACTTTTTTTCTTGATAATCGAAACTTTTTTTGTAGGATAAAACATCTTAGGCCATTTACAATAACTTTAGTCAAAAAAAATAATTAGAGTGCGACTTTAACTTAAAATATACGCTATCTCCTTAAATAAAGCTGCTGCGCAGCTCTCAATGCAGGTATAACCAATTCAATGAACTTTTGTTCATTGAATACTTTTTAACTTGAAACCAAGTTTTAGCGGTGCTAACACGTTTTGGAATGATAAAACATTATTACTGAACATAAAAATAAACTTTTGCAGTATGAAAAAAGTTTGAAAAATTTTGAAAAATATTCTTGTTCAATGTGTGCAATGAGTTATGAAATGTCTTATAAAAAATTTTGCAAACAATTTTTGATTTTTTCAATAATGTTCACATTTAGTACGTAAAACAACTTTCTTAGACAATTTTTAATGACGTTAGTTTCAAACAAAAAGAATTGGATAGTTTCGCAAAAAAATTTATTTTTCACTGTATGAAATAACTAAGAAAAATTTTTGAAAATTTTTTTTGAAAAGACAATTTTTTTCAATAATTGTCACTTTTAGTACGTAAAACAACTTTCTTAGACAATTTTTAATGACGTTAGTTTCAAACAAAAAGAATTGGAAAGCTTCGAAAAAAATTTTTTTTTTCACTGTATGAAATGACAATGTAATGTCTTGGAAAAATTTTGAAAAAGATTTTCGAAAAAAATTTTTTTTCTTGATAATCAAAATTTTTTGTGTAGGATAAATTATCTTAGGCCATTTACAATAACTTTAGTCAAAAAAAATAATTAGAGTGCGACTTTAACTTAAAATATACGCTATCTCCTTAAATAAAGCAGCTGCGCAGCTCTCAATGCAGGTATAAGCAATTCAATGAACTTTTGGTAATTGACAACTTTTTAACTTGAAACTAAGTTTTAGTGGTGCTAACATGTTTTGGAATGATAAAACAATCTTACTGAACATAAAAATAAACTTTTGCAGTAGGAAAAAAATTTTGAAAAACTTTGAAAAAAATTCTTGTTCAATGTGTGCAATGAGTTATAAAATGTCTTATAAAAAATTTTGCAAACAATTTTTGATTTTTTCAATAATGTTCACTTTTAGTACGTAAAACAACTTTCTTAGACAATTTTTTATGACGTTAGTTTCAAACAAAAAGAATTGGATACTTTAGCAAAAAAAAATTATTTTTCACTGTATGAAATGTCTTAGAAAATTTTTTGAAAACTTTTTTTGAAAACACAATTTTTTTCAATAATGTTCACTTTTTGTACGTAAAACAACTTTCTTAGACAGTTTTTAATGACGTTAGTTTCAAACAAAAATAATTGGAAAGCTTCGGAATAAATTTTTTTTTCACTGTATGAAATGACAATGTAATGTCTTAAAAAAATTTTTGAAAAAGATTTTCGAAAAAATTTTTTTTCTTGATAATCGAAACTTTTTGTGTAGGATAAAATATCTTAGGCCATTTACAATAACTTTAGTCAAAAAAAATAATTAGAGTGTGACTTTAATTAAAATATACGCTATCTCCTTAAATAAAGCAGCTGCACAGCTCTCAATGCAGGTATAAGCAATTCAATAAACTTTTGTTCATTGACAACTTTTTAACTTTAAACCAAGTTCTAGCGGTGCTAACACGTTTTGGAATAATAAAACAATATTACTGAACATCAAAATAAACTTTTGCAGTATGAAGGAAATTTTGAAAAATTTTCGTGTAAGTCGTCAGTTCGTGTAAGTCGTCACTTTTTCTGTTTCTCCTGGGGTGACGTTATCCAAGTTCTACTGTAGCTTTAGTGGTGCTAACATGTTTTGGAATGATAAAACAATATTACTGAACATAAAAATAAACTTTTGAAGTATGAAAAGAACTTTGAAAAATTTTGAAAAAATTCTTGTTCAATGTGTGCATTTTGCAATAAAATGTCTCAGGAAAATTTTTCAGTGGTTTCCACATGACTGGCTACCATTATTAATGAACATAAAAAAAAAACTTTAATGTGTGCACTTTGCAATGAAATGTCTCAGGGAAATTTTTCAGTGGTTTCCACATGACTGGCTGCCATTATTAATGAACATAAAAAAAAAACTTTAATGTGTGCAATTTGCAATGAAATGTCTCAGCAAAATTTTTCAGTGGTTTCCACATGACTGGCTGCCATTATTAATGAACATAAAAAATAATTCAATGTGTGCAATTTGCAATGAAATGTCTCAGGAAAATTTTTTAGTGGTTTCCACATGACTGGCACCCTATTATTAATGAACAAAAAAAATTATTTTGCACTGTATGAAATGTCTTAGAAAAATTTTTGAAAATTTTTTTTGAAAAGACAATTTTTTTTAATAATGTTCACTTTTAGTACGTAAAACAACTTTCTTAGACAATTTTTCATGACATTAGTTTCAAACAAAAAGAATTGGAAAGCTTCGGAAAAAAATTTTTTTTCACTGTTTGAAATGACCATGTAATGTCTTGGAAAAATTTTTGAAAAAGATTTTCGAAAAAAATTTTTTTTCTTGATAATCGAAACTTTTTTTGTAGGATAAAACATCTTAGGCCATTTACAATAACTTTAGTCAAAAAAAATAATTAGAGTGCGACTTTAACTTAAAATATACGCTATCTCCTTAAATAAAGCTGCTGCGCAGCTCTCAATGCAGGTATAAGCAATTCAATGAATTTTTGGTAATTGACAACTTTTTAACTTGAAACTAAGTTTTAGTGGTGCTAACATGTTTTGGAATGATAAAACAATATTACTGAACATAAAAATAAACTTTTGCAGTAGGAAAAAAATTTTGAAAAACTTTGAAAAAAATTCTTGTTCAATGTGTGCAATGAGTTATGAAATGTCTTATAAAAAATTTTGCAAACAATTTTTGATTTTTTCAATAATGTTCACTTTTAGTACGTAAAACAACTTTCTTAGACAATTTTTTATGACGTTAGTTTCAAACAAAAAGAATTGGATACTTTAGCAAAAAAAAATTATTTTTCACTGTATGAAATGTCTTAGAAAAATTTTTGAAAATTTTTTTTGAAAAGACAATTTTTTTCAATAATGTTCACTTTTTGTACGTAAAACAACTTTCTTAGACAATTTTTAATGACGTTAGTTTCAAACAAAAATAATTGGAAAGCTTCGGAATAAATTTTGTTTTCACTGTATGAAATGACAATGTTATGTCTTGAAAAAATTTTTGAAAAAGATTTTCGAAAAAATTTTTTTTCTTGATAATCGAAACTTTTTGTGTAGGATAAAATATCTTAGGCCATTTACAATAACTTTAGTCAAAAAAAATAATTAGAGTGTGACTTTAACTTAAAATATACGCTATCTCCTTAAATAAAGCAGCTGCACAGCTCTCAATGCAGGTATAAGCAATTCAATGAACTTTTGTTCATTGACAACTTTTTAACTTTAAACCAAGTTTTAGCGGTGCTAACACGTTTTGGAATAATAAAACAATATTACTGAACATCAAAATAAACTTTTGCAGTACGAAGGAAATTTTGAAAAATTTTCGTGTAAGTCGTCAGTTCGTGTAAGTCGTCACTTTTTCTGTTTCTCCTGGGGTGACGTTATCCAAGTTCTACTGTAGCTTTAGTGGTGCTAACATGTTTTGGAATGATAAAACAATATTACTGAACATAAAAATAAACTTTTGAAGTATGAAAAGAACTTTGAAAAATTTTGAAAAAAAACTTTAATGTGTGCACTTTGCAATGAAATGTCTCAGGAAAATTTTTCAGTGGTTTCCACATGACTGGCTGCCGTTATTAATGAACATAAAAAAAAACTTTAATGTGTGCAATTTGCAATGAAATGTCTCAGGAAAATTTTTCAGTGGTTTCCACATGACTGGCTGCCATTATTAATGAACATAAAAAAAAACTTTAATGTGTGCAATTTGCAATGAAATGTCTCAGGAAAATTTTTCAGTGGTTTCCACATGACTGGCTGCCATTATTAATGAACATAAAAAATAACTTTAATGTGTGCAATTTGCAATGAAATGTCTCAGGAAATCTTTTCAGTGGTTTCCACATGACTGGCTGCCATTATTAATGAACATAAAAAAAAACTTTAATGTGTGCAATTTGCAATGAAATATCTCAGGAAAACTTTTCAGTGGTTTCCACATGACTGGCTGCCATTATTTATGAACATAAAAAAAAACTTTAATGTGTGCAATTTGCAATGAAATGTCTCAGGGAAATTTTTCAGTGGTTTCCACATGACTGGCTGCCATTATTAATGAACATAAAAAAAAAACTTTAATGTGTGCAATTTGCAATGAAATGTCTCAGCAAAATTTTTCAGTGGTTTCCACATGACTGGCTGCCATTATTAATAAACATAAAAAAAAAATTCAATGTGTGCAATTTGCAATGAAATGTCTCAGGAAAATTTTTTAGTGGTTTCCACATGACTGGCACCCTATTATTAATGAACAAAAAAAATTATTTTGCACTGTATGGAATGTCTTAGAAAAATTTTTGAAAATTTTTTTTGAAAAGACAATTTTTTTTAATAATGTTCACTTTTAGTACGTAAAACAACTTTCTTAGACAATTTTTAATGACATTAGTTTCAAACAAAAAGAATTGGAAAGCTTCGGAAAAAAATTTTTTTTCACTGTTTGAAATGACCATGTAATGTCTTGGAAAAATTTTTGAAAAAGATTTTCGAAAAAAAGTTTTTTTCTTGATAATCGAAACTTTTTTTGTAGGATAAAACATCTTAGGCCATTTACAATAACTTTAGTCAAAAAAAATAATTAGAGTGTGACTTTAACTTAAAATATACGCTATCTCCTTAAATAAAACAGCTGCACAGCTCTCAATGCAGGTATAACCAATTCAATGAACTTTTGTTCATTGAATACTTTTTAACTTGAAACCAAGTTTTAGCGGTGGTAACACGTTTTGGAATGATAAAACATTATTACTGAACATCAAAATAAACTTTTGCAGTATGAAGGAAATTTTGAAAAATTTTCGTGTAAGTCGTCAGTTCGTGTAAGTCGTCACTTTTTCTGTTTCTCCTGGGGTGACGTTATCCAAGTTCTACTGTAGCTTTAGTGGTGCTAACATGTTTTGGAATGATAAAACAATATTACTGAACATAAAAATAAACTTTTGAAGTATGAAAAGAACTTTGAAAAATTTTGAAAAAATTCTTGTTCAATGTGTGCATTTTGCAATAAAATGTCTCAGGAAAATTTTTCAGTGGTTTCCACATGACTGGCTACCATTATTAATGAACATAAAAAAAAAACTTTAATGTGTGCACTTTGCAATGAAATGTCTCAGGAAAATTTTTCAGTGGTTTCCACATGACTGGCTGCCGTTATTAATGAACATAAAAAAAAACTTTAATGTGTGCAATTTGCAATGAAATATCTCAGGAAAATTTTTCAGTGGTTTCCACATGACTGGCTGCCATTATTTATGAACATAAAAAAAAACTTTAATGTGTGCAATTTGCAATGAAATGTCTCAGGGAAATTTTTCAGTGGTTTCCACATGACTGGCTGCCATTATTAATGAACATAAAAAAAAAATTCAATGTGTGCAATTTGCAATGAAATGTCTCAGGAAAATTTTTTAGTGGTTTCCACATGACTGGCACCCTATTATTAATGAACAAAAAAAATTATTTTGCACTGTATGAAATGTCTTAGAAAAATTTGAAAAGACGATTTTGAAAATGAATTTGAAAATTTGAAATTTGAAATGAATTTGAAAAGACAATTTTTTTTAATAATGTTCACTTTTAGTACGTAAAACAACTTTCTTACACAATTTTTAATGACATTAGTTTCAAACAAAAAGAATTGGAAAGCTTCGGAAAAAAATTTTTTTTCACTGTTTGAAATGACCATGTAATGTCTTGGAGAAATTTTTGAAAAAGATTTTCGAAAAAAACTTTTTTTCTTGATAATCGAAACTTTTTTTGTAGGATAAAACATCTTAAGCCATTTACAATAACTTTAGTCAAAAAAAATAATTAGAGTGCGACTTTAACTTAAAATATACGCTATCTCCTTAAATAAAGCTGCTGCGCAGCTCTCAATGCAGGTATAACCAATTCAATGAACTTTTGTTCATTGAATACTTTTTAACTTGAAACCAAGTTTTAGCGGTGCTAACACGTTTTGGAATGATAAAACATTATTACTGAACATAAAAATAAACTTTTGCAGTATGAAAAAAGTTTGAAAAATTTTGAAAAATATTCTTGTTCAATGTGTGCAATGAGTTATGAAATGTCTTATAAAAAATTTTGCAAACAATTTTTGATTTTTTCAATAATGTTCACATTTAGTACGTAAAACAACTTTCTTAGACAATTTTTAATGACGTTAGTTTCAAACAAAAAGAATTGGATAGTTTCGCAAAAAAATTTATTTTTCACTGTATGAAATAACTAAGAAAAATTTTTGAAAATTTTTTTTGAAAAGACAATTTTTTTCAATAATTGTCACTTTTAGTACGTAAAACAACTTTCTTAGACAATTTTTAATGACGTTAGTTTCAAACAAAAAGAATTGGAAAGCTTCGAAAAAAATTTTTTTTTTCACTGTATGAAATGACAATGTAATGTCTTGGAAAAATTTTGAAAAAGATTTTCGAAAAAAAATTTTTTTCTTGATAATCAAAATTTTTTGTGTAGGATAAATTATCTTAGGCCATTTACAATAACTTTAGTCAAAAAAAATAATTAGAGTGCGACTTTAACTTAAAATATACGCTATCTCCTTAAATAAAGCAGCTGCGCAGCTCTCAATGCAGGTATAAGCAATTCAATGAACTTTTGGTAATTGACAACTTTTTAACTTGAAACTAAGTTTTAGTGGTGCTAACATGTTTTGGAATGATAAAACAATCTTACTGAACATAAAAATAAACTTTTGCAGTAGGAAAAAAATTTTGAAAAACTTTGAAAAAAATTCTTGTTCAATGTGTGCAATGAGTTATAAAATGTCTTATAAAAAATTTTGCAAACAATTTTTGATTTTTTCAATAATGTTCACTTTTAGTACGTAAAACAACTTTCTTAGACAATTTTTTATGACGTTAGTTTCAAACAAAAAGAATTGGATACTTTAGCAAAAAAAAATTATTTTTCACTGTATGAAATGTCTTAGAAAAATTTTTGAAAACTTTTTTTGAAAACACAATTTTTTTCAATAATGTTCACTTTTTGTACGTAAAACAACTTTGTTAGACAGTTTTTAATGACGTTAGTTTCAAACAAAAATAATTGGAAAGCTTCGGAATAAATTTTTTTTTCACTGTATGAAATGACAATGTAATGTCTTAAAAAAATTTTTGAAAAATATTTTCGAAAAAATTTTTTTTCTTGATAATCGAAACTTTTTGTGTAGGATAAAATATCTTAGGCCATTTACAATAACTTTAGTCAAAAAAAATAATTAGAGTGTGACTTTAATTAAAATATACGCTATCTCCTTAAATAAAGCAGCTGCACAGCTCTCAATGCAGGTATAAGCAATTCAATAAACTTTTGTTCATTGACAACTTTTTAACTTTAAACCAAGTTTTAGCGGTGCTAACACGTTTTGGAATAATAAAACAATATTACTGAACATCAAAATAAACTTTTGCAGTATGAAGGAAATTTTGAAAAATTTTCGTGTAAGTCGTCAGTTCGTGTAAGTCGTCACTTTTTCTGTTTCTCCTGGGGTGACGTTATCCAAGTTCTACTGTAGCTTTAGTGGTGCTAACATGTTTTGGAATGATAAAACAATATTACTGAACATAAAAATAAACTTTTGAAGTATGAAAAGAACTTTGAAAAATTTTGAAAAAATTCTTGTTCAATGTGTGCATTTTGCAATAAAATGTCTCAGGAAAATTTTTCAGTGGTTTCCACATGACTGGCTACCATTATTAATGAACATAAAAAAAAAACTTTAATGTGTGCACTTTGCAATGAAATGTCTCAGGAAAATTTTTCAGTGGTTTCCACATGACTGGCTGCCGTTATTAATGAACATAAAAAAAAACTTTAATGTGTGCAATTTGCAATGAAATGTCTCAGGAAAATTTTTCAGTGGTTTCCACATGACTGGCTGCCATTATTAATGAACATAAAAAAAAACTTTAATGTGTGCAATTTGCAATGAAATGTCTCAGGAAAATTTTTCAGTGGTTTCCACATGACTGGCTGCCATTATTAATGAACATAAAAAATAACTTTAATGTGTGCAATTTGCAATGAAATGTCTCAGGAAATCTTTTCAGTGGTTTCCACATGACTGGCTGCCATTATTAATGAACATAAAAAAAAACTTTAATGTGTGCAATTTGCAATGAAATATCTCAGGAAAATTTTTCAGTGGTTTCCACATGACTGGCTGCCATTATTTATGAACATAAAAAAAAACTTTAATGTGTGCAATTTGCAATAAAATGTCTCAGGGAAATTTTTCAGTGGTTTCCACATGACTGGCTGCCATTATTAATGAACATAAAAAAAAAACTTTAATGTGTGCAATTTGCAATGAAATGTCTCAGCAAAATTTTTCAGTGGTTTCCACATGACTGGCTGCCATTATTAATGAACATAAAAAAAAAACTTTAATGTGTGCAATTTGCAATGAAATGTCTCAGGAAAATTTTTTAGTGGTTTCCACATGACTGGCACCCTATTATTAATGAACAAAAAAAATTATTTTGCACTGTATGAAATGTCTTAGAAAAATTTTTGAAAATTTTTTTTGAAAAGACAATTTTTTTTAATAATGTTCACTTTTAGTACGTAAAACAACTTTCTTAGACAATTTTTAATGACATTAGTTTCAAACAAAAAGAATTGGAAAGCTTCGGAAAAAAATTTTTTTTCACTGTTTGAAATGACCATGTAATGTCTTGGAAAAATTTTTGAAAAAGATTTTCGAAAAAAATTTTTTTTCTTGATAATCGAAACTTTTTTTGTAGGATAAAACATCTTAGGCCATTTACAATAACTTTAGTCAAAAAAAATAATTAGAGTGCGACTTTAACTTAAAATATACGCTATCTCCTTAAATAAAGCTGCTGCGCAGCTCTCAATGCAGGTATAAGCAATTCAATGAATTTTTGGTAATTGACAACTTTTTAACTTGAAACTAAGTTTTAGTGGTGCTAACATGTTTTGGAATGATAAAACAATATTACTGAACATAAAAAGAAACTTTTGCAGTAGGAAAAAAATTTTGAAAAACTTTGAAAAAAATTCTTGTTCAATGTGTGCAATGAGTTATGAAATGTCTTATAAAAAATTTTGCAAACAATTTTTGATTTTTTCAATAATGTTCACTTTTAGTACGTAAAACAACTTTCTTAGACAATTTTTTATGACGTTAGTTTCAAACAAAAAGAATTGGATACTTTAGCAAAAAAAAATTATTTTTCACTGTATGAAATGTCTTAGAAAAATTTTTGAAAATTTTTTTTGAAAAGACAATTTTTTTCAATAATTGTCACTTTTAGTACGTAAAACAACTTTCTTAGACAATTTTTAATGACGTTAGTTTCAAACAAAAAGAATTGGAAAGCTTCGAAAAAAATTTTTTTTTTCACTGTATGAAATGACAATGTAATGTCTTGGAAAAATTTTGAAAAAGATTTTCGAAAAAAAATTTTTTTCTTGATAATCAAAATTTTTTGTGTAGGATAAATTATCTTAGGCCATTTACAATAACTTTAGTCAAAAAAAATAATTAGAGTGCGACTTTAACTTAAAATATACGCTATCTCCTTAAATAAAGCAGCTGCGCAGCTCTCAATGCAGGTATAAGCAATTCAATGAACTTTTGGTAATTGACAACTTTTTAACTTGAAACTAAGTTTTAGTGGTGCTAACATGTTTTGGAATGATAAAACAATCTTACTGAACATAAAAATAAACTTTTGCAGTAGGAAAAAAATTTTGAAAAACTTTGAAAAAAATTCTTGTTCAATGTGTGCAATGAGTTATAAAATGTCTTATAAAAAATTTTGCAAACAATTTTTGATTTTTTCAATAATGTTCACTTTTAGTACGTAAAACAACTTTCTTAGACAATTTTTTATGACGTTAGTTTCAAACAAAAAGAATTGGATACTTTAGCAAAAAAAAATTATTTTTCACTGTATGAAATGTCTTAGAAAAATTTTTGAAAACTTTTTTTGAAAACACAATTTTTTTCAATAATGTTCACTTTTTGTACGTAAAACAACTTTGTTAGACAGTTTTTAATGACGTTAGTTTCAAACAAAAATAATTGGAAAGCTTCGGAATAAATTTTTTTTTCACTGTATGAAATGACAATGTAATGTCTTAAAAAAATTTTTGAAAAATATTTTCGAAAAAATTTTTTTTCTTGATAATCGAAACTTTTTGTGTAGGATAAAATATCTTAGGCCATTTACAATAACTTTAGTCAAAAAAAATAATTAGAGTGTGACTTTAATTAAAATATACGCTATCTCCTTAAATAAAGCAGCTGCACAGCTCTCAATGCAGGTATAAGCAATTCAATAAACTTTTGTTCATTGACAACTTTTTAACTTTAAACCAAGTTTTAGCGGTGCTAACACGTTTTGGAATAATAAAACAATATTACTGAACATCAAAATAAACTTTTGCAGTATGAAAGAAATTTTGAAAAATTTTCGTGTAAGTCGTCAGTTCGTGTAAGTCGTCACTTTTTCTGTTTCTCCTGGGGTGACGTTATCCAAGTTCTACTGTAGCTTTAGTGGTGCTAACATGTTTTGGAATGATAAAACAATATTACTGAACATAAAAATAAACTTTTGAAGTATGAAAAGAACTTTGAAAAATTTTGAAAAAATTCTTGTTCAATGTGTGCATTTTGCAATAAAATGTCTCAGGAAAATTTTTCAGTGGTTTCCACATGACTGGCTACCATTATTAATGAACATAAAAAAAAAACTTTAATGTGTGCACTTTGCAATGAAATGTCTCAGGAAAATTTTTCAGTGGTTTCCACATGACTGGCTGCCATTATTAATGAACATAAAAAAAAACTTTAATGTGTGCAATTTGCAATGAAATGTCTCAGGAAAATTTTTCAGTGGTTTCCACATGACTGGCTGCCATTATTAATGAACATAAAAAAAAACTTTAATGTGTGCAATTTGCAATGAAATGTCTCAGGAAAATTTTTCAGTGGTTTCCACATGACTGGCTGCCATTATTAATGAACATAAAAAATAACTTTAATGTGTGCAATTTGCAATGAAATGTCTCAGGAAATCTTTTCAGTGGTTTCCACATGACTGGCTGCCATTATTAATGAACATAAAAAAAAACTTTAATGTGTGCAATTTGCAATGAAATATCTCAGGAAAATTTTTCAGTGGTTTCCACATGACTGGCTGCCATTATTTATGAACATAAAAAAAAACTTTAATGTGTGCAATTTGCAATAAAATGTCTCAGGGAAATTTTTCAGTGGTTTCCACATGACTGGCTGCCATTATTAATGAACATAAAAAAAAAACTTTAATGTGTGCAATTTGCAATGAAATGTCTCAGCAAAATTTTTCAGTGGTTTCCACATGACTGGCTGCCATTATTAATGAACATAAAAAAAAAACTTTAATGTGTGCAATTTGCAATGAAATGTCTCAGGAAAATTTTTTAGTGGTTTCCACATGACTGGCACCCTATTATTAATGAACAAAAAAAATTATTTTGCACTGTATGAAATGTCTTAGAAAAATTTTTGAAAATTTTTTTTGAAAAGACAATTTTTTTTAATAATGTTCACTTTTAGTACGTAAAACAACTTTCTTAGACAATTTTTAATGACATTAGTTTCAAACAAAAAGAATTGGAAAGCTTCGGAAAAAAATTTTTTTTCACTGTTTGAAATGACCATGTAATGTCTTGGAAAAATTTTTGAAAAAGATTTTCGAAAAAAATTTTTTTTCTTGATAATCGAAACTTTTTTTGTAGGATAAAACATCTTAGGCCATTTACAATAACTTTAGTCAAAAAAAAATAATTAGAGTGCGACTTTAACTTAAAATATACGCTATCTCCTTAAATAAAGCAGCTGCGCAGCTCTCAATGCAGGTATAAGCAATTCAATGAATTTTTGGTAATTGACAACTTTTTAACTTGAAACTAAGTTTTAGTGGTGCTAACATGTTTTGGAATGATAAAACAATATTACTGAACATAAAAATAAACTTTTGCAGTAGGAAAAAAATTTTGAAAAACTTTGAAAAAAATTCTTGTTCAATGTGTGCAATGAGTTATGAAATGTCTTATAAAAAATTTTGCAAACAATTTTTGATTTTTTCAATAATGTTCACTTTTAGTACGTAAAACAACTTTCTTAGACAATTTTTTATGACGTTAGTTTCAAACAAAAAGAATTGGATACTTTAGCAAAAAAAAATTATTTTTCACTCTATGAAATGTCTTAGGAAAATTTTTGAAAATTTTTTTTGAAAACACAATTTTTTTCAATAATGTTCACTTTTTGTACGTAAAACAACTTTCTTAGACAATTTTTAATGACGTTAGTTTCAAACAAAAATAATTGGAAAGCTTCGGAATAAATTTTGTTTTCACTGTATGAAATGACAATGTAATGTCTTGAAAAAATTTTTGAAAAAGATTTTCGAAAAAATTTTTTTTCTTGATAATCGAAACTTTTTGTGTAGGATAAAATATCTTAGGCCATTTACAATAACTTTAGTCAAAAAAAATAATTAGAGTGTGACTTTAACTTAAAATATACGCTATCTCCTTAAATAAAGCAGCTGCACAGCTCTCAATGCAGGTATAAGCAATTCAATGAACTTTTGTTCATTGACAACTTTTTAACTTTAAACCAAGTTTTAGCGGTGCTAACACGTTTTGGAATAATAAAACAATATTACTGAACATCAAAATAAACTTTTGCAGTACGAAGGAAATTTTTAAAAAATTTTCGTGTAAGTCGTCAGTTCGTGTAAGTCGTCACTTTTTCTGTTTCTCCTGGGGTGACGTTATCCAAGTTCTACTGTAGCTTTAGTGGTGCTAACATGTTTTGGAATGATAAAACAATATTACTGAACATAAAAATAAACTTTTGAAGTATGAAAAGAACTTTGAAAAATTTTGAAAAAATTCTTGTTCAATGTGTGCATTTTGCAATAAAATGTCTCAGGAAAATTTTTCAGTGGTTTCCACATGACTGGCTACCATTATTAATGAACATAAAAAAAAAACTTTAATGTGTGCACTTTGCAATGAAATGTCTCAGGAAAATTTTTCAGTGGTTTCCACATGACTGGCTGCCGTTATTAATGAACATAAAAAAAAACTTTAATGTGTGCAATTTGCAATGAAATGTCTCAGGAAAATTTTTCAGTGGTTTCCACATGACTGGCTGCCATTATTAATGAACATAAAAAAAAAACTTTAATGTGTGCAATTTGCAATGAAATGTCTCAGCAAAATTTTTCAGTGGTTTCCACATGACTGGCTGCCATTATTAATGAACATTAAAAAAAATTCAATGTGTGCAATTTGCAATGAAATGTCTCAGGAAAATTTTTTAGTGGTTTCCACATGACTGGCACCCTATTATTGATGAACAAAGAAATTTATTTTGCACTGTATGGAATGTCTTAGAAAAATTTTTGAAAAAGATTTTCGAAAAAAATTTTTTTCTTGATAATCGAAACTTTTTTTGTAGGATAAAACATCTTAGGCCATTTACAATAACTTTAGTCAAAAAAAATAATTAGAGTGCGACTTTAACTTAAAATATACGCTATCTCCTTAAATAAAACAGCTGCACAGCTCTCAATGCAGGTATAACCAATTCAATGAACTTTTGTTCATTGAATACTTTTTAACTTGAAACCAAGTTTTAGCGGTGCTAACACGTTTTGGAATGATAAAACATTATTACTGAACATAAAAATAAACTTTTGCAGTATGAAAAAAATTTTGAAAAATTTTGAAAAATATTTTTGTTCAATGTGTGCAATGAGTTATGAAATGTCTTATAAAAAATTTTGCAAACAATTTTTGATTTTTCAAAAATGTTCACATTTAGTACGTAAAACAACTTTCTTAGACAATTTTTAATGACGTTAGTTTCAAACAAAAAGAATTGGATAGTTTCGCAAAAAAATTTATTTTTTACTGTATGAAATAACTAAGAAAAATTTTTGAAAATTTTTTTTTAAAAGACAATTTTTTTCAATAATTGTCACTTTTAGTACGTAAAACAACTTTCTTAGACAATTTTTAATGACGTTAGTTTCAAACAAAAAGAATTGGAAAGCTTCGAAAAAAATTTTTTTTTTCACTGTATGAAATGACAATGTAATGTCTTGGAAAAATTTTGAAAAAGATTTTCGAAAAAAAATTTTTTTCTTGATAATCAAAATTTTTTGTGTAGGATAAAATATCTTAGGCCATTTACAATAACTTTAGTCAAAAAAAATAATTAGAGTGCGACTTTAACTTAAAATATACGCTATCTCCTTAAATAAAGCAGCTGCGCAGCTCTCAATGCAGGTATAAGCAATTCAATGAACTTTTGGTAATTGACAACTTTTTAACTTGAAACTAAGTTTTAGTGGTGCTAACATGTTTTGGAATGATAAAACAATATTACTGAACATAAAAATAAACTTTTGCAGTAGGAAAAAAATTTTGAAAAATTTTCGTGTAAGTCGTCAGTTCGTGTAAGTCGTCACTTTTTCTGTTTCTTCTGGGGTGACGTTATCCAAGTTCTACTGTAGCTTTAGTGGTGCTAACATGTTTTGGAATGATAAAACAATATTACTGAACATAAAAATAAACTTTTGAAGTATGAAAAGAACTTTGAAAAATTTTGAAAAAATTCTTGTTCAATGTGTGCATTTTGCAATAAAATGTCTCAGGAAAATTTTTCAGTGGTTTCCACATGACTGGCTACCATTATTAATGAACATAAAAAAAAAACTTTAATGTGTGCACTTTGCAATGAAATGTCTCAGGAAAATTTTTCAGTGGTTTCCACATGACTGGCTGCCGTTATTAATGAACATAAAAAAAAACTTTAATGTGTGCAATTTGCAATGAAATGTCTCAGGAAAATTTTTCAGTGGTTTCCACATGACTGGCTGCCATTATTAATGAACATAAAAAAAAACTTTAATGTGTGCAATTTGCAATGAAATGTCTCAGGAAAATTTTTCAGTGGTTTCCACATGACTGGCTGCCATTATTAATGAACATAAAAAATAACTTTAATGTGTGCAATTTGCAATGAAATGTCTCAGGAAAATTTTTCAGTGGTTTCCACATGACTGGCTGCCATTATTAATGAACATAAAAAAAAACTTTAATGTGTGCAATTTGCAATGAAATGTCTCAGGAAAATTTTTCAGTGGTTTCCACATGACTGGCTGCCATTATTAATGAACATAAAAAATAACTTTAATGTGTGCAATTTGCAATGAAATGTCTCAGGAAATCTTTTCAGTGGTTTCCACATGACTGGCTGCCATTATTAATGAACATAAAAAAAAACTTTAATGTGTGCAATTTGCAATGAAATATCTCAGGAAAATTTTTCAGTGGTTTCCACATGACTGGCTGCCATTATTTATGAACATTAATAAAAACTTTAATGTGTGCAATTTGCAATGAAATGTCTCAGGGAAATTTTTC
This sequence comes from Aplidium turbinatum, assembly GCF_918807975.1. Taxonomy (NCBI): domain Eukaryota; kingdom Metazoa; phylum Chordata; class Ascidiacea; order Aplousobranchia; family Polyclinidae; genus Aplidium; species Aplidium turbinatum. The sequence goes on from NC_137477.1 coordinate 35,355,639, forward strand.
AGTGGTTTCCACATGACTGGCTGCCATTATTAATGAACATAAAAAAAAAACTTTAATGTGTGCAATTTGCAATGAAATGTCTCAGGAAAATTTTTTAGTGGTTTCCACATGACTGGCACCCTATTATTAATGAACAAAAAAAATTATTTTGCACTGTATGAAATGTCTTAGAAAAATTTTTGAAAATTTTTTTTGAAAAGACAATTTTTTTTAATAATGTTCACTTTTAGTACGTAAAACAACTTTCTTAGACAATTTTTAATGACATTAGTTTCAAACAAAAAGAATTGGAAAGCTTCGGAAAAAAATTTTTTTTCACTGTTTGAAATGACCATGTAATGTCTTGGAAAAATTTTTGAAAAAGATTTTCGAAAAAAATTTTTTTTCTTGATAATCGAAACTTTTTTTGTAGGATAAAACATCTTAGGCCATTTACAATAACTTTAGTCAAAAAAAATAATTAGAGTGCGACTTTAACTTAAAATATACGCTATCTCCTTAAATAAAGCTGCTGCGCAGCTCTCAATGCAGGTATAAGCAATTCAATGAATTTTTGGTAATTGACAACTTTTTAACTTGAAACTAAGTTTTAGTGGTGCTAACATGTTTTGGAATGATAAAACAATATTACTGAACATAAAAAGAAACTTTTGCAGTAGGAAAAAAATTTTGAAAAACCTTGAAAAAAATTCTTGTTCAATGTGTGCAATGAGTTATGAAATGTCTTATAAAAAATTTTGCAAACAATTTTTGATTTTTTCAATAATGTTCACTTTTAGTACGTAAAACAACTTTCTTAGACAATTTTTTATGACGTTAGTTTCAAACAAAAAGAATTGGATACTTTAGCAAAAAAAAATTATTTTTCACTGTATGAAATGTCTTAGAAAAATTTTTGAAAATTTTTTTTGAAAACACAATTTTTTTCAATAATGTTCACTTTTTGTACGTAAAACAACTTTCTTAGACAATTTTTAATGACGTTAGTTTCAAACAAAAATAATTGGAAAGCTTCGAAAAAAATTTTTTTTTTCACTGTATGAAATGACAATGTAATGTCTTGGAAAAATTTTGAAAAAGATTTTCGAAAAAAAATTTTTTTCTTGATAATCAAAATTTTTTGTGTAGGATAAAATATCTTAGGCCATTTGCAATAACTTTAGTCAAAAAAAATAATTAGAGTGCGACTTTAACTTAAAATATACGCTATCTCCTTAAATAAAGCAGCTGCGCAGCTCTCAATGCAGGTATAAGCAATTCAATGAACTTTTGGTAATTGACAACTTTTTAACTTGAAACTAAGTTTTAGTGGTGCTAACATGTTTTGGAATGATAAAACAATATTACTGAACATAAAAATAAACTTTTGCAGTAGGAAAAAAATTTTGAAAAACTTTGAAAAAAATTCTTGTTCAATGTGTGCAATGAGTTATAAAATGTCTTATAAAAAATTTTGCAAACAATTTTTGATTTTTTCAATAATGTTCACTTTTAGTACGTAAAACAACTTTCTTAGACAATTTTTTATGACGTTAGTTTCAAACAAAAAGAATTGGATACTTTAGCAAAAAAAAATTATTTTTCACTGTATGAAATGTCTTAGAAAAATTTTTGAAAATTTTTTTTGAAAACACAATTTTTTTCAATAATGTTCACTTTTTGTACGTAAAACAACTTTCTTAGACAATTTTTAATGACGTTAGTTTCAAACAAAAATAATTGGAAAGCTTCGGAATAAATTTTGTTTTCACTGTATGAAATGACAATGTAATGTCTTGAAAAAAATTTTGAAAAAGATTTTCGAAAAAATTTTTTTTCTTGATAATCGAAACTTTTTGTGTAGGATAAAATATCTTAGGCCATTTACAATAACTTTAGTCAAAAAAAATAATTAGAGTGTGACTTTAACTTAAAATATACGCTATCTCCTTAAATAAAGCAGCTGCACAGCTCTCAATGCAGGTATAAGCAATTCAATGAACTTTTGTTCATTGACAACTTTTTAACTTTAAACCAAGTTTTAGCGGTGCTAACACGTTTTGGAATAATAAAACAATATTACTGAACATCAAAATAAACTTTTGCAGTATGAAGGAAATTTTGAAAAATTTTCGTGTAAGTCGTCAGTTCGTGTAAGTCGTCACTTTTTCTGTTTCTCCTGGGGTGACGTTATCCAAGTTCTACTGTAGCTTTAGTGGTGCTAACATGTTTTGGAATGATAAAACAATATTACTGAACATAAAAATAAACTTTTGAAGTATGAAAAGAACTTTGAAAAATTTTGAAAAAATTCTTGTTCAATGTGTGCATTTTGCAATAAAATGTCTCAGGAAAATTTTTCAGTGGTTTCCACATGACTGGCTACCATTATTAATGAACATAAAAAAAAAACTTTAATGTGTGCACTTTGCAATGAAATGTCTCAGGAAAATTTTTCAGTGGTTTCCACATGACTGGCTGCCGTTATTAATGAACATAAAAAAAAACTTTAATGTGTGCAATTTGCAATGAAATATCTCAGGAAAATTTTTCAGTGGTTTCCACATGACTGGCTGCCATTATTTATGAACATAAAAAAAAACTTTAATGTGTGCAATTTGCAATGAAATGTCTCAGGGAAATTTTTCAGTGGTTTCCACATGACTGGCTGCCATTATTAATGAACATAAAAAAAAAACTTTAATGTGTGCAATTTGCAATGAAATGTCTCAGCAAAATTTTTCAGTGGTTTCCACATGACTGGCACCCTATTATTAATGAACAAAAAAAATTATTTTGCACTGTATGAAATGTCTTAGAAAAATTTTTGAAAATTTTTTTTGAAAAGACAATTTTTTTTAATAATGTTCACTTTTAGTACGTAAAACAACTTTCTTAGACAATTTTTAATGACATTAGTTTCAAACAAAAAGAATTGGAAAGCTTCGGAAAAAAATTTTTTTTCACTGTTTGAAATGACCATGTAATGTCTTGGAAAAATTTTTGAAAAAGATTTTCGAAAAAAATTTTTTTTCTTGATAATCGAAACTTTTTTTGTAGGATAAAACATCTTAGGCCATTTACAATAACTTTAGTCAAAAAAAATAATTAGAGTGCGACTTTAACTTAAAATATACGCTATCTCCTTAAATAAAGCTGCTGCGCAGCTCTCAATGCAGGTATAAGCAATTCAATGAATTTTTGGTAATTGACAACTTTTTAACTTGAAACTAAGTTTTAGTGGTGCAAACATGTTTTGGAATGATAAAACAATATTACTGAACATAAAAATAAACTTTTGCAGTATGAAGGAAATTTTGAAAAATTTTCGTGTAAGTCGTCAGTTCGTGTAAGTCGTCACTTTTTCTGTTTCTCCTGGGGTGACGTTATCCAAGTTCTACTGTAGCTTTAGTGGTGCTAACATGTTTTGGAATGATAAAACAATATTACTGAACATAAAAATAAACTTTTGAAGTATGAAAAGAACTTTGAAAAATTTTGAAAAAATTCTTGTTCAATGTGTGCATTTTGCAATAAAATGTCTCAGGAAAATTTTTCAGTGGTTTCCACATGACTGGCTACCATTATTAATGAACATAAAAAAAAAACTTTAATGTGTGCACTTTGCAATGAAATGTCTCAGGAAAATTTTTCAGTGGTTTCCACATGACTGGCTGCCGTTATTAATGAACATAAAAAAAAACTTTAATGTGTGCAATTTGCAATGAAATGTCTCAGGAAAATTTTTCAGTGGTTTCCACATGACTGGCTGCCATTATTAATGAACATAAAAAAAAACTTTAATGTGTGCAATTTGCAATGAAATGTCTCAGGAAAATTTTTCAGTGGTTTCCACATGACTGGCTGCCATTATTAATGAACATAAAAAATAACTTTAATGTGTGCAATTTGCAATGAAATGTCTCAGGAAATCTTTTCAGTGGTTTCCACATGACTGGCTGCCATTATTAATGAACATAAAAAAAAACTTTAATGTGTGCAATTTGCAATGAAATATCTCAGGAAAATTTTTCAGTGGTTTCCACATGACTGGCTGCCATTATTTATGAACATTAATAAAAACTTTAATGTGTGCAATTTGCAATGAAATGTCTCAGGGAAATTTTTCAGTGGTTTCCACATGACTGGCTGCCATTATTAATGAACATTAAAAAAAATTCAATGTGTGCAATTTGCAATGAAATGTCTCAGGAAAATTTTTTAGTGGTTTCCACATGACTGGCACCCTATTATTAATGAACAAAGAAATTTATTTTGCACTGTATGGAATGTCTTAGAAAAATTTTTGAAAATTTTTTTTGAAAAGACAATTTTTTTTAATAATGTTCACTTTTAGTACGTAAAACAACTTTCTTAGACAATTTTTAATGACATTAGTTTCAAACAAAAAGAATTGGAAAGCTTCGGAAAAAAAATTTTTTTCACTGTTTGAAATGACCATGTAATGTCTTGGAAAAATTTTTGAAAAAGATTTTCGAAAAAAACTTTTTTTCTTGATAATCGAAACTTTTTTTGTAGGATAAAACATCTTAGGCCATTTACAATAACTTTAGTCAAAAAAAATAATTAGAGTGCGACTTTAACTTAAAATATACGCTATCTCCTTAAATAAAGCTGCTGCGCAGCTCTCAATGCAGGTATATGCAATTTAATGAATTTTTGGTAATTGACAACTTTTTAACTTGAAACTAAGTTTTAGTGGTGCTAACATGTTTTGGAATGATAAAACAATATTACTGAACATAAAAATAAACTTTTGCAGTAGGAAAAAAATTTTGAAAAACTTTGAAAAAAATTCTTGTTCAATGTGTGCAATGAGTTATGAAATGTCTTATAAAAAATTTTGCAAACAATTTTTGATTTTTTCAATAATGTTCACATTTAGTACGTAAAACAACTTTCTTAGACAATTTTTAATGACGTTAGTTTCAAACAAAAAGAATTGGATAGTTTCGCAAAAAAATTTATTTTTCACTGTATGAAATAACTAAGAAAAATTTTTGAAAATTTTTTTTGAAAACACAATTTTTTTCAATAATTGTCACTTTTAGTACGTAAAACAACTTTCTTAGACAATTTTTAATGACGTTAGTTTCAAACAAAAAGAATTGGAAAGCTTCGAAAAAAATTTTTTTTTTCACTGTATGAAATGACAATGTAATGTCTTGGAAAAATTTTGAAAAAGATTTTCGAAAAAAAATTTTTTTCTTGATAATCAAAATTTTTTGTGTAGGATAAAATATCTTAGGCCATTTACAATAACTTTAGTCAAAAAAAATAATTAGAGTGCGACTTTAACTTAAAATATACGCTATCTCCTTAAATAAAGCAGCTGCGCAGCTCTCAATGCAGGTATAAGCAATTCAATGAACTTTTGGTAATTGACAACTTTTTAACTTGAAACTAAGTTTTAGTGGTGCTAACATGTTTTGGAATGATAAAACAATATTACTGAACATAAAAATAAACTTTTGCAGTAGGAAAAAAATTTTGAAAAACTTTGAAAAAAATTCTTGTTCAATGTGTGCAATGAGTTATAAAATGTCTTATAAAAAATTTTGCAAACAATTTTTGATTTTTTCAATAATGTTCACTTTTAGTACGTAAAACAACTTTCTTAGACAATTTTTTATGACGTTAGTTTCAAACAAAAAGAATTGGATACTTTAGCAAAAAAAAATTATTTTTCACTGTATGAAATGTCTTAGAAAAATTTTTGAAAATTTTTTTTGAAAACACAATTTTTTTCAATAATGTTCACTTTTTGTACGTAAAACAACTTTCTTAGACAATTTTTAATGACGTTAGTTTCAAACAAAAATAATTGGAAAGCTTCGGAATAAATTTTTTTTTCACTGTATGAAATGACAATGTAATGTCTTAAAAAAATTTTTGAAAAAGATTTTCGAAAAAATTTTTTTTCTTGATAATCGAAACTTTTTGTGTAGGATAAAATATCTTAGGCCATTTACAATAACTTTAGTCAAAAAAAATAATTAGAGTGTGACTTTAACTTAAAATATACGCTATCTCCTTAAATAAAGCAGCTGCACAGCTCTCAATGCAGGTATAAGCAATTCAATGAACTTTTGTTCATTGACAACTTTTTAACTTTAAACCAAGTTTTAGCGGTGCTAACACGTTTTGGAATAATAAAACAATATTACTGAACATCAAAATAAACTTTTGCAGTATGAAGGAAATTTTGAAAAATTTTCGTGTAAGTCGTCAGTTCGTGTAAGTCGTCACTTTTTCTGTTTCTCCTGGGGTGACGTTATCCAAGTTCTACTGTAGCTTTAGTGGTGCTAACATGTTTTGGAATGATAAAACAATATTACTGAACATAAAAATAAACTTTTGAAGTATGAAAAGAACTTTGAAAAATTTTGAAAAAATTCTTGTTCAATGTGTGCATTTTGCAATAAAATGTCTCAGGAAAATTTTTCAGTGGTTTCCACATGACTGGCTACCATTATTAATGAACATAAAAAAAAAACTTTAATGTGTGCACTTTGCAATGAAATGTCTCAGGAAAATTTTTCAGTGGTTTCCACATGACTGGCTGCCGTTATTAATGAACATAAAAAAAAACTTTAATGTGTGCAATTTGCAATGAAATATCTCAGGAAAATTTTTCAGTGGTTTCCACATGACTGGCTGCCATTATTTATGAACATAAAAAAAAACTTTAATGTGTGCAATTTGCAATGAAATGTCTCAGGGAAATTTTTCAGTGGTTTCCACATGACTGGCTGCCATTATTAATGAACATAAAAAAAAAACTTTAATGTGTGCAATTTGCAATGAAATGTCTCAGCAAAATTTTTCAGTGGTTTCCACATGACTGGCTGCCATTATTAATGAACATAAAAAAAAAATTCAATGTGTGCAATTTGCAATGAAATGTCTCAGGAAAATTTTTTAGTGGTTTCCACATGACTGGCACCCTATTATTAATGAACAAAAAAAATTATTTTGCACTGTATGAAATGTCTTAGAAAAATTTTTGAAAATTTTTTTTGAAAAGACAATTTTTTTTAATAATGTTCACTTTTAGTACGTAAAACAACTTTCTTACACAATTTTTAATGACATTAGTTTCAAACAAAAAGAATTGGAAAGCTTCGGAAAAAAATTTTTTTTCACTGTTTGAAATGACCATGTAATGTCTTGGAAAAATTTTTGAAAAAGATTTTCGAAAAAAACTTTTTTTCTTGATAATCGAAACTTTTTTTGTAGGATAAAACATCTTAGGCCATTTACAATAACTTTAGTCAAAAAAAATAATTAGAGTGCGACTTTAACTTAAAATATACGCTATCTCCTTAAATAAAGCTGCTGCGCAGCTCTCAATGCAGGTATAACCAATTCAATGAACTTTTGTTCATTGAATACTTTTTAACTTGAAACCAAGTTTTAGCGGTGCTAACACGTTTTGGAATGATAAAACATTATTACTGAACATAAAAATAAACTTTTGCAGTATGAAAAAAGTTTGAAAAATTTTGAAAAATATTGTTGTTCAATGTGTGCAATGAGTTATGAAATGTCTTATAAAAAATTTTGCAAACAATTTTTGATTTTTTCAATAATGTTCACATTTAGTACGTAAAACAACTTTCTTAGACAATTTTTAATGACGTTAGTTTCAAACAAAAAGAATTGGATAGTTTCGCAAAAAAATTTATTTTTCACTGTATGAAATAACTAAGAAAAATTTTTGAAAATTTTTTTTGAAAAGACAATTTTTTTCAATAATTGTCACTTTTAGTACGTAAAACAACTTTCTTAGACAATTTTTAATGACGTTAGTTTCAAACAAAAAGAATTGGAAAGCTTCGAAAAAAATTTTTTTTTTCACTGTATGAAATGACAATGTAATGTCTTGGAAAAATTTTGAAAAAGATTTTCGAAAAAAATTTTTTTTCTTGATAATCAAAATTTTTTGTGTAGGATAAATTATCTTAGGCCATTTACAATAACTTTAGTCAAAAAAAATAATTAGAGTGCGACTTTAACTTAAAATATACGCTATCTCCTTAAATAAAGCAGCTGCGCAGCTCTCAATGCAGGTATAAGCAATTCAATGAACTTTTGGTAATTGACAACTTTTTAACTTGAAACTAAGTTTTAGTGGTGCTAACATGTTTTGGAATGATAAAACAATCTTACTGAACATAAAAATAAACTTTTGCAGTAGGAAAAAAATTTTGAAAAACTTTGAAAAAAATTCTTGTTCAATGTGTGCAATGAGTTATAAAATGTCTTATAAAAAATTTTGCAAACAATTTTTGATTTTTTCAATAATGTTCACTTTTAGTACGTAAAACAACTTTCTTAGACAATTTTTTATGACGTTAGTTTCAAACAAAAAGAATTGGATACTTTAGCAAAAAAAAATTATTTTTCACTGTATGAAATGTCTTAGAAAATTTTTTGAAAACTTTTTTTGAAAACACAATTTTTTTCAATAATGTTCACTTTTTGTACGTAAAACAACTTTCTTAGACAGTTTTTAATGACGTTAGTTTCAAACAAAAATAATTGGAAAGCTTCGGAATAAATTTTTTTTTCACTGTATGAAATGACAATGTAATGTCTTAAAAAAATTTTTGAAAAAGATTTTCGAAAAAATTTTTTTTCTTGATAATCGAAACTTTTTGTGTAGGATAAAATATCTTAGGCCATTTACAATAACTTTAGTCAAAAAAAATAATTAGAGTGTGACTTTAATTAAAATATACGCTATCTCCTTAAATAAAGCAGCTGCACAGCTCTCAATGCAGGTATAAGCAATTCAATAAACTTTTGTTCATTGACAACTTTTTAACTTTAAACCAAGTTCTAGCGGTGCTAACACGTTTTGGAATAATAAAACAATATTACTGAACATCAAAATAAACTTTTGCAGTATGAAGGAAATTTTGAAAAATTTTCGTGTAAGTCGTCAGTTCGTGTAAGTCGTCACTTTTTCTGTTTCTCCTGGGGTGACGTTATCCAAGTTCTACTGTAGCTTTAGTGGTGCTAACATGTTTTGGAATGATAAAACAATATTACCGAACATAAAAATAAACTTTTGAAGTATGAAAAGAACTTTGAAAAATTTTGAAAAAATTCTTGTTCAATGTGTGCATTTTGCAATAAAATGTCTCAGGAAAATTTTTCAGTGGTTTCCACATGACTGGCTACCATTATTAATGAACATAAAAAAAAAACTTTAATGTGTGCACTTTGCAATGAAATGTCTCAGGGAAATTTTTCAGTGGTTTCCACATGACTGGCTGCCATTATTAATGAACATAAAAAAAAAACTTTAATGTGTGCAATTTGCAATGAAATGTCTCAGCAAAATTTTTCAGTGGTTTCCACATGACTGGCTGCCATTATTAATGAACATAAAAAAAAAACTTTAATGTGTGCAATTTGCAATGAAATGTCTCAGGAAAATTTTTTAGTGGTTTCCACATGACTGGCACCCTATTATTAATGAACAAAAAAAATTATTTTGCACTGTATGAAATGTCTTAGAAAAATTTTTGAAAATTTTTTTTGAAAAGACAATTTTTTTTAATAATGTTCACTTTTAGTACGTAAAACAACTTTCTTAGACAATTTTTAATGACATTAGTTTCAAACAAAAAGAATTGGAAAGCTTCGGAATAAAATTTTTTTTCACTGTTTGAAATGACCATGTAATGTCTTGGAAAAATTTTTGAAAAAGATTTTCGAAAAAAAATTTTTTTCTTGATAATCGAAACTTTTTTTGTAGGATAAAACATCTTAGGCCATTTACAATAACTTTAGTCAAAAAAAATAATTAGAGTGCGACTTTAACTTAAAATATACGCTATCTCCTTAAATAAAGCTGCTGCGCAGCTCTCAATGCAGGTATAAGCAATTCAATGAATTTTTGGTAATTGACAACTTTTTAACTTGAAACTAAGTTTTAGTGGTGCAAACATGTTTTGGAATGATAAAACAATATTACTGAACATAAAAATAAACTTTTGCAGTATGAAGGAAATTTTGAAAAATTTTCGTGTAAGTCGTCAGTTCGTGTAAGTCGTCACTTTTTCTGTTTCTCCTGGGGTGACGTTATCCAAGTTCTACTGTAGCTTTAGTGGTGCTAACATGTTTTGGAATGATAAAACAATATTACTGAACATAAAAATAAACTTTTGAAGTATGAAAAGAACTTTGAAAAATTTTGAAAAAATTCTTGTTCAATGTGTGCATTTTGCAATAAAATGTCTCAGGAAAATTTTTCAGTGGTTTCCACATGACTGGCTACCATTATTAATGAACATAAAAAAAAAACTTTAATGTGTGCACTTTGCAATGAAATGTCTCAGGAAAATTTTTCAGTGGTTTCCACATGACTGGCTGCCGTTATTAATGAACATAAAAAAAAACTTTAATGTGTGCAATTTGCAATGAAATGTCTCAGGAAAATTTTTCAGTGGTTTCCACATGACTGGCTGCCATTATTAATGAACATAAAAAAAAACTTTAATGTGTGCAATTTGCAATGAAATGTCTCAGGAAAATTTTTCAGTGGTTTCCACATGACTGGCTGCCATTATTAATGAACATAAAAAATAACTTTAATGTGTGCAATTTGCAATGAAATGTCTCAGGAAATCTTTTCAGTGGTTTCCACATGACTGGCTGCCATTATTAATGAACATAAAAAAAAACTTTAATGTGTGCAATTTGCAATGAAATATCTCAGGAAAATTTTTCAGTGGTTTCCACATGACTGGCTGCCATTATTTATGAACATTAATAAAAACTTTAATGTGTGCAATTTGCAATGAAATGTCTCAGGGAAATTTTTCAGTGGTTTCCACATGACTGGCTGCCATTATTAATGAACATAAAAAAAAAACTTTAATGTGTGCAATTTGCAATGAAATGTCTCAGGAAAATTTTTTAGTGGTTTCCACATGACTGGCACCCTATTATTAATGAACAAAAAAAATTATTTTGCATTGTATGAAATGTCTTAGAAAAATTTTTGAAAATTTTTTTTGAAAAGACAATTTTTTTTAATAATGTTCACTTTTAGTACGTAAAACAACTTTCTTAGACAATTTTTAATGACATTAGTTTCAAACAAAAAGAATTGGAAAGCTTCGGAAAAAAGTTTTTTTTCACTGTTTGAAATGACCATGTAATGTCTTGGAAAAATTTTTGAAAAAGATTTTCGAAAAAAATTTTTTTTCTTGATAATCGAAACTTTTTTTGTAGGATAAAACATCTTAGGCCATTTACAATAACTTTAGTCAAAAAAAATAATTAGAGTGCGACTTTAACTTAAAATATACGCTATCTCCTTAAATAAAGCTGCTGCGCAGCTCTCAATGCAGGTATAAGCAATTCAATGAATTTTTGGTAATTGACAACTTTTTAACTTGAAACTAAGTTTTAGTGGTGCTAACATGTTTTGGAATGATAAAACAATATTACTGAACATAAAAAGAAACTTTTGCAGTAGGAAAAAAATTTTGAAAAACTTTGAAAAAAATTCTTGTTCAATGTGTGCAATGAGTTATGAAATGTCTTATAAAAAATTTTGCAAACAATTTTTGATTTTTTCAATAATGTTCACTTTTAGTACGTAAAACAACTTTCTTAGACAATTTTTTATGACGTTAGTTTCAAACAAAAAGAATTGGATACTTTAGCAAAAAAAAATTATTTTTCACTGTATGAAATGTCTTAGAAAAATTTTTGAAAATTTTTTTTGAAAACACAATTTTTTTCAATAATGTTCACTTTTTGTACGTAAAACAACTTTCTTAGACAATTTTTAATGACGTTAGTTTCAAACAAAAATAATTGGAAAGCTTCGAAAAAAATTTTTTTTTTCACTGTATGAAATGACAATGTAATGTCTTGGAAAAATTTTGAAAAAGATTTTCGAAAAAAAATTTTTTTCTTGATAATCAAAATTTTTTGTGTAGGATAAAATATCTTAGGCCATTTACAATAACTTTAGTCAAAAAAAATAATTAGAGTGTGACTTTAACTTAAAATATACGCTATCTCCTTAAATAAAGCAGCTGCGCAGCTCTCAATGCAGGTATAAGCAATTCAATGAACTTTTGGTAATTGACAACTTTTTAACTTGAAACTAAGTTTTAGTGGTGCTAACATGTTTTGGAATGATAAAACAATATTACTGAACATAAAAATAAACTTTTGCAGTAGGAAAAAAATTTTGAAAAACTTTGAAAAAAATTCTTGTTCAATGTGTGCAATGAGTTATGAAATGTCTTATAAAAAATTTTGCAAACAATTTTTGATTTTTTCAATAATGTTCACTTTTAGTACGTAAAACAACTTTCTTAGACAATTTTTTATGACGTTAGTTTCAAACAAAAAGAATTGGATACTTTAGCAAAAAAAAATTATTTTTCACTGTATGAAATGTCTTAGAAAAATTTTTGAAAATTTTTTTTGAAAACACAATTTTTTTCAATAATGTTCACTTTTTGTACGTAAAACAACTTTCTTAGACAATTTTTAATGACGTTAGTTTCAAACAAAAATAATTGGAAAGCTTCGGAATAAATTTTGTTTTCACTGTATGAAATGACAATGTAATGTCTTGAAAAAAATTTTGAAAAAGATTTTCGAAAAAATTTTTTTTCTTGATAATCGAAACTTTTTGTGTAGGATAAAATATCTTAGGCCATTTACAATAACTTTAGTCAAAAAAAATAATTAGAGTGTGACTTTAACTTAAAATATACGCTATCTCCTTAAATAAAGCAGCTGCACAGCTCTCAATGCAGGTATAAGCAATTCAATGAACTTTTGTTCATTGACAACTTTTTAACTTTAAACCAAGTTTTAGCGGTGCTAACACGTTTTGGAATAATAAAACAATATTACTGAACATCAAAATAAACTTTTGCAGTATGAAGGAAATTTTGAAAAATTTTCGTGTAAGTCGTCAGTTCGTGTAAGTCGTCACTTTTTCTGTTTCTCCTGGGGTGACGTTATCCAAGTTCTACTGTAGCTTTAGTGGTGCTAACATGTTTTGGAATGATAAAACAATATTACTGAACATAAAAATAAACTTTTGAAGTATGAAAAGAACTTTGAAAAATTTTGAAAAAATTCTTGTTCAATGTGTGCATTTTGCAATAAAATGTCTCAGGAAAATTTTTCAGTGGTTTCCACATGACTGGCTACCATTATTAATGAACATAAAAAAAAAACTTTAATGTGTGCACTTTGCAATGAAATGTCTCAGGAAAATTTTTCAGTGGTTTCCACATGACTGGCTGCCGTTATTAATGAACATAAAAAAAAACTTTAATGTGTGCAATTTGCAATGAAATATCTCAGGAAAATTTTTCAGTGGTTTCCACATGACTGGCTGCCATTATTTATGAACATAAAAAAAAACTTTAATGTGTGCAATTTGCAATGAAATGTCTCAGGGAAATTTTTCAGTGGTTTCCACATGACTGGCTGCCATTATTAATGAACATAAAAAAAAAACTTTAATGTGTGCAATTTGCAATGAAATGTCTCAGCAAAATTTTTCAGTGGTTTCCACATGACTGGCACCCTATTATTAATGAACAAAAAAAATTATTTTGCACTGTATGAAATGTCTTAGAAAAATTTTTGAAAATTTTTTTTGAAAAGACAATTTTTTTTAATAATGTTCACTTTTAGTACGTAAAACAACTTTCTTAGACAATTTTTAATGACATTAGTTTCAAACAAAAAGAATTGGAAAGCTTCGGAAAAAAATTTTTTTTCACTGTTTGAAATGACCATGTAATGTCTTGGAAAAATTTTTGAAAAAGATTTTCGAAAAAAATTTTTTTTCTTGATAATCGAAACTTTTTTTGTAGGATAAAACATCTTAGGCCATTTACAATAACTTTAGTCAAAAAAAATAATTAGAGTGCGACTTTAACTTAAAATATACGCTATCTCCTTAAATAAAGCTGCTGCGCAGCTCTCAATGCAGGTATAAGCAATTCAATGAATTTTTGGTAATTGACAACTTTTTAACTTGAAACTAAGTTTTAGTGGTGCAAACATGTTTTGGAATGATAAAACAATATTACTGAACATAAAAATAAACTTTTGCAGTATGAAGGAAATTTTGAAAAATTTTCGTGTAAGTCGTCAGTTCGTGTAAGTCGTCACTTTTTCTGTTTCTCCTGGGGTGACGTTATCCAAGTTCTACTGTAGCTTTAGTGGTGCTAACATGTTTTGGAATGATAAAACAATATTACTGAACATAAAAATAAACTTTTGAAGTATGAAAAGAACTTTGAAAAATTTTGAAAAAATTCTTGTTCAATGTGTGCATTTTGCAATAAAATGTCTCAGGAAAATTTTTCAGTGGTTTCCACATGACTGGCTACCATTATTAATGAACATAAAAAAAAAACTTTAATGTGTGCACTTTGCAATGAAATGTCTCAGGAAAATTTTTCAGTGGTTTCCACATGACTGGCTGCCGTTATTAATGAACATAAAAAAAAACTTTAATGTGTGCAATTTGCAATGAAATGTCTCAGGAAAATTTTTCAGTGGTTTCCACATGACTGGCTGCCATTATTAATGAACATAAAAAAAAACTTTAATGTGTGCAATTTGCAATGAAATGTCTCAGGAAAATTTTTCAGTGGTTTCCACATGACTGGCTGCCATTATTAATGAACATAAAAAATAACTTTAATGTGTGCAATTTGCAATGAAATGTCTCAGGAAATCTTTTCAGTGGTTTCCACATGACTGGCTGCCATTATTAATGAACATAAAAAAAAACTTTAATGTGTGCAATTTGCAATGAAATATCTCAGGAAAATTTTTCAGTGGTTTCCACATGACTGGCTGCCATTATTTATGAACATTAATAAAAACTTTAATGTGTGCAATTTGCAATGAAATGTCTCAGGGAAATTTTTCAGTGGTTTCCACATGACTGGCTGCCATTATTAATGAACATTAAAAAAAATTCAATGTGTGCAATTTGCAATGAAATGTCTCAGGAAAATTTTTTAGTGGTTTCCACATGACTGGCACCCTATTATTAATGAACAAAGAAATTTATTTTGCACTGTATGGAATGTCTTAGAAAAATTTTTGAAAATTTTTTTTGAAAAGACAATTTTTTTTAATAATGTTCACTTTTAGTACGTAAAACAACTTTCTTAGACAATTTTTAATGACATTAGTTTCAAACAAAAAGAATTGGAAAGCTTCGGAAAAAAAATTTTTTTCACTGTTTGAAATGACCATGTAATGTCTTGGAAAAATTTTTGAAAAAGATTTTCGAAAAAAACTTTTTTTCTTGATAATCGAAACTTTTTTTGTAGGATAAAACATCTTAGGCCATTTACAATAACTTTAGTCAAAAAAAATAATTAGAGTGCGACTTTAACTTAAAATATACGCTATCTCCTTAAATAAAGCTGCTGCGCAGCTCTCAATGCAGGTATATGCAATTTAATGAATTTTTGGTAATTGACAACTTTTTAACTTGAAACTAAGTTTTCGTGGTGCTAACATGTTTTGGAATGATAAAACAATATTACTGAACATAAAAATAAACTTTTGCAGTAGGAAAAAAATTTTGAAAAACTTTGAAAAAAATTCTTGTTCAATGTGTGCAATGAGTTATGAAATGTCTTATAAAAAATTTTGCAAACAATTTTTGATTTTTTCAATAATGTTCACATTTAGTACGTAAAACAACTTTCTTAGACAATTTTTAATGACGTTAGTTTCAAACAAAAAGAATTGGATAGTTTCGCAAAAAAATTTATTTTTCACTGTATGAAATAACTAAGAAAAATTTTTGAAAATTTTTTTTGAAAACACAATTTTTTTCAATAATTGTCACTTTTAGTACGTAAAACAACTTTCTTAGACAATTTTTAATGACGTTAGTTTCAAACAAAAAGAATTGGAAAGCTTCGAAAAAAATTTTTTTTTTCACTGTATGAAATGACAATGTAATGTCTTGGAAAAATTTTGAAAAAGATTTTCGAAAAAAAATTTTTTTCTTGATAATCAAAATTTTTTGTGTAGGATAAAATATCTTAGGCCATTTACAATAACTTTAGTCAAAAAAAATAATTAGAGTGCGACTTTAACTTAAAATATACGCTATCTCCTTAAATAAAGCAGCTGCGCAGCTCTCAATGCAGGTATAAGCAATTCAATGAACTTTTGGTAATTGACAACTTTTTAACTTGAAACTAAGTTTTAGTGGTGCTAACATGTTTTGGAATGATAAAACAATATTACTGAACATAAAAATAAACTTTTGCAGAAGGAAAAAAATTTTGAAAAACTTTGAAAAAAATTCTTGTTCAATGTGTGCAATGAGTTATAAAATGTCTTATAAAAAATTTTGCAAACAATTTTTGATTTTTTCAATAATGTTCACTTTTAGTACGTAAAACAACTTTCTTAGACAATTTTTTATGACGTTAGTTTCAAACAAAAAGAATTGGATACTTTAGCAAAAAAAAATTATTTTTCACTGTATGAAATGTCTTAGAAAAATTTTTGAAAATTTTTTTTGAAAACACAATTTTTTTCAATAATGTTCACTTTTTGTACGTAAAACAACTTTCTTAGACAATTTTTAATGACGTTAGTTTCAAACAAAAATAATTGGAAAGCTTCGGAATAAATTTTTTTTTCACTGTATGAAATGACAATGTAATGTCTTAAAAAAATTTTTGAAAAAGATTTTCGAAAAAATTTTTTTTCTTGATAATCGAAACTTTTTGTGTAGGATAAAATATCTTAGGCCATTTACAATAACTTTAGTCAAAAAAAATAATTAGAGTGTGACTTTAACTTAAAATATACGCTATCTCCTTAAATAAAGCAGCTGCACAGCTCTCAATGCAGGTATAAGCAATTCAATGAACTTTTGTTCATTGACAACTTTTTAACTTTAAACCAAGTTTTAGCGGTGCTAACACGTTTTGGAATAATAAAACAATATTACTGAACATCAAAATAAACTTTTGCAGTATGAAGGAAATTTTGAAAAATTTTCGTGTAAGTCGTCAGTTCGTGTAAGTCGTCACTTTTTCTGTTTCTCCTGGGGTGACGTTATCCAAGTTCTACTGTAGCTTTAGTGGTGCTAACATGTTTTGGAATGATAAAACAATATTACTGAACATAAAAATAAACTTTTGAAGTATGAAAAGAACTTTGAAAAATTTTGAAAAAATTCTTGTTCAATGTGTGCATTTTGCAATAAAATGTCTCAGGAAAATTTTTCAGTGGTTTCCACATGACTGGCTACCATTATTAATGAACATAAAAAAAAAACTTTAATGTGTGCACTTTGCAATGAAATGTCTCAGGAAAATTTTTCAGTGGTTTCCACATGACTGGCTGCCGTTATTAATGAACATAAAAAAAAACTTTAATGTGTGCAATTTGCAATGAAATATCTCAGGAAAATTTTTCAGTGGTTTCCACATGACTGGCTGCCATTATTTATGAACATAAAAAAAAACTTTAATGTGTGCAATTTGCAATGAAATGTCTCAGGGAAATTTTTCAGTGGTTTCCACATGACTGGCTGCCATTATTAATGAACATAAAAAAAAAACTTTAATGTGTGCAATTTGCAATAAAATGTCTCAGCAAAATTTTTCAGTGGTTTCCACATGACTGGCTGCCATTATTAATGAACATAAAAAAAAAATTCAATGTGTGCAATTTGCAATGAAATGTCTCAGGAAAATTTTTCAGTGGTTTCCACATGACTGGCACCCTATTATTAATGAACAAAAAAAATTATTTTGCACTGTATGAAATGTCTTAGAAAAATTTTTGAAAATTTTTTTTGAAAAGACAATTTTTTTTAATAATGTTCACTTTTAGTACGTAAAACAACTTTCTTACACAATTTTTAATGACATTAGTTTCAAACAAAAAGAATTGGAAAGCTTCGGAAAAAAATTTTTTTTCACTGTTTGAAATGACCATGTAATGTCTTGGAAAAATTTTTGAAAAAGATTTTCGAAAAAAACTTTTTTTCTTGATAATCGAAACTTTTTTTGTAGGATAAAACATCTTAGGCCATTTACAATAACTTTAGTCAAAAAAAATAATTAGAGTGCGACTTTAACTTAAAATATACGCTATCTCCTTAAATAAAGCTGCTGCGCAGCTCTCAATGCAGGTATAACCAATTCAATGAACTTTTGTTCATTGAATACTTTTTAACTTGAAACCAAGTTTTAGCGGTGCTAACACGTTTTGGAATGATAAAACATTATTACTGAACATAAAAATAAACTTTTGCAGTATGAAAAAAGTTTGAAAAATTTTGAAAAATATTCTTGTTCAATGTGTGCAATGAGTTATGAAATGTCTTATAAAAAATTTTGCAAACAATTTTTGATTTTTTCAATAATGTTCACATTTAGTACGTAAAACAACTTTCTTAGACAATTTTTAATGACGTTAGTTTCAAACAAAAAGAATTGGATAGTTTCGCAAAAAAATTTATTTTTCACTGTATGAAATAACTAAGAAAAATTTTTGAAAATTTTTTTTGAAAAGACAATTTTTTTCAATAATTGTCACTTTTAGTACGTAAAACAACTTTCTTAGACAATTTTTAATGACGTTAGTTTCAAACAAAAAGAATTGGAAAGCTTCGAAAAAAATTTTTTTTTTCACTGTATGAAATGACAATGTAATGTCTTGGAAAAATTTTGAAAAAGATTTTCGAAAAAAATTTTTTTTCTTGATAATCAAAATTTTTTGTGTAGGATAAATTATCTTAGGCCATTTACAATAACTTTAGTCAAAAAAAATAATTAGAGTGCGACTTTAACTTAAAATATACGCTATCTCCTTAAATAAAGCAGCTGCGCAGCTCTCAATGCAGGTATAAGCAATTCAATGAACTTTTGGTAATTGACAACTTTTTAACTTGAAACTAAGTTTTAGTGGTGCTAACATGTTTTGGAATGATAAAACAATCTTACTGAACATAAAAATAAACTTTTGCAGTAGGAAAAAAATTTTGAAAAACTTTGAAAAAAATTCTTGTTCAATGTGTGCAATGAGTTATAAAATGTCTTATAAAAAATTTTGCAAACAATTTTTGATTTTTTCAATAATGTTCACTTTTAGTACGTAAAACAACTTTCTTAGACAATTTTTTATGACGTTAGTTTCAAACAAAAAGAATTGGATACTTTAGCAAAAAAAAATTATTTTTCACTGTATGAAATGTCTTAGAAAATTTTTTGAAAACTTTTTTTGAAAACACAATTTTTTTCAATAATGTTCACTTTTTGTACGTAAAACAACTTTCTTAGACAGTTTTTAATGACGTTAGTTTCAAACAAAAATAATTGGAAAGCTTCGGAATAAATTTTTTTTTCACTGTATGAAATGACAATGTAATGTCTTAAAAAAATTTTTGAAAAAGATTTTCGAAAAAATTTTTTTTCTTGATAATCGAAACTTTTTGTGTAGGATAAAATATCTTAGGCCATTTACAATAACTTTAGTCAAAAAAAATAATTAGAGTGTGACTTTAATTAAAATATACGCTATCTCCTTAAATAAAGCAGCTGCACAGCTCTCAATGCAGGTATAAGCAATTCAATAAACTTTTGTTCATTGACAACTTTTTAACTTTAAACCAAGTTCTAGCGGTGCTAACACGTTTTGGAATAATAAAACAATATTACTGAACATCAAAATAAACTTTTGCAGTATGAAGGAAATTTTGAAAAATTTTCGTGTAAGTCGTCAGTTCGTGTAAGTCGTCACTTTTTCTGTTTCTCCTGGGGTGACGTTATCCAAGTTCTACTGTAGCTTTAGTGGTGCTAACATGTTTTGGAATGATAAAACAATATTACTGAACATAAAAATAAACTTTTGAAGTATGAAAAGAACTTTGAAAAATTTTGAAAAAATTCTTGTTCAATGTGTGCATTTTGCAATAAAATGTCTCAGGAAAATTTTTCAGTGGTTTCCACATGACTGGCTACCATTATTAATGAACATAAAAAAAAAACTTTAATGTGTGCACTTTGCAATGAAATGTCTCAGGGAAATTTTTCAGTGGTTTCCACATGACTGGCTGCCATTATTAATGAACATAAAAAAAAAACTTTAATGTGTGCAATTTGCAATGAAATGTCTCAGCAAAATTTTTCAGTGGTTTCCACATGACTGGCTGCCATTATTAATGAACATAAAAAATAATTCAATGTGTGCAATTTGCAATGAAATGTCTCAGGAAAATTTTTTAGTGGTTTCCACATGACTGGCACCCTATTATTAATGAACAAAAAAAATTATTTTGCACTGTATGAAATGTCTTAGAAAAATTTTTGAAAATTTTTTTTGAAAAGACAATTTTTTTTAATAATGTTCACTTTTAGTACGTAAAACAACTTTCTTAGACAATTTTTCATGACATTAGTTTCAAACAAAAAGAATTGGAAAGCTTCGGAAAAAAATTTTTTTTCACTGTTTGAAATGACCATGTAATGTCTTGGAAAAATTTTTGAAAAAGATTTTCGAAAAAAATTTTTTTTCTTGATAATCGAAACTTTTTTTGTAGGATAAAACATCTTAGGCCATTTACAATAACTTTAGTCAAAAAAAATAATTAGAGTGCGACTTTAACTTAAAATATACGCTATCTCCTTAAATAAAGCTGCTGCGCAGCTCTCAATGCAGGTATAAGCAATTCAATGAATTTTTGGTAATTGACAACTTTTTAACTTGAAACTAAGTTTTAGTGGTGCTAACATGTTTTGGAATGATAAAACAATATTACTGAACATAAAAATAAACTTTTGCAGTAGGAAAAAAATTTTGAAAAACTTTGAAAAAAATTCTTGTTCAATGTGTGCAATGAGTTATGAAATGTCTTATAAAAAATTTTGCAAACAATTTTTGATTTTTTCAATAATGTTCACTTTTAGTACGTAAAACAACTTTCTTAGACAATTTTTTATGACGTTAGTTTCAAACAAAAAGAATTGGATACTTTAGCAAAAAAAAATTATTTTTCACTGTATGAAATGTCTTAGAAAAATTTTTGAAAATTTTTTTTGAAAAGACAATTTTTTTCAATAATGTTCACTTTTTGTACGTAAAACAACTTTCTTAGACAATTTTTAATGACGTTAGTTTCAAACAAAAATAATTGGAAAGCTTCGGAATAAATTTTGTTTTCACTGTATGAAATGACAATGTTATGTCTTGAAAAAATTTTTGAAAAAGATTTTCGAAAAAATTTTTTTTCTTGATAATCGAAACTTTTTGTGTAGGATAAAATATCTTAGGCCATTTACAATAACTTTAGTCAAAAAAAATAATTAGAGTGTGACTTTAACTTAAAATATACGCTATCTCCTTAAATAAAGCAGCTGCACAGCTCTCAATGCAGGTATAAGCAATTCAATGAACTTTTGTTCATTGACAACTTTTTAACTTTAAACCAAGTTTTAGCGGTGCTAACACGTTTTGGAATAATAAAACAATATTACTGAACATCAAAATAAACTTTTGCAGTACGAAGGAAATTTTGAAAAATTTTCGTGTAAGTCGTCAGTTCGTGTAAGTCGTCACTTTTTCTGTTTCTCCTGGGGTGACGTTATCCAAGTTCTACTGTAGCTTTAGTGGTGCTAACATGTTTTGGAATGATAAAACAATATTACTGAACATAAAAATAAACTTTTGAAGTATGAAAAGAACTTTGAAAAATTTTGAAAAAAAACTTTAATGTGTGCACTTTGCAATGAAATGTCTCAGGAAAATTTTTCAGTGGTTTCCACATGACTGGCTGCCGTTATTAATGAACATAAAAAAAAACTTTAATGTGTGCAATTTGCAATGAAATGTCTCAGGAAAATTTTTCAGTGGTTTCCACATGACTGGCTGCCATTATTAATGAACATAAAAAAAAACTTTAATGTGTGCAATTTGCAATGAAATGTCTCAGGAAAAGTTTTCAGTGGTTTCCACATGACTGGCTGCCATTATTAATGAACATAAAAAATAACTTTAATGTGTGCAATTTGCAATGAAATGTCTCAGGAAATCTTTTCAGTGGTTTCCACATGACTGGCTGCCATTATTAATGAACATAAAAAAAAACTTTAATGTGTGCAATTTGCAATGAAATATCTCAGGAAAACTTTTCAGTGGTTTCCACATGACTGGCTGCCATTATTTATGAACATAAAAAAAAACTTTAATGTGTGCAATTTGCAATGAAATGTCTCAGGGAAATTTTTCAGTGGTTTCCACATGACTGGCTGCCATTATTAATGAACATAAAAAAAAAACTTTAATGTGTGCAATTTGCAATGAAATGTCTCAGCAAAATTTTTCAGTGGTTTCCACATGACTGGCTGCCATTATTAATAAACATAAAAAAAAAATTCAATGTGTGCAATTTGCAATGAAATGTCTCAGGAAAATTTTATAGTGGTTTCCACATGACTGGCACCCTATTATTAATGAACAAAAAAAATTATTTTGCACTGTATGGAATGTCTTAGAAAAATTTTTGAAAATTTTTTTTGAAAAGACAATTTTTTTTAATAATGTTCACTTTTAGTACGTAAAACAACTTTCTTAGACAATTTTTAATGACATTAGTTTCAAACAAAAAGAATTGGAAAGCTTCGGAAAAAAATTTTTTTTCACTGTTTGAAATGACCATGTAATGTCTTGGAAAAATTTTTGAAAAAGATTTTCGAAAAAAAGTTTTTTTCTTGATAATCGAAACTTTTTTTGTAGGATAAAACATCTTAGGCCATTTACAATAACTTTAGTCAAAAAAAATAATTAGAGTGTGACTTTAACTTAAAATATACGCTATCTCCTTAAATAAAACAGCTGCACAGCTCTCAATGCAGGTATAACCAATTCAATGAACTTTTGTTCATTGAATACTTTTTAACTTGAAACCAAGTTTTAGCGGTGGTAACACGTTTTGGAATGATAAAACATTATTACTGAACATCAAAATAAACTTTTGCAGTATGAAGGAAATTTTGAAAAATTTTCGTGTAAGTCGTCAGTTCGTGTAAGTCGTCACTTTTTCTGTTTCTCCTGGGGTGACGTTATCCAAGTTCTACTGTAGCTTTAGTGGTGCTAACATGTTTTGGAATGATAAAACAATATTACTGAACATAAAAATAAACTTTTGAAGTATGAAAAGAACTTTGAAAAATTTTGAAAAAATTCTTGTTCAATGTGTGCATTTTGCAATAAAATGTCTCAGGAAAATTTTTCAGTGGTTTCCACATGACTGGCTACCATTATTAATGAACATAAAAAAAAAACTTTAATGTGTGCACTTTGCAATGAAATGTCTCAGGAAAATTTTTCAGTGGTTTCCACATGACTGGCTGCCGTTATTAATGAACATAAAAAAAAACTTTAATGTGTGCAATTTGCAATGAAATATCTCAGGAAAATTTTTCAGTGGTTTCCACATGACTGGCTGCCATTATTTATGAACATAAAAAAAAACTTTAATGTGTGCAATTTGCAATGAAATGTCTCAGGGAAATTTTTCAGTGGTTTCCACATGACTGGCTGCCATTATTAATGAACATAAAAAAAAAATTCAATGTGTGCAATTTGCAATGAAATGTCTCAGGAAAATTTTTTAGTGGTTTCCACATGACTGGCACCCTATTATTAATGAACAAAAAAAATTATTTTGCACTGTATGAAATGTCTTAGAAAAATTTGAAAAGACGATTTTGAAAATGAATTTGAAAATTTGAAATTTGAAATGAATTTGAAAAGACAATTTTTTTTAATAATGTTCACTTTTAGTACGTAAAACAACTTTCTTACACAATTTTTAATGACATTAGTTTCAAACAAAAAGAATTGGAAAGCTTCGGAAAAAAATTTTTTTTCACTGTTTGAAATGACCATGTAATGTCTTGGAGAAATTTTTGAAAAAGATTTTCGAAAAAAACTTTTTTTCTTGATAATCGAAACTTTTTTTGTAGGATAAAACATCTTAAGCCATTTACAATAACTTTAGTCAAAAAAAATAATTAGAGTGCGACTTTAACTTAAAATATACGCTATCTCCTTAAATAAAGCTGCTGCGCAGCTCTCAATGCAGGTATAACCAATTCAATGAACTTTTGTTCATTGAATACTTTTTAACTTGAAACCAAGTTTTAGCGGTGCTAACACGTTTTGGAATGATAAAACATTATTACTGAACATAAAAATAAACTTTTGCAGTATGAAAAAAGTTTGAAAAATTTTGAAAAATATTCTTGTTCAATGTGTGCAATGAGTTATGAAATGTCTTATAAAAAATTTTGCAAACAATTTTTGATTTTTTCAATAATGTTCACATTTAGTACGTAAAACAACTTTCTTAGACAATTTTTAATGACGTTAGTTTCAAACAAAAAGAATTGGATAGTTTCGCAAAAAAATTTATTTTTCACTGTATGAAATAACTAAGAAAAATTTTTGAAAATTTTTTTTGAAAAGACAATTTTTTTCAATAATTGTCACTTTTAGTACGTAAAACAACTTTCTTAGACAATTTTTAATGACGTTAGTTTCAAACAAAAAGAATTGGAAAGCTTCGAAAAAAATTTTTTTTTTCACTGTATGAAATGACAATGTAATGTCTTGGAAAAATTTTGAAAAAGATTTTCGAAAAAAAATTTTTTTCTTGATAATCAAAATTTTTTGTGTAGGATAAATTATCTTAGGCCATTTACAATAACTTTAGTCAAAAAAAATAATTAGAGTGCGACTTTAACTTAAAATATACGCTATCTCCTTAAATAAAGCAGCTGCGCAGCTCTCAATGCAGGTATAAGCAATTCAATGAACTTTTGGTAATTGACAACTTTTTAACTTGAAACTAAGTTTTAGTGGTGCTAACATGTTTTGGAATGATAAAACAATCTTACTGAACATAAAAATAAACTTTTGCAGTAGGAAAAAAATTTTGAAAAACTTTGAAAAAAATTCTTGTTCAATGTGTGCAATGAGTTATAAAATGTCTTATAAAAAATTTTGCAAACAATTTTTGATTTTTTCAATAATGTTCACTTTTAGTACGTAAAACAACTTTCTTAGACAATTTTTTATGACGTTAGTTTCAAACAAAAAGAATTGGATACTTTAGCAAAAAAAAATTATTTTTCACTGTATGAAATGTCTTAGAAAAATTTTTGAAAACTTTTTTTGAAAACACAATTTTTTTCAATAATGTTCACTTTTTGTACGTAAAACAACTTTGTTAGACAGTTTTTAATGACGTTAGTTTCAAACAAAAATAATTGGAAAGCTTCGGAATAAATTTTTTTTTCACTGTATGAAATGACAATGTAATGTCTTAAAAAAATTTTTGAAAAATATTTTCGAAAAAATTTTTTTTCTTGATAATCGAAACTTTTTGTGTAGGATAAAATATCTTAGGCCATTTACAATAACTTTAGTCAAAAAAAATAATTAGAGTGTGACTTTAATTAAAATATACGCTATCTCCTTAAATAAAGCAGCTGCACAGCTCTCAATGCAGGTATAAGCAATTCAATAAACTTTTGTTCATTGACAACTTTTTAACTTTAAACCAAGTTTTAGCGGTGCTAACACGTTTTGGAATAATAAAACAATATTACTGAACATCAAAATAAACTTTTGCAGTATGAAGGAAATTTTGAAAAATTTTCGTGTAAGTCGTCAGTTCGTGTAAGTCGTCACTTTTTCTGTTTCTCCTGGGGTGACGTTATCCAAGTTCTACTGTAGCTTTAGTGGTGCTAACATGTTTTGGAATGATAAAACAATATTACTGAACATAAAAATAAACTTTTGAAGTATGAAAAGAACTTTGAAAAATTTTGAAAAAATTCTTGTTCAATGTGTGCATTTTGCAATAAAATGTCTCAGGAAAATTTTTCAGTGGTTTCCACATGACTGGCTACCATTATTAATGAACATAAAAAAAAAACTTTAATGTGTGCACTTTGCAATGAAATGTCTCAGGAAAATTTTTCAGTGGTTTCCACATGACTGGCTGCCGTTATTAATGAACATAAAAAAAAACTTTAATGTGTGCAATTTGCAATGAAATGTCTCAGGAAAATTTTTCAGTGGTTTCCACATGACTGGCTGCCATTATTAATGAACATAAAAAAAAACTTTAATGTGTGCAATTTGCAATGAAATGTCTCAGGAAAATTTTTCAGTGGTTTCCACATGACTGGCTGCCATTATTAATGAACATAAAAAATAACTTTAATGTGTGCAATTTGCAATGAAATGTCTCAGGAAATCTTTTCAGTGGTTTCCACATGACTGGCTGCCATTATTAATGAACATAAAAAAAAACTTTAATGTGTGCAATTTGCAATGAAATATCTCAGGAAAATTTTTCAGTGGTTTCCACATGACTGGCTGCCATTATTTATGAACATAAAAAAAAACTTTAATGTGTGCAATTTGCAATAAAATGTCTCAGGGAAATTTTTCAGTGGTTTCCACATGACTGGCTGCCATTATTAATGAACATAAAAAAAAAACTTTAATGTGTGCAATTTGCAATGAAATGTCTCAGCAAAATTTTTCAGTGGTTTCCACATGACTGGCTGCCATTATTAATGAACATAAAAAAAAAACTTTAATGTGTGCAATTTGCAATGAAATGTCTCAGGAAAATTTTTTAGTGGTTTCCACATGACTGGCACCCTATTATTAATGAACAAAAAAAATTATTTTGCACTGTATGAAATGTCTTAGAAAAATTTTTGAAAATTTTTTTTGAAAAGACAATTTTTTTTAATAATGTTCACTTTTAGTACGTAAAACAACTTTCTTAGACAATTTTTAATGACATTAGTTTCAAACAAAAAGAATTGGAAAGCTTCGGAAAAAAATTTTTTTTCACTGTTTGAAATGACCATGTAATGTCTTGGAAAAATTTTTGAAAAAGATTTTCGAAAAAAATTTTTTTTCTTGATAATCGAAACTTTTTTTGTAGGATAAAACATCTTAGGCCATTTACAATAACTTTAGTCAAAAAAAATAATTAGAGTGCGACTTTAACTTAAAATATACGCTATCTCCTTAAATAAAGCTGCTGCGCAGCTCTCAATGCAGGTATAAGCAATTCAATGAATTTTTGGTAATTGACAACTTTTTAACTTGAAACTAAGTTTTAGTGGTGCTAACATGTTTTGGAATGATAAAACAATATTACTGAACATAAAAAGAAACTTTTGCAGTAGGAAAAAAATTTTGAAAAACTTTGAAAAAAATTCTTGTTCAATGTGTGCAATGAGTTATGAAATGTCTTATAAAAAATTTTGCAAACAATTTTTGATTTTTTCAATAATGTTCACTTTTAGTACGTAAAACAACTTTCTTAGACAATTTTTAATGACGTTAGTTTCAAACAAAAAGAATTGGATACTTTAGCAAAAAAAAATTATTTTTCACTGTATGAAATGTCTTGGAAAAATTTTTGAAAATTTTTTTTGAAAAGACAATTTTTTTCAATAATTGTCACTTTTAGTACGTAAAACAACTTTCTTAGACAATTTTTAATGACGTTAGTTTCAAACAAAAAGAATTGGAAAGCTTCGAAAAAAATTTTTTTTTTCACTGTATGAAATGACAATGTAATGTCTTGGAAAAATTTTGAAAAAGATTTTCGAAAAAAAATTTTTTTCTTGATAATCAAAATTTTTTGTGTAGGATAAATTATCTTAGGCCATTTACAATAACTTTAGTCAAAAAAAATAATTAGAGTGCGACTTTAACTTAAAATATACGCTATCTCCTTAAATAAAGCAGCTGCGCAGCTCTCAATGCAGGTATAAGCAATTCAATGAACTTTTGGTAATTGACAACTTTTTAACTTGAAACTAAGTTTTAGTGGTGCTAACATGTTTTGGAATGATAAAACAATCTTACTGAACATAAAAATAAACTTTTGCAGTAGGAAAAAAATTTTGAAAAACTTTGAAAAAAATTCTTGTTCAATGTGTGCAATGAGTTATAAAATGTCTTATAAAAAATTTTGCAAACAATTTTTGATTTTTTCAATAATGTTCACTTTTAGTACGTAAAACAACTTTCTTAGACAATTTTTTATGACGTTAGTTTCAAACAAAAAGAATTGGATACTTTAGCAAAAAAAAATTATTTTTCACTGTATGAAATGTCTTAGAAAAATTTTTGAAAACTTTTTTTGAAAACACAATTTTTTTCAATAATGTTCACTTTTTGTACGTAAAACAACTTTGTTAGACAGTTTTTAATGACGTTAGTTTCAAACAAAAATAATTGGAAAGCTTCGGAATAAATTTTTTTTTCACTGTATGAAATGACAATGTAATGTCTTAAAAAAATTTTTGAAAAATATTTTCGAAAAAATTTTTTTTCTTGATAATCGAAACTTTTTGTGTAGGATAAAATATCTTAGGCCATTTACAATAACTTTAGTCAAAAAAAATAATTAGAGTGTGACTTTAATTAAAATATACGCTATCTCCTTAAATAAAGCAGCTGCACAGCTCTCAATGCAGGTATAAGCAATTCAATAAACTTTTGTTCATTGACAACTTTTTAACTTTAAACCAAGTTTTAGCGGTGCTAACACGTTTTGGAATAATAAAACAATATTACTGAACATCAAAATAAACTTTTGCAGTATGAAGGAAATTTTGAAAAATTTTCGTGTAAGTCGTCAGTTCGTGTAAGTCGTCACTTTTTCTGTTTCTCCTGGGGTGACGTTATCCAAGTTCTACTGTAGCTTTAGTGGTGCTAACATGTTTTGGAATGATAAAACAATATTACTGAACATAAAAATAAACTTTTGAAGTATGAAAAGAACTTTGAAAAATTTTGAAAAAATTCTTGTTCAATGTGTGCATTTTGCAATAAAATGTCTCAGGAAAATTTTTCAGTGGTTTCCACATGACTGGCTACCATTATTAATGAACATAAAAAAAAAACTTTAATGTGTGCACTTTGCAATGAAATGTCTCAGGAAAATTTTTCAGTGGTTTCCACATGACTGGCTGCCGTTATTAATGAACATAAAAAAAAACTTTAATGTGTGCAATTTGCAATGAAATGTCTCAGGAAAATTTTTCAGTGGTTTCCACATGACTGGCTGCCATTATTAATGAACATAAAAAAAAACTTTAATGTGTGCAATTTGCAATGAAATGTCTCAGGAAAATTTTTCAGTGGTTTCCACATGACTGGCTGCCATTATTAATGAACATAAAAAATAACTTTAATGTGTGCAATTTGCAATGAAATGTCTCAGGAAATCTTTTCAGTGGTTTCCACATGACTGGCTGCCATTATTAATGAACATAAAAAAAAACTTTAATGTGTGCAATTTGCAATGAAATATCTCAGGAAAATTTTTCAGTGGTTTCCACATGACTGGCTGCCATTATTTATGAACATAAAAAAAAACTTTAATGTGTGCAATTTGCAATAAAATGTCTCAGGGAAATTTTTCAGTGGTTTCCACATGACTGGCTGCCATTATTAATGAACATAAAAAAAAAACTTTAATGTGTGCAATTTGCAATGAAATGTCTCAGCAAAATTTTTCAGTGGTTTCCACATGACTGGCTGCCATTATTAATGAACATAAAAAAAAAACTTTAATGTGTGCAATTTGCAATGAAATGTCTCAGGAAAATTTTTTAGTGGTTTCCACATGACTGGCACCCTATTATTAATGAACAAAAAAAATTATTTTGCACTGTATGAAATGTCTTAGAAAAATTTTTGAAAATTTTTTTTGAAAAGACAATTTTTTTTAATAATGTTCACTTTTAGTACGTAAAACAACTTTCTTAGACAATTTTTAATGACATTAGTTTCAAACAAAAAGAATTGGAAAGCTTCGGAAAAAAATTTTTTTTCACTGTTTGAAATGACCATGTAATGTCTTGGAAAAATTTTTGAAAAAGATTTTCGAAAAAAATTTTTTTTCTTGATAATCGAAACTTTTTTTGTAGGATAAAACATCTTAGGCCATTTACAATAACTTTAGTCAAAAAAAATAATTAGAGTGCGACTTTAACTTAAAATATACGCTATCTCCTTAAATAAAGCAGCTGCGCAGCTCTCAATGCAGGTATAAGCAATTCAATGAATTTTTGGTAATTGACAACTTTTTAACTTGAAACTAAGTTTTAGTGGTGCTAACATGTTTTGGAATGATAAAACAATATTACTGAACATAAAAATAAACTTTTGCAGTAGGAAAAAAATTTTGAAAAACTTTGAAAAAAATTCTTGTTCAATGTGTGCAATGAGTTATGAAATGTCTTATAAAAAATTTTGCAAACAATTTTTGATTTTTTCAATAATGTTCACTTTTAGTACGTAAAACAACTTTCTTAGACAATTTTTTATGACGTTAGTTTCAAACAAAAAGAATTGGATACTTTAGCAAAAAAAAATTATTTTTCACTCTATGAAATGTCTTAGGAAAATTTTTGAAAATTTTTTTTGAAAACACAATTTTTTTCAATAATGTTCACTTTTTGTACGTAAAACAACTTTCTTAGACAATTTTTAATGACGTTAGTTTCAAACAAAAATAATTGGAAAGCTTCGGAATAAATTTTGTTTTCACTGTATGAAATGACAATGTAATGTCTTGAAAAAATTTTTGAAAAAGATTTTCGAAAAAATTTTTTTTCTTGATAATCGAAACTTTTTGTGTAGGATAAAATATCTTAGGCCATTTACAATAACTTTAGTCAAAAAAAATAATTAGAGTGTGACTTTAACTTAAAATATACGCTATCTCCTTAAATAAAGCAGCTGCACAGCTCTCAATGCAGGTATAAGCAATTCAATGAACTTTTGTTCATTGACAACTTTTTAACTTTAAACCAAGTTTTAGCGGTGCTAACACGTTTTGGAATAATAAAACAATATTACTGAACATCAAAATAAACTTTTGCAGTACGAAGGAAATTTTTAAAAAATTTTCGTGTAAGTCGTCAGTTCGTGTAAGTCGTCACTTTTTCTGTTTCTCCTGGGGTGACGTTATCCAAGTTCTACTGTAGCTTTAGTGGTGCTAACATGTTTTGGAATGATAAAACAATATTACTGAACATAAAAATAAACTTTTGAAGTATGAAAAGAACTTTGAAAAATTTTGAAAAAATTCTTGTTCAATGTGTGCATTTTGCAATAAAATGTCTCAGGAAAATTTTTCAGTGGTTTCCACATGACTGGCTACCATTATTAATGAACATAAAAAAAAAACTTTAATGTGTGCACTTTGCAATGAAATGTCTCAGGAAAATTTTTCAGTGGTTTCCACATGACTGGCTGCCGTTATTAATGAACATAAAAAAAAACTTTAATGTGTGCAATTTGCAATGAAATGTCTCAGGAAAATTTTTCAGTGGTTTCCACATGACTGGCTGCCATTATTAATGAACATAAAAAAAAAACTTTAATGTGTGCAATTTGCAATGAAATGTCTCAGCAAAATTTTTCAGTGGTTTCCACATGACTGGCTGCCATTATTAATGAACATTAAAAAAAATTCAATGTGTGCAATTTGCAATGAAATGTCTCAGGAAAATTTTTTAGTGGTTTCCACATGACTGGCACCCTATTATTGATGAACAAAGAAATTTATTTTGCACTGTATGGAATGTCTTAGAAAAATTTTTGAAAATTTTTTTTGAAAAGACAATTTTTTTTAATAATGTTCACTTTTAGTACGTAAAACAACTTTCTTAGACAATTTTTAATGACATTAGTTTCAAACAAAAAGAATTGGAAAGCTTCGGAAAAAAAATTTTTTTCACTGTTTGAAATGACCATGTAATGTCTTGGAAAAATTTTTGGAAAAGATTTTCGAAAAAAATTTTTTTCTTGATAATCGAAACTTTTTTTGTAGGATAAAACATCTTAGGCCATTTACAATAACTTTAGTCAAAAAAAATAATTAGAGTGCGACTTTAACTTAAAATATACGCTATCTCCTTAAATAAAACAGCTGCACAGCTCTCAATGCAGGTATAACCAATTCAATGAACTTTTGTTCATTGAATACTTTTTAACTTGAAACCAAGTTTTAGCGGTGCTAACACGTTTTGGAATGATAAAACATTATTACTGAACATAAAAATAAACTTTTGCAGTATGAAAAAAATTTTGAAAAATTTTGAAAAATATTTTTGTTCAATGTGTGCAATGAGTTATGAAATGTCTTATAAAAAATTTTGCAAACAATTTTTGATTTTTCAAAAATGTTCACATTTAGTACGTAAAACAACTTTCTTAGACAATTTTTAATGACGTTAGTTTCAAACAAAAAGAATTGGATAGTTTCGCAAAAAAATTTATTTTTTACTGTATGAAATAACTAAGAAAAATTTTTGAAAATTTTTTTTTAAAAGACAATTTTTTTCAATAATTGTCACTTTTAGTACGTAAAACAACTTTCTTAGACAATTTTTAATGACGTTAGTTTCAAACAAAAAGAATTGGAAAGCTTCGAAAAAAATTTTTTTTTTCACTGTATGAAATGACAATGTAATGTCTTGGAAAAATTTTGAAAAAGATTTTCGAAAAAAAATTTTTTTCTTGATAATCAAAATTTTTTGTGTAGGATAAAATATCTTAGGCCATTTACAATAACTTTAGTCAAAAAAAATAATTAGAGTGCGACTTTAACTTAAAATATACGCTATCTCCTTAAATAAAGCAGCTGCGCAGCTCTCAATGCAGGTATAAGCAATTCAATGAACTTTTGGTAATTGACAACTTTTTAACTTGAAACTAAGTTTTAGTGGTGCTAACATGTTTTGGAATGATAAAACAATATTACTGAACATAAAAATAAACTTTTGCAGTAGGAAAAAAATTTTGAAAAACTTTGAAAAAAATTCTTGTTCAATGTGTGCAATGAGTTATAAAATGTCTTATAAAAAATTTTGCAAACAATTTTTGATTTTTTCAATAATGTTCACTTTTAGTACGTAAAACAACTTTCTTAGACAATTTTTTATGACGTTAGTTTCAAACAAAAAGAATTGGATACTTTAGCAAAAAAAAATTATTTTTCACTGTATGAAATGTCTTAGAAAAATTTTTGAAAATATTTTTTGAAAACACAATTTTTTTCAATAATGTTCACTTTTTGTACGTAAAACAACTTTCTTAGACAATTTTTAATGACGTTAGTTTCAAACAAAAATAATTGGAAAGCTTCGGAATAAATTTTTTTTTCACTGTATGAAATGACAATGTAATGTCTTAAAAAAATTTTTGAAAAAGATTTTCGAAAAAATTTTTTTTCTTGATAATCGAAACTTTTTGTGTAGGATAAAATATCTTAGGCCATTTACAATAACTTTAGTCAAAAAAAATAATTAGAGTGTGACTTTAACTTAAAATATACGCTATCTCCTTAAATAAAGCAGCTGCACAGCTCTCAATGCAGGTATAAGCAATTCAATGAACTTTTGTTCATTGACAACTTTTTAACTTTAAACCAAGTTTTAGCGGTGCTAACACGTTTTGGAATAATAAAACAATATTACTGAACATCAAAATAAACTTTTGCAGTATGAAGGAAATTTTGAAAAATTTTCGTGTAAGTCGTCAGTTCGTGTAAGTCGTCACTTTTTCTGTTTCTCCTGGGGTGACGTTATCCAAGTTCTACTGTAGCTTTAGTGGTGCTAACATGTTTTGGAATGATAAAACAATATTACTGAACATAAAAATAAACTTTTGAAGTATGAAAAGAACTTTGAAAAATTTTGAAAAAATTCTTGTTCAATGTGTGCATTTTGCAATAAAATGTCTCAGGAAAATTTTTCATGGTTTCCACATGACTGGCTACCATTATTAATGAACATAAAAAAAAAACTTTAATGTGTGCACTTTGCAATGAAATGTCTCAGGAAAATTTTTCAGTGGTTTCCACATGACTGGCTGCCGTTATTAATGAACATAAAAAAAAACTTTAATGTGTGCAATTTGCAATGAAATGTCTCAGGAAAATTTTTCAGTGGTTTCCACATGACTGGCTGCCATTATTAATGAACATAAAAAAAAACTTTAATGTGTGCAATTTGCAATGAAATGTCTCAGGAAAATTTTTCAGTGGTTTCCACATGACTGGCTGCCATTATTAATGAACATAAAAAATAACTTTAATGTGTGCAATTTGCAATGAAATGTCTCAGGAAATCTTTTCAGTGGTTTCCACATGACTGGCTGCCATTATTAATGAACATAAAAAAAAACTTTAATGTGTGCAATTTGCAATGAAATATCTCAGGAAAATTTTTCAGTGGTTTCCACATGACTGGCTGCCATTATTTATGAACATAAAAAAAAACTTTAATGTGTGCAATTTGCAATGAAATGTCTCAGGGAAATTTTTCAGTGGTTTCCACATGACTGGCTGCCATTATTAATGAACATAAAAAAAAAACTTTAATGTGTGCAATTTGCAATGAAATGTCTCAGCAAAATTTTTCAGTGGTTTCCACATGACTGGCTGCCATTATTAATGAACATAAAAAAAAAATTCAATGTGTGCAATTTGCAATGAAATGTCTCAGGAAAATTTTTTAGTGGTTTCCACATGACTGGCACCCTATTATTAATGAACAAAAAAAATTATTTTGCACTGTATGAAATGTCTTAGAAAAATTTTTGAAAATTTTTTTTGAAAAGACAATTTTTTTTAATAATGTTCACTTTTAGTACGTAAAACAACTTTCTTAGACAATTTTTAATGACATTAGTTTCAAACAAAAAGAATTGGAAAGCTTCGGAAAAAAATTTTTTTTCACTGTTTGAAATGACCATGTAATGTCTTGGAAAAATTTTTGAAAAAGATTTTCGAAAAAAACTTTTTTTCTTGATAATCGAAACTTTTTTTGTAGGATAAAACATCTTAGGCCATTTACAATAACTTTAGTCAAAAAAAATAATTAGAGTGCGACTTTAACTTAAAATATACGCTATCTCCTTAAATAAAGCTGCTGCGCAGCTCTCAATGCAGGTATAAGCAATTTAATGAATTTTTGGTAATTGACAACTTTTTAACTTGAAACTAAGTTTTAGTGGTGCTAACATGTTTTGGAATGATAAAACAATATTACTGAACATAAAAATAAACTTTTGCAGTAGGAAAAAAATTTTGAAAAACTTTGAAAAAAATTCTTGTTCAATGTGTGCAATGAGTTATGAAATGTCTTATAAAAAATTTTGCAAACAATTTTTGATTTTTTCAATAATGTTCACATTTAGTACGTAAAACAACTTTCTTAGACAATTTTTAATGACGTTAGTTTCAAACAAAAAGAATTGGATAGTTTCGCAAAAAAATTTATTTTTCACTGTATGAAATAACTAAGAAAAATTTTTGAAAATTTTTTTTGAAAAGACAATTTTTTTCAATAATTGTCACTTTTAGTACGTAAAACAACTTTCTTAGACAATTTTTAATGACGTTAGTTTCAAACAAAAAGAATTGGAAAGCTTCGAAAAAAATTTTTATTTTCACTGTATGAAATGACAATGTAATGTCTTGGAAAAATTTTGAAAAACATTTTCGAAAAAAAATTTTTTTCTTGATAATCAAAATTTTTTGTGTAGGATATATTATCTTAGGCCATTTACAATAACTTTAGTCAAAAAAAATAATTAGAGTGCGACTTTAACTTAAAATATACGCTATCTCCTTAAATAAAGCAGCTGCGCAGCTCTCAATGCAGGTATAAGCAATTCAATGAACTTTTGGTAATTGACAACTTTTTAACTTGAAACTAAGTTTTAGTGGTGCTAACATGTTTTGGAATGATAAAACAATATTACTGAACATAAAAATAAACTTTTGCAGTAGGAAAAAAATTTTGAAAAACTTTGAAAAAAATTCTTGTTCAATGTGTGCAATGAGTTATAAAATGTCTTATAAAAAATTTTGCAAACAATTTTTGATTTTTTCAATAATGTTCACTTTTAGTACGTAAAACAACTTTCTTAGACAATTTTTTATGACGTTAGTTTCAAACAAAAAGAATTGGATACTTTAGCAAAAAAAAATTATTTTTCACTGTATGAAATGTCTTAGAAAAATTTTTGAAAACTTTTTTTGAAAACACAATTTTTTTCAATAATGTTCACTTTTTGTACGTAAAACAACTTTCTTAGACAGTTTTTAATGACGTTAGTTTCAAACAAAAATAATTGGAAAGCTTCGGAATAAATTTTTTTTTCACTGTATGAAATGACAATGTAATGTCTTAAAAAAATTTTTGAAAAAGATTTTCGAAAAAATTTTTTTTCTTGATAATCGAAACTTTTTGTGTAGGATAAAATATCTTAGGCCATTTACAATAACTTTAGTCAAAAAAAATAATTAGAGTGTGACTTTAATTAAAATATACGCTATCTCCTTAAATAAAGCAGCTGCACAGCTCTCAATGCAGGTATAAGCAATTCAATGAACTTTTGTTCATTGACAACTTTTTAACTTTAAACCAAGTTTTAGCGGTGCTAACACGTTTTGGAATAATAAAACAATATTACTGAACATCAAAATAAACTTTTGCAGTATGAAGGAAATTTTGAAAAATTTTCGTGTAAGTCGTCAGTTCGTGTAAGTCGTCACTTTTTCTGTTTCTCCTGGGGTGACGTTATCCAAGTTCTACTGTAGCTTTAGTGGTGCTAACATGTTTTGGAATGATAAAACAATATTACTGAACATAAAAATAAACTTTTGAAGTATGAAAAGAACTTTGAAAAATTTTGAAAAAATTCTTGTTCAATGTGTGCATTTTGCAATAAAATGTCTCAGGAAAATTTTTCAGTGGTTTCCACATGACTGGCTACCATTATTAATGAACATAAAAAAAAAACTTTAATGTGTGCACTTTGCAATGAAATGTCTCAGGAAAATTTTTCAGTGGTTTCCACATGACTGGCTGCCGTTATTAGTGAACATAAAAAAAAACTTTAATGTGTGCAATTTGCAATGAAATGTCTCAGGAAAATTTTTCAGTGGTTTCCACATGACTGGCTGCCATTATTAATGAACATAAAAAAAAACTTTAATGTGTGCAATTTGCAATGAAATGTCTCAGGAAAATTTTTCAGTGGTTTCCACATGACTGGCTGCCATTATTAATGAACATAAAAAATAACTTTAATGTGTGCAATTTGCAATGAAATGTCTCAGGAAATCTTTTCAGTGGTTTCCACATGACTGGCTGCCATTATTAATGAACATAAAAAAAAACTTTAATGTGTGCAATTTGCAATGAAATATCTCAGGAAAATTTTTCAGTGGTTTCCACATGACTGGCTGCCATTATTTATGAACATAAAAAAAAACTTTAATGTGTGCAATTTGCAATAAAATGTCTCAGGGAAATTTTTCAGTGGTTTCCACATGACTGGCTGCCATTATTAATGAACATAAAAAAAAAACTTTAATGTGTGCAATTTGCAATGAAATGTCTCAGCAAAATTTTTCAGTGGTTTCCACATGACTGGCTGCCATTATTAATGAACATAAAAAAAAAACTTTAATGTGTGCAATTTGCAATGAAATGTCTCAGGAAAATTTTTTAGTGGTTTCCACATGACTGGCACCCTATTATTAATGAACAAAAAAAATTATTTTGCACTGTATGAAATGTCTTAGAAAAATTTTTGAAAATTTTTTTTGAAAAGACAATTTTTTTTAATAATGTTCCCTTTTAGTACGTAAAACAACTTTCTTAGACAATTTTTAATGACATTAGTTTCAAACAAAAAGAATTGGAAAGCTTCGGAAAAAAATTTTTTTTCACTGTTTGAAATGACCATGTAATGTCTTGGAAAAATTTTTGAAAAAGATTTTCGAAAAAAATTTTTTTTCTTGATAATCGAAACTTTTTTTGTAGGATAAAACATCTTAGGCCATTT
This sequence comes from Aplidium turbinatum, assembly GCF_918807975.1. Classification (NCBI taxonomy): domain Eukaryota; kingdom Metazoa; phylum Chordata; class Ascidiacea; order Aplousobranchia; family Polyclinidae; genus Aplidium; species Aplidium turbinatum. The sequence goes on from NC_137477.1 coordinate 35,393,622, forward strand.
ACAATAACTTTAGTCAAAAAAAATAATTAGAGTGCGACTTTAACTTAAAATATACGCTATCTCCTTAAATAAAGCAGCTGCGCAGCTCTCAATGCAGGTATAAGCAATTCAATGAATTTTTGGTAATTGACAACTTTTTAACTTGAAACTAAGTTTTAGTGGTGCTAACATGTTTTGGAATGATAAAACAATATTACTGAACATAAAAATAAACTTTTGCAGTAGGAAAAAAATTTTGAAAAACTTTGAAAAAAATTCTTGTTCAATGTGTGCAATGAGTTATGAAATGTCTTATAAAAAATTTTGCAAACAATTTTTGATTTTTTCAATAATGTTCACTTTTAGTACGTAAAACAACTTTCTTAGACAATTTTTTATGACGTTAGTTTCAAACAAAAAGAATTGGATACTTTAGCAAAAAAAAATTATTTTTCACTCTATGAAATGTCTTAGGAAAATTTTTGAAAATTTTTTTTGAAAACACAATTTTTTTCAATAATGTTCACTTTTTGTACGTAAAACAACTTTCTTAGACAATTTTTAATGACGTTAGTTTCAAACAAAAATAATTGGAAAGCTTCGGAATAAATTTTGTTTTCACTGTATGAAATGACAATGTAATGTCTTGAAAAAATTTTTGAAAAAGATTTTCGAAAAAATTTTTTTTCTTGATAATCGAAACTTTTTGTGTAGGATAAAATATCTTAGGCCATTTACAATAACTTTAGTCAAAAAAAATAATTAGAGTGTGACTTTAACTTAAAATATACGCTATCTCCTTAAATAAAGCAGCTGCACAGCTCTCAATGCAGGTATAAGCAATTCAATGAACTTTTGTTCATTGACAACTTTTTAACTTTAAACCAAGTTTTAGCGGTGCTAACACGTTTTGGAATAATAAAACAATATTACTGAACATCAAAATAAACTTTTGCAGTACGAAGGAAATTTTTAAAAAATTTTCGTGTAAGTCGTCAGTTCGTGTAAGTCGTCACTTTTTCTGTTTCTCCTGGGGTGACGTTATCCAAGTTCTACTGTAGCTTTAGTGGTGCTAACATGTTTTGGAATGATAAAACAATATTACTGAACATAAAAATAAACTTTTGAAGTATGAAAAGAACTTTGAAAAATTTTGAAAAAATTCTTGTTCAATGTGTGCATTTTGCAATAAAATGTCTCAGGAAAATTTTTCAGTGGTTTCCACATGACTGGCTACCATTATTAATGAACATAAAAAAAAAACTTTAATGTGTGCACTTTGCAATGAAATGTCTCAGGAAAATTTTTCAGTGGTTTCCACATGACTGGCTGCCGTTATTAATGAACATAAAAAAAAACTTTAATGTGTGCAATTTGCAATGAAATGTCTCAGGAAAATTTTTCAGTGGTTTCCACATGACTGGCTGCCATTATTAATGAACATAAAAAAAAAACTTTAATGTGTGCAATTTGCAATGAAATGTCTCAGCAAAATTTTTCAGTGGTTTCCACATGACTGGCTGCCATTATTAATGAACATTAAAAAAAATTCAATGTGTGCAATTTGCAATGAAATGTCTCAGGAAAATTTTTTAGTGGTTTCCACATGACTGGCACCCTATTATTAATGAACAAAGAAATTTATTTTGCACTGTATGGAATGTCTTAGAAAAATTTTTGAAAATTTTTTTTGAAAAGACAATTTTTTTTAATAATGTTCACTTTTAGTACGTAAAACAACTTTCTTAGACAATTTTTAATGACATTAGTTTCAAACAAAAAGAATTGGAATGCTTCGGAAAAAAAATTTTTTTCACTGTTTGAAATGACCATGTAATGTCTTGGAAAAATTTTTGAAAAAGATTTTCGAAAAAAATTTTTTTCTTGATAATCGAAACTTTTTTTGTAGGATAAAACATCTTAGGCCATTTACAATAACTTTAGTCAAAAAAAATAATTAGAGTGCGACTTTAACTTAAAATATACGCTATCTCCTTAAATAAAACAGCTGCACAGCTCTCAATGCAGGTATAACCAATTCAATGAACTTTTGTTCATTGAATACTTTTTAACTTGAAACCAAGTTTTAGCGGTGCTAACACGTTTTGGAATGATAAAACATTATTACTGAACATAAAAATAAACTTTTGCAGTATGAAAAAAATTTTGAAAAATTTTGAAAAATATTTTTGTTCAATGTGTGCAATGAGTTATGAAATGTCTTATAAAAAATTTTGCAAACAATTTTTGATTTTTCAAAAATGTTCACATTTAGTACGTAAAACAACTTTCTTAGACAATTTTTAATGACGTTAGTTTCAAACAAAAAGAATTGGATAGTTTCGCAAAAAAATTTATTTTTTACTGTATGAAATAACTAAGAAAAATTTTTGAAAATTTTTTTTTAAAAGACAATTTTTTTCAATAATTGTCACTTTTAGTACGTAAAACAACTTTCTTAGACAATTTTTAATGACGTTAGTTTCAAACAAAAAGAATTGGAAAGCTTCGAAAAAAATTTTTTTTTTCACTGTATGAAATGACAATGTAATGTCTTGGAAAAATTTTGAAAAAGATTTTCGAAAAAAAATTTTTTTCTTGATAATCAAAATTTTTTGTGTAGGATAAAATATCTTAGGCCATTTACAATAACTTTAGTCAAAAAAAATAATTAGAGTGCGACTTTAACTTAAAATATACGCTATCTCCTTAAATAAAGCAGCTGCGCAGCTCTCAATGCAGGTATAAGCAATTCAATGAACTTTTGGTAATTGACAACTTTTTAACTTGAAACTAAGTTTTAGTGGTGCTAACATGTTTTGGAATGATAAAACAATATTACTGAACATAAAAAATAACTTTTGCAGTAGGAAAAAAATTTTGAAAAACTTTGAAAAAAATTCTTGTTCAATGTGTGCAATGAGTTATAAAATGTCTTATAAAAAATTTTGCAAACAATTTTTGATTTTTTCAATAATGTTCACTTTTAGTACGTAAAACAACTTTCTTAGACAATTTTTTATGACGTTAGTTTCAAACAAAAAGAATTGGATACTTTAGCAAAAAAAAATTATTTTTCACTGTATGAAATGTCTTAGAAAAATTTTTGAAAACTTTTTTTGAAAACACAATTTTTTTCAATAATGTTCACTTTTTGTACGTAAAACAACTTTCTTAGACAGTTTTTAATGACGTTAGTTTCAAACAAAAATAATTGGAAAGCTTCGGAATAAATTTTTTTTTCACTGTATGAAATGACAATGTAATGTCTTAAAAAAATTTTTGAAAAAGATTTTCGAAAAAATTTTTTTTCTTGATAATCGAAACTTTTTGTGTAGGATAAAATATCTTAGGCCATTTACAATAACTTTAGTCAAAAAAAATAATTAGAGTGTGACTTTAATTAAAATATACGCTATCTCCTTAAATAAAGCAGCTGCACAGCTCTCAATGCAGGTATAAGCAATTCAATGAACTTTTGTTCATTGACAACTTTTTAACTTTAAACCAAGTTTTAGCGGTGCTAACACGTTTTGGAATAATAAAACAATATTACTGAACATCAAAATAAACTTTTGCAGTATGAAGGAAATTTTGAAAAATTTTCGTGTAAGTCGTCAGTTCGTGTAAGTCGTCACTTTTTCTGTTTCTCCTGGGGTGACGTTATCCAAGTTCTACTGTAGCTTTAGTGGTGCTAACATGTTTTGGAATGATAAAACAATATTACTGAACATAAAAATAAACTTTTGAAGTATGAAAAGAACTTTGAAAAATTTTGAAAAAATTCTTGTTCAATGTGTGCATTTTGCAATAAAATGTCTCAGGAAAATTTTTCAGTGGTTTCCACATGACTGGCTACCATTATTAATGAACATAAAAAAAAAACTTTAATGTGTGCACTTTGCAATGAAATGTCTCAGGAAAATTTTTCAGTGGTTTCCACATGACTGGCTGCCGTTATTAGTGAACATAAAAAAAAACTTTAATGTGTGCAATTTGCAATGAAATGTCTCAGGAAAATTTTTCAGTGGTTTCCACATGACTGGCTGCCATTATTAATGAACATAAAAAAAAACTTTAATGTGTGCAATTTGCAATGAAATGTCTCAGGAAAATTTTTCAGTGGTTTCCACATGACTGGCTGCCATTATTAATGAACATAAAAAATAACTTTAATGTGTGCAATTTGCAATGAAATGTCTCAGGAAATCTTTTCAGTGGTTTCCACATGACTGGCTGCCATTATTAATGAACATAAAAAAAACTTTAATGTGTGCAATTTGCAATGAAATATCTCAGGAAAATTTTTCAGTGGTTTCCACATGACTGGCTGCCATTATTAATGAACATAAAAAAAAACTTTAATGTGTGCAATTTGCAATAAAATGTCTCAGGGAAATTTTTCAGTGGTTTCCACATGACTGGCTGCCATTATTAATGAACATAAAAAAAAAACTTTAATGTGTGCAATTTGCAATGAAATGTCTCAGCAAAATTTTTCAGTGGTTTCCACATGACTGGCTGCCATTATTAATGAACATAAAAAAAAAATTCAATGTGTGCAATTTGCAATGAAATGTCTCAGGAAAATTTTTTAGTGGTTTCCACATGACTGGCACCCTATTATTAATGAACAAAAAAAATTATTTTGCACTGTATGAAATGTCTTAGAAAAATTTTTGAAAATTTTTTTTGAAAAGACAATTTTTTTTAATAATGTTCACTTTTAGTACGTAAAACAACTTTCTTAGACAATTTTTAATGACATTAGTTTCAAACAAAAAGAATTGGAAAGCTTCGGAAAAAAATTTTTTTTCACTGTTTGAAATGACCATGTAATGTCTTGGAAAAATTTTTGAAAAAGATTTTCGAAAAAAACTTTTTTTCTTGATAATCGAAACTTTTTTTGTAGGATAAAACATCTTAGGCCATTTACAAAAACTTTAGTCAAAAAAAATAATTAGAGTGCGACTTTAACTTAAAATATACGCTATCTCCTTAAATAAAGCTGCTGCGCAGCTCTCAATGCAGGTATAAGCAATTCAATGAATTTTTGGTAATTGACAACTTTTTAACTTGAAACTAAGTTTTAGTGGTGCTAACATGTTTTGGAATGATAAAACAATATTACTGAACATAAAAATAAACTTTTGCAGTAGGAAAAAAATTTTGAAAAACTTTGAAAAAAATTCTTGTTCAATGTGTGCAATGAGTTATGAAATGTCTTATAAAAAATTTTGCAAACAATTTTTGATTTTTTCAATAATGTTCACTTTTAGTACGTAAAACAACTTTCTTAGACAATTTTTTATGACGTTAGTTTCAAACAAAAAGAATTGGATACTTTAGCAAACAAAAATTATTTTTCACTGTATGAAATGTCTTAGAAAAATTTTTGAAAATTTTTTTTGAAAACACAATTTTTTTCAATAATGTTCACTTTTTGTACGTAAAACAACTTTCTTAGACAATTTTTAATGACGTTAGTTTCAAACAAAAATAATTGGAAAGCTTCGGAATAAAATTTGTTTTCACTGTATGAAATGACAATGTAATGTCTTGAAAAAATTTTTGAAAAAGATTTTCGAAAAAATTTTTTTTCTTGATAATCGAAACTTTTTGTGTAGGATAAAATATCTTAGGCCATTTACAACAACTTTAGTCAAAAAAAATAATTAGAGTGTGACTTTAACTTAAAATATACGCTATCTCCTTAAATAAAGCAGCTGCACAGCTCTCAATGCAGGTATAAGCAATTCAATGAACTTTTGTTCATTGACAACTTTTTAACTTTAAACCAAGTTTTAGCGGTGCTAACACGTTTTGGAATAATAAAACAATATTACTGAACATCAAAATAAACTTTTGCAGTATGAAGGAAATTTTGAAAAATTTTCGTGTAAGTCGTCAGTTCGTGTAAGTCGTCACTTTTTCTGTTTCTCCTGGGGTGACGTTATCCAAGTTCTACTGTAGCTTTAGTGGTGCTAACATGTTTTGGAATGATAAAACAATATTACTGAACATAAAAATAAACTTTTGAAGTATGAAAAGAACTTTGAAAAATTTTGAAAAAATTCTTGTTCAATGTGTGCATTTTGCAATAAAATGTCTCAGGAAAATTTTTCAGTGGTTTCCACATGACTGGCTACCATTATTAATGAACATAAAAAAAAAACTTTAATGTGTGCACTTTGCAATGAAATGTCTCAGGAAAATTTTTCAGTGGTTTCCACATGACTGGCTGCCGTTATTAATGAACATAAAAAAAAACTTTAATGTGTGCAATTTGCAATGAAATGTCTCAGGAAAATTTTTCAGTGGTTTCCACATGACTGGCTGCCATTATTAATGAACATAAAAAAAAACTTTAATGTGTGCAATTTGCAATGAAATGTCTCAGGAAAATTTTTCAGTGGTTTCCACATGACTGGCTGCCATTATTAATGAACATAAAAAATAACTTTAATGTGTGCAATTTGCAATGAAATGTCTCAGGAAATCTTTTCAGTGGTTTCCACATGACTGGCTGCCATTATTAATGAACATAAAAAAAAACTTTAATGTGTGCAATTTGCAATGAAATATCTCAGGAAAATTTTTCAGTGGTTTCCACATGACTGGCTGCCATTATTTATGAACATTAATAAAAACTTTAATGTGTGCAATTTGCAATGAAATGTCTCAGGGAAATTTTTCAGTGGTTTCCACATGACTGGCTGCCATTATTAATGAACATATAAAAAAAACTTTAATGTGTGCAATTTGCAATGAAATGTCTCAGGAAAATTTTTTAGTGGTTTCCACATGACTGGCACCCTATTATTAATGAACAAAAAAAATTATTTTGCACTGTATGAAATGTCTTAGAAAAATTTTTGAAAATTTTTTTTGAAAAGACAATTTTTTTTAATAATGTTCACTTTTAGTACGTAAAACAACTTTCTTAGACAATTTTTAATGACATTAGTTTCAAACAAAAAGAATTGGAAAGCTTCGGAAAAAAATTTTTTTTCACTGTTTGAAATGACCATGTAATGTCTTGGAAAAATTTTTGAAAAAGATTTTCGAAAAAAATTTTTTTTCTTGATAATCGAAACTTTTTTTGTAGGATAAAACATCTTAGGCCATTTACAATAACTTTAGTCAAAAAAAATAATTAGAGTGCGACTTTAACTTAAAATATACGCTATCTCCTTAAATAAAGCTGCTGCGCAGCTTTCAATGCAGGTATAAGCAATTCAATGAATTTTTGGTAATTGACAACTTTTTAACTTGAAACTAAGTTTTAGTGGTGCTAACATGTTTTGGAATGATAAAACAATATTACTGAACATAAAAATAAACTTTTGCAGTAGGAAAAAAATTTTGAAAAACTTTGAAAAAAATTCTTGTTCAATGTGTGCAATGAGTTATGAAATGTCTTATAAAAAATTTTGCAAACAATTTTTGATTTTTTCAATAATGTTCACTTTTAGTACGTAAAACAACTTTCTTAGACAATTTTTTATGACGTTAGTTTCAAACAAAAAGAATTGGATACTTTAGCAAAAAAAAATTATTTTTCACTGTATGAAATGTCTTAGAAAAATTTTTGAAAATTTTTTTTGAAAACAAAATTTTTTTCAATAATGTTCACTTTTTGTACGTAAAACAACTTTCTTAGACAATTTTTAATGACGTTAGTTTCAAACAAAAATAATTGGAAAGCTTCGAAAAAAATTTTTTTTTTCACTGTATGAAATGACAATGTAATGTCTTGGAAAACTTTTTGAAAAAGATTTTCGAAAAAAATTTTTTTTCTTGATAATCGAAAATTTTTGTAGGATAAAACATCTTAGGCCATTTACAATAACTTTAGTCAAAAAAAATAATTAGAGTGCGACTTTAACTTAAAATATACGCTATCTCCTTAAATAAAGCTGCTGCGCAGCTCTCAATGCAGGTATAAGCAATTCAATGAATTTTTGGTAATTGACAACTTTTTAATTTGAAACTAAGTTTTAGTGGTGCTAACATGTTTTGGAATGATAAAACAATATTACTGAACATAAAAATAAACTTTTGCAGTAGGAAAAAAATTTTGAAAAATTTTGAAAAAAATTCTTGTTCAATGTGTGCAATGAGTTATGAAATGTCTTATAAAAAATTTTGCAAACAATTTTTGATTTTTTCAATAATGTTCACTTTTAGTACGTAAAACAACTTTCTTAGACAATTTTTTATGACGTTAGTTTCAAACAAAAAGAATTGGATACTTTAGCAAAAAAAAATTATTTTTCACTGTATGAAATGTCTTAGAAAAATTTTTGAAAATTTTTTTTGAAAACACAATTTTTTTCAATAATGTTCACTTTTTGTACGTAAAACAACTTTCTTAGACAATTTTTAATGACGTTAGTTTCAAACAAAAATAATTGGAAAGCTTCGGAATAAATTTTTTTTTCACTGTATGAAATGACAATGTAATGTCTTGAAAAAATTTTTGAAAAAGATTTTCGAAAAAATTTTTTTTCTTGATAATCGAAACTTTTTGTGTAGGATAAAATATCTTAGGCCATTTACAATAACTTTAGTCAAAAAAAATAATTAGAGTGTGACTTTAACTTAAAATATACGCTATCTCCTTAAATAAAGCAGCTGCACAGCTCTCAATGCAGGTATAAGCAATTCAATGAACTTTTGTTCATTGACAACTTTTTAACTTTAAACCAAGTTTTAGCGGTGCTAACACGTTTTGGAATAATAAAACAATATTACTGAACATCAAAATAAACTTTTGCAGTATGAAGGAAATTTTGAAAAATTTTCGTGTAAGTCGTCAGTTCGTGTAAGTCGTCACTTTTTCTGTTTCTCCTGGGGTGACGTTATCCAAGTTCTACTGTAGCTTTAGTGGTGCTAACATGTTTTGGAATGATAAAACAATATTACTGAACATAAAAATAAACTTTTGAAGTATGAAAAGAACTTTGAAAAATTTTGAAAAAATTCTTGTTCAATGTGTGCATTTTGCAATAAAATGTCTCAGGAAAATTTTTCAGTGGTTTCCACATGACTGGCTACCATTATTAATGAACATAAAAAAAAAACTTTAATGTGTGCACTTTGCAATGAAATGTCTCAGGAAAATTTTTCAGTGGTTTCCACATGACTGGCTGCCGTTATTAATGAACATAAAAAAAAACTTTAATGTGTGCAATTTGCAATGAAATGTCTCAGGAAAATTTTTCAGTGGTTTCCACATGACTGGCTGCCGTTATTAATGAACATAAAAAAAAACTTTAATGTGTGCAATTTGCAATGAAATGTCTCAGGAAAATTTTTCAGTGGTTTTCACATGACTGGCTGCCATTATTAATGAACATAAAAAAAAACTTTAATGTGTGCAATTTGCAATGAAATGTCTCAGGAAAATTTTTCAGTGGTTTCCACATGACTGGCTGCCATTATTAATGAACATAAAAAATAACTTTAATGTGTGCAATTTGCAATGAAATGTCTCAGGAAATCTTTTCAGTGGTTTCGACATGACTGGCTGCCATTATTAATGAACATAAAAAAAAACTTTAATGTGTGCAATTTGCAATGAAATATCTCAGGAAAATTTTTCAGTGGTTTCCACATGACTGGCTGCCATTATTTATGAACATAAAAAAAAACTTTAATGTGTGCAATTTGCAATGAAATGTCTCAGGGAAATTTTTCAGTGGTTTCCACATGACTGGCTGCCATTATTAATGAACATAAAAAAAAAACTTTAATGTGTGCAATTTGCAATGAAATGTCTCAGGAAAATTTTTCAGTGGTTTCCACATGACTGGCTGCCATTATTAATGAACATAAAAAATAACTTTAATGTGTGCAATTTGCAATGAAATATCTCAGGAAAATTTTTCAGTGGTTTCCACATGACTGGCTGCCATTATTAATGAACATAAAAAAAAACTTTAATGTGTGCAATTTGCAATGAAATGTCTCAGGAAAATTTTTCAGTGGTTTCCACATGACTGGCTGTCATTATTAATGAACATAAAAAATAACTTTAATGTGTGCAATTTGCAATGAAATGTCTCAGGAAATCTTTTCAGTGGTTTCCACATGACTGGCTGCCATTATTAATGAACATAAAAAAAAACTTTAATGTGTGCAATTTGCAATGAAATATCTCAGGAAAATTTTTCAGTGGTTTCCACATGACTGGCTGCCATTATTTATGAACATAAAAAAAAACTTTAATGTGTGCAATTTGCAATGAAATGTCTCAGGGAAATTTTTCAGTGGTTTCCACATGACTGGCTGCCATTATTAATGAACATAAAAAAAAACTTTAATGTGTGCAATTTGCAATGAAATGTCTCAGCAAAATTTTTCAGTGGTTTCCACATGACTGGCTGCCATTATTAATGAACATAAAAAAAAACTTTAATGTGTGCAATTTGCAATGAAATGTCTCAGGAAAATTTTTCAGTGGTTTCCACATGACTGGCTGCCATTATTAATGAACATAAAAAAAAAATTCAATGTGTGCAATTTGCAATGAAATGTCTCAGGAAAATTTTTTAGTGGTTTCCACATGACTGGCACCCTATTATTAATGAACAAAAAAAATTATTTTGCACTGTATGAAATGTCTTAGAAAAATTTTTGAAAATTTTTTTTGAAAAGACAATTTTTTTTAATAATGTTCACTTTTAGTACGTAAAACAACTTTCTTAGACAATTTTTAATGACGTTAGTTTCAAACAAAAAGAATTGGAAAGCTTCGAAAAAAATTTTTTTTTTCACTGTATGAAATGACAATGTAATGTCTTGGAAAACTTTTTGAAAAAGATTTTCGAAAAAAATTTTTTTTCTTGATAATCGAAAATTTTTGTAGGATAAAACATCTTAGGCCATTTACAATAACTTTAGTCAAAAAAAATAATTAGAGTGCGACTTTAACTTAAAATATACGCTATCTCCTTAAATAAAGCTGCTGCGCAGCTCTCAATGCAGGTATAAGCAATTCAATGAATTTTTGGTAATTGACAACTTTTTAATTTGAAACTAAGTTTTAGTGGTGCTAACATGTTTTGGAATGATAAAACAATATTACTGAACATAAAAATAAACTTTTGCAGTAGGAAAAAAATTTTGAAAAATTTTGAAAAAAATTCTTGTTCAATGTGTGCAATGAGTTATGAAATGTCTTATAAAAAATTTTGCAAACAATTTTTGATTTTTTCAATAATGTTCACTTTTAGTACGTAAAACAACTTTCTTAGACAATTTTTTATGACGTTAGTTTCAAACAAAAAGAATTGGATACTTTAGCAAAAAAAAATTATTTTTCACTGTATGAAATGTCTTAGAAAAATTTTTGAAAATTTTTTTTGAAAACACAATTTTTTTCAATAATGTTCACTTTTTGTACGTAAAACAACTTTCTTAGACAATTTTTAATGACGTTAGTTTCAAACAAAAATAATTGGAAAGCTTCGGAATAAATTTTTTTTTCACTGTATGAAATGACAATGTAATGTCTTGAAAAAATTTTTGAAAAAGATTTTCGAAAAAATTTTTTTTCTTGATAATCGAAACTTTTTGTGTAGGATAAAATATCTTAGGCCATTTACAATAACTTTAGTCAAAAAAAATAATTAGAGTGTGACTTTAACTTAAAATATACGCTATCTCCTTAAATAAAGCAGCTGCACAGCTCTCAATGCAGGTATAAGCAATTCAATGAACTTTTGTTCATTGACAACTTTTTAACTTTAAACCAAGTTTTAGCGGTGCTAACACGTTTTGGAATAATAAAACAATATTACTGAACATCAAAATAAACTTTTGCAGTATGAAGGAAATTTTGAAAAATTTTCGTGTAAGTCGTCAGTTCGTGTAAGTCGTCACTTTTTCTGTTTCTCCTGGGGTGACGTTATCCAAGTTCTACTGTAGCTTTAGTGGTGCTAACATGTTTTGGAATGATAAAACAATATTACTGAACATAAAAATAAACTTTTGAAGTATGAAAAGAACTTTGAAAAATTTTGAAAAAATTCTTGTTCAATGTGTGCATTTTGCAATAAAATGTCTCAGGAAAATTTTTCAGTGGTTTCCACATGACTGGCTACCATTATTAATGAACATAAAAAAAAAACTTTAATGTGTGCACTTTGCAATGAAATGTCTCAGGAAAATTTTTCAGTGGTTTCCACATGACTGGCTGCCGTTATTAATGAACATAAAAAAAAACTTTAATGTGTGCAATTTGCAATGAAATGTCTCAGGAAAATTTTTCAGTGGTTTCCACATGACTGGCTGCCGTTATTAATGAACATAAAAAAAAACTTTAATGTGTGCAATTTGCAATGAAATGTCTCAGGAAAATTTTTCAGTGGTTTTCACATGACTGGCTGCCATTATTAATGAACATAAAAAAAAACTTTAATGTGTGCAATTTGCAATGAAATGTCTCAGGAAAATTTTTCAGTGGTTTCCACATGACTGGCTGCCATTATTAATGAACATAAAAAATAACTTTAATGTGTGCAATTTGCAATGAAATGTCTCAGGAAATCTTTTCAGTGGTTTCGACATGACTGGCTGCCATTATTAATGAACATAAAAAAAAACTTTAATGTGTGCAATTTGCAATGAAATGTCTCAGGAAAATTTTTCAGTGGTTTCCACATGACTGGCTGTCATTATTAATGAACATAAAAAATAACTTTAATGTGTGCAATTTGCAATGAAATGTCTCAGGAAATCTTTTCAGTGGTTTCCACATGACTGGCTGCCATTATTAATGAACATAAAAAAAAACTTTAATGTGTGCAATTTGCAATGAAATATCTCAGGAAAATTTTTCAGTGGTTTCCACATGACTGGCTGCCATTATTTATGAACATAAAAAAAAACTTTAATGTGTGCAATTTGCAATGAAATGTCTCAGGGAAATTTTTCAGTGGTTTCCACATGACTGGCTGCCATTATTAATGAACATAAAAAAAAACTTTAATGTGTGCAATTTGCAATGAAATGTCTCAGGAAAATTTTTCAGTGGTTTCCACATGACTGGCTGCCATTATTAATGAACATAAAAAAAAACTTTAATGTGTGCAATTTGCAATGAAATGTCTCAGGAAAATTTTTCAGTGGTTTCCACATGACTGGCTGCCATTATTAATGAACATAAAAAAAAAATTCAATGTGTGCAATTTGCAATGAAATGTCTCAGGAAAATTTTTTAGTGGTTTCCACATGACTGGCACCCTATTATTAATGAACAAAAAAAATTATTTTGCACTGTATGAAATGTCTTAGAAAAATTTTTGAAAATTTTTTTTGAAAAGACAATTTTTTTTAATAATGTTCACTTTTAGTACGTAAAACAACTTTCTTAGACAATTTTTAATGACATTAGTTTCAAACAAAAATAATTGGAAAGCTTCGAAAAAAATTTTTTTTACTGTATGAAATAACTAAGAAAAATTTTTGAAAATTTTTTTTGAAAAGACAATTTTTTTCAATAATTGTCACTTTTAGTACGTAAAACAACTTTCTTAGACAATTTTTAATGACGTTAGTTTCAAACAAAAAGAATTGGAAAGCTTCGAAAAAAATTTTTTTTACTGTATGAAATGACAATGTAATGTCTTGGAAAAATTTTTGAAAAAGATTTTTGAAAAAATTTTTTTTTCTTGATAATCGAAACTTTTTTTGTAGGATAAAACATTTTAGGCCATTCACAATAACTTTAGTCAAAAAAAATAATTAGAGTGCGACTTTAACTTAAAATATACGCTATCTCCTTAAATAAAGCTGATGCGCAGCTCTCAATGCAGGTATAAGCAATTCAATGAACTTTTGTTCATTGACAACTTTTTAACTTTAAACCAAGTTTTAGCGGTGCTAACACGTTTTGGAATAATAAAACAATATTACTGAACATCAAAATAAACTTTTGCAGTATGAAGGAAATTTTGAAAAATTTTCGTGTAAGTCGTCAGTTCGTGTAAGTCGTCACTTTTTCTGTTTCTCCTGGGGTGACGTTATCCAAGTTCTACTGTAGCTTTAGTGGTGCTAACATGTTTTGGAATGATAAAACAATATTACTGAACATAAAAATAAACTTTTGAAGTATGAAAAGAACTTTGAAAAATTTTGAAAAAATTCTTGTTCAATGTGTGCATTTTGCAATAAAATGTCTCAGGAAAATTTTTCAGTGGTTTCCACATGACTGGCTACCATTATTAATGAACATAAAAAAAAAACTTTAATGTGTGCACTTTGCAATGAAATGTCTCAGGAAAATTTTTCAGTGGTTTCCACATGACTGGCTGCCGTTATTAATGAACATAAAAAAAAACTTTAATGTGTGCAATTTGCAATGAAATGTCTCAGGAAAATTTTTCAGTGGTTTTCACATGACTGGCTGCCATTATTAATGAACATAAAAAAAAACTTTAATGTGTGCAATTTGCAATGAAATGTCTCAGGAAAATTTTTCAGTGGTTTCCACATGACTGGCTGCCATTATTAATGAACATAAAAAATAACTTTAATGTGTGCAATTTGCAATGAAATGTCTCAGGAAATCTTTTCAGTGGTTTCGACATGACTGGCTGCCATTATTAATGAACATAAAAAAAAACTTTAATGTGTGCAATTTGCAATGAAATATCTCAGGAAAATTTTTCAGTGGTTTCCACATGACTGGCTGCCATTATTAATGAACATAAAAAATAACTTTAATGTGTGCAATTTGCAATGAAATATCTCAGGAAAATTTTTCAGTGGTTTCCACATGACTGGCTGCCATTATTAATGAACATAAAAAAAAACTTTAATGTGTGCAATTTGCAATGAAATGTCTCAGGAAAATTTTTCAGTGGTTTCCACATGACTGGCTGTCATTATTAATGAACATAAAAAATAACTTTAATGTGTGCAATTTGCAATGAAATGTCTCAGGAAATCTTTTCAGTGGTTTCCACATGACTGGCTGCCATTATTAATGAACATAAAAAAAAACTTTAATGTGTGCAATTTGCAATGAAATATCTCAGGAAAATTTTTCAGTGGTTTCCACATGACTGGCTGCCATTATTTATGAACATAAAAAAAAACTTTAATGTGTGCAATTTGCAATGAAATGTCTCAGGGAAATTTTTCAGTGGTTTCCACATGACTGGCTGCCATTATTAATGAACATAAAAAAAAACTTTAATGTGTGCAATTTGCAATGAAATGTCTCAGGAAAATTTTTCAGTGGTTTCCACATGACTGGCTGCCATTATTAATGAACATAAAAAAAAACTTTAATGTGTGCAATTTGCAATGAAATGTCTCAGGAAAATTTTTCAGTGGTTTCCACATGACTGGCTGCCATTATTAATGAACATAAAAAAAAAATTCAATGTGTGCAATTTGCAATGAAATGTCTCAGGAAAATTTTTTAGTGGTTTCCACATGACTGGCACCCTATTATTAATGAACAAAAAAAATTATTTTGCACTGTATGAAATGTCTTAGAAAAATTTTTGAAAATTTTTTTTGAAAAGACAATTTTTTTTAATAATGTTCACTTTTAGTACGTAAAACAACTTTCTTAGACAATTTTTAATGACATTAGTTGCAAACAAAAATAATTGGAAAGCTTCGGAAAAAAATTTTTTTTCACTGTTTGAAATGACCATGTAATGTCTTGGAAAAATTTTTGAAAAAGATTTTCGAAAAAAATTTTTTTTCTTGATAATCGAAACTTTTTTTGTAGGATAAAACATCTTAGGCCATTTACAATAACTTTAGTCAAAAAAAATAATTAGAGTGTGACTTTAACTTAAAATATACGCTATCTCCTTAAATAAAACAGCTGCACAGCTCTCAATGCAGGTATAACCAATTCAATGAACTTTTGTTCATTGAATACTTTTTAACTTGAAACCAAGTTTTAGCGGTGCTAACACGTTTTGGAATGATAAAGCATTATTACTGAACATAAAAATTAACTTTTGCAGTATGAAAAAAATTTTGAAAAACTTTGAAAAAAATTCTTGTTCAATGTGTGCAATGAGTTATGAAATGTCTTATAAAAAATTTTGCAAACAATTTTTGATTTTTTCAATAATGTTCACTTTTAGTACGTAAAACAACTTTCTTAGACAATTTTTTATGACGTTAGTTTCAAACAAAAAGAATTGGATACTTTAGCAAAAAAAAATTATTTTTCACTGTATGAAATGTCTTAGAAAAATTTTTGAAAATTTTTTTTGAAAACACAATTTTTTTCAATAATGTTCACTTTTTGTACGTAAAACAACTTTCTTAGACAATTTTTAATGACGTTAGTTTCAAACAAAAATAATTGGAAAGCTTCGGAATAAATTTTGTTTTCACTGTATGAAATGACAATGTAATGTCTTGAAAAAATTTTTGAAAAAGATTTTCGAAAAAATTTTTTTTCTTGATAATCGAAACTTTTTGTGTAGGATAAAATATCTTAGGCCATTTACAATAACTTTAGTCAAAAAAAATAATTAGAGTGTGATTTTAACTTAAAATATACGCTATCTCCTTAAATAAAGCAGCTGCACAGCTCTCAATGCAGGTATAAGCAATTCAATGAACTTTTGTTCATTGACAACTTTTTAACTTTAAACCAAGTTTTAGCGGTGCTAACACGTTTTGGAATAATAAAACAATATTACTGAACATCAAAATAAACTTTTGCAGTATGAAGGAAATTTTGAAAAATTTTCGTGTAAGTCGTCAGTTCGTGTAAGTCGTCACTTTTTCTGTTTCTCCTGGGGTGACGTTATCCAAGTTCTACTGTAGCTTTAGTGGTGCTAACATGTTTTGGAATGATAAAACAATATTACTGAACATAAAAATAAACTTTTGAAGTATGAAAAGAACTTTGAAAAATTTTGAAAAAATTCTTGTTCAATGTGTGCATTTTGCAATAAAATATCTCAGGAAAATTTTTCAGTGGTTTCCACATGACTGGCTGCCATTATTAATGAACATAAAAAAAACTTTAATGTGTGCAATTTGCAATGAAATGTCTCAGGAAAATTTTTCAGTGGTTTCCACATGACTGGCTGCCATTATTAATAAACATAAAAAATAACTTTAATGTGTGCAATTTGCAATGAAATGTCTCAGGAAATCTTTTCAGTGGTTTCCACATGACTGGCTGCCATTATTAATGAACATAAAAAAAAACTTTAATGTGTGCAATTTGCAATGAAATATCTCAGGAAAATTTTTCAGTGGTTTCCACATGACTGGCTGCCATTATTTATGAACATAAAAAAAAACTTTAATGTGTGCAATTTGCAATGAAATGTCTCAGGGAAATTTTTCAGTGGTTTCCACATGACTGGCTGCCATTATTAATGAACATAAAAAAAAACTTTAATGTGTGCAATTTGCAATGAAATGTCTCAGCAAAATTTTTCAGTGGTTTCCACATGACTGGCTGCCATTATTAATGAACATTAAAAAAAATTCAATGTGTGCAATTTGCAATGAAATGTCTCAGGAAAATTTTTTAGTGGATTCCACATGACTGGCACCCTATTATTAATGAACAAAGAAAATTATTTTGCACTGTATGGAATGTCTTAGAAAAATTTTTGAAAATTTTTTTTGAAAAGACAATTTTTTTTAATAATGTTCACTTTTAGTACGTAAAACAACTTTCTTAGACAATTTTTAATGACATTAGTTTCAAACAAAAAGAATTGGAAAGCTTCGGAAAAAAATTTTTTTTCACTGTTTGAAATGACAATGTAATGTCTTGGAAAAATTTTTGAAAAAGATTTTCGAAAAAAAGTTTTTTTCTTGATAATCGAAACTTTTTTTGTAGGATAAAACATCTTAGGCCATTTACAATAACTTTAGTCAAAAAAAATAATTAGAGTGTGACTTTAACTTAAAATATACGCTATCTCCTTAAATAAAACAGCTGCACAGCTCTCAATGCAGGTATAAGCAATTCAATGAACTTTTGTTCATTGACAACTTTTTAACTTTAAACCAAGTTTTAGCGGTGCTAACACGTTTTGGAATAATAAAACAATATTACTGAACATCAAAATAAACTTTTGCAGTATGAAGAAAATTTTGAAAAATTTTCGTGTAAGTCGTCAGTTCGTGTAAGTCGTCACTTTTTCTGTTTCTCCTGGGGTGACGTTATCCAAGTTCTACTGTAGCTTTAGTGGTGCTAACATGTTTTGGAATGATAAAACAATATTACTGAACATAAAAATAAACTTTTGAAGTATGAAAAGAACTTTGAAAAATTTTGAAAAAATTCTTGTTTAATGTGTGCATTTTGCAATAAAATGTCTCAGGAAAATTTTTCAGTGGTTTCCACATGACTGGCTGCCATTATTAATGAACATAAAAAAAAACTTTAATGTGTGCAATTTGCAATGAAATATCTCAGGAAAATTTTTCAGTGGTTTCCACATGACTGGCTGCCATTATTAATGAACATAAAAAAAAACTTTAATGTGTGCAATTTGCAATGAAATGTCTCAGGAAAATTTTTCAGTGGTTTCCACATGACTGGCTGTCATTATTAATGAACATAAAAAATAACTTTAATGTGTGCAATTTGCAATGAAATGTCTCAGGAAATCTTTTCAGTGGTTTCCACATGACTGGCTGCCATTATTAATGAACATAAAAAAAAACTTTAATGTGTGCAATTTGCAATGAAATATGTCAGGAAAATTTTTCAGTGGTTTCCACATGACTGGCTGCCATTATTTATGAACATAAAAAAAAACTTTAATGTGTGCAATTTGCAATGAAATGTCTCAGGGAAATTTTTCAGTGGTTTCCACATGACTGGCTGCCATTATTAATGAACATAAAAAAAAACTTTAATGTGTGCAATTTGCAATGAAATGTCTCAGGAAAATTTTTCAGTGGTTTCCACATGACTGGCTGCCATTATTAATGAACATAAAAAAAAATTCAATGTGTGCAATTTGCAATGAAATGTCTCAGGAAAATTTTTTATTGGTTTCCACATGACTGGCTGCCATTATTAATGAACAAAAAAAATTATTTTGCACTGTATGAAATGTCTTAGAAAAATTTTTGAAAATTTTTTTTGAAAAGACAATTTTTTTTAATAATGTTCACTTTTAGTACGTAAAACAACTTTATTAGACAATTTTTAATGACATTAGTTTCAAACAAAAAGAATTGGAAAGCTTCGGAAAAAAATTTTTTTTCACTGTTTGAAATGACCATGTAATGTCTTGGAAAAATTTTTGAAAAAGATTTTCGAAAAAAATTTTTTTTCTTGATAATCGAAACTTTTTTTGTAGGATAAAACATCTTAGGCCATTTACAATAACTTTAGTCAAAAAAAATAATTAGAGTGTGACTTTAACTTAAAATATACGCTATCTCCTTAAATAAAGCTGCTGCGCAGCTCTCAATGCAGGTATAAGCAATTCAATGAACTTTTGGTAATTGACAACTTTTTAACTTGAAACTAAGTTTTAGTGGTGCTAACATGTTTTGGAATGATAAAACAATATTACTGAACATAAAAATAAACTTTTGCAGTATGAAAAAAATTTTGAAAAATTTTGAAAAATATACTTGTTCAATGTGTGCAATGAGTTATGAAATGTCTTATAAAAAATTTTGCAAACAATTTTTGATTTTTTCAATAATGTTCACATTTAGTACGTAAAACAACTTTCTTAGACAATTTTTAATGACGTTAGTTTCAAACAAAAAGAATTGGATAGTTTCGCAAAAAAATTTATTTTTCACTGTATGAAATAACTAAGAAAAATTTTTGAAAATTTTTTTTGAAAAGACAATTTTTTTCAATAATTGTCACTTTTAGTACGTAAAACAACTTTCTTAGACAATTTTTAATGACGTTAGTTTCAAACAAAAAGAATTGGAAAGCTTCGAAAAAAATTTTTTTTACTGTATGAAATGACAATGTAATGTCTTGGAAAAATTTTTGAAAAAGATTTTTGAAAAAATTTTTTTTTCTTGATAATCGAAACTTTTTTTGTAGGATAAAACATTTTAGGCCATTTACAATAACTTTAGTCAAAAAAAATAATTAGAGTGCGACTTTAACTTAAAATATACGCTATCTCCTTAAATAAAGCTGCTGCGCAGCTCTCAATGCAGGTATAAGCAATTCAATGAATTTTTGGTAATTGACAACTTTTTAACTTGAAACTAAGTTTTAGTGGTGCTAACATGTTTTGGAATGATAAAACAATATTACTGAACATAAAAAGAAACTTTTGCAGTAGGAAAAAAATTTTGAAAAACTTTGAAAAAAATTCTTGTTCAATGTGTGCAATGAGTTATGAAATGTCTTATAAAAAATTTTGCAAACAATTTTTGATTTTTTCAATAATGTTCACTTTTAGTACGTAAAACAACTTTCTTAGACAATTTTTTATGACGTTAGTTTCAAACAAAAAGAATTGGATACTTTAGCAAAAAAAAATTATTTTTCACTGTATGAAATGTCTTAGAAAAATTTTTGAAAATTTTTTTTGAAAACACAATTTTTTTCAATAATGTTCACTTTTTGTACGTAAAACAACTTTCTTAGACAATTTTTAATGACGTTAGTTTCAAACAAAAATAATTGGAAAGCTTCGGAATAAATTTTGTTTTCACTGTATGAAATGACAATGTAATGTCTTGAAAAAATTTTTGAAAAAGATTTTCGAAAAAATTTTTTTTCTTGATAATCGAAACTTTTTGTGTAGGATAAAATATCTTAGGCCATTTACAATAACTTTAGTCAAAAAAAATAATTAGAGTGTGACTTTAACTTAAAATATACGCTATCTCCTTAAATAAAGCAGCTGCACAGCTCTCAATGCAGGTATAAGCAATTCAATGAACTTTTGTTCATTGACAACTTTTTAACTTTAAACCAAGTTTTAGCGGTGCTAACACGTTTTGGAATAATAAAACAATATTACTGAACATCAAAATAAACTTTTGCAGTATGAAGGAAATTTTGAAAAATTTTCGTGTAAGTCGTCAGTTCGTGTAAGTCGTCACTTTTTCTGTTTCTCCTGGGGTGACGTTATCCAAGTTCTACTGTAGCTTTAGTGGTGCTAACATGTTTTGGAATGATAAAACAATATTACTGAACATAAAAATAAACTTTTGAAGTATGAAAAGAACTTTGAAAAATTTTGAAAAAATTCTTGTTCAATGTGTGCATTTTGCAATAAAATGTCTCAGGAAAATTTTTCAGTGGTTTCCACATGACTGGCTACCATTATTAATGAACATAAAAAAAAAACTTTAATGTGTGCACTTTGCAATGAAATGTCTCAGGAAAATTTTTCAGTGGTTTCCACATGACTGGCTGCCGTTATTAATGAACATAAAAAAAAACTTTAATGTGTGCAATTTGCAATGAAATGTCTCAGGAAAATTTTTCAGTGGTTTTCACATGACTGGCTGCCATTATTAATGAACATAAAAAAAAACTTTAATGTGTGCAATTTGCAATGAAATGTCTCAGGAAAATTTTTCAGTGGTTTCCACATGACTGGCTGCCATTATTAATGAACATAAAAAATAACTTTAATGTGTGCAATTTGCAATGAAATGTCTCAGGAAATCTTTTCAGTGGTTTCGACATGACTGGCTGCCATTATTAATGAACATAAAAAAAAACTTTAATGTGTGCAATTTGCAATGAAATATCTCAGGAAAATTTTTCAGTGGTTTCCACATGACTGGCTGCCATTATTTATGAACATAAAAAAAAACTTTAATGTGTGCAATTTGCAATGAAATGTCTCAGGGAAATTTTTCAGTGGTTTCCACATGACTGGCTGCCATTATTAATGAACATAAAAAAAAAACTTTAATGTGTGCAATTTGCAATGAAATGTCTCAGGAAAATTTTTCAGTGGTTTCCACATGACTGGCTGCCATTATTAATGAACATAAAAAATAACTTTAATGTGTGCAATTTGCAATGAAATATCTCAGGAAAATTTTTCAGTGGTTTCCACATGACTGGCTGCCATTATTAATGAACATAAAAAAAAACTTTAATGTGTGCAATTTGCAATGAAATGTCTCAGGAAAATTTTTCAGTGGTTTCCACATGACTGGCTGTCATTATTAATGAACATAAAAAATAACTTTAATGTGTGCAATTTGCAATGAAATGTCTCAGGAAATCTTTTCAGTGGTTTCCACATGACTGGCTGCCATTATTAATGAACATAAAAAAAAACTTTAATGTGTGCAATTTGCAATGAAATATCTCAGGAAAATTTTTCAGTGGTTTCCACATGACTGGCTGCCATTATTTATGAACATAAAAAAAAACTTTAATGTGTGCAATTTGCAATGAAATGTCTCAGGGAAATTTTTCAGTGGTTTCCACATGACTGGCTGCCATTATTAATGAACATAAAAAAAAACTTTAATGTGTGCAATTTGCAATGAAATGTCTCAGGAAAATTTTTCAGTGGTTTCCACATGACTGGCTGCCATTATTAATGAACATAAAAAAAAACTTTAATGTGTGCAATTTGCAATGAAATGTCTCAGGAAAATTTTTCAGTGGTTTACACATGACTGGCTGCCATTATTAATGAACATAAAAAAAAAATTCAATGTGTGCAATTTGCAATGAAATGTCTCAGGAAAATTTTTTAGTGGTTTCCACATGACTGGCACCCTATTATTAATGAACAAAAAAAATTATTTTGCACTGTATGAAATGTCTTAGAAAAATTTTTGAAAATTTTTTTTGAAAAGACAATTTTTTTTAATAATGTTCACTTTTAGTACGTAAAACAACTTTCTTAGACAATTTTTAATGACGTTAGTTTCAAACAAAAAGAATTGGAAAGCTTCGAAAAAAATTTTTTTTTTCACTGTATGAAATGACAATGTAATGTCTTGGAAAACTTTTTGAAAAAGATTTTCGAAAAAAATTTTTTTTCTTGATAATCGAAAATTTTTGTAGGATAAAACATCTTAGGCCATTTACAATAACTTTAGTCAAAAAAAATAATTAGAGTGCGACTTTAACTTAAAATATACGCTATCTCCTTAAATAAAGCTGCTGCGCAGCTCTCAATGCAGGTATAAGCAATTCAATGAATTTTTGGTAATTGACAACTTTTTAATTTGAAACTAAGTTTTAGTGGTGCTAACATGTTTTGGAATGATAAAACAATATTACTGAACATAAAAATAAACTTTTGCAGTAGGAAAAAAATTTTGAAAAATTTTGAAAAAAATTCTTGTTCAATGTGTGCAATGAGTTATGAAATGTCTTATAAAAAATTTTGCAAATAATTTTTGATTTTTTCAATAATGTTCACTTTTAGTACGTAAAACAACTTTCTTAGACAATTTTTTATGACGTTAGTTTCAAACAAAAAGAATTGGATACTTTAGCAAAAAAAAATTATTTTTCACTGTATGAAATGTCTTAGAAAAATTTTTGAAAATTTTTTTTGAAAACACAATTTTTTTCAATAATGTTCACTTTTTGTACGTAAAACAACTTTCTTAGACAATTTTTAATGACGTTAGTTTCAAACAAAAATAATTGGAAAGCTTCGGAATAAATTTTTTTTTCACTGTATGAAATGACAATGTAATGTCTTGAAAAAATTTTTGAAAAAGATTTTCGAAAAAATTTTTTTTCTTGATAATCGAAACTTTTTGTGTAGGATAAAATATCTTAGGCCATTTACAATAACTTTAGTCAAAAAAAATAATTAGAGTGTGACTTTAACTTAAAATATACGCTATCTCCTTAAATAAAGCAGCTGCACAGCTCTCAATGCAGGTATAAGCAATTCAATGAACTTTTGTTCATTGACAACTTTTTCACTTTAAACCAAGTTTTAGCGGTGCTAACACGTTTTGGAATAATAAAACAATATTACTGAACATCAAAATAAACTTTTGCAGTATGAAGGAAATTTTGAAAAATTTTCGTGTAAGTCGTCAGTTCGTGTAAGTCGTCACTTTTTCTGTTTCTCCTGGGGTGACGTTATCCAAGTTCTACTGTAGCTTTAGTGGTGCTAACATGTTTTGGAATGATAAAACAATATTACTGAACATAAAAATAAACTTTTGAAGTATGAAAAAAACTTTGAAAAATTTTGAAAAAATTCTTGTTCAATGTGTGCATTTTGCAATAAAATGTCTCAGGAAAATTTTTCAGTGGTTTCCACATGACTGGCTACCATTATTAATGAACATAAAAAAAAAACTTTAATGTGTGCACTTTGCAATGAAATGTCTCAGGAAAATTTTTCAGTGGTTTCCACATGACTGGCTGCCGTTATTAATGAACATAAAAAAAAACTTTAATGTGTGCAATTTGCAATGAAATGTCTCAGGAAAATTTTTCAGTGGTTTCCACATGACTGGCTGCCGTTATTAATGAACATAAAAAAAAACTTTAATGTGTGCAATTTGCAATGAAATGTCTCAGGAAAATTTTTCAGTGGTTTTCACATGACTGGCTGCCATTATTAATGAACATAAAAAAAAACTTTAATGTGTGCAATTTGCAATGAAATGTCTCAGGAAAATTTTTCAGTGGTTTCCACATGACTGGCTGCCATTATTAATGAACATAAAAAATAACTTTAATGTGTGCAATTTGCAATGAAATGTCTCAGGAAATCTTTTCAGTGGTTTCGACATGACTGGCTGCCATTATTAATGAACATAAAAAAAAACTTTAATGTGTGCAATTTGCAATGAAATATCTCAGGAAAATTTTTCAGTGGTTTCCACATGACTGGCTGCCATTATTTATGAACATAAAAAAAAACTTTAATGTGTGCAATTTGCAATGAAATGTCTCAGGGAAATTTTTCAGTGGTTTCCACATGACTGGCTGCCATTATTAATGAACATAAAAAAAAAACTTTAATGTGTGCAATTTGCAATGAAATGTCTCAGGAAAATTTTTCAGTGGTTTCCACATGACTGGCTGCCATTATTAATGAACATAAAAAATAACTTTAATGTGTGCAATTTGCAATGAAATATCTCAGGAAAATTTTTCAGTGGTTTCCACATGACTGGCTGCCATTATTAATGAACATAAAAAAAAACTTTAATGTGTGCAATTTGCAATGAAATGTCTCAGGAAAATTTTTCAGTGGTTTCCACATGACTGGCTGTCATTATTAATGAACATAAAAAATAACTTTAATGTGTGCAATTTGCAATGAAATGTCTCAGGAAATCTTTTCAGTGGTTTCCACATGACTGGCTGCCATTATTAATGAACATAAAAAAAAACTTTAATGTGTGCAATTTGCAATGAAATATCTCAGGAAAATTTTTCAGTGGTTTCCACATGACTGGCTGCCATTATTTATGAACATAAAAAAAAACTTTAATGTGTGCAATTTGCAATGAAATGTCTCAGGGAAATTTTTCAGTGGTTTCCACATGACTGGCTGCCATTATTAATGAACATAAAAAAAAACTTTAATGTGTGCAATTTGCAATGAAATGTCTCAGGAAAATTTTTCAGTGGTTTCCACATGACTGGCTGCCATTATTAATGAACATAAAAAAAAACTTTAATGTGTGCAATTTGCAATGAAATGTCTCAGCAAAATTTTTCAGTGGTTTCCACATGACTGGCTGCCATTATTAATGAACATAAAAAAAAAATTCAATGTGTGCAATTTGCAATGAAATGTCTCAGGAAAATTTTTTAGTGGTTTCCACATGACTGGCACCCTATTATTAATGAACAAAAAAAATTATTTTGCACTGTATGAAATGTCTTAGAAAAATTTTTGAAAATTTTTTTTGAAAAGACAATTTTTTTTAATAATGTTCACTTTTAGTACGTAAAACAACTTTCTTAGACAATTTTTAATGACATTAGTTTCAAACAAAAATAATTGGAAAGCTTCGGAAAAAAATTTTTTTTCACTGTTTGAAATGACCATGTAATGTCTTGGAAAAATTTTTGAAAAAGATTTTCGAAAAAAATTTTTTTTCTTGATAATCGAAACTTTTTTTGTAGGATAAAACATCTTAGGCCATTTACAATAACTTTAGTCAAAAAAAATAATTAGAGTGTGACTTTAACTTAAAATATACGCTATCTCCTTAAATAAAACAGCTGCACAGCTCTCAATGCAGGTATAACCAATTCAATGAACTTTTGTTCATTGAATACTTCTTAACTTGAAACCAAGTTTTAGCGGTGCTAACACGTTTTGGAATGATAAAACATTATTACTGAACATAAAAATTAACTTTTGCAGTATGAAAAAAATTTTGAAAAACTTTGAAAAAAATTCTTGTTCAATGTGTGCAATGAGTTATGAAATGTCTTATAAAAAATTTTGCAAACAATTTTTGATTTTTTCAATAATGTTCACTTTTAGTACGTAAAACAACTTTCTTAGACAATTTTTTATGACGTTAGTTTCAAACAAAAAGAATTGGATACTTTAGCAAAAAAAAATTATTTTTCACTGTATGAAATGTCTTAGAAAAATTTTTGAAAATTTTTTTTGAAAACACAATTTTTTTCAATAATGTTCACTTTTTGTACGTAAAACAACTTTCTTAGACAATTTTTAATGACGTTAGTTTCAAACAAAAATAATTGGAAAGCTTCGGAATAAATTTTGTTTTCACTGTATGAAATGACAATGTAATGTCTTGAAAAAATTTTTGAAAAAGATTTTCGAAAAAATTTTTTTTCTTGATAATCGAAACTTTTTGTGTAGGATAAAATATCTTAGGCCATTTACAATAACTTTAGTCAAAAAAAATAATTAGAGTGTGATTTTAACTTAAAATATACGCTATCTCCTTAAATAAAGCAGCTGCACAGCTCTCAATGCAGGTATAAGCAATTCAATGAACTTTTGTTCATTGACAACTTTTTAACTTTAAACCAAGTTTTAGCGGTGCTAACACGTTTTGGAATAATAAAACAATATTACTGAACATCAAAATAAACTTTTGCAGTATGAAGGAAATTTTGAAAAATTTTCGTGTAAGTCGTCAGTTCGTGTAAGTCGTCACTTTTTCTGTTTCTCCTGGGGTGACGTTATCCAAGTTCTACTGTAGCTTTAGTGGTGCTAACATGTTTTGGAATGATAAAACAATATTACTGAACATAAAAATAAACTTTTGAAGTATGAAAAGAACTTTGAAAAATTTTGAAAAAATTCTTGTTCAATGTGTGCATTTTGCAATAAAATATCTCAGGAAAATTTTTCAGTGGTTTCCACATGACTGGCTGCCATTATTAATGAACATAAAAAAAAACTTTAATGTGTGCAATTTGCAATGAAATGTCTCAGGAAAATTTTTCAGTGGTTTCCACATGACTGGCTGCCATTATTAATAAACATAAAAAATAACTTTAATGTGTGCAATTTGCAATGAAATGTCTCAGGAAATCTTTTCAGTGGTTTCCACATGACTGGCTGCCATTATTAATGAACATAAAAAAAAACTTTAATGTGTGCAATTTGCAATGAAATATCTCAGGAAAATTTTTCAGTGGTTTCCACATGACTGGCTGCCATTATTTATGAACATAAAAAAAAACTTTAATGTGTGCAATTTGCAATGAAATGTCTCAGGGAAATTTTTCAGTGGTTTCCACATGACTGGCTGCCATTATTAATGAACATAAAAAAAAACTTTAATGTGTGCAATTTGCAATGAAATGTCTCAGCAAAATTTTTCAGTGGTTTCCACATGACTGGCTGCCATTATTAATGAACATTAAAAAAAATTCAATGTGTGCAATTTGCAATGAAATGTCTCAGGAAAATTTTTTAGTGGATTCCACATGACTGGCACCCTATTATTAATGAACAAAGAAAATTATTTTGCACTGTATGGAATGTCTTAGAAAAATTTTTGAAAATTTTTTTTGAAAAGACAATTTTTTTTAATAATGTTCACTTTTAGTACGTAAAACAACTTTCTTAGACAATTTTTAATGACATTAGTTTCAAACAAAAAGAATTGGAAAGCTTCGGAAAAAAATTTTTTTTCACTGTTTGAAATGACAATGTAATGTCTTGGAAAAATTTTTGAAAAAGATTTTCGAAAAAAAGTTTTTTTCTTGATAATCGAAACTTTTTTTGTAGGATAAAACATCTTAGGCCATTTACAATAACTTTAGTCAAAAAAAATAATTAGAGTGTGACTTTAACTTAAAATATACGCTATCTCCTTAAATAAAACAGCTGCACAGCTCTCAATGCAGGTATAAGCAATTCAATGAACTTTTGTTCATTGACAACTTTTTAACTTTAAACCAAGTTTTAGCGGTGCTAACACGTTTTGGAATAATAAAACAATATTACTGAACATCAAAATAAACTTTTGCAGTATGAAGAAAATTTTGAAAAATTTTCGTGTAAGTCGTCAGTTCGTGTAAGTCGTCACTTTTTCTGTTTCTCCTGGGGTGACGTTATCCAAGTTCTACTGTAGCTTTAGTGGTGCTAACATGTTTTGGAATGATAAAACAATATTACTGAACATAAAAATAAACTTTTGAAGTATGAAAAGAACTTTGAAAAATTTTGAAAAAATTCTTGTTCAATGTGTGCATTTTGCAATAAAATGTCTCAGGAAAATTTTTCAGTGGTTTCCACATGACTGGCTGCCATTATTAATGAACATAAAAAAAACTTTAATGTGTGCAATTTGCAATGAAATATCTCAGGAAAATTTTTCAGTGGTTTCCACATGACTGGCTGCCATTATTAATGAACATAAAAAAAAACTTTAATGTGTGCAATTTGCAATGAAATGTCTCAGGAAAATTTTTCAGTGGTTTCCACATGACTGGCTGTCATTATTAATGAACATAAAAAATAACTTTAATGTGTGCAATTTGCAATGAAATGTCTCAGGAAATCTTTTCAGTGGTTTCCACATGACTGGCTGCCATTATTAATGAACATAAAAAAAAACTTTATTGTGTGCAATTTGCAATGAAATATGTCAGGAAAATTTTTCAGTGGTTTCCACATGACTGGCTGCCATTATTTATGAACATAAAAAAAAACTTTAATGTGTGCAATTTGCAATGAAATGTCTCAGGGAAATTTTTCAGTGGTTTCCACATGACTGGCTGCCATTATTAATGAACATAAAAAAAAACTTTAATGTGTGCAATTTGCAATGAAATGTCTCAGGAAAATTTTTCAGTGGTTTCCACATGACTGGCTGCCATTATTAATGAACATAAAAAAAAATTCAATGTGTGCAATTTGCAATGAAATGTCTCAGGAAAATTTTTTAGTGGTTTCCACATGACTGGCTGCCATTATTAATGAACAAAAAAAATTATTTTGCACTGTATGAAATGTCTTAGAAAAATTTTTGAAAATTTTTTTTGAAAAGACAATTTTTTTTAATAATGTTCACTTTTAGTACGTAAAACAACTTTATTAGACAATTTTTAATGACATTAGTTTCAAACAAAAAGAATTGGAAAGCTTCGGAAAAAAATTTTTTTTCACTGTTTGAAATGACCATGTAATGTCTTGGAAAAATTTTTGAAAAAGATTTTTGAAAAAATTTTTTTTTCTTGATAATCGAAACTTTTTTTGTAGCATAAAACATTTTAGGCCATTTACAATAACTTTAGTCAAAAAAAATAATTAGAGTGCGACTTTAACTTAAAATATACGCTATCTCCTTAAATAAAGCTGCTGCGCAGCTCTCAATGCAGGTATAAGCAATTCAATGAATTTTTGATAATTGACAACTTTTTAACTTGAAACTAAGTTTTAGTGGTGCTAACATGTTTTGGAATGATAAAACAATATTACTGAACATAAAAAGAAACTTTTGCAGTAGGAAAAAAATTTTGAAAAACTTTGAAAAAAATTCTTGTTCAATGTGTGCAATGAGTTATGAAATGTCTTATAAAAAATTTTGCAAACAATTTTTGATTTTTTCAATAATGTTCACTTTTAGTACGTAAAACAACTTTCTTAGACAATTTTTTATGACGTTAGTTTCAAACAAAAAGAATTGGATACTTTAGCAAAAAAAAATTATTTTTCACTGTATGAAATGTCTTAGAAAAATTTTTGAAAATTTTTTTTGAAAACACAATTTTTTTCAATAATGTTCACTTTTTGTACGTAAAACAACTTTCTTAGACAATTTTTAATGACGTTAGTTTCAAACAAAAATAATTGGAAAGCTTCGGAATAAATTTTGTTTTCACTGTATGAAATGACAATGTAATGTCTTGAAAAAATTTTTGAAAAAGATTTTCGAAAAAATTTTTTTTCTTGATAATCGAAACTTTTTGTGTAGGATAAAATATCTTAGGCCATTTACAATAACTTTAGTCAAAAAAAATAATTAGAGTGTGACTTTAACTTAAAATGTACGCTATCTCCTTAAATAAAGCAGCTGCACAGCTCTCAATGCAGGTATAAGCAATTCAATGAACTTTTGTTCATTGACAACTTTTTAACTTTAAACCAAGTTTTAGCGGTGCTAACACGTTTTGGAATAATAAAACAATATTACTGAACATCAAAATAAACTTTTGCAGTATGAAGGAAATTTTGAAAAATTTTCGTGTAAGTCGTCAGTTCGTGTAAGTCGTCACTTTTTCTGTTTCTCCTGGGGTGACGTTATCCAAGTTCTACTGTAGCTTTAGTGGTGCTAACATGTTTTGGAATGATAAAACAATATTACTGAACATAAAAATAAACTTTTGAAGTATGAAAAGAACTTTGAAAAATTTTGAAAAAATTCTTGTTCAATGTGTGCATTTTGCAATAAAATGTCTCAGGAAAATTTTTCAGTGGTTTCCACATGACTGGCTACCATTATTAATGAACATAAAAAAAAAACTTTAATGTGTGCACTTTGCAATGAAATGTCTCAGGAAAATTTTTCAGTGGTTTCCACATGACTGGCTGCCGTTATTAATGAACATAAAAAAAAACTTTAATGTGTGCAATTTGCAATGAAATGTCTCAGGAAAAATTTTCAGTGGTTTTCACATGACTGGCTGCCATTATTAATGAACATAAAAAAAAACTTTAATGTGTGCAATTTGCAATGAAATGTCTCAGGAAAATTTTTCAGTGGTTTCCACATGACTGGCTGCCATTATTAATGAGCATAAAAAATAACTTTAATGTGTGCAATTTGCAATGAAATGTCTCAGGAAATCTTTTCAGTGGTTTCCACATGACTGGCTGCCATTATTAATGAACATAAAAAAAAACTTTAATGTGTGCAATTTGCAATGAAATATCTCAGGAAAATTTTTCAGTGGTTTCCACATGACTGGCTGCCATTATTTATGAACATAAAAAAACTTTAATGTGTGCAATTTGCAATGAAATGTCTCAGGGAAATTTTTCAGTGGTTTCCACATGACTGGCTGCCATTATTAATGAACATAAAAAAAAAACTTTAATGTGTGCAATTTGCAATGAAATGTCTCAGCAAAATTTTTCAGTGGTTTCCACATGACTGGCTGCCATTATTAATGAACATAAAAAAAAAATTCAATGTGTGCAATTTGCAATGAAATGTCTCAGGAAAATTTTTTAGTGGTTTCCACTTGACTGGCACCCTATTATTAATGAACAAAAAAAATTATTTTGCACTGTATGAAATGTCTTAGAAAAATTTTTGAAAATTTTTTTTGAAAAGACAATTTTTTTTAATAATGTTCACTTTTAGTACGTAAAACAACTTTCTTAGACAATTTTTAATGACATTAGTTTCAAACAAAAAGAATTGGAAAGCTTCGGAAAAAAATTTTTTTTCACTGTTTGAAATGACCATGTAATGTCTTGGAAAAATTTTTGAAAAAGATTTTCGAAAAAAATTTTTTTTCTTGATAATAGAAACTTTTTTTGTAGGATAAAACATCTTAGGCCATTTACAATAACTTTAGTCAAAAAAAATAATTAGAGTGCGACTTTAACTTAAAATATACGCTATCTCCTTAAATAAAGCTGCTGCGCAGCTCTCAATGCAGGTATAAGCAATTCAATTAATTTTTGGTAATTGACAACATTTTAACTTGAAACTAAGTTTTAGTGGTGCTAACATGTTTTGGAATGATAAAACAATATTACTGAACATAAAAAGAAACTTTTGCAGTAGAAAAAAAATTTTGAAAAACTTTGAAAAAAATTCTTGTTCAATGTGTGCAATGAGTTATGAAATGTCTTATAAAAAATTTTGCAAACAATTTTTGATTTTTTCAATAATGTTCACTTTTAGTACGTAAAACAACTTTCTTAGACAATTTTTTATGACGTTAGTTTCAAACAAAAAGAATTGGATACTTTAGCAAACAAAAATTATTTTTCACTGTATGAAATGTCTTAGAAAAATTTTTGAAAATTTTTTTTGAAAACACAATTTTTTTCAATAATGTTCACTTTTTGTACGTAAAACAACTTTCTTAGACAATTTTTAATGACGTTAGTTTCAAACAAAAATAATTGGAAAGCTTCGGAATAAAATTTGTTTTCACTGTATGAAATGACAATGTAATGTCTTGAAAAAATTTTTGAAAAAGATTTTCGAAAAAATTTTCTTTCTTGATAATCGAAACTTTTTGTGTAGGATAAAATATCTTAGGCCATTTACAATAACTTTAGTCAAAAAAAATAATTAGAGTGTGACTTTAACTTAAAATATACGCTATCTCCTTAAATAAAGCAGCTGCACAGCTCTCAATGCAGGTATAAGCAATTCAATGAACTTTTGTTCATTGACAACTTTTTAACTTTAAACCAAGTTTTAGCGGTGCTAACACGTTTTGGAATAATAAAACAATATTACTGAACATCAAAATAAACTTTTGCAGTATGAAGGAAATTTTGAAAAATTTTCGTGTAAGTCGTCAGTTCGTGTAAGTCGTCACTTTTTCTGTTTCTCCTGGGGTGACGTTATCCAAGTTCTACTGTAGCTTTAGTGGTGCTAACATGTTTTGGAATGATAAAACAATATCACTGAACATAAAAATAAACTTTTGAAGTATGAAAAGAACTTTGAAAAATTTTGAAAAAATTCTTGTTCAATGTGTGCATTTTGCAATAAAATGTCTCAGGAAAATTTTTCAGTGGTTTCCACATGACTGGCTACCATTATTAATGAACATAAAAAAAAAACTTTAATGTGTGCACTTTGCAATGAAATGTCTCAGGAAAATTTTTCAGTGGTTTCCACATGACTGGCTGCCGTTATTAATGAACATAAAAAAAAACTTTAATGTGTGCAATTTGCAATGAAATGTCTCAGGAAAATTTTTCAGTGGTTTCCACATGACTGGCTGCCATTATTAATGAACATAAAAAAAAACTTTAATGTGTGCAATTTGCAATGAAATGTCTCAGGAAAATTGTTCAGTGGTTTCCACATGACTGGCTGCCATTATTAATGAACATAAAAAATAACTTTAATGTGTGCAATTTGCAATGAAATGTCTCAGGAAATCTTTTCAGTGGTTTCCACATGACTGGCTGCCATTATTAATGAACATAAAAAAAAACTTTAATGTGTGCAATTTGCAATGAAATAACTCAGGAAAATTTTTCAGTGGTTTCCACATGACTGGCTGCCATTATTTATGAACATAAAAAAAAACTTTAATGTGTGCAATTTGCAATGAAATGTCTCAGGGAAATTTTTCAGTGGTTTCCACATGACTGGCTGCCATTATTAATGAACATAAAAAAAAAACTTTAATGTGTGCAATTTGCAATGAAATGTCTCAGGAAAATTTTTTAGTGGTTTCCACATGACTGGCACCCTATTATTAATGAACAAAAAAATTTATTTTGCACTGTATGAAATGTCTTAGAAAAATTTTTGAAAATTTTTTTTGAAAACACAATTTTTTTCAATAATGTTCACTTTTTGTACGTAAAACAACTTTCTTAGACAATTTTTAATGACGTTAGTTTCAAACAAAAGTAATTGGAAAGCTTCGGAATAAATTTTGTTTTCACTGTATGAAATGACAATGTAATGTCTTGAAAAAATTTTTGAAAAAGATTTTCGAAAAAATTTTTTTTCTTGATAATCGAAACTTTTTTTGTAGGATAAAACATCTTAGGCCATTTACAATAACTTTAGTCAAAACAAATAATTAGAGTGTGACTTTAACTTAAAATATACGCTATCTCCTTAAATAAAACAGCTGCACAGCTCTCAATTCAGGTATAACCAATTCAATGAACTTTTGTTCATTGAATACTTTTTAACTTGAAACCAAGTTTTAGCGGTGGTAACACGTTTTGGAATGATAAAACATTATTACTGAACATAAAATAAACTTTTGCAGTATGAAAAAAATTTTGAAAAATTTTGAAAAATATTCTTGTTCAATGTGTGCAATGAGTTATGAAATGTCTTATAAAAAATTTTGCAAACAATTTTTGATTTTTTCAGTAATGTTCACATTTAGTACGTAAAACAACTTTCTTAGACAATTTTTAATGACGTTAGTTTCAAACAAAAAGAATTGGATAGTTTCGCAAAAAAATTTATTTTTCACTGTATGAAATAACTAAGAAAAATTTTTGAAAATTTTTTTTGAAAAGACAATTTTTTTCAATAATTGTCACTTTTAGTACGTAAAACAACTTTCTTAGACAATTTTTAATGACGTTAGTTTCAAACAAAAAGAATTGGAAAGCTTCGAAAAAAATTTTTTTTTTCACTGTATGAAATGACAATGTAATGTCTTGGAAAAATTTTGAAAAAGATTTTCGAAAAAAAATTTTTTTCTTGATAATCAAAATTTTTTGTGTAGGATAAATTATCTTAGGCCATTTACAATAACTTTAGTCAAAAAAAATAATTAGAGTGCGACTTTAACTTAAAATATACGCTATCTCCTTAAATAAAGCAGCTGCGCAGCTCTCAATGCAGGTATAAGCAATTCAATGAACTTTTGGTAATTGACAACTTTTTAACTTGAAACTAAGTTTTAGTGGTGCTAACATGTTTTGGAATGATAAAACAATCTTACTGAACATAAAAATAAACTTTTGCAGTAGGAAAAAAATTTTGAAAAACTTTGAAAAAAATTCTTGTTCAATGTGTGCAATGAGTTATAAAATGTCTTATAAAAAATTTTGCAAACAATTTTTGATTTTTTCAATAATGTTCACTTTTAGTACGTAAAACAACTTTCTTAGACAATTTTTTATGACGTTAGTTTCAAACAAAAAGAATTGGATACTTTAGCAAAAAAAAATTATTTTTCACTGTATGAAATGTCTTAGGAAAATTTTTGAAAATTTTTTTTGAAAACACAATTTTTTTCAAGAATGTTCACTTTTTGTGCGTAAAACAACTTTCTTAGTCAATTTTTAATGACGTTAGTTTCAAACAAAAATAATTGGAAAGCTTCGGAATAAATTTCTTTTTCACTGTATGAAATGACAAGGTAATGTCTTAAAAAAATTTTTGAAAAAGATTTTCGAAAAAATTTTTTTTCTTGATAATCGAAACTTTTTGTGTAGGATAAAATATCTTAGGCCATTTACAATAACTTTAGTCAAAAAAAATAATTAGAGTGTGACTTTAACTTAAAATATACGCTATCTCCTTAAATAAAGCAGCTGCACAGCTCTCAATGCAGGTATAAGCAATTCAATGAACTTTTGTTCATTGACAACTTTTTAACTTTAAACCAAGTTTTAGCGGTGCTAACACGTTTTGGAATAATAAAACAATATTACTGAACATCAAAATAAACTTTTGCAGTATGAAGGAAATTTTGAAAAATTTTCGTGTAAGTCGTCAGTTCGTGTAAGTCGTCACTTTTTCTGTTTCTCCTGGGGTGACGTTATCCAAGTTCTACTGTAGCTTTAGTGGTGCTAACATGTTTTGGAATGATAAAACAATATTACTGAACATAAAAATAAACTTTTGAAGTATGAAAAGAACTTTGAAAAATTTTGAAAAAATTCTTGTTCAATGTGTGCATTTTGCAATAAAATGTCTCAGGAAAATTTTTCAGTGGTTTCCACATGACTGGCTACCATTATTAATGAACATAAAAAAAAAACTTTAATGTGTGCACTTTGCAATGAAATGTCTCAGGAAAATTTTTCAGTGGTTTCCACATGACTGGCTGCCGTTATTAATGAACATAAAAAAAAACTTTAATGTGTGCAATTTGCAATGAAATGTCTCAGGAAAATTTTTCAGTGGTTTCCACATGACTGGCTGCCATTATTAATGAACATAAAAAAAAACTTTAATGTGTGCAATTTGCAATGAAATGTCTCAGGAAAATTTTTCAGTGGTTTCCACATGACTGGCTGCCATTATTAATGAACATAAAAAATAACTTTAATGTGTGCAATTTGCAATGAAATGTCTCAGGAAATCTTTTCAGTGGTTTCCACATGACTGGCTGCCATTATTAATGACATAAAAAATAACTTTAATGTGTGCAATTTGCAATGAAATATCTCAGGAAAATTTTTCAGTGGTTTCCACATGACTGGCTGCCATTATTTATGAACATAAAAAAAAACTTTAATGTGTGCAATTTGCAATGAAATGTCTCAGGGAAATTTTTCAGTGGTTTCCACATGACTGGCTGCCATTATTAATGAACATAAAAAAAAAACTTTAATGTGTGCAATTTGCAATGAAATGTCTCAGCAAAATTTTTCAGTGGTTTCCACATGACTGGCTGCCATTATTAATGAACATAAAAAAAAAATTCAATGTGTGCAATTTGCAATGAAATGTCTCAGGAAAATTTTTCAGTGGTTTCCACATGACTGGCACCCTATTATTAATGAACAAAAAAAATTATTTTGCACTGTATGAAATGTCTTAGAAAAATTTTTGAAAATCTTTTTTGAAAAGACAATTTTTTTTAATAATGTTCACTTTTAGTACGTAAAACAACTTTCTTAGACAATTTTTAATGACATTAGTTTCAAACAAAAAGAATTGGAAAGCTTCGGAAAAAAATTTTTTTTCACTGTTTGAAATGACCATGTAATGTCTTGGAAAAATTTTTGAAAAAGATTTTCTAAAAAAATTTTTTTTCTTGATAATCGAAACTTTTTTTGTAGGATAAAACATCTTAGGCCATTTACAATAACTTTAGTCAAAAAAAATAATTAGAGTGCGACTTTAACTTAAAATATACGCTATCTCCTTAAATAAAGCTGCTGCGCAGCTCTCAATGCAGGTATAAGCAATTCAATGAATTTTTGGTAATTGACAACTTTTTAACTTGAAACTAAGTTTTAGTGGTGCTAACATGTTTTGGAATGATAAAACAATATTACTGAACATAAAAATAAACTTTTGCAGTAGGAAAAAAATTTTGAAAAACTTTGAAAAAAATTCTTGTTCAATGTGTGCAATGAGTTATGAAATGTCTTATAAAAAATTTTGCAAACAATTTTTGATTTTTTCAATAATGTTCACTTTTAGTACGTAAAACAACTTTCTTAGACAATTTTTTATGACGTTAGTTTCAAACAAAAAGAATTGGATACTTTAGCAAAAAAAAATTATTTTTCACTGCATGAAATGTCTTAGAAAAATTTTTGAAAATTTTTTTTGAAAACACAATTTTTTTCAATAATGTTCACTTTTTGTACGTAAAACAACTTTCTTAGACAATTTTTAATGACGTTAGTTTCAAACAAAAATATTTGGAAAGCTTCGGAATAAATTTTGTTTTCACTGTATGAAATGACAATGTAATGTCTTGAAAAAATTTTTGAAAAAGTTTTTTTTCTTGATAATCGAAACTTTTTGTGTAGAATAAAATATCTTAGGCCATTTACAATAACTTTAGTCAAAAAAAATAATTAGAGTGTGACTTTAACTTAAAATATACGCTATCTCCTTAAATAAAGCAGCTGCACAGCTCTCAATGCAGGTATAAGCAATTCAATGAACTTTTGTTCATTGACAACTTTTTAACTTTAAACCAAGTTTTAGCGGTGCTAACACGTTTTGGAATAATAAAACAATATTACTGAACATCAAAATAAACTTTTGCAGTATGAAGGAAATTTTGAAAAGTTTTCGTGTAAGTCGTCAGTTCGTGTAAGTCGTCACTTTTTCTGTTTCTCCTGGGGTGACGTTATCCAAGTTCTACTGTAGCTTTAGTGGTGCTAACATGTTTTGGAATGATAAAACAATATTACTGAACATAAAAATAAACTTTCGAAGTATGAAAAGAACTTTGAAAAATTTTGAAAAAATTCTTGTTCAATGTGTGCATTTTGCAATAAAATGTCTCAGGAAAATTTTTCAGTGGTTTCCACATGACTGGCTACCATTATTAATGAACATAAAAAAAAAACTTTAATGTGTGCACTTTGCAATGAAATGTCTCAGGAAAATTTTTCAGTGGTTTCCACATGACTGGCTGCCGTTATTAATGAACATAAAAGAAAACTTTAATGTGTGCAATTTGCAATGAAATGTCTCAGGAAAATTTTTCAGTGGTTTCCACATGACTGGCTGCCATTATTAATGAACATAAAAATAAACTTTAATGTGTGCAATTTGCAATGAAATGTCTCAGGAAAATTTTTCAGTGGTTTCCACATGACTGGCTGCCATTATTAATGAACATAAAAAATAACTTTAATGTGTGCAATTTGCAATGAAATGTCTCAGGAAATCTTTTCAGTGGTTTCCACATGACTGGCTGCCATTATTAATGAACATAAAAAAAAACTTTAATGTGTGCAATTTGCAATGAAATATCTCAGGAAAATTTTTCAGTGGTTTCCACATGACTGGCTGCCATTATTTATGAACATAAAAAAAAACTTTAATGTGTGCAATTTGCAATGAAATGTCTCAGGGAAATTTTTCAGTGGTTTCCACATGACTGGCTGCCATTATTAATGAACATAAAAAAAAAACTTTAATGTGTGCAATTTGCAATGAAATG
This sequence comes from Aplidium turbinatum, assembly GCF_918807975.1. NCBI lineage: Eukaryota > Metazoa > Chordata > Ascidiacea > Aplousobranchia > Polyclinidae > Aplidium > Aplidium turbinatum. The sequence goes on from NC_137477.1 coordinate 35,432,560, forward strand.
TCTCAGCAAAATTTTTCAGTGGTTTCCACATGACTGGCTGCCATTATTAATGAACATAAAAAAAAAATTCAATGTGTGCAATTTGCAATGAAATGTCTCAGGAAAATTTTATAGTGGTTTCCACATGACTGGCACCCTATTATTAATGAACAAAAAAAATTATTTTGCACTGTATGAAATGTCTTAGAAAAATTTTTGAAAATTTTTTTTGAAAAGACAATTTTTTTTAATAATGTTCACTTTTAGTACGTAAAACAACTTTCTTAGACAATTTTTAATGACATTAGTTTCAAACAAAAAGAATTGGAAAGCTTCGGAAAAAAATTTTTTTTCACTGTTTGAAATGACCATGTAATGTCTTGGAAAATTTTTGAAAAAGATTTTCGAAAAAAATTTTTTTTCTTGATAATCGAAAGTTTTTTTGTAGGATAAAACATCTTAGGCCATTTACAATAACTTTAGTCAAAAAAAATAATTAGAGTGCGACTTTAACTTAAAATATACGCTATCTCCTTAAATAAAGCTGCTGCGCAGCTCTCAATGCAGGTATAAGCAATTCAATGAATTTTTGGTAATTGACAACTTTTTAACTTGAAACTAAGTTTTAGTGGTGCTAACATGTTTTGGAATGATAAAACAATATTACTGAACATAAAGAGAAACTTTTGCAGTAGAAAAAAAATTTTGAAAAACTTTGAAAAAAATTCTTGTTCAATGTGTGCAATGAGTTATGAAATGTCTTATAAAAAATTTTGCAAACAATTTTTGATTTTTTCAATAATGTTCACTTTTAGTACGTAAAACAACTTTCTTAGACAATTTTTTATGACGTTAGTTTCAAACAAAAAGAATTGGATACTTTAGCAAAAAAAAAATATTTTTCACTGTATGAAATGTCTTAGAAAAATTTTTGAAAATTTTTTTTGAAAACACAATTTTTTTCAATAATGTTCACTTTTTGTACGTAAAACAACTTTCTTAGACAATTTTTAATGACGTTAGTTTCAAACAAAAATAATTGGAAAGCTTCGGAATAAATTTTGTTTTCACTGTATGAAATGACAATGTAATGTCTTGAAAAAATTTTTGAAAAAGATTTTCGAAAAAATTTTTTTTCTTGATAATCGAAACTTTTTGTGTAGGATAAAATATCTTAGGCCATTTACAATAACTTTAGTCAAAAAAAATAATTAGAGTGTGACTTTAACTTAAAATATACGCTATCTCCTTAAATAAAGCAGCTGCACAGCTCTCAATGCAGGTATAAGCAATTCAATGAACTTTTGTTCATTGACAACTTTTTAACTTTAAACCAAGTTTTAGCGGTGCTAACACGTTTTGGAATAATAAAACAATATTATTGAACATCAAAATAAACTTTTGCAGTATGAAGGAAATTTTGAAAAATTTTCGTGTAAGTCGTCAGTTCGTGTAAGTCGTCACTTTTTCTGTTTCTCCTGGGGTGACGTTATCCAAGTTCTACTGTAGCTTTAGTGGTGCTAACATGTTTTGGAATGATAAAACAATATTACTGAACATAAAAATAAACTTTTGAAGTATGAAAAGAACTTTGAAAAATTTTGAAAAAATTCTTGTTCAATGTGTGCATTTTGCAATAAAATGTCTCAGGAAAATTTTTCAGTGGTTTCCACATGACTGGCTACCATTATTGATGAACATAAAAAAAAAACTTTAATGTGTGCACTTTGCAATGAAATGTCTCAGGAAAATTTTTCAGTGGTTTCCACATGACTGGCTGCCGTTATTAATGAACATAAAAAAAAACTTTAATGTGTGCAATTTGCAATGAAATGTCTCAGGAAAATTTTTCAGTGGTTTCCACATGACTGGCTGCCATTATTAATGAACATAAAAAAAAACTTTAATGTGTGCAATTTGCAATGAAATGTCTCAGGAAAATTTTTCAGTGGTTTCCACATGACTGGCTGCCATTATTAATGAACATAAAAAATAACTTTAATGTGTGCAATTTGCAATGAAATGTCTCAGGAAATCTTTTCAGTGGTTTCCACATGACTGGCTGCCATTATTAATGACATAAAAAATAACTTTAATGTGTGCAATTTGCAATGAAATATCTCAGGAAAATTTTTCAGTGGTTTCCACATGACTGGCTGCCATTATTTATGAACATAAAAAAAAACTTTAATGTGTGCAATTTGCAATGAAATGTCTCAGGGAAATTTTTCAGTGGTTTCCACATGACTGGCTGCCATTATTAATGAACATAAAAAAAAAACTTTAATGTGTGCAATTTGCAATGAAATGTCTCAGCAAAATTTTTCAGTGGTTTCCACATGACTGGCTGCCATTATTAATGAACATAAAAAAAAAATTCAATGTGTGCAATTTGCAATGAAATGTCTCAGGAAAATTTTTTAGTGGTTTCCACATGACTGGCACCCTATTATTAATGAACAAAAAAAATTATTTTGCACTGTATGAAATGTCTTAGAAAAATTTTTGAAAATCTTTTTTGAAAAGACAATTTTTTTTAATAATGTTCACTTTTAGTACGTAAAACAACTTTCTTAGACAATTTTTAATGACATTAGTTTCAAACAAAAAGAATTGGAAAGCTTCGGAAAAAAATTTTTTTTCACTGTTTGAAATGACCATGTAATGTCTTGGAAAAATTTTTGAAAAAGATTTTCTAAAAAAATTTTTTTTCTTGATAATCGAAACTTTTTTTGTAGGATAAAACATCTTAGGCCATTTACAATAACTTTAGTCAAAAAAAATAATTAGAGTGCGACTTTAACTTAAAATATACGCTATCTCCTTAAATAAAGCTGCTGCGCAGCTCTCAATGCAGGTATAAGCAATTCAATGAATTTTTGGTAATTGACAACTTTTTAACTTGAAACTAAGTTTTAGTGGTGCTAACATGTTTTGGAATGATAAAACAATATTACTGAACATAAAAATAAACTTTTGCAGTAGGAAGAAAATTTTGAAAAACTTTGAAAAAAATTCTTGTTCAATGTGTGCAATGAGTTATGAAATGTCTTATAAAAAATTTTGCAAACAATTTTTGATTTTTTCAATAATGTTCACTTTTAGTACGTAAAACAACTTTCTTAGACAATTTTTTATGACGTTAGTTTCAAACAAAAAGAATTGGATACTTTAGCAAAAAAAAATTATTTTTCACTGCATGAAATGTCTTAGAAAAATTTTTGAAAATTTTTTTTGAAAACACAATTTTTTTCAATAATGTTCACTTTTTGTACGTAAAACAACTTTCTTAGACAATTTTTAATGACGTTAGTTTCAAACAAAAATATTTGGAAAGCTTCGGAATAAATTTTGTTTTCACTGTATGAAATGACAATGTAATGTCTTGAAAAAATTTTTGAAAAAGTTTTTTTTCTTGATAATCGAAACTTTTTGTGTAGAATAAAATATCTTAGGCCATTTACAATAACTTTAGTCAAAAAAAATAATTAGAGTGTGACTTTAACTTAAAATATACGCTATCTCCTTAAATAAAGCAGCTGCACAGCTCTCAATGCAGGTATAAGCAATTCAATGAACTTTTGTTCATTGACAACTTTTTAACTTTAAACCAAGTTTTAGCGGTGCTAACACGTTTTGGAATAATAAAACAATATTACTGAACATCAAAATAAACTTTTGCAGTATGAAGGAAATTTTGAAAAGTTTTCGTGTAAGTCGTCAGTTCGTGTAAGTCGTCACTCTTTCTGTTTCTCCTGGGGTGACGTTATCCAAGTTCTACTGTAGCTTTAGTGGTGCTAACATGTTTTGGAATGATAAAACAATATTACTGAACATAAAAATAAACTTTCGAAGTATGAAAAGAACTTTGAAAAATTTTGAAAAAATTCTTGTTCAATGTGTGCATTTTGCAATAAAATGTCTCAGGAAAATTTTTCAGTGGTTTCCACATGACTGGCTACCATTATTAATGAACATAAAAAAAAAACTTTAATGTGTGCACTTTGCAATGAAATGTCTCAGGAAAATTTTTCAGTGGTTTCCACATGACTGGCTGCCGTTATTAATGAACATAAAAGAAAACTTTAATGTGTGCAATTTGCAATGAAATGTCTCAGGAAAATTTTTCAGTGGTTTCCACATGACTGGCTGCCATTATTAATGAACATAAAAATAAACTTTAATGTGTGCAATTTGCAATGAAATGTCTCAGGAAAATTTTTCAGTGGTTTCCACATGACTGGCTGCCATTATTAATGAACATAAAAAATAACTTTAATGTGTGCAATTTGCAATGAAATGTCTCAGGAAATCTTTTCAGTGGTTTCCACATGACTGGCTGCCATTATTAATGAACATAAAAAAAAACTTTAATGTGTGCAATTTGCAATGAAATATCTCAGGAAAATTTTTCAGTGGTTTCCACATGACTGGCTGCCATTATTTATGAACATAAAAAAAAACTTTAATGTGTGCAATTTGCAATGAAATGTCTCAGGGAAATTTTTCAGTGGTTTCCACATGACTGGCTGCCATTATTAATGAACATAAAAAAAAAACTTTAATGTGTGCAATTTGCAATGAAATGTCTCAGCAAAATTTTTCAGTGGTTTCCACATGACTGGCTGCCATTATTAATGAACATAAAAAAAAAATTCAATGTGTGCAATTTGCAATGAAATGTCTCAGGAAAATTTTTTAGTGGTTTCCACATGACTGGCACCCTATTATTAATGAACAAAAAAAATTATTTTGCACTGTATGAAATGTCTTAGAAAAATTTTTGAAAATTTTTTTTGAAAAGACAATTTTTTTTAATAATGTTCACTTTTAGTACGTAAAACAACTTTCTTAGACAATTTTTAATGACATTAGTTTCAAACAAAAAGAATTGGAAAGCTTCGGAAAAAAATTTTTTTTCACTGTTTGAAATGACCATGTAAGGTCTTGGAAAAATTTTTGAAAAAGATTTTCGAAAAAAATTTTTTTTCTTGATAATCGAAACTTTTTTTGTAGGATAAAACATCTTAGGCCATTTACAATAACTTTAGTCAAAAAAAATAATTAGAGTGCGACTTTAACTTAAAATATACGCTATCTCCTTAAATAAAGCTGCTGCGCAGCTCTCAATGCAGGTATAAGCAATTCAATGAATTTTTGGTAATTGACAACTTTTTAACTTGAAACTAAGTTTTAGTGGTGCTAACATGTTTTGGAATGATAAAACAATATTACTGAACATAAAAATAAACTTTTGCAGTAGGAAAAAAATTTTGAAAAACTTTGAAAAAAATTCTTGTTCAATGTGTGCAATGAGTTATGAAATGTCTTATAAAAAATTTTGCAAACAATTTTTGATTTTTTCAATAATGTTCACTTTTAGTACGTAAAACAACTTTCTTAGACAATTTTTTATGACGTTAGTTTCAAACAAAAAGAATTGGATACTTTAGCAAAAAAAAATTATTTTTCACTGTATGAAATGTCTTAGAAAAATTTTTGAAAATTTTTTTTGAAAACACAATTTTTTTCAATAATGTTCACTTTTTGTACGTAAAACAACTTTCTTAGACAATTTTTAATGACGTTAGTTTCAAACAAAAATAATTGGAAAGCTTCGGAATAAATTTTGTTTTCACTGTATGAAATGACAATGTAATGTCTTGAAAAAATTTTTGAAAAAGATTTTCGAAAAAATTTTTTTTCTTGATAATCGAAACTTTTTGTGTAGGATAAAATATCTTAGGCCATTTACAATAACTTTAGTCAAAAAAAATAATTAGAGTGTGACTTTAACTTAAAATATACGCTATCTCCTTAAATAAAGCAGCTGCACAGCTCTCAATGCAGGTATAAGCAATTCAATGAACTTTTGTTCATTGACAACTTTTTAACTTTAAACCAAGTTTTAGCGGTGCTAACACGTTTTGGAATAATAAAACAATATTACTGAACATCAAAATAAACTTTTGCAGTATGAAGAAAATTTTGAAAAATTTTCGTGTAAGTCGTCAGTTCGTGTAAGTCGTCACTTTTTCTGTTTCTCCTGGGGTGACGTTATCCAAGTTCTACTGTAGCTTTAGTGGTGCTAACATGTTTTGGAATGATAAAACAATATTACTGAACATAAAAATAAACTTTTGAAGTATGAAAAGAACTTTGAAAAATTTTGAAAAAATTCTTGTTCAATGTGTGCATTTTGCAATAAAATGTCTCAGGAAAATTTTTCAGTGGTTTCCACATGACTGGCTGCCATTATTAATGAACATAAAAAAAACTTTAATGTGTGCAATTTGCAATGAAATATCTCAGGAAAATTTTTCAGTGGTTTCCACATGACTGGCTGCCATTATTAATGAACATAAAAAAAAACTTTAATGTGTGCAATTTGCAATGAAATGTCTCAGGAAAATTTTTCAGTGGTTTCCACATGACTGGCTGTCATTATTAATGAACATAAAAAATAACTTTAATGTGTGCAATTTGCAATGAAATGTCTCAGGAAATCTTTTCAGTGGTTTCCACATGACTGGCTGCCATTATTAATGAACATAAAAAAAAACTTTAATGTGTGCAATTTGCAATGAAATATGTCAGGAAAATTTTTCAGTGGTTTCCACATGACTGGCTGCCATTATTTATGAACATAAAAAAAAACTTTAATGTGTGCAATTTGCAATGAAATGTCTCAGGGAAATTTTTCAGTGGTTTCCACATGACTGGCTGCCATTATTAATGAACATAAAAAAAAACTTTAATGTGTGCAATTTGCAATGAAATGTCTCAGGAAAATTTTTCAGTGGTTTCCACATGACTGGCTGCCATTATTAATGAACATAAAAAAAAATTCAATGTGTGCAATTTGCAATGAAATGTCTCAGGAAAATTTTTTAGTGGTTTCCACATGACTGGCTGCCATTATTAATGAACAAAAAAAATTATTTTGCACTGTATGAAATGTCTTAGAAAAATTTTTGAAAATTTTTTTTGAAAAGACAATTTTTTTTAATAATGTTCACTTTTAGTACGTAAAACAACTTTATTAGACAATTTTTAATGACATTAGTTTCAAACAAAAAGAATTGGAAAGCTTCGGAAAAAAATTTTTTTTCACTGTTTGAAATGACCATGTAATGTCTTGGAAAAATTTTTGAAAAAGATTTTCGAAAAAAATTTTTTTTCTTGATAATCGAAACTTTTTTTGTAGGATAAAACATCTTAGGCCATTTACAATAACTTTAGTCAAAAAAAATAATTAGAGTGTGACTTTAACTTAAAATATACGCTATCTCCTTAAATAAAGCTGCTGAGCAGCTCTCAATGCAGGTATAAGCAATTCAATGAACTTTTGGTAATTGACAACTTTTTAACTTGAAACTAAGTTTTAGTGGTGCTAACATGTTTTGGAATGATAAAACAATATTACTGAACATAAAAATAAACTTTTGCAGTATGAAAAAAATTTTGAAAAATTTTGAAAAATATACTTGTTCAATGTGTGCAATGAGTTATGAAATGTCTTATAAAAAATTTTGCAAACAATTTTTGATTTTTTCAATAATGTTCACATTTAGTACGTAAAACAACTTTCTTAGACAATTTTTAATGACGTTAGTTTCAAACAAAAAGAATTGGATAGTTTCGCAAAAAAATTTATTTTTCACTGTATGAAATAACTAAGAAAAATTTTTGAAAATTTTTTTTGAAAAGACAATTTTTTTCAATAATTGTCACTTTTAGTACGTAAAACAACTTTCTTAGACAATTTTTAATGACGTTAGTTTCAAACAAAAAGAATTGGAAAGCTTCGAAAAAAATTTTTTTTACTGTATGAAATGACAATGTAATGTCTTGGAAAAATTTTTGAAAAAGATTTTTGAAAAAATTTTTTTTTCTTGATAATCGAAACTTTTTTTGTAGGATAAAACATTTTAGGCCATTTACAATAACTTTAGTCAAAAAAAATAATTAGAGTGCGACTTTAACTTAAAATATACGCTATCTCCTTAAATAAAGCTGCTGCGCAGCTCTCAATGCAGGTATAAGCAATTCAATGAATTTTTGATAATTGACAACTTTTTAACTTGAAACTAAGTTTTAGTGGTGCTAACATGTTTTGGAATGATAAAACAATATTACTGAACATAAAAAGAAACTTTTGCAGTAGGAAAAAAATTTTGAAAAACTTTGAAAAAAATTCTTGTTCAATGTGTGCAATGAGTTATGAAATGTCTTATAAAAAATTTTGCAAACAATTTTTGATTTTTTCAATAATGTTCACTTTTAGTACGTAAAACAACTTTCTTAGACAATTTTTTATGACGTTAGTTTCAAACAAAAAGAATTGGATACTTTAGCAAAAAAAAATTATTTTTCACTGTATGAAATGTCTTAGAAAAATTTTTGAAAATTTTTTTTGAAAACACAATTTTTTTCAATAATGTTCACTTTTTGTACGTAAAACAACTTTCTTAGACAATTTTTAATGACGTTAGTTTCAAACAAAAATAATTGGAAAGCTTCGGAATAAATTTTGTTTTCACTGTATGAAATGACAATGTAATGTCTTGAAAAAATTTTTGAAAAAGATTTTCGAAAAAATTTTTTTTCTTGATAATCGAAACTTTTTGTGTAGGATAAAATATCTTAGGCCATTTACAATAACTTTAGTCAAAAAAAATAATTAGAGTGTGACTTTAACTTAAAATATACGCTATCTCCTTAAATAAAGCAGCTGCACAGCTCTCAATGCAGGTATAAGCAATTCAATGAACTTTTGTTCATTGACAACTTTTTAACTTTAAACCAAGTTTTAGCGGTGCTAACACGTTTTGGAATAATAAAACAATATTACTGAACATCAAAATAAACTTTTGCAGTATGAAGGAAATTTTGAAAAATTTTCGTGTAAGTCGTCAGTTCGTGTAAGTCGTCACTTTTTCTGTTTCTCCTGGGGTGACGTTATCCAAGTTCTACTGTAGCTTTAGTGGTGCTAACATGTTTTGGAATGATAAAACAATATTACTGAACATAAAAATAAACTTTTGAAGTATGAAAAGAACTTTGAAAAATTTTGAAAAAATTCTTGTTCAATGTGTGCATTTTGCAATAAAATGTCTCAGGAAAATTTTTCAGTGGTTTCCACATGACTGGCTACCATTATTAATGAACATAAAAAAAAAACTTTAATGTGTGCACTTTGCAATGAAATGTCTCAGGAAAATTTTTCAGTGGTTTCCACATGACTGGCTGCCGTTATTAATGAACATAAAAAAAAACTTTAATGTGTGCAATTTGCAATGAAATGTCTCAGGAAAATTTTTCAGTGGTTTTCACATGACTGGCTGCCATTATTAATGAACATAAAAAAAAACTTTAATGTGTGCAATTTGCAATGAAATGTCTCAGGAAAATTTTTCAGTGGTTTCCACATGACTGGCTGCCATTATTAATGAGCATAAAAAATAACTTTAATGTGTGCAATTTGCAATGAAATGTCTCAGGAAATCTTTTCAGTGGTTTCCACATGACTGGCTGCCATTATTAATGAACATAAAAAAAAACTTTAATGTGTGCAATTTGCAATGAAATATCTCAGGAAAATTTTTCAGTGGTTTCCACATGACTGGCTGCCATTATTTATGAACATAAAAAAACTTTAATGTGTGCAATTTGCAATGAAATGTCTCAGGGAAATTTTTCAGTGGTTTCCACATGACTGGCTGCCATTATTAATGAACATAAAAAAAAAACTTTAATGTGTGCAATTTGCAATGAAATGTCTCAGCAAAATTTTTCAGTGGTTTCCACATGACTGGCTGCCATTATTAATAAACATAAAAAAAAAATTCAATGTGTGCAATTTGCAATGAAATGTCTCAGGAAAATTTTTTAGTGGTTTCCACTTGACTGGCACCCTATTATTAATGAACAAAAAAAATTATTTTGCACTGTATGAAATGTCTTAGAAAAATTTTTGAAAATTTTTTTTGAAAAGACAATTTTTTTTAATAATGTTCACTTTTAGTACGTAAAACAACTTTCTTAGACAATTTTTCATGACGTTAGTTTCAAACAAAAAGAATTGGATACTTTAGCAAAAAAAAATTATTTTTCACTGCATGAAATGTCTTAGAAAAATTTTTGAAAATTTTTTTTGAAAACACAATTTTTTTCAATAATGTTCACTTTTTGTACGTAAAACAACTTTCTTAGACAATTTTTAATGACGTTAGTTTCAAACAAAAATATTTGGAAAGCTTCGGAATAAATTTTTGTTTTCACTGTATGAAATGACAATGTAATGTCTTGAAAAAATTTTTGAAAAAGATTTTCGAAAAAGTTTTTTTTCTTGATAATCGAATGTTTTTTTGTAGGATAAAACATCTTAGGCCATTTACAATAACTTTAGTCAAAAAAAATAATTAGAGTGCGACTTTAACTTAAAATATACGCTATCTCCTTAAATAAAGCTGCTGCGCAGCTCTCAATGCAGGTATAAGCAATTCAATGAATTTTTGGTAATTGACAACTTTTTAACTTGAAACTAAGTTTTAGTGGTGCTAACATGTTTTGGAATGATAAAACAATATTACTGAACATAAAAATAAACTTTTGCAGTAGGAAAAAAATTTTGAAAAACTTTGAAAAAAATTCTTGTTCAATGTGTGCAATGAGTTATGAAATGTCTTATAAAAAATTTTGCAAACAATTTTTGATTTTTTCAATAATGTTCACTTTTAGTACGTAAAACAACTTTCTTAGACAATTTTTTATGACGTTAGTTTCAAACAAAAAGAATTGGATACTTTAGCAAAAAAAAATTATTTTTCACTGTATGAAATGTCTTAGAAAAATTTTTGAAAATTTTTTTTGAAAAGACAATTTTTTTCAATAATGTTCACTTTTTGTACGTAAAACAACTTTCTTAGACAATTTTTAATGACGTTAGTTTCAAACAAAAAGAATTGGAAAGCTTCGGAATAAATTTTGTTTTCACTGTATGAAATGACAATGTAATGTCTTGAAAAAATTTTTGAAAAAGATTTTCGAAAAAATTTTTTTTCTTGATAATCGAAACTTTTTGTGTAGGATAAAATATCTTAGGCCATTTACAATAACTTTAGTCAAAAAAAATAATTAGAGTGTGATTTTAACTTAAAATATACGCTATCTCCTTAAATAAAGCAGCTGCACAGCTCTCAATGCAGGTATAAGCAATTCAATGAACTTTTGTTCATTGACAACTTTTTAACTTTAAACCAAGTTTTAGCGGTGCTAACACGTTTTGGAATAATAAAACAATATTACTGAACATCAAAATAAACTTTTGCAGTATGAAGGAAATTTTGAAAAATTTTCGTGTAAGTCGTCAGTTCGTGTAAGTCGTCACTTTTTCTGTTTCTCCTGGGGTGACGTTATCCAAGTTCTACTGTAGCTTTAGTGGTGCTAACATGTTTTGGAATGATAAAACAATATTACTGAACATAAAAATAAACTTTTGAAGTATGAAAAGAACTTTGAAAAAATTTTGAAAAAATTCTTGTTCAATGTGTGCATTTTGCAATAAAATATCTCAGGAAAATTTTTCAGTGGTTTCCACATGACTGGCTGCCATTATTAATGAACATAAAAAAAAACTTTAATGTGTGCAATTTGCAATGAAATGTCTCAGGAAAATTTTTCAGTGGTTTCCACATGACTGGCTGCCATTATTAATGAACATAAAAAATAACTTTAATGTGTGCAATTTGCAATGAAATGTCTCAGGAAATCTTTTCAGTGGTTTCCACATGACTGGCTGCCATTATTAATGAACATAAAAAAAAACTTTAATGTGTGCAATTTGCAATGAAATATCTCAGGAAAATTTTTCAGTGGTTTCCACATGACTGGCTGCCATTATTTATGAACATAAAAAAAAACTTTAATGTGTGCAATTTGCAATGAAATGTCTCAGGGAAATTTTTCAGTGGTTTCCACATGACTGGCTGCCATTATTAATGAACATAAAAAAAAACTTTAATGTGTGCAATTTGCAATGAAATGTCTCAGCAAAATTTTTCAGTGGTTTCCACATGACTGGCTGCCATTATTAATGAACATTAAAAAAAATTCAATGTGTGCAATTTGCAATGAAATGTCTCAGGAAAATTTTTTAGTGGTTTCCACATGACTGGCACCCTATTATTAATGAACAAAGAAAATTATTTTGCACTGTATGGAATGTCTTAGAAAAATTTTTGAAAATTTTTTTTGAAAAGACAATTTTTTTTAATAATGTTCACTTTTAGTACGTAAAACAACTTTCTTAGACAATTTTTAATGACATTAGTTTCAAACAAAAAGAATTGGAAAGCTTCGGAAAAAAATTTTTTTTCACTGTTTGAAATGACAATGTAATGTCTTGAAAAAATTTTTGAAAAAGATTTTCGAAAAAAAGTTTTTTTCTTGATAATCGAAACTTTTTTTGTAGGATAAAACATCTTAGGCCATTTACAATAACTTTAGTCAAAAAAAATAATTAGAGTGTGACTTTAACTTAAAATATACGCTATCTCCTTAAATAAAACAGCTGCACAGCTCTCAATGCAGGTATAAGCAATTCAATGAACTTTTGTTCATTGACAACTTTTTAACTTTAAACCAAGTTTTAGCGGTGCTAACACGTTTTGGAATAATAAAACAATATTACTGAACATCAAAATAAACTTTTGCAGTATGAAGAAAATTTTGAAAAATTTTCGTGTAAGTCGTCAGTTCGTGTAAGTCGTCACTTTTTCTGTTTCTCCTGGGGTGACGTTATCCAAGTTCTACTGTAGCTTTAGTGGTGCTAACATGTTTTGGAATGATAAAACAATATTACTGAACATAAAAATAAACTTTTGAAGTATGAAAAGAACTTTGAAAAATTTTGAAAAAATTCTTGTTCAATGTGTGCATTTTGCAATAAAATGTCTCAGGAAAATTTTTCAGTGGTTTCCACATGACTGGCTACCATTATTAATGAACATAAAAAAAAAACTTTAATGTGTGCACTTTGCAATGAAATGTCTCAGGAAAATTTTTCAGTGGTTTCCACATGACTGGCTGCCGTTATTAATGAACATAAAAAAAAACTTTAATGTGTGCAATTTGCAATGAAATGTCTCAGGAAAATTTTTCAGTGGTTTCCACATGACTGGCTGCCATTATTAATGAACATAAAAAAAAACTTTAATGTGTGCAATTTGCAATGAAATGTCTCAGGAAAATTTTTCAGTGGTTTCCACATGACTGGCTGCCATTATTAATGAACATAAAAAATAACTTTAATGTGTGCAATTTGCAATGAAATGTCTCAGGAAATCTTTTCAGTGGTTTCCACATGACTGGCTGCCATTATTAATGAACATAAAAAAAAACTTTAATGTGTGCAATTTGCAATGAAATATCTCAGGGAAATTTTTAGTGGTTTCCACATGACTGGCTGCCATTATTAATGAACATAAAAAAAAAACTTTAATGTGTGCAATTTGCAATGAAATGTCTCAGCAAAATTTTTCAGTGGTTTCCACATGACTGGCTGCCATTATTAATGAACATAAAAAAAAAATTCAATGTGTGCAATTTGCAATGAAATGTCTCAGGAAAATTTTTTAGTGGTTTCCACATGACTGGCACCCTATTATTAATGAACAAAAAAAATTATTTTGCACTGTATGAAATGTCTTAGAAAAATTTTTGAAAATTTTTTTTGAAAAGACAATTTTTTTTAATAATGTTCACTTTTAGTACGTAAAACAACTTTCTTAGACAATTTTTAATGACATTAGTTTCAAACAAAAAGAATTGGAAAGCTTCGGAAAAAAATTTTTTTTCACTGTTTGAAATGACCATGTAATGTCTTGAAAAAATTTTTGAAAAAGATTTTCGAAAAAATTTTTTTTCTTGATAATCGAAATTTTTGTGTAGGATAAAATATCTTAGGCCATTTACAATAACTTTAGTCAAAAAAAATAATTAGAGTGTGACTTTAACTTAAAATATACGCTATCTCCTTAAATAAAGCAGCTGCACAGCTCTCAATGCAGGTATAAGCAATTCAATGAACTTTTGTTCATTGACAACTTTTTAACTTTAAACCAAGTTTTAGCGGTGCTAACACGTTTTGGAATAATAAAACAATATTACTGAACATCAAAATAAACTTTTGCAGTAGGAAAAAAATTTTGAAAAACTTTGAAAAAAATTCTTGTTCAATGTGTGCAATGAGTTATGAAATGTCTTATAAAAAATTTTGCAAACAATTTTTGATTTTTTCAATAATGTTCACTTTTAGTACGTAAAACAACTTTCTTAGACAATTTTTTATGACGTTAGTTTCAAACAAAAAGAATTGGATACTTTAGCAAAAAAAAATTATTTTTCACTGTATGAAATGTCTTAGAAAAATTTTTGAAAATTTTTTTTGAAAGCACAATTTTTTTCAATAATGTTCACTTTTTGTACGTAAAACAACTTTCTTAGACAATTTTTAATGACGTAAGTTTCAAACAAAAATAATTGGAAAGCTTCGGAAAAAAATTTTTTTTTTCACTGTATGAAATGACAATGTAATGTCTTGGAAAAATTTTTGAAAAAGATTTTCGAAAAAAATTTTTTTTCTTGATAATCGAAATTTTTTGTGTAGGATAAAATATCTTAGGCCATTTACAATAACTTTAGTCAAAAAAAATAATTAGAGTGCGACTTTAACTTAAAATATACGCTATCTCCTTAAATAAAGCTGCTGCGCAGCTCTCAATGCAGGTATAAGCAATTCAATGAATTTTTGGTAATTGACAACTTTTTAACTTGAAACTAAGTTTTAGTGGTGCTAACATGTTTTGGAATGATAAAACAATATTACTGAACATAAAAATAAACTTTTGCAGTAGGAAAAAAATTTTGAAAAACTTTGAAAAAAATTCTTGTTCAATGTGTGCAATGAGTTATGAAATGTCTTATAAAAAATTTTGCAAACAATTTTTGATTTTTTCAATAATGTTCACTTTTAGTACGTAAAACAACTTTCTTAGACAATTTTTTATGACGTTAGTTTCAAACAAAAAGAATTGGATACTTTAGCAAAAAAAAATTATTTTTCACTGTATGAAATGTCTTAGAAAAATTTTTGAAAATTTTTTTTGAAAAGACAATTTTTTTCAATAATGTTCACTTTTTGTACGTAAAACAACTTTCTTAGACAATTTTTAATGACGTTAGTTTCAAACAAAAAGAATTGGAAAGCTTCGGAATAAATTTTGTTTTCACTGTATGAAATGACAATGTAATGTCTTGAAAAAATTTTTGAAAAAGATTTTCGAAAAAATTTTTTTTCTTGATAATCGAAACTTTTTGTGTAGGATAAAATATCTTAGGCCATTTACAATAACTTTAGTCAAAAAAAATAATTAGAGTGTGATTTTAACTTAAAATATACGCTATCTCCTTAAATAAAGCAGCTGCACAGCTCTCAATGCAGGTATAAGCAATTCAATGAACTTTTGTTCATTGACAACTTTTTAACTTTAAACCAAGTTTTAGCGGTGCTAACACGTTTTGGAATAATAAAACAATATTACTGAACATCAAAATAAACTTTTGCAGTATGAAGGAAATTTTGAAAAATTTTCGTGTAAGTCGTCAGTTCGTGTAAGTCGTCACTTTTTCTGTTTCTCCTGGGGTGACGTTATCCAAGTTCTACTGTAGCTTTAGTGGTGCTAACATGTTTTGGAATGATAAAACAATATTACTGAACATAAAAATAAACTTTTGAAGTATGAAAAGAACTTTGAAAAAATTTTGAAAAAATTCTTGTTCAATGTGTGCATTTTGCAATAAAATATCTCAGGAAAATTTTTCAGTGGTTTCCACATGACTGGCTGCCATTATTAATGAACATAAAAAAAAACTTTAATGTGTGCAATTTGCAATGAAATGTCTCAGGAAAATTTTTCAGTGGTTTCCACATGACTGGCTGCCATTATTAATGAACATAAAAAATAACTTTAATGTGTGCAATTTGCAATGAAATGTCTCAGGAAATCTTTTCAGTGGTTTCCACATGACTGGCTGCCATTATTAATGAACATAAAAAAAAACTTTAATGTGTGCAATTTGCAATGAAATATCTCAGGAAAATTTTTCAGTGGTTTCCACATGACTGGCTGCCATTATTTATGAACATAAAAAAAAACTTTAATGTGTGCAATTTGCAATGAAATGTCTCAGGGAAATTTTTCAGTGGTTTCCACATGACTGGCTGCCATTATTAATGAACATAAAAAAAAACTTTAATGTGTGCAATTTGCAATGAAATGTCTCAGCAAAATTTTTCAGTGGTTTCCACATGACTGGCTGCCATTATTAATGAACATTAAAAAAAATTCAATGTGTGCAATTTGCAATGAAATGTCTCAGGAAAATTTTTTAGTGGTTTCCACATGACTGGCACCCTATTATTAATGAACAAAGAAAATTATTTTGCACTGTATGGAATGTCTTAGAAAAATTTTTGAAAATTTTTTTTGAAAAGACAATTTTTTTTAATAATGTTCACTTTTAGTACGTAAAACAACTTTCTTAGACAATTTTTAATGACATTAGTTTCAAACAAAAAGAATTGGAAAGCTTCGGAAAAAAATTTTTTTTCACTGTTTGAAATGACAATGTAATGTCTTGAAAAAATTTTTGAAAAAGATTTTCGAAAAAAAGTTTTTTTCTTGATAATCGAAACTTTTTTTGTAGGATAAAACATCTTAGGCCATTTACAATAACTTTAGTCAAAAAAAATAATTAGAGTGTGACTTTAACTTAAAATATACGCTATCTCCTTAAATAAAGCAGCTGCACAGCTCTCAATGCAGGTATAAGCAATTCAATGAACTTTTGTTCATTGACAACTTTTTAACTTTAAACCAAGTTTTAGCGGTGCTAACACGTTTTGGAATAATAAAACAATATTACTGAACATCAAAATAAACTTTTGCAGTATGAAGAAAATTTTGAAAAATTTTCGTGTAAGTCGTCAGTTCGTGTAAGTCGTCACTTTTTCTGTTTCTCCTGGGGTGACGTTATCCAAGTTCTACTGTAGCTTTAGTGGTGCTAACATGTTTTGGAATGATAAAACAATATTACTGAACATAAAAATAAACTTTTGAAGTATGAAAAGAACTTTGAAAAATTTTGAAAAAATTCTTGTTCAATGTGTGCATTTTGCAATAAAATGTCTCAGGAAAATTTTTCAGTGGTTTCCACATGACTGGCTACCATTATTAATGAACATAAAAAAAAAACTTTAATGTGTGCACTTTGCAATGAAATGTCTCAGGAAAATTTTTCAGTGGTTTCCACATGACTGGCTGCCGTTATTAATGAACATAAAAAAAAACTTTAATGTGTGCAATTTGCAATGAAATGTCTCAGGAAAATTTTTCAGTGGTTTCCACATGACTGGCTGCCATTATTAATGAACATAAAAAAAAACTTTAATGTGTGCAATTTGCAATGAAATGTCTCAGGAAAATTTTTCAGTGGTTTCCACATGACTGGCTGCCATTATTAATGAACATAAAAAATAACTTTAATGTGTGCAATTTGCAATGAAATGTCTCAGGAAATCTTTTCAGTGGTTTCCACATGACTGGCTGCCATTATTAATGAACATAAAAAAAAACTTTAATGTGTGCAATTTGCAATGAAATATCTCAGGGAAATTTTTAGTGGTTTCCACATGACTGGCTGCCATTATTAATGAACATAAAAAAAAAACTTTAATGTGTGCAATTTGCAATGAAATGTCTCAGCAAAATTTTTCAGTGGTTTCCACATGACTGGCTGCCATTATTAATGAACATAAAAAAAAAATTCAATGTGTGCAATTTGCAATGAAATGTCTCAGGAAAATTTTTTAGTGGTTTCCACATGACTGGCACCCTATTATTAATGAACAAAAAAAATTATTTTGCACTGTATGAAATGTCTTAGAAAAATTTTTGAAAATTTTTTTTGAAAAGACAATTTTTTTTAATAATGTTCACTTTTAGTACGTAAAACAACTTTCTTAGACAATTTTTAATGACATTAGTTTCAAACAAAAAGAATTGGAAAGCTTCGGAAAAAAATTTTTTTTCACTGTTTGAAATGACCATGTAATGTCTTGAAAAAATTTTTGAAAAAGATTTTCGAAAAAATTTTTTTTCTTGATAATCGAAATTTTTGTGTAGGATAAAATATCTTAGGCCATTTACAATAACTTTAGTCAAAAAAAATAATTAGAGTGTGACTTTAACTTAAAATATACGCTATCTCCTTAAATAAAGCAGCTGCACAGCTCTCAATGCAGGTATAAGCAATTCAATGAACTTTTGTTCATTGACAACTTTTTAACTTTAAACCAAGTTTTAGCGGTGCTAACACGTTTTGGAATAATAAAACAATATTACTGAACATCAAAATAAACTTTTGCAGTATGAAGGAAATTTTGAAAAATTTTCGTGTAAGTCGTCAGTTCGTGTAAGTCGTCACTTTTTCTGTTTCTCCTGGGGTGACGTTATCCAAGTTCTACTGTAGCTTTAGTGGTGCTAACATGTTTTGGAATGATAAAACAATATTACTGAACATAAAAATAAACTTTTGAAATATGAAAAGAACTTTGAAAAATTTTTAAAGAAATTCTTGTTCAATGTGTGCATTTTGCAATAAAATGTCTCAGGAAAATTTTTCAGTGGTTTCCACATGACTGGCTGCCATTATTAATGAACATAAAAAAAAACTTTAATGTGTGCAATTTGCAATGAAATATCTCAGGAAAATTTTTCAGTGGTTTCCACATGACTGGCTGCCATTATTAATGAACATAAAAAAAAACTTTAATGTGTGCAATTTGCAATGAAATGTCTCAGGAAAATTTTTCAGTGGTTTCCACATGACTGGCTGTCATTATTAATGAACATAAAAAATAACTTTAATGTGTGCAATTTGCAATGAAATGTCTCAGGAAATCTTTTCAGTGGTTTCCACATGACTGGCTGCCATTATTAATGAACATAAAAAAAAACTTTAATGTGTGCAATTTGCAATGAAATATGTCAGGAAAATTTTTCAGTGGTTTCCACATGACTGGCTGCCATTATTTATGAACATAAAAAAAAACTTTAATGTGTGCAATTTGCAATGAAATGTCTCAGGAAAATTTTTCAGTGGTTTCCACATGACTGGCTGCCATTATTAATGAACATAAAAAAAAAATTCAATGTGTGCAATTTGCAATGAATGGTCTCAGGAAAATTTTTTAGTGGTTTCCACATGACTGGCACCCTATTATTAATGAACAAAAAAAATTATTTTGCACTGTATGAAATGTCTTAGAAAAATTTTTGAAAATTTTTTTTGAAAAGACAATTTTTTTTAATAATGTTCACTTTTAGTACGTAAAACAACTTTCTTAGACAATTTTTAATGACATTAGTTTCAAACAAAAAGAATTGGAAAGCTTCGGAAAAAAATTTTTTTTCACTGTTTGAAATGACCATGTAATGTCTTGGAAAAATTTTTGAAAAAGATTTTCGAAAAAAATTTTTTTCTTGATAATCGAAACTTTTTTTGTAGGATAAAACATCTTAGGCCATTTACAATAACTTTAGTCAAAAAAAATAATTAGAGTGTGACTTTAACTTAAAATATACGCTATCTCCTTAAATAAAACAGCTGCACAGCTCTCAATGCAGGTATAACCAATTCAATGAACTTTTGTTCATTGAATACTTTTTAACTTGAAACCAAGTTTTAGCGGTGCTAACACGTTTTGGAATGATCGTCGTCGTCGTCGTCGTCGTCGTCGTCGTCGTCGTCGTCTGAGCTTCTGGGGCCGAGGGTCTATCCTTTTACCACCCCAGATTCACGATGTTCCCGGACTACACTGGAAGGCTGCTAGAGAGCAGCCAGTCTTTAGTTTCATCATCCATGACGCGCAGACCTTCCACTCCGTTAGGTGGCTTGAAGATGGTACAGTCATTGATGATGTGGTCTGCGGTCTGTTCCTCGGCACCACATTCACAGGAGGATGATAAAACATTATTACTGAACATAAAAATAAACTTTTGCAGTATGAAAAAAATTTTGAAACATTTTGAAAAATATTCTTGTTTAATGTGTGCAATGAGTTATGAAATGTCTTATAAAAAATTTTGCAAACAATTTTTGATTTTTTCAATAATGTTCACATTTAGTACGTAAAACAACTTTCTTAGACAATTTTTAATGACGTTAGTTTCAAACAAAAAGAATTGGATAGTTTCGCAAACAAATTTATTTTTCACTGTATGAAATAACTAAGAAAAATTTTTGAAAATTTTTTTTGAAAAGACAATTTTTTTCAATAATTGTCACTTTTAGTACGTAAAACAACTTTCTTAGACAATTTTTAATGACGTTAGTTTCAAACAAAAAGAATTGGAAAGCTTCGAAAAAAATTTTTTTTTTCACTGTATGAAATGACAATGTAATGTCTTGGAAAACTTTTTGAAAAAGATTTTCGAAAAAAATTTTTTTTCTTGATAATCGAAACTTTTTTTGTAGGATAAAACATCTTAGGCCATTTACAATAACTTTAGTCAAAAAAAATAATTAGAGTGCGACTTTAACTTAAAATATACGCTATCTCCTTAAATAAAGCTGCTGCGCAGCTCTCAATGCAGGTATAAGCAATTCAATGAATTTTTGGTAATTGACAACTTTTTAATTTGAAACTAAGTTTTAGTGGTGCTAACATGTTTTGGAATGATAAAACAATATTACTGAACATAAAAATAAACTTTTGCAGTAGGAAAAAAATTTTGAAAAACTTTGAAAAAAATTCTTGTTCAATGTGTGCAATGAGTTATGAAATGTCTTATAAAAAATTTTGCAAACAATTTTTGATTTTTTCAATAATGTTCACTTTTAGTACGTAAAACAACTTTCTTAGACAATTTTTTATGACGTTAGTTTCAAACAAAAAGAATTGGATACTTTAGCAAAAAAAAATTATTTTTCACTGTATGAAATGTCTTAGAAAAATTTTTGAAAATTTTTTTTGAAAACACAATTTTTTTCAATAATGTTCACTTTTTGTACGTAAAACAACTTTCTTAGACAATTTTTAATGACGTTAGTTTCAAACAAAAATAATTGGAAAGCTTCGGAATAAATTTTGTTTTCACTGTATGAAATGACAATGTAATGTCTTGAAAAAATTTTTGAAAAAGATTTTCGAAAAAATTTTTTTTCTTGATAATCGAAACTTTTTGTGTAGGATAAAATATCTTAGGCCATTTACAATAACTTTAGTCAAAAAAAATAATTAGAGTGTGACTTTAACTTAAAATATACGCTATCTCCTTAAATAATCCAGCTGCACAGCTCTCAATGCAGGTATAAGCAATTCAATGAACTTTTGTTCATTGACAACTTTTTAACTTTAAACCAAGTTTTAGCGGTGCTAACACGTTTTGGAATAATAAAACAATATTATTGAACATCAAAATAAACTTTTGCAGTATGAAGGAAATTTTGAAAAATTTTCGTGTAAGTCGTCAGTTCGTGTAAGTCGTCACTTTTTCTGTTTCTCCTGGGGTGACGTTATCCAAGTTCTACTGTAGCTTTAGTGGTGCTAACATGTTTTGGAATGATAAAACAATATTACTGAACATAAAAATAAACTTTTGAAGTATGAAAAGA
The DNA here is from genome assembly GCF_918807975.1 of Aplidium turbinatum. Classification (NCBI taxonomy): domain Eukaryota; kingdom Metazoa; phylum Chordata; class Ascidiacea; order Aplousobranchia; family Polyclinidae; genus Aplidium; species Aplidium turbinatum. Next base: position 35,454,280 of record NC_137477.1, read on the forward strand.
ACTTTGAAAAATTTTGAAAAAATTCTTGTTCAATGTGTGCATTTTGCAATAAAATGTCTCAGGAAAATTTTTCAGTGGTTTCCACATGACTGGCTACCATTATTAATGAACATAAAAAAAAAACTTTAATGTGTGCACTTTGCAATGAAATGTCTCAGGAAAATTTTTCAGTGGTTTCCACATGACTGGCTGCCATTATTAATGAACATAAAAAAAACTTTAATGTGTGCAATTTGCAATGAAATGTCTCAGGAAAATTTTTCAGTGGTTTCCACATGACTGGCTGCCGTTATTAATGAACATAAAAAAAAACTTTAATGTGTGCAATTTGCAATGAAATGTCTCAGGAAAATTTTTCAGTGGTTTTCACATGACTGGCTGCCATTATTAATGAACATAAAAAAAAACTTTAATGTGTGCAATTTGCAATGAAATGTCTCAGGAAAATTTTTCAGTGGTTTCCACATGACTGGCTGCCATTATTAATGAACATAAAAAATAACTTTAATGTGTGCAATTTGCAATGAAATGTCTCAGGAAATCTTTTCAGTGGTTTCGACATGACTGGCTGCCATTATTAATGAACATAAAAAAAAACTTTAATGTGTGCAATTTGCAATGAAATATCTCAGGAAAATTTTTCAGTGGTTTTCACATGACTGGCTGCCATTATTTATGAACATAAAAAAAAACTTTAATGTGTGCAATTTGCAATGAAATGTCTCAGGGAAATTTTTCAGTGGTTTCCACATGACTGGCTGCCATTATTAATGAACATAAAAAAAAAACTTTAATGTGTGCAATTTGCAATGAAATGTCTCAGGAAAATTTTTCAGTGGTTTCCACATGACTGGCTGCCATTTTTAATGAACATAAAAAATAACTTTAATGTGTGCAATTTGCAATGAAATATCTCAGGAAAATTTTTCAGTGGTTTCCACATGACTGGCTGCCATTATTAATGAACATAAAAAAAAACTTTAATGTGTGCAATTTGCAATGAAATGTCTCAGGAAAATTTTTCAGTGGTTTCCACATGACTGGCTGTCATTATTAATGAACATAAAAAATAACTTTAATGTGTGCAATTTGCAATGAAATGTCTCAGGAAATTTTTTCAGTGGTTTCCACATGACTGGCTGCCATTATTAATGAACATAAAAAAAAACTTTAATGTGTGCAATTTGCAATGAAATGTCTCAGGAAAATTTTTCAGTGGTTTCCACATGACTGGCTGCCATTATTAATGAACATAAAAAAAAACTTTAATGTGTGCAATTTGCAATGAAATGTCTCAGGAAAATTTTTCAGTGGTTTCCACATGACTGGCTGCCATTATTAATGAACATAAAAATAAAATTCAATGTGTGCAATTTGCAATGAAATGTCTCAGGAAAATTTTATAGTGGTTTCCACATGACTGGCACCCTATTATTAATGAACAAAAAAAATTATTTTGCACTGTATGAAATGTCTTAGAAAAATTTTTGAAAATTTTTTTTGAAAAGACAATTTTTTTTAATAATGTTCACTTTTAGTACGTAAAACAACTTTCTTAGACAATTTTTAATGACATTAGTTTCAAACAAAAAGAATTGGAAAGCTTCGGAAAAAAATTTTTTTTCACTGTTTGAAATGACCATGTAATGTCTTGGAAAATTTTTGAAAAAGATTTTCGAAAAAAATTTTTTTTCTTGATAATCGAAACTTTTTTTGTAGGATAAAACATCTTAGGCCATTTACAATAACTTTAGTCAAAAAAAATAATTAGAGTGCGACTTTAACTTAAAATATACGCTATCTCCTTAAATAAAGCTGCTGCGCAGCTCTCAATGCAGGTATAAGCAATTCAATGAATATTTGGTAATTGACAACTTTTTAACTTGAAACTAAGTTTTAGTGGTGCTAACATGTTTTGGAATGATAAAACAATATTACTGAACATAAAAATAAACTTTTGCAGTAGAAAAAAAATTTTGAAAAACTTTGAAAAAAATTCTTGTTCAATGTGTGCAATGAGTTATGAAATGTCTTATAAAAAATTTTGCAAACAATTTTTGATTTTTTCAATAATGTTCACTTTTAGTACGTAAAACAACTTTCTTAGACAATTTTTTATGACGTTAGTTTCAAACAAAAAGAATTGGATAGTTTCGCAAGAAAATTTATTTTTCACTGTATGAAATAACTAAGAAAAATTTTTGAAAATTTTTTTTGAAAAGACAATTTTTTTCAATAATTGTCACTTTTAGTACGTAAAACAACTTTCTTAGACAATTTTTAATGACGTTAGTTTCAAACAAAAAGAGTTGGAAAGCTTCGAAAAAAATTTTTTTTTCACTGTATGAAATGACAATGTAATGTCTTGAAAAAATTTTTGAAAAAGATTTTCGAAAAAATTTTTTTTTCTTGATAATCGAAACTTTTTTTGTAGGATAAAACATCTTAGGCCATTTACAATAACTTTAGTCAAAAAAAATAATTAGAGTGTGACTTTAACTTAAAATATACGCTATCTCCTTAAATAAAGCAGCTGCACAGCTCTCAATGCAGGTATAAGCAATTCAATGAACTTTTGTTCATTGACAACTTTTTAACTTTAAACCAAGTTTTAGCGGTGCTAACACGTTTTGGAATAATAAAACAATATTACTGAACATCAAAATAAACTTTTGCAGTATGAAGGAAATTTTGAAAAGTTTTCGTGTAAGTCGTCAGTTCGTGTAAGTCGTCACTTTTTCTGTTTCTCCTGGGGTGACGTTATCCAAGTTCTACTGTAGCTTTAGTGGTGCTAACATGTTTTGGAATGATAAAACAATATTACTGAACATAAAAATAAACTTTTGAAGTATGAAAAGAACTTTGAAAAATTTTGAAAAAATTCTTGTTCAATGTGTGTATTTTGCAATAAAATGTCTCAGGAAAATTTTTCAGTGGTTTCCACATGACTGGCTACCATTATTAATGAACATAAAAAAAAAACTTTAATGTGTGCACTTTGCAATGAAATGTCTCAGGAAAATTTTTCAGTGGTTTCCACATGACTGGCTGCCGTTATTAATGAACATAAAAAAAAACTTTAATGTGTGCAATTTGCAATGAAATGTCTCAGGAAAATTTTTCAGTGGTTTCCACATGACTGGCTGCCATTATTAATGAACAAAAAAAACTTTAATGTGTGCAATTTGCAATGAAATGTCTCAGGAAAATTTTTCAGTGGTTTCCACATGACTGGCTGCCATTATTAATGAACATAAAAAATAACTTTAATGTGTGCAATTTGCAATGAAATGTCTCAGGAAATCTTTTCAGTGGTTTCCACATGACTGGCTGCCATTATTAATGAACATAAAAAAAAACTTTAATGTGTGCAATTTGCAATGAAATATCTCAGGAAAATTTTTCAGTGGTTTCCACATGACTGGCTGCCATTATTTATGAACATAAAAAAAAACTTTAATGTGTGCAATTTGCAATGAAATGTCTCAGGAAAATTTTTCAGTGGTTTCCACATGACTGGCTGCCATTATTAATGAACATAAAAAAAAAACTTTAATGTGTGCAATTTGCAATGAAATGTCTCAGGAAAATTTTTCAGTGGTTTCCACATGACTGGCTGCCATTATTAATGAACATAAAAAAAAAAATTCAATGTGTGCAATTTGCAATGAAATGTCTCAGGAAAATTTTTTAGTGGTTTCCACATGACTGGCACCCTATTATTAATGAACAAAAAAAATTATTTTGCACTGTATGAAATGTCTTAGAAAAATTTTTGAAAATTTTTTTTGAAAAGACAATTTTTTTTAATAATGTTCACTTTTAGTACGTAAAACATCTTTCTTAGACAATTTTTAATGACATTAGTTTCAAACAAAAAGAATTGGAAAGCTTCGGAAAAAAATTTTTTTTCACTGTTTGAAATGACCATGTAATGTCTTGGAAAAATTTTTGAAAAAGATTTTCGTAAAAAATTCTTTGTCTTGATAATCGAAACTTTTTTTGTAGGATAAAACATCTTAGGCCATTTACAATAACTTTAGTCAAAAAAAATAATTAGAGTGTGACTTTAACTTAAAATATACGCTATCTCCTTAAATAAAACAGCTGCACAGCTCTCAATGCAGGTATAACCAATTCAATGAACTTTTGTTCATTGAATACTTTTTAACTTGAAACCAAGTTTTAGCGGTGCTAACACGTTTTGGAATGATAAAACATTATTACTGAACATAAAAATAAACTTTTGCAGTATGAAAAAAATTTTGAAACATTTTGAAAAATATTCTTGTTTAATGTGTGCAATGAGTTATGAAATGTCTTATAAAAAATTTTGCAAACAATTTTTGATTTTTTCAATAATGTTCACATTTAGTACGTAAAACAACTTTCTTAGACAATTTTTAATGACGTTAGTTTCAAACAAAAAGAATTGGATAGTTTCGCAAACAAATTTATTTTTCACTGTATGAAATAACTAAGAAAAATTTTTGAAAATTTTTTTTGAAAAGACAATTTTTTTCAATAATTGTCACTTTTAGTACGTAAAACAACTTTCTTAGACAATTTTTAATGACGTTAGTTTCAAACAAAAAGAATTGGAAAGCTTCGAAAAAAATTTTTTTTTTCACTGTATGAAATGACAATGTAATGTCTTGGAAAACTTTTTGAAAAAGATTTTCGAAAAAAATTTTTTTTCTTGATAATCGAAACTTTTTTTGTAGGATAAAACATCTTAGGCCATTTACAATAACTTTAGTCAAAAAAAATAATTAGAGTGCGACTTTAACTTAAAATATACGCTATCTCCTTAACCCGTTAAGTGCGTAATTAATTTTTCAAAACTCTCCTTACTGTGCGTATTTAATTTGATCACTCGCAGTATTTTTCGTCGCATTATTACTTGCTAGGATATTGGGGAATCCCCATGACGCAGCACAATACGCTTTTGTTCAATTTCCTTTTGTGTCTATTGCTTTACTTTTTCATCGACTATTGCGGAGAAGTCTCCGCCTGGACTATTGCTTTCTGGTGTAATCACATTACTCTCAAGTGATTATACCTTTCACATTGTGAAATTATTCAACTAGTTGTTCATTATGAAGAAAAAAAATACATCAGTTTACAGAACAGAATAATTTCTAAGCATTTATAGGACACTAAACAAAGTACACGTAAGTTTAGTTTGGAAATATTCAAACTGTATCATTTTCTGACGCTTGTTCTAACATTAGCAGCAACACAAAACCGTATTGTTTTGTTGACTATATGTTACAAAATATGTTTTCGAACACAACAAATTATTTCTGAAACTGCTTGCAACATTACATCAAAATGACTTCACACTGATTGAACGCGCATGATGTGGTTCGAATTTTATACACCGGAAGAAAGTCATTTCAGAAGAAAAAACATTTAGGATGAAATCTTTTTATTCTTGCAATTGTGGTTAGATTGTAGGTGAGTGCAAAAGCTACCTAATATTGTAATAGAATGATTTAGGGATTAACGATTTCCGTCAGGCTGCAATCGTTATGGTAGTGTAAACAATGCATCTATGTTTCTTCACACGTCATAATTGCGCCTTCCAGACAAAGCGAATAGAGGAAAGCGAAATTAAAAGTGCCGTGAATAGCTGCGATCACGAAAACGACAATTGTCGTCTTACGCACAGCAAGAGCGACTGTCTCGGACGACAATTGTCGTTATACGCACTTAACAGGTTAAATAAAGCTGCTGCGCAGCTCTCAATGCAGGTATAAGCAATTCAATGAATTTTTGGTAATTGACAACTTTTTAATTTGAAACTAAGTTTTAGTGGTGCTAACATGTTTTGGAATGATAAAACAATATTACTGAACATAAAAATAAACTTTTGCAGTAGGAAAAAAATTTTGAAAAACTTTGAAAAAAATTCTTGTTCAATGTGTGCAATGAGTTATGAAATGTCTTATAAAAAATTTTGCAAACAATTTTTGATTTTTTCAATAATGTTCACTTTTAGTACGTAAAACAACTTTCTTAGACAATTTTTTATGACGTTAGTTTCAAACAAAAAGAATTGGATACTTTAGCAAAAAAAAATTATTTTTCACTGTATGAAATGTCTTAGAAAAATTTTTGAAAATTTTTTTTGAAAACACAATTTTTTTCAATAATGTTCACTTTTTGTACGTAAAACAACTTTCTTAGACAATTTTTAATGACGTTAGTTTCAAACAAAAATAATTGGAAAGCTTCGGAATAAATTTTGTTTTCACTGTATGAAATGACAATGTAATGTCTTGAAAAAATTTTTGAAAAAGATTTTCGAAAAAATTTTTTTTCTTGATAATCGAAACTTTTTGTGTAGGATAAAATATCTTAGGCCATTTACAATAACTTTAGTCAAAAAAAATAATTAGAGTGTGACTTTAACTTAAAATATACGCTATCTCCTTAAATAAAGCAGCTGCACAGCTCTCAATGCAGGTATAAGCAATTCAATGAACTTTTGTTCATTGACAACTTTTTAACTTTAAACCAAGTTTTAGCGGTGCTAACACGTTTTGGAATAATAAAACAATATTATTGAACATCAAAATAAACTTTTGCAGTATGAAGGAAATTTTGAAAAATTTTCGTGTAAGTCGTCAGTTCGTGTAAGTCGTCACTTTTTCTGTTTCTCCTGGGGTGACGTTATCCAAGTTCTACTGTAGCTTTAGTGGTGCTAACATGTTTTGGAATGATAAAACAATATTACTGAACATAAAAATAAACTTTTGAAGTATGAAAAGAACTTTGAAAAATTTTGAAAAAATTCTTGTTCAATGTGTGCATTTTGCAATAAAATGTCTCAGGAAAATTTTTCAGTGGTTTCCACATGACTGGCTACCATTATTAATGAACATAAAAAAAAAACTTTAATGTGTGCACTTTGCAATGAAATGTCTCAGGAAAATTTTTCAGTGGTTTCCACATGACTGGCTGCCATTATTAATGAACATAAAAAAAACTTTAATGTGTGCAATTTGCAATGAAATGTCTCAGGAAAATTTTTCAGTGGTTTCCACATGACTGGCTGCCGTTATTAATGAACATAAAAAAAAACTTTAATGTGTGCAATTTGCAATGAAATGTCTCAGGAAAATTTTTCAGTGGTTTTCACATGACTGGCTGCCATTATTAATGAACATAAAAAAAAACTTTAATGTGTGCAATTTGCAATGAAATGTCTCAGGAAAATTTTTCAGTGGTTTCCACATGACTGGCTGCCATTATTAATGAACATAAAAAATAACTTTAATGTGTGCAATTTGCAATGAAATGTCTCAGGAAATCTTTTCAGTGGTTTCGACATGACTGGCTGCCATTATTAATGAACATAAAAAAAAACTTTAATGTGTGCAATTTGCAATGAAATATCTCAGGAAAATTTTTCAGTGGTTTTCACATGACTGGCTGCCATTATTTATGAACATAAAAAAAAACTTTAATGTGTGCAATTTGCAATGAAATGTCTCAGGGAAATTTTTCAGTGGTTTCCACATGACTGGCTGCCATTATTAATGAACATAAAAAAAAAACTTTAATGTGTGCAATTTGCAATGAAATGTCTCAGGAAAATTTTTCAGTGGTTTCCACATGACTGGCTGCCATTTTTAATGAACATAAAAAATAACTTTAATGTGTGCAATTTGCAATGAAATATCTCAGGAAAATTTTTCAGTGGTTTCCACATGACTGGCTGCCATTATTAATGAACATAAAAAAAAACTTTAATGTGTGCAATTTGCAATGAAATGTCTCAGGAAAATTTTTCAGTGGTTTCCACATGACTGGCTGTCATTATTAATGAACATAAAAAATAACTTTAATGTGTGCAATTTGCAATGAAATGTCTCAGGAAAATTTTTTATTGGTTTCCACATGACTGGCACCCTATTATTAATAAACAAAAAAAATTATTTTGCACTGTATGAAATGTCTTAGAAAAATTTTTGAAAATCTTTTTTGAAAAGACAATTTTTTTTAATAATGTTCACTTTTAGTACGTAAAACAACTTTCTTAGACAATTTTTAATGACATTAGTTTCAAACAAAAAGAATTGGAAAGCTTCGGAAAAAAATTTTTTTTCACTGTTTGAAATGACCATGTAATGTCTTGGAAAAATTTTTGAAAAAGATTTTCTAAAAAAATTTTTTTTCTTGATAATCGAAACTTTTTTTGTAGGATAAAACATCTTAGGCCATTTACAATAACTTTAGTCAAAAAAAATAATTAGAGTGCGACTTTAACTTAAAATATACGCTATCTCCTTAAATAAAGCTGCTGCGCAGCTCTCAATGCAGGTATAAGCAATTCAATGAATTTTTGGTAATTGACAACTTTTTAACTTGAAACTAAGTTTTAGTGGTGCTAACATGTTTTGGAATGATAAAACAATATTACTGAACATAAAAATAAACTTTTGCAGTAGGAAAAAAATTTTGAAAAACTTTGAAAAAAATTCTTGTTCAATGTGTGCAATGAGTTATGAAATGTCTTATAAAAAATTTTGCAAACAATTTTTGATTTTTTCAATAATGTTCACTTTTAGTACGTAAAACAACTTTCTTAGACAATTTTTTATGACGTTAGTTTCAAACAAAAAGAATTGGATACTTTAGCAAAAAAAAATTATTTTTCACTGCATGAAATGTCTTAGAAAAATTTTTGAAAATTTTTTTTGAAAACACAATTTTTTTCAATAATGTTCACTTTTTGTACGTAAAACAACTTTCTTAGACAATTTTTAATGACGTTAGTTTCAAACAAAAATAATTGGAAAGCTTCGGAATAAATTTTGTTTTCACTGTATGAAATGACAATGTAATGTCTTGAAAAAATTTTTGAAAAAGATTTTCGAAAAAGTTTTTTTTCTTGATAATCGAAACTTTTTGTGTAGAATAAAATATCTTAGGCCATTTACAATAACTTTAGTCAAAAAAAATAATTAGAGTGTGACTTTAACTTAAAATATACGCTATCTCCTTAAATAAAGCAGCTGCACAGCTCTCAATGCAGGTATAAGCAATTCAATGAACTTTTGTTCATTGACAACTTTTTAACTTTAAACCAAGTTTTAGCGGTGCTAACACGTTTTGGAATAATAAAACAATATTACTGAACATCAAAATAAACTTTTGCAGTATGAAGGAAATTTTGAAAAGTTTTCGTGTAAGTCGTCAGTTCGTGTAAGTCGTCACTTTTTCTGTTTCTCCTGGGGTGACGTTATCCAAGTTCTACTGTAGCTTTAGTGGTGCTAACATGTTTTGGAATGATAAAACAATATTACTGAACATAAAAATAAACTTTCGAAGTATGAAAAGAACTTTGAAAAATTTTGAAAAAATTCTTGTTCAATGTGTGCATTTTGCAATAAAATGTCTCAGGAAAATTTTTCAGTGGTTTCCACATGACTGGCTACCATTATTAATGAACATAAAAAAAAAACTTTAATGTGTGCACTTTGCAATGAAATGTCTCAGGAAAATTTTTCAGTGGTTTCCACATGACTGGCTGCCGTTATTAATGAACATAAAAGAAAACTTTAATGTGTGCAATTTGCAATGAAATGTCTCAGGAAAATTTTTCAGTGGTTTCCACATGACTGGCTGCCATTATTAATGAACATAAAAAAAAACTTTAATGTGTGCAATTTGCAATGAAATATCTCAGGAAAATTTTTCAGTGGTTTCCACATGACTGGCTGCCATTATTTATGAACATAAAAAAAAACTTTAATGTGTGCAATTTGCAATGAAATGTCTCAGGGAAATTTTTCAGTGGTTTCCACATGACTGGCTGCCATTATTAATGAACATAAAAAAAAAACTTTAATGTGTGCAATTTGCAATGAAATGTCTCAGCAAAATTTTTCAGTGGTTTCCACATGACTGGCTGCCATTATTAATGAACATAAAAAAAAATTCAATGTGTGCAATTTGCAATGAAATGTCTCAGGAAAATTTTTTAGTGGTTTCCACATGACTGGCACCCTATTATTAATGAACAAAAAAATTATTTTGCACTGTATGAAATGTCTTAGAAAAATTTTTGAAAATTTTTTTTGAAAAGACAATTTTTTTTAATAATGTTCACTTTTAGTACGTAAAACAACTTTCTTAGACAATTTTTAATGACATTAGTTTCAAACAAAAAGAATTGGAAAGCTTCGGAAAAAATTTTTTTTTCACTGTTTGAAATGACCATGTAAGGTCTTGGAAAAATTTTTTTTCTTGATAATCGAAACTTTTTTTGTAGGATAAAACATCTTAGGCCATTTACAATAACTTTAGTCAAAAAAAATAATTAGAGTGCGACTTTAACTTAAAATATACGCTATCTCCTTAAATAAAGCTGCTGCGCAGCTCTCAATGCAGGTATAAGCAATTCAATGAATTTTTGGTAATTGACAACTTTTTACCTTGAAACTAAGTTTTAGTGGTGCTAACATGTTTTGGAATGATAAAACAATATTACTGAACATAAAAATAAACTTTTGCAGTAGGAAAAAAATTTTGAAAAACTTTGAAAAAAATTCTTGTTCAATGTGTGCAATGAGTTATGAAATGTCTTATAAAAAATTTTGCAAACAATTTTTGATTTTTTCAATAATGTTCACTTTTAGTACGTAAAACAACTTTCTTAGACAATTTTTTATGACGTTAGTTTCAAACAAAAAGAATTGGATACTTTAGCAAAAAAAAATTATTTTTCACTGCATGAAATGTCTTAGAAAAATTTTTGAAAATTTTTTTTGAAAACACAATTTTTTTCAATAATGTTCACTTTTTGTACGTAAAACAACTTTCTTAGACAATTTTTAATGACGTTAGTTTCAAACAAAAATATTTGGAAAGCTTCGGAATAAATTTTGTTTTCACTGTATGAAATGACAATGTAATGTCTTGAAAAAATTTTTGAAAAAGATTTTCGAAAAAGTTTTTTTTCTTGATAATCGAAACTTTTTGTGTAGAATAAAATATCTTAGGCCATTTACAATAACTTTAGTCAAAAAAAATAATTAGAGTGTGACTTTAACTTAAAATATACGCTATCTCCTTAAATAAAGCAGCTGCACAGCTCTCAATGCAGGTATAAGCAATTCAATGAACTTTTGTTCATTGACAACTTTTTAACTTTAAACCAAGTTTTAGCGGTGCTAACACGTTTTGGAATAATAAAACAATATTACTGAACATCAAAATAAACTTTTGCAGTATGAAGGAAATTTTGAAAAGTTTTCGTGTAAGTCGTCAGTTCGTGTAAGTCGTCACTTTTTCTGTTTCTCCTGGGGTGACGTTATCCAAGTTCTACTGTAGCTTTAGTGGTGCTAACATGTTTTGGAATGATAAAACAATATTACTGAACATAAAAATAAACTTTCGAAGTATGAAAAGAACTTTGAAAAATTTTGAAAAAATTCTTGTTCAATGTGTGCATTTTGCAATAAAATGTCTCAGGAAAATTTTTCAGTGGTTTCCACATGACTGGCTACCATTATTAATGAACATAAAAAAAAAACTTTAATGTGTGCACTTTGCAATGAAATGTCTCAGGAAAATTTTTCAGTGGTTTCCACATGACTGGCTGCCGTTATTAATGAACATAAAAGAAAACTTTAATGTGTGCAATTTGCAATGAAATGTCTCAGGAAAATTTTTCAGTGGTTTCCACATGACTGGCTGCCATTATTAATGAACATAAAAAAAAACTTTAATGTGTGCAATTTGCAATGAAATATCTCAGGAAAATTTTTCAGTGGTTTCCACATGACTGGCTGCCATTATTTATGAACATAAAAAAAAACTTTAATGTGTGCAATTTGCAATGAAATGTCTCAGGGAAATTTTTCAGTGGTTTCCACATGACTGGCTGCCATTATTAATGAACATAAAAAAAAAATTCAATGTGTGCAATTTGCAATGAAATGTCTCAGGAAAATTTTTTAGTGGTTTCCACATGACTGGCACCCTATTATTAACGAACAAAAAAATTATTTTGCACTGTATGAAATGTCTTAGAAAAATTTTTGAAAATTTTTTTTGAAAAGACAATTTTTTTTAATAATGTTCACTTTTAGTACGTAAAACAACTTTCTTAGACAATTTTTAATGACATTAGTTTCAAACAAAAAGAATTGGAAAGCTTCGGAAAAAAATTTTTTTTCACTGTTTGAAATGACCATGTAATGTCTTGGAAAAATTTTTGAAAAAGATTTTCTAAAAAAATTTTTTTTCTTGATAATCGAAACTTTTTTTGTAGGATAAAACATCTTAGGCCATTTACAATAACTTTAGTCAAAAAAAATAATTAGAGTGCGACTTTAACTTAAAATATACGCTATCTCCTTAAATAAAGCTGCTGCGCAGCTCTCAATGCAGGTATAAGCAATTCAATGAATTTTTGGTAATTGACAACTTTTTAACTTGAAACTAAGTTTTAGTGGTGCTAACATGTTTTGGAATGATAAAACAATATTACTGAACATAAAAATAAACTTTTGCAGTAGGAAAAAAATTTTGAAAAACTTTGAAAAAAATTCTTGTTCAATGTGTGCAATGAGTTATGAAATGTCTTATAAAAAATTTTGCAAACAATTTTTGATTTTTTCAATAATGTTCACTTTTAGTACGTAAAACAACTTTCTTAGACAATTTTTTATGACGTTAGTTTCAAACAAAAAGAATTGGATACTTTAGCAAAAAAAAATTATTTTTCACTGCATGAAATGTCTTAGAAAAATTTTTGAAAATTTTTTTTGAAAACACAATTTTTTTCAATAATGTTCACTTTTTGTACGTAAAACAACTTTCTTAGACAATTTTTAATGACGTTAGTTTCAAACAAAAATATTTGGAAAGCTTCGGAATAAATTTTGTTTTCACTGTATGAAATGACAATGTAATGTCTTGAAAAAATTTTTGAAAAAGATTTTCGAAAAAGTTTTTTTTCTTGATAATCGAAACTTTTTGTGTAGAATAAAATATCTTAGGCCATTTACAATAACTTTAGTCAAAAAAAATAATTAGAGTGTGACTTTAACTTAAAATATACGCTATCTCCTTAAATAAAGCAGCTGCACAGCTCTCAATGCAGGTATAAGCAATTCAATGAACTTTTGTTCATTGACAACTTTTTAACTTTAAACCAAGTTTGAGCGGTGCTAACACGTTTTGGAATAATAAAACAATATTACTGAACATCAAAATAAACTTTTGCAGTATGAAGGAAATTTTGAAAAGTTTTCGTGTAAGTCGTCAGTTCGTGTAAGTCGTCACTTTTTCTGTTTCTCCTGGGGTGACGTTATCCAAGTTCTACTGTAGCTTTAGTGGTGCTAACATGTTTTGGAATGATAAAACAATATTACTGAACATAAAAATAAACTTTCGAAGTATGAAAAGAACTTTGAAAAATTTTGAAAAAATTCTTGTTCAATGTGTGCATTTTGCAATAAAATGTCTCAGGAAAATTTTTCAGTGGTTTCCACATGACTGGCTACCATTATTAATGAACATAAAAAAAAAACTTTAATGTGTGCACTTTGCAATGAAATGTCTCAGGAAAATTTTTCAGTGGTTTCCACATGACTGGCTGCCGTTATTAATGAACATAAAAGAAAACTTTAATGTGTGCAATTTGCAATGAAATGTCTCAGGAAAATTTTTCAGTGGTTTCCACATGACTGGCTGCCATTATTAATGAACATAAAAAAAAACTTTAATGTGTGCAATTTGCAATGAAATATCTCAGGAAAATTTTTCAGTGGTTTCCACATGACTGGCTGCCATTATTTATGAACATAAAAAAAAACTTTAATGTGTGCAATTTGCAATGAAATGTCTCAGGGAAATTTTTCAGTGGTTTCCACATGACTGGCTGCCATTATTAATGAACATAAAAAAAAAACTTTAATGTGTGCAATTTGCAATGAAATGTCTCAGCAAAATTTTTCAGTGGTTTCCACATGACTGGCTGCCATTATTAATGAACATAAAAAAAAAATTCAATGTGTGCAATTTGCAATGAAATGTCTCAGGAAAATTTTTTAGTGGTTTCCACATGACTGGCACCCTATTATTAATGAACAAAAAAAATTATTTTGCACTGTATGAAATGTCTTAGAAAAATTTTTGAAAATTTTTTTTGAAAAGACAATTTTTTTTAATAATGTTCACTTTTAGTACGTAAAACAACTTTCTTAGACAATTTTTAATGACATTAGTTTCAAACAAAAAGAATTGGAAAGCTTCGGAAAAAATTTTTTTTTCACTGTTTGAAATGACCATGTAAGGTCTTGGAAAAATTTTTTTTCTTGATAATCGAAACTTTTTTTGTAGGATAAAACATCTTAGGCCATTTACAATAACTTTAGTCAAAAAAAATAATTAGAGTGCGACTTTAACTTAAAATATACGCTATCTCCTTAAATAAAGCTGCTGCGCAGCTCTCAATGCAGGTATAAGCAATTCAATGAATTTTTGGTAATTGACAACTTTTTAACTTGAAACTAAGTTTTAGTGGTGCTAACATGTTTTGGAATGATAAAACAATATTACTGAACATAAAAATAAACTTTTGCAGTAGGAAAAAAATTTTGAAAAACTTTGAAAAAAATTCTTGTTCAATGTGTGCAATGAGTTATGAAATGTCTTATAAAAAATTTTGCAAACAGTTTTTGATTTTTTCAATAATGTTCACTTTTAGTACGTAAAACAACTTTCTTAGACAATTTTTTATGACGTTAGTTTCAAACAAAAAGAATTGGATACTTTAGCAAAAAAAAATTATTTTTCACTGCATGAAATGTCTTAGAAAAATTTTTGAAAATTTTTTTTGAAAACACAATTTTTTTCAATAATGTTCACTTTTTGTACGTAAAACAACTTTCTTAGACAATTTTTAATGACGTTAGTTTCAAACAAAAATATTTGGAAAGCTTCGGAATAAATTTTGTTTTCACTGTATGAAATGACAATGTAATGTCTTGAAAAAATTTTTGAAAAAGATTTTCGAAAAAGTTTTTTTTCTTGATAATCGAAACTTTTTGTGTAGAATAAAATATCTTAGGCCATTTACAATAACTTTAGTCAAAAAAAATAATTAGAGTGTGACTTTAACTTAAAATATACGCTATCTCCTTAAATAAAGCAGCTGCACAGCTCTCAATGCAGGTATAAGCAATTCAATGAACTTTTGTTCATTGACAACTTTTTAACTTTAAACCAAGTTTTAGCGGTGCTAACACGTTTTGGAATAATAAAACAATATTACTGAACATCAAAATAAACTTTTGCAGTATGAAGGAAATTTTGAAAAGTTTTCGTGTAAGTCGTCAGTTCGTGTAAGTCGTCACTTTTTCTGTTTCTCCTGGGGTGACGTTATCCAAGTTCTACTGTAGCTTTAGTGGTGCTAACATGTTTTGGAATGATAAAACAATATTACTGAACATAAAAATAAACTTTCGAAGTATGAAAAGAACTTTGAAAAATTTTGAAAAAATTCTTGTTCAATGTGTGCATTTTGCAATAAAATGTCTCAGGAAAATTTTTCAGTGGTTTCCACATGACTGGCTACCATTATTAATGAACATAAAAAAAAAACTTTAATGTGTGCACTTTGCAATGAAATGTCTCAGGAAAATTTTTCAGTGGTTTCCACATGACTGGCTGCCGTTATTAATGAACATAAAAGAAAACTTTAATGTGTGCAATTTGCAATGAAATGTCTCAGGAAAATTTTTCAGTGGTTTCCACATGACTGGCTGCCATTATTAATGAACATAAAAAAAAACTTTAATGTGTGCAATTTGCAATGAAATATCTCAGGAAAATTTTTCAGTGGTTTCCACATGACTGGCTGCCATTATTTATGAACATAAAAAAAAACTTTAATGTGTGCAATTTGCAATGAAATGTCTCAGGGAAATTTTTCAGTGGTTTCCACATGACTGGCTGCCATTATTAATGAACATAAAAAAAAAACTTTAATGTGTGCAATTTGCAATGAAATGTCTCAGCAAAATTTTTCAGTGGTTTCCAGATGACTGGCTGCCATTATTAATGAACATAAAAAAAAAATTCAATGTGTGCAATTTGCAATGAAATGTCTCAGGAAAATTTTTTAGTGGTTTCCACATGACTGGCACCCTATTATTAATGAACAAAAAAAATTATTTTGCACTGTATGAAATGTCTTAGAAAAATTTTTGAAAATTTTTTTTGAAAAGACAATTTTTTTTAATAATGTTCACTTTTAGTACGTAAAACAACTTTCTTAGACAATTTTTAATGACATTAGTTTCAAACAAAAAGAATTGGAAAGCTTCGGAAAAAAATTTTTTTTCACTGTTTGAAATGACCATGTAAGGTCTTGGAAAAATTTTTTTTCTTGATAATCGAAACTTTTTTTGTAGGATAAAACATCTTAGGCCATTTACAATAACTTTAGTCAAAAAAAATAATTAGAGTGCGACTTTAACTTAAAATATACGCTATCTCCTTAAATAAAGCAGCTGCGCAGCTCTCAATGCAGGTATAAGCAATTCAATGAATTTTTGGTAATTGACAACTTTTTAACTTGAAACTAAGTTTTAGTGGTGCTAACATGTTTTGGAATGATAAAACAATATTACTGAACATAAAAATAAACTTTTGCAGTAGGAAAAAAATTTTGAAAAACTTTGAAAAAAATTCTTGTTCAATGTGTGCAATGAGTTATGAAATGTCTTATAAAAAATTTTGCAAACAATTTTTGATTTTTTCAATAATGTTCACTTTTAGTACGTAAAACAACTTTCTTAGACAATTTTTTATGACGTTAGTTTCAAACAAAAAGAATTGGATACTTTAGCAAAAAAAAATTATTTTTCACTGTATGAAATGTCTTAGAAAAATTTTTGAAAATTTTTTTTGAAAACACAATTTTTTTCAATAATGTTCACTTTTTGTACGTAAAACAACTTTCTTAGACAATTTTTAATGACGTTAGTTTCAAACAAAAATATTTGGAAAGCTTCGGAATAAATTTTGTTTTCACTGTATGAAATGACAATGTAATGTCTTGAAAAAATTTTTGAAAAAGATTTTCGAAAAAGTTTTTTTTCTTGATAATCGAAACTTTTTGTGTAGAATAAAATATCTTAGGCCATTTACAATAACTTTAGTCAAAAAAAATAATTAGAGTGTGACTTTAACTTAAAATATACGCTATCTCCTTAAATAAAGCAGCTGCACAGCTCTCAATGCAGGTATAAGCAATTCAATGAACTTTTGTTCATTGACAACTTTTTAACTTTAAACCAAGTTTGAGCGGTGCTAACACGTTTTGGAATAATAAAACAATATTACTGAACATCAAAATAAACTTTTGCAGTATGAAGGAAATTTTGAAAAGTTTTCGTGTAAGTCGTCAGTTCGTGTAAGTCGTCACTTTTTCTGTTTCTCCTGGGGTGACGTTATCCAAGTTCTACTGTAGCTTTAGTGGTGCTAACATGTTTTGGAATGATAAAACAATATTACTGAACATAAAAATAAACTTTCGAAGTATGAAAAGAACTTTGAAAAATTTTGAAAAAATTCTTGTTCAATGTGTGCATTTTGCAATAAAATGTCTCAGGAAAATTTTTCAGTGGTTTCCACATGACTGGCTACCATTATTAATGAACATAAAAAAAAAACTTTAATGTGTGCACTTTGCAATGAAATGTCTCAGGAAAATTTTTCAGTGGTTTCCACATGACTGGCTGCCGTTATTAATGAACATAAAAGAAAACTTTAATGTGTGCAATTTGCAATGAAATGTCTCAGGAAAATTTTTCAGTGGTTTCCACATGACTGGCTGCCATTATTAATGAACATAAAAAAAAACTTTAATGTGTGCAATTTGCAATGAAATATCTCAGGAAAATTTTTCAGTGGTTTCCACATGACTGGCTGCCATTATTTATGAACATAAAAAAAAACTTTAATGTGTGCAATTTGCAATGAAATGTCTCAGGGAAATTTTTCAGTGGTTTCCACATGACTGGCTGCCATTATTAATGAACATAAAAAAAAAACTTTAATGTGTGCAATTTGCAATGAAATGTCTCAGCAAAATTTTTCAGTGGTTTCCACATGACTGGCTGCCATTATTAATGAACATAAAAAAAAAATTCAATGTGTGCAATTTGCAATGAAATGTCTCAGGAAAATTTTTTAGTGGTTTCCACATGACTGGCACCCTATTATTAATGAACAAAAAAAATTATTTTGCACTGTATGAAATGTCTTAGAAAAATTTTTGAAAATTTTTTTTGAAAAGACAATTTTTTTTAATAATGTTCACTTTTAGTACGTAAAACAACTTTCTTAGACAATTTTTAATGACATTAGTTTCAAACAAAAAGAATTGGAAAGCTTCGGAAAAAATTTTTTTTTCACTGTTTGAAATGACCATGTAAGGTCTTGGAAAAATTTTTTTTCTTGATAATCGAAACTTTTTTTGTAGGATAAAACATCTTAGGCCATTTACAATAACTTTAGTCAAAAAAAATAATTAGAGTGCGACTTTAACTTAAAATATACGCTATCTCCTTAAATAAAGCTGCTGCGCAGCTCTCAATGCAGGTATAAGCAATTCAATGAATTTTTGGTAATTGACAACTTTTTAACTTGAAACTAAGTTTTAGTGGTGCTAACATGTTTTGGAATGATAAAACAATATTACTGAACATAAAAATAAACTTTTGCAGTAGGAAAAAAATTTTGAAAAACTTTGAAAAAAATTCTTGTTCAATGTGTGCAATGAGTTATGAAATGTCTTATAAAAAATTTTGCAAACAGTTTTTGATTTTTTCAATAATGTTCACTTTTAGTACGTAAAACAACTTTCTTAGACAATTTTTTATGACGTTAGTTTCAAACAAAAAGAATTGGATACTTTAGCAAAAAAAAATTATTTTCCACTGCATGAAATGTCTTAGAAAAATTTTTGAAAATTTTTTTTGAAAACACAATTTTTTTCAATAATGTTCACTTTTTGTACGTAAAACAACTTTCTTAGACAATTTTTAATGACGTTAGTTTCAAACAAAAATATTTGGAAAGCTTCGGAATAAATTTTGTTTTCACTGTATGAAATGACAATGTAATGTCTTGAAAAAATTTTTGAAAAAGATTTTCGAAAAAATTTTTTTTCTTGATAATCGAAACTTTTTGTGTAGAATAAAATATCTTAGGCCATTTACAATAACTTTAGTCAAAAAAAATAATTAGAGTGTGACTTTAACTTAAAATATACGCTATCTCCTTAAATAAAGCAGCTGCACAGCTCTCAATGCAGGTATAAGCAATTCAATGAACTTTTGTTCATTGACAACTTTTTAACTTTAAACCAAGTTTTAGCGGTGCTAACACGTTTTGGAATAATAAAACAATATTACTGAACATCAAAATAAACTTTTGCAGTATGAAGGAAATTTTGAAAAGTTTTCGTGTAAGTCGTCAGTTCGTGTAAGTCGTCACTTTTTCTGTTTCTCCTGGGGTGACGTTATCCAAGTTCTACTGTAGCTTTAGTGGTGCTAACATGTTTTGGAATGATAAAACAATATTACTGAACATAAAAATAAACTTTCGAAGTATGAAAAGAACTTTGAAAAATTTTGAAAAAATTCTTGTTCAATGTGTGCATTTTGCAATAAAATGTCTCAGGAAAATTTTTCAGTGGTTTCCACATGACTGGCTGCCATTATTAATGAACATAAAAAAAAAACTTTAATGTGTGCACTTTGCAATGAAATGTCTCAGGAAAATTTTTCAGTGGTTTCCACATGACTGGCTGCCGTTATTAATGAACATAAAAGAAAACTTTAATGTGTGCAATTTGCAATGAAATGTCTCAGGAAAATTTTTCAGTGGTTTCCACATGACTGGCTGCCATTATTAATGAACATAAAAAAAAACTTTAATGTGTGCAATTTGCAATGAAATATCTCAGGAAAATTTTTCAGTGGTTTCCACATGACTGGCTGCCATTATTTATGAACATAAAAAAAAACTTTAATGTGTGCAATTTGCAATGAAATGTCTCAGGGAAATTTTTCAGTGGTTTCCACATGACTGGCTGCCATTATTAATGAACATAAAAAAAAAACTTTAATGTGTGCAATTTGCAATGAAATGTCTCAGCAAAATTTTTCAGTGGTTTCCAGATGACTGGCTGCCATTATTAATGAACATAAAAAAAAAATTCAATGTGTGCAATTTGCAATGAAATGTCTCAGGAAAATTTTTTAGTGGTTTCCACATGACTGGCACCCTATTATTAATGAACAAAAAAAATTATTTTGCACTGTATGAAATGTCTTAGAAAAATTTTTGAAAATTTTTTTTGAAAAGACAATTTTTTTTAATAATGTTCACTTTTAGTACGTAAAACAACTTTCTTAGACAATTTTTAATGACATTAGTTTCAAACAAAAAGAATTGGAAAGCTTCGGAAAAAAATTTTTTTTCACTGTTTGAAATGACCATGTAAGGTCTTGGAAAAATTTTTTTTCTTGATAATCGAAACTTTTTTTGTAGGATAAAACATCTTAGGCCATTTACAATAACTTTAGTCAAAAAAAATAATTAGAGTGCGACTTTAACTTAAAATATACGCTATCTCCTTAAATAAAGCAGCTGCGCAGCTCTCAATGCAGGTATAAGCAATTCAATGAATTTTTGGTAATTGACAACTTTTTAACTTGAAACTAAGTTTTAGTGGTGCTAACATGTTTTGGAATGATAAAACAATATTACTGAACATAAAAATAAACTTTTGCAGTAGGAAAAAAATTTTGAAAAACTTTGAAAAAAATTCTTGTTCAATGTGTGCAATGAGTTATGAAATGTCTTATAAAAAATTTTGCAAACAATTTTTGATTTTTTCAATAATGTTCACTTTTAGTACGTAAAACAACTTTCTTAGACAATTTTTTATGACGTTAGTTTCAAACAAAAAGAATTGGATACTTTAGCAAAAAAAAATTATTTTTCACTGTATGAAATGTCTTAGAAAAATTTTTGAAAATTTTTTTTGAAAACACAATTTTTTTCAATAATGTTCACTTTTTGTACGTAAAACAACTTTCTTAGACAATTTTTAATGACGTTAGTTTCAAACAAAAATAATTGGAAAGCTTCGGAATAAATTTTGTTTTCACTGTATGAAATGACAATGCAATGTCTTGAAAAAATTTTTGAAAAAGATTTTCGAAAAAATTTTTTTTCTTGATAATCGAAACTTTTTGTGTAGGATAAAATATCTTAGGCCATTTACAATAACTTTAGTCAAAAAAAATAATTAGAGTGTGACTTTAACTTAAAATATACGCTATCTCCTTAAATAAAGCAGCTGCACAGCTCTCAATGCAGGTATAAGCAATTCAATGAACTTTTGTTCATTGACAACTTTTTAACTTTAAACCAAGTTTTAGCAGTGCTAACACGTTTTGGAATAATAAAACAATATTACTGAACATCAAAATAAACTTTTGCAGTATGAAGGAAATTTTGAAAAATTTTCGTGTAAGTCGTCAGTTCGTGTAAGTCGTCACTTTTTCTGTTTCTCCTGGGGTGACGTCATCCAAGTTCTACTGTAGCTTTAGTGGTGCTAACATGTTTTGGAATGATAAAACAATATTACTGAACATAAAAATAAACTTTTGAAGTATGAAAAGAACTTTGAAAAATTTTGAAAAAATTCTTGTTCAATGTGTGCATTTTGCAATAAAATATCTCAGGAAAATTTTTCAGTGGTTTCCACATGACTGGCTGCCATTATTAATGAACATAAAAAAAAACTTTAATGTGTGCAATTTGCAATGAAATGTCTCAGGAAAATTTTTCAGTGGTTTCCACATGACTGGCTGCCATTATTAATGAACATAAAAAATAACTTTAATGTGTGCAATTTGCAATGAAATGTCTCAGGAAATCTTTTCAGTGGTTTCCACATGACTGGCTGCCTATATTAATGAACATAAAAAAAAACTTTAATGTGTGCAATTTGCAATGAAATATCTCAGGAAAATTTTTCAGTGGTTTCCACATGACTGGCTGCCATTATTTATGAACATAAAAAAAAACTTTAATGTGTGCAATTTGCAATGAAATGTCTCAGGGAAATTTTTCAGTGGTTTCCACATGACTGGCTGCCATTATTAATGAACATAAAAAAAAACTTTAATGTGTGCAATTTGCAATGAAATGTCTCAGCAAAATTTTTCAGTGGTTTCCACATGACTGGCTGCCATTATTAATGAACATTAAAAAAAATTCAATGTGTGCATTTTGCAATGAAATGTCTCAGGAAAATTTTTTAGTGGTTTCCACATGACTGGCACCCTATTATTAATGAACAAAGAAAATTATTTTGCACTGTATGGAATGTCTTAGAAAAATTTTTGAAAATTTTTTTTGAAAAGACAATTTTTTTCAATAATGTTCACTTTTAGTACGTAAAACAACTTTCTTAGACAATTTTTTATGACGTTAGTTTCAAACAAAAAGAATTGGATACTTTAGCAAAAAAAAAATATTTTTCACTGTATGAAATGTCTTAGAAAAATTTTTGAAAATTTTTTTTGAAAACACAATTTTTTTCAATAATGTTCACTTTTTGTACGTAAAACAACTTTCTTAGACAATTTTTAATGACGTTAGTTTCAAACAAAAATAATTGGAAAGCTTCGGAATAAATTTTGTTTTCACTGTATGAAATGACAATGTGATGTCTTGAAAAAATTTTTGAAAAAGATTTTCGAAAAAATTTTTTTTCTTGATAATCGAAACTTTTTGTGTAGGATAAAATATCTTAGGCCATTTACAATAACTTTAGTCAAAAAAAATAATTAGAGTGTGACTTTAACTTAAAATATACGCTATCTCCTTAAATAAAGCAGCTGCACAGCTCTCAATGCAGGTATAAGCAATTCAATGAACTTTTGTTCATTGACAACTTTTTAACTTTAAACCAAGTTTTAGCGGTGCTAACACGTTTTGGAATAATAAAACAATATTACTGAACATCAAAATAAACTTTTGCAGTATGAAGGAAATTTTGAAAAATTTTCGTGTAAGTCGTCAGTTCGTGTAAGTCGTCACTTTTTCTGTTTCTCCTGGGGTGACGTTATCCAAGTTCTACTGTAGCTTTAGTGGTGCTAACATGTTTTGGAATGATAAAACAATATTACTGAACATAAAAATAAACTTTTGAAGTATGAAAAGAACTTTGAAAAATTTTGAAAAAATTCTTGTTCAATGTGTGCATTTTGCAATAAAATATCTCAGGAAAATTTTTCAGTGGTTTCCACATGACTGGCTGCCATTATTAATGAACATAAAAAAAAACTTTAATGTGTGCAATTTGCAATGAAATGTCTCAGGAAAATTTTTCAGTGGTTTCCACATGACTGGCTGCCATTATTAATGAACATAAAAAATAACTTTAATGTGTGCAATTTGCAATGAAATGTCTCAGGAAATCTTTTCAGTGGTTTCCACATGACTGGCTGCCATTATTAATGAACATAAAAAAAAACTTTAATGTGTGCAATTTGCAATGAAATATCTCAGGAAAATTTTTCAGTGGTTTCCACATGACTGGCTGCCATTATTTATGAACATAAAAAAAAACTTTAATGTGTGCAATTTGCAATGAAATGTCTCAGGGAAATTTTTCAGTGGTTTCCACATGACTGGCTGCCATTATTAATGAACATAAAAAAAAACTTTAATGTGTGCAATTTGCAATGAAATGTCTCAGCAAAATTTTTCAGTGGTTTCCACATGACTGGCTGCCATTATTAATGAACATTAAAAAAAATTCAATGTGTGCATTTTGCAATGAAATGTCTCAGGAAAATTTTTTAGTGGTTTCCACATGACTGGCACCCTATTATTAATGAACAAAGAAAATTATTTTGCACTGTATGGAATGTCTTAGAAAAATTTTTGAAAATTTTTTTTGAAAAGACAATTTTTTTCAATAATGTTCACTTTTAGTACGTAAAACAACTTTCTTAGACAATTTTTTATGACGTTAGTTTCAAACAAAAAGAATTGGATACTTTAGCAAAAAAAAATTATTTTTCACTGCATGAAATGTCTTAGAAAAATTTTTGAAAATTTTTTTTGAAAACACAATTTTTTTCAATAATGTTCACTTTTTGTACGTAAAACAACTTTCTTAGACAATTTTTAATGACGTTAGTTTCAAACAAAAATATTTGGAAAGCTTCGGAATAAATTTTTGTTTTCACTGTATGAAATGACAATGTAATGTCTTGAAAAAATTTTTGAAAAAGATTTTCGAAAAAGTTTTTTTTCTTGATAATCGAAACTTTTTTTGTAGGATAAAACATCTTAGGCCATTTACAATAACTTTAGTCAAAAAAAATAATTAGAGTGCGACTTTAACTTAAAATATACGCTATCTCCTTAAATAAAGCTGCTGCGCAGCTCTCAATGCAGGTATAAGCAATTCAATGAATTTTTGGTAATTGACAACTTTTTAAATTGAAACTAAGTTTTAGTGGTGCTAACATGTTTTGGAATGATAAAACAATATTACTGAACATAAAAATAAACTTTTGCAGTAGGAAAAAAATTTTGAAAAACTTTGAAAAAAATTCTTGTTCAATGTGTGCAATGAGTTATGAAATGTCTTATAAAAAATTTTGCAAACAATTTTTGATTTTTTCAATAATGTTCACTTTTAGTACGTAAAACAACTTTCTTAGACAATTTTTTATGACGTTAGTTTCAAACAAAAAGAATTGGATACTTTAGCAAAAAAAAATTATTTTTCACTGTATGAAATGTCTTAGAAAAATTTTTGAAAATTTTTTTTGAAAACACAATTTTTTTCAATAATGTTCACTTTTTGTACGTAAAACAACTTTCTTAGACAATTTTTAATGACGTTAGTTTCAAACAAAAAGAATTGGAAAGCTTCGGAATAAATTTTGTTTTCACTGTATGAAATGACAATGTAATGTCTTGAAAAAATTTTTGAAAAAGATTTTCGAAAAAATTTTTTTTCTTGATAATCGAAACTTTTTGTGTAGGATAAAATATCTTAGGCCATTTACAATAACTTTAGTCAAAAAAAATAATTAGAGTGTGACTTTAACTTAAAATATACGCTATCTCCTTAAATAAAGCAGCTGCACAGCTCTCAATGCAGGTATAAGCAATTCAATGAACTTTTGTTCATTGACAACTTTTTAACTTTAAACCAAGTTTTAGCGGTGCTAACACGTTTTGGAATAATAAAACAATATTACTGAACATCAAAATAAACTTTTGCAGTATGAAGGAAATTTTGAAAAATTTTCGTGTAAGTCGTCAGTTCGTGTAAGTCGTCACTTTTTCTGTTTCTCCTGGGGTGACGTTATCCAAGTTCTACTGTAGCTTTAGTGGTGCTAACATGTTTTGGAATGATAAACCAATATTACTGAACATAAAAATAAACTTTTGAAGTATGAAAAGAACTTTGAAAAATTTTGAAAAAATTCTTGTTCAATGTGTGCATTTTGCAATAAAATGTCTCAGGAAAATTTTTCAGTGGTTTCCACATGACTGGCTACCATTATTAATGAACATAAAAAAAAAACTTTAATGTGTGCACTTTGCAATGAAATGTCTCAGGAAAATTTTTCAGTGGTTTCCACATGACTGGCTGCCGTTATTAATGAACATAAAAAAAAACTTTAATGTGTGCAATTTGCAATGAAATGTCTCAGGAAAATTTTTCAGTGGTTTTCACATGACTGGTTGCCATTATTAATGAACATAAAAAAAAACTTTAATGTGTGCAATTTGCAATGAAATGTCTCAGGAAAATTTTTCAGTGGTTTCCACATGACTGGCTGCCATTATTAATGAGCATAAAAAATAACTTTAATGTGTGCAATTTGCAATGAAATGTCTCAGGAAATCTTTTCAGTGGTTTCCACATGACTGGCTGCCATTATTAATGAACATAAAAAAAAACTTTAATGTGTGCAATTTGCAATGAAATATCTCAGGAAAATTTTTCAGTGGTTTCCACATGACTGGCTGCCATTATTTATGAACATAAAAAAAAACTTTAATGTGTGCAATTTGCAATGAAATGTCTCAGGGAAATTTTTCAGTGGTTTCCACATGACTGGCTGCCATTATTAATGAACATAAAAAAAAAACTTTAATGTGTGCAATTTGCAATGAAATGTCTCAGCAAAATTTTTCAGTGGTTTCCACATGACTGGCTGCCATTATTAATGAACATAAAAAAAAAATTCAATGTGTGCAATTTGCAATGAAATGTCTCAGGAAAATTTTTTAGTGGTTTCCACTTGACTGGCACCCTATTATTAATGAACAAAAAAAATTATTTTGCACTGTATGAAATGTCTTAGAAAAATTTTTGAAAATTTTTTTGAAAAGACAATTTTTTTTAATAATGTTCACTTTTAGTACGTAAAACAACTTTCTTAGACAATTTTTAATGACATTAGTTTCAAACAAAAAGAATTGGAAAGCTTCGGAAAAAAATTTTTTTTCACTGTTTGAAATGACCATGTAATGTCTTGGAAAAATTTTTGAAAAAGATTTTCGAAAAAAATTTTTTTTCTTGATAATAGAAACTTTTTTTGTAGGATAAAACATCTTAGGCCATTTACAATAACTTTAGTCAAAAAAAATAATTAGAGTGCGACTTTAACTTAAAATATACGCTATCTCCTTAAATAAAGCTGCTGCGCAGCTCTCAATGCAGGTATAAGCAATTCAATGAATTTTTGGTAATTGACAACTTTTTAACTTGAAACTAAGTTTTAGTGGTGCTAACATGTTTTGGAATGATAAAACAATATTACTGAACATAAAAATAAACTTTTGCAGTAGGAAAAAAATTTTGAAAAACTTTGAAAAAAATTCTTGTTCAATGTGTGCAATGAGTTATAAAATGCCTTATAAAAAATTTTGTAAACAATTTTTGATTTTTTCAATAATGTTCACTTTTAGTACGTAAAACAACTTTCTTAGACAATTTTTTATGACGTTAGTTTCAAACAAAAAGAATTGGATACTTTAGCAAAAAAAAATTATTTTTCACTGTATGAAATGTCTTAGGAAAATTTTTGAAAATTTTTTTTGAAAACACAATTTTTTTCAATAATGTTCACTTTTTGTGCGTAAAACAACTTTCTTAGTCAATTTTTAATGACGTTAGTTTCAAACAAAAATAATTGGAAAGCTTCGGAATAAATTTTTTTTTCACTGTATGAAATGACAATGTAATGTCTTAAAAAAATTTTTGAAAAAGATTTTCGAAAAAGTTTTTTTTCTTGATAATCGAAACTTTTTGTGTAGGATAAAATATCTTAGGCCATTTACAATAACTTTAGTCAAAAAAAATAATTAGAGTGTGACTTTAACTTAAAATATACGCTATCTCCTTAAATAAAGCAGCTGCACAGCTCTCAATGCAGGTATAAGCAATTCAATGAACTTTTGTTCATTGACAACTTTTTAACTTTAAACCAAGTTTTAGCGGTGCTAACACGTTTTGGAATAATAAAACAATATTACTGAACATCAAAATAAACTTTTGCAGTATGAAGGAAATTTTGAAAAATTTTCGTGTAAGTCGTCAGTTCGTGTAAGTCGTCATTTTTTCTGTTTCTCCTGGGGTGACGTTATCCAAGCTCTACTGTAGCTTTAGTGGTGCTAACATGTTTTGGAATGATAAAACAATATTACTGAACATAAAAATAAACTTTTGAAGTATGAAAAGAACTTTGAAAAATTTTGAAAAAATTCTTGTTCAATGTGTGCATTTTGCAATAAAATGTCTCAGGAAAATTTTTCAGTGGTTTCCACATGACTGGCTACCATTATTAATGAACATAAAAAAAAAACTTTAATGTGTGCACTTTGCAATGAAATGTCTCAGGAAAATTTTTCAGTGGTTTCCACATGACTGGCTGCCGTTATTAATGAACATAAAAAAAAACTTTAATGTGTGCAATTTGCAATGAAATGTCTCAGGAAAATTTTTCACTGGTTTCCACATGACTGGCTGCCATTATTAATGAACATAAAAAAAAACTTTAATGTGTGCAATTTGCAATGAAATGTCTCAGGAAAATTTTTCAGTGGTTTCCACATGACTGGCTGCCATTATTAATGAACATAAAAAATAACTTTAATGTGTGCAATTTGCAATGAAATGTCTCAGGAAATCTTTTCAGTGGTTTCCACATGACTGGCTGCCATTATTAATGAACATAAAAAAAAACTTTAATGTGTGCAACTTGCAATGAAATATCTCAGGAAAATTTTTCAGTGGTTTCCACATGACTGGCTGCCATTATTTATGAACATAAAAAAAAACTTTAATGTGTGCAATTTGCAATGAAATGTCTCAGGGAAATTTTTCAGTGGTTTCCACATGACTGGCTGCCATTATTAATGAACATAAAAAAAAAACTTTAATGTGTGCAATTTGCAATGAAATGTCTCAGCAAAATTTTTCAGTGGTTTCCACATGACTGGCTGCCATTATTAATGAACATTAAAAAAAATTCAATGTGTGCAATTTGCAATGAAATGTCTCAGGAAAATTTTTTAGTGGTTTCCACATGACTGGCACCCTATTATTAATGAACAAAGAAAATTATTTTGCACTGTATGGAATGTCTTAGAAAAATTTTTGAAAATTTTTTTTGAAAAGACAATTTTTTTTAATAATGTTCACTTTTAGTACGTAAAACAACTTTCTTAGACAATTTTTAATGACATTAGTTTCAAACAAAAAGAATTGGAAAGCTTCGGAAAAAAAATTTTTTTCACTGTTTGAAATGACCATGTAATGTCTTGGAAAAATTTTTGAAAAAGATTTTCGAAAAAAATTTTTTTCTTGATAATCGAAACTTTTTTTGTAGGATAAAACATCTTAGGCCATTTACAATAACTTTAGTCAAAAAAAATAATTAGAGTGCGACTTTAACTTAAAATATACGCTATCTCCTTAAATAAAACAGCTGCACAGCTCTCAATGCAGGTGTAACCAATTCAATGAACTTTTGTTCATTGAATACTTTTTAACTTGAAACCAAGTTTTAGCGGTGCTAACACGTTTTGGAATGATAAAACATTATTACTGAACATAAAAATAAACTTTTGCAGTATGAAAAAAATATTTGAAAAATTTTGAAAAATATTTTTGTTCAATGTGTGCAATGAGTTATGAAATGTCTTATAAAAAATTTTGCAAACAATTTTTGATTTTTCAAAAATGTTCACATTTAGTACGTAAAACAACTTTCTTAGACAATTTTTAATGACGTTAGTTTCAAACAAAAAGAATTGGAAAGCTTTGAAAAAAATTTTTTTTTTCACTGTATGAAATGACAATGTAATGTCTTGGAAAAATTTTGAAAAAGATTTTCGAAAAAAAATTTTTTTCTTGATAATCAAAATTTTTTGTGTAGGATAAAATATCTTAGGCCATTTACAATAACTTTAGTCAAAAAAAATAATTAGAGTGCGACTTTAACTTAAAATATACGCTATCTCCTTAAATAAAGCAGCTGCGCAGCTCTCAATGCAGGTATAAGCAATTCAATGAACTTTTGGTAATTGACAACTTTTTAACTTGAAACTAAGTTTTAGTGGTGCTAACATGTTTTGGAATGATAAAACAATATTACTGAACATAAAAATAAACTTTTGCAGTAGAAAAAAAATTTTGAAAAACTTTGAAAAAAATTCTTGTTCAATGTGTGCAATGAGTTAGGAAATGTCTTATAAAAAATTTTGCAAACAATTTTTGATTTTTTCAATAATGTTCACTTTTAGTACGTAAAACAACTTTCTTAGACAATTTTTTATGACGTTAGTTTCAAACAAAAAGAATTGGATACTTTAGCAAAAAAAAAATATTTTTCACTGTATGAAATGTCTTAGAAAAATTTTTGAAAATTTTTTTTGAAAACACAATTTTTTTCAATAATGTTCACTTTTTGTACGTAAAACAACTTTCTTAGACAATTTTTAATGACGTTAGTTTCAAACAAAAATAATTGGAAAGCTTCGGAATAAATTTTGTTTTCACTGTATGAAATGACAATGTAATGTCTTGAAAAAATTTTTGAAAAAGATTTTCGAAAAATATTTTTTTCTTGATAATCGAAACTTTTTGTGTAGGATAAAATATCTTAGGCCATTTACAATAACTTTAGTCAAAAAAAATAATTAGAGTGTGACTTTAACTTAAAATATACGCTATCTCCTTAAATAAAGCAGCTGCACAGCTCTCAATGCAGGTATAAGCAATTCAATGAACTTTTGTTCATTGACAACTTTTTAACTTTAAACCAAGTTTTAGCGGTGCTAACACGTTTTGGAATAATAAAACAATATTACTGAACATCAAAATAAACTTTTGCAGTATGAAGGAAATTTTGAAAAATTTTCGTGTAAGTCGTCAGTTCGTGTAAGTCGTCACTTTTTCTGTTTCTCCTGGGGTGACGTTATCCAAGTTCTACTGTAGCTTTAGTGGTGCTAACATGTTTTGGAATGATAAAACAATATTACTGAACATAAAAATAAACTTTTGAAGTATGAAAAGAACTTTGAAAAATTTTGAAAAAATTCTTGTTCAATGTGTGCATTTTGCAATAAAATGTCTCAGGAAAATTTTTCAGTGGTTTCCACATGACTGGCTACCATTATTGATGAACATAAAAAAAAAACTTTAATGTGTGCACTTTGCAATGAAATGTCTCAGGAAAATTTTTCAGTGGTTTCCACATGACTGGCTGCCGTTATTAATGAACATAAAAAAAAACTTTAATGTGTGCAATTTGCAATGAAATGTCTCAGGAAAATTTTTCAGTGGTTTCCACATGACTGGCTGCCATTATTAATGAACATAAAAAAAAACTTTAATGTGTGCAATTTGCAATGAAATGTCTCAGGAAAATTTTTCAGTGGTTTCCACATGACTGGCTGCCATTATTAATGAACATAAAAAATAACTTTAGTGTGTGCAATTTGCAATGAAATGTCTCAGGAAATCTTTTCAGTGGTTTCCACATGACTGGCTGCCATTATTAATGACATAAAAAATAACTTTAATGTGTGCAATTTGCAATGAAATATCTCAGGAAAATTTTTCAGTGGTTTCCACATGACTGGCTGCCATTATTTATGAACATAAAAAAAAACTTTAATGTGTGCAATTTGCAATGAAATGTCTCAGGGAAATTTTTCAGTGGTTTCCACATGACTGGCTGCCATTATTAATGAACATAAAAAAAAAACTTTAATGTGTGCAATTTGCAATGAAATGTCTCAGCAAAATTTTTCAGTGGTTTCCACATGACTGGCTGCCATTATTAATGAACATAAAAAAAAAATTCAATGTGTGCAATTTGCAATGAAATGTCTCAGGAAAATTTTTTAGTGGTTTCCACATGACTGGCACCCTATTATTAATGAACAAAAAAAATTATTTTGCACTGTATGAAATGTCTTAGAGAAATTTTTGAAAATCTTTTTTGAAAAGACAATTTTTTTTAATAATGTTCACTTTTAGTACGTAAAACAACTTTCTTAGACAATTTTTAATGACATTAGTTTCAAACAAAAAGAATTGGAAAGCTTCGGAAAAAAATTTTTTTTCACTGTTTGAAATGACCATGTAATGTCTTGGAAAAATTTTTGAAAAAGATTTTCTAAAAAAATTTTTTTTCTTGATAATCGAAACTTTTTTTGTAGGATAAAACATCTTAGGCCATTTACAATAACTTTAGTCAAAAAAAATAATTAGAGTGCGACTTTAACTTAAAATATACGCTATCTCCTTAAATAAAGCTGCTGCGCAGCTCTCAATGCAGGTATAAGCAATTCAATGAATTTTTGGTAATTGACAACTTTTTAACTTGAAACTAAGTTTTAGTGGTGCTAACATGTTTTGGAATGATAAAACAATATTACTGAACATAAAAATAAACTTTTGCAGTAGGAAAAAAATTTTGAAAAACTTTGAAAAAAATTCTTGTTCAATGTGTGCAATGAGTTATGAAATGTCTTATAAAAAATTTTGCAAACAATTTTTGATTTTTTCAATAATGTTCACTTTTAGTACGTAAAACAACTTTCTTAGACAATTTTTTATGACGTTAGTTTCAAACAAAAAGAATTGGATACTTTAGCAAAAAAAAATTATTTTTCACTGCATGAAATGTCTTAGAAAAATTTTTGAAAATTTTTTTTGAAAACACAATTTTTTTCAATAATGTTCACTTTTTGTACGTAAAACAACTTTCTTAGACAATTTTTAATGACGTTAGTTTCAAACAAAAATATTTGGAAAGCTTCGGAATAAATTTTGTTTTCACTGTATGAAATGACAATGTAATGTCTTGAAAAAATTTTTGAAAAAGATTTTCGAAAAAGTTTTTTTTCTTGATAATCGAAACTTTTTGTGTAGAATAAAATATCTTAGGCCATTTACAATAACTTTAGTTAAAAAAAATAATTAGAGTGTGACTTTAACTTAAAATATACGCTATCTCCTTAAATAAAGCAGCTGCACAGCTCTCAATGCAGGTATAAGCAATTCAATGAACTTTTGTTCATTGACAACTTTTTAACTTTAAACCAAGTTTTAGCGGTGCTAACACGTTTTGGAATAATAAAACAATATTACTGAACATCAAAATAAACTTTTGCAGTATGAAGGAAATTTTGAAAAGTTTTCGTGTAAGTCGTCAGTTCGTGTAAGTCGTCACTTTTTCTGTTTCTCCTGGGGTGACGTTATCCAAGTTCTACTGTAGCTTTAGTGGTGCTAACATGTTTTGGAATGATAAAACAATATTACTGAACATAAAAATAAACTTTTGAAGTATGAAAAGAACTTTGAAAAATTTTGAAAAAATTCTTGTTCAATGTGTGCATTTTGCAATAAAATGTCTCAGGAAAATTTTTCAGTGGTTTACACATGACTGGCTACCATTATTAACGAACATAAAAAAAAAACTTTAATGTGTGCACTTTGCAATGAAATGTCTCAGGAAAATTTTTCAGTGGTTTCCACATGACTGGCTGCCGTTATTAATGAACATAAAAAAAAACTTTAATGTGTGCAATTTGCAATGAAATGTCTCAGGAAAATTTTTCAGTGGTTTCCACATGACTGGCTGCCATTATTAATGAACATAAAAAAAAACTTTAATGTGTGCAATTTGCAATGAAATGTCTCAGGAAAATTTTTCAGTGGTTTCCACATGACTGGCTGCCATTATTAATGAACATAAAAAATAACTTTAATGTGTGCAATTTGCAATGAAATGTCTCAGGAAATCTTTTCAGTGGTTTCCACATGACTGGCTGCCATTATTAATGAACATAAAAAAAAACTTTAATGTGTGCAATTTGCAATGAAATATCTCAGGAAAATTTTTCAGTGGTTTCCACATGACTGGCTGCCATTATTTATGAACATAAAAAAAAACTTTAATGTGTGCAATTTGCAATGAAATGTCTCAGTGAAATTTTTCAGTGGTTTCCACATGACTGGCTGCCATTATTAATGAACATAAAAAAAAAACTTTAATGTGTGCAATTTGCAATGAAATGTCTCAGCAAAATTTTTCAGTGGTTTCCACATGACTGGCTGCCATTATTAATGAACATAAAAAAAAAATTCAATGTGTGCAATTTGCAATGAAATGTCTCAGGAAAATTTTATAGTGGTTTCCACATGACTGGCACCCTATTATTAATGAACAAAAAAAATTATTTTGCACTGTATGAAATGTCTTAGAAAAATTTTTGAAAATTTTTTTTGAAAAGACAATTTTTTTTAATAATGTTCACTTTTAGTACGTAAAACAACTTTCTTAGACAATTTTTAATGACATTAGTTTCAAACAAAAAGAATTGGAAAGCTTCGGAAAAAAATTTTTT
This sequence comes from Aplidium turbinatum, assembly GCF_918807975.1. NCBI lineage: Eukaryota > Metazoa > Chordata > Ascidiacea > Aplousobranchia > Polyclinidae > Aplidium > Aplidium turbinatum. The sequence continues at coordinate 35,488,294 of NC_137477.1, forward strand.
TTCACTGTTTGAAATGACCATGTAATGTCTTGGAAAATTTTTGAAAAAGATTTTCGAAAAAAATTTTTTTTCTTGATAATCGAAACTTTTTTTGTAGGATAAAACATCTTAGGCCATTTACAATAACTTTAGTCAAAAAAAATAATTAGAGTGCGACTTTAACTTAAAATATACGCTATCTCCTTAAATAAAGCTGCTGCGCAGCTCTCAATGCAGGTATAAGCAATTCAATGAATTTTTGGTAATTAACAACTTTTTAACTTGAAACTAAGTTTTAGTGGTGCTAACATGTTTTGGAATGATAAAACAATATTACTGAACATAAAAATAAACTTTTGCAGTAGAAAAAAAATTTTGAAAAACTTTGAAAAAAATTCTTGTTCAATGTGTGCAATGAGTTAGGAAATGTCTTATAAAAAATTTTGCAAACAATTTTTGATTTTTTCAATAATGTTCACTTTTAGTACGTAAAACAACTTTCTTAGACAATTTTTTATGACGTTAGTTTCAAACAAAAAGAATTGGATACTTTAGCAAAAAAAAAATATTTTTCACTGTATGAAATGTCTTAGAAAAATTTTTGAAAATTTTTTTTGAAAACACAATTTTTTTCAATAATGTTCACTTTTTGTACGTAAAACAACTTTCTTAGACAATTTTTAATGACGTTAGTTTCAAACAAAAATAATTGGAAAGTTTCGGAATAAATTTTGTTTTCACTGTATGAAATGACAATGTAATGTCTTGAAAAAATTTTTGAAAAAGATTTTCGAAAAAATTTTTTTTCTTGATAATCGAAACTTTTTGTGTAGGATAAAATATCTTAGGCCATTTGCAATAACTTTAGTCAAAAAAAATAATTAGAGTGTGACTTTAACTTAAAATATACGCTATCTCCTTAAATAAAGCAGCTGCACAGCTCTCAATGCAGGTATAAGCAATTCAATGAACTTTTGTTCATTGACAACTTTTTAACTTTAAACCAAGTTTTAGCGGTGCTAACACGTTTTGGAATAATAAAACAATATTACTGAACATCAAAATAAACTTTTGCAGTTTGAAGGAAATTTTGAAAAATTTTCGTGTAAGTCGTCAGTTCGTGTAAGTCGTCACTTTTTCTGTTTCTCCTGGGGTGACGTTATCCAAGTTCTACTGTAGCTTTAGTGGTGCTAACATGTTTTGGAATGATAAAACAATATTACTGAACATAAAAATAAACTTTTGAAGTATGAAAAGAACTTTGAAAAATTTTGAAAAAATTCTTGTTCAATGTGTGCATTTTGCAATAAAATGTCTCAGGAAAATTTTTCAGTGGTTTCCACATGACTGGCTACCATTATTGATGAACATAAAAAAAAAACTTTAATGTGTGCACTTTGCAATGAAATGTCTCAGGAAAATTTTTCAGTGGTTTCCACATGACTGGCTGCCGTTATTTATGAACATAAAAAAAAACTTTAATGTGTGCAATTTGCAATGAAATGTCTCAGGAAAATTTTTCAGTGGTTTCCACATGACTGGCTGCCATTATTAATGAACATAAAAATAAACTTTAATGTGTGCAATTTGCAATGAAATGTCTCAGGAAAATTTTTCAGTGGTTTCCACATGACTGGCTGCCATTATTAATGAACATAAAAAATAACTTTAATGTGTGCAATTTGCAATGAAATGTCTCAGGAAATCTTTTCAGTGGTTTCCACATGACTGGCTGCCATTATTAATGACATAAAAAATAACTTTAATGTGTGCAATTTGCAATGAAATATCTCAGGAAAATTTTTCAGTGGTTTCCACATGACTGGCTGCCATTATTTATGAACATAAAAAAAAACTTTAATGTGTGCAATTTGCAATGAAATGTCTCAGGGAAATTTTTCAGTGGTTTCCACATGACTGGCTGCCATTATTAATGAACATAAAAAAAAAACTTTAATGTGTGCAATTTGCAATGAAATGTCTCAGCAAAATTTTTCAGTGGTTTCCACATGACTGGCTGCCATTATTAATGAACATAAAAAAAAAATTCAATGTGTGCAATTTGCAATGAAATGTCTCAGGAAAATTTTTTAGTGGTTTCCACATGACTGGCACCCTATTATTAATGAACAAAAAAAATTATTTTGCACTGTATGAAATGTCTTAGAAAAATTTTTGAAAATCTTTTTTGAAAAGACAATTTTTTTTAATAATGTTCACTTTTAGTACGTAAAACAACTTTCTTTGACAATTTTTAATGACATTAGTTTCAAACAAAAAGAATTGGAAAGCTTCGGAAAAAAATTTTTTTTCACTGTTTGAAATGACCATGTAATGTCTTGGAAAAATTTTTGAAAAAGATATTCTAAAAAAATTTTTTTTCTTGATAATCGAAACTTTTTTTGTAGGATAAAACATCTTAGGCCATTTACAATAACTTTAGTCAAAAAAAATAATTAGAGTGCGACTTTAACTTAAAATATACGCTATCTCCTTAAATAAAGCTGCTGCGCAGCTCTCAATGCAGGTATAAGCAATTCAATGAATTTTTGGTAATTGACAACTTTTTAACTTGAAACTAAGTTTTAGTGGTGCTAACATGTTTTGGAATGATAAAACAATATTACTGAACATAAAAATAAACTTTTGCAGTAGGAAAAAAATTTTGAAAAACTTTGAAAAAAATTCTTGTTCAATGTGTGCAATGAGTTATGAAATGTCTTATAAAAAATTTTGCAAACAATTTTTGATTTTTTCAATAATGTTCACTTTTAGTACGTAAAACAACTTTCTTAGACAATTTTTTATGACGTTAGTTTCAAACAAAAAGAATTGGATACTTTAGCAAAAAAAAATTATTTTTCACTGCATGAAATGTCTTAGAAAAATTTTTGAAAATTTTTTTTGAAAACACAATTTTTTTCAATAATGTTCACTTTTTGTACGTAAAACAACTTTCTTAGACAATTTTTAATGACGTTAGTTTCAAACAAAAATATTTGGAAAGCTTCGGAATAAATTTTGTTTTCACTGTATGAAATGACAATGTAATGTCTTGAAAAAATTTTTGAAAAAGATTTTCGAAAAAGTTTTTTTTCTTGATAATCGAAACTTTTTGTGTAGAATAAAATATCTTAGGCCATTTACAATAACTTTAGTCAAAAAAAATAATTAGAGTGTGACTTTAACTTAAAATATACGCTATCTCCTTAAATAAAGCAGCTGCACAGCTCTCAATGCAGGTATAAGCAATTCAATGAACTTTTGTTCATTGACAACTTTTTAACTTTAAACCAAGTTTTAGCGGTGCTAACACGTTTTGGAGTAATAAAACAATATTACTGAACATCAAAATAAACTTTTGCAGTATGAAGGAAATTTTGAAAAGTTTTCGTGTAAGTCGTCAGTTCGTGTAAGTCGTCACTTTTTCTGTTTCTCCTGGGGTGACGTTATCCAAGTTCTACTGTAGCTTTAGTGGTGCTAACATGTTTTGGAATGATAAAACAATATTACTGAACATAAAAATAAACTTTTGAAGTATGAAAAGAACTTTGAAAAATTTTGAAAAAATTCTTGTTCAATGTGTGCATTTTGCAATAAAATGTCTCAGGAAAATTTTTCAGTGGTTTCCACATGACTGGCTACCATTATTAATGAACATAAAAAAAAAACTTTAATGTGTGCACTTTGCAATGAAATGTCTCAGGAAAATTTTTCAGTGGTTTCCACATGACTGGCTGCCGTTATTAATGAACATAAAAAAAAACTTTAATGTGTGCAATTTGCAATGAAATGTCTCAGGAAAATTTTTCAGTGGTTTCCACATGACTGGCTGCCATTATTAATGAACATAAAAAAAAACTTTAATGTGTGCAATTTGCAATGAAATATCTCAGGAAAATTTTTCAGTGGTTTCCACATGACTGGCTGCCATTATTTATGAACATAAAAAAAAACTTTAATGTGTGCAATTTGCAATGAAATGTCTCAGTGAAATTTTTCAGTGGTTTCCACATGACTGGCTGCCATTATTAATGAACATAAAAAAAAAACTTTAATGTGTGCAATTTGCAATGAAATGTCTCAGCAAAATTTTTCAGTGGTTTCCACATGACTGGCTGCCATTATTAATGAACATAAAAAAAAACTTTAATGTGTGCAATTTGCAATGAAATGTCTCAGGAAAATTTTATAGTGGTTTCCACATGACTGGCACCCTATTATTAATGAACAAAAAAAATTATTTTGCACTGTATGAAATGTCTTAGAAAAATTTTTGAAAATTTTTTTTGAAAAGACAATTTTTTTTAATAATGTTCACTTTTAGTACGTAAAACAACTTTCTTAGACAATTTTTAATGACATTAGTTTCAAACAAAAAGAATTGGAAAGCTTCGGAAAAAAATTTTTTTTCACTGTTTGAAATGACCATGTAATGTCTTGGAAAATTTTTGAAAAAGATTTTCGAAAAAAATTTTTTTTCTTGATAATCGAAACTTTTTTTGTAGGATAAAACATCTTAGGCCATTTACAATAACTTTAGTCAAAAAAAATAATTAGAGTGCGACTTTAACTTAAAATATACGCTATCTCCTTAAATAAAGCTGCTGCGCAGCTCTCAATGCAGGTATAAGCAATTCAATGAATTTTTGGTAATTGACAACTTTTTAACTTGAAACTAAGTTTTAGTGGTGCTAACATGTTTTGGAATGATAAAACAATATTACTGAACATAAAAATAAACTTTTGCAGTAGAAAAAAAATTTTGAAAAACTTTGAAAAAAATTCTTGTTCAATGTGTGCAATGAGTTAGGAAATGTCTTATAAAAAATTTTGCAAACAATTTTTGATTTTTTCAATAATGTTCACTTTTAGTACGTAAAACAACTTTCTTAGACAATTTTTTATGACGTTAGTTTCAAACAAAAAGAATTGGATACTTTAGCAAAAAAAAAATATTTTTCACTGTATGAAATGTCTTAGAAAAATTTTTGAAAATTTTTTTTGAAAACACAATTTTTTTCAATAATGTTCACTTTTTGTACGTAAAACAACTTTCTTAGACAATTTTTAATGACGTTAGTTTCAAACAAAAATAATTGGAAAGCTTCGGAATAAATTTTGTTTTCACTGTATGAAATGACAATGTAATGTCTTGAAAAAATTTTTGAAAAAGATTTTCGAAAAAATTTTTTTTCTTGATAATCGAAACTTTTTGTGTAGGATAAAATATCTTAGGCCATTTACAATAACTTTAGTCAAAAAAAATAATTAGAGTGTGACTTTAACTTAAAATATACGCTATCTCCTTAAATAAAGCAGCTGCACAGCTCTCAATGCAGGTATAAGCAATTCAATGAACTTTTGTTCATTGACAACTTTTTAACTTTAAACCAAGTTTTAGCGGTGCTAACACGTTTTGGAATAATAAAACAATATTACTGAACATCAAAATAAACTTTTGCAGTATGAAGGAAATTTTGAAAAATTTTCGTGTAAGTCGTCAGTTCGTGTAAGTCGTCACTTTTTCTGTTTCTCCTGGGGTGACGTTATCCAAGTTCTACTGTAGCTTTAGTGGTGCTAACATGTTTTGGAATGATAAAACAATATTACTGAACATAAAAATAAACTTTTGAAGTATGAAAAGAACTTTGAAAAATTTTGAAAAAATTCTTGTTCAATGTGTGCATTTTGCAATAAAATGTCTCAGGAAAATTTTTCAGTGGTTTCCACATGACTGGCTACCATTATTGATGAACATAAAAAAAAAACTTTAATGTGTGCACTTTGCAATGAAATGTCTCAGGAAAATTTTTCAGTGGTTTCCACATGACTGGCTGCCGTTATTAATGAACATAAAAAAAAACTTTAATGTGTGCAATTTGCAATGAAATGTCTCAGGAAAATTTTTCAGTGGTTTCCACATGACTGGCTGCCATTATTAATGAACATAAAAAAAAACTTTAATGTGTGCAATTTGCAATGAAATGTCTCAGGAAAATTTTTCAGTGGTTTCCACATGACTGGCTGCCATTATTAATGAACATAAAAAATAACTTTAATGTGTGCAATTTGCAATGAAATGTCTCAGGAAATCTTTTCAGTGGTTTCCACATGACTGGCTGCCATTATTAATGACATAAAAAATAACTTTAATGTGTGCAATTTGCAATGAAATATCTCAGGAAAATTTTTCAGTGGTTTCCACATGACTGGCTGCCATTATTAATGAACATAAAAAAAAAACTTTAATGTGTGCAATTTGCAATGAAATGTCTCAGCAAAATTTTTCAGTGGTTTCCACATGACTGGCTGCCATTATTAATGAACATAAAAAAAAAATTCAATGTGTGCAATTTGCAATGAAATGTCTCAGGAAAATTTTTTAGTGGTTTCCACATGACTGGCACCCTATTATTAATGAACAAAATAAATTATTTTGCACTGTATGAAATGTCTTAGAAAAATTTTTGAAAATCTTTTTTGAAAAGACAATTTTTTTTAATAATGTTCACTTTTAGTACGTAAAACAACTTTCTTAGACAATTTTTAATGACATTAGTTTCAAACAAAAAGAATTGGAAAGCTTCGGAAAAAAATTTTTTTTCACTGTTTGAAATGACCATGTAATGTCTTGGAAAAATTTTTGAAAAAGATTTTCTAAAAAAATTTTTTTTCTTGATAATCGAAACTTTTTTTGTAGGATAAAACATCTTAGGCCATTTACAATAACTTTAGTCAAAAAAAATAATTAGAGTGCGACTTTAACTTAAAATATACGCTATCTCCTTAAATAAAGCTGCTGCGCAGCTCTCAATGCAGGTATAAGCAATTCAATGAATTTTTGGTAATTGACAACTTTTTAACTTGAAACTAAGTTTTAGTGGTGCTAACATGTTTTGGAATGATAAAACAATATTACTGAACATAAAAATAAACTTTTGCAGTAGGAAAAAAATTTTGAAAAACTTTGAAAAAAATTCTTGTTCAATGTGTGCAATGAGTTATGAAATGTCTTATAAAAAATTTTGCAAACAATTTTTGATTTTTTCAATAATGTTCACTTTTAGTACGTAAAACAACTTTCTTAGACAATTTTTTATGACGTTAGTTTCAAACAAAAAGAATTGGATACTTTAGCAAAAAAAAATTATTTTTCACTGCATGAAATGTCTTAGAATAATTTTTGAAAATTTTTTTTGAAAACACAATTTTTTTCAATAATGTTCACTTTTTGTACGTAAAACAACTTTCTTAGACAATTTTTAATGACGTTAGTTTCAAACAAAAATATTTGGAAAGCTTCGGAATAAATTTTGTTTTCACTGTATGAAATGACAATGTAATGTCTTGAAAAAATTTTTGAAAAAGATTTTCGAAAAAGTTTTTTTTCTTGATAATCGAAACTTTTTGTGTAGAATAAAATATCTTAGGCCATTTACAATAACTTTAGTCAAAAAAAATAATTAGAGTGTGACTTTAACTTAAAATATACGCTATCTCCTTAAATAAAGCAGCTGCACAGCTCTCAATGCAGGTATAAGCAATTCAATGAACTTTTGTTCATTGACAACTTTTTAACTTTAAACCAAGTTTTAGCGGTGCTAACACGTTTTGGAATAATAAAACAATATTACTGAACATCAAAATAAACTTTTGCAGTATGAAGGAAATTTTGAAAAGTTTTCGTGTAAGTCGTCAGTTCGTGTAAGTCGTCACTTTTTCTGTTTCTCCTGGGGTGACGTTATCCAAGTTCTACTGTAGCTTTAGTGGTGCTAACATGTTTTGGAATGATAAAACAATATTACTGAACATAAAAATAAACTTTCGAAGTATGAAAAGAACTTTGAAAAATTTTGAAAAAATTCTTGTTCAATGTGTGCATTTTGCAATAAAATGTCTCAGGAAAATTTTTCAGTGGTTTCCACATGACTGGCTACCATTATTAATGAACATAAAAAAAAAACTTTAATGTGTGCACTTTGCAATGAAATGTCTCAGGAAAATTTTTCAGTGGTTTCCACATGACTGGCTGCCGTTATTAATGAACATAAAAGAAAACTTTAATGTGTGCAATTTGCAATGAAATGTCTCAGGAAAATTTTTCAGTGGTTTCCACATGACTGGCTGCCATTATTAATGAACATAAAAATAAACTTTAATGTGTGCAATTTGCAATGAAATGTCTCAGGAAAATTTTTCAGTGGTTTCCACATGACTGGCTGCCATTATTAATGAACATAAAAAATAACTTTAATGTGTGCAATTTGCAATGAAATGTCTCAGGAAATCTTTTCAGTGGTTTCCACATGACTGGCTGCCATTATTAATGAACATAAAAAAAAACTTTAATGTGTGCAATTTGCAATGAAATATCTCAGGAAAATTTTTCAGTGGTTTCCACATGACTGGCTGCCATTATTTATGAACATAAAAAAAAACTTTAATGTGTGCAATTTGCAATGAAATGTCTCAGGGAAATTTTTCAGTGGTTTCCACATGACTGGCTGCCATTATTAATGAACATAAAAAAAAAACTTTAATGTGTGCAATTTGCAATGAAATGTCTCAGCAAAATTTTTCAGTGGTTTCCACATGACTGGCTGCCATTATTAATGAACATAAAAAAAAAATTCAATGTGTGCAATTTGCAATGAAATGTCTCAGGAAAATTTTTTAGTGGTTTCCACATGACTGGCACCCTATTATTAATGAACAAAAAAAATTATTTTGCACTGTATGAAATGTCTTAGAAAAATTTTTGAAAATTTTTTTTGAAAAGACAATTTTTTTTAATAATGTTCACTTTTAGTACGTAAAACAACTTTCTTAGACAATTTTTAATGACATTAGTTTCAAACAAAAAGAATTGGAAAGCTTCGGAAAAAAATTTTTTTTCACTGTTTGAAATGACCATGTAAGGTCTTGGAAAAATTTTTGAAAAAGATTTTCGAAAAAAATTTTTTTTCTTGATAATCGAAACTTTTTTTGTAGGATAAAACATCTTAGGCCATTTACAATAACTTTAGTCAAAAAAAATAATTAGAGTGCGACTTTAACTTAAAATATACGCTATCTCCTTAAATAAAGCTGCTGCGCAGCTCTCAATGCAGGTATAAGCAATTCAATGAATTTTTGGTAATTGACAACTTTTTAACTTGAAACTAAGTTTTAGTGGTGCTAACATGTTTTGGAATGATAAAACAATATTACTGAACATAAAAATAAACTTTTGCAGTAGGAAAAAAATTTTGAAAAACTTTGAAAAAAATTCTTGTTCAATGTGTGCAATGAGTTATGAAATGTCTTATAAAAAATTTTGCAAACAATTTTTGATTTTTTCAATAATGTTCACTTTTAGTACGTAAAACAACTTTCTTAGACAATTTTTTATGACGTTAGTTTCAAACAAAAAGAATTGGATACTTTAGCAAAAAAAAATTATTTTTCACTGTATGAAATGTCTTAGAAAAATTTTTGAAAATTTTTTTTGAAAACACAATTTTTTTCAATAATGTTCACTTTTTGTACGTAAAACAACTTTCTTAGACAATTTTTAATGACGTTAGTTTCAAACAAAAATAATTGGAAAGCTTCGGAATAAATTTTGTTTTCACTGTATGAAATGACAATGTAATGTCTTGAAAAAATTTTTGAAAAAGATTTTCGAAAAAATTTTTTTTCTTGATAATCGAAACTTTTTGTGTAGGATAAAATATCTTAGGCCATTTACAATAACTTTAGTCAAAAAAAATAATTAGAGTGTGACTTTAACTTAAAATATACGCTATCTCCTTAAATAAAGCAGCTGCACAGCTCTCAATGCAGGTATAAGCAATTCAATGAACTTTTGTTCATTGACAACTTTTTAACTTTAAACCAAGTTTTAGCGGTGCTAACACGTTTTGGAATAATAAAACAATATTACTGAACATCAAAATAAACTTTTGCAGTATGAAGGAAATTTTGAAAAATTTTCGTGTAAGTCGTCAGTTCGTGTAAGTCGTCACTTTTTCTGTTTCTCCTGGGGTGACGTTATCCAAGTTCTACTGTAGCTTTAGTGGTGCTAACATGTTTTGGAATGATAAAACAATATTACTGAACATAAAAATAAACTTTTGAAGTATGAAAAGAACTTTGAAAAATTTTGAAAAAATTCTTGTTCAATGTGTGCATTTTGCAATAAAATATCTCAGGAAAATTTTTCAGTGGTTTCCACATGACTGGCTGCCATTATTAATGAACATAAAAAAAAACTTTAATGTGTGCAATTTGCAATGAAATGTCTCAGGAAAATTTTTCAGTGGTTTCCACATGACTGGCTGCCATTATTAATGAACATAAAAAATAACTTTAATGTGTGCAATTTGCAATGAAATGTCTCAGGAAATCTTTTCAGTGGTTTCCACATGACTGGCTGCCATTATTAATGAACATAAAAAAAAACTTTAATGTGTGCAATTTGCAATGAAATATCTCAGGAAAATTTTTCAGTGGTTTCCACATGACTGGCTGCCATTATTTATGAACATAAAAAAAAACTTTAATGTGTGCAATTTGCAATGAAATGTCTCAGGGAAATTTTTCAGTGGTTTCCACATGACTGGCTGCCATTATTAATGAACATAAAAAAAAACTTTAATGTGTGCAATTTGCAATGAAATGTCTCAGCAAAATTTTTCAGTGGTTTCCACATGACTGGCTGCCATTATTAATGAACATTAAAAAAAATTCAATGTGTGCATTTTGCAATGAAATGTCTCAGGAAAATTTTTTAGTGGTTTCCACATGACTGGCACCCTATTATTAATGAACAAAGAAAATTATTTTGCACTGTATGGAATGTCTTAGAAAAATTTTTGAAAATTTTTTTTGAAAAGACAATTTTTTTCAATAATGTTCACTTTTAGTACGTAAAACAACTTTCTTAGACAATTTTTTATGACGTTAGTTTCAAACAAAAAGAATTGGATACTTTAGCAAAAAAAAATTATTTTTCACTGCATGAAATGTCTTAGAAAAATTTTTGAAAATTTTTTTTGAAAACACAATTTTTTTCAATAATGTTCACTTTTTGTACGTAAAACAACTTTCTTAGACAATTTTTAATGACGTTAGTTTCAAACAAAAATATTTGGAAAGCTTCGGAATAAATTTTTGTTTTCACTGTATGAAATGACAATGTAATGTCTTGAAAAAATTTTTGAAAAAGATTTTCGAAAAAGTTTTTTTTCTTGATAATCGAAACTTTTTTTGTAGGATAAAACATCTTAGGCCATTTACAATAACTTTAGTCAAAAAAAATAATTAGAGTGCGACTTTAACTTAAAATATACGCTATCTCCTTAAATAAAGCTGCTGCGCAGCTCTCAATGCAGGTATAAGCAATTCAATGAATTTTTGGTAATTGACAACTTTTTAACTTGAAACTAAGTTTTAGTGGTGCTAACATGTTTTGGAATGATAAAACAATATTACTGAACATAAAAATAAACTTTTGCAGTAGGAAAAAAATTTTGAAAAACTTTGAAAAAAATTCTTGTTCAATGTGTGCAATGAGTTATGAAATGTCTTATAAAAAATTTTGCAAACAATTTTTGATTTTTTCAATAATGTTCACTTTTAGTACGTAAAACAACTTTCTTAGACAATTTTTTATGACGTTAGTTTCAAACAAAAAGAATTGGATACTTTAGCAAAAAAAATTATTTTTCACTGTATGAAATGTCTTAGAAAAATTTTTGAAAATTTTTTTTGAAAACACAATTTTTTTCAATAATGTTCACTTTTTGTACGTAAAACAACTTTCTTAGACAATTTTTAATGACGTTAGTTTCAAACAAAAATAATTGGAAAGCTTCGGAATAAATTTTGTTTTCACTGTATGAAATGACAATGTAATGTCTTGAAAAAATTTTTGAAAAAGATTTTCGAAAAAATTTTTTTTCTTGATAACACTGGTCTACAAATTTCAACTTTTTTTTTCAGGTTTGGGTTTTGACAACTGATTTTGGCTAATTTTGGGGCGCTGAATCCGAAAATGAACTCAGATTTTCTCTATCACATCAAGTTTTTTTTTCTATCGTTGCCATTATTTTATGAAATTGACCAATTTTACCCTTTTTAGTGCAGTAAAATGTCAAATATAATTATTTTCTGACAGCTATAAACTTTCAAACATAGAGATATTTTTACACTAAATTCATAAATTGGTTCAGATTTCCTCTAAAATAAAAAAAATTCCTGTTATGATAATTGTAATAGGACATAGTGGAGATTGGTAGCGTTGAGTTTTTCCATGCTGGCTTGAACTCCCTGTCTTGGCTTCTCAGGCGTTATCTGTGGGTCAGCTGCTATCTCTGTGCAGATGGAATATCGTAGGAAGACAGCTGGTGGGAGTAGATTTGACTTAGTAATAAATTCTTGCTTAGTGAGGAAGATTTATTTAGAAGTTTCATAAAGCACATGTACATTGTACATACCAACATCAGAGTTCAAGCTGAAAAGTGGTTTGTAGAAGGAAAAGGTATTTTCATACTTTATAAGTTTGAGTTCAAGTCGGTTAGAGTTTTTGGTATAGTGGTGTTTCTGTGGAAAAACTTGCTCTTAGAAGACTACTAACAAAGAAAGGTTATATTTGATCTCAAGCTATGTCTGCTTCCAGCAAAAGAAGAAAATGTTGTAATGATCCGGATATATTTTGTTACATTTGTGGATGCTTCATGTTGAAGTCTCAACAATGCAATATTACCACGTTTGTAAAAAGGGCATATCTTGCTGGGCTCCTCAAAAGCTGGGCTCCTCATAAAGTGTGCAAGACCTGCCTTGAATGTCTGAGAAGTTAGTCGCAAGGAAAAGGTTCACAAATGAAATTTGGAATACCCATGATTTGGCGAGAGCAACGAAATCATGTTGACGATTGTTATTTTTGTCTTGTTATGTTAGTGTGAAAGGGTATAACAAAAAGAGTAAACATCGTTTGAAATATCCAAATCTGGATTCGGCATTGCGGCCAGTTCCTCACAGTGATGAAAAGCCACTGCCAGTATTTACATCACTTTCAGAACTACACGAAGAGGCTATTTCTTCTTCAGAAGCATCGTTTAGTGAAGGAGAAAGTGAAATTTTTCAACCAGCACCCGAGGATCTGTCAGACAAGCCTTCCCAGTTTAATCAGATAGAATTAAATGATTTAGTGAGAGATTTGTATTTGCCTAAGCAATCTGCGGAGTTATTGGCATCAAGGCTACAGGAAAGGAAACTTCTCAAAGGTGGTACAAGCGTAACATTTTATCGCAAATGAGAAGAAGAACTGCTTCCATATTTTGCTTCCCACAATGATTTCGTTTATTGCAACAATATAGAAGGGCTTCTTCTAGAAATGGGATTACCACAGTATGATGCAGATGAATGGAGACTTTTCATTGATAGCTCCAAACGAAGTTTGAAGTGTGTTCTACTTCACAATGGTAACGTGTACGGTTCTATTCCGATAGGACATTCTGTGACAATAAAAGAAGAGTATCAGAACATCAAAACTGTTCTTGAAAAGTTAAAGTACCATGAGCACGGTTGGCTCATCTGTGTAGATTTAAAAATGGTGAACTTTTTGCTGGCGCAACAAAGTGGCTACACCAAATACCCATGTTTCCTATGCTACTGGGACAGCAGGGCCAAGGATCAGCACTGGAACAAAGAAGAGTGGCCTCCAAGGCTCACCTTGACACCTGGAGACAAAAATATCATACGTGATCACTGATCAGTTAGTTGATATCAAAAAGATCCTCTTGCCTCCTCTTCACATCAAACTTGGTCTCATGAAACAATATGTAAAAGCTTGGAATCATAAAGGAGAGTATTTCAAGTATATATGTTATGCTTTTCCTGGTCTCAGTGAAGAGAAAAAAAGAGCTGGGATTTTCAATGGACCACAAATCAGGCAATTGTTAAAGGATGAAAATTTTGTAAAGTCAATGTTGCCATTCGGCGCTAGAGCTTGGAATGCTTTCGGTGCTGTTGTGAGAAATTTTTTGGGAAACAGAAATGCAGAAAATTATAAAGATCTCTTAAAGGAGCTACTGCTTAGTTTTGAAGATTTGGGATGCAGGATGAGCATCAAAGTTCACTATTTGAAGAGCCATGAGGATGAGCTTCCAGAAAACCTTGGGAAAGTTAGTGAAGAACAGGGTGAACGTTTCCACAAGGATATTAAAATTATGGAGTAGCGTTATCAAGGTCGGTGGGATTGTCATATGATGGCCGACTATTGCTGGAGTTTTAAAAAAGAAATTCCAGATGCTGCTCATAAAAGAAAGTCCCTCAAAAGAGCATTTTTAAGCTTATAAGTGAAGAGTTCATATTTTATGAAAGCTCTTTTTTTGACTGTTTCTGAACTCGCCCTGCCCAAGTCTCTTTGAGTCAATCTTTATTTTGGCACTTTGCTATTTCTATGTGTGTCTTCAGAATTTCTGCACTCCATTGGAATGTCTATGTGCATATTGTGTGAACTGTAGGCTATAATTCAGATAATACCTTGTCACTGTCCTATCGACATGTTCGTCAGCATAATGTAGCGTTTGATGTTATTATGGTTGCTCTTTTGCATGCCTATTTTTTATTCCAAGGCATGAAATTTTAATAACGACAACGCAAATTTGTGTGAATATAATATAGAATGCTTGTTTGCTAATTAAAGCTAGATTATTGCAGGTAAAACAGTGTTTATTGCATCAGAATTCCTTGTTTTGACAACAGAAGGGGGGCAAAAATTGATTTTTTTCAAAAATTAGGGATATTTCATATCTCAAAAACGTGATGTGATAGAGAAAATCTGAGTTCATTTTCGGATTCAGCGCCCCAAAATTAGCTAAAATGAGTTGTCAAAACCCAAACCTGAAATTTTGTGTAGACCAGTGTAATCGAAACTTTTTGTGTAGGATAAAATATCTTAGGCCATTTACAATAACTTTAGTCAAAAAAAATAATTAGAGTGTGATTTTAACTTAAAATATACGCTATCTCCTTAAATAAAGCAGCTGCACAGCTCTCAATACAGGTATAAGCAATTCAATGAACTTTTGTTCATTGACAACTTTTTAACTTTAAACCAAGTTTTAGCGGTGCTAACACGTTTTGGAATAATAAAACAATATTACTGAACATCAAAATAAACTTTTGCAGTATGAAGGAAATTTTGAAAAATTTTCGTGTAAGTCGTCAGTTCGTGTAAGTCGTCACTTTTTCTGTTTCTCCTGGGGTGACGTTATCCAAGTTCTACTGTAGCTTTAGTGGTGCTAACATGTTTTGGAATGATAAAACAATATTACTGAACATAAAAATAAACTTTTGAAGTATGAAAAGAACTTTGAAAAATTTTGAAAAAATTCTTGTTCAATGTGTGCATTTTGCAATAAAATATCTCAGGAAAATTTTTCAGTGGTTTCCACATGACTGGCTGCCATTATTAATGAACATAAAAAAAAACTTTAATGTGTGCAATTTGCAATGAAATGTCTCAGGAAAATTTTTCAGTGGTTTCCACATGACTGGCTGCCATTATTAATGAACATAAAAAATAACTTTAATGTGTGCAATTTGCAATGAAATGTCTCAGGAAATCTTTTCAGTGGTTTCCACATGACTGGCTGCCATTATTAATGAACATAAAAAAAAACTTTAATGTGTGCAATTTGCAATGAAATATCTCAGGAAAATTTTTCAGTGGTTTCCACATGACTGGCTGCCATTATTTATGAACATAAAAAAAAACTTTAATGTGTGCAATTTGCAATGAAATGTCTCAGGGAAATTTTTCAGTGGTTTCCACATGACTGGCTGCCATTATTAATGAACATAAAAAAAACTTTAATGTGTGCAATTTGCAATGAAATGTCTCAGCAAAATTTTTCAGTGGTTTCCACATGACTGGCTGCCATTATTAATGAACATGAAAAAAAATTCAATGTGTGCAATTTGCAATGAAATGTCTCAGGAAAATTTTTTAGTGGTTTCCACATGACTGGCACCCTATTATTAATGAACAAAGAAAATTATTTTGCACTGTATGGAATGTCTTAGAAAAATTTTTGAAAATTTTTTTTGAAAAGACAATTTTTTTTAATAATGTTCACTTTTAGTACGTAAAACAACTTTCTTAGACAATTTTTAATGACATTAGTTTCAAACAAAAAGAATTGGAAAGCTTCGGAAAAAAATTTTTTTTCACTGTTTGAAATGACAATGTAATGTCTTGAAAAAATTTTTGAAAAAGATTTTCGAAAAAAATTTTTTTTCTTGATAATCGAAACTTTTTTTGTAGGATAAAACATCTTAGGCCATTTACAATAACTTTAGTCAAAAAAAATAATTAGAGTGCGACTTTAACTTAAAATATACGCTATCTCCTTAAATAAAGCTGCTGCGCAGCTCTCAATGCAGGTATAAGCAATTCAATGAATTTTTGGTAATTGACAACTTTTTAACTTGAAACTAAGTTTTAGTGGTGCTAACATGTTTTGGAATGATAAAACAATATTACTGAACATAAAAATAAACTTTTGCAGTATGAAAAAAATTTTGAAAAACTTTGAAAAAAATTCTTGTTCAATGTGTGCAATGAGTTATGAAATGTCTTTCTTAGACAATTTTTAATGACGTTAGTTTCAAGCAAAAAGAATTGGATAGTTTCGCAAAAAAAAATTATTTTTCACTGTATGAAATAACTAAGAAAAATTTTTGAAAAATATTTTTAAAAAGACAATTTTTTTCAATAATTGTCACTTTTAGTACGTAAAACAACTTTCTTAGACAATTTTTAATGACGTTAGTTTCAAACAAAAAGAATTGGAAAGCTTCGAAGAAAATTTTTTTTTTCACTGTATGAAATGACAATGTAATGTCTTGGAAAAATTTTTGAAAAAGATTTTCGAAAAAAAATTTTTTTCTTGATAATCGAAATTTTTTGTGTAGGATAAAATATCTTAGGCCATTTACAATAACTTTAGTCAAAAAAAATAATTAGAGTGTGACTTTAACTTAAAATATACGCTATCTCCTTAAATAAAGCAGCTGCACAGCTCTCAATGCAGGTATAAGCAATTCAATGAACTTTTGTTCATTGACAACTTTTTAACTTTAAACCAAGTTTTAGCGGTGCTAACACGTTTTGGAATAATAAAACAATATTACTGAACATCAAAATAAACTTTTGCAGTATGAAGGAAATTTTGAAAAATTTTCGTGTAAGTCGTCAGTTCGTGTAAGTCGTCACTTTTTCTGTTTCTCCTGGGGTGACGTTATCCAAGTTCTACTGTAGCTTTAGTGGTGCTAACATGTTTTGGAATGATAAAACAATATTACTGAACATAAAAATAAACTTTTGAAATATGAAAAGAACTTTGAAAAATTTTTAAAAAAATTCTTGTTCAATGTGTGCATTTTGCAATAAAATGTCTCAGGAAAATTTTTCAGTGGTTTCCACATGACTGGCTGCCATTATTAATGAACATAAAAAAAAACTTTAATGTGTGCAATTTGCAATGAAATATCTCAGGAAAATTTTTCAGTGGTTTCCACATGACTGGCTGCCATTATTAATGAACATAAAAAAAAACTTTAATGTGTGCAATTTGCAATGAAATGTCTCAGGAAAATTTTTCAGTGGTTTCCACATGACTGGCTGTCATTATTAATGAACATAAAAAATAACTTTAATGTGTGCAATTTGCAATGAAATGTCTCAGGAAATCTTTTCAGTGGTTTCCACATGACTGGCTGCCATTATTAATGAACATAAAAAAAAACTTTAATGTGTGCAATTTGCAATGAAATATGTCAGGAAAATTTTTCAGTGGTTTCCACATGACTGGCTGCCATTATTTATGAACATAAAAAAAAACTTTAATGTGTGCAATTTGCAATGAAATGTCTCAGGGAAATTTTTCAGTGGTTTCCACATGACTGGCTGCCATTATTAATGAACATAAAAAAAAACTTTAATGTGTGCAATTTGCAATGAAATGTCTCAGGAAAATTTTTCAGTGGTTTCCACATGACTGGCTGCCATTATTAATGAACATAAAAAAAAAATTCAATGTGTGCAATTTGCAATGAAATGTCTCAGGAAAATTTTTTAGTGGTTTCCACATGACTGGCACCCTATTATTAATGAACAAAAAAAATTATTTTGCACTGTATGAAATGTCTTAGAAAAATTTTTGAAAATTTTTTTTGAAAAGACAATTTTTTTTAATAATGTTCACTTTTAGTACGTAAAACAACTTTCTTAGACAATTTTTAATGACATTAGTTTCAAACAAAAAGAATTGGAAAGCTTCGGAAAAAAATTTTTTTTCACTGTTTGAAATGACCATGTAATGTCTTGGAAAAATTTTTGAAAAAGATTTTCGAAAAAAATTTTTTTTCTTGATAATCGAAACTTTTTTTGTAGGATAAAACATCTTAGGCCATTTACAATAACTTTAGTCAAAAAAAATAATTAGAGTGTGACTTTAACTTAAAATATACGCTATCTCCTTAAATAAAACAGCTGCACAGCTCTCAATGCAGGTATAACCAATTCAATGAACTTTTGTTCATTGAATACTTTTTAACTTGAAACCAAGTTTTAGCGGTGCTAACACGTTTTGGAATGATAAAACATTATTACTGAACATAAAAATAAACTTTTGCAGTATGAAAAAAATTTTGAAAAATTTTGAAAAATATTCTTGTTTAATGTGTGCAATGAGTTATGAAATGTCTTATAAAAAATTTTGCAAACAGTTTTCGATTTTTTCAATAATGTTCACATTTAGTACGTAAAACAACTTTCTTAGACAATTTTTAATGACGTTAGTTTCAAACAAAAAGAATTGGATAGTTTCGCAAAAAAATTTATTTTTCACTGTATGAAATAACTAAGAAAAATTTTAGAAAATTTTTTTTGAAAAGACAATTTTTTTCAATAATTGTCACTTTTAGTACGTAAAACAACTTTCTTAGACAATTTTTAATGACGTTAGTTTCAAACAAAAAGAATTGGAAAGCTTCGAAAAAAATTTTTTTTTCACTGTATGAAATGACAATGTAATGTCTTGAAAAAATTTTTGAAAAAGATTTTCGAAAAAATTTTTTTTTCTTGATAATCGAAACTTTTTTTGTAGGATAAAACATCTTAGGCCATTTACAATAACTTTAGTCAAAAAAAATAATTAGAGTGTGACTTTAACTTAAAATATACGCTATCTCCTTAAATAAAGCAGCTGCACAGCTCTCAATGCAGGTATAAGCAATTCAATGAACTTTTGTTCATTGACAACTTTTTAACTTTAAACCAAGTTTTAGCGGTGCTAACACGTTTTGGAATAATAAAACAATATTACTGAACATCAAAATAAACTTTTGCAGTATGAAGGAAATTTTGAAAAGTTTTCGTGTAAGTCGTCAGTTCGTGTAAGTCGTCACTTTTTCTGTTTCTCCTGGGGTGACGTTATCCAAGTTCTACTGTAGCTTTAGTGGTGCTAACATGTTTTGGAATGATAAAACAATATTACTGAACATAAAAATAAACTTTTGAAGTATGAAAAGAACTTTGAAAAATTTTGAAAAAATTCTTGTTCAATGTGTGCATTTTGCAATAAAATGTCTCAGGAAAATTTTTCAGTGGTTTCCACATGACTGGCTACCATTATTAATGAACATAAAAAAAAACTTTAATGTGTGCACTTTGCAATGAAATGTCTCAGGAAAATTTTTCAGTGGTTTCCACATGACTGGCTGCCGTTATTAATGAACATAAAAAAAAACTTTAATGTGTGCAATTTGCAATGAAATGTCTCAGGAAAATTTTTCAGTGGTTTCCACATGACTGGCTGCCATTATTAATGAACAAAAAAAACTTTAATGTGTGCAATTTGCAATGAAATGTCTCAGGAAAATTTTTCAGTGGTTTCCACATGACTGGCTGCCATTATTAATGAACATAAAAAATAACTTTAATGTGTGCAATTTGCAATGAAATGTCTCAGGAAATCTTTTCAGTGGTTTCCACATGACTGGCTGCCATTATTAATGAACATAAAAAAAAACTTTAATGTGTGCAATTTGCAATGAAATATCTCAGGAAAATTTTTCAGTGGTTTCCACATGACTGGCTGCCATTATTTATGAACATAAAAATAAACTTTAATGTGTGCAATTTGCAATGAAATGTCTCAGGAAAATTTTTCAGTGGTTTCCACATGACTGGCTGCCATTATTAATGAACATAAAAAAAAAAATTTAATGTGTGCAATTTGCAATGAAATGTCTCAGGAAAATTTTTCAGTGGTTTCCACATGACTGGCTGCCATTATTAATGAACATAAAAAAAAAAATTCAATGTGTGCAATTTGCAATGAAATGTCTCAGGAAAATTTTTTAGTGGTTTCCACATGACTGGCACCCTATTATTAATGAACAAAAAAAATTATTTTGCACTGTATGAAATGTCTTAGAAAAATTTTTGAAAATTTTTTTTGAAAAGACAATTTTTTTTAATAATGTTCACTTTTAGTACGTAAAACAACTTTCTTAGACAATTTTTAATGACATTAGTTTCAAACAAAAAGAATTGGAAAGCTTCGGAAAAAAATTTTTTTTCACTGTTTGAAATGACCATGTAATGTCTTGGAAAAATTTTTGAAAAAGATTTTCGTAAAAAATTCTTTTTCTTGATAATCGAAACTTTTTTTGTAGGATAAAACATCTTAGGCCATTTACAATAACTTTAGTCAAAAAAAATAATTAGAGTGTGACTTTAACTTAAAATATACGCTATCTCCTTAAATAAAGCTGCTGCGCAGCTCTCAATGCAGGTATAAGCAATTCAATGAATTTTTGGTAATTGACAACTTTTTAATTTGAAACTAAGTTTTAGTGGTGCTAACATGTTTTGGAATGATAAAACAATATTACTGAACATAAAAATAAACTTTTGCAGTAGGAAAAAAATTTTGAAAAACTTTGAAAAAAATTCTTGTTCAATGTGTGCAATGAGTTATGAAATGTCTTATAAAAAATTTTGCAAACAATTTTTGATTTTTTCAATAATGTTCACTTTTAGTACGTAAAACAACTTTCTTAGACAATTTTTTATGACGTTAGTTTCAAACAAAAAGAATTGGATACTTTAGCAAAAAAAAATTATTTTTCACTGTATGAAATGTCTTAGAAAAATTTTTGAAAATTTTTTTTGAAAACACAATTTTTTTCAATAATGTTCACTTTTTGTACGTAAAACAACTTTCTTAGACAATTTTTAATGACGTTAGTTTCAAACAAAAATAATTGGAAAGCTTCGGAATAAATTTTGTTTTCACTGTATGAAATGACAATGTAATGTCTTGAAAAAATTTTTGAAAAAGATTTTCGAAAAAATTTTTTTTCTTGATAATCGAAACTTTTTGTGTAGGATAAAATATCTTAGGCCATTTACAATAACTTTAGTCAAAAAAAGTAATTAGAGTGTGACTTTAACTTAAAATATACGCTATCTCCTTAAATAAAGCAGCTGCACAGCTCTCAATGCAGGTATAAGCAATTCAATGAACTTTTGTTCATTGACAACTTTTTAACTTTAAACCAAGTTTTAGCGGTGCTAACACGTTTTGGAATAATAAAACAATATTACTGAACATCAAAATAAACTTTTGCAGTATGAAGGAAATTTTGAAAAATTTTCGTGTAAGTCGTCAGTTCGTGTAAGTCGTCACTTTTTCTGTTTCTCCTGGGGTGACGTTATCCAAGTTCTACTATAGCTTTAGTGGTGCTAACATGTTTTGGAATGATAAAACAATATTACTGAACATAAAAATAAACTTTTGAAGTATGAAAAGAACTTTGAAAAATTTTGAAAAAATTCTTGTTCAATGTGTGCATTTTGCAATAAAATGTCTCAGGAAAATTTTTCAGTGGTTTCCACATGACTGGCTACCATTATTAATGAACATAAAAAAAAAACTTTAATGTGTGCACTTTGCAATGAAATGTCTCAGGAAAATTTTTCAGTGGTTTCCACATGACTGGCTGCCGTTATTAATGAACATAAAAAAAACTTTAATGTGTGCAATTTGCAATGAAATGTCTCAGGAAAATTTTTCAGTGGTTTCCACATGACTGGCTGCCGTTATTAATGAACATAAAAAAAAACTTTAATGTGTGCAATTTGCAATGAAATGTCTCAGGAAAATTTTTCAGTGGTTTTCACATGACTGGCTGCCATTATTAATGAACATAAAAAAAAACTTTAATGTGTGCAATTTGCAATGAAATGTCTCAGGAAAATTTTTCAGTGGTTTCCACATGACTGGCTGCCATTATTAATGAACATAAAAAATAACTTTAATGTGTGCAATTTGCAATGAAATGTCTCAGGAAATCTTTTCAGTGGTTTCGACATGACTGGCTGCCATTATTAATGAACATAAAAAAAAACTTTAATGTGTGCAATTTGCAATGAAATATCTCAGGAAAATTTTTCAGTGGTTTTCACATGACTAGCTGCCATTATTTATGAACATAAAAAAAAACTTTAATGTGTGCAATTTGCAATGAAATGTCTCAGGGAAATTTTTCAGTGGTTTCCACATGACTGGCTGCCATTATTAATGAACATAAAAAAAAAACTTTAATGTGTGCAATTTGCAATGAAATGTCTCAGGAAAATTTTTCAGTGGTTTCCACATGACTGGCTGCCATTTTTAATGAACATAAAAAATAACTTTAATGTGTGCAATTTGCAATGAAATATCTCAGGAAAATTTTTCAGTGGTTTCCACATGACTGGCTGCCATTATTAATGAACATAAAAAAAAACTTTAATGTGTGCAATTTGCAATGAAATGTCTCAGGAAAATTTTTCAGTGGTTTCCACATGACTGGCTGTCATTATTAATGAACATAAAAAATAACTTTAATGTGTGCAATTTGCAATGAAATGTCTCAGGAAATCTTTTCAGTGGTTTCCACATGACTGGCTGCCATTATTAATGAACATAAAAAAAAACTTTAATGTGTGCAATTTGCAATGAAATGTCTCAGGAAAATTTTTCAGTGGTTTCCACATGACTGGCTGCCATTATTAATGAACATAAAAAAAAACTTTAATGTGTGCAATTTGCAATGAAATGTCTCAAGAAAATTTTTCAGTGGTTTCCACATGACTGGCTGCCATTATTAATGAACATAAAAAAAAAATTCAATGTGTGCAATTTGCAATGAAATGTCTCAGGAAAATTTTTTAGTGGTTTCCACATGACTGGCACCCTATTATTAATGAACAAAAAAAATTATTTTGCACTGTATGAAATGTCTTAGAAAAATTTTTGAAAATTTTTTTTGAAAAGACAATTTTTTTTAATAATGTTCACTTTTAGTACGTAAAACAACTTTCTTAGACAATTTTTAATGACATTAGTTTCAAACAAAAAGAATTGGAAAGCTTCGGAAAAAAATTTTTTTTCACTGTTTGAAATGACCATGTAATGTCTTGGAAAAATTTTTGAAAAAGATTTTCGAAAAAAATTTTTTTTCTTGATAATCGAAACTTTTTTTGTAGGATAAAACATCTTAGGCCATTTACAATACCTTTAGTCAAAAAAAATAATTAGAGTGTGACTTTAACTTAAAATATACGCTATCTCCTTAAATAAAACAGCTGCACAGCTCTCAATGCAGGTATAACCAATTCAATGAACTTTTGTTCATTGAATACTTTTTAACTTGAAACCAAGTTTTAGCGGTGCTAACACGTTTTGGAATGATAAAACATTATTACTGAACATAAAAATAAACTTTTGCAGTATGAAAAAAATTTTGAAAAATTTTGAAAAATATTCTTGTTTAATGTGTGCAATGAGTTATGAAATGTCTTATAAAAAATTTTGCAAACAATTTTTGATTTTTTCAATAATGTTCACATTTAGTACGTAAAACAACTTTCTTAGACAATTTTTAATGACGTTAGTTTCAAACAAAAAGAATTGGATAGTTTCGCAAAAAAATTTATTTTTCACTGTATGAAATAACTAAGAAAAATTTTTGAAAATTTTTTTTGAAAAGACAATTTTTTTCAATAATTGTCACTTTTTGTACGTAAAACAACTTTCTTAGACAATTTTTAATGACGTTAGTTTCAAAC
Source organism: Aplidium turbinatum (assembly GCF_918807975.1). Lineage (NCBI taxonomy): Eukaryota > Metazoa > Chordata > Ascidiacea > Aplousobranchia > Polyclinidae > Aplidium > Aplidium turbinatum. The sequence goes on from NC_137477.1 coordinate 35,512,451, forward strand.
AAAAAGAATTGGAAAGCTTCGAAAAAAATTTTTTTTTTCACTGTATGAAATGACAATGTAATGTCTTGGAAAAATTTTTGAAAAAGATTTTCGTAAAAAATTTTTTTTCTTGATAATCGAAACTTTTTTTGTAGGATAAAACATCTTAGGCCATTTACAATAACTTTAGTCAAAAAAAATAATTAGAGTGCGACTTTAACTTAAAATATACGCTATCTCCTTAAATAAAGCTGCTGCGCAGCTCTCAATGCAGGTATAAGCAATTCAATGACTTTTTGGTAATTGACAACTTTTTAACTTGAAACTAAGTTTTAGTAGTGCTAACATGTTTTGGAATGATAAAACAATATTACTGAACATAAAAATAAACTTTTGCAGTAGGAAAAAAATTTTGAAAAACTTTGAAAAAAATTCTTGTTCAATGTGTGCAATGAGTTATGAAATGTCTTATAAAAAATTTTGCAAACAATTTTTGATTTTTTCAATAATGTTCACTTTTAGTACGTAAAACAACTTTCTTAGACAATTTTTTATGACGTTAGTTTCAAACAAAAAGAATTGGATACTTTAGCAAAAAAAAATTATTTTTCACTGTATGAAATGTCTTAGAAAAATTTTTGAAAATTTTTTTTGAAAACACAATTTTTTTCAATAATGTTCACTTTTTGTACGTAAAACAACTTTCTTAGACAATTTTTAATGACGTTAGTTTCAAACAAAAATAATTGGAAAGCTTCGGAATAAATTTTTTTTTTCACTGTATGAAATGACAATGTAATGTCTTGAAAAAATTTTTGAAAAAGATTTTCGAAAAAATTTTTTTTCTTGATAATCGAAACTTTTTGTGTAGGATAAAATATCTTAGGCCATTTACAATAACTTTAGTCAAAAAAAATAATTAGAGTGTGACTTTAACTTAAAATATACGCTATCTCCTTAAATAAAGCTGCTGCACAGCTCTCAATGCAGGTATAAGCAATTCAATGAACTTTTGTTCATTGACAACTTTTTACTTTAAACCAAGTTTTAGCGGTGCTAACACGTTTTGGAATAATAAAACAATATTACTGAACATCAAAATAAACTTTTGCAGTATGAAGGAAATTTTGAAAAATTTTCGTGTAAGTCGTCAGTTCGTGTAAGTCGTCACTTTTTTTGTTTCTCCTGGGGTGACGTTATCCAAGTTCTACTGTAGCTTTAGTGGTGCTAACATGTTTTGGAATGATAAAACAATATTACTGAACATAAAAATAAACTTTTGAAGTATGAAAAGAACTTTGAAAAATTTTGAAAAAATTCTTGTTCAATGTGTGCATTTTGCAATAAAATGTCTCAGGAAAATTTTTCAGTGGTTTCCACATGACTGGCTACCATTATTAATGAACATAAAAAAAAAACTTTAATGTGTGCACTTTGCAATGAAATGTCTCAGGAAAATTTTTCAGTGGTTTCCACATGACTGGCTGCCGTTATTAATGAACATAAAAAAAAACTTTAATGTGTGCAATTTGCAATGAAATGTCTCAGGAAAATTTTTCAGTGGTTTCCACATGACTGGCTGCCATTATTAATGAACATAAAAAAAAACTTTAATGTGTGCAATTTGCAATGAAATGTCTCAGGAAAATTTTTCAGTGGTTTTCACATGACTTGCTGCCATTATTAATGAACATAAAAAAAAACTTTAATGTGTGCAATTTGCAATGAAATGTCTCAGGAAAATTTTTCAGTGGTTTCCACATGACTGGCTGCCATTATTAATGAACATAAAAAATAACTTTAATGTGTGCAATTTGCAATGAAATGTCTCAGGAAATCTTTTCAGTGGTTTCCACATGACTGGCTGCCATTATTAATGAACATAAAAAAATACTTTAATGTGTGCAATTTGCAATGAAATATCTCAGGAAAATTTTTCAGTGGTTTCCACATGACTAGCTGCCATTATTTATGAACATAAAAAAAAACTTTAATGTGTGCAATTTGCAATGAAATGTCTCAGGGAAATTTTTCAGTGGTTTCCACATGACTGGCTGCCATTATTAATGAACATAAAAAAAAAACTTTAATGTGTGCAATTTGCAATGAAATGTCTCAGGAAAATTTTTCAGTGGTTTCCACATGACTGGCTGCCATTATTAATGAACATAAAAAAAAAATTCAATGTGTGCAATTTGCAATGAAATGTCTCAGGAAAATTTTATAGTGGTTTCCACATGACTGGCACCCTATTATTAATGAACAAAAAAAATTATTTTGCACTGTATGAAATGTCTTAGAAAAATTTTTGAAAATTTTTTTTGAAAAGACAATTTTTTTTAATAATGTTCACTTTTAGTACGTAAAACAACTTTCTTAGACAATTTTTAATGACATTAGTTTCAAACAAAAAGAATTGGAAAGCTTCGGAAAAAAATTTTTTTTCACTGTTTGAAATGACCATGTAATGTCTTGGAAAATTTTTGAAAAAGATTTTCGAAAAAAATTTTTTTTCTTGATAATCGAAACTTTTTTTGTAGGATAAAACATCTTAGGCCATTTACAATAACTTTAGTCAAAAAAAATAATTAGAGTGCGACTTTAACTTAAAATATACGCTATCTCCTTAAATAAAGCTGCTGCGCAGCTCTCAATGCAGGTATAAGCAATTCAATGAATTTTTGGTAATTGACAACTTTTTAACTTGAAACTAAGTTTTAGTGGTGCTAACATGTTTAGGAATGATAAAACAATATTACTGAACATAAAAATAAACTTTTGCAGTAGAAAAAAAATTTTGAAAAACTTTGAAAAAAATTCTTGTTCAATGTGTGCAATGAGTTATGAAATGTCTTATAAAAAATTTTGCAAACAATTTTTGATTTTTTCAATAATGTTCACTTTTAGTACGTAAAACAACTTTCTTAGACAATTTTTTATGACGTTAGTTTCAAACAAAAAGAATTGGATACTTTAGCAAAAAAAAATTATTTTTCACTGTATGAAATGTCTTAGAAAAATTTTTGAAAATTTTTTTTTAAACACAATTTTTTTCAATAATGTTCACTTTTTGTACGTAAAACAACTTTCTTAGACAATTTTTAATGACGTTAGTTTCAAACAAAAATAATTGGAAAGCTTCAGAATAAATTTTGTTTTCACTGTATGAAATGACAATGTAATGTCTTGAAAAAATTTTTGAAAAAGATTTTCGAAAAAATTTTTTTTCTTGATAATCGAAACTTTTTGTGTAGGATAAAATATCTTAGGCCATTTACAATAACTTTAGTCAAAAAAAATAATTAGAGTGTGACTTTAACTTAAAATATACGCTATCTCCTTAAATAAAGCAGCTGCACAGCTCTCAATGCAGGTATAAGCAATTCAATGAACTTTTATTCATTGACAACTTTTTAACTTTAAACCAAGTTTTAGCGGTGCTAACACGTTTTGGAATAATAAAACAATATTACTGAACATCAAAATAAACTTTTGCAGTATGAAGGAAATTTTGAAAAATTTTCGTGTAAGTCGTCAGTTCGTGTAAGTCGTCACTTTTTCTGTTTCTCCTGGGGTGACGTTATCCAAGTTCTACTGTAGCTTTAGTGGTGCTAACATGTTTTGGAATGATAAAACAATATTACTGAACATAAAAATAAACTTTCGAAGTATGAAAAGAACTTTGAAAAATTTTGAAAAAATTCTTGTTCAATGTGTGCATTTTGCAATAAAATGTCTCAGGAAAATTTTTCAGTGGTTTCCACATGACTGGCTACCATTATTAATGAACATAAAAAAAAAACTTTAATGTGTGCACTTTGCAATGAAATGTCTCAGGAAAATTTTTCAGTGGTTTCCACATGACTGGCTGCCGTTATTAATGAACATAAAAGAAAACTTTAATGTGTGCAATTTGCAATGAAATGTCTCAGGAAAATTTTTCAGTGGTTTCCACATGACTGGCTGCCATTATTAATGAACATAAAAAAAAACTTTAATGTGTGCAATTTGCAATGAAATATCTCAGGAAAATTTTTCAGTGGTTTCCACATGACTGGCTGCCATTATTTATGAACATAAAAAAAAACTTTAATGTGTGCAATTTGCAATGAAATGTCTCAGGGAAATTTTTCAGTGGTTTCCACATGACTGGCTGCCATTATTAATGAACATAAAAAAAAACTTTAATGTGTGCAATTTGCAATGAAATGTCTCAGCAAAATTTTTCAGTGGTTTCCACATGACTGGCTGCCATTATTAATGAACATAAAAAAAAATTCAATGTGTGCAATTTGCAATGAAATGTCTCAGGAAAATTTTTTAGTGGTTTCCACATGACTGGCACCCTATTATTAATGAACAAAAAAAATTATTTTGCACTGTATGAAATGTCTTAGAAAAATTTTTGAAAATTTTTTTTGAAAAGACAATTTTTTTTAATAATGTTCACTTTTAGTACGTAAAACAACTTTCTTAGACAATTTTTAATGACATTAGTTTCAAACAAAAAGAATTGGAAAGCTTCGGAAAAAAATTTTTTTTCACTGTTTGAAATGACCATGTAAGGTCTTGGAAAAATTTTTGAAAAAGATTTTCGAAAAAAATTTTTTTTCTTGATAATCGAAACTTTTTTTGTAGGATAAAACATCTTAGGCCATTTACAATAACTTTAGTCAAAAAAAATAATTAGAGTGCGACTTTAACTTAAAATATACGCTATCTCCTTAAATAAAGCTGCTGCGCAGCTCTCAATGCAGGTATAAGCAATTCAATGAATTTTTGGTAATTGACAACTTTTTAACTTGAAACTAAGTTTTAGTGGTGCTAACATGTTTTGGAATGATAAAACAATATTACTGAACATAAAAATAAACTTTTGCAGTAGGAAAAAAATTTTGAAAAACTTTGAAAAAAATTCTTGTTCAATGTGTGCAATGAGTTATGAAATGTCTTATAAAAAATTTTGCAAACAATTTTTGATTTTTTCAATAATGTTCACTTTTAGTACGTAAAACAACTTTCTTAGACAATTTTTTATGACGTTAGTTTCAAACAAAAAGAATTGGATACTTTAGCAAAAAAAAATTATTTTTCACTGTATGAAATGTCTTAGAAAAATTTTTGAAAATTTTTTTTGAAAACACAATTTTTTTCAATAATGTTCACTTTTTGTACGTAAAACAACTTTCTTAGACAATTTTTAATGACGTTAGTTTCAAACAAAAATAATTGGAAAGCTTCGGAATAAATTTTGTTTTCACTGTATGAAATGACAATGTAATGTCTTGAAAAAATTTTTGAAAAAGATTTTCGAAAAAATTTTTTTTCTTGATAATCGAAACTTTTTGTGTAGAATAAAATATCTTAGGCCATTTACAATAACTTTAGTCAAAAAAAATAATTAGAGTGTGACTTTAACTTAAAATATACGCTATCTCCTTAAATAAAGCAGCTGCACAGCTCTCAATGCAGGTATAAGCAATTCAATGAACTTTTGTTCATTGACAACTTTTTAACTTTAAACCAAGTTTTAGCAGTGCTAACACGTTTTGGAATAATAAAACAATATTACTGAACATCAAAATAAACTTTTGCAGTATGAAGGAAATTTTGAAAAATTTTCGTGTAAGTCGTCAGTTCGTGTAAGTCGTCACTTTTTCTGTTTCTCCTGGGGTGACGTCATCCAAGTTCTACTGTAGCTTTAGTGGTGCTAACATGTTTTGGAATGATAAAACAATATTACTGAACATAAAAATAAACTTTTGAAGTATGAAAAGAACTTTGAAAAATTTTGAAAAAATTCTTGTTCAATGTGTGCATTTTGCAATAAAATATCTCAGGAAAATTTTTCAGTGGTTTCCACATGACTGGCTGCCATTATTAATGAACATAGAAAAAAACTTTAATGTGTGCAATTTGCAATGAAATGTCTCAGGAAAATTTTTCAGTGGTTTCCACATGACTGGCTGCCATTATTAATGAACATAAAAAATAACTTTAATGTGTGCAATTTGCAATGAAATGTCTCAGGAAATCTTTTCAGTGGTTTCCACATGACTGGCTGCCATTATTAATGAACATAAAAAAAAACTTTAATGTGTGCAATTTGCAATGAAATATCTCAGGAAAATTTTTCAGTGGTTTCCACATGACTGGCTGCCATTATTTATGAACATAAAAAAAAACTTTAATGTGTGCAATTTGCAATGAAATGTCTCAGGGAAATTTTTCAGTGGTTTCCACATGACTGGCTGCCATTATTAATGAACATAAAAAAAAACTTTAATGTGTGCAATTTGCAATGAAATGTCTCAGCAAAATTTTTCAGTGGTTTCCACATGACTGGCTGCCATTATTAATGAACATTAAAAAAAATTCAATGTGTGCATTTTGCAATGAAATGTCTCAGGAAAATTTTTTAGTGGTTTCCACATGACTGGCACCCTATTATTAATGAACAAAGAAAATTATTTTGCACTGTATGGAATGTCTTAGAAAAATTTTTGAAAATTTTTTTTGAAAAGACAATTTTTTTCAATAATGTTCACTTTTAGTACGTAAAACAACTTTCTTAGACAATTTTTTATGACGTTAGTTTCAAACAAAAAAAATTGGATACTTTAGCAAAAAAAAATTATTTTTCACTGTATGAAATGTCTTAGAAAAATTTTTGAAAATTTTTTTTGAAAACACAATTTTTTTCAATAATGTTCACTTTTTGTACGTAAAACAACTTTCTTAGACAATTTTTAATGACGTTTGTTTCAAACAAAAATAATTGGAAAGCTTCGGAATAAATTTTGTTTTCACTGTATGAAATGACAATGTAATGTCTTGAAAAAATTTTTGAAAAAGATTTTCGAAAAAATTTTTTTTCTTGATAATCGAAACTTTTTGTGTAGGATAAAATATCTTAGGCCATTTACAATAACTTTAGTCAAAAAAAATAATTAGAGTGTGACTTTAACTTAAAATATACGCTATCTCCTTAAATAAAGCAGCTGCACAGCTCTCAATGCAGGTATAAGCAATTCAATGAATTTTTGTTCATTGACAACTTTTTAACTTTAAACCAAGTTTTAGCGGTGCTAACACGTTTTGGAATAATAAAACAATATTACTGAACATCAAAATAAACTTTTGCAGTATGAAGGAAATTTTGAAAAATTTTCGTGTAAGTCGTCAGTTCGTGTAAGTCGTCACTTTTTCTGTTTCTCCTGGGGTGACGTTATCCAAGTTCTACTGTAGCTTTAGTGGTGCTAACATGTTTTGGAATGATAAAACAATATTACTGAACATAAAAATAAACTTTTGAAGTATGAAAAGAACTTTGAAAAATTTTGAAAAAATTCTTGTTCAATGTGTGCATTTTGCAATAAAATATCTCAGGAAAATTTTTCAGTGGTTTCCACATGACTGGCTGCCATTATTAATGAACATAAAAAAAAACTTTAATGTGTGCAATTTGCAATGAAATGTCTCAGGAAAATTTTTCAGTGGTTTCCACATGACTGGCTGCCATTATTAATGAACATAAAAAATAACTTTAATGTGTGCAATTTGCAATGAAATGTCTCAGGAAATCTTTTCAGTGGTTTCCACATGACTGGCTGCCATTATTAATGAACATAAAAAAAAACTTTAATGTGTGCAATTTGCAATGAAACATCTCAGGAAAATTTTTCAGTGGTTTCCACATGACTGGCTGCCATTATTTATGAACATAAAAAAAAACTTTAATGTGTGCAATTTGCAATGAAATGTCTCAGGGAAATTTTTCAGTGGTTTCCACATGACTGGCTGCCATTATTAATGAACATAAAAAAAAACTTTAATGTGTGCAATTTGCAATGAAATGTCTCAGCAAAATTGTTCAGTGGTTTCCACATGACTGGCTGCCATTATTAATGAACATTAAAAAAAATTCAATGTGTGCATTTTGCAATGAAATGTCTCAGGAAAATTTTTTAGTGGTTTCCACATGACTGGCACCCTATTATTAATGAACAAAGAAAATTATTTTGCACTGTATGGAATGTCTTAGAAAAATTTTTGAAAATATTTTTTGAAAAGACAATTTTTTTCAATAATGTTCACTTTTAGTACGTAAAACAACTTTCTTAGACAATTTTTTATGACGTTAGTTTCAAACAAAAAGAATTGGATACTTTAGCAAAAAAAAATTATTTTTCACTGCATGAAATGTCTTAGAAAAATTTTTGAAAATTTTTTTTGAAAACACAATTTTTTTCAATAATGTTCACTTTTTGTACGTAAAACAACTTTCTTAGACAATTTTTAATGACGTTAGTTTCAAACAAAAATATTTGGAAAGCTTCGGAATAAATTTTTTTTTTCACTGTATGAAATGACAATGTAATGTCTTGAAAAAATTTTTGAAAAAGATTTTCGAAAAAGTTTTTTTTCTTGATAATCGAAACTTTTTTTGTAGGATAAAACATCTTAGGCCATTTACAATAACTTTAGTCAAAAAAAATAATTAGAGTGCGACTTTAACTTAAAATATACGCTATCTCCTTAAATAAAGCTGCTGCGCAGCTCTCAATGCAGGTATAAGCAATTCAATGAATTTTTGGTAATTGACAACTTTTTAAATTGAAACTAAGTTTTAGTGGTGCTAACATGTTTTGGAATGATAAAACAATATTACTGAACATAAAAAAAAACTTTTGCAGTAGGAAAAAAATTTTGAAAAACTTTGAAAAAAATTCTTGTTCAATGTGTGCAATGAGTTATGAAATGTCTTATAAAAAATTTTGCAAACAATTTTTGATTTTTTCAATAATGTTCACTTTTAGTACGTAAAACAACTTTCTTAGACAATTTTTTATGACGTTAGTTTCAAACAAAAAGAATTGGATACTTTAGCAAAAAAAAATTATTTTTCACTGTATGAAATGTCTTAGAAAAATTTTTGAAAATTTTTTTTGAAAACACAATTTTTTTCAATAATGTTCACTTTTTGTACGTAAAACAACTTTCTTAGACAATTTTTAATGACGTAAGTTTCAAACAAAAATAATTGGAAAGCTTCGAAAAAAATTTTTTTTTTCACTGTATGAAATGACAATGTAATGTCTTGGAAAAATTTTTGAAAAAGATTTTCGAAAAAAACTTTTTTTCTTGATAATCGAAATTTTTTGTGTAGGATAAAATATCTTAGGCCATTTACAATAACTTTAGTCAAAAAAAAATAATTAGAGTGCGACTTTAACTTAAAATATACGCTATCTCCTTAAATAAAGCTGCTGCGCAGCTCTCAATGCAGGTATAAGCAATTCAATGAATTTTTGGTAATTGACAACTTTTTAACTTGAAACTAAGTTTTAGTGGTGCTAACATGTTTTGGAATGATAAAACAATATTACTGAACATAAAAATAAACTTTTGCAGTAGGAAAAAAATTTTGAAAAACTTTGAAAAAAATTCTTGTTCAATGTGTGCAATGAGTTATGAAATGTCTTTCTTAGACAATTTTTAATGACGTTAGTTTCAAGCAAAAAGAATTGGATAGTTTCGCAAAAAAAAATTATTTTTCACTGTATGAAATAACTAAGAAAAATTTTTGAAAAATATTTTTAAAAAGACAATTTTTTTCAATAATTGTCACTTTTAGTACGTAAAACAACTTTCTTAGACAATTTTTAATGACGTTAGTTTCAAACAAAAAGAATTGGAAAGCTTCGAAGAAAATTTTTTTTTTCACTGTATGAAATGACAATGTAATGTCTTGGAAAAATTTTTGAAAAAGATTTTCGAAAAAAAATTTTTTTCTTGATAATCGAAATTTTTTGTGTAGGATAAAATATCTTAGGCCATTTACAATAACTTTAGTCAAAAAAAATAATTAGAGTGTGACTTTAACTTAAAATATACGCTATCTCCTTAAATAAAGCAGCTGCACAGCTCTCAATGCAGGTATAAGCAATTCAATGAACTTTTGTTCATTGACAACTTTTTAACTTTAAACCAAGTTTTAGCGGTGCTAACACGTTTTGGAATAATAAAACAATATTACTGAACATCAAAATAAACTTTTGCAGTATGAAGGAAATTTTGAAAAATTTTCGTGTAAGTCGTCAGTTCGTGTAAGTCGTCACTTTTTCTGTTTCTCCTGGGGTGACGTTATCCAAGTTCTACTGTAACTTTAGTGGTGCTAACATGTTTTGGAATGATAAAACAATATTACTGAACATAAAAATAAACTTTTGAAGTATGAAAAGAACTTTGAAAAATTTTGAAAAAATTCTTGTTCAATGTGTGCATTTTGCAATAAAATATCTCAGGAAAATTTTTCAGTGGTTTCCACATGACTGGCTGCCATTATTAATGAACATAAAAAAAAACTTTAATGTGTGCAATTTGCAATGAAATGTCTCAGGAAAATTTTTCAGTGGTTTCCACATGACTGGCTGCCATTATTAATGAACATAAAAAATAACTTTAATGTGTGCAATTTGCAATGAAATGTCTCAGGAAATCTTTTCAGTGGTTTCCACATGACTGGCTGCCATTATTAATGAACATAAAAAAAAACTTTAATGTGTGCAATTTGCAATGAAACATCTCAGGAAAATTTTTCAGTGGTTTCCACATGACTGGCTGCCATTATTTATGAACATAAAAAAAAACTTTAATGTGTGCAATTTGCAATGAAATGTCTCAGGGAAATTTTTCAGTGGTTTCCACATGACTGGCTGCCATTATTAATGAACATAAAAAAAAACTTTAATGTGTGCAATTTGCAATGAAATGTCTCAGCAAAATTGTTCAGTGGTTTCCACATGACTGGCTGCCATTATTAATGAACATTAAAAAAAATTCAATGTGTGCATTTTGCAATGAAATGTCTCAGGAAAATTTTTTAGTGGTTTCCACATGACTGGCACCCTATTATTAATGAACAAAGAAAATTATTTTGCACTGTATGGAATGTCTTAGAAAAATTTTTGAAAATATTTTTTGAAAAGACAATTTTTTTCAATAATGTTCACTTTTAGTACGTAAAACAACTTTCTTAGACAATTTTTTATGACGTTAGTTTCAAACAAAAAGAATTGGATACTTTAGCAAAAAAAAATTATTTTTCACTGCATGAAATGTCTTAGAAAAATTTTTGAAAATTTTTTTTGAAAACACAATTTTTTTCAATAATGTTCACTTTTTGTACGTAAAACAACTTTCTTAGACAATTTTTAATGACGTTAGTTTCAAACAAAAATATTTGGAAAGCTTCGGAATAAATTTTTTTTTTCACTGTATGAAATGACAATGTAATGTCTTGAAAAAATTTTTGAAAAAGATTTTCGAAAAAGTTTTTTTTCTTGATAATCGAAACTTTTTTTGTAGGATGAAACATCTTAGGCCATTTACAATAACTTTAGTCAAAAAAAATAATTAGAGTGCGACTTTAACTTAAAATATACGCTATCTCCTTAAATAAAGCTGCTGCGCAGCTCTCAATGCAGGTATAAGCAATTCAATGAATTTTTGGTAATTGACAACTTTTTAAATTGAAACTAAGTTTTAGTGGTGCTAACATGTTTTGGAATGATAAAACAATATTACTGAACATAAAAAAAAACTTTTGCAGTAGGAAAAAAATTTTGAAAAACTTTGAAAAAAATTCTTGTTCAATGTGTGCAATGAGTTATGAAATGTCTTATAAAAAATTTTGCAAACAATTTTTGATTTTTTCAATAATGTTCACTTTTAGTACGTAAAACAACTTTCTTAGACAATTTTTTATGACGTTAGTTTCAAACAAAAAGAATTGGATACTTTAGCAAAAAAAAATTATTTTTCACTGTATGAAATGTCTTAGAAAAATTTTTGAAAATTTTTTTTGAAAACACAATTTTTTTCAATAATGTTCACTTTTTGTACGTAAAACAACTTTCTTAGACAATTTTTAATGACGTAAGTTTCAAACAAAAATAATTGGAAAGCTTCGAAAAAAATTTTTTTTTTCACTGTATGAAATGACAATGTAATGTCTTGGAAAAATTTTTGAAAAAGATTTTCGAAAAAAACTTTTTTTCTTGATAATCGAAATTTTTTGTGTAGGATAAAATATCTTAGGCCATTTACAATAACTTTAGTCAAAAAAAAATAATTAGAGTGCGACTTTAACTTAAAATATACGCTATCTCCTTAAATAAAGCTGCTGCGCAGCTCTCAATGCAGGTATAAGCAATTCAATGAATTTTTGGTAATTGACAACTTTTTAACTTGAAACTAAGTTTTAGTGGTGCTAACATGTTTTGGAATGATAAAACAATATTACTGAACATAAAAATAAACTTTTGCAGTAGGAAAAAAATTTTGAAAAACTTTGAAAAAAATTCTTGTTCAATGTGTGCAATGAGTTATGAAATGTCTTTCTTAGACAATTTTTAATGACGTTAGTTTCAAGCAAAAAGAATTGGATAGTTTCGCAAAAAAAAATTATTTTTCACTGTATGAAATAACTAAGAAAAATTTTTGAAAAATATTTTTAAAAAGACAATTTTTTTCAATAATTGTCACTTTTAGTACGTAAAACAACTTTCTTAGACAATTTTTAATGACGTTAGTTTCAAACAAAAAGAATTGGAAAGCTTCGAAGAAAATTTTTTTTTTCACTGTATGAAATGACAATGTAATGTCTTGGAAAAATTTTTGAAAAAGATTTTCGAAAAAAAATTTTTTTCTTGATAATCGAAATTTTTTGTGTAGGATAAAATATCTTAGGCCATTTACAATAACTTTAGTCAAAAAAAATAATTAGAGTGTGACTTTAACTTAAAATATACGCTATCTCCTTAAATAAAGCAGCTGCACAGCTCTCAATGCAGGTATAAGCAATTCAATGAACTTTTGTTCATTGACAACTTTTTAACTTTAAACCAAGTTTTAGCGGTGCTAACACGTTTTGGAATAATAAAACAATATTACTGAACATCAAAATAAACTTTTGCAGTATGAAGGAAATTTTGAAAAATTTTCGTGTAAGTCGTCAGTTCGTGTAAGTCGTCACTTTTTCTGTTTCTCCTGGGGTGACGTTATCCAAGTTCTACTGTAACTTTAGTGGTGCTAACATGTTTTGGAATGATAAAACAATATTACTGAACATAAAAATAAACTTTTGAAATATGAAAAGAACTTTGAAAAATTTTTAAAAAAATTCTTGTTCAATGTGTGCATTTTGCAATAAAATGTCTCAGGAAAATTTTTCAGTGGTTTCCACATGACTGGCTGCCATTATTAATGAACATAAAAAAAAACTTTAATGTGTGCAATTTGCAATGAAATATCTCAGGAAAATTTTTCAGTGGTTTCCACATGACTGGCTGCCATTATTAATGAACATAAAAAAAAACTTTAATGTGTGCAATTTGCAATGAAATGTCTCAGGAAAATTTTTCAGTGGTTTCCACATGACTGGCTGTCATTATTAATGAACATAAAAAATAACTTTAATGTGTGCAATTTGCAATGAAATGTCTCAGGAAATCTTTTCAGTGGTTTCCACATGACTGGCTGCCATTATTAATGAACATAAAAAAAAACTTTAATGTGTGCAATTTGCAATGAAATATGTCAGGAAAATTTTTCAGTGGTTTCCACATGACTGGCTGCCATTAATTATGAACATAAAAAAAAACTTTAATGTGTGCAATTTGCAATGAAATGTCTCAGGGAAATTTTTCAGTGGTTTCCACATGACTGGCTGCCATTATTAATGAACATAAAAAAAAAATTCAATGTGTGCAATTTGCAATGAAATGTCTCAGGAAAATTTTTTAGTGGTTTCCACATGACTGGCACCCTATTATTAATGAACAAAAAAAATTATTTTGCACTGTATGAAATGTCTTAGAAAAATTTTTGAAAATTTTTTTTGAAAAGACAATTTTTTTTAATAATGTTCACTTTTAGTACGTAAAACAACTTTCTTAGACAATTTTTAATGACATTAGTTTTAAACAAAAAGAATTGGAAAGCTTCGGAAAAAAATTTTTTTTCACTGTTTGAAATGACCATGTAATGTCTTGGAAAAATTTTTGAAAAAGATTTTCGAAAAAAATTTTTTTTCTTGATAATCGAAACTTTTTTTGTAGGATAAAACATCTTAGGCCATTTACAATAACTTTAGTCAAAAAAAATAATTAGAGTGCGACTTTAACTTAAAATATACGCTATCTCCTTAAATAAAGCTGCTGCGCAGCTCTCAATGCAGGTGTAACCAATTCAATGAACTTTTGTTCATTGAATATTTTTTAACTTGAAACCAAGTTTTAGCGGTGCTAACACGTTTTGGAATGATAAAACATTATTACTGAACATAAAAATAAACTTTTGCAGTATGAAAAAAATTTTGAAAAATTTTGAAAAATATTCTTGTTTAATGTGTGCAATGAGTTATGAAATGTCTTATAAAAAATTTTGCAAACAGTTTTCGATTTTTTCAATAATGTTCACATTTAGTACGTAAAACAACTTTCTTAGACAATTTTTAATGACGTTAGTTTCAAACAAAAAGAATTGGATAGTTTCGCAAGAAAATTTATTTTTCACTGTATGAAATAACTAAGAAAAATTTTTGAAAATTTTTTTTGAAAAGACAATTTTTTTCAATAATTGTCACTTTTAGTACGTAAAACAACTTTCTTAGACAATTTTTAATGACGTTAGTTTCAAACAAAAAGAATTGGAAAGCTTCGAAAAAAATTTTTTTTTCACTGTATGAAATGACAATGTAATGTCTTGAAAAAATTTTTGAAAAAGATTTTCGAAAAAATTTTTTTTTCTTGATAATCGAAACTTTTTTTGTAGGATAAAACATCTTAGGCCATTTACAATAACTTTAGTCAAAAAAAATAATTAGAGTGCGACTTTAACTTAAAATATACGCTATCTCCTTAAATAAAGCTGCTGCGCAGCTCTCAATGCAGGTATAAGCAATTCAATGAACTTTTGGTAATTGACAACTTTTTAACTTGAAACTAAGTTTTAGTGGTGCTAACATGTTTTGGAATGATAAAACAATATTACTGAACATAAAAATAAACTTTTGCAGTAGGAAAAAAATTTTGAAAAACTTGAAAAAAATTCTTGTTCAATGTGTGCAATGAGTTATGAAATGTCTTATAAAAAATTTTGCAAACAATTTTTGATTTTTTCAATAATGTTCACTTTTAGTACGTAAAACAACTTTCTTAGACAATTTTTTATGACGTTAGTTTCAAACAAAAAGAATTGGATACTTTAGCAAAAAAAAATTATTTTTCACTGTATGAAATGTCTTAGAAAAATTTTTGAAAATTTTTTTTGAAAACACAATTTTTTTCAATAATGTTCACTTTTTGTACGTAAAACAACTTTCTTAGACAATTTTTAATGACGTTAGTTTCAAACAAAAATAATTGGAAAGCTTCGGAATAAATTTTGTTTTCACTGTATGAAATGACAATGTAATGTCTTGAAAAAATTTTTGAAAAAGATTTTCGAAAAAATTTTTTTTCTTGATAATCGAAACTTTTTGTGTAGGATAAAATATCTTAGGCCATTTACAATAACTTTAGTCAAAAAAAATAATTAGAGTGTGACTTTAACTTAAAATATACGCTATCTCCTTAAATAAAGCAGCTGCACAGCTCTCAATGCAGGTATAAGCAATTCAATGAACTTTTGTTCATTGACAACTTTTTAACTTTAAACCAAGTTTTAGCGGTGCTAACACGTTTTGGAATAATAAAACAATATTACTGAGCATCAAAATAAACTTTTGCAGTATGAAGGAAATTTTGAAAAATTTTCGTGTAAGTCGTCAGTTCGTGTAAGTCGTCACTTTTTCTGTTTCTCCTGGGGTGACGTTATCCAAGTTCTACTGTAGCTTTAGTGGTGCTAACATGTTTTGGAATGATAAAACAATATTACTGAACATAAAAATAAACTTTTGAAGTATGAAAAGAACTTTGAAAAATTTTGAAAAAATTCTTGTTCAATGTGTGCATTTTGCAATAAAATGTCTCAGGAAAATTTTTCAGTGGTTTCCACATGACTGGCTACCATTATTAATGAACATAAAAAAAAAACTTTAATGTGTGCACTTTGCAATGAAATATCTCAGGAAAATTTTTCAGTGGTTTCCACATGACTGGCTGCCGTTATTAATGAACATAAAAAAAAACTTTAATGTGTGCAATTTGCAATGAAATGTCTCAGCAAAATTTTTCAGTGGTTTCCACATGACTGGCTGCCATTATTAATGAACATAAAAAATAACTTTAATGTGTGCAATTTGCAATGAAATGTCTCAGGAAATCTTTTCAGTGGTTTCCACATGACTGGCTGCCATTATTAATGAACATAAAAAAAAACTTTAATGTGTGCAATTTGCAATGAAATGTCTCAGGAAAATTTTTCAGTGGTTTCCACATGACTGGCTGCCATTATTTATGAACATAAAAAAAAAACTTTAATGTGTGCAATTTGCAATGAAATGTCTCAGGGAAATTTTTCAGTGGTTTCCACATGACTGGCTGCCATTATTAATGAACATAAAAAAAAAACTTTAATGTGTGCAATTTGCAATGAAATGTCTCAGCAAAATTTTTCAGTGGTTTCCACATGACTGGCTGCCATTATTAATGAACATAAAAAAAAAATTCAATGTGTGCAATTTGCAATGAAATGTCTCAGGAAAATTTTTTAGTGGTTTCCACATGACTGGCACCCTATTATTAATGAACAAAAAAAATTATTTTTCACTGTATGAAATGTCTTAGAAAAATTTTTGAAAATTTTTTTTGAAAACACAATTTTTTTCAATAATGTTCACTTTTTGTACGTAAAACAACTTTCTTAGACAATTTTTAATGACGTTAGTTTCAAACAAAAATAATTGGAAAGCTTCGGAATAAATTTTGTTTTCACTGTATGAAATGACAATGTAATGTCTTGAAAAAATTTTTGAAAAATATTTTCGAAAAAATTTTTTTTCTTGATAATCGAAACTTTTTGTGTAGGATAAAATATCTTAGGCCATTTACAATAACTTTAGTCAAAAAAAATAATTAGAGTGTGACTTTAACTTAAAATATACGCTATCTCCTTAAATAAAGCAGCTGCACAGCTCTCAATGCAGGTATAAGCAATTCAATGAACTTTTGTTCATTGACAACTTTTTAACTTTAAACCAAGTTTTAGCGGTGCTAACACGTTTTGGAATAATAAAACAATATTACTGAACATCAAAATAAACTTTTGCAGTATGAAGGAAATTTTGAAAAGTTTTCGTGTAAGTCGTCAGTTCGTGTAAGTCGTCACTTTTTCTGTTTCTCCTGGGGTGACGTTATCCAAGTTCTACTGTAGCTTTAGTGGTGCTAACATGTTTTGGAATGATAAAACAATATTACTGAACATAAAAATAAACTTTTGAAGTATGAAAAGAACTTTGAAAAATTTTGAAAAAATTCTTGTTCAATGTGTGCATTTTGCAATAAAATGTCTCAGGAAAATTTTTCAGTGGTTTCCACATGACTGGCTACCATTATTAATGAACATAAAAAAAAAACTTTAATGTGTGCACTTTGCAATGAAATGTCTCAGGAAAATTTTTCAGTGGTTTCCACATGACTGGCTGCCGTTATTAATGAACATAAAAAAAAACTTTAATGTGTGCAATTTGCAATGAAATGTCTCAGGAAAATTTTTCAGTGGTTTCCACATGACTGGCTGCCATTATTAATGAACAAAAAAAACTTTAATGTGTGCAATTTGCAATGAAATGTCTCAGGAAAATTTTTCAGTGGTTTCCACATGACTGGCTGCCATTATTAATGAACATAAAAAATAACTTTAATGTGTGCAATTTGCAATGAAATGTCTCAGGAAATCTTTTCAGTGGTTTCCACATGACTGGCTGCCATTATTAATGAACATAAAAAAAAACTTTAATGTGTGCAATTTGCAATGAAATATCTCAGGAAAATTTTTCAGTGGTTTCCACATGACTGGCTGCCATTATTTATGAACATAAAAAAAAACTTTAATGTGTGCAATTTGCAATGAAATGTCTCAGCAAAATTTTTCAGTGGTTTCCACATGACTGGCTGCCATTATTAATGAACATAAAAACAAAATTCAATGTGTGCAATTTGCAATGAAATGTCTCAGGAAAATTTTTTAGTGGTTTCCACATGACTGGCACCCTATTATTAATGAACAAAAAAAATTATTTTGCACTGTATGAAATGTCTTAGAAAAATTTTTGAAAATTTTTTTTGAAAAAACAATTTTTTTTAATAATGTTCACTTTTAGTACGTAAAACAACTTTCTTAGACAATTTTTAATGACATTAGTTTCAAACAAAAAGAATTGGAAAGCTGAGGAAAAAAATTTTTTTTCACTGTTTGAAATGACCATGTAATGTCTTGGAAAAATTTTTGAAAAAGATTTTCGAAAAAAATTTTTTTTCTTGATAATCGAAACTTTTTTTGTAGGATAAAACATCTTAGGCCATTTACAATAACTTTAGTCAAAAAAAATAATTAGAGTGCGACTTTAACTTAAAATATACGCTATCTCCTTAAATAAAGCTGCTGCGCAGCTCTCAATGCAGGTATAAGCAATTCAATGAATTTTTGGTAATTGACAACTTTTTAACTTGAAACTAAGTTTTAGTGGTGCTAACATGTTTTGGAATGATAAAACAATATTACTGAACATAAAAATAAACTTTTGCAGTAGGAAAAAAATTTTGAAAAACTTTGAAAAAAATTCTTGTTCAATGTGTGCAATGAGTTATGAAATGTCTTATAAAAAATTTTGCAAACAATTTTTGATTTTTTCAGTAATGTTCACTTTTAGTACGTAAAACAACTTTCTTAGACAATTTTTTATGACGTTAGTTTCAAACAAAAAGAATTGGATACTTTAGCAAAAAAAAATTATTTTTCACTGTATGAAATGTCTTAGAAAAATTTTTGAAAATTTTTTTTGAAAACACAATTTTTTTCAATAATGTTCACTTTTTGTACGTAAAACAACTTTCTTAGACAATTTTTAATGACGTTAGTTTCAAACAAAAATAATTGGAAAGCTTCGGAATAAATTTTGTTTTCACTGTATGAAATGACAATGTAATGTCTTGAAAAAATTTTTGAAAAAGATTTTCGAAAAAATTTTTTTTCTTGATAATCGAAACTTTTTGTGTAGGATAAAATATCTTAGGCCATTTACAATAACTTTAGTCAAAAAAAATAATTAGAGTGTGACTTTAACTTAAAATATACGCTATCTCCTTAAATAAAGCAGCTGCACAGCTCTCAATGCAGGTATAAGCAATTCAATGAACTTTTGTTCATTGACAACATTTTAAATTTAAACCAAGTTTTAGCGGTGCTAACACGTTTTGGAATAATAAAACAATATTACTGAACATCAAAATAAACTTTTGCAGTATGAAGGAAATTTTGAAAAATTTTCGTGTAAGTCGTCAGTTCGTGTAAGTCGTCACTTTTTCTGTTTCTCCTGGGGTGACGTTATCCAAGTTCTACTGTAGCTTTAGTGGTGCTAACATGTTTTGGAATGATAAAACAATATTACTGAACATAAAAATAAACTTTTGAAGTATGAAAAGAACTTTGAAAAATTTTGAAAAAATTCTTGTTCAATGTGTGCATTTTGCAATAAAATGTCTCAGGAAAATTTTTCAGTGGTTTCCACATGACTGGCTACCATTATTAATGAACATAAAAAAAAAACTTTAATGTGTGCACTTTGCAATGAAATGTCTCAGGAAAATTTTTCAGTGGTTTCCACATGACTGGCTGCCGTTATTAATGAACATAAAAAAAAACTTTAATGTGTGCAATTTGCAATGAAATGTCTCAGGAAAATTTTTCAGTGGTTTCCACATGACTGGCTGCCATTATTAATGAACATAAAAAAAAACTTTAATGTGTGCAATTTGCAATGAAATGTCTCAGGAAAATTTTTCAGTGGTTTCCACATGACTGGCTGCCATTATTAATGAACATAAAAAATAACTTTAATGTGTGCAATTTGCAATGAAATGTCTCAGGAAATCTTTTCAGTGGTTTCCACATGACTGGCTGCCATTATTAATGAACATAAAAAAAAACTTTAATGTGTGCAATTTGCAATGAAATATCTCAGGAAAATTTTTCAGTGGTTTCCACATGACTGGCTGCCATTATTTATGAACATAAAAAAAAACTTTAATGTGTGCATTTTGCAATGAAATGTCTCAGGGAAATTTTTCAGTGGTTTCCACATGACTGGCTGCCATTATTAATGAACATAAAAAAAAACTTTAATGTGTGCAATTTGCAATGAAATGTCTCAGGAAAATTTTTCAGTGGTTTCCACATGACTGGCTGCCATTATTAATGAACATAAAATAAAAATTCAATGTGTGCAATTTGCAATGAAATGTCTCAGGAAAATTTTTTAGTGGTTTCCACATGACTGGCACCCTATTATTAATGAACAAAAAAAATTATTTTGCACTGTATGAAATGTCTTAGAAAAATTTTTGAAAATTTTTTTTGAAAAGACAATTTTTTTTAATAATGTTCACTTTTAGTACGTAAAACAACTTTCTTAGACAATTTTTAATGACATTAGTTTCAAACAAAAAGAATTGGAAAGCTTCGGAAAAAAATTTGTTTTCACTGTTTGAAATGACCATGTAATGTCTTGAAAAAATTTTTGAAAGAGATTTTCGAAAAAATTTTTTTTCTTGATAATCGAAACTTTTGTGTAGGATAAAATATCTTAGGCCATTTACAATAACTTTAGTCAAAAAAAATAATTAGAGTGTGACTTTAACTTAAAATATACGCTATCTCCTTAAATAAAGCAGCTGCACAGCTCTCAATGCAGGTATAAGCAATTCAATGAACTTTTGTTCATTGACAACTTTTTAACTTTAAACCAAGTTTTAGCGGTGCTAACACGTTTTGGAATAATAAAACAATATTACTGAACATCAAAATAAACTTTTGCAGTATGAAGGAAATTTTGAAAAGTTTTCGTGTAAGTCGTCAGTTCGTGTAAGTCGTCACTTTTTCTGTTTCTCCTGGGGTGACGTTATCCAAGTTCTACTGTAGCTTTAGTGGTGCTAACATGTTTTGGAATGATAAAACAATATTACTGAACATAAAAATAAACTTTTGAAGTATGAAAAGAACTTTGAAAAATTTTGAAAAAATTCTTGTTCAATGTGTGCATTTTGCAATAAAATGTCTCAGGAAAATTTTTCAGTGGTTTCCACATGACTGGCTACCATTATTAATGAACATAAAAAAAAAACTTTAATGTGTGCACTTTGCAATGAAATGTCTCAGGAAAATTTTTCAGTGGTTTCCACATGACTGGCTGCCGTTATTAATGAACATAAAAAAAAACTTTAATGTGTGCAATTTGCAATGAAATGTCTCAGGAAAATTTTTCAGTGGTTTCCACATGACTGGCTGCCATTATTAATGAACAAAAAAAACTTTAATGTGTGCAATTTGCAATGAAATGTCTCAGGAAAATTTTTCAGTGGTTTCCACATGACTGGCTGCCATTATTAATGAACATAAAAAATAACTTTAATGTGTGCAATTTGCAATGAAATGTCTCAGGAAATCTTTTCAGTGGTTTCCACATGACTGGCTGCCATTATTAATGAACATAAAAAAAAACTTTAATGTGTGCAATTTGCAATGAAATATCTCAGGAAAATTTTTCAGTGGTTTCCACATGACTGGCTGCCATTATTTATGAACATAAAAAAAAACTTTAATGTGTGCAATTTGCAATGAAATGTCTCAGCAAAATTTTTCAGTGGTTTCCACATGACTGGCTGCCATTATTAATGAACATAAAAACAAAATTCAATGTGTGCAATTTGCAATGAAATGTCTCAGGAAAATTTTTTAGTGGTTTCCACATGACTGGCACCCTATTATTAATGAACAAAAAAAATTATTTTGCACTGTATGAAATGTCTTAGAAAAATTTTTGAAAATTTTTTTTGAAAAAACAATTTTTTTTAATAATGTTCACTTTTAGTACGTAAAACAACTTTCTTAGACAATTTTTAATGACATTAGTTTCAAACAAAAAGAATTGGAAAGCTGAGGAAAAAAATTTTTTTTCACTGTTTGAAATGACCATGTAATGTCTTGGAAAAATTTTTGAAAAAGATTTTCGAAAAAAATTTTTTTTCTTGATAATCGAAACTTTTTTTGTAGGATAAAACATCTTAGGCCATTTACAATAACTTTAGTCAAAAAAAATAATTAGAGTGCGACTTTAACTTAAAATATACGCTATCTCCTTAAATAAAGCTGCTGCGCAGCTCTCAATGCAGGTATAAGCAATTCAATGAATTTTTGGTAATTGACAACTTTTTAACTTGAAACTAAGTTTTAGTGGTGCTAACATGTTTTGGAATGATAAAACAATATTACTGAACATAAAAATAAACTTTTGCAGTAGGAAAAAAATTTTGAAAAACTTTGAAAAAAATTCTTGTTCAATGTGTGCAATGAGTTATGAAATGTCTTATAAAAAATTTTGCAAACAATTTTTGATTTTTTCAGTAATGTTCACTTTTAGTACGTAAAACAACTTTCTTAGACAATTTTTTATGACGTTAGTTTCAAACAAAAAGAATTGGATACTTTAGCAAAAAAAAATTATTTTTCACTGTATGAAATGTCTTAGAAAAATTTTTGAAAATTTTTTTTGAAAACACAATTTTTTTCAATAATGTTCACTTTTTGTACGTAAAACAACTTTCTTAGACAATTTTTAATGACGTTAGTTTCAAACAAAAATAATTGGAAAGCTTCGGAATAAATTTTGTTTTCACTGTATGAAATGACAATGTAATGTCTTGAAAAAATTTTTGAAAAAGATTTTCGAAAAAATTTTTTTTCTTGATAATCGAAACTTTTTGTGTAGGATAAAATATCTTAGGCCATTTACAATAACTTTAGTCAAAAAAAATAATTAGAGTGTGACTTTAACTTAAAATATACGCTATCTCCTTAAATAAAGCAGCTGCACAGCTCTCAATGCAGGTATAAGCAATTCAATGAACTTTTGTTCATTGACAACATTTTAAATTTAAACCAAGTTTTAGCGGTGCTAACACGTTTTGGAATAATAAAACAATATTACTGAACATCAAAATAAACTTTTGCAGTATGAAGGAAATTTTGAAAAATTTTCGTGTAAGTCGTCAGTTCGTGTAAGTCGTCACTTTTTCTGTTTCTCCTGGGGTGACGTTATCCAAGTTCTACTGTAGCTTTAGTGGTGCTAACATGTTTTGGAATGATAAAACAATATTACTGAACATAAAAATAAACTTTTGAAGTATGAAAAGAACTTTGAAAAATTTTGAAAAAATTCTTGTTCAATGTGTGCATTTTGCAATAAAATGTCTCAGGAAAATTTTTCAGTGGTTTCCACATGACTGGCTACCATTATTAATGAACATAAAAAAAAAACTTTAATGTGTGCACTTTGCAATGAAATGTCTCAGGAAAATTTTTCAGTGGTTTCCACATGACTGGCTGCCGTTATTAATGAACATAAAAAAAAACTTTAATGTGTGCAATTTGCAATGAAATGTCTCAGGAAAATTTTTCAGTGGTTTCCACATGACTGGCTGCCATTATTAATGAACATAAAAAAAAACTTTAATGTGTGCAATTTGCAATGAAATGTCTCAGGAAAATTTTTCAGTGGTTTCCACATGACTGGCTGCCATTATTAATGAACATAAAAAATAACTTTAATGTGTGCAATTTGCAATGAAATGTCTCAGGAAATCTTTTCAGTGGTTTCCACATGACTGGCTGCCATTATTAATGAACATAAAAAAAAACTTTAATGTGTGCAATTTGCAATGAAATATCTCAGGAAAATTTTTCAGTGGTTTCCACATGACTGGCTGCCATTATTTATGAACATAAAAAAAAACTTTAATGTGTGCATTTTGCAATGAAATGTCTCAGGGAAATTTTTCAGTGGTTTCCACATGACTGGCTGCCATTATTAATGAACATAAAAAAAAACTTTAATGTGTGCAATTTGCAATGAAATGTCTCAGGAAAATTTTTCAGTGGTTTCCACATGACTGGCTGCCATTATTAATGAACATAAAATAAAAATTCAATGTGTGCAATTTGCAATGAAATGTCTCAGGAAAATTTTTTAGTGGTTTCCACATGACTGGCACCCTATTATTAATGAACAAAAAAAATTATTTTGCACTGTATGAAATGTCTTAGAAAAATTTTTGAAAATTTTTTTTGAAAAGACAATTTTTTTTAATAATGTTCACTTTTAGTACGTAAAACAACTTTCTTAGACAATTTTTAATGACATTAGTTTCAAACAAAAAGAATTGGAAAGCTTCGGAAAAAAATTTGTTTTCACTGTTTGAAATGACCATGTAATGTCTTGAAAAAATTTTTGAAAGAGATTTTCGAAAAAATTTTTTTTCTTGATAATCGAAACTTTTGTGTAGGATAAAATATCTTAGGCCATTTACAATAACTTTTGTCAAAAAAAATAATTAGAGTGTGACTTTAACTTAAAATATACGCTATCTCCTTAAATAAAGCAGCTGCACAGCTCTCAATGCAGGTATAAGCAATTCAATGAACTTTTGTTCATTGACAACTTTTTAACTTTAAACCAAGTTTTAGCGGTGCTAACACGTTTTGGAATAATAAAACAATATTACTGAACATCAAAATAAACTTTTGTAGTATGAAGGAAATTTTGAAAAATTTTCGTGTAAGTCGTCAGTTCGTGTAAGTCGTCACTTTTTCTGTTTCTCCTGGGGTGACGTTATCCAAGTTCTACTGTAGCTTTAGTGGTGCTAACATGTTTTGGAATGATAAAACAATATTACTGAACATAAAAATAAACTTTTGAAGTATGAAAAGAACTTTGAAAAATTTTGAAAAAATTCTTGTTCAATGTGTGCATTTTGCAATAAAATGTCTCAGGAAAATTTTTCAGTGGTTTCCACATGACTGGCTACCATTATTAATGAACATAAAAAAAAAACTTTAATGTGTGCACTTTGCAATGAAATGTCTCAGGAAAATTTTTCAGTGGTTTCCACATGACTGGCTGCCATTATTAATGAACATAAAAAAAAACTTTAATGTGTGCAATTTGCAATGAAATGTCTCAGGAAAATTTTTCAGTGGTTTCCACATGACTGGCTGCCATTATTAATGAACATAAAAAATAACTTTAATGTGTGCAATTTGCAATGAAATGTCTCAGGAAATCTTTTCAGTGGTTTCCACATGACTGGCTGCCATTATTAATGAACATAAAAAAAAAATTTAATGTGTGCAATTTGCAATGAAATATCTCAGGAAAATTTTTCAGTGGTTTCCACATGACTGGCTGCCATTATTTATGAACATAAAAAAAAACTTTAATGTGTGCAATTTGCAATGAAATGTCTCAGGGAAATTTTTCAGTGGTTTCCACATGACTGGCTGCCATTATTAATGAACATAAAAAAAAAACTTTAATGTGTGCAATTTGCAATGAAATGTCTCAGCAAAATTTTTCAGTGGTTTCCACATGACTGGCTGCCATTATTAATAAACATAAAAAAAAAATTCAATGTGTGCAATTTGCAATGAAATGTCTCAGGAAAATTTTTTAGTGGTTTCCACTTGACTGGCACCCTATTATTAATGAACAAAAAAAATTATTTTGCACTGTATGAAATGTCTTAGAAAAATTTTTGAAAATTTTTTTTGAAAAGACAATTTTTTTTAATAATGTTCACTTTTAGTACGTAAAACAACTTTCTTAGACAATTTTTAATGACATTAGTTTCAAACAAAAAGAATTGGAAAGCTTCGGAAAAAAATTTTTTTTCACTGTTTGAAATGACCATGTAATGTCTTGGAAAAATTTTTGAAAAAGATTTTCGAAAAAAATTTTTTTTCTTGATAATAGAAACTTTTTTTGTAGGATAAAACATCTTAGGCCATTTACAATAACTTTAGTCAAAAAAAATAATTAGAGTGCGACTTTAACTTAAAATATACGCTATCTCCTTAAATAAAGCTGCTGCGCAGCTCTCAATGCAGGTATAAGCAATTCAATGAATTTTTGGTAATTGACAACTTTTTAACTTGAAACTAAGTTTTAGTGGTGCTAACATGTTTTGGAATGATAAAACAATATTACTGAACATAAAAATAAACTTTTGCAGTAGAAAAAAAATTTTGAAAAACATTGAAAAAAATTCTTGTTCAATGTGTGCAATGAGTTATGAAATGTCTTATAAAAAATTTTGCAAACAATTTTTGATTTTTTCAATAATGTTCACTTTTAGTACGTAAAACAACTTTCTTAGACAATTTTTTATGACGTTAGTTTCAAACAAAAAGAATTGGATAGTTTAGCAAAAAAAAAATATTTTTCACTGTATGAAATGTCTTAGAAAAATTTTTGAAAATTTTTTTTGAAAACACAATTTTTTTCAATAATGTTCACTTTTTGTACGTAAAACAACTTTCTTAGACAATTTTTAATGACGTTAGTTTCAAACAAAAATAATTGGAAAGCTTCGGAATAAATTTTGTTTTCACTGTATGAAATGACAATGTAATGTCTTGAAAAAATTTTTGAAAAAGATTTTCGAAAAAATTTTTTTTCTTGATAATCGAAACTTTTTGTGTAGGATAAAATATCTTAGGCCATTTACAATAACTTTAGTCAAAAAAAATAATTAGAGTGTGACTTTAACTTAAAATATACGCTATCTCCTTAAATAAAGCAGCTGCACAGCTCTCAATGCAGGTATAAGCAATTCAATGAACTTTTGTTCATTGACAACTTTTTAACTTTAAACCAAGTTTTAGCGGTGCTAACACGTTTTGGAATAATAAAACAATATTACTGAACATCAAAATAAACTTTTGCAGTATGAAGGAAATTTTGAAAAATTTTCGTGTAAGTCGTCAGTTCGTGTAAGTCGTCACTTTTTCTGTTTCTCCTGGGGTGACGTTATCCAAGTTCTACTGTAGCTTTAGTGGTGCTAACATGTTTTGGAATGATAAAACAATATTACTGAACATAAAAATAAACTTTTGAAGTATGAAAAGAACTTTGAAAAATTTTGAAAAAATTCTTGTTCAATGTGTGCATTTTGCAATAAAATGTCTCAGGAAAATTTTTCAGTGGTTTCCACATGACTGGCTACCATTATTAATGAACATAAAAAAAAAACTTTAATGTGTGCACTTTGGAATGAAATGTCTCAGGAAAATTTTTCAGTGGTTTCCACATGACTGGCTGCCGTTATTAATGAACATAAAAAAAAAACTTTAATGTGTGCAATTTGCAATGAAATGTCTCAGGAAAATTTTTCAGTGGTTTCCACATGACTGGCTGCCATTATTAATGAACATAAAAAAAAACTTTAATGTGTGCAATTTGCAATGAAATGTCTCAGGAAAATTTTTCAGTGGTTTCCACATGACTGGCTGCCATTATTAATGAACATAAAAAATAACTTTAATGTGTGCAATTTGCAATGAAATGTCTCAGGAAATCTTTTCAGTGGTTTCCACATGACTGGCTGGCATTATTAATGAACATAAAAAAAAACTTTAATGTGTGCAATTTGCAATGAAATATCTCAGGAAAATTTTTCAGTGGTTTCCACATGACTGGCTGCCATTATTTATGAACATAAAAAAAAACTTTAATGTGTGCAATTTGCAATGAAATGTCTCAGGGAAATTTTTCAGTGGTTTCCACATGACTGGCTGCCATTATTTATGAACATAAAAAAAAAACTTTAATGTGTGCAATTTGCAATGAAATGTCTCAGCAAAATTTTTCAGTGGTTTCCACATGACTGGCTGCCATTATTAATGAACATAAAAACAAAATTCAATGTGTGCAATTTGCAATGAAATGTCTCAGGAAAATTTTTTAGTGGTTTCCACATGACTGGCACCCTATTATTAATGAACAAAAAAAATTATTTTGCACTGTATGAAATGTCTTAGAAAAATTTTTGAAAATTTTTTTTGAAAAAACAATTTTTTTTAATAATGTTCACTTTTAGTACGTAAAACAACTTTCTTAGACAATTTTTAATGACATTAGTTTCAAACAAAAAGAATTGGAAAGCTGAGGAAAAAAATTTTTTTTCACTGTTTGAAATGACCATGTAATGTCTTGGAAAAATTTTTGAAAAAGATTTTCGAAAAAAATTTTTTTTCTTGATAATCGAAACTTTTTTTGTAGGATAAAACATCTTAGGCCATTTACAATAACTTTAGTCAAAAAAAATAATTAGAGTGCGACTTTAACTTAAAATATACGCTATCTCCTTAAATAAAGCTGCTGCGCAGCTCTCAATGCAGGTATAAGCAATTCAATGAATTTTTGGTAATTGACAACTTTTTAACTTGAAACTAAGTTTTAGTGGTGCTAACATGTTTTGGAATGATAAAACAATATTACTGAACATAAAAATAAACTTTTGCAGTAGGAAAAAAATTTTGAAAAACTTTGAAAAAAATTCTTGTTCAATGTGTGCAATGAGTTATGAAATGTCTTATAAAAAATTTTGCAAACAATTTTTGATTTTTTCAGTAATGTTCACTTTTAGTACGTAAAACAACTTTCTTAGACAATTTTTTATGACGTTAGTTTCAAACAAAAAGAATTGGATACTTTAGCAAAAAAAAATTATTTTTCACTGTATGAAATGTCTTAGAAAAATTTTTGAAAATTTTTTTTGAAAACACAATTTTTTTCAATAATGTTCACTTTTTGTACGTAAAACAACTTTCTTAGACAATTTTTAATGACGTTAGTTTCAAACAAAAATAATTGGAAAGCTTCGGAATAAATTTTGTTTTCACTGTATGAAATGACAATGTAATGTCTTGAAAAAATTTTTGAAAAAGATTTTCGAAAAAATTTTTTTTCTTGATAATCGAAACTTTTTGTGTAGGATAAAATATCTTAGGCCATTTACAATAACTTTAGTCAAAAAAAATAATTAGAGTGTGACTTTAACTTAAAATATACGCTATCTCCTTAAATAAAGCAGCTGCACAGCTCTCAATGCAGGTATAAGCAATTCAATGAACTTTTGTTCATTGACAACATTTTAAATTTAAACCAAGTTTTAGCGGTGCTAACACGTTTTGGAATAATAAAACAATATTACTGAACATCAAAATAAACTTTTGCAGTATGAAGGAAATTTTGAAAAATTTTCGTGTAAGTCGTCAGTTCGTGTAAGTCGTCACTTTTTCTGTTTCTCCTGGGGTGACGTTATCCAAGTTCTACTGTAGCTTTAGTGGTGCTAACATGTTTTGGAATGATAAAACAATATTACTGAACATAAAAATAAACTTTTGAAGTATGAAAAGAACTTTGAAAAATTTTTAAAAAAATTCTTGTTCAATGTGTGCATTTTGCAATAAAATGTCTCAGGAAAATTTTTCAGTGGTTTCCACATGACTGGCTGCCATTATTAATGAACATAAAAAAAAACTTTAATGTGTGCAATTTGCAATGAAATATCTCAGGAAAATTTTTCAGTGGTTTCCACATGACTGGCTGCCATTATTAATGAACATAAAAAAAAACTTTAATGTGTGCAATTTGCAATGAAATGTCTCAGGAAAATTTTTCAGTGGTTTCCACATGACTGGCTGCCATTATTAATGAACATAAAAAATAACTTTAATGTGTGCAATTTGCAATGAAATGTCTCAGGAAATCTTTTCAGTGGTTTCCACATGACTGGCTGCCATTATTAATGAACATAAAAAAAAACTTTAATGTGTGCAATTTGCAATGAAATATCTCAGGAAAATTTTTCAGTGGTTTCCACATGACTGGCTGCCATTATTTATGAACATAAAAAAAAACTTTAATGTGTGCAATTTGCAATGAAATGTCTCAGGGAAATTTTTCAGTGGTTTCCACATGACTGGCTGCCATTATTAATGAACATAAAAAAAAACTTTAATGTGTGCAATTTGCAATGAAATGTCTCAGCAAAATTTTTCAGTGGTTTCCACATGACTGGCTGCCATTATTAATGAACATAAAAAAAAATTCAATGTGTGCAATTTGCAATGAAATGTCTCAGGAAAGTTTTTTAGTGGTTTCCACATGACTGGCACCCTATTATTAATGAACAAAGAAAATTATTTTGCACTGTATGAAATTGCTTAGAAAAATTTTTGAAAATTTTTTTTGAAAAGACAATTTTTTTTAATAATGTTCACTTTTAGTACGTAAAACAACTTTCTTAGACAATTTTTAATGACATTAGTTTCAAACAAAAAGAATTGGAAAGCTTCGGAAAAAAATTTTTTTTCACTGTATGAAATGACCATGTAATGTCTTGGAAAAATTTTTGAAAAAGATTTTCGAAAAAAATTTTTTTTCTTGATAATCGAAACTTTTTTTGTAGGATAAAACATCTTAGGCCATTTACAATAACTTTAGTCAAAAAAAATAATTAGAGTGCGACTTTAACTTAAAATATACGCTATCTCCTTAAATAAAGCTGCTGCGCAGCTCTCAATGCAGGTATAAGCAATTCAATGAATTTTTGGTAATTGACAACTTTTTAACTTGAAACTAAGTTTTAGTGGTGCTAACATGTTTTGGAATGATAAAACAATATTACTGAACATAAAAATAAACTTTTGCAGTAGGAAAAAAATTTTGAAAATCTTTGAAAAAAATTCTTGTTCAATGTGTGCAATGAGTTATGAAATGTTTTATAAAAAATTTTGCAAACAATTTTTGATTTTTTCAATAATGTTCACTTTTAGTACGTAAAACAACTTTCTTAGACAATTTTTTATGACGTTAGTTTCAAACAAAAAGAATTGGATACTTTAGCAAAAACAAAATATTTTTCACTGTATGAAATGTCTTAGAAAAATTTTTGAAAATTTTTTTTGAAAACACAATTTTTTTCAATAATGTTCACTTTTTGTACGTAAAACAACTTTCTTAGACAATTTTTAATGACGTTAGTTTCAAACAAAAATAATTGGAAAGCTTCGGAATAAATTTTTTTTTCACTGTATGAAATGACATTGTAATGTCTTAAAAAAATTTTTGAAAAAGATTTTCGAAAAAATTTTTTTTCTTGATAATCGAAACTTTTTGTGTAGGATAAAATATCTTAGGCCATTTACAATAACTTTAGTCAAAAAAAATAATTAGAGTGCGACTTTAACTTAAAATATACGCTATCTCCTTAAATAAAGCTGCTGCGCAGCTCTCAATGCAGGTATAAGCAATTCAATGAATTTTTGGTAATTGACAACTTTTTAACTTGAAACTAAGTTTTAGTGGTGCTAACATGTTTTGGAATGATAAAACAATATTACTGAACATAAAAATAAACTTTTGCAGTAGGAAAAAAATTTTGAAAATCTTTGAAAAAAATTCTTGTTCAATGTGTGCAATGAGTTATGAAATGTTTTATAAAAAATTTTGCAAACAATTTTTGATTTTTTCAATAATGTTCACTTTTAGTACGTAAAACAACTTTCTTAGACAATTTTTTATGACGTTAGTTTCAAACAAAAAGAATTGGATACTTTAGCAAAAACAAAATATTTTTCACTGTATGAAATGTCTTAGAAAAATTTTTGAAAATTTTTTTTGAAAACCCAATTTTTTTCAATAATGTTCACTTTTTGTACGTAAAACAACTTTCTTAGACAATTTTTAATGACGTTAG
Organism: Aplidium turbinatum; assembly: GCF_918807975.1. Taxonomy (NCBI): domain Eukaryota; kingdom Metazoa; phylum Chordata; class Ascidiacea; order Aplousobranchia; family Polyclinidae; genus Aplidium; species Aplidium turbinatum. The sequence goes on from NC_137477.1 coordinate 35,544,250, forward strand.
TTTCAAACAAAAATAATTGGAAAGCTTCGGAATAAATTTTTTTTTCACTGTATGAAATGACATTGTAATGTCTTAAAAAAATTTTTGAAAAAGATTTTCGAAAAAATTTTTTTTCTTGATAATCGAAACTTTTTGTGTAGGATAAAATATCATAGGCCATTTACAATAACTTTAGTCAAAAAAAATAATTAGAGTGTGACTTTAACTTAAAATATACGCTATCTCCTTAAATAAAGCAGCTGCACAGCTCTCAATGCAGGTATAAGCAATTCAATGAACTTTTGTTCATTGACAACTTTTTAACTTTAAACCAAGTTTTAGCGGTGCTAACACGTTTTGGAATAATAAAACAATATTACTGAACATCAAAATAAACTTTTGCAGTATGAAGGAAATTTTGAAAAATTTTCGTGTAAGTCGTCAGTTCGTGTAAGTCGTCACTTTTTCTGTTTCTCCTGGGGTGACGTTATCCAAGTTCTACTGTAGCTTTAGTGGTGCTAACATGTTTTGGAATGATAAAACAATATTACTGAACATAAAAATAAACTTTTGAAGTATGAAAAGAACTTTGAAAAATTTTTAAAAAAATTCTTGTTCAATGTGTGCATTTTGCAATAAAATGTCTCAGGAAAATTTTTCAGTGGTTTCCACATGACTGGCTACCATTATTAATGAACATAAAAAAAAAACTTTAATGTGTGCACTTTGCAATGAAATGTCTCAGGAAAATTTTTCAGTGGTTTCCACATGACTGGCTGCCGTTATTAATGAACATAAAAAAACTTTAATGTGTGCAATTTGCAATGAAATGTCTCAGGAAAATTTTTCAGTGGTTTCCACATGACTGGCTGCCATTATTAATGAACATAAAAAAAAACTTTAATGTGTGCAATTTGCAATGAAATGTCTCAGGAAAATTTTTCAGTGGTTTCCACATGACTGGCTGCCATTATTAATGAACATAAAAAATAACTTTAATGTGTGCAATTTGCAATGAAATGTCTCAGGAAATCTTTTCAGTGGTTTCCACATGACTGGCTGCCATTATTAATGAACATAAAAAAAAACTTTAATGTGTGCAATTTGCAATGAAATATCTCAGGAAAATTTTTCAGTGGTTTCCACATGACTGGCTGCCATTATTTATGAACATAAAAAAAAACTTTAATGTGTGCAATTTGCAATGAAATGTCTCAGGGAAATTTTTCAGTGGTTTCCACATGACTGGCTGCCATTATTAATGAACATAAAAAAAAAACTTTAATGTGTGCAATTTGCAATGAAATGTCTCAGCAAAATTTTTCAGTGGTTTCCACATGACTGGCTGCCATTATTAATGAACATAAAAAAAAAATTCAATGTGTGCAATTTGCAATGAAATGTCTCAGGAAAATTTTTTAGTGGTTTCCACATGACTGGCACCCTATTATTAATGAACAAAAAAAATTATTTTGCACTGTATGAAATGTCTTAGAAAAATTTTTGAAAATTTTTTTTGAAAAGACAATTTTTTTTAATAATGTTCACTTTTAGTACGTAAATCAACTTTCTTAGACAATTTTTAATGACATTAGTTTCAAACAAAAAGAATTGGAAAGCTTCGGAAAAAAATTTTTTTTCACTGTTTGAAATGACCATGTAATGTCTTGGAAAAATTTTTGAAAAAGATTTTCGAAAAAAATTTTTTTTCTTGATAATAGAAACTTTTTTTGTAGGATAAAACATCTTAGGCCATTTACAATAACTTTAGTCAAAAAAAATAATTAGAGTGCGACTTTAACTTAAAATATACGCTATCTCCTTAAATAAAGCTGCTGCGCAGCTCTCAATGCAGGTATAAGCAATTCAATGAATTTTTGGTAATTGACAACTTTCTAACTTGAAACTAAGTTTTAGTGGTGCTAACATGTTTTGGAATGATAAAACAATATTACTGAACATAAAAATAAACTTTTGCAGTAGGGAAAAAATTTTGAAAATCTTTGAAAAAAATTCTTGTTCAATGTGTGCAATGAGTTATGAAATGTTTTATAAAAAATTTTGCAAACAATTTTTGATTTTTTCAATAATGTTCACTTTTAGTACGTAAAACAACTTTCTTAGACAATTTTTTATGACGTTAGTTTCAAACAAAAAGAATTGGATACTTTAGCAAAAGCAAAATATTTTTCACTGTATGAAATGTCTTAGAAAAATTTTTGAAAATTTTTTTTGAAAACACAATTTTTTTCAATAATGTTCACTTTTTGTACGTAAAACAACTTTCTTAGACAATTTTTAATGACGTTAGTTTCAAACAAAAATAATTGGAAAGCTTCGGAATAAATTTTTTTTTCACTGTATGAAATGACATTGTAATGTCTTAAAAAAATTTTTGAAAAAGATTTTCGAAAAAATTTTTTTTCTTGATAATCGAAACTTTTTGTGTAGGATAAAATATCATAGGCCATTTACAATAACTTTAGTCAAAAAAAATAATTAGAGTGTGACTTTAACTTAAAATATACGCTATCTCCTTAAATAAAGCAGCTGCACAGCTCTCAATGCAGGTATAAGCAATTCAATGAACTTTTGTTCATTGACAACTTTTTAACTTTAAACCAAGTTTTAGCGGTGCTAACACGTTTTGGAATAATAAAACAATATTACTGAACATCAAAATAAACTTTTGCAGTATGAAGGAAATTTTGAAAAATTTTCGTGTAAGTCGTCAGTTCGTGTAAGTCGTCACTTTTTCTGTTTCTCCTGGGGTGACGTTATCCAAGTTCTACTGTAGCTTTAGTGGTGCTAACATGTTTTGGAATGATAAAACAATATTACTGAACATAAAAATAAACTTTTGAAGTATGAAAAGAACTTTGAAAAATTTTGAAAAAATTCTTGTTCAATGTGTGCATTTTGCAATAAAATGTCTCAGGAAAATTTTTCAGTGGTTTCCACATGACTGGCTACCATTATTAATGAACATAAAAAAAAAACTTTAATGTGTGCACTTTGCAATGAAATGTCTCAGGAAAATTTTTCAGTGGTTTCCACATGACTGGCTGCCGTTATTAATGAACATACAAAAAAAACTTTAATGTGTGCAATTTGCAATGAAATGTATCAGGAAAATTTTTCAGTGGTTTCCACATGACTGGCTGCCATTATTAATGAACATAAAAAAAAACTTTAATGTGTGCAATTTGCAATGAAATGTCTCAGGAAAATTTTTCAGTGGTTTCCACATGACTGGCTGCCATTATTAATGAACATAAAAAATAACTTTAATGTGTGCAATTTGCAATGAAATGTCTCAGGAAATCTTTTCAGTGGTTTCCACATGACTGGCTGCCATTATTAATGAACATAAAAAAAAACTTTAATGTGTGCAATTTGCAATGAAATATCTCAGGAAAATTTTTCAGTGGTTTCCACATGACTGGCTGCCATTATTTATGAACATAAAAAAAAACTTTAATGTGTGCAATTTGCAATGAAATGTCTCAGGGAAATTTTTCAGTGGTTTCCACATGACTGGCTGCCATTATTAATGAACATAAAAAAAAACTTTAATGTGTGCAATTTGCAATGAAATGTCTCAGCAAAATTTTTCAGTGGTTTCCACATGACTGGCTGCCATTATTAATGAACATAAAAACAAAATTCAATGTGTGCAATTTGCAATGAAATGTCTCAGGAAAATTTTTTAGTGGTTTCCACATGACTGGCACCCTATTATTAATGAACAAAAAAAATTATTTTGCACTGTATGAAATGTCTTAGAAAAATTTTTGAAAATTTTTTTTGAAAAGACAATTTTTTTTAATAATGTTCACTTTTAGTACGTAAAACAACTTTCTTAGACAATTTTTAATGACATTAGTTTCAAACAAAAAGAATTGGAAAGCTTCGGAAAAAAATTTTTTTTCACTGTTTGAAATGACCATGTAATGTCTTGGAAAAATTTTTGAAAAAGATTTTCGAAAAAAATTTTTTTTCTTGATAATCGAAACTTTTTTTGTAGGATAAAACATCTTAGGCCATTTACAATAACTTTAGTCAAAAAAAATAATTAGAGTGCGACTTTAACTTAAAATATACGCTATCTCCTTAAATAAAGCTGCTGCGCAGCTCTCAATGCAGGTATAAGCAATTCAATGAATTTTTGGTAATTGACAACTTTTTAACTTGAAACTAAGTTTTAGTGGTGCTAACATGTTTTGGAATGATAAAACAATATTACTGAACATAAAAATAAACTTTTGCAGTAGGAAAAAAATTTTGAAAATCTTTGAAAAAAATTCTTGTTCAATGTGTGCAATGAGTTATGAAATGTTTTATAAAAAATTTTGCAAACAATTTTTGATTTTTTCAATAATGTTCACTTTTAGTACGTAAAACAACTTTCTTAGACAATTTTTTATGACGTTAGTTTCAAACAAAAAGAATTGGATACTTTAGCAAAAACAAAATATTTTTCACTGTATGAAATGTCTTAGAAAAATTTTTGAAAATTTTTTTTGAAAACACAATTTTTTTCAATAATGTTCACTTTTTGTACGTAAAACAACTTTCTTAGACAATTTTTAATGACGTTAGTTTCAAACAAAAATAATTGGAAAGCTTCGGAATAAATTTTTTTTTCACTGTATGAAATGACATTGTAATGTCTTAAAAAAATTTTTGAAAAAGATTTTCGAAAAAATTTTTTTTCTTGATAATCGAAACTTTTTGTGTAGGATAAAATATCTTAGGCCATTTACAATAACTTTAGTCAAAAAAAATAATTAGAGTGTGACTTTAACTTAAAATATACGCTATCTCCTTAAATAAAGCAGCTGCACAGCTCTCAATGCAGGTATAAGCAATTCAATGAACTTTTGTTCATTGACAACTTTTTAACTTTAAACCAAGTTTTAGCGGTGCTAACACGTTTTGGAATAATAAAACAATATTACTGAACATCAAAATAAACTTTTGCAGTATGAAGGAAATTTTGAAAAATTTTCGTGTAAGTCGTCAGTTCGTGTAAGTCGTCACTTTTTCTGTTTCTCCTGGGGTGACGTTATCCAAGTTCTACTGTAGCTTTAGTGGTGCTAACATGTTTTGGAATGATAAAACAATATTACTGAACATAAAAATAAACTTTTGAAGTATGAAAAGAACTTTGAAAAATTTTAAAAAAAATTCTTGTTCAATGTGTGCATTTTGCAATAAAATGTCTCAGGAAAATTTTTCAGTGGTTTCCACATGACTGGCTGCCATTATTAATGAACATAAAAAAAAACTTTAATGTGTGCAATTTGCAATGAAATATCTCAGGAAAATTTTTCAGTGGTTTCCACATGACTGGCTGCCATTATTAATGAACATAAAAAAAACTTTAATGTGTGCAATTTGCAATGAAATGTCTCAGGAAAATTTTTCAGTGGTTTCCACATGACTGGCTGCCATTATTAATGAACATAAAAAATAACTTTAATGTGTGCAATTTGCAATGAAATGTCTCAGGAAATCTTTTCAGTGGTTTCCACATGACTGGCTGCCATTATTAATGAACATAAAAAAAAACTTTAATGTGTGCAATTTGCAATGAAATATCTCAGGAAAATTTTTCAGTGGTTTCCACATGACTGGCTGCCATTATTTATGAACATAAAAAAAAACTTTAATGTGTGCAATTTGCAATGAAATGTCTCAGGAAAATTTTTCAGTGGTTTCCACATGACTGGCTGCCATTATTAATGAACATAAAAAAAAAACTTTAATGTGTGCAATTTGCAATGAAATGTCTCAGCAAAATTTTTCAGTGGTTTCCACATGACTGGCTGCCATTATTAATGAACATAAAAAAAAAATTCAATGTGTGCAATTTGCAATGAAATGTCTCAGGAAAATTTTTTAATGGTTTCCACATGACTGGCACCCTATTATTAATGAACAAAAAAAATTATTTTGCACTGTATGAAATGTCTTAGAAAAATTTTTTAAAATTTTTTTTGAAAAGACAATTTTTTTTAATAATGTTCACTTTTAGTACGTAAAACAACTTTCTTAGACAATTTTTAATGACATTAGTTTCAAACAAAAAGAATTGGAAAGCTTCGGAAAAAAATTTTTTTTCACTGTTTGAAATGACCATGTAATGTCTTGGAAAAATTTTTGAAAAAGATTTTCGAAAAAATTTTTTTTTCTTGATAATCGAAACTTTTTTTGTAGGATAAAACATCTTAGGCCATTTACAATAACTTTAGTCAAAAAAAATAATTAGAGTGCGACTTTAACTTAAAATATACGCTATCTCCTTAAATAAAGCTGCTGCGCAGCTCTCAATGCAGGTATAAGCAATTCAATGAATTTTTGGTAATTGACAACTTTTTAACTTGAAACTAAGTTTTAGTGGTGCTAACATGTTTTGGAATGATAAAACAATATTACTGAACATAAAAATAAACTTTTGCAGTAGGAAAAAAATTTTGAAAAACTTTGAAAAAAATTCTTGTTCAATGTGTGCAATGAGTTATGAAATGTCTTATAAAAAATTTTGCAAACAATTTTTGATTTTTTCAATAATGTTCACTTTTAGTACGTAAAACAACTTTCTTAGACAATTTTTTATGACGTTAGTTTCAAACAAAAAGAATTGGATACTTTAGCAAAAAAAAATTATTTTTCACTGTATGAAATGTCTTAGAAAAATTTTTGAAAATTTTTTTTGAAAACACAATTTTTTTCAATAATGTTCACTTTTTGTACGTAAAACAACTTTCTTAGACAATTTTTAATGACGTTAGTTTCAAACAAAAATAATTGGAAAGCTTCGGAATAAATTTTGTTTTCACTGTATGAAATGACAATGAAAAAGATTTTCGAAAAAATTTTTTTTCTTGATAATCGAAACTTTTTGTGTAGGATAAAATATCTTAGGCCATTTACAATAACTTTAGTCAAAAAAAATAATTAGAGTGTGACTTTAACTTAAAACATACGCTATCTCCTTAAATAAAACAGCTGCACAGCTCTCAATGCAGGTATAAGCAATTCAATGAACTTTTGTTCATTGACAACTTTTTAACTTTAAACCAAGTTTTAGCGGTGCTAACACGTTTTGGAATAATAAAACAATATTACTGAACATCAAAATAAACTTTTGCAGTATGAAGGAAATTTTGAAAAATTTTCGTGTAAGTCGTCAGTTCGTGTAAGTCGTCACTTTTTCTGTTTCTCCTGGGGTGACGTTATCCAAGTTCTACTGTAGCTTTAGTGGTGCTAACATGTTTTGGAATAATAAAACAATATTACTGAACATAAAAATAAACTTTTGAAGTATAAAAAGAACTTTGAAAAATTTTGAAAAAATTCTTGTTCAATGTGTGCATTTTGCAATAAAATGTCTCAGGAAAATTTTTCAGTGGTTTCCACATGACTGGCTACCATTATTAATGAACATAAAAAAAAAACTTTAATGTGTGCACTTTGCAATGAAATGTCTCAGGAAAATTTTTCAGTGGTTTCCACATGACTGGCTGCCGTTATTAATGAACATAAAAAAACTTTAATGTGTGCAATTTGCAATGAAATGTCTCAGGAAAATTTTTCAGTGGTTTCCACATGACTGGCTGCCATTATTAATGAACATAAAAAAAAACTTTAATGTGTGCAATTTGCAATGAAATGTCTCAGGAAAATTTTTCAGTGGTTTCCACATGACTGGCTGCCATTATTAATGAACATAAAAAATAACTTTAATGTGTGCAATTTGCAATGAAATGTCTCAGGAAATCTTTTCAGTGGTTTCCACATGACTGGCTGCCATTATTAATGAACATAAAAAAAAACTTTAATGTGTGCAATTTGCAATGAAATATCTCAGGAAAATTTTTCAGTGGTTTCCACATGACTGGCTGCCATTATTTATGAACATAAAAAAAAACTTTAATGTGTGCAATTTGCAATGAAATGTCTCTGGGAAATTTTTCAGTGGTTTCCACATGACTGGCTGCCATTATTAATGAACATAAAAAAAAAACTTTAATGTGTGCAATTTGCAATGAAATGTCTCAGCAAAATTTTTCAGTGGTTTCCACATGACTGGCTGCCATTATTAATGAACATAAAAAAAAAATTCAATGTGTGCAATTTGCAATGAAATGTCTCAGGAAAATTTTTTAGTGGTTTCCACATGACTGGCACCCTATTATTAATGAACAAAAAAAATTATTTTGCACTGTATGAAATGTCTTAGAAAAATTTTTGAAAATTTTTTTTGAAAAGACAATTTTTTTTAATAATGTTCACTTTTAGTACGTAAAACAACTTTCTTAGACAATTTTTAATCACATTAGTTTCAAACAAAAAGAATTGGAAAGCTTCGGAAAAAAATTTTTTTTCACTGTATGAAATGACCATGTAATGTCTTGGAAAAATTTTTGAAAAAGATTTTCGAAAAAAATTTTTTTTCTTGATAATCGAAACTTTTTTTGTAGGATAAAACATCTTAGGCCATTTACAATAACTTTAGTCAAAAAAAATAATTAGAGTGCGACTTTAACTTAAAATATACGCTATCTCCTTAAATAAAGCTGCTGCGCAGCTCTCAATGCAGGTATAAGCAATTCAATGAATTTTTGGTAATTGACAACTTTTTAACTTGAAACTAAGTTTTAGTGGTGCTAACATGTTTTGGAATGATAAAACAATATTACTGAACATAAAAAAAAACTTTTGCAGTAGGAAAAAAATTTTGAAAAACTTTGAAAAAAATTCTTGTTCAATGTGTGCAATGAGTTATGAAATGTCTTATAAAAAATTTTGCAAACAATTTTTGATTTTTTCAATAATGTTCACTTTTAGTACGTAAAACAACTTTCTTAGACAATTTTTTATGACGTTAGTTTCAAACAAAAAGAATTGGATACTTTAGCAAAAAAAAATTATTTTTCACTGTATGAAATGTCTTAGAAAAATTTTTGAAAATTTTTTTTGAAAACACAATTTTTTTCAATAATGTTCACTTTTTGTACGTAAAACAACTTTCTTAGACAATTTTTAATGACGTTAGTTTCAAACAAAAATAATTGGAAAGCTTCGGAATAAATTTTGTTTTCACTGTATGAAATGACAATGTAATGTCTTGAAAAAATTTTTGAAAAAGATTTTCGAAAAAATTTTTTTTCTTGATAATCGAAACTTTTTGTGTAGGATAAAATATCTTAGGCCATTTACAATAACTTTAGTCAAAAAAAATAATTAGAGTGTGACTTTAACTTAAAATATACGCTATCTCCTTAAATAAAGCAGCTGCACAGCTCTCAATGCAGGTATAAGCAATTCAATGAACTTTTGTTCATTGACAACTTTTTAACTTTAAACCAAGTTTTAGCGGTGCTAACACGTTTTGGAATAATAAAACAATATTACTGAACATCAAAATAAACTTTTGCAGTATGAAGGAAATTTTGAAAAATTTTCGTGTAAGTCGTCAGTTCGTGTAAGTCGTCACTTTTTCTGTTTCTCCTGGGGTGACGTTATCCAAGTTCTACTGTAGCTTTAGTGGTGCTAACATGTTTTGGAATGATAAAACAATATTACTGAACATAAAAATAAACTTTTGAAGTATGAAAAGAACTTTGAAAAATTTTGAAAAAATTCTTGTTCAATGTTTGCATTTTGCAATAAAATGTCTCAGGAAAATTTTTCAGTGGTTTCCACATGACTGGCTACCAGTATTAATGAACATAAAAAAAAAACTTTAATGTGTGCACTTTGCAATGAAATGTCTCAGGAAAATTTTTCAGTGGTTTCCACATGACTGGCTGCCGTTATTAATGAACATAAAAAAAAACTTTAATGTGTGCAATTTGCAATGAAATGTCTCAGGAAAATTTTTCAGTGGTTTCCACATGACTGGCTGCCATTATTAATGAACATAAAAAAAAAACTTTAATGTGTGCAATTTGCAATGAAATGTCTCAGGAAAATTTTTCAGTGGTTTCCACATGACTGGCTGCCATTATTAATGAACATAAAAAATAACTTTAATGTGTGCAATTTGCAATGAAATGTCTCAGGAAATCTTTTCAGTGGTTTCCACATGACTGGCTGCCATTATTAATGAACATAAAAAAAAACTTTAATGTGTGCAATTTGCAATGAAATATCTCAGGAAAATTTTTCAGTGGTTTCCACATGACTGGCTGCCATTATTTATGAACATAAAAAAAAACTTTAATGTGTGCAATTTGCAATGAAATGTCTCAGGGAAATTTTTCAGTGGTTTCCACATGACTGGCTGCCATTATTAATGAACATAAAAAAAAAACTTTAATGTGTGCAATTTGCAATGAAATGTCTCAGCAAAATTTTTCAGTGGTTTCCACATGACTGGCTGCCATTATTTATGAACATAAAAAAAAAATTCAATGTGTGCAATTTGCAATGAAATGTCTCAGGAAAATTTTTTAGTGGTTTCCACATGACTGGCACCCTATTATTAATGAACAAAAAAAATTATTTTGCACTGTATGAAATGTCTTAGAAAAATTTTTGAAAATTTTTTTTGAAAAGACAATTTTTTTTAATAATGTTCACTTTTAGTACGTAAAACAACTTTCTTAGACAATTTTTAATGACATTAGTTTCAAACAAAAAGAATTGGAAAGCTTCGGAAAAAAATTTTTTTTCACTGTTTGAAATGACCATGTAATGTCTTCGAAAAATTTTTGAAAAAGATTTTCGAAAAAAATTTTTTTTCTTGATAATAGAAACTTTTTTTGTAGGATAAAACATCTTAGGCCATTTACAATAACTTTAGTCAAAAAAAATAATTAGAGTGCGACTTTAACTTAAAATATACGCTATCTCCTTAAATAAAGCTGCTGCGCAGCTCTCAATGCAGGTATAAGCAATTCAATGAATTTTTGGTAATTGACAACTTTTTAACTTGAAACTAAGTTTTAGTGGTGCTAACATGTTTTGGAATGATAAAACAATATTACTGAACATAAAAATAAACTTTTGCAGTAGGAAAAAAATTTTGAAAAACTTTGAAAAAAATTCTTGTTCAATGTGTGCAATGAGTTATGAAATGTCTTATAAAAAATTTTGCAAACAATTTTTGATTTTTTCAATAATGTTCACTTTTAGTACGTAAAACAACTTTCTTAGACAATTTTTTATGACGTTAGTTTCAAACAAAAAGAATTGGATACTTTAGCAAAAAAAAATTATTTTTCACTGTATGAAATGTCTTAGAAAAATTTTTGAAAATTTTTTTTGAAAACACAATTTTTTTCAATAATGTTCACTTTTTGTACGTAAAACAACTTTCTTAGACAATTTTTAATGACGTTAGTTTCAAACAAAAATAATTGGAAAGCTTCGGAATAAATTTTGTTTTCACTGTATGAAATGACAATGTAACGTCTTGAAAAAATTTTTGAAAAAGATTTTCGAAAAAATTTTTTTTCTTGATAATCGAAACTTTTTGTGTAGGATAAAATATCTTAGGCCATTTACAATAACTTTAGTCAAAAAAAATAATTAGAGTGTGACTTTAACTTAAAATATACGCTATCTCCTTAAATAAAGCAGCTGCACAGCTCTCAATGCAGGTATAAGCAATTCAATGAACTTTTGTTCATTGACAACTTTTTAACTTTAAACCAAGTTTTAGCGGTGCTAACACGTTTTGGAATAATAAAACAATATTACTGAACATCAAAATAAACTTTTGCAGTATGAAGGAAATTTTGAAAAATTTTCGTGTAAGTCGTCAGTTCGTGTAAGTCGTCACTTTTTCTGTTTCTCCTGGGGCGACGTTATCCAAGTTCTACTGTAGCTTTAGTGGTGCTAACATGTTTTGGAATGATAAAATAATATTACTGAACATAAAAATAAACTTTTGAAGTATGAAAAGAACTTTGAAAAATTTTGAAAAAATTCTTGTTCAATGTGTGCATTTTGCAATAAAATGTCTCAGGAAAATTTTTCAGTGGTTTCCACATGACTGGCTACCATTATTAATGAACATAAAAAAAAAACTTTAATGTGTGCACTTTGCAATGAAATGTCTCAGGAAAATTTTTCAGTGGTTTCCACATGACTGGCTGCCGTTATTAATGAACATAAAAAAAAACTTTAATGTGTGCAATTTGCAATGAAATGTCTCAGGAAAATATTTCAGTGGTTTCCACATGACTGGCTGCCATTATTAATGAACATAAAAAAAAACTTTAATGTGTGCAATTTGCAATGAAATGTCTCAGGGAAATTTTTCAGTGGTTTCCACATGACTGGCTGCCATTATTAATGAACATAAAAAATAACTTTAATGTGTGCAATTTGCAATGAAATGTCTCAGGAAATCTTTTCAGTGGTTTCCACATGACTGGCTGCCATTATTAATGAACATAAAAAATAACTTTAATGTGTGCAATTTGCAATGAAATATCTCAGGAAAATTTTTCAGTGGTTTCCACATGACTGGCTGCCATTATTTATGAACATAAAAAAAAACTTTAATGTGTGCAATTTGCAATGAAATGTCTCAGGGAAATTTTTCAGTGGTTTCCACATGACTGGCTGCCATTATTAATGAACATAAAAAAAAAACTTTAATGTGTGCAATTTGCAATGAAATGTCTCAGGAAAATTTTTCAGTGGTTTCCACATGACTGGCTGCCATTATTAATGAACATAAAAAATAACTTTAATGTGTGCAATTTGCAATGAAATGTCTCAGGAAATCTTTTCAGTGGTTTCCACATGACTGGCTGCCATTATTAATGAACATAAAAAAAAACTTTAATGTGTGCAATATGCAATGAAATATCTCAGGAAAATTTTTCAGTGGTTTCCACATGACTGGCTGCCATTATTTATGAACATAAAAAAAAACTTTAATGTGTGCAATTTGCAATGAAATGTCTCAGGGAAATTTTTCAGTGGTTTCCACATGACTGGCTGCCATTATTAATGAACATAAAAAAAAAACTTTAATGTGTGCAATTTGCAATGAAATGTCTCAGCAAAATTTTTCAGTGGTTTCCACATGACTGGCTGCCATTATTTATGAACATAAAAAAAAAATTCAATGTGTGCAATTTGCAATGAAATGTCTCAGGAAAATTTTTTAGTGGTTTCCACATGACTGGCACCCTATTATTAATGAACAAAAAAAATTATTTTGCACTGTATGAAATGTCTTAGAAAAATTTTTGAAAATTTTTTTTGAAAAGACAATTTTTTTTAATAATGTTCACTTTTAGTACGCAAAACAACTTTCTTAGACAATTTTTAATGACATTAGTTTCAAACAAAAAGAATTGGAAAGCTTCGGAAAAAAATTTTTTTTCACTGTTTGAAATGACCATGTAATGTCTTCGATAAATTTTTGAAAAAGATTTTCGAAAAAAATTTTTTTTCTTGATAATAGAAACTTTTTTTGTAGGATAAAACATCTTAGGCCATTTACAATAACTTTAGTCAAAAAAAATAATTAGAGTGCGACTTTAACTTAAAATATACGCTATCTCCTTAAATAAAGCTGCTGCGCAGCTCTCAATGCAGGTATAAGCAATTCAATGAATTTTTGGTAATTGACAACTTTTTAACTTGAAACTAAGTTTTAGTGGTGCTAACATGTTTTGGAATGATAAAACAATATTACTGAACGTAAAAATAAACTTTTGCAGTAGGAAAAAAATTTTGAAAAACTTTGAAAAAAATTCTTGTTCAATGTGTGCAATGAGTTATGAAATGTCTTATAAAAAACATTTGCAAACAATTTTTGATTTTTTCAATAATGTTCACTTTTAGTACGTAAAACAACTTTCTTAGACAATTTTTTATGACGTTAGTTTCAAACAAAAAGAATTGGATACTTTAGCAAAAAAAAATTATTTTTCACTGTATGGAATGTCTTAGAAAAATTTTTGAAAATTTTTTTTGAAAACACAATTTTTTTCAATAATGTTCACTTTTTGTACGTAAAACAACTTTCTTAGACAATTTTTAATGACGTTAGTTTCAAACAAAAATAATTGGAAAGCTTCGGAATAAATTTTGTTTTCACTGTATGAAATGACAATGTAATGTCTTGAAAAAATTTTTGAAAAAGATTTTCGAAAAAATTTTTTTTCTTGATAATCGAAACTTTTTGTGTAGGATAAAATATCTTAGGCCATTTACAATAACTTTAGTCAAAAAAAATAATTAGAGTGTGACTTTAACTTAAAATATACGCTATCTCCTTAAATAAAGCAGCTGCACAGCTCTCAATGCAGGTATAAGCAATTCAATGAACTTTTGTTCATTGACAACTTTTCAACTTTAAACCAAGTTTTAGCGGTGCTAACACGTTTTGGAATAATAAAACAATATTACTGAACATCAAAATAAACTTTTGCAGTATGAAGGAAATTTTGAAAAATTTTCGTGTAAGTCGTCAGTTCGTGTAAGTCGTCACTTTTTCTGTTTCTCCTGGGGCGACGTTATCCAAGTTCTACTGTAGCTTTAGTGGTGCTAACATGTTTTGGAATGATAAAATAATATTACTGAACATAAAAATAAACTTTTGAAGTATGAAAAGAACTTTGAAAAATTTTTAAAAAAATTCTTGTTCAATGTGTGCATTTTGCAATAAAATGTCTCAGGAAAATTTTTCAGTGGTTTCCACATGACTGGCTGCCATTATTAATGAACATAAAAAAAAACTTTAATGTGTGCAATTTGCAATGAAATATCTCAGGAAAATTTTTCAGTGGTTTCCACATGACTGGCTGCCATTATTAATGAACATAAAAAAAAACTTTAATGTGTGCAATTTGCAATGAAATGTCTCAGGAAAATTTTTCAGTGGTTTCCACATGACTGGCTGCCATTATTAATGAACATAAAAAATAACTTTAATGTGTGCAATTTGCAATGAAATGTCTCAGGAAATCTTTTCAGTGGTTTCCACATGACTGGCTGCCATTATTAATGAACATAAAAAAAAACTTTAATGTGTGCAATTTGCAATGAAATATCTCAGGAAAATTTTTCAGTGGTTTCCACATGACTGGCTGCCATTATTTATGAACATAAAAAAAAACTTTAATGTGTGCAATTTGCAATGAAATGTCTCAGGGAAATTTTTCAGTGGTTTCCACATGACTGGCTGCCATTATTAATGAACATAAAAAAAAAACTTTAATGTGTGCAATTTGCAATGAAATGTCTCAGCAAAATTTTTCAGTGGTTTCCACATGACTGGCTGCCATTATTACTGAACATAAAAAAAAAATTCAATGTGTGCAATTTGCAATGAAATGTCTCAGGAAAATTTTTTAGTGGTTTCCACATGACTGGCACCCTATTATTAATGAACAAAAAAAATTATTTTGCACTGTATGAAATGTCTTAGAAAAATTTTTGAAAATTTTTTTTGAAAAGACAATTTTTTTTAATAATGTTCACTTTTAGTACGTAAAACAACTTTCTTAGACAATTTTTAATGACGTTAGTTTCAAACAAAAAGAATTGGATAGTTTCGCAAAAAAATTTATTTTTTACTGTATGAAATAACTAAGAAAAATTTTTGAAAATTTTTTTTGAAAAGACAATTTTTTTCAATAATTGTCACTTTTAGTACGTAAAACAACTTTCTTAGACAATTTTTAATGACGTTAGTTTCAAACAAAAATAATTGGAAAGCTTCGGAATAAATTTTGTTTTCACTGTATGAAATGACAATGTAATGTCTTGAAAAAATTTTTGAAAAAGATTTTCGAAAAAATTTTTTTTCTTGATAATCGAAACTTTTTGTGTAGGATAAAATATCTTAGGCCATTTACAATAACTTTAGTCAAAAAAAATAATTAGAGTGTGACTTTAACTTAAAATATACGCTATCTCCTTAAATAAAGCAGCTGCACAGCTCTCAATGCAGGTATAAGCAATTCAATGAACTTTTGTTCATTGACAACTTTTTAACTTTAAACCAAGTTTTAGCGGTGCTAACACGTTTTGGAATAATAAAACAATATTACTGAACATAAAAATAAACTTTTGCAGTATGAAGAAAATTTTGAAAAATTTTCGTGTAAGTCGTCAGTTCGTGTAAGTCGTCACTTTTTCTGTTTCTCCTGGGGTGACGTTATCCAAGTTCTACTGTAGCTTTAGTGGTGCTAACATGTTTTGGAATGATAAAACAATATTACTGAACATAAAAATAAACTTTTGAAGTATGAAAAGAACTTTGAAAAATTTTGAAAAAATTCTTGTTCAATGTGTGCATTTTGCAATAAAATGTCTCAGGAAAATTTTTCAGTGGTTTCCACATGACTGGCTACCATTATTAATGAACATAAAAAAAAAACTCTAATGTGTGCACTTTGCAATGAAATGTCTCAGGAAAATTTTTCAGTGGTTTCCTCATGACTGGCTGCCGTTATTAATGAACATAAAAAAAAACTTTAATGTGTGCAATTTGCAATGAAATGTCTCAGGAAAATTTTTCAGTGGTTTCCACATGACTGGCTGCCATTATTAATGAACATAAAAAATAACTTTAATGTGTGCAATTTGCAATGAAATGTCTCAAGAAAATTTTTCAGTGGTTTTCACATGACTGGCTGCCATTATTAATGAACATAAAAAATAACTTTAATGTGTGCAATTTGCAATGAAATGTCTCAGGAAATCT
Source organism: Aplidium turbinatum (assembly GCF_918807975.1). Taxonomy (NCBI): domain Eukaryota; kingdom Metazoa; phylum Chordata; class Ascidiacea; order Aplousobranchia; family Polyclinidae; genus Aplidium; species Aplidium turbinatum. The sequence continues at coordinate 35,560,919 of NC_137477.1, forward strand.
TTTCAGTGGTTTCCACATGACTGGCTGCCATTATTAATGAACATAAAAAAAAACTTTAATGTGTGCAATTTGCAATGAAATGTCTCAGGGAAATTTTTCAGTGGTTTCCACATGACTGGCTGCCATTATTAATGAACATAAAAAAAAACTTTAATGTGTGCAATTTGCAATGAAATGTCTCAGCAAAATTTTTCAGTGGTTTCCACATGACTGGCTGCCATTATTAATGAACATAAAAAAAAAATTCAATGTATGCAATTTGCAATGAAATGTCTCAGGAAAATTTTTTAGTGGTTTCCACATGACTGGCACCCTATTATTAATGAACAAAAAAAATTATTTTGCACTGTATGAAATGTCTTAGAAAAATTTTTGAAAATTTTTTTTGAAAAGACAATTTTTTTTAATAATGTTCACTTTTAGTACGTAAAACAACTTTCTTAGACAATTTTTAATGACGTTAGTTTCAAACAAAAAGAATTGGATAGTTTCGCAAAAAAAATTTATTTTTCACTGTATGAAATAACTAAGAATAATTTTTGAAAATTTTTCTTGAAAAGACAATTTTTTTCAATAATTGTCACTTTTAGTACGTAAAACAACTTTCTTAGACAATTTTTAATGACGTTAGTTTCAAACAAAAAGAATTGGAAAGCTTCGAAAAAATTTTTTTTTTCACTGTATGAAATGACAATGTAATGTCTGGGAAAAATTTTTGAAAAAGATTTTCGAAAAAAATTTTTTTTCTTGATAATCGAAATTTTTTGTGTAGGATAAAATATCTTAGGCCATTTACAATAACTTTAGTCAAAAAAAATAATTAGAGTGCGACTTTAACTTAAAATATACGCTATCTCCTTAAATAAAGCTGCTGCGCAGCTCTCAATGCAGGTATAAGCAATTCAATGAATTTTTGGTAATTGACAACTTTTTAAATTGAAAATAAGTTTTAGTGGTGCTAACATGTTTTGGAATGATAAAACAATATTACTGAACATAAAAATAAACTTTTGCAGTAGGAAAAAAATTTTGAAAAACTTTGAAAAAAATTCTTGTTCAATGTGTGCAATGAGTTATGAAATGTCTTATAAAAAATTTTGCAAACAATTTTTGATTTTTTCAATAGTGTTCACTTTTAGTACGTAAAACAACTTTCTTAGACAATTTTTAATGACGTTAGTTTCAAACAAAAAGAATTGGATAGTTTCGCAAACAAATTTATTTTTCACTGTATGAAATAACTAAGAAAAATTTTTGAAAATTTTTTTTGAAAAGACAATTTTTTTCAATAATGTTCACTTTTTGTACGTAAAACAACTTTCTTAGACAATTTTTAATGACGTTAGTTTCAAACAAAAATAATTGGAAAGCTTCGGAATAAATTTTGTTTTCACTGTATGAAATGACAATGTAATGTCTTGAAAAAATTTTTGAAAAAGATTTTCGAAAAAATTTTTTTTCTTGATAATCGAAACTTTTTGTGTAGGATAAAATATCTTAGGCCATTTACAATAACTTTAGTCAAAAAAAATAATTAGAGTGTGACTTTAACTTAAAATATACGCTATCTCCTTAAATAAAGCAGCTGCACAGCTCTCAATGCAGGTATAAGCAATTCAATGAACTTTTGTTCATTGACAACTTTTTAACTTTAAACCAAGTTTTAGCGGTGCTAACACGTTTTGGAATAATAAAACAATATTACTGAACATCAAAATAAACTTTTGCAGTATGAAGGAAATTTTGAAAAATTTTCGTGTAAGTCGTCAGTTCGTGTAAGTCGTCACTTTTTCTGTTTCTCCTGGGGTGACGTTATCCAAGTTCTACTGTAGCTTTAGTGGTGCTAACATGTTTTGGAATGATAAAACAATATTACTGAACATAAAAATAAACTTTTGAAGTATGAAAAGAACTTTGAAAAATTTTGAAAAAATTCTTGTTCAATGTGTGCATTTTGCAATAAAATGTCTCAGGAAAATTTTTCAGTGGTTTCCACATGACTGGCTACCATTATTAATGAACATAAAAAAAAAACTTTAATGTGTGCACTTTGCAATGAAATGTCTCAGGAAAATTTTCAGTGGTTTCCACATGACTGGCTGCCGTTATTAATGAACATAAAAAAAACTTTAATGTGTGCAATTTGCAATGAAATGTCTCAGGAAAATTTTTCAGTGGTTTCCACATGACTGGCTGCCGTTATTAATGAACATAAAAAAAAACTTTAATGTGTGCAATTTGCAATGAAATGTCTCAGGAAAATTTTTCAGTGGTTTTCACATGACTGGCTGCCATTATTAATGAACATAAAAAAAAACTTTAATGTGTGCAATTTGCAATGAAATGTCTCAGGAAAATTTTTCAGTGGTTTCCACATGACTGGCTGCCATTATTAATGAACATAAAAAATAACTTTAATGTGTGCAATTTGCAATGAAATATCTCAGGAAATCTTTTCAGTGGTTTCCACATGACTGGCTGCCATTATTTATGAACATAAAAAAAAACTTTAATGTGTGCAATTTGCAATGAAATGTCTCAGGGAAATTTTTCAGTGGTTTCCACATGACTGGCTGCCATTATTAATGAACATAGAAAAAAAACTTTAATGTGTGCAATTTGCAATGAAATGTCTCAGCAAAATTTTTCAGTGGTTTCCACATGACTGGCTGCCATTATTAATGAACATAAAAAAAAAATTCAATGTGTGCAATTTGCAATGAAATGTCTCAGGAAAATTTTTTAGTGGTTTCCACATGACTGGCACCCTATTATTAATGAACAAAAAAAATTATTTTGCACTGTATGAAATGTCTTAGAAAAATTTTTTTAAATTTTTTTTGAAAAGACAATTTTTTTTAATAATGTTCACTTTTAGTACGTAAAACAACTTTCTTAGACAATTTTTAATGACATTAGTTTCAAACAAAAAGAATTGGAAAGCTTCGGAAAAAAATTTTTTTTCACTGTATGAAATGACCATGTAATGTCTTGGAAAAATTTTTGAAAAAGATTTTCGAAAAAAATTTTTTTTCTTGATAATCGAAACTTTTTTTGTAGGATAAAACATCTTAGGCCATTTACAATAACTTTAGTCAAAAAAAATAATTAGAGTGTGACTTTAACTTAAAATATACGCTATCTCCTTAAATAAAACAGCTGCACAGCTCTCAATGCAGGTATAACCAATTCAATGAACTTTTGTTCATTGAATACTTTTTAACTTGAAACCAAGTTTTAGCGGTGCTAACACGTTTTGGAATGATAAAACATTATTACTGAACATAAAAATAAACTTTTGCAGTATGAAAAAAACTTTGAAAAATATACTTGTTCAATGTGTGCAATGAGTTATGAAATGTCTTATAAAAAATTTTGCAAACAATTTTTGATTTTTTCAATAGTGTTCACTTTTAGTACGTAAAACAACTTTCTTAGACAATTTTTAATGACGTTAGTTTCAAACAAAAAGAATTGGATAGTTTCGCAAACAAATTTATTTTTCACTGTATGAAATAACTAAGAAAAATTTTTGAAAATTTTTTTTGAAAAGACAATTTTTTTCAATAATGTTCACTTTTTGTACGTAAAACAACTTTCTTAGACAATTTTTAATGACGTTAGTTTCAAACAAAAATAATTGGAAAGCTTCGGAATAAATTTTGTTTTCACTGTATGAAATGACAATGTAATGTCTTGAAAAAATTTTTGAAAAAGATTTTCGAAAAAATTTTTTTTCTTGATAATCGAAACTTTTTGTGTAGGATAAAATATCTTAGGCCATTTACAATAACTTTAGTCAAAAAAAATAATTAGAGTGTGACTTTAACTTAAAATATACGCTATCTCCTTAAATAAAGCAGCTGCACAGCTCTCAATGCAGGTATAAGCAATTCAATGAACTTTTGTTCATTGACAACTTTTTAACTTTAAACCAAGTTTTAGCGGTGCTAACACGTTTTGGAATAATAAAACAATATTACTGAACATCAAAATAAACTTTTGCAGTATGAAGGAAATTTTGAAAAATTTTCGTGTAAGTCGTCAGTTCGTGTAAGTCGTCACTTTTTCTGTTTCTCCTGGGGTGACGTTATCCAAGTTCTACTGTAGCTTTAGTGGTGCTAACATGTTTTGGAATGATAAAACAATATTACTGAACATAAAAATAAACTTTTGAAGTATGAAAAGAACTTTGAAAAATTTTGAAAAAATTCTTGTTCAATGTGTGCATTTTGCAATAAAATGTCTCAGGAAAATTTTTCAGTGGTTTCCACATGACTGGCTACCATTATTAATGAACATAAAAAAAAAACTTTAATGTGTGCACTTTGCAATGAAATGTCTCAGGAAAATTTTCAGTGGTTTCCACATGACTGGCTGCCGTTATTAATGAACATAAAAAAAACTTTAATGTGTGCAATTTGCAATGAAATGTCTCAGGAAAATTTTTCAGTGGTTTCCACATGACTGGCTGCCGTTATTAATGAACATAAAAAAAAACTTTAATGTGTGCAATTTGCAATGAAATGTCTCAGGAAAATTTTTCAGTGGTTTTCACATGACTGGCTGCCATTATTAATGAACATAAAAAAAAACTTTAATGTGTGCAATTTGCAATGAAATGTCTCAGCAAAATTTTTCAGTGGTTTCCACATGACTGGCTGCCATTATTAATGAACATAAAAAAAAAATTCAATGTGTGCAATTTGCAATGAAATGTCTCAGGAAAATTTTTTAGTGGTTTCCACATGACTGGCACCCTATTATTAATGAACAAAAAAAATTATTTTGCACTGTATGAAATGTCTTAGAAAAATTTTTTAAAATTTTTTTTGAAAAGACAATTTTTTTTAATAATGTTCACTTTTAGTACGTAAAACAACTTTCTTAGACAATTTTTAATGACATTAGTTTCAAACAAAAAGAATTGGAAAGCTTCGGAAAAAAATTTTTTTTCACTGTATGAAATGACCATGTAATGTCTTGGAAAAATTTTTGAAAAAGATTTTCGAAAAAAATTTTTTTTCTTGATAATCGAAACTTTTTTTGTAGGATAAAACATCTTAGGCCATTTACAATAACTTTAGTCAAAAAAAATAATTAGAGTGTGACTTTAACTTAAAATATACGCTATCTCCTTAAATAAAACAGCTGCACAGCTCTCAATGCAGGTATAACCAATTCAATGAACTTTTGTTCATTGAATACTTTTTAACTTGAAACCAAGTTTTAGCGGTGCTAACACGTTTTGGAATGATAAAACATTATTACTGAACATAAAAATAAACTTTTGCAGTATGAAAAAAACTTTGAAAAATATACTTGTTCAATGTGTGCAATGAGTTATGAAATGTCTTATAAAAAATTTTGCAAACAATTTTTGATTTTTTCAATAGTGTTCACTTTTAGTACGTAAAACAACTTTCTTAGACAATTTTTAATGACGTTAGTTTCAAACAAAAAGAATTGGATAGTTTCGCAAACAAATTTATTTTTCACTGTATGAAATAACTAAGAAAAATTTTTGAAAATTTTTTTTGAAAAGACAATTTTTTTCAATAATGTTCACTTTTTGTACGTAAAACAACTTTCTTAGACAATTTTTAATGACGTTAGTTTCAAACAAAAATAATTGGAAAGCTTCGGAATAAATTTTGTTTTCACTGTATGAAATGACAATGTAATGTCTTGAAAAAATTTTTGAAAAAGATTTTCGAAAAAATTTTTTTTCTTGATAATCGAAACTTTTTGTGTAGGATAAAATATCTTAGGCCATTTACAATAACTTTAGTCAAAAAAAATAATTAGAGTGTGACTTTAACTTAAAATATACGCTATCTCCTTAAATAAAGCAGCTGCACAGCTCTCAATGCAGGTATAAGCAATTCAATGAACTTTTGTTCATTGACAACTTTTTAACTTTAAACCAAGTTTTAGCGGTGCTAACACGTTTTGGAATAATAAAACAATATTACTGAACATCAAAATAAACTTTTGCAGTATGAAGGAAATTTTGAAAAATTTTCGTGTAAGTCGTCAGTTCGTGTAAGTCGTCACTTTTTCTGTTTCTCCTGGGGTGACGTTATCCAAGTTCTACTGTAGCTTTAGTGGTGCTAACATGTTTTGGAATGATAAAACAATATTACTGAACATAAAAATAAACTTTTGAAGTATGAAAAGAACTTTGAAAAATTTTGAAAAAATTCTTGTTCAATGTGTGCATTTTGCAATAAAATGTCTCAGGAAAATTTTTCAGTGGTTTCCACATGACTGGCTACCATTATTAATGAACATAAAAAAAAAACTTTAATGTGTGCACTTTGCAATGAAATGTCTCAGGAAAATTTTCAGTGGTTTCCACATGACTGGCTGCCGTTATTAATGAACATAAAAAAAACTTTAATGTGTGCAATTTGCAATGAAATGTCTCAGGAAAATTTTTCAGTGGTTTCCACATGACTGGCTGCCGTTATTAATGAACATAAAAAAAAACTTTAATGTGTGCAATTTGCAATGAAATGTCTCAGGAAAATTTTTCAGTGGTTTTCACATGACTGGCTGCCATTATTAATGAACATAAAAAAAAACTTTAATGTGTGCAATTTGCAATGAAATGTCTCAGGAAAATTTTTCAGTGGTTTCCACATGACTGGCTGCCATTATTAATGAACATAAAAAATAACTTTAATGTGTGCAATTTGCAATGAAATGTCTCAGGAAATCTTTTCAGTGGTTTCCACATGACTGGCTGCCATTATTTATGAACATAAAAAAAAACTTTAATGTGTGCAATTTGCAATGAAATGTCTCAGGGAAATTTTTCAGTGGTTTCCACATGACTGGCTGCCATTATTAATGAACATAGAAAAAAAACTTTAATGTGTGCAATTTGCAATGAAATGTCTCAGCAAAATTTTTCAGTGGTTTCCACATGACTGGCTGCCATTATTAATGAACATAAAAAAAAAATTCAATGTGTGCAATTTGCAATGAAATGTCTCAGGAAAATTTTTTAGTGGTTTCCACATGACTGGCACCCTATTATTAATGAACAAAAAAAATTATTTTGCACTGTATGAAATGTCTTAGAAAAATTTTTTAAAATTTTTTTTGAAAAGACAATTTTTTTTAATAATGTTCACTTTTAGTACGTAAAACAACTTTCTTAGACAATTTTTAATGACATTAGTTTCAAACAAAAAGAATTGGAAAGCTTCGGAAAAAAATTTTTTTTCACTGTATGAAATGACCATGTAATGTCTTGGAAAAATTTTTGAAAAAGATTTTCGAAAAAAATTTTTTTTCTTGATAATCGAAACTTTTTTTGTAGGATAAAACATCTTAGGCCATTTACAATAACTTTAGTCAAAAAAAATAATTAGAGTGTGACTTTAACTTAAAATATACGCTATCTCCTTAAATAAAACAGCTGCACAGCTCTCAATGCAGGTATAACCAATTCAATGAACTTTTGTTCATTGAATACTTTTTAACTTGAAACCAAGTTTTAGCGGTGCTAACACGTTTTGGAATGATAAAACATTATTACTGAACATAAAAATAAACTTTTGCAGTATGAAAAAAACTTTGAAAAATATACTTGTTCAATGTGTGCAATGAGTTATGAAATGTCTTATAAAAAATTTTGCAAACAATTTTTGATTTTTTCAATAATGTTCACATTTAGTACGTAAAACAACTTTCTTAGACAATTTTTAATGACGTTAGTTTCAAACAAAAAGAAATGGATAGTTTCGCAAAAAAATTTATTTTTCACTGTATGAAATAACTAAGAAAATTTTTTGAAAATTTTTTTTGAAAAGACAATTTTTTTCAATAATTGTCACTTTTAGTACGTAAAACAACTTTCTTAGACAATTTTTAATGACGTTAGTTTCAAACAAAAAGAATTGGAAAGCTTCGAAAAAAATTTTTTTTTTCACTGTATGAAATGACAATGTAATGTCTTGGAAAAATTTTGAAAAAGATTTTCGAAAAAAAATTTTTTTCTTGATAATCGAAATTTTTTGTGTAGGATAAAATATCTTAGGCCATTTACAATAACTTTAGTCAAAAAAAATAATTAGAGTGCAACTTTAACTTAAAATATACGCTATCTCCTTAAATAAAGCTGCTGCGCAGCTCTCAATGCAGGTGTAAGCAATTCAATGAACTTTTGGTAATTGACAACTTTTTAACTTGAAACTAAGTTTTAGTGGTGCTAACATGTTTTGGAATGATAAAACAATATTACTGAACATAAAAATAAACTTTTGCAGTAAGAAAAAAATTTTGAAAAACTTTGAAAAAAATTCTTGTTCAATGTGTGCAATGAGTTATGAAATGTCTTATAAAAAATTTTGCAAACAATTTTTGATTTTTTCAATAATGTTCACTTTAAGTACGTAAAACAACTTTCTTAGACAATTTTTTATGACGTTAGTTTCAAACAAAAATAATTGGAAAGCTTCGGAATAAATTTTTTTTTCACTGTATGAAATGACAATGTAATGTCTTAAAAAAATTTTTGAAAAAGATTTTCGAAAAAATTTTTTTTCTTGAAAATCGAAACTTTTTGTGTAGGATAAAATATCTTAGGCCATTTACAATAACTTTAGTCAAAATAAATAATTAGAGTGTGACTTTAGCTTAAAATATACGCTATCTCCTTAAATAAAGCAGCTGCACAGCTCTCAATGCAGGTATAAGCAATTCAATGAACTTTTGTTCATTGACAACTTTTTAACTTTAAACCAAGTTTTAGCGGTGCTAACGCGTTTTGGAATAATAAAACAATATTACTGAACATCAAAATAAACTTTTGCAGTATGAAGGAAATTTTGAAAAATTTTCGTGTAAGTCGTCAGTTCGTGTAAGTCGTCACTTTTTCTGTTTCTCCTGGGGTGACGTTATCCAAGTTCTACTGCAGCTTTAGTGGTGCTAACATGTTTTGGAATGATAAAACAATATTACTGAACATAAAAATAAACTTTTGAAGTATGAAAAGAACTTTGAAAAATTTTGAAAAAATTCTTGTTCAATGTGTGCATTTTGCAATAAAATGTCTCAGGAAAATTTTTCAGTGGTTTCCACATGACTGGCTGCCATTATTAATGAACATAAAAAAAAACTTTAATGTGTGCAATTTGCAATGAAATATCTCAGGAAAATTTTTCAGTGGTTTCCACATGACTGGCTGCCATTATTAATGAACATAAAAAAAAACTTTAATGTGTGCAATTTGCAATGAAATGTCTCAGGAAAATTTTTCAGTGGTTTCCACATGACTGGCTGCCATTATTAATGAACATAAAAAATAACTTTAATGTGTGCAATTTGCAATGAAATGTCTCAGGAAATCTTTTCAGTGGTTTCCACATGACTGGCTGCCATTATTAATGAACATAAAAAAAAACTTTAATGTGTGCAATTTTGCAATGAAATATCTCAGGAAAATTTTTCAGTGGTTTCCACATGACTGGCTGCCATTATTTATGAACATAAAAAAAAACTTTAATGTGTGCAATTTGCAATGAAATGTCTCAGGGAAATTTTTCAGTGGTTTCCACATGACTGGCTGCCATTATTAATGAACATAAAAAAAAACTTTAATGTGTGCAATTTGCAATGAAATGTCTTAGCAAAATTTTTCAGTGGTTTCCACATGACTGGCTGCCATTATTAATGAACATTAAAAAAAGTTCAATGTGTGCAATTTGCAATGAAATGTCTCAGGAAAATTTTTTAGTGGTTTCCACATGACTGGCACCCTATTATTAATGAACAAAGAAAATTATTTTGCACTGTATGGAATGTCTTAGAAAAATTTTTGAAAATTTTTTTTGAAAAGACAATTTTTTTTAATAATGTTCACTTTTTGTACGTAAAACAACTTTCTTAGACAATTTTTAATGACCTTAGTTTCAAACAAAAAGAATTGGAAAGCTTCGGAAAAAAATTTTTTTTCACTGTTTGAAATGACCATGTAATGTCTTGGAAAAATTTTTGAAAAAGATTTTCGAAAAAAATTTTTTTTCTTGATAATCGAAACTTTTTTTGTAGGATAAAACATCTTAGGCCATTTACAATAACTTTAGTCAAAAAAAATAATTAGAGTGTGACTTTAACTTAAAATATACGCTATCTCCTTAAATAAAACAGCTGCACAGCTCTCAATGCAGGTATAACCAATTCAATGAACTTTTGTTCATTGAAGACTTTTTAACTTGAAACCAAGTTTTAGCGGTGCTAACACGTTTTGGAATGATAAAACATTATTACTGAACATAAAAATAAACTTTTGCAGTATGAAAAAAACTTTGAAAAAAATTCTTGTTCAATGTGTGCAATGAGTTATGAAATGTCTTATAAAAAATTTTGCAAACAATTTTTGATTTTTTCAATAATGTTCACTTTTAGTACGTAAAACAACTTTCTTAGACAATTTTTAATGACGTTAGTTTCAAAAAAAAAGAATTGGATAGTTTCGCAAAAAAATTTATTTTTCACTGTATGAAATAACTAAGAAAAATTTTTGAAAATTTTTTTTGAAAAGACAATTTTTTTCAATAATTGTCACTTTTAGTACGTAAAACAACTTTCTTAGACAATTTTTAATGACGTTAGTATCAAACAAAAAGAATTGGAAAGCTTCGGAAAAATTTTTTTTTTCACTGTATGAAATGACAATGTAATGTCTTGGAAAAATTTTGAAAAAGATTTTCGAAAAAAAATTTTTTTCTTGATAATCGAAACTTTTTGTGTAGGATAAAATATCTTAGGCCATTTACAATAACTTTAGTCAAAAAAAATAATTAGAGTGTGACTTTAACTTAAAATATACGCTATCTCCTTAAATAAAGCAGCTGCACAGCTCTCAATGCAGGTATAAGCAATTCAATGAACTTTTGTTCATTGACAACTTTTTAACTTTAAACCAAGTTTTAGCGGTGCTAACACGTTTTGGAATAATAAAACAATATTACTGAACATCAAAATAAACTTTTGCAGTATGAAAGAAATTTTGAAAAATTTTCGTGTAAGTCGTCAGTTCGTGTAAGTCGTCACTTTTTCTGTTTCTCCTGGGGTGACATTATCCAAGTTCTACTGTAGCTTTAGTGGTGCTAACATGTTTTGGATTGATAAAACAATATTACTGAACATAAAAATAAACTTTTGAAGTATGAAAAGAACTTTGAAAAATTTTGAAAAAAATTCTTGTTCAATGTGTGCATTTTGCAATGAAATGTCTCAGGAAAATTTTTCAGTGGTTTCCACATGACTGGCTGCCATTATTAATGAACATAAAAAATAACTTTAATGTGTGCAATTTGCAATGAAATGTCTCAGGAAAATTTTTCAGTGGTTTCCACATGACTGGCTGCCATTATTAATGAACATAAAAAATAACTTTAATGTGTGCAATTTGCAATGAAATGTCTCAGGAAATCTTTTCAGTGGTTTCCACATGACTGGCTGCCATTATTAATGAACATAAAAAAAAACATTAATGTGTGCAATTTGCAATGAAATATCTCAGGAAAATTTTTCAGTGGTTTCCACATGACTGGCTGCCATTATTTATAAACATAAAAAAAAACTTTAATGTGTGCAATTTGCAATGAAATGTCTCAGGGAAATTTTTCAGTGGTTTCCACATGACTGGCTGCCATTATTAATGAACATAAAAAAAAAACTTTAATGTGTGCAATTTGCAATGAAATGTCTCAGCAAAATTTTTCAGTGGTTTCCACATGACTGGCTGCCATTATTAATGAACATAAAAAAAAAATTCAATGTGTGCAATTTGCAATGAAATGTCTCAGGAAAATTTTTTAGTGGTTTGCACATGACTGGCACCCTATTATTAATGAACAAAAAAAATTATTTTGCACTGTATGAAATGTCTTAGAAAAATTTTTGAAAATTTTTTTTGAAAAGACAATTTTTTTTAATAATGTTCAATTTTAGTACGTAAAACAACTTTCTTAGACAATTTTTAATGACATTAGTTTCAAACAAAAAGAATTGGAAAGCTTCGGAAAAATTTTTTTTTCACTGTTTGAAATGACCATGTAATGTCTTGGAAAAATTTTTGAAAAAGATTTTCGAAAAAAATTTTTTTTCTTGATAATCGAAACTTTTTTTGTAGGATAAAACATCTTAGGCCATTTACAATAACTTTAGTCAAAAAAAATAATTAGAGTGTGACTTTAACTTAAAATATACGCTATCTCCTTAAATAAAACAGCTGCACAGCTCTCAATGCAGGTATAACCAATTCAATGAACTTTTGTTCATTGAATACTTTTTAACTTGAAACCAAGTTTTAGCGGTGCTAACACGTTTTGGAATGATAAAACATTATTACTGAACATAAAAATAAACTTTTGCAGTATGAAAAAAACTTTGAAAAAAATTCTTGTTCAATGTGTGCAATGAGTTATGAAATGTCTTATAAAAAATTTTGCAAACAATTTTTGATTTTTTCAATAATGTTCACTTTTAGTACGTAAAACAACTTTCTTAGACAATTTTTAATGACGTTAGTTTCAAACAAAAAAAATTGGATAGTTTCGCAAAAAAAAATTATTTTTCACTGTATGAAATAACTAAGAAAAATTTTTGAAAATTATTTTTGAAAAGACAATTTTTTTCAATAATTGTCACTTTTAGTACGTAAAACAACTTTCTTAGACAATTTTTAATGACGTTAGTTTCAAACAAAAAGAATTGGAAAGCTTCGGAAAAAATTTTTTTTTTCACTGTATGAAATGACAATGTAATGTCTTGGAAAAATTTTTGAAAAAGATTTTCGAAAAAAAATTTTTTTTTTGATAATCGAATTTTTTTGTGTAGGATAAAATATCTTAGGCCATTTACAATAACTTTAGTCAAAAAAAATAATTAGAGTGTGACTTTAACTTAAAATATACGCTATCTCCTTAAATAAAGCAGCTGCACAGCTCTCAATGCAGGTATAAGCAATTCAATGAACTTTTGTTCATTGACAACTTTTTAACTTTAAACCAAGTTTTAGCGGTGCTAACACGTTTTGGAATAATAAAACAATATTACTGAACATCAAAATAAACTTTTGCAGTATGAAGGAAATTTTGAAAAATTTTCGTGTAAGACGTCAGTTCGTGTAAGTCGTCACTTTTTCTGTTTCTCCTGGGGTGACGTTATCCAAGTTCTACTGTAGCTTTAGTGGTGCTAACATGTTTTGGAATGATAAAACAATATTACTGAACATAAAAATAAACTTTTGAAATATGAAAAGAACTTTGAAAAATTTTTAAAAAAATTCTTGTTCAATGTGTGCATTTTGCAATAAAATGTCTCAGGAAAATTTTTCAGTGGTTTCCACATGACTGGCTGCCATTATTAATGAACATAAAAAAAAACTTTAATGTGTGCAATTTGCAATGAAATATCTCAGGAAAATTTTTCAGTGGTTTCCACATGACTGGCTGCCATTATTAATGAACATAAAAAAAAACTTTAATGTGTGCAATTTGCAATGAAATGTCTCAGGAAAATTTTTCAGTGGTTTCCACATGACTGGCTGCCATTATTAATGAACATAAAAAATAACTTTAATGTGTGCAATTTGCAATGAAATGTCTCAGGAAATCTTTTCAGTGGTTTCCACATGACTGGCTGCCGTTATTAATGAACATAAAAAAAAACTTTAATGTGTGCAATTTGCAATGAAATGTCTCAGGAAAATTTTTCAGTGGTTTTCACATGACTGGCTGCCATTATTAATGAACATAAAAAAAAACTTTAATGTGTGCAACTTGCAATGAAATGTCTCAGGAAAATTTTTCAGTGGTTTCCACATGACTGGCTGCCATTATTAATGAACATAAAAAATAACTTTAATGTGTGCAATTTGCAATGAAATGTCTCAGGAAATCTTTTCAGTGGTTTCCACATGACTGGCTGCCATTATTAATGAACATAAAAAAAAACTTTAATGTGTGCAATTTGCAATGAAATGTCTCAGGGAAATTTTTCAGTGGTTTCCACATGACTGGCTGCCATTATTAATGAACATAAAAAAAAAACTTTAATGTGTGCAATTTGCAATGAAATGTCTCAGCAAAATTTCTCAGTGGTTTCCACATGACTGGCTGCCATTATTAATGAACATAAAAAAAAAATTCAATGTGTGCAATTTGCAATGAAATGTCTCAGGAAATTTTTTAGTGGTTTCCACATGACTGGCACCCTATTATTAATGAACAAAAAAAATTATTTTGCACTGTATGAAATGTCTTAGAAAAATTTTTGAAAATTTTTTTTGAAAAGACAATTTTTTTTAATAATGTTCACTTTTAGTACGTAAAACAACTTTCTTAGACAATTTTTAATGACATTAGTTTCAAACAAAAAGAATTGGAAAGCTTCGGAAAAAAATTTTTTTTCACTGTTTGAAATGACCATGTAATGTCTTGGAAAAATTTTTGAAAAAGATTTTGGAAAAAATTTTTTTTCTTGATAATCGAAACTTTTTTTGTAGGATAAAACATCTTAGGCCATTTACAATAACTTTAGTCAAAAAAAATAATTAGAGTGTGATTTTAACTTAAAATATCTCCTTAAATAAAACAGCTGCACAGCTCTCAATGCAGGTATAACCAATTCAATAAACTTTTGTTCATTGAATACTTTTTAACTTGAAACCAAGTTTTAGCGGTGCTAACACGTTTTGGAATGATAAAACATTATTACTGAACATAAAAATAAACTTTTGCAGTATGAAAAAAATTTTGAAAAATTTTGAAAAATATTCTTGTTTAATGTGTGCAATGAGTTATGAAATGTCTTATAAAAAATTTTGCAAACAATTTTTGATTTTTTCAATAATGTTCACATTTAGTACGTAAAACAACTTTCTTAGACAATTTTTAATGACGTTAGTTTCAAACAAAAAGAATTGGATAGTTTCGCAAATAAAATTTATTTTTCACTGTATGAAATAACTAAGAAAAAATTTTGAAAATTTTTTTTGAAAAGACAATTTTTTTCAATAATTGTCACTTTTAGTACGTAAAACAACTTTCTTAGACAATTTTTAATGACGTTAGTTTCAAACAAAAAGAATTGAAAAGCTTCGAAAAAAATTTTTTTTTTCACTGTATGAAATGACAATGTAATGTCTTGGAAAAATTTTGAAAAAGATTTTCGAAAAAAAATTTTTTTCTTGATAATCGAAATTTTTTGTGTGGGATAAAATATCTTAGGCCATTTACAATAACTTTAGTCAAAAAAAATAATTAGAGTGTGACTTTAACTTAAAATATACGCTATTTCCTTAAATAAAGCTGCTGCGCAGCTCTCAATGCAGGTATAAGCAATTCAATGAACTTTTGGTAATTGACAACTTTTTAACTTGAAACTAAGTTTTAGTGGTGCTAACATGTTTTGGAATGATAAAACAATATTACTGAACATAAAAATAAACTTTTGCAGTAGGAAAAAAATTTTGAAAAACTTTGAAAAAAATTCTTGTTCAATGTGTGCAATGAGTTATGAAATGTCTTATAAAAAATTTTGCAAACAATTTTTGATTTTTTCAATAATGTTCACTTTTAGTACGTAAAACAACTTTCTTAGACAATTTTTAATGACGTTAGTTTCAAACAAAAAAAATTGGATAGTTTCGCAAAAAAAAATTATTTTTCACTGTATGAAATAACTAAGAAAAATTTTTGAAAATTATTTTTGAAAAGACAATTTTTTTCAATAATTGTCACTTTTAGTACGTAAAACAACTTTCTTAGACAATTTTTAATGACGTTAGTTTCAAACAAAAAGAATTGGAAAGCTTCGGAAAAAATTTTTTTTTTCACTGTATGAAATGACAATGTAATGTCTTGGAAAAATTTTTGAAAAAGATTTTCGAAAAAAAATTTTTTTCTTGATAATCGAATTTTTTTGTGTAGGATAAAATATCTTAGGCCATTTACAATAACTTTAGTCAAAAAAAATAATTAGAGTGTGACTTTAACTTAAAATATACGCTATCTCCTTAAATAAAGCAGCTGCACAGCTCTCAATGCAGGTATAAGCAATTCAATGAACTTTTGTTCATTGACAACTTTTTAACTTTAAACCAAGTTTTAGCGGTGCTAACACGTTTTGGAATAATAAAACAATATTACTGAACATCAAAATAAACTTTTGCAGTATGAAGGAAATTTTGAAAAATTTTCGTGTAAGTCGTCAGTTCGTGTAAGTCGTCACTTTTTCTGTTTCTCCTGGGGTGACGTTATCCAAGTTCTACTGTAGCTTTAGTGGTGCTAACATGTTTTGGAATGATAAAACAATATCACTGAACATAAAAATAAACTTTTGAAATATGAAAAGAACTTTGAAAAATTTTTAAAAAAATTCTTGTTCAATGTGTGCATTTTGCAATAAAATGTCTCAGGAAAATTTTTCAGTGGTTTCCACATGACTGGCTGCCATTATTAATGAACATAAAAAAAAACTTTAATGTGTGCAATTTGCAATGAAATATCTCAGGAAAATTTTTCAGTGGTTTCCACATGACTGGCTGCCATTATTAATGAACATAAAAAAAAACTTTAATGTGTGCAATTTGCAATGAAATGTCTCAGGAAAATTTTTCAGTGGTTTCCACATGACTGGCTGCCATTATTAATGAACATAAAAAATTACTTTAATGTGTGCAATTTGCAATGAAATGTCTCAGGAAATCTTTTCAGTGGTTTCCACATGACTGGCTGCCATTATTAATGAACATAAAAAAAAACTTTAATGTGTGCAATTTGCAATGAAATATCTCAGGAAAATTTTTCAGTGGTTTCCACATGACTGGCTGCCATTATTTATGAACATAAAAAAAAACTTTAATGTGTGCAATTTGCAATGAAATGTCTCAGGGAAATTTTTCAGTGGTTTCCACATGACTGGCTGCCATTATTAATGAACATAAAAAAAAACTTTAATGTGTGCAATTTGCAATGAAATGTCTCAGGAAAATTTTTCAGTGGTTTCCACATGACTGGCTGCCATTATTAATGAACATAAAAATAAAATTCAATGTGTGCAATTTGCAATGAAATGTCTCAGGAAAATTTTTTAGTGGTTTCCACATGACTGGCACCCTATTATTAATGAACAAAAAAAATTATTTTGCACTGTATGAAATGTCTCAGAAAAATTTTTGAAAATTTTTTTTGAAAAGACAATTTTTTTTAATAATGTTCACTTTTAGTACGTAAAACAACTTTCTTAGACAATTTTTAATGACATTAGTTTCAAACAAAAAGAATTGGAAAGCTTCGGAAAAAAATTTTTTTTCACTGTTTGAAATGACCATGTAATGTCTTGGAAAAATTTTTGAAAAAGATTTTGGAAAAAATTTTTTTTCTTGATAATCGAAACTTTTTTTGTAGGATAAAACATCTTAGGCCATTTACAATAACTTTAGTCAAAAAAAATAATTAGAGTGTGACTTTAACTTAAAATATCTCCTTAAATAAAACAGCTGCACAGCTCTCAATGCAGGTATAACCAATTCAATAAACTTTTGTTCATTGAATACTTTTTAACTTGAAACCAAGTTTTAGCGGTGCTAACACGTTTTGGAATGATAAAACATTATTACTGAACATAAAAATAAACTTTTGCAGTATGAAAAAAATTTTGAAAAATTTTGAAAAATATTCTTGTTTAATGTGTGCAATGAGTTATGAAATGTCTTATAATAAATTTTGCAAACAATTTTTGATTTTTTCAATAATGTTCACATTTAGTACGTAAAACAACTTTCTTAGACAATTTTTAATGACGTTAGTTTCAAACAAAAAGAATTGGATAGTTTCGCAAATAAAATTTATTTTTCACTGTATGAAATAACTAAGAAAAAATTTTGAAAATTTTTTTTGAAAAGACAATTTTTTTCAATAATTGTCACTTTTAGTACGTAAAACAACTTTCTTAGACAATTTTTAATGACGTTAGTTTCAAACAAAAAGAATTGAAAAGCTTCGAAAAAAATTTTTTTTTTCACTGTATGAAATGACAATGTAATGTCTTGGAAAAATTTTGAAAAAGATTTTCGAAAAAAAATTTTTTTCTTGATAATCGAAATTTTTTGTGTAGGATAAAATATCTTAGGCCATTTACAATAACTTTAGTCAAAAAAAATAATTAGAGTGTGACTTTAACTTAAAATATACGCTATTTCCTTAAATAAAGCTGCTGCGCAGCTCTCAATGCAGGTATAAGCAATTCAATGAACTTTTGGTAATTGACAACTTTTTAACTTGAAACTAAGTTTTAGTGGTGCTAACATGTTTTGGAATGATAAAACAATATTACTGAACATAAAAATAAACTTTTGCAGTAGGAAAAAAATTTTGAAAAACTTTGAAAAAAATTCTTGTTCAATGTGTGCAATGAGTTATGAAATGTCTTATAAAAAATTTTGCAAACAATTTTTGATTTTTTCAATAATGTTCACTTTTAGTACGTAAAACAACTTTCTTAGACAATTTTTTATGACGCTAGTTTCAAACAAAAAGAATTGGATACTTTAGCAAAAAAAAATTATTTTTCACTGTATGAAATGTCTTAGAAAAATTTTTGAAAATTTTTTTTGAAAACACAATTTTTTTCAATAATGTTCACTTTTTGTACGTAAAACAACTTTCTTAGACAATTTTTTAAGACGTTAGTTTCAAACAAAAATAATTGGAAAGCTTCGGAATAAATTTTTTTTTTACTGTATGAAATGACAATGTAATGTCTTAAAAAAATTTTTGAATAAGATTTTCGAAAAAATTTTTTTTCTTGATAATCGAAACTTTTTGTGTAGGATAAAATATCTTAGGCCATTTACAATAACTTTAGTCAAAAAAAATAATTAGAGTGTGACTTTAACTTAAAATATACGCTATCTCCTTAAATAAAGCAGCTGCACAGCTCTCAATGCAGGTATAAGCAATTCAATGAACTTTTGTTCATTGACAACTTTTTAACTTTAAACCAAGTTTTAGCGGTGCTAACACGTTTTGGAATAATAAAACAATATTACTGAACATCAAAATAAACTTTTGCAGTATGAAGGAAATTTTGAAAAATTTTTGTGTAAGTCGTCAGTTCGTGTAAGTCGTCACTTTTTCTGTTTCTCCTGGGGTGACGTTATCCAAGTTCTACTGTAGCTTTAGTGGTGCTAACATGTTTTGGAATGATAAAACAATAATACTGAACATAAAAATAAACTTTTGAAGTATGAAAAGAACTTTGAAAAATTTTTAAAAAAATTCTTGTTCAATGTGTGCATTTTGCAATAAAATGTCTCAGGAAAATTTTTCAGTGGTTTCCACATGACTGGCTGCCATTATTAATGAACATAAAAAAAAACTTTAATGTGTGCAATTTGCAATGAAATATCTCAGGAAAATTTTTCAGTGGTTTCCACATGACTGGCTGCCATTATTAATGAACATAAAAAAAAACTTTAAAACAATGAAAACTATCAATACTACAAAAAAGTGCTCAATGCTAAGCAAAAAAGCAAAGCAGAGCAAATTAAATCAAATATAGTTATTACTATCTGAAGCCTTCTTGTTATTACTTGTTATTACTTGTTATTACTTGTTATTGCTTGTTATTACTTGTTATTACTCTCTGAAGCCTTCTTCTTCTTACTATCTTGTTATTACTATCAAGGCTTCAGATAGTAATAACTATATTTGATTTAAAAAAAAACTTTAATGTGTGCAATTTGCAATGAAATGTCTCAGGAAAATTTTTCAGTGGTTTCCACATGACTGGCTGCCATTATTAATGAACATAAAAAAAAACTTTAATGTGTGCAATTTGCAATGAAATGTCTCAGGAAATCTTTTCAGTGGTTTCCACATGACTGGCTGCCATTATTAATGAACATAAAAAAAAACTTTAATGTGTGCAATTTGCAATGAAATATCTCAGGAAAATTTTTCAGTGGTTTCCACATGACTGGCTGCCATTATTTATGAACATAAAAAAAAACTTTAATGTGTGCAATTTGCAATGAAATGTCTCAGGGAAATTTTTCAGTGGTTTCCACATGACTGGCTGCCATTATTAATGAACATAAAAAAAAACTTTAATGTGTGCAATTTGCAATGAAATGTCTCAGCAAAATTTTTCAGTGGTTTCCACATGACTGGCTGCCATTATTAATTAACATTAAAAAAAATTCAATGTGTGCAATTTGCAATGAAATGTCTCAGGAAAGTTTTTTAGTGGTTTCCACATGACTGGCACCCTATTATTAATGAACAAAAAAATTATTTTGCACTGTATGGAATGTCTTAGAAAAATTTTTGAAAATTTTTTTTGAAAAGACAATTTTTTTTAATAATGTTCACTTTTAGTACGTAAAACAACTTTCTTAGACAATTTTTAATGACATTAGTTTCAAACAAAAAGAATTGGAAAGCTTCGGAAAAAAATTTTTTTTCACTGTTTGAAATGACCATGTAATGTCTTGGAAAAATTTTTGAAAAAGTTTTTCGAAAAAAATTTTTTTTCTTGATAATCGAAACTTTTTTTGTAGGATAAAACATCTTAGGCCATTTACAATAACTTTAGTCAAAAAAAATAATTAGAGTGTGACTTTAACTTAAAATATACGCTATCTCCTTAAATAAAACAGCTGCACAGCTCTCAATGCAGGTATAACCAATTCAATGAACTTTTGTTCATTGAATACTTTTTAACTTTAAACCAAGTTTTAGCGGTGCTAACACGTTTTGGAATGATAAAACATTATTACTGAACATAAAAATAAACTTTTGCAGTATGAAGGAAATTTTGAAAAATTTTCGTGTAAGTCGTCAGTTCGTGTAAGTCGTCACTTTTTCTGTTTCTCCTGAGGTGACGTTATCCAAGTTCTACTGTAGCTTTAGTGGTGCTAACATGTTTTGGAATGATAAAACAATATTACTGAACATAAAAATAAACTTTTGAAGTATGAAAAGAACTTTGAAAAATTTTGAAAAAATTCTTGTTCAATGTGTGCATTTTGCAATAAAATGTCTCAGGAAAATTTTTCAGTGGTTTGCACATGACTGGCTACCATTATTAATAAACATAAAAAAAAAACTTTAATGTGTGCAATTTGCAATGAAATGTCTCAGGAAAATTTTTCAGTGGTTTCCACATGACTGGCTGCCGTTATTAATGAACATAAAAAAAAAATTTTAATGTGTGCAATTTGCAATGAAATGTCTCAGGATAATTTTTCAGTGGTTTCCACATGACTGGCTGCCATTATTAATGAACATAAAAAAAAACTTTAATGTGTGCAATTTGCAATGAAATGTCTCAGGAAAATTTTTCAGTGGTTTCCACATGACTGACTGCCATTATTAACGAACATAAAAAATAACTTTAATGTGTGCAATTTGCAATGAAATGTCTCAGGAAATCTTTTCAGTGGTTTCCACATGACTGGCTGCCATTATTAATGAACATAAAAAAAAACTTTAATGTGTGCAATTTGCAATGAAATATCTCAGGAAAATTTTTCAGTGGTTTCCACATGACTGGCTGCCATTATTTATGAACATAAAAAAAAACTTTAATGTGTGCAATTTGCAATGAAATGTCTCAGGGAAATTTTTCAGTGGTTTCCACATGACTGGCTGCCATTATTAATGAACATAAAAAAAAAACTTTAATGTGTGCAATTTGCAATGAAATGTCTCAGGAAAATTTTTCAGTGGTTTCCACATGACTGGCTGCCATTATTAATGAACATAAAAAAAAACTTTAAAACAATGAAAACTATCAATACTACAAAAAAGTGCTCAATGCTAAGCAAAAAAGCAAAGCAGAGCAAATTAAATCAAATATAGTTATTACTATCTGAAGCCTTCTTGTTATTACTTGTTATTACTTGTTATTACTTGTTATTACTTGTTATTACTATCTGAAGCCTTCTTCTTCTTACTATCTTGTTATTACTATCAAGGCTTCAGATAGTAATAACTATATTTGATTTAAAAAAAAACTTTAATGTGTGCAATTTGCAATAAAATGTCTCAGGAAAATTTTTCAGTGGTTTCCACATGACTGGCTGCCATTATTAATGAACATAAAAAATAACTTTAATGTGTGCAATTTGCAATGAAATGTCTCAGGAAATCTTTCAGTGGTTTCCACATGACTGGCTGCCATTATTAATAAACATAAAAAAAAACTTTAATGTGTGCAATTTGCAATGAAATATCTCAGGAAAATTTTTCAGTGGTTTCCACATGACTGGCTGCCATTATTTATGAACATAAAAAAAAACTTTAATGTGTGCAATTTGCAATGAAATGTCTCAGGGAAATTTTTCAGTGGTTTCCACATGACTGGCTGCCATTATTAATGAACATAAAAAGAAAACTTTAATGTGTGCAATTTGCAATGAAATGTCTCAGGAAAATTTTTCAGTGGTTTCCACATGACTGGCTGCCATTATTAATGAACATAAAAAAAACATTCAATGTGTGCAATTTGCAATGAAATGTCTCAGGAAAATTTTTCAGTGGTTTCCACATGACTGGCACCCTATTATTAATGAACAAAAAAAATTATTTTGCACTGTATGAAATGTCTTAGAAAAATTTTTGAAAATTTTTTTTGAAAAGACAATTTTTTTTAATAATGTTCACTTTTAGTACGTAAAACAACTTTCTTAGACAATTTTTAATGACATTAGTTTCAAACAAAAAGAATTGGAAAGCTTCGGAAAAAAATTTTTTTTCACTGTTTGAAATGACCATGTAATGTCTTGGAAAAATTTTTGAAAAAGATTTTCGAAAAAAATTTTTTTTCTTGATAATCGAAACTTTTTTTGTAGGATAAAACATCTTAGGCCATTTACAATAACTTTAGTCAAAAAAAATAATTAGAGTGCGACTTTAACTTAAAATATACGCTATCTCCTTAAATAAAGCTGCTGCGCAGCTCTCAATGCAGGTATAAGCAATTCAATGAATTTTTGTTCATTGACAACTTTTTAACTTGAAACTAAGTTTTAGTGGTGCTAACATGTTTTGGAATGATAAAACAATATTACTGAACATAAAAATAAACTTTTGCAGTAGGAAAAAAATTTTGAAAAACTTTGAAAAAAATTCTTGTTCAATGTGTGCAATGAGTTATGAAATGTCTTATAAAAAATTTTGCAAACAATTTTTGATTTTTTCAATAATGTTCACTTTTAGTACGTAAAACAACTTTCTTAGACAATTTTTTATGACGTTAGTTTCAAACAAAAAGAATTGGATACTTTAGCAAAAAAAAATTATTTTTCACTGTATGAAATGTCTTAGAAAAATTTTTGAAAATTTTTTTTGAAAACACAATTTTTTTCAATAATGTTCACTTTTTGTACGTAAAACAACTTTCTTAGACAATTTTTAATGACGTTAGTTTCAAACAAAAATAATTGGAAAGCTTCGGAATAAATTTTGTTTTCACTGTATGAAATGACAATGTAATGTCTTGAAAAAATTTTTGAAAAAGATTTTCGAAAAAATTTTTTTTCTTGATAATCGAAACTTTTTGTGTAGGATAAAATATCTTAGGCCATTTACAATACCTTTAGTCAAAAAAAATAATTAGAGTGTGACTTTAACTTAAAATATACGCTATCTCCTTAAATAAAGCAGCTGCACAGCTCTCAATGCAGGTATAAGCAATTCAATGAACTTTTGTTCATTGACAACTTTTTAACTTTAAACCAAGTTTTAGCGGTGCTAACACGTTTTGGAATAATAAAACAATATTACTGAACATCAAAATAAACTTTTGCAGTATGAAGGAAATTTTGAAAAATTTTCGTGTAAGTCGTCAGTTCGTGTAAGTCGTCACTTTTTCTGTTTCTCCTGGGGTGACGTTATCCAAGTTCTACTGTAGCTTTAGTGGTGCTAACATGTTTTGGAATGATAAAACAATATTACTGAACATAAAAATAAACTTTTGAAGTATGAAAAGAACTTTGAAAAATTTTGAAAAAATTCTTGTTCAATGTGTGCATTTTGCAATAAAATGTCTCAGGAAAATTTTTCAGTGGTTTCCACATGACTGGCTACCATTATTAATGAACATAAAAAAAAAACTTTAATGTGTGCACTTTGCAATGAAATGTCTCAGGAAAATTTTTCAGTGGTTTCCACATGACTGGCTGCCGTTATTAATGAACATAAAAAAAAACTTTAATGTGTGCAATTTGCAATGAAATGTCTCAGGAAAATTTTTCAGTGGTTTCCACATGACTGGCTGCCATTATTAATGAACATAAAAAAAAACTTTAATGTGTGCAATTTGCAATGAAATGTCTCAGGAAAATTTTTCAGTGGTTTCCACATGACTGGCTGCCATTATTAATGAACATAAAAAATAACTTTAATGTGTGCAATTTGCAATGAAATGTCTCAGGAAATCTTTTCAGTGGTTTCCACATGACTGGCTGCCATTATTAATGAACATAAAAAAAAACTTTGTGCAATGTGTGTGCAATTTGCAATGAAATATCTCAGG
Source organism: Aplidium turbinatum (assembly GCF_918807975.1). Taxonomy (NCBI): domain Eukaryota; kingdom Metazoa; phylum Chordata; class Ascidiacea; order Aplousobranchia; family Polyclinidae; genus Aplidium; species Aplidium turbinatum. Next base: position 35,585,486 of record NC_137477.1, read on the forward strand.
AAAATTTTTCAGTGGTTTCCACATGACTGGCTGCCATTATTTATGAACATAAAAAAAAACTTTAATGTGTGCAATTTGCAATGAAATGTCTCAGGGAAATTTTTCAGTGGTTTCCACATGACTGGCTGCCATTATTAATGAACATAAAAAAAAAACTTTAATGTGTGCAATTTGCAATGAAATGTCTCAGGAAAATTTTTCAGTGGTTTCCACATGACTGGCTGCCATTATTAATGAACATAAAAAAAAAATTCAATGTGTGCAATTTGCAATGAAATGTCTCAGGAAAATTTTTTAGTGGTTTCCACATGACTGGCACCCTATTATTAATGAACAAAAAAAATTATTTTGCACTGTATGAAATGTCTTAGAAAAATTTTTGAGAATTTTTTTTGAAAAGACAATTTTTTTTAATAATGTTCACTTTTAGTACGTAAAACAACTTTCTTAGACAATTTTTAATGACATTAGTTTCAAACAAAAAGAATTGGAAAGCTTCGGAAAAAGATTTTTTTTCACTGTTTGAAATGACCATGTAATGTCTTGGAAAAATTTTTGAAAAAGATTTTCGAAAAAAAATTTTTTCTTGATAATCGAAACTTTTTTTGTAGGATAAAACATCTTAGGCCATTTACAATAACTTTAGTCAAAAAAAATAATTAGAGTGCGACTTTAACTTAAAATATACGCTATCTCCTTAAATAAAGCTGCTGCGCAGCTCTCAATGCAGGTATAAGCAATTCAATGAATTTTTGGTAATTGACAACTTTTTAACTTGAAACTAAGTTTTAGTGGTGCTAACATGTTTTGGAATGATAAAACAATATTACTGAACATAAAAATAAACTTTTGCAGTAGGAAAAAAATTTTGAAAAACTTTGAAAAAAATTCTTGTTCAATGTGTGCAATGAGTTATGAAATGTCTTATAAAAAATTTTGCAAACAATTTTTGATTTTTTCAATAATGTTCACTTTTAGTACGTAAAACAACTTTCTTAGACAATTTTTAATGACGTTAGTTTCAAACAAAAAGAATTGGATAGTTTCGCAAAAAAAAATTATTTTTCACTGTATGAAATAACTAAGAAAAATTTTTGAAAATTTTTTTTGAAAAGACAATTTTTTTCAATAATTGTCACTTTTAGTACGTAAAACAACTTTCTTAGACAATTTTTAATGACGTTAGTTTCAAACAAAAAGAATTGGAAAGCTTCGAAAAAAATTTTTTTTTTCACTGTATGAAATGACAATGTAATGTCTTGGAAAAATTTTTGAAAAAGATTTTCGAAAAAAAATTTTTTTCTTGATAATCGAAATTTTTTGTGTAGGATAAAATATCTTAGGCCATTTACAATAACTTTAGTCAAAAAAAATAATTAGAGTGTGACTTTAACTTAAAATATACGCTATCTCCTTAAATAAAGCAGCTGCACAGCTCTCAATGCAGGTATAAGCACTTCAATGAACTTTTGTTCATTGACAACTTTTTAACTTTAAACCAAGTTTTAGCGGTGCTAACACGTTTTGGAATAATAAAACATTATTACTGAACATCAAAATAAACTTTTGCAGTATGAAGGAAAATTTGAAAAATTTTCGTGTAAGTCGTCAGTTCGTGTAAGTCGTCACTTTTTCTGTTTCTCCTGGGGTGACGTTATCCAAGTTCTACTGTAGCTTTAGTGGTGCTAACATGTTTTGGAATGATAAAACAATATTACTGAACATAAAAATAAACTTTTGAAATATGAAAAGAACTTTGAAAAATTTTTAAAAAAATTCTTGTTCAATGTGTGCATTTTGCAATAAAATGTCTCAGGAAAATTTTTCAGTGGTTTCCACATGACTGGCTGCCATTATTAATGAACATAAAAAAAAACTTTAATGTGTGCAATTTGCAATGAAATATCTCAGGAAAATTTTTCAGTGGTTTCCACATGACTGGCTGCCATTATTAATGAATATAAAAAAAAACTTTAATGTGTGCAATTTGCAATGAAATGTCTCAGGAAAATTTTTCAGTGGTTTCCACATGACTGGCTGTCATTATTAATGAACATAAAAAATAACTTTAATGTGTGCAATTTGCAATGAAATGTCTCAGGAAATCTTTTCAGTGGTTTCCACATGACTGGCTGCCATTATTAATGAACATAAAAAATAACTTTAATGTGTGCAATTTGCAATGAAATATCTCAGGAAAATTTTTCAGTGGTTTCCACATGACTGGCTGCCATTATTTATGAACATAAAAAAAAACTTTAATGTGTGCAATTTGCAATGAAATATCTCAGGAAAATTTTTCAGTGGTTTCCACATGACTGGCTGCCATTATTTATGAACATAAAAAAAAACTTTAATGTGTGCAATTTGCAATGAAATGTTTCAGGGAAATTTTTCAGTGGTTTCCACATGACTGGCTGCCATTATTAATGAACATAAAAAAAAAACTTTAATGTGTGCAATTTGCAATGAAATGTCTCAGGAAAATTTTTCAGTGGTTTCCACATGACTGGCTGCCATTATTAATGAACATAAAAAAAACATTCAATGTGTGCAATTTGCAATGAAATGTCTCAGGAAAATTTTTTAGTGGTTTCCACATGACTGGCACCCTATTATTAATAAACAAAACAAATTATTTTGCACTGTATGAAATGTCTTAGAAAAATTTTTGAAAATTTTTTTTGAAAAGACAATTTTTTTTAATAATGTTCACTTTTAGTACGTAAAACAACTTTCTTAGACAATTTTTAATGACATTAGTTTCAAACAAAAAGAATTGGAAAGCTTCGGAAAAAAATTTTTTTTCACTGTTTGAAATGACCATGTAATGTCTTGGAAAAATTTTTGAAAAAGATTTTCGAAAAAAATTTTTTTTCTTGATAATCGAAACTTTTTTTGTAGGATAAAACATCTTAGGCCATTTACAATAACTTTAGTCAAAAAAAATAATTAGAGTGCGACTTTAACTTAAAATATACGCTATCTCCTTAAATAAAGCTGCTGCGCAGCTCTCAATGCAGGTATAAGCAATTCAATGAATTTTTGGTAATTGACAACTTTTTAACTTGAAACTAAGTTTTAGTGGTGCTAACATGTTTTGGAATGATAAAACAATATTACTGAACATAAAAATAAACTTTTGCAGTAGGAAAAAAATTTTGAAAAACTTTGAAAATAATTCTTGTTCAATGTGTGCAATGAGTTATGAAATGTCTTATAAAAAATTTTGCAAACAATTTTTGATTTTTTCAATAATGTTCACTTTTAGTACGTAAAACAACTTTCTTAGACAATTTTTAATGACGTTAGTTTCAAACAAAAAGAATTGGATAGTTTCGCAAAAAAATTTATTTTTCACTGTATGAAATAACTAAGAAAAATTTTTGAAAATTTTTTTTGAAAAGACAATTTTTTTCAATAATTGTCACTTTTAGTACGTAAAACAACTTTCTTAGACAATTTTTAATGACGTTAGTATCAAACAAAAAGAATTGGAAAGCTTCGAAAAAAATTTTTTTTTTCACTGTATGAAATGACAATGTAATGTCTTGGAAAAATTTTGAAAAAGATTTTCGAAAAAAAATTTTTTTCTTGATAATCGAAACTTTTTGTGTAGGATAAAATATCTTAGGCCATTTACAATAACTTTAGTCAAAAAAAATAATTAGAGTGTGACTTTAACTTAAAATATACGCTATCTCCTTAAATAAAGCAGCTGCACAGCTCTCAATGCAGGTATAAGCAATTCAATGAACTTTTGTTCATTGACAACTTTTTAACTTTAAACCAAGTTTTAGCGGTGCTAACACGTTTTGGAATAATAAAACAATATTACTGAACATCAAAATAAACTTTTGCAGTATGAAAGAAATTTTGAAAAATTTTCGTGTAAGTCGTCAGTTCGTGTAAGTCGTCACTTTTTCTGTTTCTCCTGGGGTGACGTTATCCAAGTTCTACTGTAGCTTTAGTGGTGCTAACATGTTTTGGATTGATAAAACAATATTACTGAACATAAAAATAAACTTTTGAGGTATGAAAAGAACTTTGAAAAATTTTGAAAAAAATTCTTGTTCAATGTGTGCATTTTGCAATGAAATGTCTCAGGAAAATTTTTCAGTGGTTTCCACATGACTGGCTGCCATTATTAATGAACATAAAAAATAACTTTAATGTGTGCAATTTGCAATGAAATGTCTCAGGAAAATTTTTCAGTGGTTTCCACATGACTGGCTGCCATTATTAATGAACATAAAAAATAACTTTAATGTGTGCAATTTGCAATGAAATGTCTCAGGAAATCTTTTCAGTGGTTTCCACATGACTGGCTGCCATTATTAATGAACATAAAAAAAAACATTAATGTGTGCAATTTGCAATGAAATATCTCAGGAAAATTTTTCAGTGGTTTCCACATGACTGGCTGCCATTATTTATAAACATAAAAAAAAACTTGAATGTGTGCAATTTGCAATGAAATGTCTCAGGGAAATTTTTCAGTGGTTTCCACATGACTGGCTGCCATTATTAATGAACATAAAAAAAAAACTTTAATGTGTGCAATTTGCAATGAAATGTCTCAGGAAAATTTTTCAGTGGTTTCCACATGACTGGCTGCCGTTATTAATGAACATAAAAAAAAAATTTTAATGTGTGCAATTTGCAATGAAATGTCTCAGGATAATTTTTCAGTGGTTTCCACATGACTGGCTGCCATTATTAATGAACATAAAAAAAAACTTTAATGTGTGCAATTTGCAATGAAATGTCTCAGGAAAATTTTTCAGTGGTTTCCACATGACTGGCTGCCATTATTAATGAACATAAAAAAAAACTTGAATGTGTGCAATTTGCAATGAAATGTCTCAGGAAATCTTTTCAGTGGTTTCCACATGACTGGCTGCCATTATTAATGAACATAAAAAAAAACTTTAATGTGTGCAATTTGCAATGAAATGTCTCAGGGAAATTTTTCAGTGGTTTCCACATGACTGGCTGCCATTATTAATGAACATAAATAAAAAACTTTAATGTGTGCAATTTGCAATGAAATGTCTCAGCAAAATTTTTCAGTGGTTTCCACATGACTGGCTGCCATTATTATTGAACATAAAAAAAAAATTCAATGTGTGCAATTTGCAATGAAATGTCTCAGGAAAATTTTTTAGTGGTTTCCACATGACTGGCACCCTATTATTAATGAACAAAAAAAATTATTTTGCACTGTATGAAATGTCTTAGAAAAATTTTTGAAAATTTTTTTTGAAAAGACAATTTTTTTTAATAATGTTCACTTTTAGTACGTAAAACAACTTTCTTAGACAATTTTTAATGACGTTAGTTTCAAACAAAAAGAATTGGATAGTTTCGCAAAAAAAATTTATTTTTCACTGTATGAAATAACTAAGAATAATTTTTGAAAATTTTTCTTGAAAAGACAATTTTTTTCAATAATTGTCACTTTTAGTACGTAAAACAACTTTCTTAGACAATTTTTAATGACGTTAGTTTCAAACAAAAAGAATTGGAAAGCTTCGAAAAAATTTTTTTTTTTCACTGTATGAAATGACAATGTAATGTCTTGGAAAAATTTTTGAATAAGATTTTCGAAAAAAATTTTTTTTCTTGATAATCGAAATTTTTTGTGTAGGATAAAATATCTTAGGCCATTTACAATAACTTTAGTCAAAAAAAATAATTAGAGTGCGACTTTAACTTAAAATATACGCTATCTCCTTAAATAAAGCTGCTGCGCAGCTCTCAATGCAGGTATAAGCAATTCAATGAATTTTTGGTAATTGACAACTTTTTAAATTGAAACTAAGTTTTAGTGGTGCTAACATGTTTTGGAATGATAAAACAATATTACTGAACATAAAATAAACTTTTGCAGTAGGAAAAAAATTTTGAAAAACTTTGAAAAAAATTCTTGTTCAATGTGTGCAATGAGTTATGAAATGTCTTATAAAAAATTTTGCAAACAATTTTTGATTTTTTCAATAATGTTCACTTTTAGTACGTAAAACAACTTTCTTAGACAATTTTTAATGACGTTAGTTTCAAACAAAAAGAATTGGATAGTTTCGCAAATAAAATTTATTTTTCACTGTATGAAATAACTAAGAAAAATTTTTGAAAATTTTTTTTGAAAAGACAATTTTTTTCAATAATTGTCACTTTTAGTACGTAAAACAACTTTCTTAGACAATTTTTAATGACGTTAGTTTCAAACAAAAAGAATTGAAAAGCTTCGAAAAAAATTTTTTTTTTCACTGTATGAAATGACAATGTAATGTCTTGGAAAAATTTTTTTCTTGATAATCGAAATTTTTTGTGTAGGATAAAATATCTTAGGCCATTTACAATAACTTTAGTCAAAAAAAATAATTAGAGTGTGACTTTAATTTAAAATATACGCTATTTCCTTAAATAAAGCTGCTGCGCAGCTCTCAATGCAGGTATAAGCAATTCAATGAACTTTTGGTAATTGACAACTTTTTAACTTGAAACTAAGTTTTAGTGGTGCTAACATGTTTTGGAATGATAAAACAATATTACTGAACATAAAAATAAACTTTTGCAGTAGGAAAAAAATTTTGAAAAACTTTGAAAAAAATTCTTGTTCAATGTGTGCAATGAGTTATGAAATGTCTTATAAAAAATTTTGCAAACAATTTTTGATTTTTTTAATAATGTTCACTTTTAGTACGTAAAACAACTTTCTTAGACAATTTTTTATGACGTTAGTTTCAAACAAAAAGAATTGGATACTTTAGCAAAAAAAAATTATTTTTCACTGTATGAAATGTCTTAGAAAAATTTTTGAAAATTTTTTTTGAAAACACAATTTTTTTCAATAATGTTCACTTTTTGTACGTAAAACAACTTTCTTAGACAATTTTTTAAAACGTTAGTTTCAAACAAAAATAATTGGAAAGCTTCGGAATAAATTTTGTTTTCACTGTATGAAATGACCATGTAATGTCTTAAAAAAATTTTTGAAAAAGATTTTCGAAAAAATTTTTTTTCTTGATAATCGAAACTTTTTGTGTAGGATAAAATATCTTAGGCCATTTACAATAACTTTAGTCAAAAAAAATAATTAGAGTGTGACTTTAACTTAAAATATACGCTATCTCCTTAAATAAAGCAGCTGCACAGCTCTCAATGCAGGTATAAGCAATTCAATGAACTTTTGTTCATTGACAACTTTTTAACTTTAAACCAAGTTTTAGCGGTGCTAACACGTTTTGGAATAATAAAACAATATTACTGAACATCAAAATAAACTTTTGCAGTATGAAGGAAATTTTGAAAAATTTTTGTGTAAGTCGTCAGTTCGTGTAAGTCGTCACTTTTTCTGTTTCTCCTGGGGTGACGTTATCCAAGTTCTACTGTAGCTTTAGTGGTGCTAACATGTTTTGGAATGATAAAACAATAATACTGAACATAAAAATAAACTTTTGAAGTATGAAAAGAACTTTGAAAAATTTTTAAAAAAATTCTTGTTCAATGTGTGCATTTTGCAATAAAATGTCTCAGGAAAATTTTTCAGTGGTTTCCACATGACTGGCTGCCATTATTAATGAACATAAAAAAAAACTTTAATGTGTGCAATTTGCAATGAAATATCTCAGGAAAATTTTTCAGTGGTTTCCACATGACTGGCTGCCATTATTAATGAACATAAAAAAAAACTTTAAAACAATGAAAACTATCAATACTACAAAAAAGTGCTCAATGCTAAGCAAAAAAGCAAAGCAGAGCAAATTAAATCAAATATAGTTATTACTATCTGAAGCCTTCTTGTTATTACTTGTTATTACTTGTTATTACTTGTTATTACTTGTTATTACTATCTGAAGCCTTCTTCTTCTTACTATCTTGTTATTACTATCAAGGCTTCAGATAGTAATAACTATATTTGATTTAAAAAAAAACTTTAATGTGTGCAATTTGCAATGAAATGTCTCAGGAAAATTTTTCAGTGGTTTCCACATGACTGGCTGCCATTATTAATGAACATAAAAAATAACTTTAATGTGTGCAATTTGCAATGAAATGTCTCAGGAAATCTTTTCAGTGGTTTCCACATGACTGGCTGCCATTATTAATGAACATAAAAAAAAACTTTAATGTGTGCAATTTGCAATGAAATATCTCAGGAAAATTTTTCAGTGGTTTCCACATGACTGGCTGCCATTATTAATGAATATAAAAAAAAACTTTAATGTGTGCAATTTGCAATGAAATGTCTCAGGAAAATTTTTCAGTGGTTTCCACATGACTGGCTGTCATTATTAATGAACATAAAAAATAACTTTAATGTGTGCAATTTGCAATGAAATGTCTCAGGAAATCTTTTCAGTGGTTTCCACATGACTGGCTGCCATTATTAATGAACATAAAAAAAAACTTTAATGTGTGCAATTTGCAATGAAATATCTCAGGAAAATTTTTCAGTGGTTTCCACATGACTGGCTGCCATTATTTATGAACATAAAAAAAAACTTTAATGTGTGCAATTTGCAATGAAATGTCTCAGGGAAATTTTTCAGTGGTTTCCACATGACTGGCTGCCATTATTAATGAACATAAAAAAAAACTTTAATGTGTGCAATTTGCAATGAAATGTCTCAGGAAAATTTTTCAGTGGTTTCCACATGACTGGCTGCCATTATTAATGAACATAAAAGAAAACTTTAATGTGTGCAATTTGCAATGAAATGTCTCAGGCAAATTTTTCAGTGGTTTCCACATGACTGGCTGCCATTATTAATGAACATAAAAAAAAAATTCAATGTGTGCAATTTGCAATGAAATGTCTCAGGAAAATTTTTTAGTGGTTTCCACATGACTGGCACCCTATTATTAATGAACAAAAAAAATTATTTTGCACTGTATGAAATGTCTTAGAAAAATTTTTTAAAATTTTTTTTGAAAAGACAATTTTTTTTAATAATGTTCACTTTTAGTACGTAAAACAACTTTCTTAGACAATTTTTAATGACATTAGTTTCAAACAAAAAGAATTGGAAAGCTTCGGAAAAAAATTTTTTTTCACTGTTTGAAATGACCATGTAATGTCTTGGAAAAATTTTTGAAAAAGATTTTCGAAAAAAATTTTTTTTCTTGATAATCGAAACTTTTTTTGTAGGATAAAACATCTTAGGCCATTTACAATAACTTTAGTCAAAAAATATAATTAGAGTGTGACTTTAACTTAAAATATACGCTATCTCCTTAAATAAAACAGCTGCACAGCTCTCAATGCAAGTATAACCAATTCAATGAACTTTTGTTCATTGAATACTTTTTAACTTGAAACCAAGTTTTAGCGGTGCTAACACGTTTTGGAATGATAAAACATTATTACTGAACATAAAAATAAACTTTTGCAGTATGAAAAAAATTTTGAAAAATATTGAAAAATATTCTTGTTTAATGTGTGCAATGAGTTATGAAATGTCTTATAAAAAATTTTGCAAACAATTTTTGATTTTTTCAATAATGTTCACATTTAGTACGTAAAACAACTTTCTTAGACAATTTTTAATGACGTTAGTTTCAAACAAAAAGAATTGGATAGTTTCGCAAAAAAATTTATTTTTCACTGTATGAAATAACTAAGTAAAATTTTTGAAAATTTTTTTTGAAAAGACAATTTTTTTCAATAATTGTCACTTTTAGTACGTAAAACAACTTTCTTAGACAATTTTTAATGACGTTAGTTTCAAACAAAAAGAATTGGAAAGCTTCGAAAAAAATTTTTTTTTTCACTGTATGAAATGACAATGTAATGTCTTGGAAAAATTTTTGAAAAAGATTTTCGAAAAAAATTTTTTTTCTTGATAATCGAAACTTTTTTTGTAGGATAAAACATCTTAGGCCATTTACAATAACTTTAGTCAAAAAAAATAATTAGAGTGCGACTTTAACTTAAAATATACGCTATCTCCTTAAATAAAGCTGCTGCGCAGCTCTCAATGCAGGTATAAGCAATTCAATGAATTTTTGGTAATTGACAACTTTTTAACTTGAAACTAAGTTTTAGTGGTGCTAACATGTTTTGGAATGATAAAACAATATTACTGAACATAAAAATAAACTTTTGCAGTAGGAAAAAAATTTTGAAAAACTTTGAAAAAAATTCTTGTTCAATGTGTGCAATGAGTTATGAAATGTCTTATAAAAAATTTTGCAAACAATGTTTGATTTTTTCAATAATGTTCACTTTTAGTACGTAAAACAACTTTCTTAGACAATTTTTTATGACGTTAGTTTCAAACAAAAAGAATTGGATACTTTAGCAAAAAAAAATTATTTTTCACTGTATGAAATGTCTTAGAAAAATTTTTGAAAATTTTTTTTGAAAACACAATTTTTTTCAATAATGTTCACTTTTTGTACGTAAAACAACTTTCTTAGACAATTTTTAATGACGTTAGTTTCAAACAAAAATAATTGGAAAGCTTCGGAATAAATTTTGTTTTCACTGTATGAAATGACAATGTAATGTCTTGAAAAAATTTTTGAAAAAGATTTTCGAAAAAATTTTTTTTCTTGATAATCGAAACTTTTTGTGTAGGATAAAATATCTTAGGCCATTTACAATAACTTTAGTCAAAAAAAATAATTAGAGTGTGACTTTAACTTAAAATATACGCTATCTCCTTAAATAAAGCAGCTGCACAGCTCTCAATGCAGGTATAAGCAATTCAATGAACTTTTGTTCATTGACAACTTTTTAACTTTAAACCAAGTTTTAGCGGTGCTAACACGTTTTGGAATAATAAAACAATATTACTGAACATCAAAATAAACTTTTGCAGTATGAAGGAAATTTTGAAAAATTTTCGTGTAAGTCGTCAGTTCGTGTAAGTCGTCACTTTTTCTGTTTCTCCTGGGGTGACGTTATCCAAGTTCTACTGTAGCTTTAGTGGTGCTAACATGTTTTGGAATGATAAAACAATATTACTGAACATAAAAATAAACTTTTGAAATATGAAAAGAACTTTGAAAAATTTTTAAAAAAATTCTTGTTCAATGTGTGCATTTTGCAATAAAATGTCTCAGGAAAATTTTTCAGTGGTTTCCACATGACTGGCTGCCATTATTAATGAACATAAAAAAAAACTTTAATGTGTGCAATTTGCAATGAAATATCTCAGCAAAATTTTTCAGTGGTTTCCACATGACTGGCTGCCATTATTAATGAATATAAAAAAAAACTTTAATGTGTGCAATTTGCAATGAAATGTCTCAGGAAAATTTTTCAGTGGTTTCCACATGACTGGCTGTCATTATTAATGAACATAAAAAATAACTTTAATGTGTGCAATTTGCAATGAAATGTCTCAGGAAATCTTTTCAGTGGTTTCCACATGACTGGCTGCCATTATTAATGAACATAAAAAAAAACTTTAATGTGTGCAATTTGCAATGAAATATCTCAGGAAAATTTTTCAGTGGTTTCCACATGACTGGCTGCCATTATTTATGAACATAAAAAAAAACTTTAATGTGTGCAATTTGCAATGAAATGTCTCAGGGAAATTTTTCAGTGGTTTCCACATGACTGGCTGCCATTATTAATGAACATAAAAAAAAACTTTAATGTGTGCAATTTGCAATGAAATGTCTCAGGAAAATTTTTCAGTGGTTTCCACATGACTGGCTGCCATTATTAATGAACATAAAAGAAAACTTTAATGTGTGCAATTTGCAATGAAATGTCTCAGGCAAATTTTTCAGTGGTTTCCACATGACTGGCTGCCATTATTAATGAACATAAAAAAAAAATTCAATGTGTGCAATTTGCAATGAAATGTCTCAGGAAAATTTTTTAGTGGTTTCCACATGACTGGCACCCTATTATTAATGAACAAAAAAAATTATTTTGCACTGTATGAAATGTCTTAGAAAAATTTTTTAAAATTTTTTTTGAAAAGACAATTTTTTTTAATAATGTTCACTTTTAGTACGTAAAACAACTTTCTTAGACAATTTTTAATGACATTAGTTTCAAACAAAAAGAATTGGAAAGCTTCGGAAAAAAATTTTTTTTCATTGTTTGAAATGACCATGTAATGTCTTGGAAAAATTTTTGAAAAAGATTTTCGAAAAAAATTTTTTTTCTTGATAATCGAAACTTTTTTTGTAGGATAAAACATCTTAGGCCATTTACAATAACTTTAGTCAAAAAAAATAATTAGAGTGCGACTTTAACTTAAAATATACGCTATCTCCTTAAATAAAGCTGCTGCGCAGCTCTCAATGCAGGTATAAGCAATTCAATGAATTTTTGTTCATTGACAACTTTTTAACTTGAAACTAAGTTTTAGTGGTGCTAACATGTTTTGGAATGATAAAACAATATTACTGAACATAAAAATAAACTTTTGCAGTAGGAAAAAAATTTTGAAAAACTTTGAAAAAAATTCTTGTTCAATGTGTGCAATGAGTTATGAAATGTCTTATAAAAAATTTTGCAAACAATTTTTGATTTTTTCAATAATGTTCACTTTTAGTACGTAAAACAACTTTCTTAGACAATTTTTTATGACGTTAGTTTCAAACAAAAAGAATTGGATACTTTAGCAAAAAAAAATTATTTTTCACTGTATGAAATGTCTTAGAAAAATTTTTGAAAATTTTTTTTGAAAACACAATTTTTTTCAATAATGTTCACTTTTTGTACGTAAAACAACTTTCTTAGACAATTTTTAATGACGTTAGTTTCAAACAAAAATAATTGGAAAGCTTCGGAATAAATTTTGTTTTCACTGTATGAAATGACAATGTAATGTCTTGAAAAAATTTTTGAAAAAGATTTTCGAAAAAATTTTTTTTCTTGATAATCGAAACTTTTTGTGTAGGATAAAATATCTTAGGCCATTTACAATACCTTTAGTCAAAAAAAATAATTAGAGTGTGACTTTAACTTAAAATATACGCTATCTCCTTAAATAAAGCAGCTGCACAGCTCTCAATGCAGGTATAAGCAATTCAATGAACTTTTGTTCATTGACAACTTTTTAACTTTAAACCAAGTTTTAGCGGTGCTAACACGTTTTGGAATAATAAAACAATATTACTGAACATCAAAATAAACTTTTGCAGTATGAAGGAAATTTTGAAAAATTTTCGTGTAAGTCGTCAGTTCGTGTAAGTCGTCACTTTTTCTGTTTCTCCTGGGGTGACGTTATCCAAGTTCTACTGTAGCTTTAGTGGTGCTAACATGTTTTGGAATGATAAAACAATATTACTGAACATAAAAATAAACTTTTGAAGTATGAAAAGAACTTTGAAAAATTTTGAAAAAATTCTTGTTCAATGTGTGCATTTTGCAATAAAATGTCTCAGGAAAATTTTTCAGTGGTTTCCACATGACTGGCTACCATTATTAATGAACATAAAAAAAAAACTTTAATGTGTGCACTTTGCAATGAAATGTCTCAGGAAAATTTTTCAGTGGTTTCCACATGACTGGCTGCCGTTATTAATGAACATAAAAAAAAACTTTAATGTGTGCAATTTGCAATGAAATGTCTCAGGAAAATTTTTCAGTGGTTTCCACATGACTGGCTGCCATTATTAATGAACATAAAAAAAAACTTTAATGTGTGCAATTTGCAATGAAATGTCTCAGGAAAATTTTTCAGTGGTTTCCACATGACTGGCTGCCATTATTAATGAACATAAAAAATAACTTTAATGTGTGCAATTTGCAATGAAATGTCTCAGGAAATCTTTTCAGTGGTTTCCACATGACTGGCTGCCATTATTAATGAACATAAAAAAAAAATTCAATGTGTGCAATTTGCAATGAAATGTCTCAGGAAAATTTTTTAGTGGTTTCCACATGACTGGCACCCTATTCTTAATGAACAAAAAAAATTATTTTGCACTGTATGAAATGTCTTAGAAAAATTTTTGGAAATATTTTTTGAAAAGACAATTTTTTTTAATAATGTTCACTTTTAGTACGTAAAACAACTTTCTTAGACAAATTTTAATGACATTAGTTTCAAACAAAAAGAATTGGAAAGCTTCGGAAAAAAATTTTTTTTCACTGTTTGAAATGACCATGTAATGTCTTGGAAAAATTTTTGAAAAAGATTTTCGAAAAAAATTTTTTTTCTTGATAATCGAAACTTTTTTTGTAGGATAAAACATCTTAGGCCATTTACAATAACTTTAGTCAAAAAAAATAATTAGAGTGCGACTTTAACTTAAAATATACGCTATCTCCTTAAATAAAGCTGCTGCGCAGCTCTCAATGCAGGTATAAGCAATTCAATGAATTTTTGGTAATTGACAACTTTTTAACTTGAAACTAAGTTTTAGTGGTGCTAACATGTTTTGGAATGATAAAACAATATTACTGAACATAAAAATAAACTTTTGCAGTAGGAAAAAAATTTTGAAAAACTTTGAAAAAAATTCTTGTTCAATGTGTGCAATGAGTTATGAAATGTCTTATAAAAAATTTTGCAAACAATTTTTGATTTTTTCAATAATGTACACTTTTAGTACGTAAAACAACTTTCTTAGACAATTTTTAATGACGTTAGTTTCAAACAAAAAGAATTGGATAGTTTCGCAAAAAAATTTATTTTTCACTGTATGAAATAACTAAGAAAAATTTTTGAAAATTTTTTTTGAAAAGACAATTTTTTTCAATAATTGTCACTTTTAGTACGTAAAACAACTTTCTTAGACAATTTTTAATGACGTTAGTATCAAACAAAAAGAATTGGAAAGCTTCGAAAAAAATTTTTTTTTTCACTGTATGAAATGACAATGTAATGTCTTGAAAAAATTTTTGAAAAAGATTTTCGAAAAAAAATTTTTTTCTTGATAATCGAAATTTTTTGTGTAGGATAAAATATTTTAGGCCATTTACAATAACTTTAGTCAAAAAAAATAATTAGAGTGTGACTTTAACTTAAAATATACGCTATCTCCTTAAATAAAGCAGCTGCACAGCTCTCAATGCAGGTATAAGCACTTCAATGAACTTTTGTTCATTGACAACTTTTTAACTTTAAACCAAGTTTTAGCGGTGCTAACACGTTTTGGAATAATAAAACATTATTACTGAACATCAAAATAAACTTTTGCAGTATGAAGGAAATTTTGAAAAATTTTCGTGTAAGTCGTCAGTTCGTGTAAGTCGTCACTTTTTCTGTTTCTCCTGGGGTGACGTTATCCAAGTTCTACTGTAGCTTTAGTGGTGCTAACATGTTTTGGAATGATAAAACAATATTACTGAACATAAAAATAAACTTTTGAAATATGAAAAGAACTTTGAAAAATTTTGAAAAAAATTCTTGTTCAATGTGTGCATTTTGCAATAAAATGTCTCAGGAAAATTTTTCAGTGGTTTCCACATGACTGGCTGCCATTATTAATGAACATAAAAAAAAACTTTAATGTGTGCAATTTGCAATGAAATATCTCAGGAAAATTTTTCAGTGGTTTCCACATGACTGGCTGCCATTATTAATGAATATAAAAAAAAACTTTAATGTGTGCAATTTGCAATGAAATGTTTCAGGATAATTTTTCAGTGGTTTCCACATGACTGGCTGCCATTATTAATGAACATAAAAAAAAACTTTAATGTGTGCAATTTGCAATGAAATGTCTCAGGAAAATTTTTCAGTGGTTTCCACATGACTGGCTGCCATTATTAACGAACATAAAAAATAACTTTAATGTGTGCAATTTGCAATGAAATGTCTCAGGAAATCTTTTCAGTGGTTTCCACATGACTGGCTGCCATTATTAATGAACATAAAAAAAAACTTTGTGCAATGTGTGTGCAATTTGCAATGAAATATCTCAGGAAAATTTTTCAGTGGTTTCCACATGACTGGCTGCCATTATTTATGAACATAAAAAAAAACTTTAATGTGTGCAATTTGCAATGAAATGTCTCAGGGAAATTTTTCAGTGGTTTCCACATGACTGGCTGCCATTATTAATGAACATAAAAAAAAAACTTTAATGTGTGCAATTTGCAATGAAATGTCTCAGGAAAATTTTTCAGTGGTTTCCACATGACTGGCTGCCATTATTAATGAACATAAAAAAAAAATTCAATGTGTGCAATTTGCAATGAAATGTCTCAGGAAAATTTTTTAGTGGTTTCCACATGACTGGCACCCTATTATTAATGAACAAAAAAAATTATTTTGCACTGTATGAAATGTCTTAGAAAAATTTTTGAGAATTTCTTTTGAAAAGACAATTTTTTTTAATAATGTTCACTTTTAGTACGTAAAACAACTTTCTTAGACAATTTTTAATGACATTAGTTTCAAACAAAAAGAATTGGAAAGCTTCGGAAAAAAATTTTTTTTCACTGTTTGAAATGACCATGTAATGTCTTGGAAAAATTTTTGAAAAAGATTTTCGAAAAAAAATTTTTTCTTGATAATCGAAACTTTTTTTGTAGGATAAAACATCTTAGGCCATTTACAATAACTTTAGTCAAAAAAAATAATTAGAGTGCGACTTTAACTTAAAATATACGCTATCTCCTTAAATAAAGCTGCTGCGCAGCTCTCAATGCAGGTATAAGCAATTCAATGAATTTTTGGTAATTGACAACTTTTTAACTTGAAACTAAGTTTTAGTGGTGCTAACATGTTTTGGAATGATAAAACAATATTACTGAACATAAAAATAAACTTTTGCAGTAGGAAAAAAATTTTGAAAAACTTTGAAAAAAATTCTTGTTCAATGTGTGCAATGAGTTATGAAATGTCTTATAAAAAATTTTGCAAACAATTTTTGATTTTTTCAATAATGTTCACTTTTAGTACGTAAAACAACTTTCTTAGACAATTTTTAATGACGTTAGTTTCAAACAAAAAGAATTGGATAGTTTCGCAAAAAAATTTATTTTTCACTGTATGAAATAACTAAGAAAAATTTTTGAAAATTTTTTTTGAAAAGACAATTTTTTTCAATAATTGTCACTTTTAGTACGTAAAACAACTTTCTTAGACAATTTTTAATGACGTTAGTATCAAACAAAAAGAATTGGAAAGCTTCGAAAAAAATTTTTTTTTTCACTGTATGAAATGACAATGTAATGTCTTGAAAAAATTTTTGAAAAAGATTTTCGAAAAAAAATTTTTTTCTTGATAATCGAAATTTTTTGTGTAGGATAAAATATTTTAGGCCATTTACAATAACTTTAGTCAAAAAAAATAATTAGAGTGTGACTTTAACTTAAAATATACGCTATCTCCTTAAATAAAGCAGCTGCACAGCTCTCAATGCAGGTATAAGCACTTCAATGAACTTTTGTTCATTGACAACTTTTTAACTTTAAACCAAGTTTTAGCGGTGCTAACACGTTTTGGAATAATAAAACATTATTACTGAACATCAAAATAAACTTTTGCAGTATGAAGGAAATTTTGAAAAATTTTCGTGTAAGTCGTCAGTTCGTGTAAGTCGTCACTTTTTCTGTTTCTCCTGGGGTGACGTTATCCAAGTTCTACTGTAGCTTTAGTGGTGCTAACATGTTTTGGAATGATAAAACAATATTACTGAACATAAAAATAAACTTTTGAAATATGAAAAGAACTTTGAAAAATTTTGAAAAAAATTCTTGTTCAATGTGTGCATTTTGCAATAAAATGTCTCAGGAAAATTTTTCAGTGGTTTCCACATGACTGGCTGCCATTATTAATGAACATAAAAAAAAACTTTAATGTGTGCAATTTGCAATGAAATATCTCAGGAAAATTTTTCAGTGGTTTCCACATGACTGGCTGCCATTATTAATGAATATAAAAAAAAACTTTAATGTGTGCAATTTGCAATGAAATGTTTCAGGATAATTTTTCAGTGGTTTCCACATGACTGGCTGCCATTATTAATGAACATAAAAAAAAACTTTAATGTGTGCAATTTGCAATGAAATGTCTCAGGAAAATTTTTCAGTGGTTTCCACATGACTGGCTGCCATTATTAACGAACATAAAAAATAACTTTAATGTGTGCAATTTGCAATGAAATGTCTCAGGAAATCTTTTCAGTGGTTTCCACATGACTGGCTGCCATTATTAATGAACATAAAAAAAAACTTTGTGCAATGTGTGTGCAATTTGCAATGAAATATCTCAGGAAAATTTTTCAGTGGTTTCCACATGACTGGCTGCCATTATTTATGAACATAAAAAAAAACTTTAATGTGTGCAATTTGCAATGAAATGTCTCAGGGAAATTTTTCAGTGGTTTCCACATGACTGGCTGCCATTATTAATGAACATAAAAAAAAAACTTTAATGTGTGCAATTTGCAATGAAATGTCTCAGGAAAATTTTTCAGTGGTTTCCACATGACTGGCTGCCATTCTTAATGAACATAAAAAAAAATTCAATGTGTGCAATTTGCAATGAAATGTCTCAGGAAAATTTTTTAGTGGTTTCCACATGACTGGCACCCTATTATTAATGAACAAAAAAAATTATTTTGCACTGTATGAAATGTCTTAGAAAAATTTTTGAGAATTTTTTTTGAAAAGACAATTTTTTTTAATAATGTTCACTTTTAGTACGTAAAACAACTTTCTTAGACAATTTTTAATGACATTAGTTTCAAACAAAAAGAATTGGAAAGCTTCGGAAAAAAATTTTTTTTCACTGTTTGAAATGACCATGTAATGTCTTGGAAAAATTTTTGAAAAAGATTTTCGAAAAAAAATTTTTTCTTGATAATCGAAACTTTTTTTGTAGGATAAAACATCTTAGGCCATTTACAATAACTTTAGTCAAAAAAAATAATTAGAGTGCGACTTTAACTTAAAATATACGCTATCTCCTTAAATAAAGCTGCTGCGCAGCTCTCAATGCAGGTATAAGCAATTCAATGAATTTTTGGTAATTGACAACTTTTTAACTTGAAACTAAGTTTTAGTGGTGCTAACATGTTTTGGAATGATAAAACAATATTACTGAACATAAAAATAAACTTTTGCAGTAGGAAAAAAATTTTGAAAAACTTTGAAAAAAATTCTTGTTCAATGTGTGCAATGAGTTATGAAATGTCTTATAAAAAATTTTGCAAACAATTTTTGATTTTTTCAATAATGTTCACTTTTAGTACGTAAAACAACTTTCTTAGACAATTTTTAATGACGTTAGTTTCAAACAAAAAGAATTGGATAGTTTCGCAAAAAAAAATTATTTTTCACTGTATGAAATAACTAAGAAAAATTTTTGAAAATTTTTTTTGAAAAGACAATTTTTTTCAATAATTGTCACTTTTAGTACGTAAAACAACTTTGTTAGACAATTTTTAATGACGTTAGTTTCAAACAAAAAGAATTGGAAAGCTTCGAAAAAAATTTTTTTTTTCACTGTATGAAATGACAATGTAATGTCTTGGAAAAATTTTTGAAAAAGATTTTCGAAAAAAAATTTTTTTCTTGACAATCGAAATTTTTTGTGTAGGATAAAATATCTTAGGCCATTTACAATAACTTTAGTCAAAAAAAATAATTAGAGTGTGACTTTAACTTAAAATATACGCTATCTCCTTAAATAAAGCAGCTGCACAGCTCTCAATGCAGGTATAAGCACTTCAATGAACTTTTGTTCATTGACAACTTTTTAACTTTAAACTAAGTTTTAGCGGTGCTAACACGTTTTGGAATAATAAAACATTATTACTGAACATCAAAATAAACTTTTGCAGTATGAAGGAAAATTTGAAAAATTTTCGTGTAAGTCGTCAGTTCGTGTAAGTCGTCACTTTTTCTGTTTCTCCTGGGGTGACGTTATCCAAGTTCTACTGTAGCTTTAGTGGTGCTAACATGTTTTGGAATGATAAAACAATATTACTGAACATAAAAATAAACTTTTGAAATATGAAAAGAACTTTGAAAAATTTTTAAAAAAATTCTTGTTCAATGTGTGCATTTTGCAATAAAATGTCTCAGGAAAATTTTTCAGTGGTTTCCACATGACTGGCTGCCATTATTAATGAACATAAAAAAAAACTTTAATGTGTGCAATTTGCAATGAAATATCTCAGGAAAATTTTTCAGTGGTTTCCACATGACTGGCTGCCATTATTAATGAATATAAAAAAAAACTTTAATGTGTGCAATTTGCAATGAAATGTCTCAGGAAAATTTTTCAGTGGTTTCCACATGACTGGCTGTCATTATTAATGAACATAAAAAATAACTTTAATGTGTGCAATTTGCAATGAAATGTCTCAGGAAATCTTTTCAGTGGTTTCCACATGACTGGCTGCCATTATTAATGAACATAAAAAATAACTTTAATGTGTGCAATTTGCAATGAAATATCTCAGGAAAATTTTTCAGTGGTTTCCACATGACTGGCTGCCATTATTTATGAACATAAAAAAAAACTTTAATGTGTGCAATTTGCAATGAAATATCTCAGGAAAATTTTTCAGTGGTTTCCACATGACTGGCTGCCATTATTTATGAACATAAAAAAAAACTTTAATGTGTGCAATTTGCAATGAAATGTTTCAGGGAAATTTTTCAGTGGTTTCCACATGACTGGCTGCCATTATTAATGAACATAAAAAAAAAACTTTAATGTGTGCAATTTGCAATGAAATGTCTCAGGAAAATTTTTCAGTGGTTTCCACATGACTGGCTGCCATTATTAATGAACATAAAAAAAACATTCAATGTGTGCAATTTGCAATGAAATGTCTCAGGAAAATTTTTTAGTGGTTTCCACATGACTGGCACCCTATTATTAATAAACAAAACAAATTATTTTGCACTGTATGAAATGTCTTAGAAAAATTTTTGAAAATTTTTTTTGAAAAGACAATTTTTTTTAATAATGTTCACTTTTAGTACGTAAAACAACTTTCTTAGACAATTTTTAATGACATTAGTTTCAAACAAAAAGAATTGGAAAGCTTCGGAAAAAAATTTTTTTTCACTGTTTGAAATGACCATGTAATGTCTTGGAAAAATTTTTGAAAAAGATTTTCGAAAAAAATTTTTTTTCTTGATAATCGAAACTTTTTTTGTAGGATAAAACATCTTAGGCCATTTACAATAACTTTAGTCAAAAAAAATAATTAGAGTGCGACTTTAACTTAAAATATACGCTATCTCCTTAAATAAAGCAGCTGCACAGCTCTCAATGCAGGTATAAGCAATTCAATGAACTTTTGTTCATTGACAACTTTTTAACTTTAAACCAAGTTTTAGCGGTGCTAACACGTTTTGGAATAATAAAACAATATTACTGAACATCAAAATAAACTTTTGCAGTATGAAAGAAATTTTGAAAAATTTTCGTGTAAGTCGTCAGTTCGTGTAAGTCGTCACTTTTTCTGTTTCTCCTGGGGTGACGTTATCCAAGTTCTACTGTAGCTTTAGTGGTGCTAACATGTTTTGGATTGATAAAACAATATTACTGAACATAAAAATAAACTTTTGAGGTATGAAAAGAACTTTGAAAAATTTTGAAAAAAATTCTTGTTCAATGTGTGCATTTTGCAATGAAATGTCTCAGGAAAATTTTTCAGTGGTTTCCACATGACTGGCTGCCATTATTAATGAACATAAAAAATAACTTTAATGTGTGCAATTTGCAATGAAATGTCTCAGGAAAATTTTTCAGTGGTTTCCACATGACTGGCTGCCATTATTAATAAACATAAAAAATAACTTTAATGTGTGCAATTTGCAATGAAATGTCTCAGGAAATCTTTTCAGTGGTTTCCACATGACTGGCTGCCATTATTAATGAACATAAAAAAAAACATTAATGTGTGCAATTTGCAATGAAATATCTCAGGAAAATTTTTCAGTGGTTTCCACATGACTGGCTGCCATTATTTATAAACATAAAAAAAAACTTGAATGTGTGCAATTTGCAATGAAATGTCTCAGGGAAATTTTTCAGTGGTTTCCACATGACTGGCTGCCATTATTAATGAACATAAAAAAAAAACTTTAATGTGTGCAATTTGCAATGAAATGTCTCAGGAAAATTTTTCAGTGGTTTCCACATGACTGGCTGCCGTTATTAATGAACATAAAAAAAAAATTTTAATGTGTGCAATTTGCAATGAAATGTCTCAGGATAATTTTTCAGTGGTTTCCACATGACTGGCTGCCATTATTAATGAACATAAAAAAAAACTTTAATGTGTGCAATTTGCAATGAAATGTCTCAGGAAAATTTTTCAGTGGTTTCCACATGACTGGCTGCCATTATTAATGAACATAAAAAATAACTTGAATGTGTGCAATTTGCAATGAAATGTCTCAGGAAATCTTTTCAGTGGTTTCCACATGACTGGCTGCCATTATTAATGAACATAAAAAAAAACTTTAATGTGTGCAATTTGCAATGAAATGTCTCAGGGAAATTTTTCAGTGGTTTCCACATGACTGGCTGCCATTATTAATGAACATAAATAAAAAACTTTAATGTGTGCAATTTGCAATGAAATGTCTCAGCAAAATTTTTCAGTGGTTTCCACATGACTGGCTGCCATTATTATTGAACATAAAAAAAAAATTCAATGTGTGCAATTTGCAATGAAATGTCTCAGGAAAATTTTTTAGTGGTTTCCACATGACTGGCACCCTATTATTAATGAACAAAAAAAATTATTTTGCACTGTATGAAATGTCTTAGAAAAATTTTTGAAAATTTTTTTTGAAAAGACAATTTTTTTTAATAATGTTCACTTTTAGTACGTAAAACAACTTTCTTAGACAATTTTTAATGACGTTAGTTTCAAACAAAAAGAATTGGATAGTTTCGCAAAAAAAATTTATTTTTCACTGTATGAAATAACTAAGAATAATTTTTGAAAATTTTTCTTGAAAAGACAATTTTTTTCAATAATTGTCACTTTTAGTACGTAAAACAACTTTCTTAGACAATTTTTAATGACGTTAGTTTCAAACAAAAAGAATTGGAAAGCTTCGAAAAAATTTTTTTTTTTCACTGTATGAAATGACAATGTAATGTCTTGGAAAAATTTTTCAGTGGTTTCCACATGACTGGCTGCCGTTATTAATGAACATAAAAAAAAAATTTTAATGTGTGCAATTTGCAATGAAATGTCTCAGGATAATTTTTCAGTGGTTTCCACATGACTGGCTGCCATTATTAATGAACATAAAAAAAAACTTTAATGTGTGCAATTTGCAATGAAATGTCTCAGGAAAATTTTTCAGTGGTTTCCACATGACTGGCTGCCATTATTAATGAACATAAAAAATAACTTGAATGTGTGCAATTTGCAATGAAATGTCTCAGGAAATCTTTTCAGTGGTTTCCACATGACTGGCTGCCATTATTAATGAACATAAAAAAAAACTTTAATGTGTGCAATTTGCAATGAAATGTCTCAGGGAAATTTTTCAGTGGTTTCCACATGACTGGCTGCCATTATTAATGAACATAAATAAAAAACTTTAATGTGTGCAATTTGCAATGAAATGTCTCAGCAAAATTTTTCAGTGGTTTCCACATGACTGGCTGCCATTATTATTGAACATTAAAAAAAAATTCAATGTGTGCAATTTGCAATGAAATGTCTCAGGAAAATTTTTTAGTGGTTTCCACATGACTGGCACCCTATTATTAATGAACAAAAAAAATTATTTTGCACTGTATGAAATGTCTTAGAAAAATTTTTGAAAATTTTTTTTGAAAAGACAATTTTTTTTAATAATGTTCACTTTTAGTACGTAAAACAACTTTCTTAGACAATTTTTAATGACGTTAGTTTCAAACAAAAAGAATTGGATAGTTTCGCAAAAAAAATTTATTTTTCACTGTATGAAATAACTAAGAATAATTTTTGAAAATTTTTCTTGAAAAGACAATTTTTTTCAATAATTGTCACTTTTAGTACGTAAAACAACTTTCTTAGACAATTTTTAATGACGTTAGTTTCAAACAAAAAGAATTGGAAAGCTTCGAAAAAATTTTTTTTTTTCACTGTATGAAATGACAATGTAATGTCTTGGAAAAATTTTTGAAAAAGATTTTCGAAAAAAATTTTTTTTCTTGATAATCGAAATTTTTTGTGTAGGATAAAATATCTTAGGCCATTTACAATAACTTTAGTCAAAAAAAATAATTAGAGTGCGACTTTAACTTAAAATATACGCTATCTCCTTAAATAAAGCTGCTGCGCAGCTCTCAATGCAGGTATAAGCAATTCAATGAATTTTTGGTAATTGACAACTTTTTAAATTGAAACTAAGTTTTAGTGGTGCTAACATGTTTTGGAATGATAAAACAATATTACTGAACATAAAATAAACTTTTGCAGTAGGAAAAAAATTTTGAAAAACTTTGAAAAAAATTCTTGTTCAATGTGTGCAATGAGTTATGAAATGTCTTATAAAAAATTTTGCAAACAATTTTTGATTTTTTCAATAATGTTCACTTTTAGTACGTAAAACAACTTTCTTAGACAATTTTTAATGACGTTAGTTTCAAACAAAAAGAATTGGAAAGCTTCGGAAAAAAATTTTTTTTCACTGTTTGAAATGACCATGTAATGTCTTGGAAAAATTTTTGAAAAAGATTTTCGAAAAAAATTTTTTTTCTTGATAATCGAAACTTTTTTTGTAGGATAAAACATCTTAGGCCATTTACAATAACTTTAGTCAAAAAAAATAATTAGAGTGTGACTTTAACTTAAAATATCTCCTTAAATAAAACAGCTGCACAGCTCTCAATGCAGGTATAACCAATTCAATAAACTTTTGTTCATTGAATACTTTTTAACTTGAAACCAAGTTTTAGCGGTGCTAACACGTTTTGGAATGATAAAACATTATTACTGAACATAAAAATAAACTTTTGCAGTATGAAAAAAATTTTGAAAAATTTTGAAAAATATTCTTGTTTAATGTGTGCAATGAGTTATGAAATGTCTTATAAAAAATTTTGCAAACAATTTTTGATTTTTTCAATAATGTTCACATTTAGTACGTAAAACAACTTTCTTAGACAATTTTTAATGACGTTAGTTTCAAACAAAAAGAATTGGATAGTTTCGCAAATAAAATTTATTTTTCACTGTATGAAATAACTAAGAAAAATTTTTGAAAATTTTTTTTGAAAAGACAATTTTTTTCAATAATTGTCACTTTTAGTACGTAAAACAACTTTCTTAGACAATTTTTAATGACGTTAGTTTCAAACAAAAAGAATTGAAAAGCTTCGAAAAAAATTTTTTTTTTCACTGTATGAAATGACAATGTAATGTCTTGGAAAAATTTTTTTCTTGATAATCGAAATTTTTTGTGTAGGATAAAATATCTTAGGCCATTTACAATAACTTTAGTCAAAAAAAATAATTAGAGTGTGACTTTAATTTAAAATATACGCTATTTCCTTAAATAAAGCTGCTGCGCAGCTCTCAATGCAGGTATAAGCAATTCAATGAACTTTTGGTAATTGACAACTTTTTAACTTGAAACTAAGTTTTAGTGGTGCTAACATGTTTTGGAATGATAAAACAATATTACTGAACATAAAAATAAACTTTTGCAGTAGGAAAAAAATTTTGAAAAACTTTGAAAAAAATTCTTGTTCAATGTGTGCAATGAGTTATGAAATGTCTTATAAAAAATTTTGCAAACAATTTTTGATTTTTTTAATAATGTTCACTTTTAGTACGTAAAACAACTTTCTTAGACAATTTTTTATGACGTTAGTTTCAAACAAAAAGAATTGGATACTTTAGCAAAAAAAAATTATTTTTCACTGTATGAAATGTCTTAGAAAAATTTTTGAAAATTTTTTTTGAAAACACAATTTTTTTCAATAATGTTCACTTTTTGTACGTAAAACAACTTTCTTAGACAATTTTTTAAAACGTTAGTTTCAAACAAAAATAATTGGAAAGCTTCGGAATAAATTTTGTTTTCACTGTATGAAATGACCATGTAATGTCTTAAAAAAATTTTTGAAAAAGATTTTCGAAAAAATTTTTTTTCTTGATAATCGAAACTTTTTGTGTAGGATAAAATATCTTAGGCCATTTACAATAACTTTAGTCAAAAAAAATAATTAGAGTGTGACTTTAACTTAAAATATACGCTATCTCCTTAAATAAAGCAGCTGCACAGCTCTCAATGCAGGTATAAGCAATTCAATGAACTTTTGTTCATTGACAACTTTTTAACTTTAAACCAAGTTTTAGCGGTGCTAACACGTTTTGGAATAATAAAACAATATTACTGAACATCAAAATAAACTTTTGCAGTATGAAGGAAATTTTGAAAAATTTTTGTGTAAGTCGTCAGTTCGTGTAAGTCGTCACTTTTTCTGTTTCTCCTGGGGTGACGTTATCCAAGTTCTACTGTAGCTTTAGTGGTGCTAACATGTTTTGGAATGATAAAACAATAATACTGAACATAAAAATAAACTTTTGAAGTATGAAAAGAACTTTGAAAAATTTTTAAAAAAATTCTTGTTCAATGTGTGCATTTTGCAATAAAATGTCTCAGGAAAATTTTTCAGTGGTTTCCACATGACTGGCTGCCATTATTAATGAACATAAAAAAAAACTTTAATGTGTGCAATTTGCAATGAAATATCTCAGGAAAATTTTTCAGTGGTTTCCACATGACTGGCTGCCATTATTAATGAACATAAAAAAAAACTTTAAAACAATGAAAACTATCAATACTACAAAAAAGTGCTCAATGCTAAGCAAAAAAGCAAAGCAGAGCAAATTAAATCAAATATAGTTATTACTATCTGAAGCCTTCTTGTTATTACTTGTTATTACTTGTTATTACTATCTGAAGCCTTCTTCTTCTTACTATCTTGTTATTACTATCAAGGCTTCAGATAGTAATAACTATATTTGATTTAAAAAAAAACTTTAATGTGTGCAATTTGCAATGAAATGTCTCAGGAAAATTTTTCAGTGGTTTCCACATGACTGGCTGCCATTATTAATGAACATAAAAAATAACTTTAATGTGTGCAATTTGCAATGAAATGTCTCAGGAAATCTTTTCAGTGGTTTCCACATGACTGGCTGCCATTATTAATGAACATAAAAAAAAACTTTAATGTGTGCAATTTGCAATGAAATATCTCAGGAAAATTTTTCAGTGGTTTCCACATGACTGGCTGCCATTATTAATGAATATAAAAAAAAACTTTAATGTGTGCAATTTGCAATGAAATGTCTCAGGAAAATTTTTCAGTGGTTTCCACATGACTGGCTGTCATTATTAATGAACATAAAAAATAACTTTAATGTGTGCAATTTGCAATGAAATGTCTCAGGAAATCTTTTCAGTGGTTTCCACATGACTGGCTGCCATTATTAATGAACATAAAAAAAAACTTTAATGTGTGCAATTTGCAATGAAATATCTCAGGAAAATTTTTCAGTGGTTTCCACATGACTGGCTGCCATTATTTATGAACATAAAAAAAAACTTTAATGTGTGCAATTTGCAATGAAATGTCTCAGGGAAATTTTTCAGTGGTTTCCACATGACTGGCTGCCATTATTAATGAACATAAAAAAAAACTTTAATGTGTGCAATTTGCAATGAAATGTCTCAGGAAAATTTTTCAGTGGTTTCCACATGACTGGCTGCCATTATTAATGAACATAAAAGAAAACTTTAATGTGTGCAATTTGCAATGAAATGTCTCAGGCAAATTTTTCAGTGGTTTCCACATGACTGGCTGCCATTATTAATGAACATAAAAAAAAAATTCAATGTGTGCAATTTGCAATGAAATGTCTCAGGAAAATTTTTTAGTGGTTTCCACATGACTGGCACCCTATTATTAATGAACAAAAAAAATTATTTTGCACTGTATGAAATGTCTTAGAAAAATTTTTTAAAATTTTTTTTGAAAAGACAATTTTTTTTAATAATGTTCACTTTTAGTACGTAAAACAACTTTCTTAGACAATTTTTAATGACATTAGTTTCAAACAAAAAGAATTGGAAAGCTTCGGAAAAAAAATTTTTTTCACTGTTTGAAATGACCATGTAATGTCTTGGAAAAATTTTTGAAAAAGATTTTCGAAAAAAATTTTTTTTCTTGATAATCGAAACTTTTTTTGTAGGATAAAACATCTTAGGCCATTTACAATAACTTTAGTCAAAAAAAATAATTAGAGTGTGACTTTAACTTAAAATATACGCTATCTCCTTAAATAAAACAGCTGCACAGCTCTCAATGCAGGTATAACCAATTCAATGAACTTTTGTTCATTGAATACTTTTTAACTTGAAACCAAGTTTTAGCGGTGCTAACACGTTTTGGAATGATAAAACATTATTACTGAACATAAAAATAAACTTTTGCAGTATGAAAAAAATTTTGAAAAATATTGAAAAATATTCTTGTTTAATGTGTGCAATGAGTTATGAAATGTCTTATAAAAAATTTTGCAAACAATTTTTGATTTTTTCAATAATGTTCACATTTAGTACGTAAAACAACTTTCTTAGACAATTTTTAATGACGTTAGTTTCAAACAAAAAGAATTGGATAGTTTCGCAAAAAAATTTATTTTTCACTGTATGAAATAACTAAGTAAAATTTTTGAAAATTTTTTTTGAAAAGACAATTTTTTTCAATAATTGTCACTTTTAGTACGTAAAACAACTTTCTTAGACAATTTTTAATGACGTTAGTTTCAAACAAAAAGAATTGGAAAGCTTCGAAAAAAATTTTTTTTTTCACTGTATGAAATGACAATGTAATGTCTTGGAAAAATTTTTGAAAAAGATTTTCGAAAAAAATTTTTTTTCTTGATAATCGAAACTTTTTTTGTAGGATAAAACATCTTAGGCCATTTACAATAACTTTAGTCAAAAAAAATAATTAGAGTGCGACTTTAACTTAAAATATACGCTATCTCCTTAAATAAAGCTGCTGCGCAGCTCTCAATGCAGGTATAAGCAATTCAATGAATTTTTGGTAATTGACAACTTTTTAACTTGAAACTAAGTTTTAGTGGTGCTAACATGTTTTGGAATGATAAAACAATATTACTGAACATAAAAATAAACTTTTGCAGTAGGAAAAAAATTTTGAAAAACTTTGAAAATAATTCTTGTTCAATGTGTGCAATGAGTTATGAAATGTCTTATAAAAATTTTGCAAACAATTTTTGATTTTTTCAATAATGTTCACTTTTAGTACGTAAAACAACTTTCTTAGACAATTTTTAATGACGTTAGTTTCAAACAAAAAGAATTGGATTGTTTCGCAAAAAAATTTATTTTTCACTGTATGAAATAACTAAGAAAAATTTTTGAAAATTTTTTTTGAAAAGACAATTTTTTTCAATAATTGTCACTTTTAGTACGTAAAACAACTTTCTTAGACAATTTTTAATGACGTCAGTATCAAACAAAAAGAATTGGAAAGCTTCGAAAAAAATTTTTTTTTTCACTGTATGAAATGACAATGTAATGTCTTGGAAAAATTTTGAAAAAGATTTTCGAAAAAAAATTTTTTTCTTGATAATCGAAACTTTTTGTGTAGGATAAAATATCTTAGGCCATTTACAATAACTTTAGTCAAAAAAAATAATTAGAGTGTGACTTTAACTTAAAATATACGCTATCTCCTTAAATAAAGCAGCTGCACAGCTCTCAATGCAGGTACAAGCAATTCAATGAACTTTTGTTCATTGACAACTTTTTAACTTTAAACCAAGTTTTAGCGGTGCTAACACGTTTTGGAATAATAAAACAATATTACTGAACATCAAAATAAACTTTTGCAGTATGAAAGAAATTTTGAAAAATTTTCGTGTAAGTCGTCAGTTCGTGTAAGTCGTCACTTTTTCTGTTTCTCCTGGGGTGACGTTATCCAAGTTCTACTGTAGCTTTAGTGGTGCTAACATGTTTTGGATTGATAAAACAATATTACTGAACATAAAAATAAACTTTTGAGGTATGAAAAGAACTTTGAAAAATTTTGAAAAAAATTCTTGTTCAATGTGTGCATTTTGCAATGAAATGTCTCAGGAAAATTTTTCAGTGGTTTCCACATGACTGGCTGCCATTATTAATGAACATAAAAAATAACTTTAATGTGTGCAATTTGCAATGAAATGTCTCAGGAAAATTTTTCAGTGGTTTCCACATGACTGGCTGCCATTATTAATGAACATAAAAAATAACTTTAATGTGTGCAATTTGCAATGAAATGTCTCAGGAAATCTTTTCAGTGGTTTCCACATGACTGGCTGCCATTATTAATGAACATAAAAAAAAACATTAATGTGTGCAATTTGCAATGAAATATCTCAGGAAAATTTTTCAGTGGTTTCCACATGACTGGCTGCCATTATTTATAAACATAAAAAAAAACTTTAATGTGTGCAATTTGCAATGAAATGTCTCAGGGAAATTTTTCAGTGGTTTCCACATGACTGGCTGCCATTATTAATGAACATAAAAAAAAAACTTTAATGTGTGCAATTTGCAATGAAATGTCTCAGGAAAATTTTTCAGTGGTTTCCACATGACTGGCTGCCGTTATTAATGAACATAAAAAAAAAATTTTAATGTGTGCAATTTGCAATGAAATGTCTCAGGATAATTTTTCAGTGGTTTCCACATGACTGGCTGCCATTATTAATGAACATAAAAAAAAACTTTAATGTGTGCAATTTGCAATGAAATGTCTCAGGAAAATTTTTCAGTGGTTTCCACATGACTGGCTGCCATTATTAATGAACATAAAAAATAACTTGAATGTGTGCAATTTGCAATGAAATGTCTCAGGAAATCTTTTCAGTGGTTTCCACATGACTGGCTGCCATTATTAATGAACATAAAAAAAAACTTTAATGTGTGCAATTTGCAATGAAATGTCTCAGGGAAATTTTTCAGTGGTTTCCACATGACTGGCTGCCATTATTAATGAACATAAATAAAAAACTTTAATGTGTGCAATTTGCAATGAAATGTCTCAGCAAAATTTTTCAGTGGTTTCCACATGACTGGCTGCCATTATTATTGAACATAAAAAAAAAATTCAATGTGTGCAATTTGCAATGAAATGTCTCAGGAAAATTTTTTAGTGGTTTCCACATGACTGGCACCCTATTATTAATGAACAAAAAAAATTATTTTGCACTGTATGAAATGTCTTAGAAAAATTTTTGAAAATTTTTTTTGAAAAGACAATTTTTTTTAATAATGTTCACTTTTAGTACGTAAAACAACTTTCTTAGACAATTTTTAATGACGTTAGTTTCAAACAAAAAGAATTGGATAGTTTCGCAAAAAAAATTTATTTTTCACTGTATGAAATAACTAAGAATAATTTTTGAAAATTTTTCTTGAAAAGACAATTTTTTTCAATAATTGTCACTTTTAGTACGTAAAACAACTTTCTTAGACAATTTTTAATGACGTTAGTTTCAAACAAAAAGAATTGGAAAGCTTCGAAAAAATTTTTTTTTTTCACTGTATGAAATGACAATGTAATGTCTTGGAAAAATTTTTGAAAAAGATTTTCGAAAAAAATTTTTTTTCTTGATAATCGAAATTTTTTGTGTAGGATAAAATATCTTAGGCCATTTACAATAACTTTAGTCAAAAAAAATAATTAGAGTGCGACTTTAACTTAAAATATACGCTATCTCCTTAAATAAAGCTGCTGCGCAGCTCTCAATGCAGGTATAAGCAATTCAATGAATTTTTGGTAATTGACAACTTTTTAAATTGAAACTAAGTTTTAGTGGTGCTAACATGTTTTGGAATGATAAAACAATATTACTGAACATAAAATAAACTTTTGCAGTAGGAAAAAAATTTTGAAAAACTTTGAAAAAAATTCTTGTTCAATGTGTGCACTGAGTTATGAAATGTCTTATAAAAAATTTTGCAAACAATTTTTGATTTTTTCAATAATGTTCACTTTTAGTACGTAAAACAACTTTCTTAGACAATTTTTAATGACGTTAGTTTCAAACAAAAAAAATTGGATAGTTTCGCAAAAAAAAATTATTTTTCACTGTATGAAATAACTAAGAAAAATTTTTGAAAATTATTTTTGAAAAGACAATTTTTTTCAATAATTGTCACTTTTAGTACGTAAAACAACTTTCTTAGACAATTTTTAATGACGTTAGTTTCAAACAAAAAGAATTGGAAAGCTTCGGAAAAAATTTTTTTTTTCACTGTATGAAATGACAATGTAATGTCTTGGAAAAATTTTTGAAAAAGATTTTCGAAAAAAAATTTTTTTCTTGATGATCGAATTTTTTTGTGTAGGATAAAATATCTTAGGCCATTTACAATAACTTTAGTCAAAAAAAATAATTAGAGTGTGACTTTAACTTAAAATATACGCTATCTCCTTAAATAAAGCAGCTGCACAGCTCTCAATGCAGGTATAAGCACTTCAATGAACTTTTGTTCATTGACAACTTTTTAACTTTAAACTAAGTTTTAGCGGTGCTAACACGTTTTGGAATAATAAAACATTATTACTGAACATCAAAATAAACTTTTGCAGTATGAAGGAAAATTTGAAAAATTTTCGTGTAAGTCGTCAGTTCGTGTAAGTCGTCACTTTTTCTGTTTCTCCTGGGGTGACGTTATCCAAGTTCTACTGTAGCTTTAGTGGTGCTAACATGTTTTGGAATGATAAAACAATATTACTGAACATAAAAATAAACTTTTGAAATATGAAAAGAACTTTGAAAAATTTTGAAAAAAATTCTTGTTCAATGTGTGCATTTTGCAATAAAATGTCTCAGGAAAATTTTTCAGTGGTTTCCACATGACTGGCTGCCATTATTAATGAACATAAAAAAAAACTTTAATGTGTGCAATTTGCAATGAAATATCTCAGGAAAATTTTTCAGTGGTTTCCACATGACTGGCTGCCATTATTAATGAATATAAAAAAAAACTTTAATGTGTGCAATTTGCAATGAAATGTCTCAGGAAAATTTTTCAGTGGTTTCCACATGACTGGCTGTCATTATTAATGAACATAAAAAATAACTTTAATGTGTGCAATTTGCAATGAAATGTCTCAGGAAATCTTTTCAGTGGTTTCCACATGACTGGCTGCCATTATTAATGAACATAAAAAATAACTTTAATGTGTGCAATTTGCAATGAAATATCTCAGGAAAATTTTTCAGTGGTTTCCACATGACTGGCTGCCATTATTTATGAACATAAAAAAAAACTTTAATGTGTGCAATTTGCAATGAAATATCTCAGGAAAATTTTTCAGTGGTTTCCACATGACTGGCTGCCATTATTTATGAACATAAAAAAAAACTTTAATGTGTGCAATTTGCAATGAAATGTTTCAGGGAAATTTTTCAGTGGTTTCCACATGACTGGCTGCCATTATTAATGAACATAAAAAAAAAACTTTAATGTGTGCAATTTGCAATGAAATGTCTCAGGAAAATTTTTCAGTGGTTTCCACATGACTGGCTGCCATTATTAATGAACATAAAAAAAACATTCAATGTGTGCAATTTGCAATGAAATGTCTCAGGAAAATTTTTTAGTGGTTTCCACATGACTGGCACCCTATTATTAATAAACAAAACAAATTATTTTGCACTGTATGAAATGTCTTAGAAAAATTTTTGAAAATTTTTTTTGAAAAGACAATTTTTTTTAATAATGTTCACTTTTAGTACGTAAAACAACTTTCTTAGACATTTTTTAATGACATTAGTTTCAAACAAAAAGAATTGGAAAGCTTCGGAAAAAAATTTTTTTTCACTGTTTGAAATGACCATGTAATGTCTTGGAAAAATTTTTGAAAAAGATTTTCGAAAAAAATTTTTTTTCTTGATAATCGAAACTTTTTTTGTAGGATAAAACATCTTAGGCCATTTACAATAACTTTAGTCAAAAAAAATAATTAGAGTGCGACTTTAACTTAAAATATACGCTATCTCCTTAAATAAAGCTGCTGCGCAGCTCTCAATGCAGGTATAAGCAATTCAATGAATTTTTGGTAATTGACAACTTTTTAACTTGAAACTAAGTTTTAGTGGTGCTAACACGTTTTGGAATAATAAAACATTATTACTGAACATCAAAATAAACTTTTGCAGTAGGAAAAAAATTTTGAAAAACTTTGAAAATAATTCTTGTTCAATGTGTGCAATGAGTTATGAAATGTCTTATAAAAAATTTTGCAAACAATTTTTGATTTTTTCAATAATGTTCACTTTTAGTACGTAAAACAACTTTCTTAGACAATTTTTAATGACGTTAGTTTCAAACAAAAAGAATTGGATAGTTTCGCAAAAAAATTTATTTTTCACTGTATGAAATAACTAAGAAAAATTTTTGAAAATTTTTTTTGAAAAGACAATTTTTTTCAATAATTGTCACTTTTAGTACGTAAAACAACTTTCTTAGACAATTTTTAATGACGTTAGTATCAAACAAAAAGAATTGGAAAGCTTCGAAAAAAATTTTTTTTTTCACTGTATGAAATGACAATGTAATGTCTTGGAAAAATTTTGAAAAAGATTTTCGAAAAAAAATTTTTTTCTTGATAATCGAAACTTTTTGTGTAGGATAAAATATCTTAGGCCATTTACAATAACTTTAGTCAAAAAAAATAATTAGAGTGTGACTTTAACTTAAAATATACGCTATCTCCTTAAATAAAGCAGCTGCACAGCTCTCAATGCAGGTATAAGCAATTCAATGAACTTTTGTTCATTGACAACTTTTTAACTTTAAACCAAGTTTTAGCGGTGCTAACACGTTTTGGAATAATAAAACAATATTACTGAACATCAAAATAAACTTTTGCAGTATGAAAGAAATTTTGAAAAATTTTCGTGTAAGTCGTCAGTTCGTGTAAGTCGTCACTTTTTCTGTTTCTCCTGGGGTGACGTTATCCAAGTTCTACTGTAGCTTTAGTGGTGCTAACATGTTTTGGATTGATAAAACAATATTACTGAACATAAAAATAAACTTTTTAGGTATGAAAAGAACTTTGAAAAATTTTGAAAAAAATTCTTGTTCAATGTGTGCATTTTGCAATGAAATGTCTCAGGAAAATTTTTCAGTGGTTTCCACATGACTGGCTGCCATTATTAATGAACATAAAAAATAACTTTAATGTGTGCAATTTGCAATGAAATGTCTCAGGAAAATTTTTCAGTGGTTTCCACATGACTGGCTGCCATTATTAATGAACATAAAAAATAACTTTAATGTGTGCAATTTGCAATGAAATGTCTCAGGAAATCTTTTCAGTGGTTTCCACATGACTGGCTGCCATTATTAATGAACATAAAAAAAAACATTAATGTGTGCAATTTGCAATGAAATATCTCAGGAAAATTTTTCAGTGGTTTCCACATGACTGGCTGCCATTATTTATAAACATAAAAAAAAACTTGAATGTGTGCAATTTGCAATGAAATGTCTCAGGGAAATTTTTCAGTGGTTTCCACATGACTGGCTGCCATTATTAATGAACATAAAAAAAAAACTTTAATGTGTGCAATTTGCAATGAAATGTCTCAGGAAAATTTTTCAGTGGTTTCCACATGACTGGCTGCCGTTATTAATGAACATAAAAAAAAAATTTTAATGTGTGCAATTTGCAATGAAATGTCTCAGGATAATTTTTCAGTGGTTTCCACATGACTGGCTGCCATTATTAATGAACATAAAAAAAAACTTTAATGTGTGCAATTTGCAATGAAATGTCTCAGGAAAATTTTTCAGTGGTTTCCACATGACTGGCTGCCATTATTAATGAACATAAAAAATAACTTGAATGTGTGCAATTTGCAATGAAATGTCTCAGGAAATCTTTTCAGTGGTTTCCACATGACTGGCTGCCATTATTAATGAACATAAAAAAAAACTTTAATGTGTGCAATTTGCAATGAAATGTCTCAGGGAAATTTTTCAGTGGTTTCCACATGACTGGCTGCCATTATTAATGAACATAAATAAAAAACTTTAATGTGTGCAATTTGCAATGAAATGTCTCAGCAAAATTTTTCAGTGGTTTCCACATGACTGGCTGCCATTATTATTGAACATAAAAAAAAAATTCAATGTGTGCAATTTGCAATGAAATGTCTCAGGAAAATTTTTTAGTGGTTTCCACATGACTGGCACCCTATTATTAATGAACAAAAAAAATTATTTT
This sequence comes from Aplidium turbinatum, assembly GCF_918807975.1. Lineage (NCBI taxonomy): Eukaryota > Metazoa > Chordata > Ascidiacea > Aplousobranchia > Polyclinidae > Aplidium > Aplidium turbinatum. The sequence continues at coordinate 35,621,671 of NC_137477.1, forward strand.
GCACTGTATGAAATGTCTTAGAAAAATTTTTGAAAATTTTTTTTGAAAAGACAATTTTTTTTAATAATGTTCACTTTTAGTACGTAAAACAACTTTCTTAGACAATTTTTAATGACGTTAGTTTCAAACAAAAAGAATTGGATAGTTTCGCAAAAAAAATTTATTTTTCACTGTATGAAATAACTAAGAATAATTTTTGAAAATTTTTCTTGAAAAGACAATTTTTTTCAATAATTGTCACTTTTAGTACGTAAAACAACTTTCTTAGACAATTTTTAATGACGTTAGTTTCAAACAAAAAGAATTGGAAAGCTTCGAAAAAATTTTTTTTTTTCACTGTATGAAATGACAATGTAATGTCTTGGAAAAATTTTTCAGTGGTTTCCACATGACTGGCTGCCGTTATTAATGAACATAAAAAAAAAATTTTAATGTGTGCAATTTGCAATGAAATGTCTCAGGATAATTTTTCAGTGGTTTCCACATGACTGGCTGCCATTATTAATGAACATAAAAAAAAACTTTAATGTGTGCAATTTGCAATGAAATGTCTCAGGAAAATTTTTCAGTGGTTTCCACATGACTGGCTGCCATTATTAATGAACATAAAAAATAACTTGAATGTGTGCAATTTGCAATGAAATGTCTCAGGAAATCTTTTCAGTGGTTTCCACATGACTGGCTGCCATTATTAATGAACATAAAAAAAAACTTTAATGTGTGCAATTTGCAATGAAATGTCTCAGGGAAATTTTTCAGTGGTTTCCACATGACTGGCTGCCATTATTAATGAACATAAATAAAAAACTTTAATGTGTGCAATTTGCAATGAAATGTCTCAGCAAAATTTTTCAGTGGTTTCCACATGACTGGCTGCCATTATTATTGAACATAAAAAAAAAATTCAATGTGTGCAATTTGCAATGAAATGTCTCAGGAAAATTTTTTAGTGGTTTCCACATGACTGGCACCCTATTATTAATGAACAAAAAAAATTATTTTGCACTGTATGAAATGTCTTAGAAAAATTTTTGAAAATTTTTTTTGAAAAGACAATTTTTTTTAATAATGTTCACTTTTAGTACGTAAAACAACTTTCTTAGACAATTTTTAATGACGTTAGTTTCAAACAAAAAGAATTGGATAGTTTCGCAAAAAAAATTTATTTTTCACTGTATGAAATAACTAAGAATAATTTTTGAAAATTTTTCTTGAAAAGACAATTTTTTTCAATAATTGTCACTTTTAGTACGTAAAACAACTTTCTTAGACAATTTTTAATGACGTTAGTTTCAAACAAAAAGAATTGGAAAGCTTCGAAAAAATTTTTTTTTTTCACTGTATGAAATGACAATGTAATGTCTTGGAAAAATTTTTGAAAAAGATTTTCGAAAAAAATTTTTTTTCTTGATAATCGAAATTTTTTGTGTAGGATAAAATATCTTAGGCCATTTACAATAACTTTAGTCAAAAAAAATAATTAGAGTGCGACTTTAACTTAAAATATACGCTATCTCCTTAAATAAAGCTGCTGCGCAGCTCTCAATGCAGGTATAAGCAATTCAATGAATTTTTGGTAATTGACAACTTTTTAAATTGAAACTAAGTTTTAGTGGTGCTAACATGTTTTGGAATGATAAAACAATATTACTGAACATAAAATAAACTTTTGCAGTAGGAAAAAAATTTTGAAAAACTTTGAAAAAAATTCTTGTTCAATGTGTGCAATGAGTTATGAAATGTCTTATAAAAAATTTTGCAAACAATTTTTGATTTTTTCAATAATGTTCACTTTTAGTACGTAAAACAACTTTCTTAGACAATTTTTAATGACGTTAGTTTCAAACAAAAAGAATTGGAAAGCTTCGGAAAAAAATTTTTTTTCACTGTTTGAAATGACCATGTAATGTCTTGGAAAAATTTTTGAAAAAGATTTTCGAAAAAAATTTTTTTTCTTGATAATCGAAACTTTTTTTGTAGGATAAAACATCTTAGGCCATTTACAATAACTTTAGTCAAAAAAAATAATTAGAGTGTGACTTTAACTTAAAATATCTCCTTAAATAAAACAGCTGCACAGCTCTCAATGCAGGTATAACCAATTCAATAAACTTTTGTTCATTGAATACTTTTTAACTTGAAACCAAGTTTTAGCGGTGCTAACACGTTTTGGAATGATAAAACATTATTACTGAACATAAAAATAAACTTTTGCAGTATGAAAAAAATTTTGAAAAATTTTGAAAAATATTCTTGTTTAATGTGTGCAATGAGTTATGAAATGTCTTATAAAAAATTTTGCAAACAATTTTTGATTTTTTCAATAATGTTCACATTTAGTACGTAAAACAACTTTCTTAGACAATTTTTAATGACGTTAGTTTCAAACAAAAAGAATTGGATAGTTTCGCAAATAAAATTTATTTTTCACTGTATGAAATAACTAAGAAAAATTTTTGAAAATTTTTTTTGAAAAGACAATTTTTTTCAATAATTGTCACTTTTAGTACGTAAAACAACTTTCTTAGACAATTTTTAATGACGTTAGTTTCAAACAAAAAGAATTGAAAAGCTTCGAAAAAAATTTTTTTTTTCACTGTATGAAATGACAATGTAATGTCTTGGAAAAATTTTTTTCTTGATAATCGAAATTTTTTGTGTAGGATAAAATATCTTAGGCCATTTACAATAACTTTAGTCAAAAAAAATAATTAGAGTGTGACTTTAATTTAAAATATACGCTATTTCCTTAAATAAAGCTGCTGCGCAGCTCTCAATGCAGGTATAAGCAATTCAATGAACTTTTGGTAATTGACAACTTTTTAACTTGAAACTAAGTTTTAGTGGTGCTAACATGTTTTGGAATGATAAAACAATATTACTGAACATAAAAATAAACTTTTGCAGTAGGAAAAAAATTTTGAAAAACTTTGAAAAAAATTCTTGTTCAATGTGTGCAATGAGTTATGAAATGTCTTATAAAAAATTTTGCAAACAATTTTTGATTTTTTTAATAATGTTCACTTTTAGTACGTAAAACAACTTTCTTAGACAATTTTTTATGACGTTAGTTTCAAACAAAAAGAATTGGATACTTTAGCAAAAAAAAATTATTTTTCACTGTATGAAATGTCTTAGAAAAATTTTTGAAAATTTTTTTTGAAAACACAATTTTTTTCAATAATGTTCACTTTTTGTACGTAAAACAACTTTCTTAGACAATTTTTTAAAACGTTAGTTTCAAACAAAAATAATTGGAAAGCTTCGGAATAAATTTTGTTTTCACTGTATGAAATGACCATGTAATGTCTTAAAAAAATTTTTGAAAAAGATTTTCGAAAAAATTTTTTTTCTTGATAATCGAAACTTTTTGTGTAGGATAAAATATCTTAGGCCATTTACAATAACTTTAGTCAAAAAAAATAATTAGAGTGTGACTTTAACTTAAAATATACGCTATCTCCTTAAATAAAGCAGCTGCACAGCTCTCAATGCAGGTATAAGCAATTCAATGAACTTTTGTTCATTGACAACTTTTTAACTTTAAACCAAGTTTTAGCGGTGCTAACACGTTTTGGAATAATAAAACAATATTACTGAACATCAAAATAAACTTTTGCAGTATGAAGGAAATTTTGAAAAATTTTTGTGTAAGTCGTCAGTTCGTGTAAGTCGTCACTTTTTCTGTTTCTCCTGGGGTGACGTTATCCAAGTTCTACTGTAGCTTTAGTGGTGCTAACATGTTTTGGAATGATAAAACAATAATACTGAACATAAAAATAAACTTTTGAAGTATGAAAAGAACTTTGAAAAATTTTTAAAAAAATTCTTGTTCAATGTGTGCATTTTGCAATAAAATGTCTCAGGAAAATTTTTCAGTGGTTTCCACATGACTGGCTGCCATTATTAATGAACATAAAAAAAAACTTTAATGTGTGCAATTTGCAATGAAATATCTCAGGAAAATTTTTCAGTGGTTTCCACATGACTGGCTGCCATTATTAATGAACATAAAAAAAAACTTTAAAACAATGAAAACTATCAATACTACAAAAAAGTGCTCAATGCTAAGCAAAAAAGCAAAGCAGAGCAAATTAAATCAAATATAGTTATTACTATCTGAAGCCTTCTTGTTATTACTTGTTATTACTTGTTATTACTTGTTATTACTTGTTATTACTATCTGAAGCCTTCTTCTTCTTACTATCTTGTTATTACTATCAAGGCTTCAGATAGTAATAACTATATTTGATTTAAAAAAAAACTTTAATGTGTGCAATTTGCAATGAAATGTCTCAGGAAAATTTTTCAGTGGTTTCCACATGACTGGCTGCCATTATTAATGAACATAAAAAATAACTTTAATGTGTGCAATTTGCAATGAAATGTCTCAGGAAATCTTTTCAGTGGTTTCCACATGACTGGCTGCCATTATTAATGAACATAAAAAAAAACTTTAATGTGTGCAATTTGCAATGAAATATCTCAGGAAAATTTTTCAGTGGTTTCCACATGACTGGCTGCCATTATTAATGAATATAAAAAAAAACTTTAATGTGTGCAATTTGCAATGAAATGTCTCAGGAAAATTTTTCAGTGGTTTCCACATGACTGGCTGTCATTATTAATGAACATAAAAAATAACTTTAATGTGTGCAATTTGCAATGAAATGTCTCAGGAAATCTTTTCAGTGGTTTCCACATGACTGGCTGCCATTATTAATGAACATAAAAAAAAACTTTAATGTGTGCAATTTGCAATGAAATATCTCAGGAAAATTTTTCAGTGGTTTCCACATGACTGGCTGCCATTATTTATGAACATAAAAAAAAACTTTAATGTGTGCAATTTGCAATGAAATGTCTCAGGGAAATTTTTCAGTGGTTTCCACATGACTGGCTGCCATTATTAATGAACATAAAAAAAAACTTTAATGTGTGCAATTTGCAATGAAATGTCTCAGGAAAATTTTTCAGTGGTTTCCACATGACTGGCTGCCATTATTAATGAACATAAAAGAAAACTTTAATGTGTGCAATTTGCAATGAAATGTCTCAGGCAAATTTTTCAGTGGTTTCCACATGACTGGCTGCCATTATTAATGAACATAAAAAAAAAATTCAATGTGTGCAATTTGCAATGAAATGTCTCAGGAAAATTTTTTAGTGGTTTCCACATGACTGGCACCCTATTATTAATGAACAAAAAAAATTATTTTGCACTGTATGAAATGTCTTAGAAAAATTTTTTAAAATTTTTTTTGAAAAGACAATTTTTTTTAATAATGTTCACTTTTAGTACGTAAAACAACTTTCTTAGACAATTTTTAATGACATTAGTTTCAAACAAAAAGAATTGGAAAGCTTCGGAAAAAAATTTTTTTTCACTGTTTGAAATGACCATGTAATGTCTTGGAAAAATTTTTGAAAAAGATTTTCGAAAAAAATTTTTTTTCTTGATAATCGAAACTTTTTTTGTAGGATAAAACATCTTAGGCCATTTACAATAACTTTAGTCAAAAAAAATAATTAGAGTGTGACTTTAACTTAAAATATACGCTATCTCCTTAAATAAAACAGCTGCACAGCTCTCAATGCAGGTATAACCAATTCAATGAACTTTTGTTCATTGAATACTTTTTAACTTGAAACCAAGTTTTAGCGGTGCTAACACGTTTTGGAATGATAAAACATTATTACTGAACATAAAAATAAACTTTTGCAGTATGAAAAAAATTTTGAAAAATATTGAAAAATATTCTTGTTTAATGTGTGCAATGAGTTATGAAATGTCTTATAAAAAATTTTGCAAACAATTTTTGATTTTTTCAATAATGTTCACATTTAGTACGTAAAACAACTTTCTTAGACAATTTTTAATGACGTTAGTTTCAAACAAAAAGAATTGGATAGTTTCGCAAAAAAATTTATTTTTCACTGTATGAAATAACTAAGTAAAATTTTTGAAAATTTTTTTTGAAAAGACAATTTTTTTCAATAATTGTCACTTTTAGTACGTAAAACAACTTTCTTAGACAATTTTTAATGACGTTAGTTTCAAACAAAAAGAATTGGAAAGCTTCGAAAAAAATTTTTTTTTTCACTGTATGAAATGACAATGTAATGTCTTGGAAAAATTTTTGAAAAAGATTTTCGAAAAAAATTTTTTTTCTTGATAATCGAAACTTTTTTTGTAGGATAAAACATCTTAGGCCATTTACAATAACTTTAGTCAAAAAAAATAATTAGAGTGCGACTTTAACTTAAAATATACGCTATCTCCTTAAATAAAGCTGCTGCGCAGCTCTCAATGCAGGTATAAGCAATTCAATGAATTTTTGGTAATTGACAACTTTTTAACTTGAAACTAAGTTTTAGTGGTGCTAACATGTTTTGGAATGATAAAACAATATTACTGAACATAAAAATAAACTTTTGCAGTAGGAAAAAAATTTTGAAAAACTTTGAAAATAATTCTTGTTCAATGTGTGCAATGAGTTATGAAATGTCTTATAAAAAATTTTGCAAACAATTTTTGATTTTTTCAATAATGTTCACTTTTAGTACGTAAAACAACTTTCTTAGACAATTTTTAATGACGTTAGTTTCAAACAAAAAGAATTGGATAGTTTCGCAAAAAAATTTATTTTTCACTGTATGAAATAACTAAGAAAAATTTTTGAAAATTTTTTTTGAAAAGACAATTTTTTTCAATAATTGTCACTTTTAGTACGTAAAACAACTTTCTTAGACAATTTTTAATGACGTTAGTATCAAACAAAAAGAATTGGAAAGCTTCGAAAAAAATTTTTTTTTTCACTGTATGAAATGACAATGTAATGTCTTGGAAAAATTTTGAAAAAGATTTTCGAAAAAAAATTTTTTTCTTGATAATCGAAACTTTTTGTGTAGGATAAAATATCTTAGGCCATTTACAATAACTTTAGTCAAAAAAAATAATTAGAGTGTGACTTTAACTTAAAATATACGCTATCTCCTTAAATAAAGCAGCTGCACAGCTCTCAATGCAGGTACAAGCAATTCAATGAACTTTTGTTCATTGACAACTTTTTAACTTTAAACCAAGTTTTAGCGGTGCTAACACGTTTTGGAATAATAAAACAATATTACTGAACATCAAAATAAACTTTTGCAGTATGAAAGAAATTTTGAAAAATTTTCGTGTAAGTCGTCAGTTCGTGTAAGTCGTCACTTTTTCTGTTTCTCCTGGGGTGACGTTATCCAAGTTCTACTGTAGCTTTAGTGGTGCTAACATGTTTTGGATTGATAAAACAATATTACTGAACATAAAAATAAACTTTTGAGGTATGAAAAGAACTTTGAAAAATTTTGAAAAAAATTCTTGTTCAATGTGTGCATTTTGCAATGAAATGTCTCAGGAAAATTTTTCAGTGGTTTCCACATGACTGGCTGCCATTATTAATGAACATAAAAAATAACTTTAATGTGTGCAATTTGCAATGAAATGTCTCAGGAAAATTTTTCAGTGGTTTCCACATGACTGGCTGCCATTATTAATGAACATAAAAAATAACTTTAATGTGTGCAATTTGCAATGAAATGTCTCAGGAAATCTTTTCAGTGGTTTCCACATGACTGGCTGCCATTATTAATGAACATAAAAAAAAACATTAATGTGTGCAATTTGCAATGAAATATCTCAGGAAAATTTTTCAGTGGTTTCCACATGACTGGCTGCCATTATTTATAAACATAAAAAAAAACTTTAATGTGTGCAATTTGCAATGAAATATCTCAGGGAAATTTTTCAGTGGTTTCCACATGACTGGCTGCCATTATTAATGAACATAAAAAAAAAACTTTAATGTGTGCAATTTGCAATGAAATGTCTCAGGAAAATTTTTCAGTGGTTTCCACATGACTGGCTGCCGTTATTAATGAACATAAAAAAAAAATTTTAATGTGTGCAATTTGCAATGAAATGTCTCAGGATAATTTTTCAGTGGTTTCCACATGACTGGCTGCCATTATTAATGAACATAAAAAAAAACTTTAATGTGTGCAATTTGCAATGAAATGTCTCAGGAAAATTTTTCAGTGGTTTCCACATGACTGGCTGCCATTATTAATGAACATAAAAAATAACTTGAATGTGTGCAATTTGCAATGAAATGTCTCAGGAAATCTTTTCAGTGGTTTCCACATGACTGGCTGCCATTATTAATGAACATAAAAAAAAACTTTAATGTGTGCAATTTGCAATGAAATGTCTCAGGGAAATTTTTCAGTGGTTTCCACATGACTGGCTGCCATTATTAATGAACATAAATAAAAAACTTTAATGTGTGCAATTTGCAATGAAATGTCTCAGCAAAATTTTTCAGTGGTTTCCACATGACTGGCTGCCATTATTATTGAACATAAAAAAAAAATTCAATGTGTGCAATTTGCAATGAAATGTCTCAGGAAAATTTTTTAGTGGTTTCCACATGACTGGCACCCTATTATTAATGAACAAAAAAAATTATTTTGCACTGTATGAAATGTCTTAGAAAAATTTTTGAAAATTTTTTTTGAAAAGACAATTTTTTTTAATAATGTTCACTTTTAGTACGTAAAACAACTTTCTTAGACAATTTTTAATGACGTTAGTTTCAAACAAAAAGAATTGGATAGTTTCGCAAAAAAAATTTATTTTTCACTGTATGAAATAACTAAGAATAATTTTTGAAAATTTTTCTTGAAAAGACAATTTTTTTCAATAATTGTCACTTTTAGTACGTAAAACAACTTTCTTAGACAATTTTTAATGACGTTAGTTTCAAACAAAAAGAATTGGAAAGCTTCGAAAAAATTTTTTTTTTTCACTGTATGAAATGACAATGTAATGTCTTGGAAAAATTTTTGAAAAAGATTTTCGAAAAAAATTTTTTTTCTTGATAATCGAAATTTTTTGTGTAGGATAAAATATCTTAGGCCATTTACAATAACTTTAGTCAAAAAAAATAATTAGAGTGCGACTTTAACTTAAAATATACGCTATCTCCTTAAATAAAGCTGCTGCGCAGCTCTCAATGCAGGTATAAGCAATTCAATGAATTTTTGGTAATTGACAACTTTTTAAATTGAAACTAAGTTTTAGTGGTGCTAACATGTTTTGGAATGATAAAACAATATTACTGAACATAAAATAAACTTTTGCAGTAGGAAAAAAATTTTGAAAAACTTTGAAAAAAATTCTTGTTCAATGTGTGCAATGAGTTATGAAATGTCTTATAAAAAATTTTGCAAACAATTTTTGATTTTTTCAATAATGTTCACTTTTAGTACGTAAAACAACTTTCTTAGACAATTTTTAATGACGTTAGTTTCAAACAAAAAAAATTGGATAGTTTCGCAAAAAAAAATTATTTTTCACTGTATGAAATAACTAAGAAAAATTTTTGAAAATTATTTTTGAAAAGACAATTTTTTTCAATAATTGTCACTTTTAGTACGTAAAACAACTTTCTTAGACAATTTTTAATGACGTTAGTTTCAAACAAAAAGAATTGGAAAGCTTCGGAAAAAATTTTTTTTTTCACTGTATGAAATGACAATGTAATGTCTTGGAAAAATTTTTGAAAAAGATTTTCGAAAAAAAATTTTTTTCTTGATAATCGAATTTTTTTGTGTAGGATAAAATATCTTAGGCCATTTACAATAACTTTAGTCAAAAAAAATAATTAGAGTGTGACTTTAACTTAAAATATACGCTATCTCCTTAAATAAAGCAGCTGCATAGCTCTCAATGCAGGTATAAGCAATTCAATGAACTTTTGTTCATTGACAACTTTTTAACTTTAAACCAAGTTTTAGCGGTGCTAACACGTTTTGGAATAATAAAACAATATTACTGAACATCAAAATAAACTTTTGCAGTATGAAGGAAATTTTGAAAAATTTTCGTGTAAGTCGTCAGTTCGTGTAAGTCGTCACTTTTTCTGTTTCTCCTGGGGTGACGTTATCCAAGTTCTACTGTAGCTTTAGTGGTGCTAACATGTTTTGGAATGATAAAACAATATTACTGAACATAAAAATAAACTTTTGAAATATGAAAAGAACTTTGAAAAATTTAAAAAAAAATTCTTGTTCAATGTGTGCATTTTGCAATAAAATGTCTCAGGAAAATTTTTCAGTGGTTTCCACATGACTGGCTGCCATTATTAATGAACATAAAAAAAAACTTTAATGTGTGCAATTTGCAATGAAATATCTCAGGAAAATTTTTCAGTGGTTTCCACATAACTGGCTGCCATTATTAATGAACATAAAAAAAAACTTTAATGTGTGCAATTTGCAATGAAATGTCTCAGGAAAATTTTTCAGTGGTTTCCACATGACTGGCTGCCATTATTAATGAACATAAAAAATAACTTTAATGTGTGCAATTTGCAATGAAATGTCTCAGGAAATCTTTTCAGTGGTTTCCACATGACTGGCTGCCATTATTAATGAACATAAAAAAAAACTTTAATGTGTGCAATTTGCAATGAAATATCTCAGGAAAATTTTTCAGTGGTTTCCACATGACTGGCTGCCATTATTTATGAACATAAAAAAAAACTTTAATGTGTGCAATTTGCAATGAAATGTCTCAGGGAAATTTTTCAGTGGTTTCCACATGACTGGCTGCCATTATTAATGAACATAAAAAAAAACTTTAATGTGTGCAATTTGCAATGAAATGTCTCAGGAAAATTTTTCAGTGGTTTCCACATGACTGGCTGCCATTATTAATGAACATAAAAATAAAATTCAATGTGTGCAATTTGCAATGAAATGTCTCAGGAAAATTTTTTAGTGGTTTCCACATGACTGGCACCCTATTATTAATGAACAAAAAAATTATTTTGCACTGTATGAAATGTCTCAGAAAAATTTTTGAAAATTTTTTTTGAAAAGACAATTTTTTTTAATAATGTTCACTTTTAGTACGTAAAACAACTTTCTTAGACAATTTTTAATGACATTAGTTTCAAACAAAAAGAATTGGAAAGCTTCGGAAAAAATTTTTTTTTCACTGTTTGAAATGACCATGTAATGTCTTGGAAAAATTTTTGAAAAAGATTTTCGAAAAAAATTTTTTTTCTTGATAATCGAAACTTTTTTTGTAGGATAAAACATCTTAGGCCATTTACAATAACTTTAGTCAAAAAAAATAATTAGAGTGTGACTTTAACTTAAAATATCTCCTTAAATAAAACAGCTGCACAGCTCTCAATGCAGGTATAACCAATTCAATAAACTTTTGTTCATTGAATACTTTTTAACTTGAAACCAAGTTTTAGCGGTGCTAACACGTTTTGGAATGATAAAACATTATTACTGAACATAAAAATAAACTTTTGCAGTATGAAAAAAATTTTGAAAAATTTTGAAAAATATTCTTGTTTAATGTGTGCAATGAGTTATGAAATGTCTTATAAAAAATTTTGCAAACAATTTTTGATTTTTTCAATAATGTTCACATTTAGTACGTAAAACAACTTTCTTAGACAATTTTTAATGACGTTAGTTTCAAACAAAAAGAATTGGATAGTTTCGCAAATAAAATTTATTTTTCACTGTATGAAATAACTAAGAAAAATTTTTGAAAATTTTTTTTGAAAAGACAATTTTTTTCAATAATTGTCACTTTTAGTACGTAAAACAACTTTCTTAGACAATTTTTAATGACGTTAGTTTCAAACAAAAAGAATTGAAAAGCTTCGAAAAAAATTTTTTTTTTCACTGTATGAAATGACAATGTAATGTCTTGGAAAAATTTTTTTCTTGATAATCGAAATTTTTTGTGTAGGATAAAATATCTTAGGCCATTTACAATAATTTTAGTCAAAAAAAATAATTAGAGTGTGACTTTAATTTAAAATATACGCTATTTCCTTAAATAAAGCTGCTGCGCAGCTCTCAATGCAGGTATAAGCAATTCAATGAACTTTTGGTAATTGACAACTTTTTAACTTGAAACTAAGTTTTAGTGGTGCTAACATGTTTTGGAATGATAAAACAATATTACTGAACATAAAAATAAACTTTTGCAGTAGGAAAAAAATTTTGAAAAACTTTGAAAAAAATTCTTGTTCAATGTGTGCAATGAGTTATGAAATGTCTTATAAAAAATTTTGCAAACAATTTTTGATTTTTTTAATAATGTTCACTTTTAGTACGTAAAACAACTTTCTTAGACAATTTTTTATGACGTTAGTTTCAAACAAAAAGAATTGGATACTTTAGCAAAAAAAAATTATTTTTCACTGTATGAAATGTCTTAGAAAAATTTTTGAAAATTTTTTTTGAAAACACAATTTTTTTCAATAATGTTCACTTTTTGTACGTAAAACAACTTTCTTAGACAATTTTTTAAAACGTTAGTTTCAAACAAAAATAATTGGAAAGCTTCGGAATAAATTTTGTTTTCACTGTATGAAATGACCATGTAATGTCTTAAAAAAATTTTTGAAAAAGATTTTCGAAAAAATTTTTTTTCTTGATAATCGAAACTTTTTGTGTAGGATAAAATATCTTAGGCCATTTACAATAACTTTAGTCAAAAAAAATAATTAGAGTGTGACTTTAACTTAAAATATACGCTATCTCCTTAAATAAAGCAGCTGCACAGCTCTCAATGCAGGTATAAGCAATTCAATGAACTTTTGTTCATTGACAACTTTTTAACTTTAAACCAAGTTTTAGCGGTGCTAACACGTTTTGGAATAATAAAACAATATTACTGAACATCAAAATAAACTTTTGCAGTATGAAGGAAATTTTGAAAAATTTTTGTGTAAGTCGTCAGTTCGTGTAAGTCGTCACTTTTTCTGTTTCTCCTGGGGTGACGTTATCCAAGTTCTACTGTAGCTTTAGTGGTGCTAACATGTTTTGGAATGATAAAACAATAATACTGAACATAAAAATAAACTTTTGAAGTATGAAAAGAACTTTGAAAAATTTTTAAAAAAATTCTTGTTCAATGTGTGCATTTTGCAATAAAATGTCTCAGGAAAATTTTTCAGTGGTTTCCACATGACTGGCTGCCATTATTAATGAACATAAAAAAAAACTTTAATGTGTGCAATTTGCAATGAAATGTCTCAGGAAAATTTTTCAGTGGTTTCCACATGACTGGCTGCCATTATTAATGAACATAAAAAAAAACTTTAAAACAATGAAAACTATTAATACTACAAAAAAGTGCTCAATGCTAAGCAAAAAAGCAAAGCAGAGCAAATTAAATCAAATATAGTTATTACTATCTGAAGCCTTCTTGTTATTACTTGTTATTACTTGTTATTACTTGTTATTACTTGTTATTACTATCTGAAGCCTTCTTCTTCTTACTATCTTGTTATTACTATCAAGGCTTCAGATAGTAATAACTATATTTGATTTAAAAAAAAACTTTAATGTGTGCAATTTGCAATGAAATGTCTCAGGAAAATTTTTCAGTGGTTTCCACATGACTGGCTGCCATTATTAATGAACATAAAAAATAACTTTAATGTGTGCAATTTGCAATGAAATGTCTCAGGAAATCTTTTCAGTGGTTTCCACATGACTGGCTGCCATTATTAATGAACATAAAAAAAAACTTTAATGTGTGCAATTTGCAATGAAATATCTCAGGAAAATTTTTCAGTGGTTTCCACATGACTGGCTGCCATTATTAATGAATATAAAAAAAAACTTTAATGTGTGCAATTTGCAATGAAATGTCTCAGGAAAATTTTTCAGTGGTTTCCACATGACTGGCTGTCATTATTAATGAACATAAAAAATAACTTTAATGTGTGCAATTTGCAATGAAATGTCTCAGGAAATCTTTTCAGTGGTTTCCACATGACTGGCTGCCATTATTAATGAACATAAAAAAAAACTTTAATGTGTGCAATTTGCAATGAAATATCTCAGGAAAATTTTTCAGTGGTTTCCACATGACTGGCTGCCATTATTTATGAACATAAAAAAAAACTTTAATGTGTGCAATTTGCAATGAAATGTCTCAGGGAAATTTTTCAGTGGTTTCCACATGACTGGCTGCCATTATTAATGAACATAAAAAAAAACTTTAATGTGTGCAATTTGCAATGAAATGTCTCAGGAAAATTTTTCAGTGGTTTCCACATGACTGGCTGCCATTATTAATGAACATAAAAGAAAACTTTAATGTGTGCAATTTGCAATGAAATGTCTCAGGCAAATTTTTCAGTGGTTTCCACATGACTGGCTGCCATTATTAATGAACATAAAAAAAAAATTCAATGTGTGCAATTTGCAATGAAATGTCTCAGCAAAATTTTTTAGTGGTTTCCACATGACTGGCACCCTATTATTAATGAACAAAAAAAATTATTTTGCACTGTATGAAATGTCTTAGAAAAATTTTTTAAAATTTTTTTTGAAAAGACAATTTTTTTTAATAATGTTCACTTTTAGTACGTAAAACAACTTTCTTAGACAATTTTTAATGACATTAGTTTCAAACAAAAAGAATTGGAAAGCTTCGGAAAAAAATTTTTTTTCACTGTTTGAAATGACCATGTAATGTCTTGGAAAAATTTTTGAAAAAGATTTTCGAAAAAAATTTTTTTTCTTGATAATCGAAACTTTTTTTGTAGGATAAAACATCTTAGGCCATTTACAATAACTTTAGTCAAAAAAAATAATTAGAGTGTGACTTTAACTTAAAATATACGCTATCTCCTTAAATAAAACAGCTGCACAGCTCTCAATGCAGGTATAACCAATTCAATGAACTTTTGTTCATTGAATACTTTTTAACTTGAAACCAAGTTTTAGCGGTGCTAACACGTTTTGGAATAATAAAACAATATTACTGAACATCAAAATAAACTTTTGCAGTATGAAGGAAATTTTGAAAAATTTTCGTGTAAGTCGTCAGTTCGTGTAAGTCGTCACTTTTTCTGTTTCTCCTGGGGTGACGTTATCCAAGTTCTACTGTAGCTTTAGTGGTGCTAACATGTTTTGGAATGATAAAACAATATTACTGAACATAAAAATAAACTTTTGAAATATGAAAAGAACTTTGAAAAATTTTTAAAAAAATTCTTGTTCAATGTGTGCATTTTGCAATAAAATGTCTCAGGAAAATTTTTCAGTGGTTTCCACATGACTGGCTGCCATTATTAATGAACATAAAAAAAAACTTTAATGTGTGCAATTTGCAATGAAATATCTCAGCAAAATTTTTCAGTGGTTTCCACATGACTGGCTGCCATTATTAATGAATATAAAAAAAAACATTAATGTGTGCAATTTGCAATGAAATGTCTCAGGAAAATTTTTCAGTGGTTTCCACATGACTGGCTGTCATTATTAATGAACATAAAAAATAACTTTAATGTGTGCAATTTGCAATGAAATGTCTCAGGAAATCTTTTCAGTGGTTTCCACATGACTGGCTGCCATTATTAATGAACATAAAAAAAAACTTTAATGTGTGCAATTTGCAATGAAATATCTCAGGAAAATTTTTCAGTGGTTTCCACATGACTGGCTGCCATTATTTATGAACATAAAAAAAAACTTTAATGTGTGCAATTTGCAATGAAATGTCTCAGGGAAATTTTTCAGTGGTTTCCACATGACTGGCTGCCATTATTAATGAACATAAAAAAAAACTTTAATGTGTGCAATTTGCAATGAAATGTCTCAGGAAAATTTTTCAGTGGTTTCCACATGACTGGCTGCCATTATTAATGAACATAAAAGAAAACTTTAATGTGTGCAATTTGCAATGAAATGTCTCAGGCAAATTTTTCAGTGGTTTCCACATGACTGGCTGCCATTATTAATGAACATAAAAAAAAAATTCAATGTGTGCAATTTGCAATGAAATGTCTCAGGAAAATTTTTTAGTGGTTTCCACATGACTGGCACCCTATTATTAATGAACAAAAAAAATTATTTTGCACTGTATGAAATGTCTTAGAAAAATTTTTTAAAATTTTTTTTGAAAAGACAATTTTTTTTAATAATGTTCACTTTTAGTACGTAAAACAACTTTCTTAGACAATTTTTAATGACATTAGTTTCAAACAAAAAGAATTGGAAAGCTTCGGAAAAAAATTTTTTTTCACTGTTTGAAATGACCATGTAATGTCTTGGAAAAATTTTTGAAAAAGATTTTCGAAAAAAATTTTTTTTCTTGATAATCGAAACTTTTTTTGTAGGATAAAACATCTTAGGCCATTTACAATAACTTTAGTCAAAAAAAATAATTAGAGTGTGACTTTAACTTAAAATATACGCTATCTCCTTAAATAAAACAGCTGCACAGCTCTCAATGCAGGTATAACCAATTCAATGAACTTTTGTTCATTGAATACTTTTTAACTTGAAACCAAGTTTTAGCGGTGCTAACACGTTTTGGAATGATAAAACATTATTACTGAACATAAAAATAAACTTTTGCAGTATGAAAAAAATTTTGAAAAATTTTGAAAAATATTCTTGTTTAATGTGTGCAATGAGTTATGAAATGTCTTATAAAAAATTTTGCAAACAATTTTTGATTTTTTCAATAATGTTCACATTTAGTACGTAAAACAACTTTCTTAGACAATTTTTAATGACGTTAGTTTCAAACAAAAAGAATTGGATAGTTTCGCAAAAAAATTTATTTTTCACTGTATGAAATAACTAAGTAAAATTTTTGAAAATTTTTTTTGAAAAGACAATTTTTTTCAATAATTGTCACTTTTAGTACGTAAAACAACTTTCTTAGACAATTTTTAATGACGTTAGTTTCAAACAAAAAGAATTGGAAAGCTTCGAAAAAAATTTTTTTTTTCACTGTATGAAATGACAATGTAATGTCTTGAAAAAATTTTTGAAAAAGATTTTCGAAAAAATTTTTTTTTTTGATTATCGAAACTTTTTGTGTAGGATAAAATATCTTAGGCCATTTACAATAACTTTAGTCAAAAAAAATAATTAGAGTGTGACTTTAACTTAAAATATACGCTATCTCCTTAAATAAAGCAGCTGCACAGCTCTCAATGCAGGTATAAGCAATTCAATGAACTTTTGTTCATTGACAACTTTTTAACTTTAAACCAAGTTTTAGCGGTGCTAACAAGTTTTGGAATAATAAAACAATATTACTGAACATCAAAATAAACTTTTGCAGTATGAAGGAAATTTTGAAAAATTTTCGTGTAAGTCGTCAGTTCGTGTAAGTCGTCACTTTTTCTGTTTCTCCTGGGGTGACGTTATCCAAGTTCTACTGTAGCTTTAGTGGTGCTAACATGTTTTGGAATGATAAAACAATATTACTGAACATAAAAATAAACTTTTGAAGTATGAAAAGAACTTTGAAAAATTTTGAAAAAATTCTTGTTCAATGTGTGCATTTTGCAATAAAATGTCTCAGGAAAATTTTTCAGTGGTTTCCACATGACTGGCTACCATTATTAATGAACATAAAAAAAAAACTTTAATGTGTGCACTTTGCAATGAAATGTCTCAGGAAAATTTTTCAGTGGTTTCCACATGACTGGCTGCCGTTATTAATGAACATAAAAAAAAACTTTAATGTGTGCAATTTGCAATGAAATGTCTCAGGAAAATTTTTCAGTGGTTTCCACATGACTGGCTGCCATTATTAATGAACATAAAAAAAACTTTAATGTGTGCAATTTGCAATGAAATGTCTCAGGAAAATTTTTCAGTGGTTTCCACATGACTGGCTGCCATTATTAATCAACATAAAAAATAACTTTAATGTGTGCAATTTGCAATGAAATGTCTCAGGAAATCTTTTCAGTGGTTTCCACATGACTGGCTGCCATTATTAATGAACATAAAAAAAAACTTTAATGTGTGCAATTTGCAATGAAATATCTCAGGAAAATTTTTCAGTGGTTTCCACATGACTGGCTGCCATTATTTATGAACATAAAAAAAAACTTTAATGTGTGCAATTTGCAATGAAATGTCTCAGGGAAATTTTTCAGTGGTTTCCACATGACTGGCTGCCATTATTAATGAACATAAAAAAAAAACTTTAATGTGTGCAATTTGCAATGAAATGTCTCAGGAAAATTTTTCAGTGGTTTCCACATGACTGGCTGCCATTATTAATGAACACAAAAAAAACATTCAATGTGTGCAATTTGCAATGAAATGTCTCAGGAAAATTTTTTAGTGGTTTCCACATGACTGGCACCCTATTATTAATGAACAAAAAAAATTATTTTGCACTGTATGAAATGTCTTAGAAAAATTTTTGAAAATTTTTTTTGAAAAGACAATTTTTTTTAATAATGTTCACTTTTAGTACGTAAAACAACTTTCTTAGACAATTTTTAATGACATTAGTTTCAAACAAAAAGAATTGGAAAGCTTCGGAAAAAAATTTTTTTTCACTGTTTGAAATGACCATGTAATGTCTTGGAAAAATTTTTGAAAAAGATTTTCGAAAAAAATTTTTTTTCTTGATAATCGAAACTTTTTTTGTAGGATAAAACATCTTAGGCCATTTACAATAACTTTAGTCAAAAAAAATAATTAGAGTGCGACTTTAACTTAAAATATACGCTATCTCCTTAAATAAAGCTGCTGCGCAGCTCTCAATGCAGGTATAAGCAATTCAATGAATTTTTGGTAATTGACAACTTTTTAACTTGAAACTAAGTTTTAGTGGTGCTAACATGTTTTGGAATGATAAAACAATATTACTGAACATAAAAATAAACTTTTGCAGTAGGAAAAAAATTTTGAAAAACTTTGAAAAAAATTCTTGTTCAATGTGTGCAATGAGTTATGAAATGTCTTATAAAAAATTTTGCAAACAATTTTTGATTTTTTCAATAATGTTCACTTTTAGTACGTAAAACAACTTTCTTAGACAATTTTTAATGACGTTAGTATCAAACAAAAAGAATTGGAAAGCTTCGAAAAAAATTTTTTTTTTCACTGTATGAAATGACAATGTAATGTCTTGGAAAAATTTTGAAAAAGATTTTCGAAAAAAAATTTTTTTCTTGATAATCGAAACTTTTTGTGTAGGATAAAATATCTTAGGCCATTTACAATAACTTTAGTCAAAATAAATAATTAGAGTGTGACTTTAACTTAAAATATACGCTATCTCCTTAAATAAAGCAGCTGCACAGCTCTCAATGCAGGTATAAGCAATTCAATGAACTTTTGTTCATTGACAACTTTTTAACTTTAAACCAAGTTTTAGCGGTGCTAACACGTTTTGGAATAATAAAACAATATTACTGAACATCAAAATAAACTTTTGCAGTATGAAAGAAATTTTGAAAAATTTTCGTGTAAGTCGTCAGTTCGTGTAAGTCGTCACTTTTTCTGTTTCTCCTGGGGTGACGTTATCCAAGTTCTACTGTAGCTTTAGTGGTGCTAACATGTTTTGGATTGATGAAACAATATTACTGAACATAAAAATAAACTTTTGAAGTATGAAAAGAACTTTGAAAAATTTTGAAAAAAATTCTTGTTCAATGTGTGCATTTTGCAATGAAATGTCTCAGGAAAATTTTTCAGTGGTTTCCACATGACTGGCTGCCATTATTAATGAACATAAAAAATAACTTTAATGTGTGCAATTTGCAATGAAATGTCTCAGGAAATCTTTTCAGTGGTTTCCACATGACTGGCTGCCATTATTAATGAACATAAAAAAAAACTTTAATGTGTGCAATTTGCAATGAAATATCTCAGGAAAATTTTTCAGTGGTTTCCACATGACTGGCTGCCATTATTTATGAACATAAAAAAAAACTTTAATGTGTGCAATTTGCAATGAAATGTCTCAGGGAAATTTTTCAGTGGTTTCCACATGACTGGCTGCCATTATTAATGAACATAAAAAAAAAACTTTAATGTGTGCAATTTGCAATGAAATGTCTCAGGAAAATTTTTCAGTGGTTTCCACATGACTGGCTGCCATTATTAATGAACATAAAAAAAACATTCAATGTGTGCAATTTGCAATGAAATGTCTCAGGAAAATTTTTTAGTGGTTTCCACATGACTGGCACCCTATTATTAATGAACAAAAAAAATTATTTTGCACTGTATGGAATGTCTTAGAAAAATTTTTGAAAATTTTTTTTGAAAAGACAATTTTTTTTAATAATGTTCACTTTTAGTACGTAAAACAACTTTCTTAGACAATTTTTAATGACATTAGTTTCAAACAAAAAGAATTGGAAAGCTTCGGAAAAAAATTATTTTTCACTGTTTGAAATGACCATGTAATGTCTTGGAAAAATTTTTGAAAAAGATTTTGGAAAAAAATTTTTTTTCTTGATAATCGAAACTTTTTTTGTAGGATAAAACATCTTAGGCCATTTACAATAACTTTAGTCAAAAAAAATAATTAGAGTGCGACTTTAACTTAAAATATACGCTATCTCCTTAAATAAAACAGCTGCACAGCTCTCAATGCAGGTATAACCAATTCAATGAACTTTTGTTCATTGAATACTTTTTAACTTGAAACCAAGTTTTAGCGGTGCTAACACGTTTTGGAATGATAAAACATTATTACTGAACATAAAAATAAACTTTTGCAGTATGAAAAAAATTTTGAAAAATTTTGAAAAATATACTTGTTCAATGTGTGCAATGAGTTATGAAATGTCTTATAAAAAATTTTGCAAACAATTTTTGATTTTTTCAATAATGTTCACATTTAGTACGTAAAACAACTTTCTTAGACAATTTTTAATGACGTTAGTTTCAAACAAAAAGAATTGGATAGTTTCGCAAAAAAATTTATTTTTCACTGTATGAAATAACTAAGAAAAATTTTTGAAAATTTTTTTTGAAAAGACAATTTTTTTCAATAATTGTCACTTTTAGTACGTAAAACAACTTTCTTAGACAATTTTTAATGACGTTAGTTTCAAACAAAAAGAATTGGAAAGCTTCGAAAAAAATTTTTTTTTTCACTGTATGAAATGACAATGTAATGTCTTGGAAAAATTTTGAAAAAGATTTTCGAAAAAAAATTTTTTTCTTGATAATCGAAATTTTTTGTGTAGGATAAAATATCTTAGGCCATTTACAATAACTTTAGTCAAAAAAAATAATTAGAGTGCAACTTTAACTTAAAATATACGCTATCTCCTTAAATAAAGCTGCTGCGCAGCTCTCAATGCAGGTATAAGCAATTCAATGAACTTTTGGTAATTGACAACTTTTTAAATTGAAACTAAGTTTTAGTGGTGCTAACATGTTTTGGAATGATAAAACAATATTACTGAACATAAAAATAAACTTTTGCAGTAGGAAAAAAATTTTGAAAAACTTTGAAAAAAATTCTTGTTCAATGTGTGCAATGAGTTATGAAATGTCTTATAAAAAATTTTGCAAACAATTTTTGATTTTTTCAATAATGTTCACTTTTAGTACGTAAAACAACTTTCTTAGACAATTTTTTATGACGTTAGTTTCAAACAAAAAGAATTGGATACTTTAGCAAAAAAAAATTATTTTTCACTGTATGAAATGTCTTAGAAAAATTTTTGAAAATTTTTTTTGAAAACACAATTTTTTTCAATAATGTTCACTTTTTGTACGTAAAACAACTTTCTTAGACAATTTTTAATGACGTTAGTTTCAAACAAAAAGAATTGGAAAGCTTCGGAATAAATTTTGTTTTCACTGTATGAAATGACAATGTAATGTCTTGAAAAAATTTTTGAAAAAGATTTTCGAAAAAATTTTTATTCTTGATAATCGAAACTTTTTGTGTAGGATAAAATATCTTAGGCCATTTACAATAACTTTAGTCAAAAAAAATAATTAGAGTGTGACTTTAATTTAAAATATACGCTATCTCCTTAAATAAAGCAGCTGCACAGCTCTCAATGCAGGTATAAGCAATTCAATGAACTTTTGTTCATTGACAACTTTTTAACTTTAAACCAAGTTTTAGCGGTGCTAACACGATTTGGAATAATAAAACAATATTACTGAACATCAAAATAAACTTTTGCAGTATGAAGGAAATTTTGAAAAATTTTCGTGTAAGTCGTCAGTTCGTGTAAGTCGTCACTTTTTCTGTTTCTCCTGGGGTGATGTTATCCAAGTTCTACTGTAGCTTTAGTGGTGCTAACATGTTTTGGAATGATAAAACAATATTACTGAACATAAAAATAAACTTTTGAAGTATCAAAAGAACTTTGAAAAATTTTGAAAAAATTCTTGTTCAATGTGTGCATTTTGCAATAAAATGTCTCAGGAAAATTTTTCAGTGGTTTCCACATGACTGGCTACCATTATTAATGAACATAAAAAAAAAACTTTAATGTGTGCACTTTGCAATGAAATGTCTCAGGAAAATTTTTCAGTGGTTTCCACATGACTGGCTGCCGTTATTAATGAACATAAAAAAAAACTTTAATGTGTGCAATTTGCAATGAAATGTCTCAGGAAAATTTTTCAGTGGTTTTCACATGACTGGCTGCCATTATTAATGAACATAAAAAAAAACTTTAATGTGTGCAATTTGCAATGAAATGTCTCAGGAAAATTTTTCAGTGGTTTCCACATGACTGGCTGCCATTATTAATGAACATAAAAAATAACTTTAATGTGTGCAATTTGCAATGAAATGTCTCAGGGAAACTTTTCAGTGGTTTCCACATGACTGGCTGCCATTATTAATGAACATAAAAAAAAAACTTTAATGTGTGCAATTTGCAATGAAATGTCTCAGCAAAATTTTTCAGTGGTTTCCACATGACTGGCTGCCATTATTAATGAACATAAAAAAAAAATTCAATGTGTGCAATTTGCAATGAAATGTCTCAGGAAAATTTTTTAGTGGTTTCCACATGACTGGCACCCTATTATTAATGAACAAAAAAAATTATTTTGCACTGTATGAAATGTCTTAGAAAAATTTTTGAAAATATTTTTTTAAAAGACAATTTTTTTTAATAATGTTCACTTTTAGTACGTAAAACAACTTTCTTAGACAATTTTTAATGACGTTAGTTTCAAACAAAAAGAATTGGAAAGCTTCGGAATAAATTTTGTTTTCACTGTATGAAATGACAATGTAATGTCTTGAAAAAATTTTTGAAAAAGATTTTCGAAAAAATTTTTTTTCTTGATAATCGAAACTTTTTGTGTAGGATAAAATATCTTAGGCCATTTACAATAACTTTAGTCAAAAAAAATAATTAGAGTGTGACTTTAATTTAAAATATACGCTATCTCCTTAAATAAAGCAGCTGCACAGCTCTCAATGCAGGTATAAGCAATTCAATGAACTTTTGTTCATTGACAACTTTTTAACTTTAAACCAAGTTTTAGCGGTGCTAACACGATTTGGAATAATAAAACAATATTACTGAACATCAAAATAAACTTTTGCAGTATGAAGGAAGTTTTGAAAAATTTTCGTGTAAGTCGTCAGTTCGTGTAAGTCGTC
Source organism: Aplidium turbinatum (assembly GCF_918807975.1). Lineage (NCBI taxonomy): Eukaryota > Metazoa > Chordata > Ascidiacea > Aplousobranchia > Polyclinidae > Aplidium > Aplidium turbinatum. Next base: position 35,645,129 of record NC_137477.1, read on the forward strand.
ACTTTTTCTGTTTCTCCTGGGGTGACGTTATCCAAGTTCTACTGTAGCTTTAGTGGTGCTAACATGTTTTGGAATGATAAAACAATATTACTGAACATAAAAATAAACTTTTGAAGTATGAAAAAAACTTTGAAAAATTTTGAAAAAATTCTTGTTCAATGTGTGCATTTTGCAATAAAATGTCTCAGGAAAATTTTTCAGTGGTTTCCACATGACTGGCTACCATTATTAATGAACATAAAAAAAAAACTTTAATGTGTGCACTTTGCAATGAAATGTCTCAGGAAAATTTTTCAGTGGTTTCCACATGACTGGCTGCCGTTATTAATGAACATAAAAAAAAACTTTAATGTGTGCAATTTGCAATGAAATGTCTCAGGAAAATTTTTCAGTGGTTTTCACATGACTGGCTGCCATTATTAATGAACATAAAAAAAAACTTTAATGTGTGCAATTTGCAATGAAATGTCTCAGGAAAATTTTTCAGTGGTTTCCACATGACTGGCTGCCATTATTAATGAACATAAAAAATAACTTTAATGTGTGCAATTTGCAATGAAATGTCTCAGGAAATCTTTTCAGTGGTTTCCACATGACTGGCTGCCATTATTAATGAACATAAAAAAAAACTTTAATGTGTGCAATTTGCAATGAAATATCTCAGGAAAATTTTTCAGTGGTTTCCACATGACTGGCTGCCATTATTTATGAACATAAAAAAAAACTTTAATGTGTGCAATTTGCAATGAAATGTCTCAGGGAAATTTTTCAGTGGTTTCCACATGACTGGCTGCCATTATTAATGAACATAAAAAAAAAACTTTAATGTGTGCAATTTGCAATGAAATGTCTCAGCAAAATTTTTCAGTGGTTTCCACATGACTGGCTGCCATTATTAATGAACATAAAAAAAAAAATTCAATGTGTGCAATTTGCAATGAAATGTCTCAGGAAAATTTTTTAGTGGTTTCCACATGACTGGCACCCTATTATTAATGAACAAAAAAAATTATTTTGCACTGTATGGAATGTCTTAGAAAAATTTTTGAAAATTTTTTTTGAAAAGACAATTTTTTTTAATAATGTTCACTTTTAGTACGTAAAACAACTTTCTTAGACAATTTTTAATGACATTAGTTTCAAACAAAAAGAATTGGAAAGCTTCGGAAAAAAATTTTTTTTCACTGTTTGAAATGACCATGTAATGTCTTGGAAAAATTTTTGAAAAAGATTTTCGAAAAAAATTTTTTTTCTTGATAATCGAAACTTTTTTTGTAGGATAAAACATCTTAGGCCATTTACAATAACTTTAGTCAAAAAAAATAATTAGAGTGTGACTTTAACTTAAAATATACGCTATCTCCTTAAATAAAACAGCTGCACAGCTCTCAATGCAGGTATAACCAATTCAATGAACTTTTGTTCATTGAATACTTTTTAACTTGAAACCAAGTTTTAGCGGTGCTAACACGTTTTGGAATGATAAAACATTATTACTGAACATAAAAATAAACTTTTGCAGTATGAAAAAAACTTTGAAAAATATACTTGTTCAATGTGTGCAATGAGTTATGAAATGTCTTATAAAAAATTTTGCAAACAATTTTTGATTTTTTCAATAATGTTCACAGTTAGTACGTAAAACAACTTTCTTAGACAATTTTTAATGACGTTAGTTTCAAACAAAAAGAATTGGATAGTTTCGCAAAAAAATTTATTTTTCACTGTATGAAATAACTAAGAAAATTTTTTGAAAATTTTTTTTGAAAAGACAATTTTTTTCAATAATTGTCACTTTTAGTACGTAAAACAACTTTCTTGGACAATTTTTAATGACGTTAGTTTCAAACAAAAAGAATTGGAAAGCTTCGAAAAAAATTTTTTTTTTCACTGTATGAAATGACAATGTAATGTCTTGGAAAAATTTTTGAAAAAGATTTTCGAAAAAAATTTTTTTTCTTGATAATCGAAACTTTTTTTGTAGGATAAAACATCTTAGGCCATTTACAATAACTTTAGTCAAAAAAAATAATTAGAGTGCGACTTTAACTTAAAATATACGCTATCTCCTTAAATAAAGCTGCTGCGCAGCTCTCAATGCAGGTATAAGCAATTCAATGAATTTTTGGTAATTGACAACTTTTTAACTTGAAACTAAGTTTTAGTGGTGCTAACATGTTTTGGAATGATAAAACAATATTACTGAACATAAAAATAAACTTTTGCAGTAGGAAAAAAATTTTGAAAAACTTTGAAAAAAATTCTTGTTCAATGTGTGCAATGAGTTATGAAATGTCTTATAAAAAATTTTGCAAACAATTTTTGATTTTTTCAATAATGTTCAATTTTTGTACGTAAAACAACTTTCTTAGACAATTTTTTATGACGTTAGTTTCAAACAAAAAGAATTGGATACTTTAGCAAAAAAAAATTATTTTTCACTGTATGAAATGTCTTAGAAAAATTTTTGAAAATTTTTTTTGAAAACACAATTTTTTTCAATAATGTTCACTTTTTGTACGTAAAACAACTTTCTTAGACAATTTTTAATGACGTTAGTTTCAAACAAAAAGAATTGGAAAGCTTCGGAATAAATTTTGTTTTCACTGTATGAAATGACAATGTAATGTCTTGAAAAAATTTTTGAAAAAGATTTTCGAAAAAATTTTTATTCTTGATAATCGAAACTTTTTGTGTAGGATAAAATATCTTAGGCCATTTACAATAACTTTAGTCAAAAAAAATAATTAGAGTGTGACTTTAATTTAAAATATACGCTATCTCCTTAAATAAAGCAGCTGCACAGCTCTCAATGCAGGTATAAGCAATTCAATGAACTTTTGTTCATTGACAACTTTTTAACTTTAAACCAAGTTTTAGCGGTGCTAACACGATTTGGAATAATAAAACAATATTACTGAACATCAAAATAAACTTTTGCAGTATGAAGGAAATTTTGAAAAATTTTCGTGTAAGTCGTCAGTTCGTGTAAGTCGTCACTTTTTCTGTTTCTCCTGGGGTGATGTTATCCAAGTTCTACTGTAGCTTTAGTGGTGCTAACATGTTTTGGAATGATAAAACAATATTACTGAACATAAAAATAAACTTTTGAAGTATCAAAAGAACTTTGAAAAATTTTGAAAAAATTCTTGTTCAATGTGTGCATTTTGCAATAAAATGTCTCAGGAAAATTTTTCAGTGGTTTCCACATGACTGGCTACCATTATTAATGAACATAAAAAAAAAACTTTAATGTGTGCACTTTGCAATGAAATGTCTCAGGAAAATTTTTCAGTGGTTTCCACATGACTGGCTGCCGTTATTAATGAACATAAAAAAAAACTTTAATGTGTGCAATTTGCAATGAAATGTCTCAGGAAAATTTTTCAGTGGTTTTCACATGACTGGCTGCCATTATTAATGAACATAAAAAAAAACTTTAATGTGTGCAATTTGCAATGAAATGTCTCAGGAAAATTTTTCAGTGGTTTCCACATGACTGGCTGCCATTATTAATGAACATAAAAAATAACTTTAATGTGTGCAATTTGCAATGAAATGTCTCAGGGAAACTTTTCAGTGGTTTCCACATGACTGGCTGCCATTATTAATGAACATAAAAAAAAAACTTTAATGTGTGCAATTTGCAATGAAATGTCTCAGCAAAATTTTTCAGTGGTTTCCACATGACTGGCTGCCATTATTAATGAACATAAAAAAAAAATTCAATGTGTGCAATTTGCAATGAAATGTCTCAGGAAAATTTTTTAGTGGTTTCCACATGACTGGCACCCTATTATTAATGAACAAAAAAAATTATTTTGCACTGTATGAAATGTCTTAGAAAAATTTTTGAAAATATTTTTTTAAAAGACAATTTTTTTTAATAATGTTCACTTTTAGTACGTAAAACAACTTTCTTAGACAATTTTTAATGACGTTAGTTTCAAACAAAAAGAATTGGAAAGCTTCGGAATAAATTTTGTTTTCACTGTATGAAATGACAATGTAATGTCTTGAAAAAATTTTTGAAAAAGATTTTCGAAAAAATTTTTTTTCTTGATAATCGAAACTTTTTGTGTAGGATAAAATATCTTAGGCCATTTACAATAACTTTAGTCAAAAAAAATAATTAGAGTGTGACTTTAATTTAAAATATACGCTATCTCCTTAAATAAAGCAGCTGCACAGCTCTCAATGCAGGTATAAGCAATTCAATGAACTTTTGTTCATTGACAACTTTTTAACTTTAAACCAAGTTTTAGCGGTGCTAACACGATTTGGAATAATAAAACAATATTACTGAACATCAAAATAAACTTTTGCAGTATGAAGGAAATTTTGAAAAATTTTCGTGTAAGTCGTCAGTTCGTGTAAGTCGTCACTTTTTCTGTTTCTCCTGGGGTGACGTTATCCAAGTTCTACTGTAGCTTTAGTGGTGCTAACATGTTTTGGAATGATAAAACAATATTACTGAACATAAAAATAAACTTTTGAAGTATGAAAAAAACTTTGAAAAATTTTGAAAAAATTCTTGTTCAATGTGTGCATTTTGCAATAAAATGTCTCAGGAAAATTTTTCAGTGGTTTCCACATGACTGGCTACCATTATTAATGAACATAAAAAAAAAACTTTAATGTGTGCACTTTGCAATGAAATGTCTCAGGAAAATTTTTCAGTGGTTTCCACATGACTGGCTGCCGTTATTAATGAACATAAAAAAAAACTTTAATGTGTGCAATTTGCAATGAAATGTCTCAGGAAAATTTTTCAGTGGTTTTCACATGACTGGCTGCCATTATTAATGAACATAAAAAAAAACTTTAATGTGTGCAATTTGCAATGAAATGTCTCAGGAAAATTTTTCAGTGGTTTCCACATGACTGGCTGCCATTATTAATGAACATAAAAAATAACTTTAATGTGTGCAATTTGCAATGAAATGTCTCAGGAAATCTTTTCAGTGGTTTCCACATGACTGGCTGCCATTATTAATGAACATAAAAAAAAACTTTAATGTGTGCAATTTGCAATGAAATATCTCAGGAAAATTTTTCAGTGGTTTCCACATGACTGGCTGCCATTATTTATGAACATAAAAAAAAACTTTAATGTGTGCAATTTGCAATGAAATGTCTCAGGGAAATTTTTCAGTGGTTTCCACATGACTGGCTGCCATTATTAATGAACATAAAAAAAAAACTTTAATGTGTGCAATTTGCAATGAAATGTCTCAGCAAAATTTTTCAGTGGTTTCCACATGACTGGCTGCCATTATTAATGAACTTAAAAAAAAAAATTCAATGTGTGCAATTTGCAATGAAATGTCTCAGGAAAATTTTTTAGTGGTTTCCACATGACTGGCACCCTATTATTAATGAACAAAAAAAATTATTTTGCACTGTATGAAATGTCTTAGAAAAATTTTTGAAAATATTTTTTTAAAAGACATTTTTTTTAATAATGTTCACTTTTAGTACGTAAAACAACTTTCTTAGACAATTTTTAATGACATTAGTTTCAAACAAAAAGAATTGGAAAGCTTCGGAAAAAAATTTTTTTCACTGTTTGAAATGACCATGTAATGTCTTGGAAAAATTTTTGAAAAAGATTTTCGAAAAAAATTTTTTTTCTTGATAATCGAAACTTTTTTTGTAGGATAAAACATCTTAGGCCATTTACAATAACTTTAGTCAAAAAAAATAATTAGAGTGTGACTTTAACTTAAAATATACGCTATCTCCTTAAATAAAACAGCTGCACAGCTCTCAATGCAGGTATAACCAATTCAATGAACTTTTGTTCATTGAATACTTTTTAACTTGAAACCAAGTTTTAGCGGTGCTAACACGTTTTGGAATGATAAAACATTATTACTGAACATAAAAATAAACTTTTGCAGTATGAAAAAAACTTTGAAAAATATACTTGTTCAATGTGTGCAATGAGTTATGAAATGTCTTATAAAAAATTTTGCAAACAATTTTTGATTTTTTCAATAATGTTCACAGTTAGTACGTAAAACAACTTTCTTAGACAATTTTTAATGACGTTAGTTTCAAACAAAAAGAATTGGATAGTTTCGCAAAAAAATTTATTTTTCACTGTATGAAATAACTAAGAAAATTTTTTGAAAATTTTTTTTGAAAAGACAATTTTTTTCAATAATTGTCACTTTTAGTACGTAAAACAACTTTCTTGGACAATTTTTAATGACGTTAGTTTCAAACAAAAAGAATTGGAAAGCTTCGAAAAAAATTTTTTTTTTCACTGTATGAAATGACAATGTAATGTCTTGGAAAAATTTTTGAAAAAGATTTTCGAAAAAAATTTTTTTTCTTGATAATCGAAACTTTTTTTGTAGGATAAAACATCTTAGGCCATTTACAATAACTTTAGTCAAAAAAAATAATTAGAGTGCGACTTTAACTTAAAATATACGCTATCTCCTTAAATAAAGCTGCTGCGCAGCTCTCAATGCAGGTATAAGCAATTCAATGAATTTTTGGTAATTGACAACTTTTTAACTTGAAACTAAGTTTTAGTGGTGCTAACATGTTTTGGAATGATAAAACAATATTACTGAACATAAAAATAAACTTTTGCAGTAGGAAAAAAATTTTGAAAAACTTTGAAAAAAATTCTTGTTCAATGTGTGCAATGAGTTATGAAATGTCTTATAAAAAATTTTGCAAACAATTTTTGATTTTTTCAATAATTTTTAATTTTTGTACGTAAAACAACTTTCTTAGACAATTTTTTATGACGTTAGTTTCAAACAAAAAGAATTGGATACTTTAGCAAAAAAAAATTATTTTTCACTGTATGAAATGTTTTAGAAAAATTTTTGAAAATTTTTTTTGAAAACACAATTTTTTTCAATAATGTTCACTTTTTGTACGTAAAACAACTTTCTTAGACAATTTTTAATGACGTTAGTTTCAAACAAAAAGAATTGGAAAGCTTCGGAATAAATTTTGTTTTCACTGTATGAAATGACAATGTAATGTCTTGAAAAAATTTTTGAAAAAGATTTTCGAAAAAATTTTTATTCTTGATAATCGAAACTTTTTGTGTAGGATAAAATATCTTAGGCCATTTACAATAACTTTAGTCAAAAAAAATAATTAGAGTGTGACTTTAATTTAAAATATACGCTATCTCCTTAAATAAAGCAGCTGCACAGCTCTCAATGCAGGTATAAGCAATTCAATGAACTTTTGTTCATTGACAACTTTTTAACTTTAAACCAAGTTTTAGCGGTGCTAACACGATTTGGAATAATAAAACAATATTACTGAACATCAAAATAAACTTTTGCAGTATGAAGGAAATTTTGAAAAATTTTCGTGTAAGTCGTCAGTTCGTGTAAGTCGTCACTTTTTCTGTTTCTCCTGGGGTGACGTTATCCAAGTTCTACTGTAGCTTTAGTGGTGCTAACATGTTTTGGAATGATAAAACAATATTACTGAACATAAAAATAAACTTTTGAAGTATCAAAAGAACTTTGAAAAATTTTGAAAAAATTCTTGTTCAATGTGTGCATTTTGCAATAAAATGTCTCAGGAAAATTTTTCAGTGGTTTCCACATGACTGGCTACCATTATTAATGAACATAAAAAAAAAACTTTAATGTGTGCACTTTGCAATGAAATGTCTCAGGAAAATTTTTCAGTGGTTTCCACATGACTGGCTGCCGTTATTAATGAACATAAAAAAAAACTTTAATGTGTGCAATTTGCAATGAAATGTCTCAGGAAAATTTTTCAGTGGTTTTCACATGACTGGCTGCCATTATTAATGAACATAAAAAAAACTTTAATGTGTGCAATTTGCAATGAAATGTCTCAGGAAAATTTTTCAGTGGTTTCCACATGACTGGCTGCCATTATTAATGAACATAAAAAATAACTTTAATGTGTGCAATTTGCAATGAAATGTCTCAGGAAATCTTTTCAGTGGTTTCCACATGACTGGCTGCCATTATTAATGAACATAAAAAAAAACTTTAATGTGTGCAATTTGCAATGAAACATCTCAGGAAAATTTTTCAGTGGTTTCCACATGACTGGCTGCCATTATTTATGAACATAAAAAAAAACTTTAATGTGTGCAATTTGCAATGAAATGTCTCAGGGAAATTTTTCAGTGGTTTCCACATGACTGGCTGCCATTATTAATGAACATAAAAAAAAAACTTTAATGTGTGCAATTTGCAATGAAATGTCTCAGCAAAATTTTTCAGTGGTTTCCACATGACTGGCTGCCATTATTAATGAACATAAAAAAAAAATTCAATGTGTGCAATTTGCAATGAAATGTCTCAGGAAAATTTTTTAGTGGTTTCCACATGACTGGCACCCTATTATTAATGAACAAAAAAAATTATTTTGCACTGTATGAAATGTCTTAGAAAAATTTTTGAAAATATTTTTTTAAAAGACAATTTTTTTTAATAATGTTCACTTTTAGTACGTAAAACAACTTTCTTAGACAATTTTTAATGACGTTAGTTTCAAACAAAAAGAATTGGAAAGCTTCGGAATAAATTTTGTTTTCACTGTATGAAATGACAATGTAATGTCTTGAAAAAATTTTTGAAAAAGATTTTCGAAAAAATTTTTTTTCTTGATAATCGAAACTTTTTGTGTAGGATAAAGTATCTTAGGCCATTTACAATAACTTTAGTCAAAAAAAATAATTAGAGTGTGACTTTAATTTAAAATATACGCTATCTCCTTAAATAAAGCAGCTGCACAGCTCTCAATGCAGGTATAAGCAATTCAATGAACTTTTGTTCATTGACAACTTTTTAACTTTAAACCAAGTTTTAGCGGTGCTAACACGATTTGGAATAATAAAACAATATTACTGAACATCAAAATAAACTTTTGCAGTATGAAGGAAATTTTGAAAAATTTTCGTGTAAGTCGTCAGTTCGTGTAAGTCGTCACTTTTTCTGTTTCTCCTGGGGTGACGTTATCCAAGTTCTACTGTAGCTTTAGTGGTGCTAACATGTTTTGGAATGATAAAACAATATTACTGAACATAAAAATAAACTTTTGAAGTATGAAAAAAACTTTGAAAAATTTTGAAAAAATTCTTGTTCAATGTGTGCATTTTGCAATAAAATGTCTCAGGAAAATTTTTCAGTGGTTTCCACATGACTGGCTACCATTATTAATGAACATAAAAAAAAAACTTTAATGTGTGCACTTTGCAATGAAATGTCTCAGGAAAATTTTTCAGTGGTTTCCACATGACTGGCTGCCGTTATTAATGAACATAAAAAAAAACTTTAATGTGTGCAATTTGCAATGAAATGTCTCAGGAAAATTTTTCAGTGGTTTTCACATGACTGGCTGCCATTATTAATGAACATAAAAAAAAACTTTAATGTGTGCAATTTGCAATGAAATGTCTCAGGAAAATTTTTCAGTGGTTTCCACATGACTGGCTGCCATTATTAGTGAACATAAAAAATAACTTTAATGTGTGCAATTTGCAATGAAATGTCTCAGGAAATCTTTTCAGTGGTTTCCACATGACTGGCTGCCATTATTAATGAACATAAAAAAAAACTTTAATGTGTGCAATTTGCAATGAAATATCTCAGGAAAATTTTTCAGTGGTTTCCACATGACTGGCTGCCATTATTTATGAACATAAAAAAAAACTTTAATGTGTGCAATTTGCAATGAAATGTCTCAGGGAAATTTTTCAGTGGTTTCCACATGACTGGCTGCCATTATTAATGAACATAAAAAAAAAACTTTAATGTGTGCAATTTGCAATGAAATGTCTCAGGAAAATTTTTTAGTGGTTTCCACATGACTGGCACCCTATTATTAATGAACAAAAAAAATTATTTTGCACTGTATGAAATGTCTTAGAAAAATTTTTGAAAATATTTTTTTAAAAGACAATTTTTTTTAAATATTGTTCACTTTTAGTACGTAAAACAACTTTCTTAGACAATTTTTAATGACATTAGTTTCAAACAAAAAGAATTGGAAAGCTTCGGAAAAAAATTTTTTTTCACTGTTTGAAATGACCATGTAATGTCTTGGAAAAATTTTTGAAAAAGATTTTCGAAAAAAATTTTTTTTCTTGATAATCGAAACTTTTTTTGTAGGATAAAACATCTTAGGCCATTTACAATAACTTTAGTCAAAAAAAATAATTAGAGTGCGACTTTAACTTAAAATATACGCTATCTCCTTAAATAAAGCTGCTGCGCAGCTCTCAATGCAGGTATAAGCAATTCAATGAACTTTTGGTAATTGACAACTTTTTAACTTGAAACTAAGTTTTAGTGGTGCTAACATGTTTTGGAATGATAAAACAATATTACTGAACATAAAAATAAACTTTTGCAGAATGAAAAAAATTTTGAAAAATTTTGAAAAAAATTCTTGTTCAATGTGTGCAATGAGTTATGAAATGTCTTATAAAAAATTTTGCAAACAATTTTTGATTTTTTCAATAATGTTCACATTTAGTACGTAAAACAACTTTCTTAGACAATTTTTAATGACGTTAGTTTCAAACAAAAAGAATTGGATAGTTTCGCAAAAAAATTTATTTTTCACTGTATGAAATAACTATGAAAAATTTTTGAAAATTTTATTTGAAAAGACAATTTTTTTCAATAATTGTCACTTTTAGTACGTAAAACAACTTTCTTAGACAATTTTTAATGACGTTAGTTTCAAACAAAAATAATTGGAAAGCTTCGGAATAAATTTTTTTTTCACTGTATGAAATGACAATGTAATGTCTTAAAAAAATTTTTGAAAAAGATTTTCAGAAAAATTTTTTTTCTTGATAATCGAAACTTTTTGTGTAGGATAAAATATCTTAGGCCATTTACAATAACTTTAGTCAAAAAAAATAATTAGAGTGTGACTTTAACTTAAAATATACGCTATCTCCTTAAATAAAGCAGCTGCACAGCTCTCAATGCAGGTATAAGCAATTCAATGAACTTTTGTTCATTGACAACTTTTTAACTTTAAACCAAGGTTTAGCGGTGCTAACACGTTTTGGAATAATAAAACAATATTACTGAAAATCAAAATAAACTTTTGCAGTATGAAGGAAATTTTGAAAAATTTTCGTGTAAGTCGTCAGTTCGTGTAAGTCGTCACTTTTTCTGTTTCTCCTGGGGTGACGTTATCCAAGTTCTACTGTAGCTTTAGTGGTGCTAACATGTTTTGGAATGATAAAACAATATTACTGAACATAAAAATAAACTTTTGAAGTATCAAAAGAACTTTGAAAAATTTTGAAAAAATTCTTGTTCAATGTGTGCATTTTGCAATAAAATGTCTCAGGAAAATTTTTCAGTGGTTTCCACATGACTGGCTACCATTATTAATGAACATAAAAAAAAAACTTTAATGTGTGCACTTTGCAATGAAATGTCTCAGGAAAATTTTTCAGTGGTTTCCACATGACTGGCTGCCGTTATTAATGAACATAAAAAAAAACTTTAATGTGTGCAATTTGCAATGAAATGTCTCAGGAAAATTTTTCAGTGGTTTTCACATGACTGGCTGCCATTATTAATGAACATAAAAAAAAACTTTAATGTGTGCAATTTGCAATGAAATGTCTCAGGAAAATTTTTCAGTGGTTTCCACATGACTGGCTGCCATTATTAATGAACATAAAAAATAACTTTAATGTGTGCAATTTGCAATGAAATGTCTCAGGAAATCTTTTCAGTGGTTTCCACATGACTGGCTGCCATTATTAATGAACATAAAAAAAAACTTTAATGTGTGCAATTTGCAATGAAATATCTCAGGAAAATTTTTCAGTGGTTTCCACATGACTGGCTGCCATTATTTATGAACATAAAAAAAAACTTTAATGTGTGCAATTTGCAATGAAATGTCTCAGGGAAATTTTTCAGTGGTTTCCACATGACTGGCTGCCATTATTAATGAACATAAAAAAAAAACTTTAATGTGTGCAATTTGCAATGAAATGTCTCAGCAAAATTTTTCAGTGGTTTCCACATGACTGGCTGCCATTATTAATGAACATAAAAAAAAAACTTTAATGTGTGCAATTTGCAATGAAATGTCTCAGGAAAATTTTTCAGTGGTTTCCACATGACTGGCTGCCATTATTAATGAACATAAAAAAAACATTCAATGTGTGCAATTTGCAATGAAATGTCTCAGGAAAATTTTTTAGTGGTTTCCACATGACTGGCACCCTATTATTAATGAACAAAAAAAATTATTTTGCACTGTATGAAATGTCTTAGAAAAATTTTTGAAAATTTTTTTTGAAAAGACAATTTTTTTTAATAATGTTCACTTTTAGTACGTAAAACAACTTTCTTAGACAATTTTTAATGACATTAGTTTCAAACAAAAAGAATTGGAAAGCTTCGGAAAAAAATTTTTTTTCACTGTTTGAAATGACCATGTAATGTCTTGGAAAAATTTTTGAAAAAGATTTTCGAAAAAATTTTTTTTCTTGATAATCGAAACTTTTTTTGTAGGATAAAACATCTTAGGCCATTTACAATAACTTTAGTCAAAAAAAATAATTAGAGTGCGACTTTAACTTAAAATATACGCTATCTCCTTAAATAAAGCTGCTGCGCAGCTCTCAATGCAGGTATAAGCAATTCAATGAATTTTTGGTAATTGACAACTTTTTAACTTGAAACTAAGTTTTAGTGGTGCTAACATGTTTTGGAATGATAAAACAATATTACTGAACATAAAAATAAACTTTTGCAGTAGGAAAAAATTTTTGAAAAACTTTGAAAAAAATTCTTGTTCAATGTGTGCAATGAGTTATGAAATGTCTTATAAAAAATTTTGCAAACAATTTTTGATTTTTTCAATAATGTTCACTTTTAGTACGTAAAACAACTTTCTTAGACAATTTTTTATGACGTTAGTTTCAAACAAAAAGAATTGGATACTTTAGCAAAAAAAAATTATTTTTCAGTGTATGAAATGTCTTAGAAAAATTTTTGAAAATTTTTTTTGAAAACCCAATTTTTTTCAATCATGTTCACTTTTTGTACGTAAAACAACTTTCTTAGACAATTTTTAATGACGTTAGTTTCAAACAAAAAGAATTGGAAAGCTTCGGAATAAATTTTGTTTTCACTGTATGAAATGACAATGTAATGTCTTGAAAAAATTTTTGAAAAAGATTTTCGAAAAAATTTTTTTTCTTGATAATCGAAACTTTTTGTGTAGGATAAAATATCTTAGGCCATTTACAATAACTTTAGTCAAAAAAAATAATTAGAGTGTGACTTTAACTTAAAATATACGCTATCTCCTTAAATAAAGCAGCTGCACAGCTCTCAATGCAGGTATAAGCAATTCAATGAACTTTTGTTCATTGACAACATTTTAACTTTAAACCAAGTTTTAGCGGTGCTAACACGTTTTGGAATAATAAAGCAATATTACTGAACATCAAAATAAACTTTTGCAGTATGAAGGAAATTTTGAAAAATTTTCGTGTAAGTCGTCAGTTCGTGTAAGTCGTCACTTTTTCTGTTTCTCCTGGGGTGACGTTATCCAAGTTCTACTGTAGCTTTAGTGGTGCTAACATGTTTTGGAATGATAAAACAATATTACTGAACATAAAAATAAACTTTTGAAGTATGAAAAGAACTTTGAAAAATTTTGAAAAAATTCTTGTTCAATGTGTGCATTTTGCAATAAAATGTCTCAGGAAAATTTTTCAGTGGTTTCCACATGACTGGCTACCATTATTAATGAACATAAAAAAAAAACTTTAATGTGTGCACTTTGCAATGAAATGTCTCAGGAAAATTTTTCAGTGGTTTCCACATGACTGGCTGCCGTTATTAATGAACATAAAAAAAAACTTTAATGTGTGCAATTTGCAATGAAATGTCTCAGGAAAATTTTTCAGTGGTTTCCACATGACTGGCTGCCATTATTAATGAACATAAAAAAAAACTTTAATGTGTGCAATTTGCAATGAAATGTCTCAGGAAAATTTTTCAGTGGTTTCCACATGACTGGCTGCCATTATTAATGAACATAAAAAATAACTTTAATGTGTGCAATTTGCAATGAAATGTCTCAGGAAATCTTTTCAGTGGTTTCCACATGACTGGCTGCCATTATTAATGAACATAAAAAAAAACTTTAATGTGTGCAATTTGCAATGAAATATCTCAGGAAAATTTTTCAGTGGTTTCCACATGACTGGCTGCCATTATTTATGAACATAAAAAAAAACTTTAATGTGTGCAATTTGCAATGAAATGTCTCAGGGAAATTTTTCAGTGGTTTGCACATGACTGGCTGCCATTATTAATGAACATAAAAAAAAAACTTTAATGTGTGCAATTTGCAATGAAATGTCTCAGGAAAATTTTTCAGTGGTTTCCACATGACTGGCTGCCATTATTAATGAACATAAAAAAAACATTCAATGTGTGCAATTTGCAATGAAATGTCTCAGGAAAACTTTTTAGTGGTTTCCACATGACTGGCACCCTATTATTAATGAACAAAAAAAATTATTTGGCACTGTATGAAATGTCTTAGAAAAATTTTTGAAAATTTTTTTTGAAAAGACAATTTTTTTTAATAATGTTCACTTTTAGTACGTAAAACAACTTTCTTAGACAATTTTTAATGACATTAGTTTCAAACAAAAAGAATTGGAAAGCTTCGGAAACAATTTTTTTTTCACTGTTTGAAATGACCATGTAATGTCTTGGAAAAATTTTTGAAAAAGATTTTCGAAAAAAATTTTTTTTCTTGATAATCGAAACTTTTTTTGTAGGATAAAACATCTTAGGCCATTTACAATAACTTTAGTCAAAAAAAATAATTAGAGTGCGACTTTAACTTAAAATATACGCTATCTCCTTAAATAAAGCTGCTGCGCAGCTCTCAATGCAGGTATAAGCAATTCAATGAATTTTTGGTAATTGACAACTTTTTAACTTGAAACTAAGTTTTAGTGGTGCTAACATGTTTTGGAATGATAAAACAATATTACTGAACATAAAAATAAACTTTTGCAGTAGGAAAAAAATTTTGAAAAACTTTGAAAAAAATTCTTGTTCAATGTGTGCAATGAGTTATGAAATGTCTTATAAAAAATTTTGCAAACAATTTTTGATTTTTTCAATAATGTTCACTTTTAGTACGTAAAACAACTTTCTTAGACAATTTTTAATGACGTTAGTATCAAACAAAAAGAATTGGAAAGCTTCGAAAAAAATTTTTTTTTTCACTGTATGAAATGACAATGTAATGTCTTGGAAAAATTTTGAAAAAGATTTTCGAAAAAAAATTTTTTTCTTGATAATCGAAACTTTTTGTGTAGGATAAAATATCTTAGGCCATTTACAATAACTTTAGTCAAAAAAAATAATTAGAGTGTGACTTTAACTTAAAATATACGCTATCTCCTTAAATAAAGCAGCTGCATAGCTCTCAATGCAGGTATAAGCAATTCAATGAACTTTTGTTCATTGACAACTTTTTAACTTTAAACCAAGTTTTAGCGGTGCTAACACGTTTTGGAATAATAAAACAATATTACTGAACATCAAAATAAACTTTTGCAGTATGAAAGAAATTTTGAAAAATTTTCGTGTAAGTCGTCAGTTCGTGTAAGTCGTCACTTTTTCTGTTTCTCCTGGGGTGACGTTATCCAAGTTCTACTGTAGCTTTAGTGGTGCTAACATGTTTTGGATTGATAAAACAATATTACTGAACATAAAAATAAACTTTTGAAGTATGAAAAGAACTTTGAAAAATTTTGAAAAAAATTCTTGTTCAATGTGTGCATTTTGCAATGAAATGTCTCAGGAAAATTTTTCAGTGGTTTCCACATGACTGGCTGCCATTATTAATGAACATAAAAAATAACTTTAATGTGTGCAATTTGCAATGAAATGTCTCAGGAAATCTTTTCAGTGGTTTCCACATGACTGGCTGCCATTATTAATGAACATAAAAAAAAACTTTAATGTGTGCAATTTGCAATGAAATATCTCAGGAAAATTTTTCAGTGGTTTCCACATGACTGGCTGCCATTATTTATGAACATAAAAAAAAACTTTAATGTGTGCAATTTGCAATGAAATGTCTCAGGGAAATTTTTCAGTGGTTTCCACATGACTGGCTGCCATTATTAATGAACATAAAAAAAAAACTTTAATGTGTGCAATTTGCAATGAAATGTCTCAGGAAAATTTTTCAGTGGTTTCCACATGACTGGCTGCCATTATTAATGAACATAAAAAAAACATTCAATGTGTGCAATTTGCAATGAAATGTCTCAGGAAAATTTTTTAGTGGTTTCCACATGACTGGCACCCTATTATTAATGAACAAAAAAAATTATTTTGCACTGTATGGAATGTCTTAGAAAAATTTTTGAAAATTTTTTTTGAAAAGACAATTTTTTTTAATAATGTTCACTTTTAGTACGTAAAACAACTTTCTTAGACAATTTTTAATGACATTAGTTTCAAACAAAAAGAATTGGAAAGCTTCGGAAAAAAATTATTTTTCACTGTTTGAAATGACCATGTAATGTCTTGGAAAAATTTTTGAAAAAGATTTTCGAAAAAATTTTTTTTTCTTGATAATCGAAACTTTTTTTGTAGGATAAAACATCTTAGGCCATTTACAATAACTTTAGTCAAAAAAAATAATTAGAGTGCGACTTTAACTTAAAATATACGCTATCTCCTTAAATAAAACAGCTGCACAGCTCTCAATGCAGGTATAACCAATTCAATGAACTTTTGTTCATTGAATACTTTTTAACTTGAAACCAAGTTTTAGCGGTGCTAACACGTTTTGGAATGATAAAACATTATTACTGAACATAAAAATAAACATTTGCAGTATGAAAAAAATTTTGAAAAATTTTGAAAAATATACTTGTTCAATGTGTGCAATGAGTTATGAAATGTCTTATAAAAAATTTTGCAAACAATTTTTGATTTTTTCAATAATGTTCACATTTAGTACGTAAAACAACTTTCTTAGACAATTTTTAATGACGTTAGTTTCAAACAAAAAGAATTGGAAAGCTTCGAAAAAAATTTTTTTTTTCACTGTATGAAATGACAATGTAATGTCTTGGAAAAATTTTGAAAAAGATTTTCGAAAAAAAATTTTTTTCTTGATAATCGAAATTTTTTGTGTAGGATAAAATATCTTAGGCCATTTACAATAACTTTAGTCAAAAAAAATAATTAGAGTGCAACTTTAACTTAAAATATACGCTATCTCCTTAAATAAAGCTGCTGCGCAGCTCTCAATGCAGGTATAAGCAATTCAATGAACTTTTGGTAATTGACAACTTTTTAAATTGAAACTAAGTTTTAGTGGTGCTAACATGTTTTGGAATGATAAAACAATATTACTGAACATAAAAATAAACTTTTGCAGTAGGAAAAAAATTTTGAAAAACTTTGAAAAAAATTCTTGTTCAATGTGTGCAATGAGTTATGAAATGTCTTATAAAAAATTTTGCAAACAATTTTTGATTTTTTCAATAATTTTTAATTTTTGTACGTAAAACAACTTTCTTAGACAATTTTTTATGACGTTAGTTTCAAACAAAAAGAATTGGATACTTTTGCAAAAAAAAATTATTTTTCACTGTATGAAATGTCTTAGAAAAATTTTTGAAAATTTTTTTTGAAAACACAATTTTTTTCAATAATGTTCACTTTTTGTACGTAAAACAACTTTCTTAGACAATTTTTAATGACGTTAGTTTCAAACAAAAAGAATTGGAAAGCTTCGGAATAAATTTTGTTTTCACTGTATGAAATGACAATGTAATGTCTTGAAAAAATTTTTGAAAAAGATTTTCGAAAAAATTTTTATTCTTGATAATCGAAACTTTTTGTGTAGGATAAAATATCTTAGGCCATTTACAATAACTTTAGTCAAAAAAAATAATTAGAGTGTGACTTTAATTTAAAATATACGCTATCTCCTTAAATAAAGCAGCTGCACAGCTCTCAATGCAGGTATAAGCAATTCAATGAACTTTTGTTCATTGACAACTTTTTAACTTTAAACCAAGTTTTAGCGGTGCTAACACGATTTGGAATAATAAAACAATATTACTGAACATCAAAATAAACTTTTGCAGTATGAAGGAAATTTTGAAAAATTTTCGTGTAAGTCGTCAGTTCGTGTAAGTCGTCACTTTTTCTGTTTCTCCTGGGGTGACGTTATCCAAGTTCTACTGTAGCTTTAGTGGTGCTAACATGTTTTGGAATGATAAAACAATATTACTGAACATAAAAATAAACTTTTGAAGTATCAAAAGAACTTTGAAAAATTTTGAAAAAATTCTTGTTCAATGTGTGCACTTTGCAATAAAATGTCTCAGGAAAATTTTTCAGTGGTTTCCACATGACTGGCTACCATTATTAATGAACATAAAAAAAAAACTTTAATGTGTGCACTTTGCAATGAAATGTCTCAGGAAAATTTTTCAGTGGTTTCCACATGACTGGCTGCCGTTATTAATGAACATAAAAAAAAACTTTAATGTGTGCAATTTGCAATGAAATGTCTCAGGAAAATTTTTCAGTGGTTTCCACATGACTGGCTGCCATTATTAATGAACATAAAAAAACACTTTAATGTGTGCAATTTGCAATGAAATGTCTCAGGAAAATTTTTCAGTGGTTTCCACATGACTGGCTACCATTATTAATGAACATAAAAAAAAAACTTTAATGTGTGCACTTTGCAATGAAATGTCTCAGGAAAATTTTTCAGTGGTTTCCGCATGACTGGCTGCCGTTATTAATGAACATAAAAAAAAACTTTAATGTGTGCAATTTGCAATGAAATGTCTCAGGAAAATTTTTCAGTGGTTTCCACATGACTGGCTGCCGTTATTAATGAACATAAAAAAAAACTTTAATGTGTGCAATTTGCAATGAAATGTCTCAGGAAAATTTTTCAGTGGTTTTCACATGACTGGCTGCCATTATTAATGAACATAAAAAAAAATTTAATGTGTGCAATCTGCAATGAAATGTCTCAGGAAAATTTTTCAGTGGTTTCCACATGACTGGCTGCCATTATTAATGAACATAAAAAATAACTTTAATGTGTGCAATTTGCAATGAAATGTCTCAGGAAATCTTTTCAGTGGTTTCCACATGACTGGCTGCCATTATTTATGAACATAAAAAAAAACTTTAATGTGTGCAATTTGCAATGAAATGTCTCAGGGAAATTTTTCAGTGGTTTCCACATGACTGGCTGCCATTATTAATGAACATAGAAAAAAAACTTTAATGTGTGCAATTTGCAATGAAATGTCTCAGCAAAATTTTTCAGTGGTTTCCACATGACTGGCTGGCATTATTAATGAACATTAAAAAAAATTCAATGTGTGCAGTTTGCAATGAAATGTCTCAGGAAAATTTTTTAGTGGTTTCCACATGACTGGCACCCTATTATTAATGAACAAAGAAAATTATTTTGCACTGTATGGAATGTCTTAGAAAAATTTTTGAAAATTTTTTTTGAAAAGACAATTTTTTTTAATAATGTTCACTTTTAGTACGTAAAACAACTTTCTTAGACAATTTTTAATGACATTAGTTTCAAACAAAAAGAATTGGAAAGCTTCGGAAAAAAATTTTTTTTCACTGTTTGAAATGACCATGTAATGTCTTGGAAAAATTTTTGAAAAAGATTTTCGAAAAAAATTTTTTTTCTTGATAATCGAAACTTTTTTTGTAGGATAAAACATCTTAGGCCATTTACAATAACTTTAGTAAAAAAAAATAATTAGAGTGTGACTTTAACTTAAAATATACGCTATCTCCTTAAATAAAACAGCTGCACAGCTCTCAATGCAGGTATAACCAATTCAATGAACTTTTGTTCATTGAATACTTTTTAACTTGAAACCAAGTTTTAGCGGTGCTAACACGTTTTGGAATGATAAAACATTATTACTGAACATAAAAATAAACTTTTGCAGTATGAAAAAAACTTTGAAAAATATACTTGTTCAATGTGTGCAATGAGTTATGAAATGTCTTATAAAAAATTTTGCAAACAATTTTTGATTTTTTCAATAATGTTCACAGTTAGTACGTAAAACAACTTTCTTAGACAATTTTTAATGACGTTAGTTTCAAACAAAAAGAATTGGATAGTTTCGCAAAAAAATTTTTTTTTTCACTGTATGAAATAACTAAGAAAATTTTTTGAAAATTTTTTTTGAAAAGACAA
This sequence comes from Aplidium turbinatum, assembly GCF_918807975.1. Classification (NCBI taxonomy): domain Eukaryota; kingdom Metazoa; phylum Chordata; class Ascidiacea; order Aplousobranchia; family Polyclinidae; genus Aplidium; species Aplidium turbinatum. Next base: position 35,665,403 of record NC_137477.1, read on the forward strand.
TTTTTTTCAATAATTGTCACTTTTAGTACGTAAAACAACTTTCTTGGACAATTTTTAATGACGTTAGTTTCAAACAAAAAGAATTGGAAAGCTTCGAAAAAAATTTTTTTTTTCACTGTATGAAATGACAATGTAATGTCTTGGAAAAATTTTTGAAAAAGATTTTCGAAAAAAATTTTTTTTCTTGATTATCGAAACTTTTTTTGTAGGATAAAACATCTTAGGCCATTTACAATAACTTTAGTCAAAAAAAATAATTAGAGTGCGACTTTAACTTAAAATATACGCTATCTCCTTAAATAAAGCTGCTGCGCAGCTCTCAATGCAGGTATAAGCAATTCAATGAATTTTTGGTAATTGACAACTTTTTAACTTGAAACTAAGTTTTAGTGGTGCTAACATGTTTTGGAATGATAAAACAATATTACTGAACATAAAAATAAACTTTTGCAGTAGGAAAAAAATTTTGAAAAACTTTGAAAAAAATTCTTGTTCAATGTGTGCAATGAGTTATGAAATGTCTTATAAAAAATTTTGCAAACAATTTTTGATTTTTTCAATAATGTTCAATTTTTGTACGTAAAACAACTTTCTTAGACAATTTTTTATGACGTTAGTTTCAAACAAAAAGAATTGGATACTTTAGCAAAAAAAAATTATTTTTCACTGTATGAAATGTCTTAGAAAAATTTTTGAAAATTTTTTTGAAAACACAATTTTTTTCAATAATGTTCACTTTTTGTACGTAAAACAACTTTCTTAGACAATTTTTAATGACGTTAGTTTCAAACAAAAAGAATTGGATAGCTTCGGAATAAATTTTGTTTTCACTGTATGAAATGACAATGTAATGTCTTGAAAAAATTTTTGAAAAAGATTTTCGAAAAAATTTTTATTCTTGATAATCGAAACTTTTTGTGTAGGATAAAATATCTTAGGCCATTTACAATAACTTTAGTCAAAAAAAATAATTAGAGTGTGACTTTAATTTAAAATATACGCTATCTCCTTAAATAAAGCAGCTGCACAGCTCTCAATGCAGGTATAAGCAATTCAATGAACTTTTGTTCATTGACAACTTTTTAACTTTAAACCAAGTTTTAGCGGTGCTAACACGATTTGGAATAATAAAACAATATTACTGAACATCAAAATAAACTTTTGCAGTATGAAGGAAATTTTGAAAAATTTTCGTGTAAGTCGTCAGTTCGTGTAAGTCGTCACTTTTTCTGTTTCTCCTGGGGTGACGTTATCCAAGTTCTACTGTAGCTTTAGTGGTGCTAACATGTTTTGGAATGATAAAACAATATTACTGAACATAAAAATAAACTTTTGAAGTATCAAAAGAACTTTGAAAAATTTTGGAAAAATTCTTGTTCAATGTGTGCATTTTGCAATAAAATGTCTCAGGAAAATTTTTCAGTGGTTTCCACATGACTGGCTACCATTATTAATGAACATAAAAAAAAAACTTTAATGTGTGCACTTTGCAATGAAATGTCTCAGGAAAATTTTTCAGTGGTTTCCACATGACTGGCTGCCGTTATTAATGAACATAAAAAAAAACTTTAATGTGTGCAATTTGCAATGAAATGTCTCAGGAAAATTTTTCAGTGGTTTTCACATGACTGGCTGCCATTATTAATGAACATAAAAAAAAACTTTAATGTGTGCAATTTGCAATGAAATGTCTCAGGAAAATTTTTCAGTGGTTTCCACATGACTGGCTGCCATTATTAATGAACATAAAAAATAACTTTAATGTGTGCAATTTGCAATGAAATGTCTCAGGAAATCTTTTCAGTGGTTTCCACATGACTGGCTGCCATTATTAATGAACATAAAAAAAAACTTTAATGTGTGCAATTTGCAATGAAATATCTCAGGAAAATTTTTCAGTGGTTTCCACATGACTGGCTGCCATTATTTATGAACATAAAAAAAAACTTTAATGTGTGCAATTTGCAATGAAATGTCTCAGGGAAATTTTTCAGTGGTTTCCACATGACTGGCTGCCATTATTAATGAACATAAAAAAAAAACTTTAATGTGTGCAATTTGCAATGAAATGTCTCAGGAAAATTTTTCAGTGGTTTCCACATGACTGGCTGCCATTATTAATGAACATAAAAAAAAAATTCAATGTGTGCAATTTGCAATGAAATGTCTCAGGAAAATTTTTTAGTGGTTTCCACATGACTGGCACCCTATTATTAATGAACAAAAAAAATTATTTTGCACTGTATGAAATGTCTTAGAAAAATTTTTGAAAATATTTTTTTAAAAGACAATTTTTTTTAATAATGTTCACTTTTAGTACGTAAAACAACTTTCTTAGACAATTTTTAATGACGTTAGTTTCAAACAAAAAGAATTGGAAAGCTTCGGAATAAATTTTGTTTTCACTGTATGAAATGACAATGTAATGTCTTGAAAAAATTTTTGAAAAAGATTTTCGAAAAAATTTTTTTTCTTGATAATCGAAACTTTTTGTGTAGGATAAAATATCTTAGGCCATTTACAATAACTTTAGTCAAAAAAAATAATTAGAGTGTGACTTTAATTTAAAATATACGCTATCTCCTTAAATAAAGCAGCTGCACAGCTCTCAATGCAGGTATAAGCAATTCAATGAACTTTTGTTCATTGACAACTTTTTAACTTGAAACCAAGTTTTAGCGGTGCTAACACGATTTGGAATAATAAAACAATATTACTGAACATCAAAATAAACTTTTGCAGTATGAAGGAAATTTTGAAAAATTTTCGTGTAAGTCGTCAGTTCGTGTAAGTCGTCACTTTTTCTGTTTCTCCTGGGGTGACGTTATCCAAGTTCTACTGTAGCTTTAGTGGTGCTAACATGTTTTGGAATGATAAAACAATATTACTGAACATAAAAATAAACTTTTGAAGTATGAAAAAAACTTTGAAAAATTTTGAAAAAATTCTTGTTCAATGTGTGCATTTTGCAATAAAATGTCTCAGGAAAATTTTTCAGTGGTTTCCACATGACTGGCTACCATTATTTATGAACATAAAAAAAAACTTTAATGTGTGCAATTTGCAATGAAATGTCTCAGGGAAATTTTTCAGTGGTTTCCACATGACTGGCTGCCATTATTAATGAACATAGAAAAAAAACTTTAATGTGTGCAATTTGCAATGAAATGTCTCAGCAAAATTTTTCAGTGGTTTCCACATGACTGGCTGGCATTATTAATGAACATTAAAAAAAATTCAATGTGTGCAGTTTGCAATGAAATGTCTCAGGAAAATTTTTTAGTGGTTTCCACATGACTGGCACCCTATTATTAATGAACAAAGAAAATTATTTTGCACTGTATGGAATGTCTTAGAAAAATTTTTGAAAATTTTTTTTGAAAAGACAATTTTTTTTAATAATGTTCACTTTTAGTACGTAAAACAACTTTCTTAGACAATTTTTAATGACATTAGTTTCAAACAAAAAGAATTGGAAAGCTTCGGAAAAAAATTTTTTTTCACTGTTTGAAATGACCATGTAATGTCTTGGAAAAATTTTTGAAAAAGATTTTCGAAAAAAATTTTTTTTCTTGATAATCGAAACTTTTTTTGTAGGATAAAACATCTTAGGCCATTTACAATAACTTTAGTAAAAAAAAATAATTAGAGTGTGACTTTAACTTAAAATATACGCTATCTCCTTAAATAAAACAGCTGCACAGCTCTCAATGCAGGTATAACCAATTCAATGAACTTTTGTTCATTGAATACTTTTTAACTTGAAACCAAGTTTTAGCGGTGCTAACACGTTTTGGAATGATAAAACATTATTACTGAACATAAAAATAAACTTTTGCAGTAGGAAAAAAACTTTGAAAAATATACTTGTTCAATGTGTGCAATGAGTTATGAAATGTCTTATAAAAAATTTTGCAAACAATTTTTGATTTTTTCAATAATGTTCACAGTTAGTACGTAAAACAACTTTCTTAGACAATTTTTAATGACGTTAGTTTCAAACAAAAAGAATTGGATAGTTTCGCAAAAAAATTTATTTTTCACTGTATGAAATAACTAAGAAAATTTTTTGAAAATTTTTTTTGAAAAGACAATTTTTTTCAATAATTGTCACTTTTAGTACGTAAAACAACTTTCTTGGACAATTTTTAATGACGTTAGTTTCAAACAAAAAGAATTGGAAAGCTTCGAAAAAAATTTTTTTTTTCACTGTATGAAATGACAATGTAATGTCTTGGAAAAATTTTTGAAAAAGATTTTCGAAAAAAATTTTTTTTCTTGATTATCGAAACTTTTTTTGTAGGATAAAACATCTTAGGCCATTTACAATAACTTTAGTCAAAAAAAATAATTAGAGTGCGACTTTAACTTAAAATATACGCTATCTCCTTAAATAAAGCTGCTGCGCAGCTCTCAATGCAGGTATAAGCAATTCAATGAATTTTTGGTAATTGACAACTTTTTAACTTGAAACTAAGTTTTAGTGGTGCTAACATGTTTTGGAATGATAAAACAATATTACTGAACATAAAAATAAACTTTTGCAGTAGGAAAAAAATTTTGAAAAACTTTGAAAAAAATTCTTGTTCAATGTGTGCAATGAGTTATGAAATGTCTTATAAAAAATTTTGCAAACAATTTTTGATTTTTTCAATAATGTTCAATTTTTGTACGTAAAACAACTTTCTTAGACAATTTTTTATGACGTTAGTTTCAAACAAAAAGAATTGGATACTTTAGCAAAAAAAAATTATTTTTCACTGTATGAAATGTCTTAGAAAAATTTTTGAAAATTTTTTTTGAAAACACAATTTTTTTCAATAATGTTCACTTTTTGTACGTAAAACAACTTTCTTAGACAATTTTTAATGACGTTAGTTTCAAACAAAAAGAATTGGAAAGCTTCGGAATAAATTTTGTTTTCACTGTATGAAATGACAATGTAATGTCTTGAAAAAATTTTTGAAAAAGATTTTCGAAAAAATTTTTATTCTTGATAATCGAAACTTTTTGTGTAGGATAAAATATCTTAGGCCATTTACAATAACTTTAGTCAAAAAAAATAATTAGAGTGTGACTTTAATTTAAAATATACGCTATCTCCTTAAATAAAGCAGCTGCACAGCTCTCAATGCAGGTATAAGCAATTCAATGAACTTTTGTTCATTGACAACTTTTTAACTTTAAACCAAGTTTTAGCGGTGCTAACACGATTTGGAATAATAAAACAATATTACTGAACATCAAAATAAACTTTTGCAGTATGAAGGAAATTTTGAAAAATTTTCGTGTAAGTCGTCAGTTCGTGTAAGTCGTCACTTTTTCTGTTTCTCCTGGGGTGACGTTATCCAAGTTCTACTGTAGCTTTAGTGGTGCTAACATGTTTTGGAATGATAAAACAATATTACTGAACATAAAAATAAACTTTTGAAGTATCAAAAGAACTTTGAAAAATTTTGGAAAAGTTCTTGTTCAATGTGTGCATTTTGCAATAAAATGTCTCAGGAAAATTTTTCAGTGGTTTCCACATGACTGGCTACCATTATTAATGAACATAAAAAAAAAACTTTAATGTGTGCACTTTGCAATGAAATGTCTCAGGAAAATTTTTCAGTGGTTTCCACATGACTGGCTGCCGTTATTAATGAACATAAAAAAAAACTTTAATGTGTGCAATTTGCAATGAAATGTCTCAGGAAAATTTTTCAGTGGTTTTCACATGACTGGCTGCCATTATTAATGAACATAAAAAAAAACTTTAATGTGTGCAATTTGCAATGAAATGTCTCAGGAAAATTTTTCAGTGGTTTCCACATGACTGGCTGCCATTATTAATGAACATAAAAAATAACTTTAATGTGTGCAATTTGCAATGAAATGTCTCAGGAAATCTTTTCAGTGGTTTCCACATGACTGGCTGCCATTATTAATGAACATAAAAAAAAACTTTAATGTGTGCAATTTGCAATGAAATATCTCAGGAAAATTTTTCAGTGGTTTCCACATGACTGGCTGCCATTATTTATGAACATAAAAAAAAACTTTAATGTGTGCAATTTGCAATGAAATGTCTCAGGGAAATTTTTCAGTGGTTTCCACATGACTGGCTGCCATTATTAATGAACATAAAAAAAAAACTTTAATGTGTGCAATTTGCAATGAAATGTCTCAGGAAAATTTTTCAGTGGTTTCCACATGACTGGCTGCCATTATTAATGAACATAAAAAAAAAATTCAATGTGTGCAATTTGCAATGAAATGTCTCAGGAAAATTTTTTAGTGGTTTCCACATGACTGGCACCCTATTATTAATGAACAAAAAAAATTATTTTGCACTGTATGAAATGTCTTAGAAAAATTTTTGAAAATATTTTTTTAAAAGACAATTTTTTTTAATAATGTTCACTTTTAGTACGTAAAACAACTTTCTTAGACAATTTTTAATGACGTTAGTTTCAAACAAAAAGAATTGGAAAGCTTCGGAATAAATTTTGTTTTCACTGTATGAAATGACAATGTAATGTCTTGAAAAAATTTTTGAAAAAGATTTTCGAAAAAATTTTTTTTCTTGATAATCGAAACTTTTTGTGTAGGATAAAATATCTTAGGCCATTTACAATAACTTTAGTCAAAAAAAATAATTAGAGTGTGACTTTAATTTAAAATATACGCTATCTCCTTAAATAAAGCAGCTGCACAGCTCTCAATGCAGGTATAAGCAATTCAATGAACTTTTGTTCATTGACAACTTTTTAACTTGAAACCAAGTTTTAGCGGTGCTAACACGATTTGGAATAATAAAACAATATTACTGAACATCAAAATAAACTTTTGCAGTATGAAGGAAATTTTGAAAAATTTTCGTGTAAGTCGTCAGTTCGTGTAAGTCGTCACTTTTTCTGTTTCTCCTGGGGTGACGTTATCCAAGTTCTACTGTAGCTTTAGTGGTGCTAACATGTTTTGGAATGATAAAACAATATTACTGAACATAAAAATAAACTTTTGAAGTATGAAAAAAACTTTGAAAAATTTTGAAAAAATTCTTGTTCAATGTGTGCATTTTGCAATAAAATGTCTCAGGAAAATTTTTCAGTGGTTTCCACATGACTGGCTACCATTATTAATGAACATAAAAAAAAAACTTTAATGTGTGCACTTTGCAATGAAATGTCTCAGGAAAATTTTTCAGTGGTTTCCACATGACTGGCTGCCGTTATTAATGAACATAAAAAAAAACTTTAATGTGTGCAATTTGCAATGAAATGTCTCAGGAAAATTTTTCAGTGGTTTTCACATGACTGGCTGCCATTATTAATGAACATAAAAAAAAACTTTAATGTGTGCAATTTGCAATGAAATGTCTCAGGAAAATTTTTCAGTGGTTTCCACATGACTGGCTGCCATTATTAATGAACATAAAAAATAAATTTAATGTGTGCAATTTGCAATGAAATGTCTCAGGAAATCTTTTCAGTGGTTTCCACATGACTGGCTGCCATTATTAATGAACATAAAAAAAAACTTTAATGTGTGCAATTTGCAATGAAATATCTCAGGAAAATTTTTCAGTGGTTTCCACATGACTGGCTGCCATTATTTATGAACATAAAAAAAAACTTTAATGTGTGCAATTTGCAATGAAATGTCTCAGGGAAATTTTTCAGTGGTTTCCACATGACTGGCTGCCATTATTAATGAACATAAAAAAAAAACTTTAATGTGTGCAATTTGCAATGAAATGTCTCAGCAAAATTTTTCAGTGGTTTCCACATGACTGGCTGCCATTATTAATGAACATAAAAAAAAAATTCAATGTGTGCAATTTGCAATGAAATGTCTCAGGAAAATTTTTTAGTGGTTTCCACATGACTGGCACCCTATTATTAATGAACAAAAAAAATTATTTTGCACTGTATGAAATGTCTTAGAAAAATTTTTGAAAATATTTTTTTAAAAGACAATTTTTTTTAATAATGTTCACTTTTAGTACGTAAAACAACTTTCTTAGACAATTTTTAATGACATTAGTTTCAAACAAAAAGAATTGGAAAGCTTCGGAAAAAAATTTTTTTTCACTGTTTGAAATGACCATGTAATGTCTTGGAAAAATTTTTGAAAAAGATTTTCGAAAAAAAATTTTTTTCTTGATAATCGAAACTTTTTTTGTAGGATAAAACATCTTAGGCCATTTACAATAACTTTAGTCAAAAAAAATAATTAGAGTGCGACTTTAACTTAAAATATACGCTATCTCCTTAAATAAAGCTGCTGCGCAGCTCTCAATGCAGGTATAAGCAATTCAATGAACTTTTGGTAATTGACAACTTTTTAACTTGAAACTAAGTTTTAGTGGTGCTAACATGTTTTGGAATGATAAAACAATATTACTGAACATAAAAATAAACTTTTGCAGTATGAAAAAAATTTTGAAAAATTTTGAAAAAAATTCTTGTTCAATGTGTGCAATGAGTTATGAAATGTCTTATAAAAAATTTTGCAAACAATTTTTGATTTTTTCAATAATGTTCACATTTAGTACGTAAAACAACTTTCTTAGACAATTTTTAATGACGTTAGTTTCAAACAAAAAGAATTGGATAGTTTCGCAAAAAAATTTATTTTTCACTGTATGAAATAACTATGAAAAATTTTTGAAAATTTTATTTGAAAAGACAATTTTTTTCAATAATTGTCACTTTTAGTACGTAAAACAACTTTCTTAGACAATTTTTAATGACGTTAGTTTCAAACAAAAATAATTGGAAAGCTTCGGAATAAATTTTTTTTTCACTGTATGAAATGACAATGTAATGTCTTAAAAAAATTTTTGAAAAAGATTTTCAGAAAAATTTTTTTTCTTGATAATCGAAACTTTTTGTGTAGGATAAAATATCTTAGGCCATTTACAATAACTTTAGTCAAAAAAAATAATTAGAGTGTGACTTTAACTTAAAATATACGCTATCTCCTTAAATAAAGCAGCTGCACAGCTCTCAATGCAGGTATAAGCAATTCAATGAACTTTTGTTCATTGACAACTTTTTAACTTTAAACCAAGGTTTAGCGGTGCTAACACGTTTTGGAATAATAAAACAATATTACTGAAAATCAAAATAAACTTTTGCAGTATGAAGGAAATTTTGAAAAATTTTCGTGTAAGTCGTCAGTTCGTGTAAGTCGTCACTTTTTCTGTTTCTCCTGGGGTGACGTTATCCAAGTTCTACTGTAGCTTTAGTGGTGCTAACATGTTTTGGAATGATAAAACAATATTACTGAACATAAAAATAAACTTTTGAAGTATCAAAAGAACTTTGAAAAATTTTGAAAAAATTCTTGTTCAATGTGTGCATTTTGCAATAAAATGTCTCAGGAAAATTTTTCAGTGGTTTCCACATGACTGGCTACCATTATTAATGAACATAAAAAAAAAACTTTAATGTGTGCACTTTGCAATGAAATGTCTCAGGAAAATTTTTCAGTGGTTTCCACATGACTGGCTGCCGTTATTAATGAACATAAAAAAAAACTTTAATGTGTGCAATTTGCAATGAAATGTCTCAGGAAAATTTTTCAGTGGTTTTCACATGACTGGCTGCCATTATTAATGAACATAAAAAAAAACTTTAATGTGTGCAATTTGCAATGAAATGTCTCAGGAAAATTTTTCAGTGGTTTTCACATGACTGGCTGCCATTATTAATGAACATAAAAAAAAAATTTAATGTGTGCAATCTGCAATGAAATGTCTCAGGAAAATTTTTCAGTGGTTTCCACATGACTGGCTGCCATTATTAATGAACATAAAAAATAACTTTAATGTGTGCAATTTGCAATGAAATGTCTCAGGAAATCTTTTCAGTGGTTTCCACATGACTGGCTGCCATTATTTATGAACATAAAAAAAAACTTTAATGTGTGCAATTTGCAATGAAATGTCTCAGGGAAATTTTTCAGTGGTTTCCACATGACTGGCTGCCATTATTAATGAACATAGAAAAAAAACTTTAATGTGTGCAATTTGCAATGAAATGTCTCAGCAAAATTTTTCAGTGGTTTCCACATGACTGGCTGGCATTATTAATGAACATTAAAAAAAATTCAATGTGTGCAGTTTGCAATGAAATGTCTCAGGAAAATTTTTTAGTGGTTTCCACATGACTGGCACCCTATTATTAATGAACAAAGAAAATTATTTTGCACCGTATGGAATGTCTTAGAAAAATTTTTGAAAATTTTTTTTGAAAAGACAATTTTTTTTAATAATGTTCACTTTTAGTACGTAAAACAACTTTCTTAGACAATTTTTAATGACATTAGTTCCAAACAAAAAGAATTGGAAAGCTTCGGAAAAAAATTTTTTTTCACTGTTTGAAATGACCATGTAATGTCTTGGAAAAATTTTTGAAAAAGATTTTCGAAAAAAATTTTTTTTCTTGATAATCGAAACTTTTTTTGTAGGATAAAACATCTTAGGCCATTTACAATAACTTTAGTCAAAAAAAATAATTAGAGTGTGACTTTAACTTAAAATATACGCTATCTCCTTAAATAAAACAGCTGCACAGCTCTCAATGCAGGTATAACCAATTCAATGAACTTTTGTTCATTGAATACTTTTTAACTTGAAACCAAGTTTTAGCGGTGCTAACACGTTTTGGAATGATAAAACATTATTACTGAACATAAAAATAAACTTTTGCAGTATGAAAAAAACTTTGAAAAATATACTTGTTCAATGTGTGCAATGAGTTATGAAATGTCTTATAAAAAATTTTGCAAACAATTTTTGATTTTTTCAATAATGTTCACAGTTAGTACGTAAAACAACTTTCTTAGACAATTTTTAATGACGTTAGTTTCAAACAAAAAGAATTGGATAGTTTCGCAAAAAAATTTATTTTTCACTGTATGAAATAACTAAGAAAATTTTTTGAAAATTTTTTTTGAAAAGACAATTTTTTTCAATAATTGTCACTTTTAGTACGTAAAACAACTTTCTTGGACAATTTTTAATGACGTTAGTTTCAAACAAAAAGAATTGGAAAGCTTCGAAAAAAATTTTTTTTTTCACTGTATGAAATGACAATGTAATGTCTTGGAAAAATTTTTGAAAAAGATTTTCGAAAAAAATTTTTTTTCTTGATTATCGAAACTTTTTTTGTAGGATAAAACATCTTAGGCCATTTACAATAACTTTAGTCAAAAAAAATAATTAGAGTGCGACTTTAACTTAAAATATACGCTATCTCCTTAAATAAAGCTGCTGCGCAGCTCTCAATGCAGGTATAAGCAATTCAATGAATTTTTGGTAATTGACAACTTTTTAACTTGAAACTAAGTTTTAGTGGTGCTAACATGTTTTGGAATGATAAAACAATATTACTGAACATAAAAATAAACTTTTGCAGTAGGAAAAAAATTTTGAAAAACTTTGAAAAAAATTCTTGTTCAATGTGTGCAATGAGTTATGAAATGTCTTATAAAAAATTTTGCAAACAATTTTTGATTTTTTCAATAATGTTCAATTTTTGTACGTAAAACAACTTTCTTAGACAATTTTTTATGACGTTAGTTTCAAACAAAAAGAATTGGATACTTTAGCAAAAAAAAATTATTTTTCACTGTATGAAATGTCTTAGAAAAATTTTTGAAAATTTTTTTTGAAAACGCAATTTTTTTCAATAATGTTCACTTTTTGTACGTAAAACAACTTTCTTAGACAATTTTTAATGACGTTAGTTTCAAACAAAAAGAATTGGAAAGCTTCGGAATAAATTTTGTTTTCACTGTATGAAATGACAATGTAATGTCTTGAAAAAATTTTTGAAAAAGATTTTCGAAAAAATTTTTATTCTTGATAATCGAAACTTTTTGTGTAGGATAAAATATCTTAGGCCATTTACAATAACTTTAGTCAAAAAAAATAATTAGAGTGTGACTTTAATTTAAAATATACGCTATCTCCTTAAATAAAGCAGCTGCACAGCTCTCAATGCAGGTATAAGCAATTCAATGAACTTTTGTTCATTGACAACTTTTTAACTTTAAACCAAGTTTTAGCGGTGCTAACACGATTTGGAATAATAAAACAATATTACTGAACATCAAAATAAACTTTTGCAGTATGAAGGAAATTTTGAAAAATTTTCGTGTAAGTCGTCAGTTTGTGTAAGTCGTCACTTTTTCTGTTTCTCCTGGGGTGACGTTATCCAAGTTCTACTGTAGCTTTAGTGGTGCTAACATGTTTTGGAATGATAAAACAATATTACTGAACATAAAAATAAACTTTTGAAGTATCAAAAGAACTTTGAAAAATTTTGGAAAAATTCTTGTTCAATGTGTGCATTTTGCAATAAAATGTCTCAGGAAAATTTTTCAGTGGTTTCCACATGACTGGCTACCATTATTAATGAACATAAAAAAAAAACTTTAATGTGTGCACTTTGCAATGAAATGTCTCAGGAAAATTTTTCAGTGGTTTCCACATGACTGGCTGCCATTATTTATGAACATAAAAAAAAACTTTAATGTGTGCAATTTGCAATGAAATGTCTCAGGAAAATTTTTCAGTGGTTTTCACATGACTGGCTGCCATTATTAATGAACATAAAAAAAAACTTTAATGTGTGCAATTTGCAATGAAATGTCTCAGGAAAATTTTTCAGTGGTTTCCACATGACTGGCTGCCATTATTAATGAACATAAAAAAAAAATTCAATGTGTGCAATTTGCAATGAAATGTCTCAGGAAAATTTTTTAGTGGTTTCCACATGACTGGCACCCTATTATTAATGAACAAAAAAAATTATTTTGCACTGTATGAAATGTCTTAGAAAAATTTTTGAAAATATTTTTTTAAAAGACAATTTTTTTTAATAATGTTCACTTTTAGTACGTAAAACAACTTTCTTAGACAATTTTTAATGACGTTAGTTTCAAACAAAAGGAATTGGAAAGCTTCGGAATAAATTTTGTTTTCACTGTATGAAATGACAATGTAATGTCTTGAAAAAATTTTTGAAAAAGATTTTCGAAAAATTTTTTTTTCTTGATAATCGAAACTTTTTGTGTAGGATAAAATATCTTAGGCCATTTACAATAACTTTAGTCAAAAAAAATAATTAGAGTGTGACTTTAATTTAAAATATACGCTATCTCCTTAAATAAAGCAGCTGCACAGCTCTCAATGCAGGTATAAGCAATTCAATGAACTTTTGTTCATTGACAACTTTTTAACTTTAAACCAAGTTTTAGCGGTGCTAACACGATTTGGAATAATAAAACAATATTACTGAACATCAAAATAAACTTTTGCAGTATGAAGGAAATTTTGAAAAATTTTCGTGTAAGTCGTCAGTTCGTGTAAGTCGTCACTTTTTCTGTTTCTCCTGGGGTGACGTTATCCAAGTTCTACTGTAGCTTTAGTGGTGCTAACATGTTTTGGAATGATAAAACAATATTACTGAACATAAAAATAAACTTTTGAAGTATGAAAAAAACTTTGAAAAATTTTGAAAAAATTCTTGTTCAATGTGTGCATTTTGCAATAAAATGTCTCAGGAAAATTTTTCAGTGGTTTCCACATGACTGGCTACCATTATTAATGAACATAAAAAAAAAACTTTAATGTGTGCACTTTGCAATGAAATGTCTCAGGAAAATTTTTCAGTGGTTTCCACATGACTGGCTGCCGTTATTAATGAACATAAAAAAAAACTTTAATGTGTGCAATTTGCAATGAAATGTCTCAGGAAAATTTTTCAGTGGTTTTCACATGACTGGCTGCCATTATTAATGAACATAAAAAAAAACTTTAATGTGTGCAATTTGCAATGAAATGTCTCAGGAAAATTTTTCAGTGGTTTCCACATGACTGGCTGCCATTATTAATGAACATAAAAAATAACTTTAATGTGTGCAATTTGCAATGAAATGTCTCAGGAAATCTTTTCAGTGGTTTCCACATGACTGGCTGCCATTATTAATGAACATAAAAAAAAACTTTAATGTGTGCAATTTGCAATGAAATATCTCAGGAAAATTTTTCAGTGGTTTCCACATGACTGGCTGCCATTATTTATGAACATAAAAAAAAACTTTAATGTGTGCAATTTGCAATGAAATGTCTCAGGGAAATTTTTCAGTGGTTTCCACATGACTGGCTGCCATTATTAATGAACATAAAAAAAAAACTTTAATGTGTGCAATTTGCAATGAAATGTCTCAGCAAAATTTTTCAGTGGTTTCCACATGACTGGCTGCCATTATTAATGAACATAAAAAAAAAATTCAATGTGTGCAATTTGCAATGAAATGTCTCAGGAAAATTTTTTAGTGGTTTCCACATGACTGGCACCCTATTATTAATGAACAAAAAAAATTATTTTGCACTGTATGAAATGTCTTAGAAAAATTTTTGAAAATATTTTTTTAAAAGACAATTTTTTTTAATAATGTTCACTTTTAGTACGTAAAACAACTTTCTTAGACAATTTTTAATGACATTAGTTTCAAACAAAAAGAATTGGAAAGCTTCGGAAAAAAATTTTTTTTCACTGTTTGAAATGACCATGTAATGTCTTGGAAAAATTTTTGAAAAAGATTTTCGAAAAAAATTTTTTTTCTTGATAATCGAAACTTTTTTTGTAGGATAAAACATCTTAGGCCATTTACAATAACTTTAGTCAAAAAAAATAATTAGAGTGCGACTTTAACTTAAAATATACGCTATCTCCTTAAATAAAGCTGCTGCGCAGCTCTCAATGCAGGTATAAGCAATTCAATGAACTTTTGGTAATTGACAACTTTTTAACTTGAAACTAAGTTTTAGTGGTGCTAACATGTTTTGGAATGATAAAACAATATTACTGAACATAAAAATAAACTTTTGCAGTATGAAAAAAATTTTGAAAAATTTTGAAAAAAATTCTTGTTCAATGTGTGCAATGAGTTATGAAATGTCTTATAAAAAATTTTGCAAACAATTTTTGATTTTTTCAATAATGTTCACATTTAGTACGTAAAACAACTTTCTTAGACAATTTTTAATGACGTTAGTTTCAAACAAAAAGAATTGGATAGTTTCGCAAAAAAATTTATTTTTCACTGTATGAAATAACTATGAAAAATTTTTGAAAATTTTATTTGAAAAGACAATTTTTTTCAATAATTGTCACTTTTAGTACGTAAAACAACTTTCTTAGACAATTTTTAATGACGTTAGTTTCAAACAAAAATAATTGGAAAGCTTCGGAATAAATTTTTTTTTCACTGTATGAAATGACAATGTAATGTCTTAAAAAAATTTTTGAAAAAGATTTTCAGAAAAATTTTTTTTCTTGATAATCGAAACTTTTTGTGTAGGATAAAATATCTTAGGCCATTTACAATAACTTTAGTCAAAAAAAATAATTAGAGTGTGACTTTAACTTAAAATATACGCTATCTCCTTAAATAAAGCAGCTGCACAGCTCTCAATGCAGGTATAAGCAATTCAATGAACTTTTGTTCATTGACAACTTTTTAACTTTAAACCAAGGTTTAGCGGTGCTAACACGTTTTGGAATAATAAAACAATATTACTGAAAATCAAAATAAACTTTTGCAGTATGAAGGAAATTTTGAAAAATTTTCGTGTAAGTCGTCAGTTCGTGTAAGTCGTCACTTTTTCTGTTTCTCCTGGGGTAACGTTATCCAAGTTCTACTGTAGCTTTAGTGGTGCTAACATGTTTTGGAATGATAAAACAATATTACTGAACATAAAAATAAACTTTTGAAGTATCAAAAGAACTTTGAAAAATTTTGAAAAAATTCTTGTTCAATGTGTGCATTTTGCAATAAAATGTCTCAGGAAAATTTTTCAGTGGTTTCCACATGACTGGCTACCATTATTAATGAACATAAAAAAAAAACTTTAATGTGTGCACTTTGCAATGAAATGTCTCAGGAAAATTTTTCAGTGGTTTCCACATGACTGGCTGCCGTTATTAATGAACATAAAAAAAACTTTAATGTGTGCAATTTGCAATGAAATGTCTCAGGAAAATTTTTCAGTGGTTTTCACATGACTGGCTGCCATTATTAATGAACATAAAAAAAAACTTTAATGTGTGCAATTTGCAATGAAATGTCTCAGGAAAATTTTTCAGTGGTTTCCACATGACTGGCTGCCATTATTAATGAACATAAAAAATAACTTTAATGTGTGCAATTTGCAATGAAATGTCTCAGGAAATCTTTTCAGTGGTTTCCACATGACTGGCTGCCATTATTAATGAACATAAAAAAAAACTTTAATGTGTGCAATTTGCAATGAAATATCTCAGGAAAATTTTTCAGTGGTTTCCACATGACTGGCTGCCATTATTTATGAACATAAAAAAAAACTTTAATGTGTGCAATTTGCAATGAAATGTCTCAGGGAAATTTTTCAGTGGTTTCCACATGACTGGCTGCCATTATTAATGAACATAAAAAAAAAACTTTAATGTGTGCAATTTGCAATGAAATGTCTCAGCAAAATTTTTCAGTGGTTTCCACATGACTGGCTGCCATTATTAATGAACATAAAAAAAAAATTCAATGTGTGCAATTTGCAATGAAATGTCTCAGGAAAATTTTTTAGTGGTTTCCACATGACTGGCACCCTATTATTAATGAACAAAAAAAATTATTTTGCACTGTATGAAATGTCTTAGAAAAATTTTTGAAAATATTTTTTTAAAAGACAATTTTTTTTAATAATGTTCACTTTTAGTACGTAAAACAACTTTCTTAGACAATTTTTAATGACGTTAGTTTCAAACAAAAAGAATTGGAAAGCTTCGGAATAAATTTTGTTTTCACTGTATGAAATGACAATGTAATGTCTTGAAAAAATTTTTGAAAAAGATTTTCGAAAAAACTTTTTTTCTTGATAATCGAAACTTTTTGTGTAGGATAAAATATCTTAGGCCATTTACAATAACTTTAGTCAAAAAAAATAATTAGAGTGTGACTTTAATTTAAAATATACGCTATCTCCTTAAATAAAGCAGCTGCACAGCTCTCAATGCAGGTATAAGCAATTCAATGAACTTTTGTTCATTGACAACTTTTTAACTTTAAACCAAGTTTTAGCGGTGCTAACACGATTTGGAATAATAAAACAATATTACTGAACATCAAAATAAACTTTTGCAGTATGAAGGAAATTTTGAAAAATTTTCGTGTAAGTCGTCAGTTCGTGTAAGTCGTCACTTTTTCTGTTTCTCCTGGGGTGACGTTATCCAAGTTCTACTGTAGCTTTAGTGGTGCTAACATGTTTTGGAATGATAAAACAATATTACTGAACATAAAAATAAACTTTTGAAGTATGAAAAAAACTTTGAAAAATTTTGAAAAAATTCTTGTTCAATGTGTTCATTTTGCAATAAAATGTCTCAGGAAAATTTTTCAGTGGTTTCCACATGACTGGCTACCATTATTAATGAACATAAAAAAAAAACTTTAATGTGTGCATTTTGCAATGAAATGTCTCAGGAAAATTTTTCAGTGGTTTCCACATGACTGGCTGCCGTTATTAATGAACATAAAAAAAAACTTTAATGTGTGCAATTTGCAATGAAATGTCTCAGGAAAATTTTTCAGTGGTTTTCACATGACTGGCTGCCATTATTAATGAACATAAAAAAAAACTTTAATGTGTGCAATTTGCAATGAAATGTCTCAGGAAAATTTTTAATTGTTTTCCACATGACTGGCTGCCATTATTAATGAACATAAAAAATAACTTTAATGTGTGCAATTTGCAATGAAATGTCTCAGGAAATCTTTTCAGTGGTTTCCACATGACTGGCTGCCATTATTAATGAACATAAAAAAAAACTTTAATGTGTGCAATTTGCAATGAAATATCTCAGGAAAATTTTTCAGTGGTTTCCACATGACTGGCTGCCATTATTTATGAACATAAAAAAAAACTTTAATGTGTGCAATTTGCAATGAAATGTCTCAGGGAAATTTTTCAGTGGTTTCCACATGACTGGCTGCCATTATTAATGAACATAAAAAAAAAACTTTAATGTGTGCAATTTGCAATGAAATGTCTCAGCAAAATTTTTCAGTGGTTTCCACATGACTGGCTGCCATTATTAATGAACATAAAAAAAAAATTCAATGTGTGCAATTTGCAATGAAATGTCTCAGGAAAATTTTTTAGTGGTTTCCACATGACTGGCACCCTATTATTAATGAACAAAAAAAATTATTTTGCACTGTATGAAATGTCTTAGAAAAATTTTTGAAAATATTTTTTTAAAAGACAATTTTTTTTAATAATGTTCACTTTTAGTACGTAAAACAACTTTCTTAGACAATTTTTAATGACATTAGTTTCAAACAAAAAGAATTGGAAAGCTTCGGAAAAAAATTTTTTTTCACTGTTTGAAATGACCATGTAATGTCTTGGAAAAATTTTTGAAAAAGATTTTCGAAAAAAATTTTTTTTCTTGATAATCGAAACTTTTTTTGTAGGATAAAACATCTTAGGCCATTTACAATAACTTTAGTCAAAAAAAATAATTAGAGTGCGACTTTAACTTAAAATATACGCTATCTCCTTAAATAAAGCTGCTGCGCAGCTCTCAATGCAGGTATAAGCAATTCAATGAACTTTTGGTAATTGACAACTTTTTAACTTGAAACTAAGTTTTAGTGGTGCTAACATGTTTTGGAATGATAAAACAATATTACTGAACATAAAAATAAACTTTTGCAGTATGAAAAAAATTTTGAAAAATTTTGAAAAAAATTCTTGTTCAATGTGTGCAATGAGTTATGAAATGTCTTATAAAAAATTTTGCAAACAATTTTTGATTTTTTCAATAATGTTCACATTTAGTACGTAAAACAACTTTCTTAGACAATTTTTAATGACGTTAGTTTCAAACAAAAAGAATTGGATAGTTTCGCAAAAAAATTTATTTTTCACTGTATGAAATAACTATGAAAAATTTTTGAAAATTTTATTTGAAAAGACAATTTTTTTTAATAATGTTCACTTTTAGTACGTAAAACAACTTTCTTAGACAATTTTTAATGACATTAGTTTCAAACAAAAAGAATTGGAAAGCTTCGGAAAAAAATTTTTTTTCACTGTTTGAAATGACCATGCAATGTCTTGGAAAAATTTTTGAAAAAGATTTTCGAAAAACTTTTTTTGTAGGATAAAACATCTTAGGCCATTTACAATAACTTTAGTCAAAAAAAATAATTAGAGTGCGACTTTAACTTAAAATATACGCTATCTCCTTAAATAAAGCTGCTGCGCAGCTCTCAATGCAGGTATAAGCAATTCAATGAATTTTTGGTAATTGACAACTTTTTAACTTGAAACTAAGTTTTAGTGGTGCTAACATGTTTTGGAATGATAAAACAATATTACTGAACATAAAAATAAACTTTTGCAGTAGGAAAAAAATTTTGAAAAACTTTGAAAAAAATTCTTGTTCAATGTGTGCAATGAGTTATGAAATGTCTTATAAAAAATTTTGCAAACAATTTTTGATTTTTTCAATAATGTTCAATTTTTGTACGTAAAACAACTTTCTTAGACAATTTTTTATGACGTTAGTTTCTAACAAAAAGAATTGGATACTTTAGCAAAAAAAAATTATTTTTCACTGTATGAAATGTCTTAGAAAAATTTTTGAAAATTTTTTTTGAAAACACAATTTTTTTCAATAATGTTCACTTTTTGTACGTAAAACAACTTTCTTAGACAATTTTTAATGACGTTAGTTTCAAACAAAAAGAATTGGAAAGCTTCGGAATAAATTTTGTTTTCACTGTATGAAATGACAATGTAATGTCTTGAAAAAATTTTTGAAAAAGATTTTCGAAAAAATTTTTATTCTTGATAATCGAAACTTTTTGTGTAGGATAAAATATCTTAGGCCATTTACAATAACTTTAGTCAAAAAAAATAATTAGAGTGTGACTTTAATTTAAAATATACGCTATCTCCTTAAATAAAGCAGCTGCACAGCTCTCAATGCAGGTATAAGCAATTCAATGAACTTTTGTTCATTGACAACTTTTTAACTTTAAACCAAGTTTTAGCGGTGCTAACACGATTTGGAATAATAAAACAATATTACTGAACATCAAAATAAACTTTTGCAGTATGAAGGAAATTTTGAAAAATTTTCGTGTAAGTCGTCAGTTCGTGTAAGTCGTCACTTTTTCTGTTTCTCCTGGGGTGACGTTATCCAAGTTCTACTGTAGCTTTAGTGGTGCTAACATGTTTTGGAATGATAAAACAATATTACTGAACATAAAAATAAACTTTTGAAGTATCAAAAGAACTTTGAAAAATTTTGAAAAAATTCTTGTTCAATGTGTGCATTTTGCAATAAAATGTCTCAGGAAAATTTTTCAGTGGTTTCCACATGACTGGCTACCATTATTAATGAACATAAAAAAAAAACTTTAATGTGTGCACTTTGCAATGAAATGTCTCAGGAAAATTTTTCAGTGGTTTCCACATGACTGGCTGCCGTTATTAATGAACATAAAAAAAAACTTTAATGTGTGCAATTTGCAATGAAATGTCTCAGGAAAATTTTTCAGTGGTTTTCACATGGCTGGCTGCCATTATTAATGAACATAAAAAAAAACTTTAATGTGTGCAATTTGCAATGAAATGTCTCAGGAAAATTTTTCAGTGGTTTCCACATGACTGGCTGCCATTATTAATGAACATAAAAAATAACTTTAATGTGTGCAATTTGCAATGAAATGTCTCAGGAAATCTTTTCAGTGGTTTCCACATGACTGGCTGCCATTATTAATGAACATAAAAAAAAACTTTAATGTGTGCAATTTGCAATGAAATATCTCAGGAAAATTTTTCAGTGGTTTCCACATGACTGGCTGCCATTATTTATGAACATAAAAAAAAACTTTAATGTGTGCAATTTGCAATGAAATGTCTCAGGGAAATTTTTCAGTGGTTTCCACATGACTGGCTGCCATTATTAATGAACATAAAAAAAAAACTTTAATGTGTGCAATTTGCAATGAAATGTCTCAGGAAAATTTTTCAGTGGTTTCCACATGACTGGCTGCCATTATTAATGAACATAAAAAAAAAATTCAATGTGTGCAATTTGCAATGAAATGTCTCAGGAAAATTTTTTAGTGGTTTCCACATGACTGGCACCCTATTATTAATGAACAAAAAAAATTATTTTGCACTGTATGAAATGTCTTAGAAAAATTTTTGAAAATATTTTTTTGAAAGACAATTTTTTTTAATAATGTTCACTTTTAGTACGTAAAACAACTTTCTTAGACAATTTTTAATGACGTTAGTTTCAAACAAAAAGAATTGGAAAGCTTCGGAATAAATTTTGTTTTCACTGTATGAAATGACAATGTAATGTCTTGAAAAAATTTTTGAAAAAGATTTTCGAAAAAATTTTTTTTCTTGATAATCGAAACTTTTTGTGTAGGATAAAATATCTTAGGCCATTTACAATAACTTTAGTCAAAAAAAATAATTAGAGTGTGACTTTAATTTAAAATATACGCTATCTCCTTAAATAAAGCAGCTGCACAGCTCTCAATGCAGGTATAAGCAATTCAATGAACTTTTGTTCATTGACAACTTTTTAACTTTAAACCAAGTTTTAGCGGTGCTAACACGATTTGGAATAATAAAACAATATTACTGAACATCAAAATAAACTTTTGCAGTATGAAGGAAATTTTGAAAAATTTTCGTGTAAGTCGTCAGTTCGTGTAAGTCGTCACTTTTTCTGTTTCTCCTGGGGTGACGTTATCCAAGTTCTACTGTAGCTTTAGTGGTGCTAACATGTTTTGGAATGATAAAACAATATTACTGAACATAAAAATAAACTTTTGAAGTATGAAAAAAACTTTGAAAAATTTTGAAAAAATTCTTGTTCAATGTGTGCATTTTGCAATAAAATGTCTCAGGAAAATTTTTCAGTGGTTTCCACATGACTGGCTACCATTATTAATGAACATAAAAAAAAAACTTTAATGTGTGCACTTTGCAAAGAAATGTCTCAGGAAAATTTTTCAGTGGTTTCCACATGACTGGCTGCCGTTATTAATGAACATAAAAAAAAACTTTAATGTGTGCAATTTGCAATGAAATGTCTCAGGAAAATTTTTCAGTGGTTTTCACATGACTGGCTGCCATTATTAATGAACATAAAAAAAAACTTTAATGTGTGCAATTTGCAATGAAATGTCTCAGGAAAATTTTTCAGTGGTTTCCACATGACTGGCTGCCATTATTAATGAACATAAAAAATAACTTTAATGTGTGCAATTTGCAATGAAATGTCTCAGGAAATCTTTTCAGTGGTTTCCACATGACTGGCTGCCATTATTAATGAACATAAAAAAAAACTTTAATGTGTGCAATTTGCAATGAAATATCTCAGGAAAATTTTTCAGTGGTTTCCACATGACTGGCTGCCATTATTTATGAACATAAAAAAAAACTTTAATGTGTGCAATTTGCAATGAAATGTCTCAGGGAAATTTTTCAGTGGTTTCCACATGACTGGCTGCCATTATTAATGAACATAAAAAAAAAACTTTAATGAGTGCAATTTGCAATGAAATGTCTCAGCAAAATTTTTCAGTGGTTTCCACATGACTGGCTGCCATTATTAATGAACATAAAAAAAAAATTCAATGTGTGCAATTTGCAATGAAATGTCTCAGGAAAATTTTTTAGTGGTTTCCACATGACTGGCACCCTATTATTAATGAACAAAAAAAATTATTTTGCACTGTATGAAATGTCTTAGAAAAATTTTTGAAAATATTTTTTTAAAAGACAATTTTTTTTAATAATGTTCACTTTTAGTACGTAAAACAACTTTCTTAGACAATTTTTAATGACATTAGTTTCAAACAAAAAGAATTGGAAAGCTTCGGAAAAAAATTTTTTTTCACTGTTTGAAATTACCATGTAATGTCTTGGAAAAATTTTTGAAAAAGATTTTCGAAAAAAATTTTTTTTCTTGATAATCGAAACTTTTTTTGTAGGATAAAACATCTTAGGCCATTTACAATAACTTTAGTCAAAAAAAATAATTAGAGTGCGACTTTAACTTAAAATATACGCTATCTCCTTAAATAAAGCTGCTGCGCAGCTCTCAATGCAGGTATAAGCAATTCAATGAACTTTTGGTAATTGACAACTTTTTAACTTGAAACTAAGTTTTAGTGGTGCTAACATGTTTTGGAATGATAAAACAATATTACTGAACATAAAAATAAACTTTTGCAGTATGAAAAAAATTTTGAAAAATTTTGAAAAAAATTCTTGTTCAATGTGTGCAATGAGTTATGAAATGTCTTATAAAAAATTTTGCAAACAATTTTTGATTTTTTCAATAATGTTCACATTTAGTACGTAAAACAACTTTCTTAGACAATTTTTAATGACGTTAGTTTCAAACAAAAAGAATTGGATAGTTTCGCAAAAAAATTTATTTTTCACTGTATGAAATAACTATGAAAAATTTTTGAAAATTTTATTTGAAAAGACAATTTTTTTCAATAATTGTCACTTTTAGTACGTAAAACAACTTTCTTAGACAATTTTTAATGACGTTAGTTTCAAACAAAAAGAATTGGAAAGCTTCGGAATAAATTTTTTTTTCACTGTATGAAATGACAATGTAATGTCTTAAAAAAATTTTTGAAAAAGATTTTCAGAAAAATTTTTTTTCTTGATAATCGAAACTTTTTGTGTAGGATAAAATATCTTAGGCCATTTACAATAACTTTAGTCAAAAAAAATAATTAGAGTGTGACTTTAACTTAAAATATACGCTATCTCCTTAAATAAAGCAGCTGCACAGCTCTCAATGCAGGTATAAGCAATTCAATGAACTTTTGTTCATTGACAACTTTTTAACTTTAAACCAAGGTTTAGCGGTGCTAACACGTTTTGGAATAATAAAACAATATTACTGAAAATCAAAATAAACTTTTGCAGTATGAAGGAAATTTTGAAAAATTTTCGTGTAAGTCGTCAGTTCGTGTAAGTCGTCACTTTTTCTGTTTCTCCTGGGGTGACGTTATCCAAGTTCTACTGTAGCTTTAGTGGTGCTAACATGTTTTGGAATGATAAAACAATATTACTGAACATAAAAATAAACTTTTGAAGTATCAAAAGAACTTTGAAAAATTTTGAAAAAATTCTTGTTCAATGTGTGCATTTTGCAATAAAATGTCTCAGGAAAATTTTTCAGTGGTTTCCACATGACTGGCTACCATTATTAATGAACATAAAAAAAAAACTTTAATGTGTGCACTTTGCAATGAAATGTCTCAGGAAAATTTTTCAGTGGTTTCCACATGACTGGCTGCCGTTATTAATGAACATAAAAAAAAACTTTAATGTGTGCAATTTGCAATGAAATGTCTCAGGAAAATTTTTCAGTGGTTTTCACATGACTGGCTGCCATTATTAATGAACATAAAAAAAAACTTTAATGTGTGCAATTTGCAATGAAATGTCTCAGGAAAATTTTTCAGTGGTTTCCACATGACTGGCTGCCATTATTAATGAACATAAAAAATAACTTTAATGTGTGCAATTTGCAATGAAATGTCTCAGGAAATCTTTTCAGTGGTTTCCACATGACTGGCTGCCATTATTAATGAACATAAAAAAAAACTTTAATGTGTGCAATTTGCAATGAAATATCTCAGGAAAATTTTTCAGTGGTTTCCACATGACTGGCTGCCATTATTTATGAACATAAAAAAAAACTTTAATGTGTGCAATTTGCAATGAAATGTCTCAGGGAAATTTTTCAGTGGTTTCCACATGACTGGCTGCCATTATTAATGAACATAAAAAAAAAACTTTAATGTGTGCAATTTGCAATGAAATGTCTCAGCAAAATTTTTCAGTGGTTTCCACATGACTGGCTGCCATTATTAATAAAAATAAAAAAAAAATTCAATGTGTGCAATTTGCAATGAAATGTCTCAGGAAAATTTTTTAGTGGTTTCCACATGACTGGCACCCTATTATTAATGAACAAAAAAAATTATTTTGCACTGTATGAAATGTCTTAGAAAAATTTTTGAAAATATTTTTTTAAAAGACAATTTTTTTTAATAATGTTCACTTTTAGTACGTAAAACAACTTTCTTAGACAATTTTTAATGACGTTAGTTTCAAACAAAAAGAATTGGAAAGCTTCGGAATAAATTTTGTTTTCACTGTATGAAATGACAATGTAATGTCTTGAAAAAATTTTTGAAAAAGATTTTCGAAAAAATTTTTTTTCTTGATAATCGAAACTTTTTGTGTAGGATAAAATATCTTAGGCCATTTACAATAACTTTAGTCAAAAAAAATAATTAGAGTGTGACTTTAATTTAAAATATACGCTATCTCCTTAAATAAAGCAGCTGCACAGCTCTCAATGCAGGTATAAGCAATTCAATGAACTTTTGTTCATTGACAACATTTTAACTTTAAACCAAGTTTTAGCGGTGCTAACACGATTTGGAATAATAAAACAATATTACTGAACATCAAAATAAACTTTTGCAGTATGAAGGAAATTTTGAAAAATTTTCGTGTAAGTCGTCAGTTCGTGTAAGTCGTCACTTTTTCTGTTTCTCCTGGGGTGACGTTATCCAAGTTCTACTGTAGCTTTAGTGGTGCTAACATGTTTTGGAATGATAAAACAATATTACTGAACATAAAAATAAACTTTTGAAGTATGAAAAAAACTTTGAAAAATTTTGAAAAAATTCTTGTTCAATGTGTGCATTTTGCAATAAAATGTCTCAGGAAAATTTTTCAGTGGTTTCCACATGACTGGCTACCATTATTAATGAACATAAAAAAAAAACTTTAATGTGTGCACTTTGCAATGAAATGTCTCAGGAAAATTTTTCAGTGGTTTCCACATGACTGGCTGCCGTTATTAATGAACATAAAAAAAAACTTTAATGTGTGCAATTTGCAATGAAATGTCTCAGGAAATCTTTTCAGTGGTTTTCACATGACTGGCTGCCATTATTAATGAACATAAAAAAAAACTTTAATGTGTGCAATTTGCAATGAAATGTCTCAGGAAAATTTTTCAGTGGTTTCCACATGACTGGCTGCCATTATTAATGAACATAAAAAATAACTTTAATGTGTGCAATTTGCAATGAAATGTCTCAGGAAATCTTTTCAGTGGTTTCCACATGACTGGCTGCCATTATTAATGAACATAAAAAAAAACTTTAATGTGTGCAATTTGCAATGAAATATCTCAGGAAAATTTTTCAGTGGTTTCCACATGACTGGCTGCCATTATTTATGAACATAAAAAAAAACTTTAATGTGTGCAATTTGCAATGAAATGTCTCAGGGAAATTTTTCAGTGGTTTCCACATGACTGGCTGCCATTATTAATGAACATAAAAAAAAAACTTTAATGTGTGCAATTTGCAATGAAATGTCTCAGCAAAATTTTTCAGTGGTTTCCACATGACTGGCTGCCATTATTAATGAACATAAAAAAAAAATTCAATGTGTGCAATTTGCAATGAAATGTCTCAGGAAAATTTTTTAGTGGTTTCCACATGACTGGCACCCTATTATTAATGAACAAAAAAAATTATTTTGCACTGTATGAAATGTCTTAGAAAAATTTTTGAAAATATTTTTTTAAAAGACAATTTTTTTTAATAATGTTCACTTTTAGTACGTAAAACAACTTTCTTAGACAATTTTTAATGACATTAGTTTCAAACAAAAATAATTGGAAAGCTTCGGAAAAAAATTTTTTTTCACTGTTTGAAATGACCATGTAATGTCTTGGAAAAATTTTTGAAAAAGATTTTCGAAAAAAATTTTTTTTCTTGATAATCGAAACTTTTTTTGTAGGATAAAACATCTTAGGCCATTTACAATAACTTTAGTCAAAAAAAATAATTAGAGTGCGACTTTAACTTAAAATATACGCTATCTCCTTAAATAAAGCTGCTGCGCAGCTCTCAATGCAGGTATAAGCAATTCAATGAACTTTTGGTAATTGACAACTTTTTAACTTGAAACTAAGTTTTAGTGGTGCTAACATGTTTTGGAATGATAAAACAATATTACTGAACATAAAAATAAACTTTTGCAGTATGAAAAAAATTTTGAAAAATTTTGAAAAAAATTCTTGTTCAATGTGTGCAATGAGTTATGAAATGTCTTATAAAAAATTTTGCAAACAATTTTTGATTTTTTCAATAATGTTCACATTTAGTACGTAAAACAACTTTCTTAGACAATTTTTAATGACGTTAGTTTCAAACAAAAAGAATTGGATAGTTTCGCAAAAAAATTTATTTTTCACTGTATGAAATAACTATGAAAAATTTTTGAAAATTTTATTTGAAAAGACAATTTTTTTCAATAATTGTCACTTTTAGTACGTAAAACAACTTTCTTAGACAATTTTTAATGACGTTAGTTTCAAACAAAAATAATTGGAAAGCTTCGGAATAAATTTTTTTTTCACTGTATGAAATGACAATGTAATGTCTTAAAAAAATTTTTGAAAAAGATTTTCAGAAAAATTTTTTTTCTTGATAATCGAAACTTTTTGTGTAGGATAAAATATCTTAGGCCATTTACAATAACTTTAGTCAAAAAAAATAATTAGAGTGTGACTTTAACTTAAAATATACGCTATCTCCTTAAATAAAGCAGCTGCACAGCTCTCAATGCAGGTATAAGCAATTCAATGAACTTTTGTTCATTGACAACTTTTTAACTTTAAACCAAGGTTTAGCGGTGCTAACACGTTTTGGAATAATAAAACAATATTACTGAAAATCAAAATAAACTTTTGCAGTATGAAGGAAATTTTGAAAAATTTTCGTGTAAGTCGTCAGTTCGTGTAAGTCGTCACTTTTTCTGTTTCTCCTGGGGTGACGTTATCCAAGTTCTACTGTAGCTTTAGTGGTGCTAACATGTTTTGGAATGATAAAACAATATTACTGAACATAAAAATAAACTTTTGAAGTATGAAAAGAACTTTGAAAAATTTTGAAAAAATTCTTGTTCAATGTGTGCATTTTGCAATAAAATGTCTCAGGAAAATTTTTCAGTGGTTTCCACATGACTGGCTGCCGTTATTAATGAACATAAAAAAAAACTTTAATGTGTGCACTTTGCAATGAAATGTCTCAGGAAATTTTTTCAGTGGTTTCCACATGACTGGCTGCCGTTATTAATGAACATAAAAAAAAACTTTAATGTGTGCAATTTGCAATGAAATGTCTCAGGAAAATTTTTCAGTGGTTTCCACATGACTGGCTGCCATTATTAATGAACATAAAAAAAAACTTTAATGTGTGCAATTTGCAATGAAATGTCTCAGGAAAATTTTTCAGTGGTTTCCACATGACTGGCTGCCATTATTAATGAACATAAAAAAAAACTTTAATGTGTGCAATTTGCAATGAAATGTCTCAGGAAATCTTTTCAGTGGTTTCCACATGACTGGCTGCCATTATTAATGAACATAAAAAAAACTTTAATGTGTGCAATTTGCAATGAAATATCTCAGGAAAATTTTTCAGTGGTTTCCACATGACTGGCTGCCATTATTTATGAACATAAAAAAAACTTTAATGTGTGCAATTTGCAATGAAATGTCTCAGGGAAATTTTTCAGTGGTTTCCACATGACTGGCTGCCATTATTAATGAACATAGAAAAAAAACTTTAATGTGTGCAATTTGCAATGAAATGTCTCAGCAAAATTTTTCAGTGGTTTCCACATGACTGGCTGCCATTATTAATGAACATAAAAAAAAAATTCAATGTGTGCAATTTGCAATGAAATGTCTCAGGAAAATTTTTTAGTGGTTTCCACATGACTGGCACCCTATTATTAATGAACAAAAAAAATTATTTTGCACTGTATGAAATGTCTTAGAAAAATTTTTGAAAATTTTTTTTGAAAAGACAATTTTTTTTAATAATGTTCACTTTTAGTACGTAAAACAACTTTCTTAGACAATTTTTAATGACATTAGTTTCAAACAAAAAGAATTGGAAAGCTTCGGAAAAAAATTTTTTTTCACTGTTTGAAATGACCATGCAATGTCTTGGAAAAATTTTTGAAAAAGATTTTCGAAAAACTTTTTTTGTAGGATAAAACATCTTAGGCCATTTACAATAACTTTAGTCAAAAAAAATAATTAGAGTGCGACTTTAACTTAAAATATACGCTATCTCCTTAAATAAAGCTGCTGCGCAGCTCTCAATGCAGGTATAAGCAATTCAATGAATTTTTGGTAATTGACAACTTTTTAACTTGAAACTAAGTTTTAGTGGTGCTAACATGTTTTGGAATGATAAAACAAAATTACTGAACATAAAAATAAACTTTTGCAGTAGGAAACAAATTTTGAAAAACTTTGAAAAAAATTCTTGTTCAATGTGTGCAATGAGTTATGAAATGTCTTATAAAAAATTTTGCAAACAATTTTTGATTTTTTCAATAATGTTCACTTTTAGTACGTAAAACAACTTTCTTAGACAATTTTTAATGACGTTAGTTTCAAACAAAAAGAATTGGATAGTTTCGCAAAAAAATTTATTTTTCACTGTATGAAATAACTAAGAAAAATTTTTGAAAATTGTTTTTGAAAAGACAATTTTTTTCAATGATTGTCACTTTTAGTACGTAAAACAACTTTCTTAGACAATTTTTAATGACGTTAGTATCAAACAAAAAGAATTGGAAAGCTTCGAAAAAAATTTTTTTTTTCACTGTATGAAATGACAATGTAATGTCTTGGAAAAATTTTGAAAAAGATTTTCGAAAAAAAATTTTTTTCTTGATAATCGAAACTTTTTGTGTAGGATAAAATATCTTAGGCCATTTACAATAACTTTAGTCAAAAAAAATAATCAGAGTGTGACTTTAACTTAAAATATACGCTATCTCCTTAAATAAAGCAGCTGCACAGCTCTCAATGCAGGTATAAGCAATTCAATGAACTTTTGTTCATTGACAACTTTTTAACTTTAAACCAAGTTTTAGCGGTGCTAACACGTTTTGGAATAATAAAACAATATTACTGAACATCAAAATAAACTTTTGCAGTATGAAAGAAATTTTGAAAAATTTTCGTGTAAGTCGTCAGTTCGTGTAAGTCGTCACTTTTTCTGTTTCTCCTGAGGTGACGTTATCCAAGTTCTACTGTAGCTTTAGTGGTGCTAACATGTTTTGGATTGATAAAACAATATTACTGAACATAAAAATAAACTTTTGAAATATGAAAAGAACCATGAAAAATTTTGAAAAAAATTCTTGTTCAATGTGTGCATTTTGCAATGAAATGTCTCAGGAAAATTTTTCAGTGGTTTCCACATGACTGGCTGCCATTATTAATGAACATAAAAAATAACTTTAATGTGTGCAATTTGCAATGAAATGTCTCAGGAAATCTTTTCAGTGGTTTCCACATGACTGGCTGCCATTATTAATGAACATAAAAAAAAACTTTAATGTGTGCAATTTGCAATGAAATATCTCAGGAAAATTTTTCAGTGGTTTCCACATGACTGGCTGCCATTATTTATGAACATAAAAAAAAACTTTAATGTGTGCAATTTGCAATGAAATGTCTCAGGGAAATTTTTCAGTGGTTTCCATATGACTGGCTGCCATTATTAATGAACATAAAAAAAAAACTTTAATGTGTGCAATTTGCAATGAAATGTCTCAGGAAAATTTTTCAGTGGTTTCCACATGACTGGCTGCCATTATTAATGAACATTAAAAAAAATTCAATGTGTGCAATTTGCAATGAAATGTCTCAGGAAAATTTTTTAGTGGTTTCCACATGACTGGCACCCTATTATTAATGAACAAAGAAAATTATTTTGCACTGTATGGAATGTCTTAGAAAAATTTTTGAAAATTTTTTTTGAAAAGACAATTTTTTTTAATAATGTTCACTTTTAGTACGTAAAACAACTTTCTTAGACAATTTTTAATGACATTAGTTTCAAACAAAAAGAATTGGAAAGCTTCGGAAAAAAATTTTTTTTCACTGTTTGAAATGACCATGTAATGTCTTGGAAAAATTTTTGAAAAAGATTTTCGAAAAAAATTTTTTTTCTTGATAATCGAAACTTTTTTTGTAGGATAAAACATCTTAGGCCATTTACAATAACTTTAGTCAAAAAAAATAATTAGAGTGTGACTTTAACTTAAAATATACGCTATCTCCTTAAATAAAACAGCTGCACAGCTCTCAATGCAGGTATAACCAATTCAATGAACTTTTGGTAATTGACAACTTTTTAACTTGAAACTAAGTTTTAGTGGTGCTAACATGTTTTGGAATGATAAAACAAAATTACTGAACATAAAAATAAACTTTTGCAGTAGGAAACAAATTTTGAAAAACTTTGAAAAAAATTCTTGTTCAATGTGTGCAATGAGTTATGAAATGTCTTATAAAAAATTTTGCAAACAATTTTTGATTTTTTCAATAATGTTCACTTTTAGTACGTAAAACAACTTTCTTAGACAATTTTTAATGACGTTAGTTTCAAACAAAAAGAATTGGATAGTTTCGCAAAAAAATTTATTTTTCACTGTATGAAATAACTAAGAAAAATTTTTGAAAATTGTTTTTGAAAAGACAATTTTTTTCAATGATTGTCACTTTTAGTACGTAAAACAACTTTCTTAGACAATTTTTAATGACGTTAGTATCAAACAAAAAGAATTGGAAAGCTTCGAAAAAAATTTTTTTTTTCACTGTATGAAATGACAATGTAATGTCTTGGAAAAATTTTGAAAAAGATTTTCGAAAAAAAATTTTTTTCTTGATAATCGAAACTTTTTGTGTAGGATAAAATATCTTAGGCCATTTACAATAACTTTAGTCAAAAAAAATAATCAGAGTGTGACTTTAACTTAAAATATACGCTATCTCCTTAAATAAAGCAGCTGCACAGCTCTCAATGCAGGTATAAGCAATTCAATGAACTTTTGTTCATTGACAACTTTTTAACTTTAAACCAAGTTTTAGCGGTGCTAACACGTTTTGGAATAATAAAACAATATTACTGAACATCAAAATAAACTTTTGCAGTATGAAAGAAATTTTGAAAAATTTTCGTGTAAGTCGTCAGTTCGTGTAAGTCGTCACTTTTTCTGTTTCTCCTGAGGTGACGTTATCCAAGTTCTACTGTAGCTTTAGTGGTGCTAACATGTTTTGGATTGATAAAACAATATTACTGAACATAAAAATAAACTTTTGAAATATGAAAAGAACCATGAAAAATTTTGAAAAAAATTCTTGTTCAATGTGTGCATTTTGCAATGAAATGTCTCAGGAAAATTTTTCAGTGGTTTCCACATGACTGGCTGCCATTATTAATGAACATAAAAAATAACTTTAATGTGTGCAATTTGCAATGAAATGTCTCAGGAAATCTTTTCAGTGGTTTCCACATGACTGGCTGCCATTATTAATGAACATAAAAAAAAACTTTAATGTGTGCAATTTGCAATGAAATATCTCAGGAAAATTTTTCAGTGGTTTCCACATGACTGGCTGCCATTATTTATGAACATAAAAAAAAACTTTAATGTGTGCAATTTGCAATGAAATGTCTCAGGGAAATTTTTCAGTGGTTTCCATATGACTGGCTGCCATTATTAATGAACATAAAAAAAAAACTTTAATGTGTGCAATTTGCAATGAAATGTCTCAGGAAAATTTTTCAGTGGTTTCCACATGACTGGCTGCCATTATTAATGAACATTAAAAAAAATTCAATGTGTGCAATTTGCAATGAAATGTCTCAGGAAAATTTTTTAGTGGTTTCCACATGACTGGCACCCTATTATTAATGAACAAAGAAAATTATTTTGCACTGTATGGAATGTCTTAGAAAAATTTTTGAAAATTTTTTTTGAAAAGACAATTTTTTTTAATAATGTTCACTTTTAGTACGTAAAACAACTTTCTTAGACAATTTTTAATGACATTAGTTTCAAACAAAAAGAATTGGAAAGCTTCGGAAAAAAATTTTTTTTCACTGTTTGAAATGACCATGTAATGTCTTGGAAAAATTTTTGAAAAAGATTTTCGAAAAAAATTTTTTTTCTTGATAATCGAAACTTTTTTTGTAGGATAAAACATCTTAGGCCATTTACAATAACTTTAGTCAAAAAAAATAATTAGAGTGTGACTTTAACTTAAAATATACGCTATCTCCTTAAATAAAACAGCTGCACAGCTCTCAATGCAGGTATAACCAATTCAATGAACTTTTGTTCATTGAATACTTTTTAACTTGAAACCAAGTTTTAGCGGTGCTAACACGTTTTGGAATGATAAAACATTATTACTGAACATAAAAATAAACTTTTGCAGTATGAAAAAAACTTTGAAAAATATACTTGATCAATGTGTGCAATGAGTTATGAAATGTCTTATAAAAAATTTTGCAAACAATTTTTGATTTTTTCAATAATGTTCACATTTAGTACGTAAAACAACTTTCTTAGACAATTTTTAATGACGTTAGTTTCAAACAAAAAGAATTGGATAGTTTCGCAAAAAAATTTATTTTTCACTGTATGAAATAACTAAGAAAAATTTTTGAAAATTTTTTTTGAAAGGACAATTTTTTTCAATAATTGTCACTTTTAGTACGTAAAACAACTTTCTTAGACAATTTTTAATGACGTTAGTTTCAAACAAAAAGAATTGGAAAGCTTCGAAAAAAATTTTTTTTTTCACTGTATGAAATGACAATGTAATGTCTTGGAAAAATTTTGAAAAAGATTTTCGAAAAAAAATTTTTTTCTTGATAATCGAAATTTTTTGTGTAGGATAAAATATCTTAGGCCATTTACAATAACTTTAGTCAAAAAAAATAATTAGAATGCAACTTTAACTTAAAATATACGCTATCTCCTTAAATAAAGCTGCTGTGCAGCTCTCAATGGAGGTATAAGCAATTCAATGAACTTTTGGTAATTGACAACTTTTTAACTTGAAACTAAGTTTTAGTGGTGCTAACATGTTTTGGAATGATAAAACAATATTACTGAACATAAAAATAAACTTTTGCAGTAGGAAAAAAATTTTGAAAAACTTTGAAAAAAATTCTTGTTCAATGTGTGCAATGAGTTATGAAATGTCTTATAAAAAATTTTGCAAACAATTTTTGATTTTTTCAATAATGTTCACTTTTAGTACGTAAAACAACTTTCTTAGACAATTTTTTATGACGTTAGTTTCAAACAAAAATAATTGGAAAGCTTCGGAATAAATTTTTTTTTCACTGTATGAAATGACAATGTAATGTCTTAAAAAAATTTTTGAAAAAGATTTTCGAAAAAATTTTTTTTCTTGATAATCGAAACTTTTTGTGTAGGATAAAATATCTTAGGCCATTTACAACAACTTTAGTCAAAAAAAATAATTAGAGTGTGACTTTAACTTAAAATATACGCTATCTCCTTAAATAAAGCAGCTGCACAGCTCTCAATGCAGGTATAAGCAATTCAATGAACTTTTGTTCATTGACAACTTTTTAACTTTAAACCAAGTTTTAGCGGTGCTAACACGTTTTGGAATAATAAAACAATTTTACTGAACATCAAAATAAACTTTTGCAGTATGAAGGAAATTTTGAAAAATTTTCGTGTAAGTCGTCAGTTCGTGTAAATCGTCACTTTTTCTGTTTCTCCTGGGGTGACGTTATCCAAGTTCTACTGCAGCTTTAGTGGTGCTAACATGTTTTGGAATGATAAAACAATATTACTGAACATAAAAATAAACTTTTGAAGTATGAAAAGAACTTTGAAAAATTTTGAAAAAATTCTTGTTCAATGTGTGCATTTTGCAATAAAATGTCTCAGGAAAATTTTTCAGTGGTTTCCACATGACTGGCTACCATTATTAATGAACATAAAAAAAAAACTTTAATGTGTGCACTTTGCAATGAAATGTCTCAGGAAATTTTTCAGTGGTTTCCACATGACTGGCTGCCGTTATTAATGAACATAAAAAAAAACTTTGATGTGTGCAATTTGCAATGAAATGTCTCAGGAAAATTTTTCAGTGGTTTCCACATGACTGGCTGCCATTATTAATGAACATAAAAAAAAACTTTAATGTGTGCAATTTGCAATGAAATGTCTCAGCAAAATTTTTCAGTGGTTTCCACATGACTGGCTGCCATTATTAATGAACATTAAAAAAAATTCAATGTGTGCAATTTGCAATGAAATGTCTCAGGAAAATTTTTTAGTGGTTTCCACATGACTGGCACCCTATTATTAATGAACAAAGAAAATTATTTTGCACTGTATGGAATGTCTTAGAAAAATTTTTGAAAATTTTTTTTGAAAAGACAATTTTTTTTAATAATGTTCACTTTTAGTACGTAAAACAACTTTCTTAGACAATTTTTAATGACATTAGTTTCAAACAAAAAGAATTGGAAAGCTTCGGAAAAAAATTTTTTTTCACTGTTTGAAATGACCATGTAATGTCTTGGAAAAATTTTTGAAAAAGATTTTCGAAAAAAAATTTTTTTCTTGATAATCAAAACTTTTTTTGTAGGATAAAACATCTTAGGCCATTTACAATAACTTTAGTCAAAAAAAATAATGAGAGTGTGACTTTAACTTAAAATATACGCTATCTCCTTAAATAAAACAGCTGCACAGCTCTCAATGCAGGTATAACCAATTCAATGAACTTTTGTTCATTGAATACTTTTTAACTTGAAACCAAGTTTTAGCGGTGCTAACACGTTTTGGAATGATAAAACATTATTACTGAACATAAAAATAAACTTTTGCAGTATGAAAAAAACTTTGAAAAATATACTTGTTCAATGTGTGCAATGAGTTATGAAATGTCTTATAAAAAATTTTGCAAACAATTTTTGATTTTTTCAATAATGTTCACATTTAGTACGTAAAACAACTTTCTTAGACAATTTTTAATGACGTTAGTTTCAAACAAAAAGAATTGGATAGTTTCCCAAAAAAATTTATTTTTCACTGTATGAAATAACTAAGAAAAATTTTTGAAAATTTTTATTGAAAAGACAATTTTTTTCAATAATTGTCACTTTTAGTACGTAAAACAACTTTCTTAGACAATTTTTAATGACGTTAGTTTCAAACAAAAAGAATTGGAAAGCTTCGAAAAAAATTTTTTTTTTCACTGTATGAAATGACAATGTAATGTCTTGGAAAAATTTTGAAAAAGATTTTCGAAAAAAAGTTTTTTTCTTGATAATCGAAATTTTTTGTGTAGGATAAAATATCTTAGGCCATTTACAATAACTTTAGTCAAAAAAAATAATTAGAGTGCAACTTTAACTTAAAATATACGTTATCTCCTTAAATAAAGCTGCTG
Organism: Aplidium turbinatum; assembly: GCF_918807975.1. NCBI lineage: Eukaryota > Metazoa > Chordata > Ascidiacea > Aplousobranchia > Polyclinidae > Aplidium > Aplidium turbinatum. Next base: position 35,701,864 of record NC_137477.1, read on the forward strand.
CGCAGCTCTCAATGCAGGTATAAGCAATTCAATGAACTTTTGATAATTGACAACTTTTTAACTTGAAACTAAGTTTTAGTGGTGCTAACATGTTTTGGAAAGATAAAACAATATTACTGAACATAAAAATAAACTTTTGCAGTAGGAAAAAAATTTTGAAAAACTTTGAAAAAAATTCTTGTTCAATGTGTGCAATGAGTTATGAAATGTCTTATAAAAAATTTTGCAAACAATTTTTGATTTTTTCAATAATGTTCACATTTAGTACGTAAAACAACTTTCTTAGACAATTTTTAATGACGTTAGTTTCAAACAAAAAGAATTGGATAGTTTCGCAAAAAAATTTATTTTTCACTGTATGAAATAACTAAGAAAATTTTTTGAAAATTTTTTTTGAAAAGACAATTTTTTTCAATAATTGTCACTTTTAGTACGTAAAACAACTTTCTTAGACAATTTTTAATGACGTTAGTTTCAAACAAAAAGAATTGGAAAGCTTCGAAAAAGATTTTTTTTTTCACTGTATGAAATGACAATGTAATGTCTTGGAAAACTTTTGAAAAAGATTTTCGAAAAAAAATTTTTTTCTTGATAATCGAAATTTTTTGTGTAGGATAAAATATCTTAGGCCATTTACAATAACTTTAGTCAAAAAAAATAATTAGAGTGCAACTTTAACTTAAAATATACGCTATCTCCTTAAATAAAGCTGCTGCGCAGCTCTCAATGCAGGTATAAGCAATTCAATGAACTTTTGGTAATTGACAACTTTTTAACTTGAAACTAAGTTTTAGTGGTGCTAACATGTTTTGGAATGATAAAACAATATTACTGAACATAAAAATAAACTTTTGCAGTAGGAAAAAAATTTTGAAAAACTTTGAAAAAAATTCTTGTTCAATGTGTGCAATGAGTTATGAAATGTCTTATAAAAAATTTTGCAAACAATTTTTGATTTTTTCAATAATGTTCACTTTAAGTACGTAAAACAACTTTCTTAGACAATTTTTTATGACGTTAGTTTCAAACAAAAATAATTGGAAAGCTTCGGAATAAATTTTTTTTTCACTGTATGAAATGACAATGTAATGTCTTAAAAAAATTTTTGAAAAAGATTTTCGAAAAAATTTTTTTTCTTGATAATCGAAACTTTTTTTGTAGGATAAAACATCTTAGGCCATTTACAATAACTTTAGTCAAAAAAAATAATTAGAGTGTGACTTTAACTTAAAATATACGCTATCTCCTTAAATAAAACAGCTGCACAGCTCTCAATGCAAGTATAACCAATTCAATGAACTTTTGTTCATTGAATACTTTTTAACTTGAAACCAAGTTTTAGCGGTGCTAACACGTTTTGGAATGATAAAACATTATTACTGAACATAAAAATAAACTTTTGCAGTATGAAAAAAATTTTGAAAAATTTTGAAAAATATTCTTGTTTAATGTGTGCAATGAGTTATGAAATGTCTTATAAAAAATTTTGCAAACAATTTTTGATTTTTTGAATAATGTTCACATTTAGTACGTAAAACAACTTTCTTAGACAATTTTTAATGACGTTAGTTTCAAACAAAAAGAATTGGATAGTTTCGCAAAAAAAAATTATTTTTCACTGTATGAAATGTCTTAGAAAAATTTTTGAAAATTTTTTTTGAAAACACAATTTTTTTCAATAATGTTCACTTTTGTACGTAAAACAACTTTCTTAGACAATTTTTAATGACGTTAGTTTCAAACAAAAATAATTGGAAAGCTTCGGAATAAATTTTGTTTTCACTGTATGAAATGACAATGTAATGTCTTGAAAAAATTTTTGAAAAAGATTTTCGAAAAAATTTTTTTTCTTGATAATCGAAACTTTTTGTGTAGGATAAAATATCTTAGGCCATTTACAATAACTTTAGTCAAAAAAAATAATTAGAGTGTGACTTTAACTTAAAATATACGCTATCTCCTTAAATAAAGCAGCTGCACAGCTCTCAATGCAGGTATAAGCAATTCAATGAACTTTTGTTCATTGACAACTTTTTAACTTTAAACCAAGTTTTAGCGGTGCTAACACGTTTTGGAATAATAAAACAATATTACTGAACATCAAAATAAACTTTTGCAGTATGAAGGAAATTTTGAAAAATTTTCGTGTAAGTCGTCAGTTCGTGTAAGTCGTCACTTTTTCTGTTTCTCCTGGGGTGACGTTATCCAAGTTCTACTGTAGCTTTAGTGGTGCTAACATGTTTTGGAATGATAAAACAATATTACTGAACATAAAAATAAACTTTTGAAGTATGAAAAAAACTTTGAAAAATTTTGAAAAAATTCTTGTTCAATGTGTGCATTTTGCAATAAAATGTCTCAGGAAAATTTTTCAGTGGTTTCCACATGACTGGCTACCATTATTAATGAACATAAAAAAAACTTTAATGTGTGCACTTTGCAATGAAATGTCTCAGGAAAATTTTTCAGTGGTTTCCACATGACTGGCTGCCGTTATTAATGAACATAAAAAAAAACTTTAATGTGTGCAATTTGCAATGAAATGTCTCAGGAAAATTTTTCAGTGGTTTTCACATGACTGGCTGCCATTATTAATGAACATAAAAAAAAACTTTAATGTGTGCAATTTGCAATGAAATGTCTCAGGAAAATTTTTCAGTGGTTTCCACATGACTGGCTGCCATTATTAATGAACATAAAAAATAACTTTAATGTGTGCAATTTGCAATGAAATATCTCAGGAAAATTTTTCAGTGGTTTCCACATGACTGGCTGCCATTATTTATGAACATAAAAAAAAACTTTAATGTGTGCAATTTGCAATGAAATGTCTCAGGGAAATTTTTCAGTGGTTTCCACATGACTGGCTGCCATTATTAATGAACATAAAAAAAAAACTTTAATGTGTGCAATTTGCAATGAAATGTCTCAGCAAAATTTTTCAGTGGTTTCCACATGACTGGCTGCCATTATTAATGAACATAAAAAAAAAATTCAATGTGTGCAATTTGCAATGAAATGTCTCAGGAAAATTTTTTAGTGGTTTCCACATGACTGGCACCCTATTATTAATGAACAAAAAAAATTATTTTGCACTGTATGAAATGTCTTAGAAAAATTTTTGAAAATTTTTTTTGAAAAGACAATTTTTTTTAATAATGTTCACTTTTAGTACGTAAAACAACTTTCTTAGACAATTTTTAATGACATTAGTTTCAAACAAAAAGAATTGGAAAGCTTCGGAAAAAAATTTTTTTTCACTGTTTGAAATGACCATGTAATGTCTTGGAAAAATTTTTGAAAAAGATTTTCGAAAAAAATTTTTTTTCTTGATAATCGAAATTTTTTTTGTAGGATAAAACATCTTAGGCCATTTACAATAACTTTAGTCAAAAAAAATAATTAGAGTGTGACTTTAACTTAAAATATACGCTATCTCCTTAAATAAAGCTGCTGCGCAGCTCTCAATGCAGGTATAAGCAATTCAATGAACTTTTGGTAATTGACAACTTCTTAACTTGAAACTAAGTTTTAGTGGTGCTAACATGTTTTGGAATGATAAAACAATATTACTGAACATAAAAATAAACTTTTGCAGTATGAAAAAAATTTTGAAAAATATGCTTGTTCAATGTGTGCAATGAGTTATGAAATGTCTTATAAAAAATTTTGCAAACAATTTTTGATTTTTTCAATAATGTTCACATTTAGTACGTAAAACAACTTTCTTAGACAATTTTTAATGACGTTAGTTTCAAACAAAAAGAATTGGATAGTTTCGCAAAAAAATTTATTTTTCACTGTATGAAATAACTAAGAAAAATTTTTGAAAATTTTTTTTGAAAAGACAATTTTCTTCAATAATTGTCACTTTTAGTACGTAAAACAACTTTCTTAGACAATTTTTAATGACGTTAGTTTCAAACAAAAAGAATTGGAAAGCTTCGAAAAAAATTTTTTTTTTCACTGTATGAAATGACAATGTAATGTCTTGGAAAAATTTTGAAAAAGATTTTCGAAAAAAAATTTTTTTCTTGATAATCGAAATTTTTTGTGTAGGATAAAATATCTTAGGCCATTTACAATAACTTTAGTCAAAAAAAATAATTAGAGTGCAACTTTAACTTAAAATATACGCTATCTCCTTAAATAAAGCTGCTGTGCAGCTCTCAATGCAGGTATAAGCAATTCAATGAACTTTTGGTAATTGACAACTTTTTAACTTGAAACTAAGTTTTAGTGGTGCTAACATGTTTTGGAATGATAAAACAATATTACTGAACATAAAAATAAACTTTTGCAGTATGAAAAAAATTTTGAAAAATTTTCGTGTAAGTCGTCAGTTCGTGTAAGTCGTCACTTTTTCTGTTTCTCCTGGGGTGACGTTATCCAAGTTCTACTGTAGCTTTAGTGGTGCTAACATGTTTTGGAATGATAAAACAATATTACTGAACATAAAAATAAACTTTTGAAGTATGAAAAGAACTTTGAAAAATTTTTAAAAAAATTCTTGTTCAATGTGTGCATTTTGCAATAAAATGTCTCAGGAAAATTTTTCAGTGGTTTCCACATGACTGGCTGCCATTATTAATGAACATAAAAAAAACTTTAATGTGTGCAATTTGCAATGAAATATCTCAGGAAAATTTTTCAGTGGTTTCCACATGACTGGCTGCCATTATTAATGAACATAAAAAAAAACTTTAATGTGTGCAATTTGCAATGAAATGTCTCAGGAAAATTTTTCAGTGGTTTCCACATGACTGGCTGCCATTATTAATGAACATAAAAAATAACTTTAATGTGTGCAATTTGCAATGAAATGTCTCAGGAAAATTTTTCAGTGGTTTCCACATGACTGGCTGCCATTATTAATGAACATAAAAAAAAACTTTAATGTGTGCAATTTGCAATGAAATATCTCAGGAAAATTTTTCAGTGGTTTCCACATGACTGGCTGCCATTATTTATGAACATAAAAAAAAACTTTAATGTGTGCAATTTGCAATGAAATGTCTCAGGGAAATTTTTCAGTGGTTTCCACATGACTGGCTGCCATTATTAATGAACATAAAAAAAAACTTTATTGTGTGCAATTTGCAATGAAATGTCTCAGCAAAATTTTTCAGTGGTTTCCACATGACTGGCTGCCATTATTAATGAACATTAAAAAAAATTCAATGTGTGCAATTTGCAATGAAATGTCTCAGGAAAATTTTTTAGTGGTTTCCACATGACTGGCACCCTATTAATAATGAACAAAGAAAATTATTTTGCACTGTATGGAATGTCTTAGAAAAATTTTTGAAAATTTTTTTTGAAAAGACAATTTTTTTTAATAATGTTCACTTTTAGTACGTAAAACAACTTTCTTAGACAATTTTTAATGACATTAGTTTCAAACAAAAAGAATTGGAAAGCTTCGGAAAAAAATTTTTTTTCACTGTTTGAAATGACCATGTAATGTCTTGGAAAAATTTTTGAAAAAGATTTTCGAAAAAAATTTTTTTTCTTGATAATCGAAACTTTTTTTGTAGGATAAAACATCTTAGGCCATTTACAATAACTTTAGTCAAAAAAAATAATTAGAGTGTGACTTTAACTTAAAATATACGCTATCTCCTTAAATAAAACAGCTGCACAGCTCTCAATGCAGGTATAACCAATTCAATGAACTTTTGTTCATTGAATACTTTTTAACTTGAAACCAAGTTTTAGCGGTGCTAACACGTTTTGGAATAATAAAACAATATTACTGAAAATCAAAATAAACTTTTGCAGTATGAAGGAAATTTTGAAAAATTTTCGTGTAAGTCGTCAGTTCGTGTAAGTCGTCACTTTTTCTGTTTCTCCTGGGGTGACGTTATCCAAGTTCTACTGTAGCTTTAGTGGTGCTAACATGTTTTGGAATGATAAAACAATATTACTGAACATAAAAATAAACTTTTGAAGTATGAAAAGAACTTTGAAAAATTTTGAAAAAATTCTTGTTCAATGTGTGCATTTTGCAATAAAATGTCACAGGAAAATTTTTCAGTGGTTTCCACATGACTGGCTACCATTATTAATGAACATAAAAAAAAAACTTTAATGTGTGCACTTTCCAATGAAATGTCTCAGGAAATTTTTTCAGTGGTTTCCACATGACTGGCTGCCGTTATTAATGAACATAAAAAAAAACTTTAATGTGTGCAATTTGCAATGAAATGTCTCAGGAAATCTTTTCAGTGGTTTCCACATGACTGGCTGCCATTATTAATGAACATAAAAAAAACTTTAATGTGTGCAATTTGCAATGAAATATCTCAGGAAATTTTTTCAGTGGTTTCCACATGACTGGCTGCCATTATTTATGAACATAAAAAAAAATTTAATGTGTGCAATTTGCAATGAAATGTCTCAGGGAAATTTTTCAGTGGTTTCCACATGACTGGCTGCCATTATTAATGAACATAAAAAAAAAATTCAATGTGTGCAATTTGCAATGAAATGTCTCAGGAAAATTTTTTAGTGGTTTCCACATGACTGGCACCCTATTATTAATGAACAAAAAAAATTATTTTGCACTGTATGAAATGTCTTAGAAAAATTTTTGAAAATTTTTTTTGAAAAGACAATTTTTTTTAATAATGTTCACTTTTAGTACGTAAAACAACTTTCTTAGACAATTTTTAATGACATTAGTTTCAAACAAAAAGAATTGGAAAGCTTCGGAAAAAAATTTTTTTTCACTGTTTGAAATGACTGTCTTGGAAAAATTTTTGAAAAAGATTTTCGAAAAAAATTTTTTTTCTTGATAATCGAAACTTTTTTTGTAGGATAAAACATCTTAGGCCATTTACAATAACTTTAGTCAAAAAAAATAATTAGAGTGTGACTTTAACTTAAAATATACGCTATCTCTTTAAATAAAACAGCTGCACAGCTCTCAATGCAGGTATAACCAATTCAATGAACTTTTGTTCATTGAATACTTTTTAACTTGAAACCAAGTTTTAGCGGTGCTAACACGTTTTGGAATGATAAAACATTATTACTGAACATAAAAATAAACTTTTGCAGTATGAAAAAAACTTTGAAAAATATACTTGTTCAATGTGTGCAATGAGTTATGAAATGTCTTATAAAAAATTTTGCAAACAATTTTTGATTTTTTCAATAATGTTCACATTTAGTATGTAAAACAACTTTCTTAGACAATTTTTAATGACGTTAGTTTCAAACAAAAAGAATTGGATAGTTTCGCAAAAAAATTTATTTTTCACTGTATGAAATAACTAAGAAAAATTTTTGAAAATTTTTTTTGAAAAGACAATTTTTTTCAATAATTGTCACTTTTAGTACGTAAAACAACTTTCTTAGACAATTTTTAATGACGTTAGTTTCAAACAAAAAGAATTGGAAAGCTTCGAAAAAAATTTTTTTTTTCACTGTATGAAATGACAATGTAATGTCTTGGAAAAATTTTGAAAAAGATTTTCGAAAAAAAATTTTTTTCTTGATAATCGAAATTTTTTGTGTAGGATAAAATATCTTAGGCCGTTTACAATAACTTTAGTCAAAAAAAATAATTAGAGTGCAACTTTAACTTAAAATATACGTTATCTCCTTAAATAAAGCTGCTGCGCAGCTCTCAATGCAGGTATAAGCAATTCAATGAACTTTTGGTAATTGACAACTTTTTAACTTGAAACTAAGTTTTAGTGGTGCTAACATGTTTTGGAATGATAAAACAATATTACTGAACATAAAAATAAACTTTTGCAGTAGGAAAAAAATTTTGAAAAACTTTGAAAAAAATTCTTGTTCAATGTGTGCAATGAGTTATGAAATGTCTTATAAAAAATTTTGCAAACAATTTTTGATTTTTTCAATAATGTTCACTTTTAGTACGTAAAACAACTTTCTTAAACAATTTTTTATGACGTTAGTTTCAAACAAAAATAATTGGAAAGCTTCGGAATAAATTTTTTTTTCACTGTATGAAATGACAATGTAATGTCTTAAAAAAATTTTTGAAAAAGATTTTCGAAAAAATTTTTTTTCTTGATAATCGAAACTTTTTGTGTAGGATAAAATATCTTAGGCCATTTACAATACCTTTAGTCAAAAAAATAATTAGAGTGTGACTTTAACTTAAAATATACGCTATCTCCTTAAATAAAGCAGCTGCACAGCTCTCAATGCAGGTATAAGCAATTCAATGATATTTTGTTCATTGACAACTTTTTAACTTTAAACCAAGTTTTAGCGGTGCTAACACGTTTTGGAATAATAAAACAATATTACTGAACATCAAAATAAACTTTTGCAGTATGAAGGAAATTTTGAAAAATTTTCGTGTAAGTCGTCAGTTCGTGTAAGTCGTCACTTTTTCTGTTTCTCCTGGGGTGACGTTATCCAAGTTCTACTGCAGCTTTAGTGGTGCTAACATGTTTTGGAATGATAAAACAATATTACTGAACATAAAAATAAACTTTTGAAGTATGAAAAGAACTTTAAAAAACTTTGAAAAAATTCTTGTTCAATGTGTGCATTTTGCAATAAAATGTCTCAGGAAAATTTTTCAGTGGTTTCCACATGACTGGCTACCATTATTAATGAACATAAAAAAAAAACTTTAATGTGTGCACTTTGCAATGAAATGTCTCAGGAAATTTTTTCAGTGGTTTCCACATGACTGGCTGCCGTTATTAATGAACATAAAAAAAAACTTTGATGTGTGCAATTTGCAATGAAATGTCTCAGGAAAATTTTTCAGTGGTTTCCACATGACTGGCTGCCATTATTAATGAACATAAAAAAAAACTTTAATGTGTGCAATTTGCAATGAAATGTCTCAGGAAAATTTTTCAGTGGTTTCCACATGACTGGCTGCCATTATTAATGAACATAAAAAATAACTTTAATGTGTGCAATTTGCAATGAAATGTCTCAGGAAATCTTTTCAGTGGTTTCCACATGACTGGCTGCCATTATTAATGAACATAAAAAAAAACTTTAATGTGTGCAATTTGCAATGAAATGTCTCAGGAAAATTTTTCAGTGGTTTCCACATGACTGGCTGCCATTATTAATGAGCATAAAAAAAAACTTTAATGTGTGCAATTTGCAATGAAATGTCTCAGGAAAATTTTTCAGTGGTTTCCACATGACTGGCTGCCATTATTAATGAACATAAAAAAAAAATTCAATGTGTGCAATTTGCAATGAAATGTCTCAGGAAAATGTTTTAGTGGTTTCCACATGACTGGCACCCTATTATTAATGAACAAAAAAAATTATTTTGCACTGTATGAAATGTCTTAGAAAAATTTTTGAAAATTTTTTTTGAAAAGACAATTTTTTTTAATAATGTTCACTTTTAGTACGTAAAACAACTTTCTTAGACAATTTTTAATGACATTAGTTTCAAACAAAAAGAATTGGAAAGCTTCGGAAAAAAATTTTTTTTCACTGTTTGAAATGACCATGTAATGTCTTGGAAAAATTTTTGAAAAAGATTTTCGAAAAAAATTTTTTTTCTTGATAATCGAAACTTTTTTTGTAGGATAAAACATCTTAGGCCATTTACAATAACTTTAGTCAAAAAAAATAATTAGAGTGTGACTTTAACTTAAAATATACGCTATCTCCTTAAATAAAACAGCTGCACAGCTCTCAATGCAGGTATAACCAATTCAATGAACTTTTGTTCATTGAATACTTTTTAACTTGAAACCAAGTTTTAGCGGTGCTAACACGTTTTGGAATGATAAAACATTATTACTGAACATAAAAATAAACTTTTGCAGTATGAAAAAAATTTTGAAAAATTTTGAAAAATATTCTTGTTTAATGTGTGCAATGAGTTATGAAATGTCTTATAAAAAATTTTGCAAACAATTTTTGATTTTTTCAATAATGTTCACATTTAGTACGTAAAACAACTTTCTTAGACAATTTTTAATGACGTTAGTTTCAAACAAAAAGAATTGGATAGTTTCGCAAAAAAATTTATTTTTCACTGTATGAAATAACTAAGAAAAATTTTTGAAAATTTTTTTTGAAAAGACAATTTTTTTCAATAATTGTCACTTTTAGTACGTAAAACAACTTTCTTAGACAATTTTTAATGACGTTAGTTTCAAACAAAAAGAATTGGAAAGCTTCGAAAAAAATTTTTTTTTTCACTGTATGAAATGACAATGTAATGTCTTGGAAAAATTTTTGAAAAAGATTTTCGAAAAAAATTTTTTTTCCTGATAATCGAAACTTTTTTTGTAGGATAAAACATCTTAGGCCATTTACAATAACTTTAGTCAAAAAAAATAATTAGAGTGCGACTTTAACTTAAAATATACGCTATCTCCTTAAATAAAGCTGCTGCGCAGCTCTCAATGCAGGTATAAGCAATTCAATGAATTTTTGGTAATTGACAACTTTTTAACTTGAAACTAAGTTTTAGTGGTGCTAACATGTTTTGGAATGATAAAACAATATTACTGAACATAAAAATAAACTTTTGCAGTAGGAAAAAAATTTTGAAAAACTTTGAAAAAAATTCTTGTTCAATGTGTGCAATGAGTTATGAAATGTCTTATAAAAAATTTTGCAAACAATTTTTGATTTTTTCAATAATGTTCACTTTTAGTACGTAAAACAACTTTCTTAGACAATTTTTTATGACGTTAGTTTCAAACAAAAAGAATTGGAAAGCTTCGGAATAAATTTTGTTTTCACTGTATGAAATGACAATGTAATGTCTTGAAAAAATTTTTGAAAAAGATTTTCGAAAAAATTTTTTTTCTTGATAATCGAAACTTTTTGTGTAGGATAAAATATCTTAGGCCATTTACAATAGCTTTAGTCAAAAAAAATAATTAGAGTGTGACTTTAACTTAAAATATACGCTATCTCCTTAAATAAAGCAGCTGCACAGCTCTCAATGCAGGTATAAGCAATTCAATGAACTTTTGTTCATTGACAACTTTTTAACTTTAAACCAAGTTTTAGCGGTGCTAACACGTTTTGGAATAATAAAACAATATTACTGAACATCAAAATAAACTTTTGCAGTATGAAGGAAATTTTGAAAAATTTTCGGGTAAGTCGTCAGTTCGTGTAAGTCGTCACTTTTTCTGTTTCTCCTGGGGTGACGTTATCCAAGTTCTACTGTAGCTTTAGTGGTGCTAACATGTTTTGGAATGATAAAACAATATTACTGAACATAAAAATAAACTTTTGAAGTATGAAAAGAACTTTGAAAAATTTTGAAAAAATTCTTGTTCAATGTGTGCATTTTGCAATAAAATGTCTCAGGAAAATTTTTCAGTGGTTTCCACATGACTGGCTGCCATTATTAATGAACATAAAAAAAAAACTTTAATGTGTGCACTTTGCAATGAAATGTCTCAGGAAAATTTTTCAGTGGTTTCCACATGACTGGCTGCCGTTATTAATGAACATAAAAAAAAACTTTAATGTGTGCAATTTGCAATGAAATGTCTCAGGAAAATTTTTCAGTGGTTTTCACATGACTGGCTGCCATTATTAATGAACATAAAAAAAAACTTTAATGTGTGCAATTTGCAATGAAATGTCTCAGGAAAATTTTTCAGTGGTTTCCACATGACTGGCTGCCATTATTAATGAACATAAAAAATAACTTTAATGTGTGCACTTTGCAATGAAATGTCTCAGGAAATCTTTTCAGTGGTTTCCACATGACTGGCTGCCATTATTAATGAACATAAAAAAAAACTTTAATGTGTGCAATTTGCAATGAAATATCTCAGGAAAATTTTTCAGTGGTTTCCACATGACTGGCTGCCATTATTTATGAACATAAAAAAAAACTTTAATGTGTGCAATTTGCAATGAATTGTCTCAGGAAATTTTTCAGTGGTTTCCACATGACTGGCTGCCATTATTAATGAACATAAAAAAAAAACTTTAATGTGTGCAATTTGCAATGAAATGTCTCAGCAAAATTTTTCAGTGGTTTCCACATGACTGGCTGCCATTATTAATGAACATAAAAAAAAAATTCAATGTGTGCAATTTGCAATGAAATGTCTCAGGAAAATTTTTTAGTGGTTTCCACATGACTGGCACCCTATTATTAATGAACAAAAAAAATTTTTTTGCACTGTATGAAATGTCTTAGAAAAATTTTTGAAAATTTTTTTTGAAAAGACAATTTTTTTTAATAATGTTCACTTTTAGTACGTAAAACAACTTTCTTAGACAATTTTTAATGACATTAGTTTCAAACAAAAAGAATTGGAAAGCTTCGGAAAAAAATTATTTTTCACTGTTTGAAATGACCATGTAATGTCTTGGAAAAATTTTTGAAAAAGATTTTCGAAAAAAATTTTTTTTCTTGATAATCGAAAATTTTTTTGTAGGATAAAACATCTTAGGCCATTTACAATAACTTTAGTCAAAAAAAATAATTAGAGTGCGACTTTAACTTAAAATATACGCTATCTCCTTAAATAAAGCTGCTGCGCAGCTCTCAATGCAGGTATAAGCAATTCAATGAGATTTTGGTAATTGACAACTTTTTAACTTGAAACTAAGTTTTAGTGGTGCTAACATGTTTTGGAATGATAAAACAATATTACTGAACATAAAAATAAACTTTTGCAGTAGGAAAAAAATTTTGAAAAACTTTGAAAAAAATTCTTGTTCAATGTGTGCAATGAGTTATGAAATGTCTTATAAAAAATTTTGCAAACAATTTTTGATTTTTTCAATAATGTTCACTTTTAGTACGTAAAACAACTTTCTTAGACAATTTTTTATGACATTAGTTTCAAACAAAAAGAATTGGATACTTTAGCAAAAAAAAATTATTTTTTACTGTATGAAATGTCTTAGAAAAATTTTTGAAAGTTTTTTTTGAAAACACAATTTTTTTCAATAATGTTCACTTTTTGTACGTAAAACAACTTTCTTAGACAATTTTTAATGACGTTAGTTTCAAACAAAAATAATTGGAAAGCTTCGGAATAAATTTTGTTTTCACTGTATGAAATGACAATGTAATGTCTTGAAAAAAATTTTGAAAAAGATTTTCGAAAAAATTTTTTTTCTTGATAATCGAAACTTTTTGTGTAGGATAAAATATCTTAGGCCATTTACAATAACTTTAGTCAAAAAAAATAATTAGAGTGTGACTTTAACTTAAAATATACGCTATCTCCTTAAATAAAGCAGCTGCACAGCTCTCAATGCAGGTATAAGCAATTCAATGAACTTTTGTTCATTGACAACTTTTTAACTTTAAACCAAGTTTTAGCGGTGCTAACACGTTTTGGAATAATAAAACAATATTACTGAACATCAAAATAAACTTTTGCAGTATGAAAGAAATTTTGAAAAATTTTCGTGTAAGTCGTCAGTTCGTGTAAGTCGTCACTTTTTCTGTTTCTCCTGGGGTGACGTTATCCAAGTTCTACTGTAGCTTTAGTGGTGCTAACATGTTTTGGAATGATAAAACAATATTACTGAACATAAAAATAAACTTTTGAAGTATGAAAAGAACTTTGAAAAATTTTTAAAAAAATTCTTGTTCAATGTGTGCATTTTGCAATAAAATGTCTCAGGAAAATTTTTCAGTGGTTTCCACATGACTGGCTGCCATTATTAATGAACATAAAAAAAAACTTTAATGTGTGCAATTTGCAATGAAATATCTCAGGAAAATTTTTCAGTGGTTTCCACATGACTGGCTGCCATTATTAATGAACATAAAAAAAAACTTTAATGTGTGCAATTTGCAATGAAATGTCTCAGGAAAATTTTTCAGTGGTTTCCACATGACTGGCTGCCATTATTAATGAACATAAAAAATAACTTTAATGTGTGTAATTTGCAATGAAATGTCTCAGGGAAATTTTTCAGTGGTTTCCACATGACTGGCTGCCATTATTGATGAACATAAAAAAAAATTTAATGTGTGCAATTTGCAATGAAATGTCTCAGCAAAATTTTTCAGTGGTTTCCACATGACTGGCTGCCATTATTAATGAACATAAAAAAAAAATTCAATGTGTGCAATTTACAATGAAATGTCTCAGGAAAATTTTTTAGTGGTTTCCACATGACTGGCACCCTATTATTAATGAACAAAAAAAATTATTTTGCACTGTATGAAATGTCTTAGAAAAATTTTTGAAAATTTTTTTTTAAAAGACAATTTTTTTTAATAATGTTCACTTTTAGTACGTAAAACAACTTTCTTAGACAATTTTTAATGACATTAGTTTCAAACAAAAAGAATTGGAAAGCTTCGGAAAAAAATATTTTTTCACTGTTTGAAATGACCATGTAATGTCTTGGAAAAATTTTTGAAAAAGATTTTCGAAAAAAATTTTTTTTCTTGATAATCGAAACTTTTTTTGTAGGATAAAACATCTTAGGCCATTTACAATAACTTTAGTCAAAAAAAATAATTAGAGTGCGACTTTAACTTAAAATATACGCTATCTCCTTAAATAAAGCTGCTGCGCAGCTCTCAATGCAGGTATAAGCAATTCAATGAACTTTTGGTAATTGACAACTTTTTAACTTGAAACTAAGTTTTAGTGGTGCTAACATGTTTTGGAATGATAAAACAATATTACTGAACATAAAAATAAACTTTTGCAGTATGAAAAAAATTTTGAAAAATTTTGAAAAAAATTCTTGTTCAATGTGTGCAATGAGTTATGAAATGTCTTATAAAAAATTTTGCAAACAATTTTTGATTTTTTCAATAATGTTCACATTTAGTACGTAAAACAACTTTCTTAGACAATTTTTAATGACGTTAGTTTCAAACAAAAAGAATTGGATAGTTTCGCAAAAAAATTTATTTTTCACTGTATGAAATAACTATGAAAAATTTTTGAAAATTTTATTTGAAAAGACAATTTTTTTCAATAATTGTCACTTTTAGTACGTAAAACAACTTTCTTAGACAATTTTTAATGACGTTAGTTTCAAACAAAAAGAATTGGAAAGCTTCGAAAAAAATTTTTTTTTTCACTGTATGAAATGACAATGTAATGTCTTGGAAAAATTTTGAAAAAGATTTTCGAAAAAAAAGTTTTTTCTTGATAATCGTATTTTTTGTGTAGGATAAAATATCTTAGGCCATTTACAATAACTTTAGTCAAAAAAAATAATTAGAGTGCAACTTTAACTTAAAATATACGCTATCTCCTTAAATAAAGCTGCTGCGCAGCTCTCAATGCAGGTATAAGCAATTCAATGAACTTTTGGTAATTGACAACTTTTTAAATTGAAACTAAGTTTTAGTGGTGCTAACATGTTTTGGAATGATAAAACAATATTACTGAACATAAAAATAAACTTTTGCAGTAGGAAAAAAATTTTGAAAAACTTTGAAAAAAATTCTTGTTCAATGTGTGCAATGAGTTATGAAATGTCTTATAAAAAATTTTGCAAACAATTTTTGATTTTTTCAATAATGTTCACTTTTAGTACGTAAAACAACTTTCTTAGACAATTTTTTATGACGTTAGTTTCAAACAAAAATAATTGGAAAGCTTCGGAATAAATTTTTTTTTCACTGTATGAAATGACAATGTAATGTCTTAAAAAAATTTTTGAAAAAGATTTTCGGAAAAATTTTTTTTCTTGATAATCGAAACTTTTTGTGTAGGATAAAATATCTTAGGCCATTTACAATAACTTTAGCCAAAAAAAATAATTAGAGTGTGACTTTAACTTAAAATATACGCTATCTCCTTAAATAAAGCAGCTGCACAGCTCTCAATGCAGGTATAAGTAATTCAATGAACTTTTGTTCATTGACAACTTTTTAACTTTAAACCAAGGTTTAGCGGTGCTAACACGTTTTGGAATAATAAAACAATATTACTGAAAATCAAAATAAACTTTTGCAGTATGAAGGAAATTTTGAAAAATTTTCGTGTAAGTCGTCAGTTCGTGTAAGTCGTCACTTTTTCTGTTTCTCCTGGGGTGACGTTATCCAAGTTCTACTGTAGCTTTAGTGGTGCTAACATGTTTTGGAATGATAAAACAATATTACTGAACATAAAAATAAACTTTTGAAGTATGAAAAGAACTTTGAAAAATTTTGAAAAAATTCTTGTTCAATGAGTGCATTTTGCAATAAAATGTCTCAGGAAAATTTTTCAGTGGTTTCCACATGACTGGCTGCCGTTATTAATGAACATAAAAAAAAACTTTAATGTGTGCAATTTGCAATGAAATGTCTCAGGAAAATTTTTCAGTGGTTTCCACATGACTGGCTGCCATTATTAATGAACATAAAAAATAACTTTAATGTGTGCAATTTGCAATGAAATGTCTCAGGAAATCTTTTCAGTGGTTTCCACATGACTGGCTGCCATTATTAATGAACATAAAAAAAACTTTAATGTGTGCAATTTGCAATGAAATATCTCAGGAAAATTTTTCAGTGGTTTCCACATGACTGGCTGCCATTATTTATGAACATAAAAAAAAACTTTAATGTGTGCAATTTGCAATGAAATGTCTCAGGAAATCTTTTCAGTGGTTTCCACATGACTGGCTGCCATTATTAATGAACATAGAAAAAAAACTTTAATGTGTGCAATTTGCAATGAAATGTCTCAGCAAAATTTTTCAGTGGTTTCCACATGACTGGCTGCCATTATTAATGAACATAAAAAAAAAATTCAATGTGTGCAATTTGCAATGAAATGTCTCAGGAAAATTTTTTAGTGGTTTCCACATGACTGGCACCCTATTATTAATGAACAAAAAAAATTATTTTGCACTGTATGAAATGTCTTAGAAAAATTTTTGAAAATTTTTTTTGAAAACACAATTTTTTTTAATAATGTTCACTTTTAGTACGTAAAACAACTTTCTTAGACAATTTTTAATGACATTAGTTTCAAACAAAAAGAATTGGAAGGCTTCGGAAAAAAATTTTTTTTCACCGTTTGAAATGACTGTCTTGGAAAAATTTTTGAAAAAGATTTTCGAAAAAAATTTTTTTTCTTGATAATCGAAACTTTTTTTGTAGGATAAAACATCTTAGGCCATTTACAATAACTTTAGTCAAAAAAAATAATTAGAGTGCGACTTTAACTTAAAATATACGCTATCTCCTTAAATAAAGCTGCTGCGCAGCTCTCAATGCAGGTATAAGCAATTCAATGAATTTTTGTTCATTGACAACTTTTTAACTTGAAACTAAGTTTTAGTGGTGCTAACATGTTTTGGAATGATAAAACAATATTACTGAACATAAAAATAAACTTTTGCAGTAGGAAAAAAATTTTGAAAAACTTTGAAAAAAATTCTTGTTCAATGTGTGCAATGAGTTATGAAATGTCTTATAAAAAATTTTGCAAACAATTTTTGATTTTTTCAATAATGTTCACTTTTAGTACGTAAAACAACTTTCTTAGACAATTTTTTATGACGTTAGTTTCAAACAAAAAGAATTGGATACTTTAGCAAAAAAAAATTATTTTTCACTGTATGAAATGTCTTAGAAAAATTTTTGAAAATTTTTTTTGAAAACACAATTTTTTTCAATAATGTTCACTTTTTGTACGTAAAACAACTTTCTTAGACAATTTTTAATGACGTTAGTTTCAAACAAAAATAATTGGAAAGCTTCGGAATAAATTTTGTTTTCACTGTATGAAATGACAATGTAATGTCTTGAAAAAATTTTTGAAAAAGATTTTCGAAAAAATTTTTTTTCTTGATAATCGAAACTTTTTGTGTAGGATAAAATATCTTAGGCCATTTACAATACCTTTAGTCAAAAAAAATAATTAGAGTGTGACTTTAACTTAAAATATACGCTATCTCCTTAAATAAAGCAGCTGCACAGCTCTCAATGCAGGTATAAGCAATTCAATGAACTTTTGTTCATTGACAACTTTTTAACTTTAAACCAAGTTTTAGCGGTGCTAACACGTTTTGGAATAATAAAACAATATTACTGAACATCAAAATAAACTTTTGCAGTATGAAGGAAATTTTGAAAAATTTTCGTGTAAGTCGTCAGTTCGTGTAAGTCGTCACTTTTTCTGTTTCTCCTGGGGTGACGTTATCCAAGTTCTACTGTAGCTTTAGTGGTGCTAACATGTTTTGGAATGATAAAACAATATTACTGAACATAAAAATAAACTTTTGAAGTATGAAAAGAACTTTGAAAAATTTTGAAAAAATTCTTGTTCAATGTGTGCATTTTGCAATAAAATGTCTCAGGAAAATTTTTCAGTGGTTTCCACATGACTGGCTACCATTATTAATGAACATAAAAAAAAAACTTTAATGTGTGCACTTTGCAATGAAATGTCTCAGGAAAATTTTTCAGTGGTTTCCACATGACTGGCTGCCATTATTAATGAACATAAAAAAAACTTTAATGTGTGCAATTTGCAATGAAATATCTCAGGAAAATTTTTCAGTGGTTTCCACATGACTGGCTGCCATTATTTATGAACATAAAAAAAAACTTTAATGTGTGCAATTTGCAATGAAATGTCTCAGGGAAATTTTTCAGTGGTTTCCACATGACTGGCTGCCATTATTAATGAACATAGAAAAAAAACTTTAATGTGTGCAATTTGCAATGAAATGTCTCAGCAAAATTTTTCAGTGGTTTCCACATGACTGGCTGCCATTATTAATGAACATAAAAAAAAAATTCAATGTGTGCAATTTGCAATGAAATGTCTCAGGAAAATTTTTTAGTGGTTTCCACATGACTGGCACCCTATTATTAATGAACAAAAAAAATTATTTTGCACTGTATGAAATGTCTTAGAAAAATTTTTGAAAATTTTTTTTGAAAAGACAATTTTTTTTAATAATGTTCACTTTTAGTACGTAAAACAACTTTCTTAGACAATTTTTAATGACATTAGTTTCAAACAAAAAGAATTGGAAAGCTTCGGAAAAAAATTTTTTTTCACCGTTTGAAATGACTGTCTTGGAAAAATTTTTGAAAAAGATTTTCGAAAAAAATTTTTTTTCTTGATAATCGAAACTTTTTTTGTAGGATAAAACATCTTAGGCCATTTACAATAAATTTAGTCAAAAAAAATAATTAGAGTGCGACTTTAACTTAAAATATACGCTATCTCCTTAAATAAAGCTGCTGCGCAGCTCTCAATGCAGGTATAAGCAATTCAATGAATTTTTGTTCATTGACAACTTTTTAACTTGAAACTAAGTTTTAGTGGTGCTAACATGTTTTGGAATGATAAAACAATATTACTGAACATAAAAATAAACTTTTGCAGTAGGAAAAAAATTTTGAAAAACTTTGAAAAAAATTCTTGTTCAATGTGTGCAATGAGTTATGAAATGTCTTATAAAAAATTTTGCAAACAATTTTTGATTTTTTCAATAATGTTCACTTTTAGTACGTAAAACAACTTTCTTAGACAATTTTTTATGACGTTAGTTTCAAACAAAAAGAATTGGATACTTTAGCAAAAAAAAATTATTTTTCACTGTATGAAATGTCTTAGAAAAATTTTTGAAAATTTTTTTTGAAAACACAATTTTTTTCAATAATGTTCACTTTTTGTACGTAAAACAACTTTCTTAGACAATTTTTAATGACGTTAGTTTCAAACAAAAATAATTGGAAAGCTTCGGAATAAATTTTGTTTTCACTGTATGAAATGACAATGTAATGTCTTGAAAAAATTTTTGAAAAAGATTTTCGAAAAAATTTTTTTTCTTGATAATCGAAACTTTTTGTGTAGGATAAAATATCTTAGGCCATTTACAATACCTTTAGTCAAAAAAAATAATTAGAGTGTGACTTTAACTTAAAATATACGCTATCTCCTTAAATAAAGCAGCTGCACAGCTCTCAATGCAGGTATAAGCAATTCAATGAACTTTTGTTCATTGACAACTTTTTAACTTTAAACCAAGTTTTAGCGGTGCTAACACGTTTTGGAATAATAAAACAATATTACTGAACATCAAAATAAACTTTTGCAGTATGAAGGAAATTTTGAAAAATTTTCGTGTAAGTCGTCAGTTCGTGTAAGTCGTCACTTTTTCTGTTTCTCCTGGGGTGACGTTATCCAAGTTCTACTGTAGCTTTAGTGGTGCTAACATGTTTTGGAATGATAAAACAATATTACTGAACATAAAAATAAACTTTTGAAGTATGAAAAGAACTTTGAAAAATTTTGAAAAAATTCTTGTTCAATGTGTGCATTTTGCAATAAAATGTCTCAGGAAAATTTTTCAGTGGTTTCCACATGACTGGCTACCATTATTAATGAACATAAAAAAAAAACTTTAATGTGTGCACTTTGCAATGAAATGTCTCAGGAAAATTTTTCAGTGGTTTCCACATGACTGGCTGCCGTTATTAATGAACATAAAAAAAAACTTTAATGTGTGCAATTTGCAATGAAATGTCTCAGGAAAATTTTTCAGTGGTTTCCACATGACTGGCTGCCATTATTAATGAACATAAAAAAAAACTTTAATGTGTGCAATTTGCAATGAAATGTCTCAGGAAAATTTTTCAGTGGTTTCCACATGACTGGCTGCCATTATTAATGAACATAAAAAATAACTTTAATGTGTGCAATTTGCAATGAAATGTCTCAGGAAATCTTTTCAGTGGTTTCCACATGACTGGCTGCCATTATTAATGAACATAAAAAAAAAATTCAATGTGTGCAATTTGCAATGAAATGTCTCAGGAAAATTTTTTAGTGGTTTCCACATGACTGGCACCCTATTATTAATGAACAAAAAAAATTATTTTGCACTGTATGAAATGTCTTAGAAAAATTTTTGAAAATTTTTTTTGAAAAGACAATTTTTTTTAATAATGTTCACTTTTAGTACGTAAAACAACTTTCTTAGACAATTTTTAATGACATTAGTTTCAAACAAAAAGAATTGGAAAGCTTCGGAAAAAAATTTTTTTTCACTGTTTGAAATGACCATGTAATGTCTTGGAAAAATTTTTGAAAAAGATTTTCGAAAAAAATTTTTTTTCTTGATAATCGAAACTTTTTTTGTAGGATAAAACATCTTAGGCCATTTACAATAACTTTAGTCAAAAAAAATAATTAGAGTGCGACTTTAACTTAAAATATACGCTATCTCCTTAAATAAAGCTGCTGCGCAGCTCTCAATGCAGGTATAAGCAATTCAATGAATTTTTGGTAATTGACAACTTTTTAACTTGAAACTAAGTTTTAGTGGTGCTAACATGTTTTGGAATGATAAAACAATATTACTGAACATAAAAATAAACTTTTGCAGTAGGAAAAAATTTTTGAAAAACTTTGAAAAAAATTCTTGTTCAATGTGTGCAATGAGTTATGAAATGTCTTATAAAAAATTTTGCAAACAATTTTTGATTTTTTCAATAATGTTCACTTTTAGTACGTAAAACAACTTTCTTAGACAATTTTTTATGACGTTAGTTTCAAACAAAAAGAATTGGATACTTTAGCAAAAAAAAATTATTTTTCACTGTATGAAATGTCTTAGAAAAATTTTTGAAAATTTTTTTTGAAAACACAATTTTTTTCAATAATGTTCACTTTTTGTACGTAAAACAACTTTCTTAGACAATTTTTAATGACGTTAGTTTCAAACAAAAATAATTGGAAAGCTTCGGATTAAATTTTGTTTTCACTGTATGAAATGACAATGTAATGTCTTGAAAAAAGTTTTGAAAAAGATTTTCGAAAAAATTATTTTTCTTGATAATCGAAATTTTTGTGTAGGATAAAATATCTTAGGCCATTTACAATAACTTTAGTCAAAAAAAATAATTAGAGTGTGACTTTAACTTAAAATATACGCTATCTCCTTAAATAAAGCAGCTGCACAGCTCTCAATGCAGGTATAAGCAATTCAATGAACTTTTGTTCATTGACAACTTTTTAACTTTAAACCAAGTTTTAGCGGTGCTAACACGTTTTGGAATAATAAAACAATATTACTGAACATCAAAATAAACTTTTGCAGTATGAAGGAAATTTTGAAAAATTTTCGTGTAAGTCGTCAGTTCGTGTAAGTCGTCACTTTTTCTGTTTCTCCTGGGGTGACGTTATCCAAGTTCTACTGTAGCTTTAGTGGTGCTAACATGTTTTGGAATGATAAAACAATATTACTGAACATAAAAATAAACTTTTGAAGTATGAAAAGAACTTTGAAAAATTTTGAAAAAATTCTTGTTCAATGTGTGCATTTTGCAATAAAATGTCTCAGGAAAATTTTTCAGTGGTTTCCACATGACTGGCTACCATTATTAATGAACATAAAAAAAAACTTTAATGTGTGCACTTTGCAATGAAATGTCTCAGGAAAATTTTTCAGTGGTTTCCACATGACTGGTTGCCGTTATTAATGAACATAAAAAAAAACTTTAATGTGTGCAATTTGCAATGAAATGTCTCAGGAAAATTTTTCAGTGGTTTCCACATGACTGGCTGCCATTATTAATGAACATAAAAAAAAAAATTAATGTGTGCAATTTGCAATGAAATGTCTCAGCAAAATTTTTCAGTGGTTTCCACATGACTGGCTGCCATTATTAATCAACATAAAAAATAACTTTAATGTGTGCAATTTGCAATGAAATGTCTCAGGAAATCTTTTCAGTGGTTTCCACATGACTGGCTGCCATTATTAATGAACATAAAAAAAAACTTTAATGTGTGCAATTTGCAATGAAATATCTCAGGAAAATTTTTTAGTGGTTTCCACATGACTGGCTGCCATTATTTATGAACATAAAAAAAAACTTTAATGTGTGCAATTTGCAATGAAATGTCTCAGGAAAATTTTTTAGTGGTTTCCACATGACTGGCACCCTATTATTAATGAACAAAAAAAATTATTTTGCACTGTATGAAATGTCTTAGAAAAATTTTTGAAAATTTTTTTTAATAATGTTCACTTTTAGTACGTAAAACAACTTTCTTAGACAATTTTTAATGACATTAGTTTCAAACAAAAAGAATTGGAAAGCTTCGGAAAAAAATTTTTTTTCACTGTTTGAAATGACCATGTAATGTCTTGGAAAAATTTTTGAAAAAGATTTTCGAAAAAAATTTTTTTTCTTGATAATCGAAACTTTTTTTGTAGGATAAAACATCTTAGGCCATTTACAATAACTTTAGTCAAAAAAAATAATTAGAGTGTGACTTTATCTTAAAATATACGCTATCTCCTTAAATAAAGCTGCTGCGCAGCTCTCAATGCAGGTATAAGCAATTCAATGAACTTTTGGTAATTGACAACTTCTTAACTTGAAACTAAGTTTTAGTGGTGCTAACATGTTTTGGAATGATAAAACAATATTACTGAACATAAAAATAAACTTTTGCAGTATGAAAAAAATTTTGAAAAATTTTGAAAAATATACTTGTTCAATGTGTGCAATGAGTTATGAAATGTCTTATAAAAAATTTTGCAAACAATTTTTGATTTTTTCAATAATGTTCACATTTAGTACGTAAAACAACTTTCTTAGACAATTTTTAATGACGTTAGTTTCAAACAAAAAGAATTGGATAGTTTCGCAAAAAAATTTATTTTTCACTGTATGAAATAACTATGAAAAATTTTTGAAAATTTTTTTTGAAAAGACAATTTTTTTCAATAATTGTCACTTTTAGTACGTAAAACAACTTTCTTAGACAATTTTTAATGACGTTAGTTTCAAACAAAAAGAATTGGAAAGCTTCGAAAAAAATTTTTTTTTTCACTGTATGAAATGACAATGTAATGTCTTGGAAAAATTTTGAAAAAGATTTTCGAAAAAAAAGTTTTTTCTTGATAATCGAAATTTTTTGTGTAGGATAAAATATCTTAGGCCATTTACAATAACTTTAGTCAAAAAAAATAATTAGAGTGCAACTTTAACTTAAAATTAACGCTATCTCCTTAAATAAAGCTGCTGCGCAGCTCTCAATGCAGGTATAAGCAATTCAATGAACTTTTGGTAATTGACAACTTTTTAAATTGAAACTAAGTTTTAGTGGTGCTAACATGTTTTGGAATGATAAAACAATATTACTGAACATAAAAATAAACTTTTGCAGTAGGAAAAAAATTTTGAAAAACTTTGAAAAAAATTCTTGTTCAATGTGTGCAATGAGTTATGAAATGTCTTATAAAAAATTTTGCAAACAATTTTTGATTTTTTCAATAATGTTCACTTTTAGTACGTAAAACAACTTTCTTAGACAATTTTTTATGACGTTAGTTTCAAACAAAAAGAATTGGATACTTTAGCAAAAAAAAATTATTTTTCACTGTATGAAATGTCTTAGAAAAATTTTTGAAAATTTTTTTTGAAAACACAATTTTTTTCAATAATGTTCACTTTTTGTACGTAAAACAACTTTCTTAGACAATTTTTAATGACGTTAGTTTCAAACAAAAATAATTGGAAAGCTTCGGAATAAATTTTGTTTTCACTGTATGAAATGACAATGTAATGTCTTGAAAAAATTTTTGAAAAAGATTTTCGAAAAAATTTTTTTTCTTGATAATCGAAACTTTTTGTGTAGGATAAAATATCTTAGGCCATTTACAATACCTTTAGTCAAAAAAAATAATTAGAGTGTGACTTTAACTTAAAATATACGCTATCTCCTTAAATAAAGCAGCTGCACAGCTCTCAATGCAGGTATAAGCAATTCAATGAACTTTTGTTCATTGACAACTTTTTAACTTTAAACCAAGTTTTAGCGGTGCTAACACGTTTTGGAATAATAAAACAATATTACTGAACATCAAAATAAACTTTTGCAGTATGAAGGAAATTTTGAAAAATTTTCGTGTAAGTCGTCAGTTCGTGTAAGTCGTCACTTTTTCTGTTTCTCCTGGGGTGACGTTATCCAAGTTCTACTGTAGCTTTAGTGGTGCTAACATGTTTTGGAATGATAAAACAATATTACTGAACATAAAAATAAACTTTTGAAGTATGAAAAGAACTTTGAAAAATTTTGAAAAAATTCTTGTTCAATGTGTGCATTTTGCAATAAAATGTCTCAGGAAAATTTTTCAGTGGTTTCCACATGACTGGCTACCATTATTAATGAACATAAAAAAAAAACTTTAATGTGTGCACTTTGCAATGAAATGTCTCAGGAAAATTTTTCAGTGGTTTCCACATGACTGGCTGCCGTTATTAATGAACATAAAAAAAAACTTTAATGTGTGCAATTTGCAATGAAATGTCTCAGGAAAATTTTTCAGTGGTTTCCACATGACTGGCTGCCATTATTAATGAACATAAAAAAAAACTTTAATGTGTGCAATTTGCAATGAAATGTCTCAGGAAAATTTTTCAGTGGTTTCCACATGACTGGCTGCCATTATTAATGAACATAAAAAATAACTTTAATGTGTGCAATTTGCAATGAAATGTCTCAGGAAATCTTTTCAGTGGTTTCCACATGACTGGCTGCCATTATTAATGAACATAAAAAAAAAATTTAATGTGTGCAATTTGCAATGAAATGTCTCAGGAAAATTTTTTAGTGGTTTCCACATGACTGGCACCCTATTATTAATGAACAAAAAAAATTATTTTGCACTGTATGAAATGTCTTAGAAAAATTTTTGAAAATTTTTTTTGAAAAGACAATTTTTTTTAATAATGTTCACTTTTAGTACGTAAAACAACTTTCTTAGACAATTTTTAATGACATTAGTTTCAAACAAAAAGAATTGGAAAGCTTCGGAAAAAAATTTTTTTTCACTGTTTGAAATGACCATGTAATGTCTTGGAAAAATTTTTGAAAAAGATTTTCGAAAAAAATTTTTTTTCTTGATAATCGAAACTTTTTTTGTAGGATAAAACATCTTAGGCCATTTACAATAACTTTAGTCAAAAAAAATAATTAGAGTGCGACTTTAACTTAAAATATACGCTATCTCCTTAAATAAAGCTGCTGCGCAGCTCTCAATGCAGGTATAAGCAATTCAATGAATTTTTGGTAATTGACAACTTTTTAACTTGAAACTAAGTTTTAGTGGTGCTAACATGTTTTGGAATGATAAAACAATATTACTGAACATAAAAATAAACTTTTGCAGTAGGAAAAAATTTTTGAAAAACTTTGAAAAAAATTCTTGTTCAATGTGTGCAATGAGTTATGAAATGTCTTATAAAAAATTTTGCAAACAATTTTTGATTTTTTCAATAATGTTCACTTTTAGTACGTAAAACAACTTTCTTAGACAATTTTTTATGACGTTAGTTTCAAACAAAAAGAATTGGATACTTTAGCAAAAAAAAATTATTTTTCACTGTATGAAATGTCTTAGAAAAATTTTTGAAAATTTTTTTTGAAAACACAATTTTTTTCAATAATGTTCACTTTTTGTACGTAAAACAACTTTCTTAGACAATTTTTAATGACGTTAGTTTCAAACAAAAATAATTGGAAAGCTTCGGATTAAATTTTGTTTTCACTGTATGAAATGACAATGTAATGTCTTGAAAAAAGTTTTGAAAAAGATTTTCGAAAAAATTTTTTTTCTTGATAATCGAAACTTTTTGTGTAGGATAAAATATCTTAGGCCATTTACAATAACTTTAGTCAAAAAAAATAATTAGAGTGTGACTTTAACTTAAAATATACGCTATCTCCTTAAATAAAGCAGCTGCACAGCTCTCAATGCAGGTATAAGCAATTCAATGAACTTTTGTTCATTGACAACTTTTTAACTTTAAACCAAGTTTTAGCGGTGCTAACACGTTTTGGAATAATAAAACAATATTACTGAACATCAAAATAAACTTTTGCAGTATGAAGGAAATTTTGAAAAATTTTCGTGTAAGTCGTCAGTTCGTGTAAGTCGTCACTTTTTCTGTTTCTCCTGGGGTGACGTTATCCAAGTTCTACTGTAGCTTTAGTGGTGCTAACATGTTTTGGAATGATAAAACAATATTACTGAACATAAAAATAAACTTTTGAAGTATGAAAAGAACTTTGAAAAATTTTGAAAAAATTCTTGTTCAATGTGTGCATTTTGCAATAAAATGTCTCAGGAAAATTTTTCAGTGGTTTCCACATGACTGGCTACCATTATTAATGAACATAAAAAAAAACTTTAATGTGTGCACTTTGCAATGAAATGTCTCAGGAAAATTTTTCAGTGGTTTCCACATGACTGGTTGCCGTTATTAATGAACATAAAAAAAAACTTTAATGTGTGCAATTTGCAATGAAATGTCTCAGGAAAATTTTTCAGTGGTTTCCACATGACTGGCTGCCATTATTAATGAACATAAAAAAAAAATTTAATGTGTGCAATTTGCAATGAAATGTCTCAGCAAAATTTTTCAGTGGTTTCCACATGACTGGCTGCCATTATTAATCAACATAAAAAATAACTTTAATGTGTGCAATTTGCAATGAAATGTCTCAGGAAATCTTTTCAGTGGTTTCCACATGACTGGCTGCCATTATTAATGAACATAAAAAAAAACTTTAATGTGTGCAATTTGCAATGAAATATCTCAGGAAAATTTTTTAGTGGTTTCCACATGACTGGCTGCCATTATTTATGAACATAAAAAAAAACTTTAATGTGTGCAATTTGCAATGAAATGTCTCAGGAAAATTTTTTAGTGGTTTCCACATGACTGGCACCCTATTATTAATGAACAAAAAAAATTATTTTGCACTGTATGAAATGTCTTAGAAAAATTTTTGAAAATTTTTTTTAATAATGTTCACTTTTAGTACGTAAAACAACTTTCTTAGACAATTTTTAATGACATTAGTTTCAAACAAAAAGAATTGGAAAGCTTCGGAAAAAAATTTTTTTTCACTGTTTGAAATGACCATGTAATGTCTTGGAAAAATTTTTGAAAAAGATTTTCGAAAAAAATTTTTTTTCTTGATAATCGAAACTTTTTTTGTAGGATAAAACATCTTAGGCCATTTACAATAACTTTAGTCAAAAAAAATAATTAGAGTGTGACTTTATCTTAAAATATACGCTATCTCCTTAAATAAAGCTGCTGCGCAGCTCTCAATGCAGGTATAAGCAATTCAATGAACTTTTGGTAATTGACAACTTCTTAACTTGAAACTAAGTTTTAGTGGTGCTAACATGTTTTGGAATGATAAAACAATATTACTGAACATAAAAATAAACTTTTGCAGTATGAAAAAAATTTTGAAAAATTTTGAAAAATATACTTGTTCAATGTGTGCAATGAGTTATGAAATGTCTTATAAAAAATTTTGCAAACAATTTTTGATTTTTTCAATAATGTTCACATTTAGTACGTAAAACAACTTTCTTAGACAATTTTTAATGACGTTAGTTTCAAACAAAAAGAATTGGATAGTTTCGCAAAAAAATTTATTTTTCACTGTATGAAATAACTATGAAAAATTTTTGAAAATTTTTTTTGAAAAGACAATTTTTTTCAATAATTGTCACTTTTAGTACGTAAAACAACTTTCTTAGACAATTTTTAATGACGTTAGTTTCAAACAAAAAGAATTGGAAAGCTTCGAAAAAAATTTTTTTTTTCACTGTATGAAATGACAATGTAATGTCTTGGAAAAATTTTGAAAAAGATTTTCGAAAAAAAAGTTTTTTCTTGATAATCGAAATTTTTTGTGTAGGATAAAATATCTTAGGCCATTTACAATAACTTTAGTCAAAAAAAATAATTAGAGTGCAACTTTAACTTAAAATTAACGCTATCTCCTTAAATAAAGCTGCTGCGCAGCTCTCAATGCAGGTATAAGCAATTCAATGAACTTTTGGTAATTGACAACTTTTTAAATTGAAACTAAGTTTTAGTGGTGCTAACATGTTTTGGAATGATAAAACAATATTACTGAACATAAAAATAAACTTTTGCAGTAGGAAAAAAATTTTGAAAAACTTTGAAAAAAATTCTTGTTCAATGTGTGCAATGAGTTATGAAATGTCTTATAAAAAATTTTGCAAACAATTTTTGATTTTTTCAATAATGTTCACTTTTAGTACGTAAAACAACTTTCTTAGACAATTTTTTATGACGTTAGTTTCAAACAAAAAGAATTGGATACTTTAGCAAAAAAAAATTATTTTTCACTGTATGAAATGTCTTAGAAAAATTTTTGAAAATTTTTTTTGAAAACACAATTTTTTTCAATAATGTTCACTTTTTGTACGTAAAACAACTTTCTTAGACAATTTTTAATGACGTTAGTTTCAAACAAAAATAATTGGAAAGCTTCGGAATAAATTTTGTTTTCACTGTATGAAATGACAATGTAATGTCTTGAAAAAATTTTTGAAAAAGATTTTCGAAAAAATTTTTTTTCTTGATAATCGAAACTTTTTGTGTAGGATAAAATATCTTAGGCCATTTACAATACCTTTAGTCAAAAAAAATAATTAGAGTGTGACTTTAACTTAAAATATACGCTATCTCCTTAAATAAAGCAGCTGCACAGCTCTCAATGCAGGTATAAGCAATTCAATGAACTTTTGTTCATTGACAACTTTTTAACTTTAAACCAAGTTTTAGCGGTGCTAACACGTTTTGGAATAATAAAACAATATTACTGAACATCAAAATAAACTTTTGCAGTATGAAGGAAATTTTGAAAAATTTTCGTGTAAGTCGTCAGTTCGTGTAAGTCGTCACTTTTTCTGTTTCTCCTGGGGTGACGTTATCCAAGTTCTACTGTAGCTTTAGTGGTGCTAACATGTTTTGGAATGATAAAACAATATTACTGAACATAAAAATAAACTTTTGAAGTATGAAAAGAACTTTGAAAAATTTTGAAAAAATTCTTGTTCAATGTGTGCATTTTGCAATAAAATGTCTCAGGAAAATTTTTCAGTGGTTTCCACATGACTGGCTACCATTATTAATGAACATAAAAAAAAAACTTTAATGTGTGCACTTTGCAATGAAATGTCTCAGGAAAATTTTTCAGTGGTTTCCACATGACTGGCTGCCGTTATTAATGAACATAAAAAAAAACTTTAATGTGTGCAATTTGCAATGAAATGTCTCAGGAAAATTTTTCAGTGGTTTCCACATGACTGGCTGCCATTATTAATGAACATAAAAAAAAACTTTAATGTGTGCAATTTGCAATGAAATGTCTCAGGAAAATTTTTCAGTGGTTTCCACATGACTGGCTGCCATTATTAATGAACATAAAAAATAACTTTAATGTGTGCAATTTGCAATGAAATGTCTCAGGAAATCTTTTCAGTGGTTTCCACATGACTGGCTGCCATTATTAATGAACATAAAAAAAAAATTCAATGTGTGCAATTTGCAATGAAATGTCTCAGGAAAATTTTTTAGTGGTTTCCACATGACTGGCACCCTATTATTAATGAACAAAAAAAATTATTTTGCACTGTATGAAATGTCTTAGAAAAATTTTTGAAAATTTTTTTTGAAAAGACAATTTTTTTTAATAATGTTCACTTTTAGTACGTAAAACAACTTTCTTAGACAATTTTTAATGACATTAGTTTCAAACAAAAAGAATTGGAAAGCTTCGGAAAAAAATTTTTTTTCACTGTTTGAAATGACCATGTAATGTCTTGGAAAAATTTTTGAAAAAGATTTTCGAAAAAAATTTTTTTTCTTGATAATCGAAACTTTTTTTGTAGGATAAAACATCTTAGGCCATTTACAATAACTTTAGTCAAAAAAAATAATTAGAGTGCGACTTTAACTTAAAATATACGCTATCTCCTTAAATAAAGCTGCTGCGCAGCTCTCAATGCAGGTATAAGCAATTCAATGAATTTTTGGTAATTGACAACTTTTTAACTTGAAACTAAGTTTTAGTGGTGCTAACATGTTTTGGAATGATAAAACAATATTACTGAACATAAAAATAAACTTTTGCAGTAGGAAAAAATTTTTGAAAAACTTTGAAAAAAATTCTTGTTCAATGTGTGCAATGAGTTATGAAATGTCTTATAAAAAATTTTGCAAACAATTTTTGATTTTTTCAATAATGTTCACTTTTAGTACGTAAAACAACTTTCTTAGACAATTTTTTATGACGTTAGTTTCAAACAAAAAGAATTGGATACTTTAGCAAAAAAAAATTATTTTTCACTGTATGAAATGTCTTAGAAAAATTTTTGAAAATTTTTTTTGAAAACACAATTTTTTTCAATAATGTTCACTTTTTGTACGTAAAACAACTTTCTTAGACAATTTTTAATGACGTTAGTTTCAAACAAAAATAATTGGAAAGCTTCGGATTAAATTTTGTTTTCACTGTATGAAATGACAATGTAATGTCTTGAAAAAAGTTTTGAAAAAGATTTTCGAAAAAATTTTTTTTCTTGATAATCGAAACTTTTTGTGTAGGATAAAATATCTTAGGCCATTTACAATAACTTTAGTCAAAAAAAATAATTAGAGTGTGACTTTAACTTAAAATATACGCTATCTCCTTAAATAAAGCAGCTGCACAGCTCTCAATGCAGGTATAAGCAATTCAATGAACTTTTGTTCATTGACAACTTTTTAACTTTAAACCAAGTTTTAGCGGTGCTAACACGTTTTGGAATAATAAAACAATATTACTGAACATCAAAATAAACTTTTGCAGTATGAAGGAAATTTTGAAAAATTTTCGTGTAAGTCGTCAGTTCGTGTAAGTCGTCACTTTTTCTGTTTCTCCTGGGGTGACGTTATCCAAGTTCTACTGTAGCTTTAGTGGTGCTAACATGTTTTGGAATGATAAAACAATATTACTGAACATAAAAATAAACTTTTGAAGTATGAAAAGAACTTTGAAAAATTTTGAAAAAATTCTTGTTCAATGTGTGCATTTTGCAATAAAATGTCTCAGGAAAATTTTTCAGTGGTTTCCACATGACTGGCTACCATTATTAATGAACATAAAAAAAAACTTTAATGTGTGCACTTTGCAATGAAATGTCTCAGGAAAATTTTTCAGTGGTTTCCACATGACTGGTTGCCGTTATTAATGAACATAAAAAAAAACTTTAATGTGTGCAATTTGCAATGAAATGTCTCAGGAAAATTTTTCAGTGGTTTCCACATGACTGGCTGCCATTATTAATGAACATAAAAAAAAAATTTAATGTGTGCAATTTGCAATGAAATGTCTCAGCAAAATTTTTCAGTGGTTTCCACATGACTGGCTGCCATTATTAATCAACATAAAAAATAACTTTAATGTGTGCAATTTGCAATGAAATGTCTCAGGAAATCTTTTCAGTGGTTTCCACATGACTGGCTGCCATTATTAATGAACATAAAAAAAAACTTTAATGTGTGCAATTTGCAATGAAATATCTCAGGAAAATTTTTTAGTGGTTTCCACATGACTGGCTGCCATTATTTATGAACATAAAAAAAAACTTTAATGTGTGCAATTTGCAATGAAATGTCTCAGGAAAATTTTTTAGTGGTTTCCACATGACTGGCACCCTATTATTAATGAACAAAAAAAATTATTTTGCACTGTATGAAATGTCTTAGAAAAATTTTTGAAAATTTTTTTTAATAATGTTCACTTTTAGTACGTAAAACAACTTTCTTAGACAATTTTTAATGACATTAGTTTCAAACAAAAAGAATTGGAAAGCTTCGGAAAAAAATTTTTTTTCACTGTTTGAAATGACCATGTAATGTCTTGGAAAAATTTTTGAAAAAGATTTTCGAAAAAAATTTTTTTTCTTGATAATCGAAACTTTTTTTGTAGGATAAAACATCTTAGGCCATTTACAATAACTTTAGTCAAAAAAAATAATTAGAGTGTGACTTTATCTTAAAATATACGCTATCTCCTTAAATAAAGCTGCTGCGCAGCTCTCAATGCAGGTATAAGCAATTCAATGAACTTTTGGTAATTGACAACTTCTTAACTTGAAACTAAGTTTTAGTGGTGCTAACATGTTTTGGAATGATAAAACAATATTACTGAACATAAAAATAAACTTTTGCAGTATGAAAAAAATTTTGAAAAATTTTGAAAAATATACTTGTTCAATGTGTGCAATGAGTTATGAAATGTCTTATAAAAAATTTTGCAAACAATTTTTGATTTTTTCAATAATGTTCACATTTAGTACGTAAAACAACTTTCTTAGACAATTTTTAATGACGTTAGTTTCAAACAAAAAGAATTGGATAGTTTCGCAAAAAAATTTATTTTTCACTGTATGAAATAACTATGAAAAATTTTTGAAAATTTTTTTTGAAAAGACAATTTTTTTCAATAATTGTCACTTTTAGTACGTAAAACAACTTTCTTAGACAATTTTTAATGACGTTAGTTTCAAACAAAAAGAATTGGAAAGCTTCGAAAAAAATTTTTTTTTTCACTGTATGAAATGACAATGTAATGTCTTGGAAAAATTTTGAAAAAGATTTTCGAAAAAAAAGTTTTTTCTTGATAATCGAAATTTTTTGTGTAGGATAAAATATCTTAGGCCATTTACAATAACTTTAGTCAAAAAAAATAATTAGAGTGCAACTTTAACTTAAAATTAACGCTATCTCCTTAAATAAAGCTGCTGCGCAGCTCTCAATGCAGGTATAAGCAATTCAATGAACTTTTGGTAATTGACAACTTTTTAAATTGAAACTAAGTTTTAGTGGTGCTAACATGTTTTGGAATGATAAAACAATATTACTGAACATAAAAATAAACTTTTGCAGTAGGAAAAAAATTTTGAAAAACTTTGAAAAAAATTCTTGTTCAATGTGTGCAATGAGTTATGAAATGTCTTATAAAAAATTTTGCAAACAATTTTTGATTTTTTCAATAATGTTCACTTTTAGTACGTAATACAACTTTCTTAGACAATTTTTTATGACGTTAGTTTCAAACAAAAATAATTGGAAAGCTTCGGAGTAAATTTTTTTTTCACTGTATGAAATGACAATGTAATGTCTTAAAAAAATTTTTGAAAAAGATTTTCGGAAAATTTTTTTTTCTTGATAATCGAAACTTTTTGTGTAGGATAAAATATCTTAGGCCATTTACAATAACTTTAGTCAAAAAAAATAATTAGAGTGTGACTTTAACTTAAAATATACGCTATCTCCTTAAATAAAGCAGCTGCACAGCTCTCAATGCAGGTATAAGCAATTCAATGAACTTTTGTTCATTGACAACTTTTTAACTTTAAACCAAGTTTTAGCGGTGCTAACACGTTTTGGAATAATAAAACAATATTACTGAACATCAAAATAAACTTTTGCAGTATGAAGGAAATTTTGAAAAATTTTCGTGTAAGTCGTCAGTTCGTGTAAGTCGTCACTTTTTCTGTTTCTCCTGGGGTGACGTTATCCAAGTTCTACTGTAGCTTTAGTGGTGCTAACATGTTTTGGAATGATAAAACAATATTACTGAACATAAAAATAAACTTTTGAAGTATGAAAAGAACTTTGAAAAATTTTTAAAAAAATTCTTGTTCAATGTGTGCATTTTGCAATAAAATGTCTCAGGAAAATTTTTCAGTGGTTTCCACATGACTGGCTGCCATTATTAATGAACATAAAAAAAAACTTTAATGTGTGCAATTTGCAATGAAATATCTCAGGAAAATTTTTCAGTGGTTTCCACATGACTGGCTGCCATTATTAATGAACATAAAAAATAACTTTAATGTGTGCAATTTGCAATGAGATGTCTCAGGAAAATTTTTCAGTGGTTTCCACATGACTGGCTGCCATTATTAATGAACATAAAAAATAACTTTAATGTGTGCAATTTGCAATGAAATGTCTCAGGAAATCTTTTCAGTGGTTTCCACATGACTGGCTGCCATTATTAATGAACATAAAAAAAAACTTTAATGTGTGCAATTTGCAATGAAATATCTCAGGAAAATTTTTCAGTGGTTTCCACATGACTGGCTGCCATTATTTATGAACATAAAAAAAAACTTTAATGTGTGCAATTTGCAATGAAATGTCTCAGGGAAATTTTTCAGTGGTTTCCACATGACTGGCTGCCATTATTAATGAACATAAAAAAAAACTTTAATGTGTGCAATTTGCAATGAAATGTCTCAGCAAAATTTTTCAGTGGTTTCCACATGACTGGCTGCCATTATTAATGAACATTAAAAAAAATTCAATGTGTGCAATTTGCAATGAAATGTCTCAGGAAAATTTTTTAGTGGTTTCCACATGACTGGCACCCTATTATTAATGAACAAAAAAAATTATTTTGCACTGTATGGAATGTCTTAGAAAAATTTTTGAAAATTTTTTTTGAAAAGACAATTTTTTTTAATAATGTTCACTTTTAGTACGTAAAACAACTTTCTTAGACAATTTTTAATGACATTAGTTTCAAACAAAAAGAATTGGAAAGCTTCGGAAAAAATTTTTTTTCACTGTTTGAAATGACCATGTAATGTCTTGGAAAAATTTTTGAAAAAGATTTTCGAAAAAAATTTTTTTTCTTGATAATCGAAACTTTTTTTGTAGGATAAAACATCTTAGGCCATTTACAATAACTTTAGTCAAAAAAAATAATTAGAGTGTGACTTTAACTTAAAATATACGCTATCTCCTTAAATAAAACAGCTGCACAGCTCTCAATGCAGGTATAACCAATTCAATGAACTTTTGTTCATTGAATACTTTTTAACTTGAAACCAAGTTTTAGCGGTGCTAACACGTTTTGGAATGATAAAACATTATTACTGAACATAAAAATAAACTTTTGCAGTATGAAAAAAACTTTGAAAAATATACTTGTTCAATGTGTGCAATGAGTTATGAAATGTCTTATAAAAAATTTTGCAAACAATTTTTGATTTTTTCAATAATGTTCACATTTAGTACGTAAAACAACTTTCTTAGACAATTTTTAATGACGTTAGTTTCAAACAAAAAGAATTGGATAGTTTCGCAAAAAAATTTATTTTTCACTGTATGAAATAACTATGAAAAATTTTTGAAAATTTTTTTTGAAAAGACAATTTTTTTCAATAATTGTCACTTTTAGTACGTAAAACAACTTTCTTAGACAATTTTTAATGACGTTAGTTTCAAACAAAAAGAATTGGAAAGCTTCGAAAAAAATTTTTTTTTTCACTGTATGAAATGACAATGTAATGTCTTGGAAAAATTTTGAAAAAGATTTTCGAAAAAAAAGTTTTTTCTTGATAATCGAAATTTTTTGTGTAGGATAAAATATCTTAGGCCATTTACAATAACTTTAGTAAAAAAAAATAATTAGAGTGCAACTTTAACTTAAAATTAACGCTATCTCCTTAAATAAAGCTGCTGCGCAGCTCTCAATGCAGGTATAAGCAATTCAATGAACTTTTGGTAATTGACAACTTTTTAAATTGAAACTAAGTTTTAGTGGTGCTAACATGTTTTGGAATGATAAAACAATATTACTGAACATAAAAATAAACTTTTGCAGTATGAAAAAAATTTTGAAAAACTTTGAAAAAAGTTCTTGTTCAATGTGTGCAATGAGTTATGAAATGTCTTATAAAAAATTTTGCAAACAATTTTTGATTTTTTCAATAATGTTCACTTTTAGTACGTAATACAACTTTCTTAGACAATTTTTTATGACGTTAGTTTCAAACAAAAATAATTGGAAAGCTTCGGAATAAATTTTTTTTTCACTGTATGAAATGACAATGTAATGTCTTAAAAAAATTTTTGAAAAAGATTTTCGGAAAAATTTTTTTTCTTGATGATCGAAACTTTTTGTGTAGGATAAAATATCTTAGGCCATTTACAATAACTTTAGTCAAAAAAAATAATTAGAGTGTGACTTTAACTTAAAATATACGCTATCTCCTTAAATAAAGCAGCTGCACAGCTCTCAATGCAGGTATAAGCAATTCAATGAACTTTTGTTCATTGACAACTTTTTAACTTTAAACCAAGTTTTAGCGGTGCTAACACGTTTTGGAATAATAAAACAATATTACTGAACATCAAAATAAACTTTTGCAGTATGAAGGAAATTTTGAAAAATTTTCGTGTAAGTCGTCAGTTCGTGTAAGTCGTCACTTTTTCTGTTTCTCCTGGGGTGACGTTATCCAAGTTCTACTGTAGCTTTAGTGGTGCTAACATGTTTTGAATTGATAAAACAATATTACTGAACATAAAAATAAACTTTTGAAGTATGAAAAGAACTTTGAAAAATTTTGAAAAATTCTTGTTCAATGAGTGCATTTTGCAATAAAATGTCTCAGGAAAATTTTTCAGTGGTTTCCACATGACTGGCTACCATTATTAATGAACATAAAAAAAAAACTTTAATGTGTGCACTTTGCAATGAAATGTCTCAGGAAATTTTTTCAGTGGTTTCCACATGACTGGCTGCCGTTATTAATGAACATAAAAAAAAACTTTAATGTGTGCAATTTGCAATGAAATGTCTCAGGAAAATTTTTCAGTGGTTTCCACATGACTGGCTGCCATTATTAATGAACATAAAAAAAAACTTTAATGTGTGCAATTTGCAATGAAATGTCTCAGGAAAATTTTTCAGTGGTTTCCACATGACTGGCTGCCATTATTAATGAACATAAAAAATAACTTTAATGTGTGCAATTTGCAATGAAATGTCTCAGGAAAATTTTTCAGTGGTTTCCACATGACTGGCTGCCATTATTAATGAACATTAAAAAAACTTTAATGTGTGCAATTTGCAATGAAATATCTCAGGAAAATTTTTCAGTGGTTTCCACATGACTGGCTGCCATTATTTATGAACATAAAAAAAAACTTTAATGTGTGCAATTTGCAATGAAATGTCTCAGGGAAATTTTTCAGTGGTTTCCACATGACTGGCTGCCATTATTAATGAACATAGAAAAAAAACTTTAATGTGTGCAATTTGCAATGAAATGTCTCAGCAAAATTTTTCAGTGGTTTCCACATGACTGGCTGCCATTATTAATGAACATAAAAAAAAAATTCAATGTGTGCAATTTGCAATGAAATGTCTCAGGAAAATTTTTTAGTGGTTTCCACATGACTGGCACCCTATTATTAATGAACAAAAAAAATTATTTTGCACTGTATGAAATGTCTTAGAAAAATTTTTGAAAATTTTTTTTGAAAAGACAATTTTTTTTAATAATGTTCACTTTTAGTACGTAATACAACTTTCTTAGACAATTTTTAATGACATTAGTTTCAAACAAAAAGAATTGGAAAGCTTCGGAAAAAAATTTTTTTTCACCGTTTGAAATGACTGTCTTGGAAAAATTTTTGAAAAAGATTTTCGAAAAAAATTTTTTTTCTTGATAATCGAAACTTTTTTTGTAGGATAAAACATCTTAGGCCATTTACAATAACTTTAGTCAAAAAAAATAATTAGAGTGCGACTTTAACTTAAAATATACGCTATCTCCTTAAATAAAGCTGCTGCGCAGCTCTCAATGCAGGTATAAGCAATTCAATGAATTTTTGTTCATTGACAACTTTTTAACTTGAAACTAACATGTTTTGGAATGATAAAACAATATTACTGAACATAAAAATAAACTTTTGCAGTAGGAAAAAAATTTTGAAAAACTTTGAAAAAAATTCTTGTTCAATGTGTGCAATGAGTTATGAAATGTCTTATAAAAAATTTTGCAAACAATTTTTGATTTTTTCAATAATGTTCACTTTTAGTACGTAAAACAACTTTCTTAGACAATTTTTTATGACGTTAGTTTCAAACAAAAAGAATTGGATACTTTAGCAAAAAAAAATTATTTTTCACTGTATGAAATGTCTTAGAAAAATTTTTGAAAATTTTTTTTGAAAACACAATTTTTTTCAATAATGTTCACTTTTTGTACGTAAAACAACTTTCTTAGACAATTTTTAATGACGTTAGTTTCAAACAAAAATAATTGGAAAGCTTCGGAATAAATTTTGTTTTCACTGTATGAAATGACAATGTAATGTCTTGAAAAAATTTTTGAAAAAGATTTTCGAAAAAATTTTTTTTCTTGATAATCGAAACTTTTTGTGTAGGATAAAATATCTTAGGCCATTTACAATACCTTTAGTCAAAAAAAATAATTAGAGTGTGACTTTAACTTAAAATATACGCTATCTCCTTAAATAAAGCAGCTGCACAGCTCTCAATGCAGGTATAAGCAATTCAATGAACTTTTGTTCATTGACAACTTTTTAACTTTAAACCAAGTTTTAGCGGTGCTAACACGTTTTGGAATAATAAAACAATATTACTGAACATCAAAATAAACTTTTGCAGTATGAAGGAAATTTTGAAAAATTTTCGTGTAAGTCGTCAGTTCGTGTAAGTCGTCACTTTTTCTGTTTCTCCTGGGGTGACGTTATCCAAGTTCTACTGTAGCTTTAGTGGTGCTAACATGTTTTGGAATGATAAAACAATATTACTGAACATAAAAATAAACTTTTGAAGTATGAAAAGAACTTTGAAAAATTTTGAAAAAATTCTTGTTCAATGTGTGCATTTTGCAATAAAATGTCTCAGGAAAATTTTTCAGTGGTTTCCACATGACTGGCTACCATTATTAATGAACATAAAAAAAAAACTTTAATGTGTGCACTTTGCAATGAAATGTCTCAGGAAAATTTTTCAGTGGTTTCCACATGACTGGCTGCCGTTATTAATGAACATAAAAAAAAACTTTAATGTGTGCAATTTGCAATGAAATGTCTCAGGAAAATTTTTCAGTGGTTTCCACATGACTGGCTGCCATTATTAATGAACATAAAAAAAAACTTTAATGTGTGCAATTTGCAATGAAATGTCTCAGGAAAATTTTTCAGTGGTTTCCACATGACTGGCTGCCATTATTAATGAACATAAAAAATAACTTTAATGTGTGCAATTTGCAATGAAATGTCTCAGGAAATATTTTCAGTGGTTTCCACATGACTGGCTGCCATTATTAATGAACATAAAAAAAAAATTCAATGTGTGCAATTTGCAATGAAATGTCTCAGGAAAATTTTTTAGTGGTTTCCACATGACTGGCACCCTATTATTAATGAACAAAAAAAATTATTTTGCACTGTATGAAATGTCTTAGAAAAATTTTTGAAAATTTTTTTTGAAAAGACAATTTTTTTTAATAATGTTCACTTTTAGTACGTAAAACAACTTTCTTAGACAATTTTTAATGACATTAGTTTCAAACAAAAAGAATTGGAAAGCTTCGGAAAAAAATTTTTTTTCACTGTTTGAAATGACCATGTAATGTCTTGGAAAAATTTTTGAAAAAGATTTTCGAAAAAAATTTTTTTTCTTGATAATCGAAACTTTTTTTGTAGGATAAAACATCTTAGGCCATTTACAATAACTTTAGTCAAAAAAAATAATTAGAGTGCGACTTTAACTTAAAATATACGCTATCTCCTTAAATAAAGCTGCTGCGCAGCTCTCAATGCAGGTATAAGCAATTCAATGAATTTTTGGTAATTGACAACTTTTTAACTTGAAACTAAGTTTTAGTGGTGCTAACATGTTTTGGAATGATAAAACAATATTACTGAACATAAAAATAAACTTTTGCAGTAGGAAAAAATTTTTGAAAAACTTTGAAAAAAATTCTTGTTCAATGTGTGCAATGAGTTATGAAATGTCTTATAAAAAATTTTGCAAACAATTTTTGATTTTTTCAATAATGTTCACTTTTAGTACGTAAAACAACTTTCTTAGACAATTTTTTATGACGTTAGTTTCAAACAAAAAGAATTGGATACTTTAGCAAAAAAAAATTATTTTTCACTGTATGAAATGTCTTAGAAAAATTTTTGAAAATTTTTTTTGAAAACACAATTTTTTTCAATAATGTTCACTTTTTGTACGTAAAACAACTTTCTTAGACAATTTTTAATGACGTTAGTTTCAAACAAAAATAATTGGAAAGCTTCGGATTAAATTTTGTTTTCACTGTATGAAATGACAATGTAATGTCTTGAAAAAAGTTTTGAAAAAGATTTTCGAAAAAATTTTTTTTCTTGATAATCGAAACTTTTTGTGTAGGATAAAATATCTTAGGCCATTTACAATAACTTTAGTCAAAAAAAATAATTAGAGTGTGACTTTAACTTAAAATATACGCTATCTCCTTAAATAAAGCAGCTGCACAGCTCTCAATGCAGGTATAAGCAATTCAATGAACTTTTGTTCATTGACAACTTTTTAACTTTAAACCAAGTTTTAGCGGTGCTAACACGTTTTGGAATAATAAAACAATATTACTGAACATCAAAATAAACTTTTGCAGTATGAAGGAAATTTTGAAAAATTTTCGTGTAAGTCGTCAGTTCGTGTAAGTCGTCACTTTTTCTGTTTCTCCTGGGGTGACGTTATCCAAGTTCTACTGTAGCTTTAGTGGTGCTAACATGTTTTGGAATGATAAAACAATATTACTGAACATAAAAATAAACTTTTGAAGTATGAAAAGAACTTTGAAAAATTTTGAAAAAATTCTTGTTCAATGTGTGCATTTTGCAATAAAATGTCTCAGGAAAATTTTTCAGTGGTTTCCACATGACTGGCTACCATTATTAATGAACATAAAAAAAAACTTTAATGTGTGCACTTTGCAATGAAATGTCTCAGGAAAATTTTTCAGTGGTTTCCACATGACTGGTTGCCGTTATTAATGAACATAAAAAAAAACTTTAATGTGTGCAATTTGCAATGAAATGTCTCAGGAAAATTTTTCAGTGGTTTCCACATGACTGGCTGCCATTATTAATGAACATAAAAAAAAAAATTAATGTGTGCAATTTGCAATGAAATGTCTCAGCAAAATTTTTCAGTGGTTTCCACATGACTGGCTGCCATTATTAATCAACATAAAAAATAACTTTAATGTGTGCAATTTGCAATGAAATGTCTCAGGAAATCTTTTCAGTGGTTTCCACATGACTGGCTGCCATTATTAATGAACATAAAAAAAAACTTTAATGTGTGCAATTTGCAATGAAATATCTCAGGAAAATTTTTTAGTGGTTTCCACATGACTGGCTGCCATTATTTATGAACATAAAAAAAAACTTTAATGTGTGCAATTTGCAATGAAATGTCTCAGGAAAATTTTTTAGTGGTTTCCACATGACTGGCACCCTATTATTAATGAACAAAAAAAATTATTTTGCACTGTATGAAATGTCTTAGAAAAATTTTTGAAAATTTTTTTTAATAATGTTCACTTTTAGTACGTAAAACAACTTTCTTAGACAATTTTTAATGACATTAGTTTCAAACAAAAAGAATTGGAAAGCTTCGGAAAAAAATTTTTTTTCACTGTTTGAAATGACCATGTAATGTCTTGGAAAAATTTTTGAAAAAGATTTTCGAAAAAAATTTTTTTTCTTGATAATCGAAACTTTTTTTGTAGGATAAAACATCTTAGGCCATTTACAATAACTTTAGTCAAATAAAATAATTAGAGTGTGACTTTATCTTAAAATATACGCTATCTCCTTAAATAAAGCTGCTGCGCAGCTCTCAATGCAGGTATAAGCAATTCAATGAACTTTTGGTAATTGACAACTTCTTAACTTGAAACTAAGTTTTAGTGGTGCTAACATGTTTTGGAATGATAAAACAATATTACTGAACATAAAAATAAACTTTTGCAGTATGAAAAAAATTTTGAAAAATTTTGAAAAATATACTTGTTCAATGTGTGCAATGAGTTATGAAATGTCTTATAAAAAATTTTGCAAACAATTTTTGATTTTTTCAATAATGTTCACATTTAGTACGTAAAACAACTTTCTTAGACAATTTTTAATGACGTTAGTTTCAAACAAAAAGAATTGGATAGTTTCGCAAAAAAATTTATTTTTCACTGTATGAAATAACTATGAAAAATTTTTAAAAATTTTTTTTGAAAAGACAATTTTTTTCAATAATTGTCACTTTTAGTACGTAAAACAACTTTCTTAGACAATTTTTAATGACGTTAGTTTCAAACAAAAAGAATTGGAAAGCTTCGAAAAAAATTTTTTTTTTCACTGTATGAAATGACAATGTAATGTCTTGGAAAAATTTTGAAAAAGATTTTCGAAAAAAAAGTTTTTTCTTGATAATCGAAATTTTTTGTGTAGGATAAAATATCTTAGGCCATTTACAATAACTTTAGTCAAAAAAATAATTAGAGTGCGACTTTAACTTAAAATATACGCTATCTCCTTAAATAAAGCTGCTGCGCAGCTCTCAATGCAGGTATAAGCAATTCAATGAATTTTTGGTAATTGACAACTTTTTAACTTGAAACTAAGTTTTAGTGGTGCTAACATGTTTTGGAATGATAAAACAATATTACTGAACATAAAAATAAACTTTTGCAGTAGGAAAAAATTTTTGAAAAACTTTGAAAAAAATTCTTGTTCAATGTGTGCAATGAGTTATGAAATGTCTTATAAAAAATTTTGCAAACAATTTTTGATTTTTTCAATAATGTTCACTTTTAGTACGTAAAACAACTTTCTTAGACAATTTTTTATGACGTTAGTTTCAAACAAAAAGAATTGGATACTTTAGCAAAAAAAAATTATTTTTCACTGTATGAAATGTCTTAGAAAAATTTTTGAAAATTTTTTTTGAAAACACAATTTTTTTCAATAATGTTCACTTTTTGTACGTAAAACAACTTTCTTAGACAATTTTTAATGACGTTAGTTTCAAACAAAAATAATTGGAAAGCTTCGGATTAAATTTTGTTTTCACTGTATGAAATGACAATGTAATGTCTTGAAAAAAGTTTTGAAAAAGATTTTCGAAAAAATTTTTTTTCTTGATAATCGAAACTTTTTGTGTAGGATAAAATATCTTAGGCCATTTACAATAACTTTAGTCAAAAAAAATAATTAGAGTGTGACTTTAACTTAAAATATACGCTATCTCCTTAAATAAAGCAGCTGCACAGCTCTCAATGCAGGTATAAGCAATTCAATGAACTTTTGTTCATTGACAACTTTTTAACTTTAAACCAAGTTTTAGCGGTG
The DNA here is from genome assembly GCF_918807975.1 of Aplidium turbinatum. Taxonomy (NCBI): domain Eukaryota; kingdom Metazoa; phylum Chordata; class Ascidiacea; order Aplousobranchia; family Polyclinidae; genus Aplidium; species Aplidium turbinatum. Next base: position 35,745,827 of record NC_137477.1, read on the forward strand.
CTAACACGTTTTGGAATAATAAAACAATATTACTGAACATCAAAATAAACTTTTGCAGTATGAAGGAAATTTTGAAAAATTTTCGTGTAAGTCGTCAGTTCGTGTAAGTCGTCACTTTTTCTGTTTCTCCTGGGGTGACGTTATCCAAGTTCTACTGTAGCTTTAGTGGTGCTAACATGTTTTGGAATGATAAAACAATATTACTGAACATAAAAATAAACTTTTGAAGTATGAAAAGAACTTTGAAAAATTTTGAAAAAATTCTTGTTCAATGTGTGCATTTTGCAATAAAATGTCTCAGGAAAATTTTTCAGTGGTTTCCACATGACTGGCTACCATTATTAATGAACATAAAAAAAAACTTTAATGTGTGCACTTTGCAATGAAATGTCTCAGGAAAATTTTTCAGTGGTTTCCACATGACTGGTTGCCGTTATTAATGAACATAAAAAAAAACTTTAATGTGTGCAATTTGCAATGAAATGTCTCAGGAAAATTTTTCAGTGGTTTCCACATGACTGGCTGCCATTATTAATGAACATAAAAAAAAAATTTAATGTGTGCAATTTGCAATGAAATGTCTCAGCAAAATTTTTCAGTGGTTTCCACATGACTGGCTGCCATTATTAATCAACATAAAAAATAACTTTAATGTGTGCAATTTGCAATGAAATGTCTCAGGAAATCTTTTCAGTGGTTTCCACATGACTGGCTGCCATTATTAATGAACATAAAAAAAAACTTTAATGTGTGCAATTTGCAATGAAATATCTCAGGAAAATTTTTTAGTGGTTTCCACATGACTGGCTGCCATTATTTATGAACATAAAAAAAAACTTTAATGTGTGCAATTTGCAATGAAATGTCTCAGGAAAATTTTTTAATGGTTTCCACATGACTGGCACCCTATTATTAATGAACAAAAAAAATTATTTTGCACTGTATGAAATGTCTTAGAAAAATTTTTGAAAATTTTTTTTAATAATGTTCACTTTTAGTACGTAAAACAACTTTCTTAGACAATTTTTAATGACATTAGTTTCAAACAAAAAGAATTGGAAAGCTTCGGAATAAATTTTGTTTTCACTGTATGAAATGACAATGTAATGTCTTAAAAAAATTTTTGAAAAAGATTTTCGGAAAAATTTTTTTTCTTGATAATCGAAACTTTTTGTGTAGGATAAAATATCTTAGGCCATTTACAATAACTTTAGTCAAAAAAAATAATTAGAGTGTGACTTTAACTTAAAATATACGCTATCTCCTTAAATAAAGCAGCTGCACAGCTCTCAATGCAGGTATAAGCAATTCAATGAACTTTTGTTCATTGACAACTTTTTAACTTTAAACCAAGTTTTAGCGGTGCTAACACGTTTTGGAATAATAAAACAATATTACTGAACATCAAAATAAACTTTTGCAGTATGAAAGAAATTTTGAAAAATTTTCGTGTAAGTCGTCAGTTCGTGTAAGTCGTCACTTTTTCTGTTTCTCCTGGGGTGACGTTATCCAAGTTCTACTGTAGCTTTAGTGGTGCTAACATGTTTTGGAATGATAAAACAATATTACTGAACATAAAAATAAACTTTTGAAGTATGAAAAGAACTTTGAAAAATTTTGAAAAATTCTTGTTCAATGAGTGCATTTTGCAATAAAATGTCTCAGGAAAATTTTTCAGTGGTTTCCACATGACTGGCTACCATTATTAATGAACATAAAAAAAAAACTTTAATGTGTGCACTTTGCAATGAAATGTCTCAGGAAATTTTTTCAGTGGTTTCCACATGACTGGCTGCCGTTATTAATGAACATAAAAAAAAACTTTAATGTGTGCAATTTGCAATGAAATGTCTCAGGAAAATTTTTCAGTGGTTTCCACATGACTGGCTGCCATTATTAATGAACATAAAAAAAAACTTTAATGTGTGCAATTTGCAATGAAATGTCTCAGGAAAATTTTTCAGTGGTTTCCACATGACTGGCTGCCATTATTAATGAACATAAAAAATAACTTTAATGTGTGCAATTTGCAATGAAATGTCTCAGGAAAATTTTTCAGTGGTTTCCACATGACTGGCTGCCATTATTAATGAACATTAAAAAAACTTTAATGTGTGCAATTTGCAATGAAATATCTCAGGAAAATTTTTCAGTGGTTTCCACATGACTGGCTGCCATTATTTATGAACATAAAAAAAAACTTTAATGTGTGCAATTTGCAATGAAATGTCTCAGGGAAATTTTTCAGTGGTTTCCACATGACTGGCTGCCATTATTAATGAACATAGAAAAAAAACTTTAATGTGTGCAATTTGCAATGAAATGTCTCAGCAAAATTTTTCAGTGGTTTCCACATGACTGGCTGCCATTATTAATGAACATAAAAAAAAAATTCAATGTGTGCAATTTGCAATGAAATGTCTCAGGAAAATTTTTTAGTGGTTTCCACATGACTGGCACCCTATTATTAATGAACAAAAAAAATTATTTTGCACTGTATGAAATGTCTTAGAAAAATTTTTGAAAATTTTTTTTGAAAAGACAATTTTTTTTAATAATGTTCACTTTTAGTACGTAAAACAACTTTCTTAGACAATTTTTAATGACATTAGTTTCAAACAAAAAGAATTGGAAAGCTTCGGAAAAAAATTTTTTTTCACCGTTTGAAATGACTGTCTTGGAAAAATTTTTGAAAAAGATTTTCGAAAAAAATTTTTTTTCTTGATAATCGAAACTTTTTTTGTAGGATAAAACATCTTAGGCCATTTACAATAACTTTAGTCAAAAAAAATAATTAGAGTGCGACTTTAACTTAAAATATACGCTATCTCCTTAAATAAAGCTGCTGCGCAGCTCTCAATGCAGGTATAAGCAATTCAATGAATTTTTGTTCATTGACAACTTTTTAACTTGAAACTAAGTTTTAGTGGTGCTAACATGTTTTGGAATGATAAAACAATATTACTGAACATAAAAATAAACTTTTGCAGTAGGAAAAAAATTTTGAAAAACTTTGAAAAAAATTCTTGTTCAATGTGTGCAATGAGTTATGAAATGTCTTATAAAAAATTTTGCAAACAATTTTTGATTTTTTCAATAATGTTCACTTTTAGTACGTAAAACAACTTTCTTAGACAATTTTTTATGACGTTAGTTTCAAACAAAAAGAATTGGATACTTTAGCAAAAAAAAATATTTTTCACTGTATGAAATGTCTTAGAAAAATTTTTGAAAATTTTTTTTGAAAACACAATTTTTTTCAATAATGTTCACTTTTTGTACGTAAAACAACTTTCTTAGACAATTTTTAATGACGTTAGTTTCAAACAAAAATAATTGGAAAGCTTCGGAATAAATTTTGTTTTCACTGTATGAAATGACAATGTAATGTCTTGAAAAAATTTTTGAAAAAGATTTTCGAAAAAATTTTTTTTCTTGATAATCGAAACTTTTTGTGTAGGATAAAATATCTTAGGCCATTTACAATACCTTTAGTCAAAAAAAATAATTAGAGTGTGACTTTAACTTAAAATATACGCTATCTCCTTAAATAAAGCAGCTGCACAGCTCTCAATGCAGGTATAAGCAATTCAATGAACTTTTGTTCATTGACAACTTTTTAACTTTAAACCAAGTTTTAGCGGTGCTAACACGTTTTGGAATAATAAAACAATATTACTGAACATCAAAATAAACTTTTGCAGTATGAAGGAAATTTTGAAAAATTTTCGTGTAAGTCGTCAGTTCGTGTAAGTCGTCACTTTTTCTGTTTCTCCTGGGGTGACGTTATCCAAGTTCTACTGTAGCTTTAGTGGTGCTAACATGTTTTGGAATGATAAAACAATATTACTGAACATAAAAATAAACTTTTGAAGTATGAAAAGAACTTTGAAAAATTTTGAAGAAATTCTTGTTCAATGTGTGCATTTTGCAATAAAATGTCTCAGGAAAATTTTTCAGTGGTTTCCACATGACTGGCTACCATTATTAATGAACATAAAAAAAAAACTTTAATGTGTGCACTTTGCAATGAAATGTCTCAGGAAAATTTTTCAGTGGTTTCCACATGACTGGCTGCCGTTATTAATGAACATAAAAAAAAACTTTAATGTGTGCAATTTGCAATGAAATGTCTCAGGAAAATTTTTCAGTGGTTTCCACATGACTGGCTGCCATTATTAATGAACATAAAAAAAAACTTTAATGTGTGCAATTTGCAATGAAATGTCTCAGGAAATTTTTTCAGTGGTTTCCACATGACTGGCTGCCATTATTAATGAACATAAAAAATAACTTTAATGTGTGCAATTTGCAATGAAATGTCTCAGGAAATCTTTTCAGTGGTTTCCACATGACTGGCTGCCATTATTAATGAACATAAAAAAAAACTTTAATGTGTGCAATTTGCAATGAAATATCTCAGGAAAATTTTTCAGTGGTTTCCACATGACTGGCTACCATTATTAATGAACATAAAAAAAAACTTTAATGTGTGCACTTTGCAATGAAATGTCTCAGGAAAATTTTTCAGTGGTTTCCACATGACTGGTTGCCGTTATTAATGAACATAAAAAAAAACTTTAATGTGTGCAATTTGCAATGAAATGTCTCAGGAAAATTTTTCAGTGGTTTCCACATGACTGGCTGCCATTATTAATGAACATAAAAAAAAAAATTAATGTGTGCAATTTGCAATGAAATGTCTCAGCAAAATTTTTCAGTGGTTTCCACATGACTGGCTGCCATTATTAATCAACATAAAAAATAACTTTAATGTGTGCAATTTGCAATGAAATGTCTCAGGAAATCTTTTCAGTGGTTTCCACATGACTGGCTGCCATTATTAATGAACATAAAAAAAAACTTTAATGTGTGCAATTTGCAATGAAATATCTCAGGAAAATTTTTTAGTGGTTTCCACATGACTGGCTGCCATTATTTATGAACATAAAAAAAAACTTTAATGTGTGCAATTTGCAATGAAATGTCTCAGGAAAATTTTTTAGTGGTTTCCACATGACTGGCACCCTATTATTAATGAACAAAAAAAATTATTTTGCACTGTATGAAATGTCTTAGAAAAATTTTTGAAAATTTTTTTTAATAATGTTCACTTTTAGTACGTAAAACAACTTTCTTAGACAATTTTTAATGACATTAGTTTCAAACAAAAAGAATTGGAAAGCTTCGGAAAAAAATTTTTTTTCACTGTTTGAAATGACCATGTAATGTCTTGGAAAAATTTTTGAAAAAGATTTTCGAAAAAAATTTTTTTTCTTGATAATCGAAACTTTTTTTGTAGGATAAAACATCTTAGGCCATTTACAATAACTTTAGTCAAATAAAATAATTAGAGTGTGACTTTATCTTAAAATATACGCTATCTCCTTAAATAAAGCTGCTGCGCAGCTCTCAATGCAGGTATAAGCAATTCAATGAACTTTTGGTAATTGACAACTTCTTAACTTGAAACTAAGTTTTAGTGGTGCTAACATGTTTTGGAATGATAAAACAATATTACTGAACATAAAAATAAACTTTTGCAGTATGAAAAAAATTTTGAAAAATTTTGAAAAATATACTTGTTCAATGTGTGCAATGAGTTATGAAATGTCTTATAAAAAATTTTGCAAACAATTTTTGATTTTTTCAATAATGTTCACATTTAGTACGTAAAACAACTTTCTTAGACAATTTTTAATGACGTTAGTTTCAAACAAAAAGAATTGGATAGTTTCGCAAAAAAATTTATTTTTCACTGTATGAAATAACTATGAAAAATTTTTGAAAATTTTTTTTGAAAAGACAATTTTTTTCAATAATTGTCACTTTTAGTACGTAAAACAACTTTCTTAGACAATTTTTAATGACGTTAGTTTCAAACAAAAAGAATTGGAAAGCTTCGAAAAAAATTTTTTTTTTCACTGTATGAAATGACAATGTAATGTCTTGGAAAAATTTTGAAAAAGATTTTCGAAAAAAAAGTTTTTTCTTGATAATCGAAATTTTTTGTGTAGGATAAAATATCTTAGGCCATTTACAATAACTTTAGTCAAAAAAAATAATTAGAGTGCGACTTTAACTTAAAATATACGCTATCTCCTTAAATAAAGCTGCTGCGCAGCTCTCAATGCAGGTATAAGCAATTCAATGAATTTTTGGTAATTGACAACTTTTTAACTTGAAACTAAGTTTTAGTGGTGCTAACATGTTTTGGAATGATAAAACAATATTACTGAACATAAAAATAAACTTTTGCAGTAGGAAAAAATTTTTGAAAAACTTTGAAAAAAATTCTTGTTCAATGTGTGCAATGAGTTATGAAATGTCTTATAAAAAATTTTGCAAACAATTTTTGATTTTTTCAATAATGTTCACTTTTAGTACGTAAAACAACTTTCTTAGACAATTTTTTATGACGTTAGTTTCAAACAAAAAGAATTGGATACTTTAGCAAAAAAAAATTATTTTTCACTGTATGAAATGTCTTAGAAAAATTTTTGAAAATTTTTTTTGAAAACACAATTTTTTTCAATAATGTTCACTTTTTGTACGTAAAACAACTTTCTTAGACAATTTTTAATGACGTTAGTTTCAAACAAAAATAATTGGAAAGCTTCGGATTAAATTTTGTTTTCACTGTATGAAATGACAATGTAATGTCTTGAAAAAAGTTTTGAAAAAGATTTTCGAAAAAATTTTTTTTCTTGATAATCGAAACTTTTTGTGTAGGATAAAATATCTTAGGCCATTTACAATAACTTTAGTCAAAAAAAATAATTAGAGTGTGACTTTAACTTAAAATATACGCTATCTCCTTAAATAAAGCAGCTGCACAGCTCTCAATGCAGGTATAAGCAATTCAATGAACTTTTGTTCATTGACAACTTTTTAACTTTAAACCAAGTTTTAGCGGTGCTAACACGTTTTGGAATAATAAAACAATATTACTGAACATCAAAATAAACTTTTGCAGTATGAAGGAAATTTTGAAAAATTTTCGTGTAAGTCGTCAGTTCGTGTAAGTCGTCACTTTTTCTGTTTCTCCTGGGGTGACGTTATCCAAGTTCTACTGTAGCTTTAGTGGTGCTAACATGTTTTGGAATGATAAAACAATATTACTGAACATAAAAATAAACTTTTGAAGTATGAAAAGAACTTTGAAAAATTTTGAAAAAATTCTTGTTCAATGTGTGCATTTTGCAATAAAATGTCTCAGGAAAATTTTTCAGTGGTTTCCACATGACTGGCTACCATTATTAATGAACATAAAAAAAAACTTTAATGTGTGCACTTTGCAATGAAATGTCTCAGGAAAATTTTTCAGTGGTTTCCACATGACTGGTTGCCGTTATTAATGAACATAAAAAAAAACTTTAATGTGTGCAATTTGCAATGAAATGTCTCAGGAAAATTTTTCAGTGGTTTCCACATGACTGGCTGCCATTATTAATGAACATAAAAAAAAAATTTAATGTGTGCAATTTGCAATGAAATGTCTCAGCAAAATTTTTCAGTGGTTTCCACATGACTGGCTGCCATTATTAATCAACATAAAAAATAACTTTAATGTGTGCAATTTGCAATGAAATGTCTCAGGAAATCTTTTCAGTGGTTTCCACATGACTGGCTGCCATTATTAATGAACATAAAAAAAAACTTTAATGTGTGCAATTTGCAATGAAATATCTCAGGAAAATTTTTTAGTGGTTTCCACATGACTGGCTGCCATTATTTATGAACATAAAAAAAAACTTTAATGTGTGCAATTTGCAATGAAATGTCTCAGGAAAATTTTTTAATGGTTTCCACATGACTGGCACCCTATTATTAATGAACAAAAAAAATTATTTTGCACTGTATGAAATGTCTTAGAAAAATTTTTGAAAATTTTTTTTAATAATGTTCACTTTTAGTACGTAAAACAACTTTCTTAGACAATTTTTAATGACATTAGTTTCAAACAAAAAGAATTGGAAAGCTTCGGAAAAAAATTTTTTTTCACTGTTTGAAATGACCATGTAATGTCTTGGAAAAATTTTTGAAAAAGATTTTCGAAAAAAATTTTTTTTCTTGATAATCGAAACTTTTTTTGTAGGATAAAACATCTTAGGCCATTTACAATAACTTTAGTCAAATAAAATAATTAGAGTGTGACTTTATCTTAAAATATACGCTATCTCCTTAAATAAAGCTGCTGCGCAGCTCTCAATGCAGGTATAAGCAATTCAATGAACTTTTGGTAATTGACAACTTCTTAACTTGAAACTAAGTTTTAGTGGTGCTAACATGTTTTGGAATGATAAAACAATATTACTGAACATAAAAATAAACTTTTGCAGTATGAAAAAAATTTTGAAAAATTTTGAAAAATATACTTGTTCAATGTGTGCAATGAGTTATGAAATGTCTTATAAAAAATTTTGCAAACAATTTTTGATTTTTTCAATAATGTTCACATTTAGTACGTAAAACAACTTTCTTAGACAATTTTTAATGACGTTAGTTTCAAACAAAAAGAATTGGATAGTTTCGCAAAAAAATTTATTTTTCACTGTATGAAATAACTATGAAAAATTTTTGAAAATTTTTTTTGAAAAGACAATTTTTTTCAATAATTGTCACTTTTAGTACGTAAAACAACTTTCTTAGACAATTTTTAATGACGTTAGTTTCAAACAAAAAGAATTGGAAAGCTTCGAAAAAAATTTTTTTTTTCACTGTATGAAATGACAATGTAATGTCTTGGAAAAATTTTGAAAAAGATTTTCGAAAAAAAAGTTTTTTCTTGATAATCGAAATTTTTTGTGTAGGATAAAATATCTTAGGCCATTTACAATAACTTTAGTCAAAAAAAATAATTAGAGTGCAACTTTAACTTAAAATTAACGCTATCTCCTTAAATAAAGCTGCTGCGCAGCTCTCAATGCAGGTATAAGCAATTCAATGAACTTTTGGTAATTGACAACTTTTTAAATTGAAACTAAGTTTTAGTGGTGCTAACATGTTTTGGAATGATAAAACAATATTACTGAACATAAAAATAAACTTTTGCAGTAGGAAAAAAATTTTGAAAAACTTTGAAAAAAATTCTTGTTCAATGTGTGCAATGAGTTATGAAATGTCTTATAAAAAATTTTGCAAACAATTTTTGATTTTTTCAATAATGTTCACTTTTAGTACGTAATACAACTTTCTTAGACAATTTTTTATGACGTTAGTTTCAAACAAAAATAATTGGAAAGCTTCGGAGTAAATTTTTTTTTCACTGTATGAAATGACAATGTAATGTCTTAAAAAAATTTTTGAAAAAGATTTTCGGAAAAATTTTTTTTCTTGATAATCGAAACTTTTTGTGTAGGATAAAATATCTTAGGCCATTTACAATAACTTTAGTCAAAAAAAATAATTAGAGTGTGACTTTAACTTAAAATATACGCTATCTCCTTAAATAAAGCAGCTGCACAGCTCTCAATGCAGGTATAAGCAATTCAATGAACTTTTGTTCATTGACAACTTTTTAACTTTAAACCAAGTTTTAGCGGTGCTAACACGTTTTGGAATAATAAAACAATATTACTGAACATCAAAATAAACTTTTGCAGTATGAAGGAAATTTTGAAAAATTTTCGTGTAAGTCGTCAGTTCGTGTAAGTCGTCACTTTTTCTGTTTCTCCTGGGGTGACGTTATCCAAGTTCTACTGTAGCTTTAGTGGTGCTAACATGTTTTGGAATGATAAAACAATATTACTGAACATAAAAATAAACTTTTGAAGTATGAAAAGAACTTTGAAAAATTTTTAAAAAAATTCTTGTTCAATGTGTGCATTTTGCAATAAAATGTCTCAGGAAAATTTTTCAGTGGTTTCCACATGACTGGCTGCCATTATTAATGAACATAAAAAAAAACTTTAATGTGTGCAATTTGCAATGAAATATCTCAGGAAAATTTTTCAGTGGTTTCCACATGACTGGCTGCCATTATTAATGAACATAAAAAATAACTTTAATGTGTGCAATTTGCAATGAGATGTCTCAGGAAAATTTTTCAGTGGTTTCCACATGACTGGCTGCCATTATTAATGAACATAAAAAATAACTTTAATGTGTGCAATTTGCAATGAAATGTCTCAGGAAATCTTTTCAGTGGTTTCCACATGACTGGCTGCCATTATTAATGAACATAAAAAAAAACTTTAATGTGTGCAATTTGCAATGAAATATCTCAGGAAAATTTTTCAGTGGTTTCCACATGACTGGCTGCCATTATTTATGAACATAAAAAAAAAATTTAATGTGTGCAATTTGCAATGAAATGTCTCAGGGAAATTTTTCAGTGGTTTCCACATGACTGGCTGCCATTATTAATGAACATAAAAAAAAACTTTAATGTGTGCAATTTGCAATGAAATGTCTCAGCAAAATTTTTCAGTGGTTTCCACATGACTGGCTGCCATTATTAATGAACATTAAAAAAAATTCAATGTGTGCAATTTGCAATGAAATGTCTCAGGAAAATTTTTTAGTGGTTTCCACATGACTGGCACCCTATTATTAATGAACAAAAAAAATTATTTTGCACTGTATGGAATGTCTTAGGAAAATTTTTGAAAATTTTTTTTGAAAAGACAATTTTTTTTAATAATGTTCACTTTTAGTACGTAAAACAACTTTCTTAGACAATTTTTAATGACATTAGTTTCAAACAAAAAGAATTGGAAAGCTTCGGAAAAAATTTTTTTTCACTGTTTGAAATGACCATGTAATGTCTTGGAAAAATTTTTGAAAAAGATTTTCGAAAAAAATTTTTTTTCTTGATAATCGAAACTTTTTTTGTAGGATAAAACATCTTAGGCCATTTACAATAACTTTAGTCAAAAAAAATAATTAGAGTGTGACTTTAACTTAAAATATACGCTATCTCCTTAAATAAAACAGCTGCACAGCTCTCAATGCAGGTATAACCAATTCAATGAACTTTTGTTCATTGAATACTTTTTAACTTGAAACCAAGTTTTAGCGGTGCTAACACGTTTTGGAATGATAAAACATTATTACTGAACATAAAAATAAACTTTTGCAGTATGAAAAAAACTTTGAAAAATATACTTGTTCAATGTGTGCAATGAGTTATGAAATGTCTTATAAAAAATTTTGCAAACAATTTTTGATTTTTTCAATAATGTTCACATTTAGTACGTAAAACAACTTTCTTAGACAATTTTTAATGACTTTAGTTTCAAACAAAAAGAATTGGATAGTTTCGCAAAAAAATTTATTTTTCACTGTATGAAATAACTATGAAAAATTTTTGAAAATTTTTTTTGAAAAGACAATTTTTTTCAATAATTGTCACTTTTAGTACGTAAAACAACTTTCTTAGACAATTTTTAATGACGTTAGTTTCAAACAAAAAGAATTGGAAAGCTTCGAAAAAAATTTTTTTTTTCACTGTATGAAATGACAATGTAATGTCTTGGAAAAATTTTGAAAAAGATTTTCGAAAAAAAAGTTTTTTCTTGATAATCGAAATTTTTTGTGTAGGATAAAATATCTTAGGCCATTTACAATAACTTTAGTAAAAAAAAATAATTAGAGTGCAACTTTAACTTAAAATTAACGCTATCTCCTTAAATAAAGCTGCTGCGCAGCTCTCAATGCAGGTATAAGCAATTCAATGAACTTTTGGTAATTGACAACTTTTTAAATTGAAACTAAGTTTTAGTGGTGCTAACATGTTTTGGAATGATAAAACAATATTACTGAACATAAAAATAAACTTTTGCAGTATGAAAAAAATTTTGAAAAACTTTGAAAAAAATTCTTGTTCAATGTGTGCAATGAGTTATGAAATGTCTTATAAAAAATTTTGCAAACAATTTTTGATTTTTTCAATAATGTTCACTTTTAGTACGTAATACAACTTTCTTAGACAATTTTTTATGACGTTAGTTTCAAACAAAAATAATTGGAAAGCTTCGGAATAAATTTTTTTTTCACTGTATGAAATGACAATGTAATGTCTTAAAAAAATTTTTGAAAAAGATTTTCGGAAAAATTTTTTTTCTTGATAATCGAAACTTTTTGTGTAGGATAAAATATCTTAGGCCATTTACAATAACTTTAGTCAAAAAAAATAATTAGAGTGTGACTTTAACTTAAAATATACGCTATCTCCTTAAATAAAGCAGCTGCACAGCTCTCAATGCAGGTATAAGCAATTCAATGAACTTTTGTTCATTGACAACTTTTTAACTTTAAACCAAGTTTTAGCGGTGCTAACACGTTTTGGAATAATAAAACAATATTACTGAACATCAAAATAAACTTTTGCAGTATGAAGGAAATTTTGAAAAATTTTCGTGTAAGTCGTCAGTTCGTGTAAGTCGTCACTTTTTCTGTTTCTCCTGGGGTGACGTTATCCAAGTTCTACTGTAGCTTTAGTGGTGCTAACATGTTTTGGAATGATAAAACAATATTACTGAACATAAAAATAAACTTTTGAAGTATGAAAAGAACTTTGAAAAATTTTGAAAAATTCTTGTTCAATGAGTGCATTTTGCAATAAAATGTCTCAGGAAAATTTTTCAGTGGTTTCCACATGACTGGCTACCATTATTAATGAACATAAAAAAAAAACTTTAATGTGTGCAATTTGCAATGAAATGTCTCAGGAAATTTTTTCAGTGGTTTCCACATGACTGGCTGCCGTTATTAATGAACATAAAAAAAAACTTTAATGTGTGCAATTTGCAATGAAATGTCTCAGGAAAATTTTTCAGTGGTTTCCACATGACTGGCTGCCATTATTAATGAACATAAAAAAAAACTTTAATGTGTGCAATTTGCAATGAAATGTCTCAGGAAAATTTTTCAGTGGTTTCCACATGACTGGCTGCCATTATTAATGAACATAAAAAATAACTTTAATGTGTGCAATTTGCAATGAAATGTCTCAGGAAAATTTTTCAGTGGTTTCCACATGACTGGCTGCCATTATTAATGAACATTAAAAAAACTTTAATGTGTGCAATTTGCAATGAAATATCTCAGGAAAATTTTTCAGTGGTTTCCACATGACTGGCTGCCATTATTTATGAACATAAAAAAAAACTTTAATGTGTGCAATTTGCAATGAAATGTCTCAGGGAAATTTTTCAGTGGTTTCCACATGACTGGCTGCCATTATTAATGAACATAGAAAAAAAACTTTAATGTGTGCAATTTGCAATGAAATGTCTCAGCAAAATTTTTCAGTGGTTTCCACATGACTGGCTGCCATTATTAATGAACATAAAAAAAAAATTCAATGTGTGCAATTTGCAATGAAATGTCTCAGGAAAATTTTTTAGTGGTTTCCACATGACTGGCACCCTATTATTAATGAACAAAAAAAATTATTTTGCACTGTATGAAATGTCTTAGAAAAATTTTTGAAAATTTTTTTTGAAAAGACAATTTTTTTTAATAATGTTCACTTTTAGTACGTAAAACAACTTTCTTAGACAATTTTTAATGACATTAGTTTCAAACAAAAAGAATTGGAAAGCTTCGGAAAAAAATTTTTTTTCACTGTTTGAAATGACTGTCTTGGAAAAATTTTTGAAAAAGATTTTCGAAAAAAATTTTTTTTCTTGATAATCGAAACTTTTTTTGTAGGATAAAACATCTTAGGCCATTTACAATAACTTTAGTCAAAAAAAATAATTAGAGTGCGACTTTAACTTAAAATATACGCTATCTCCTTAAATAAAGCTGCTGCGCAGCTCTCAATGCAGGTATAAGCAATTCAATGAATTTTTGTTCATTGACAACTTTTTAACTTGAAACTAAGTTTTAGTGGTGCTAACATGTTTTGGAATGATAAAACAATATTACTGAACATAAAAATAAACTTTTGCAGTAGGAAAAAAATTTTGAAAAACTTTGAAAAAAATTCTTGTTCAATGTGTGCAATGAGTTATGAAATGTCTTATAAAAAATTTTGCAAACAATTTTTGATTTTTTCAATAATGTTCACTTTTAGTACGTAAAACAACTTTCTTAGACAATTTTTTATGACGTTAGTTTCAAACAAAAAGAATTGGATACTTTAGCAAAAAAAAAATATTTTTCACTGTATGAAATGTCTTAGAAAAATTTTTGAAAATTTTTTTTGAAAACACAATTTTTTTCAATAATGTTCACTTTTTGTACGTAAAACAACTTTCTTAGACAATTTTTAATGACGTTAGTTTCAAACAAAAATAATTGGAAAGCTTCGGAATAAATTTTGTTTTCACTGTATGAAATGACAATGTAATGTCTTGAAAAAATTTTTGAAAAAGATTTTCGAAAAAATTTTTTTTCTTGATAATCGAAACTTTTTGTGTAGGATAAAATATCTTAGGCCATTTACAATACCTTTAGTCAAAAAAAATAATTAGAGTGTGACTTTAACTTAAAATATACGCTATCTCCTTAAATAAAGCAGCTGCACAGCTCTCAATGCAGGTATAAGCAATTCAATGAACTTTTGTTCATTGACAACTTTTTAACTTTAAACCAAGTTTTAGCGGTGCTAACACGTTTTGGAATAATAAAACAATATTACTGAACATCAAAATAAACTTTTGCAGTATGAAGGAAATTTTGAAAAATTTTCGTGTAAGTCGTCAGTTCGTGTAAGTCGTCACTTTTTCTGTTTCTCCTGGGGTGACGTTATCCAAGTTCTACTGTAGCTTTAGTGGTGCTAACATGTTTTGGAATGATAAAACAATATTACTGAACATAAAAATAAACTTTTGAAGTATGAAAAGAACTTTGAAAAATTTTGAAAAAATTCTTGTTCAATGTGTGCATTTTGCAATAAAATGTCTCAGGAAAATTTTTCAGTGGTTTCCACATGACTGGCTACCATTATTAATGAACATAAAAAAAAAACTTTAATGTGTGCACTTTGCAATGAAATGTCTCAGGAAAATTTTTCAGTGGTTTCCACATGACTGGCTGCCGTTATTAATGAACATAAAAAAAAACTTTAATGTGTGCAATTTGCAATGAAATGTCTCAGGAAAATTTTTCAGTGGTTTCCACATGACTGGCTGCCATTATTAATGAACATAAAAAAAAACTTTAATGTGTGCAATTTGCAATGAAATGTCTCAGGAAAATTTTTCAGTGGTTTCCACATGACTGGCTGCCATTATTAATGAACATAAAAAATAACTTTAATGTGTGCAATTTGCAATGAAATGTCTCAGGAAATCTTTTCAGTGGTTTCCACATGACTGGCTGCCATTATTAATGAACATAAAAAAAAAATTCAATGTGTGCAATTTGCAATGAAATGTCTCAGGAAAATTTTTTAGTGGTTTCCACATGACTGGCACCCTATTCTTAATGAACAAAAAAAATTATTTTGCACTGTATGAAATGTCTTAGAAAAATTTTTGAAAATTTTTTTTGAAAAGACAATTTTTTTTAATAATGTTCACTTTTAGTACGTAAAACAACTTTCTTAGACAATTTTTAATGACATTAGTTTCAAACAAAAAGAATTGGAAAGCTTCGGAAAAAAATTTTTTTTCACTGTTTGAAATGACCATGTAATGTCTTGGAAAAATTTTTGAAAAAGATTTTCGAAAAAAATTTTTTTTCTTGATAATCGAAACTTTTTTTGTAGGATAAAACATCTTAGGCCATTTACAATAACTTTAGTCAAAAAAAATAATTAGAGTGCGACTTTAACTTAAAATATACGCTATCTCCTTAAATAAAGCTGCTGCGCAGCTCTCAATGCAGGTATAAGCAATTCAATGAATTTTTGGTAATTGACAACTTTTTAACTTGAAACTAAGTTTTAGTGGTGCTAACATGTTTTGGAATGATAAAACAATATTACTGAACATAAAAATAAACTTTTGCAGTAGGAAAAAATTTTTGAAAAACTTTGAAAAAAATTCTTGTTCAATGTGTGCAATGAGTTATGAAATGTCTTATAAAAAATTTTGCAAACAATTTTTGATTTTTTCAATAATGTTCACTTTTAGTACGTAAAACAACTTTCTTAGACAATTTTTTATGACGTTAGTTTCAAACAAAAAGAATTGGATACTTTAGCAAAAAAAAATTATTTTTCACTGTATGAAATGTCTTAGAAAAATTTTTGAAAATTTTTTTTGAAAACACAATTTTTTTCAATAATGTTCACTTTTTGTACGTAAAACAACTTTCTTAGACAATTTTTAATGACGTTAGTTTCAAACAAAAATAATTGGAAAGCTTCGGATTAAATTTTGTTTTCACTGTATGAAATGACAATGTAATGTCTTGAAAAAAGTTTTGAAAAAGATTTTCGAAAAAATTTTTTTTCTTGATAATCGAAACTTTTTGTGTAGGATAAAATATCTTAGGCCATTTACAATAACTTTAGTCAAAAAAAATAATTAGAGTGTGACTTTAACTTAAAATATACGCTATCTCCTTAAATAAAGCAGCTGCACAGCTCTCAATGCAGGTATAAGCAATTCAATGAACTTTTGTTCATTGACAACTTTTTAACTTTAAACCAAGTTTTAGCGGTGCTAACACGTTTTGGAATAATAAAACAATATTACTGAACATCAAAATAAACTTTTGCAGTATGAAGAAAATTTTGAAAAATTTTCGTGTAAGTCGTCAGTTCGTGTAAGTCGTCACTTTTTCTGTTTCTCCTGGGGTGACGTTATCCAAGTTCTACTGTAGCTTTAGTGGTGCTAACATGTTTTGGAATGATAAAACAATATTACTGAACATAAAAATAAACTTTTGAAGTATGAAAAGAACTTTGAAAAATTTTGAAAAAATTCTTGTTCAATGTGTGCATTTTGCAATAAAATGTCTCAGGAAAATTTTTCAGTGGTTTCCACATGACTGGCTACCATTATTAATGAACATAAAAAAAAACTTTAATGTGTGCACTTTGCAATGAAATGTCTCAGGAAAATTTTTCAGTGGTTTCCACATGACTGGTTGCCGTTATTAATGAACATAAAAAAAAACTTTAATGTGTGCAATTTGCAATGAAATGTCTCAGGAAAATTTTTCAGTGGTTTCCACATGACTGGCTGCCATTATTAATGAACATAAAAAAAAAATTTAATGTGTGCAATTTGCAATGAAATGTCTCAGGAAAATTTTTCAGTGGTTTCCACATGACTGGCTGCCATTATTAATCAACATAAAAAATATCTTTAATGTGTGCAATTTGCAATGAAATGTCTCAGGAAATCTTTTCAGTGGTTTCCACATGACTGGCTGCCATTATTAATGAACATAAAAAAAAACTTTAATGTGTGCAATTTGCAATGAAATATCTCAGGAAAATTTTTTAGTGGTTTCCACATGACTGGCTGCCATTATTTATGAACATAAAAAAAAACTTTAATGTGTGCAATTTGCAATGAAATGTCTCAGGGAAATTTTTCAGTGGTTTCCACATGACTGGCTGCCATTATTAATGAACATAAAAAAAAAACTTTAATGTGTGCAATTTGCAATGAAATGTCTCAGGAAAATTTTTCAGTGGTTTCCACATGACTGGCTGCCATTATTAATGAACATAAAAAAAACATTCAATGTGTGCAATTTGCAATGAAATGTCTCAGGAAAATTTTTTAGTGGTTTCCACATGACTGGCACCCTATTATTAATGAACAAAAAAAATTATTTTGCACTGTATGAAATGTCTTAGAAAAATTTTTGAAAATTTTTTTTGAAAAGACAATTTTTTTTAATAATGTTCACTTTTAGTACGTAAAACAACTTTCTTAGACAATTTTTTATGACGTTAGTTTCAAACAAAAAGAATTGGATACTTTAGCAAAAAAAAATTATTTTTCACTGTATGAAATGTCTTAGAAAAATTTTTGAAAATTGTTTTTGAAAACACAATTTTTTTCAATAATGTTCACTTTTTGTACGTAAAACAACTTTCTTAGACAATTTTTAATGACGTTAGTTTCAAACAAAAATAATTGGAAAGCTTCGGATTAAATTTTGTTTTCACTGTATGAAATGACAATGTAATGTCTTGAAAAAAGTTTTGAAAAAGATTTTCGAAAAAATTTTTTTTCTTGATAATCGAAACTTTTTGTGTAGGATAAAATATCTTAGGCCATTTACAATAACTTTAGTCAAAAAAAATAATTAGAGTGTGACTTTAACTTAAAATATACGCTATCTCCTTAAATAAAGCAGCTGCACAGCTCTCAATGCAGGTATAAGCAATTCAATGAACTTTTGTTCATTGACAACTTTTTAACTTTAAACCAAGTTTTAGCGGTGCTAACACGTTTTGGAATAATAAAACAATATTACTGAACATCAAAATAAACTTTTGCAGTATGAAGAAAATTTTGAAAAATTTTCGTGTAAGTCGTCAGTTCGTGTAAGTCGTCACTTTTTCTGTTTCTCCTGGGGTGACGTTATCCAAGTTCTACTGTAGCTTTAGTGGTGCTAACATGTTTTGGAATGATAAAACAATATTACTGAACATAAAAATAAACTTTTGAAGTATGAAAAGAACTTTGAAAAATTTTGAAAAAATTCTTGTTCAATGTGTGCATTTTGCAATAAAATGTCTCAGGAAAATTTTTCAGTGGTTTCCACATGACTGGCTACCATTATTAATGAACATAAAAAAAAACTTTAATGTGTGCACTTTGCAATGAAATGTCTCAGGAAAATTTTTCAGTGGTTTCCACATGACTGGTTGCCGTTATTAATGAACATAAAAAAAAACTTTAATGTGTGCAATTTGCAATGAAATGTCTCAGGAAAATTTTTCAGTGGTTTCCACATGACTGGCTGCCATTATTAATGAACATAAAAAAAAAATTTAATGTGTGCAATTTGCAATGAAATGTCTCAGGAAAATTTTTCAGTGGTTTCCACATGACTGGCTGCCATTATTAATCAACATAAAAAATATCTTTAATGTGTGCAATTTGCAATGAAATGTCTCAGGAAATCTTTTCAGTGGTTTCCACATGACTGGCTGCCATTATTAATGAACATAAAAAAAAACTTTAATGTGTGCAATTTGCAATGAAATATCTCAGGAAAATTTTTTAGTGGTTTCCACATGACTGGCTGCCATTATTTATGAACATAAAAAAAAACTTTAATGTGTGCAATTTGCAATGAAATGTCTCAGGGAAATTTTTCAGTGGTTTCCACATGACTGGCTGCCATTATTAATGAACATAAAAAAAAAACTTTAATGTGTGCAATTTGCAATGAAATGTCTCAGGAAAATTTTTCAGTGGTTTCCACATGACTGGCTGCCATTATTAATGAACATAAAAAAAACATTCAATGTGTGCAATTTGCAATGAAATGTCTCAGGAAAATTTTTTAGTGGTTTCCACATGACTGGCACCCTATTATTAATGAACAAAAAAAATTATTTTGCACTGTATGAAATGTCTTAGAAAAATTTTTGAAAATTTTTTTTGAAAAGACAATTTTTTTTAATAATGTTCACTTTTAGTACGTAAAACAACTTTCTTAGACAATTTTTAATGACATTAGTTTCAAACAAAAAGAATTGGAAAGCTTCGGAAAAAAATTTTTTTTCACCGTTTGAAATGACTGTCTTGGAAAAATTTTTGAAAAAGATTTTCGAAAAAAATTTTTTTTCTTGATAATCGAAACTTTTTTTGTAGGATAAAACATCTTAGGCCATTTACAATAACTTTAGTCAAAAAAAATAATTAGAGTGCGACTTTAACTTAAAATATACGCTATCTCCTTAAATAAAGCTGCTGCGCAGCTCTCAATGCAGGTATAAGCAATTCAATGAATTTTTGTTCATTGACAACTTTTTAACTTGAAACTAAGTTTTAGTGGTGCTAACATGTTTTGGAATGATAAAACAATATTACTGAACATAAAAATAAACTTTTGCAGTAGGAAAAAAATTTTGAAAAACTTTGAAAAAAATTCTTGTTCAATGTGTGCAATGAGTTATGAAATGTCTTATAAAAAATTTTGCAAACAATTTTTGATTTTTTCAATAATGTTCACTTTTAGTACGTAAAACAACTTTCTTAGACAATTTTTTATGACGTTAGTTTCAAACAAAAAGAATTGGATACTTTAGCAAAAAAAAAATATTTTTCACTGTATGAAATGTCTTAGAAAAATTTTTGAAAATTTTTTTTGAAAACACAATTTTTTTCAATAATGTTCACTTTTTGTACGTAAAACAACTTTCTTAGACAATTTTTAATGACGTTAGTTTCAAACAAAAATAATTGGAAAGCTTCGGAATAAATTTTGTTTTCACTGTATGAAATGACAATGTAATGTCTTGAAAAAATTTTTGAAAAAGATTTTCGAAAAAATTTTTTTTCTTGATAATCGAAACTTTTTGTGTAGGATAAAATATCTTAGGCCATTTACAATACCTTTAGTCAAAAAAAATAATTAGAGTGTGACTTTAACTTAAAATATACGCTATCTCCTTAAATAAAGCAGCTGCACAGCTCTCAATGCAGGTATAAGCAATTCAATGAACTTTTGTTCATTGACAACTTTTTAACTTTAAACCAAGTTTTAGCGGTGCTAACACGTTTTGGAATAATAAAACAATATTACTGAACATCAAAATAAACTTTTGCAGTATGAAGGAAATTTTGAAAAATTTTCGTGTAAGTCGTCAGTTCGTGTAAGTCGTCACTTTTTCTGTTTCTCCTGGGGTGACGTTATCCAAGTTCTACTGTAGCTTTAGTGGTGCTAACATGTTTTGGAATGATAAAACAATATTACTGAACATAAAAATAAACTTTTGAAGTATGAAAAGAACTTTGAAAAATTTTGAAAAAATTCTTGTTCAATGTGTGCATTTTGCAATAAAATGTCTCAGGAAAATTTTTCAGTGGTTTCCACATGACTGGCTACCATTATTAATGAACATAAAAAAAAAACTTTAATGTGTGCACTTTGCAATGAAATGTCTCAGGAAAATTTTTCAGTGGTTTCCACATGACTGGCTGCCGTTATTAATGAACATAAAAAAAAACTTTAATGTGTGCAATTTGCAATGAAATGTCTCAGGAAAATTTTTCAGTGGTTTCCACATGACTGGCTGCCATTATTAATGAACATAAAAAAAAACTTTAATGTGTGCAATTTGCAATGAAATGTCTCAGGAAAATTTTTCAGTGGTTTCCACATGACTGGCTGCCATTATTAATGAACATAAAAAATAACTTTAATGTGTGCAATTTGCAATGAAATGTCTCAGGAAATCTTTTCAGTGGTTTCCACATGACTGGCTGCCATTATTAATGAACATAAAAAAAAACTTTAATGTGTGCAATTTGCAATGAAATATCTCAGGAAAATTTTTCAGTGGTTTCCACATGACTGGCTACCATTATTAATGAACATAAAAAAAAACTTTAATGTGTGCACTTTGCAATGAAATGTCTCAGGAAAATTTTTCAGTGGTTTCCACATGACTGGTTGCCATTATTAATGAACATAAAAAAAAACTTTAATGTGTGCAATTTGCAATGAAATGTCTCAGGAAAATTTTTCAGTGGTTTCCACATGACTGGCTGCCATTATTAATGAACATAAAAAAAAAAATTAATGTGTGCAATTTGCAATGAAATGTCTCAGCAAAATTTTTCAGTGGTTTCCACATGACTGGCTGCCATTATTAATCAACATAAAAAATAACTTTAATGTGTGCAATTTGCAATGAAATGTCTCAGGAAATCTTTTCAGTGGTTTCCACATGACTGGCTGCCATTATTAATGAACATAAAAAAAAACTTTAATGTGTGCAATTTGCAATGAAATATCTCAGGAAAATTTTTTAGTGGTTTCCACATGACTGGCTGCCATTATTTATGAACATAAAAAATAACTTTAATGTGTGCAATTTGCAATGAAATGTCTCAGGAAAATTTTTTAGTGGTTTCCACATGACTGGCACCCTATTATTAATGAACAAAAAAAATTATTTTGCACTGTATGAAATGTCTTAGAAAAATTTTTGAAAATTTTTTTTAATAATGTTCACTTTTAGTACGTAAAACAACTTTCTTAGACAATTTTTAATGACATTAGTTTCAAACAAAAAGAATTGGAAAGCTTCGGAAAAAAATTTTTTTTCACTGTTTGAAATGACCATGTAATGTCTTGGAAAAATTTTTGAAAAAGATTTTCGAAAAAAATTTTTTTTCTTGATAATCGAAACTTTTTTTGTAGGATAAAACATCTTAGGCCATTTACAATAACTTTAGTCAAATAAAATAATTAGAGTGTGACTTTATCTTAAAATATACGCTATCTCCTTAAATAAAGCTGCTGCGCAGCTCTCAATGCAGGTATAAGCAATTCAATGAACTTTTGGTAATTGACAACTTCTTAACTTGAAACTAAGTTTTAGTGGTGCTAACATGTTTTGGAATGATAAAACAATATTACTGAACATAAAAATAAACTTTTGCAGTATGAAAAAAATTTTGAAAAATTTTGAAAAATATACTTGTTCAATGTGTGCAATGAGTTATGAAATGTCTTATAAAAAATTTTGCAAACAATTTTTGATTTTTTCAATAATGTTCACATTTAGTACGTAAAACAACTTTCTTAGACAATTTTTAATGACGTTAGTTTCAAACAAAAAGAATTGGATAGTTTCGCAAAAAAATTTATTTTTCACTGTATGAAATAACTATGAAAAATTTTTGAAAATTTTTTTTGAAAAGACAATTTTTTTCAATAATTGTCACTTTTAGTACGTAAAACAACTTTCTTAGACAATTTTTAATGACGTTAGTTTCAAACAAAAAGAATTGGAAAGCTTCGAAAAAAATTTTTTTTTTCACTGTATGAAATGACAATGTAATGTCTTGGAAAAATTTTGAAAAAGATTTTCGAAAAAAAAGTTTTTTCTTGATAATCGAAATTTTTTGTGTAGGATAAAATATCTTAGGCCATTTACAATAACTTTAGTCAAAAAAAATAATTAGAGTGCGACTTTAACTTAAAATATACGCTATCTCCTTAAATAAAGCTGCTGCGCAGCTCTCAATGCAGGTATAAGCAATTCAATGAATTTTTGGTAATTGACAACTTTTTAACTTGAAACTAAGTTTTAGTGGTGCTAACATGTTTTGGAATGATAAAACAATATTACTGAACATAAAAATAAACTTTTGCAGTAGGAAAAAATTTTTGAAAAACTTTGAAAAAAATTCTTGTTCAATGTGTGCAATGAGTTATGAAATGTCTTATAAAAAATTTTGCAAACAATTTTTGATTTTTTCAATAATGTTCACTTTTAGTACGTAAAACAACTTTCTTAGACAATTTTTTATGACGTTAGTTTCAAACAAAAAGAATTGGATACTTTAGCAAAAAAAAATTATTTTTCACTGTATGAAATGTCTTAGAAAAATTTTTGAAAATTTTTTTTGAAAACACAATTTTTTTCAATAATGTTCACTTTTTGTACGTAAAACAACTTTCTTAGACAATTTTTAATGACGTTAGTTTCAAACAAAAATAATTGGAAAGCTTCGGATTAAATTTTGTTTTCACTGTATGAAATGACAATGTAATGTCTTGAAAAAAGTTTTGAAAAAGATTTTCGAAAAAATTTTTTTTCTTGATAATCGAAACTTTTTGTGTAGGATAAAATATCTTAGGCCATTTACAATAACTTTAGTCAAAAAAAATAATTAGAGTGTGACTTTAACTTAAAATATACGCTATCTCCTTAAATAAAGCAGCTGCACAGCTCTCAATGCAGGTATAAGCAATTCAATGAACTTTTGTTCATTGACAACTTTTTAACTTTAAACCAAGTTTTAGCGGTGCTAACACGTTTTGGAATAATAAAACAATATTACTGAACATCAAAATAAACTTTTGCAGTATGAAGGAAATTTTGAAAAATTTTCGTGTAAGTCGTCAGTTCGTGTAAGTCGTCACTTTTTCTGTTTCTCCTGGGGTGACGTTATCCAAGTTCTACTGTAGCTTTAGTGGTGCTAACATGTTTTGGAATGATAAAACAATATTACTGAACATAAAAATAAACTTTTGAAGTATGAAAAGAACTTTGAAAAATTTTGAAAAAATTCTTGTTCAATGTGTGCATTTTGCAATAAAATGTCTCAGGAAAATTTTTCAGTGGTTTCCACATGACTGGCTACCATTATTAATGAACATAAAAAAAAACTTTAATGTGTGCACTTTGCAATGAAATGTCTCAGGAAAATTTTTCAGTGGTTTCCACATGACTGGTTGCCGTTATTAATGAACATAAAAAAAAACTTTAATGTGTGCAATTTGCAATGAAATGTCTCAGGAAAATTTTTCAGTGGTTTCCACATGACTGGCTGCCATTATTAATGAACATAAAAAAAAAATTTAATGTGTGCAATTTGCAATGAAATGTCTCAGCAAAATTTTTCAGTGGTTTCCACATGACTGGCTGCCATTATTAATCAACATAAAAAATAACTTTAATGTGTGCAATTTGCAATGAAATGTCTCAGGAAATCTTTTCAGTGGTTTCCACATGACTGGCTGCCATTATTAATGAACATAAAAAAAAACTTTAATGTGTGCAATTTGCAATGAAATATCTCAGGAAAATTTTTTAGTGGTTTCCACATGACTGGCTGCCATTATTTATGAACATAAAAAAAAACTTTAATGTGTGCAATTTGCAATGAAATGTCTCAGGAAAATTTTTTAATGGTTTCCACATGACTGGCACCCTATTATTAATGAACAAAAAAAATTATTTTGCACTGTATGAAATGTCTTAGAAAAATTTTTGAAAATTTTTTTTAATAATGTTCACTTTTAGTACGTAAAACAACTTTCTTAGACAATTTTTAATGACATTAGTTTCAAACAAAAAGAATTGGAAAGCTTCGGAAAAAAATTTTTTTTCACTGTTTGAAATGACCATGTAATGTCTTGGAAAAATTTTTGAAAAAGATTTTCGAAAAAAATTTTTTTTCTTGATAATCGAAACTTTTTTTGTAGGATAAAACATCTTAGGCCATTTACAATAACTTTAGTCAAAAAAAATAATTAGAGTGTGACTTTATCTTAAAATATACGCTATCTCCTTAAATAAAGCTGCTGCGCAGCTCTCAATGCAGGTATAAGCAATTCAATGAACTTTTGGTAATTGACAACTTCTTAACTTGAAACTAAGTTTTAGTGGTGCTAACATGTTTTGGAATGATAAAACAATATTACTGAACATAAAAATAAACTTTTGCAGTATGAAAAAAATTTTGAAAAATTTTGAAAAATATACTTGTTCAATGTGTGCAATGAGTTATGAAATGTCTTATAAAAAATTTTGCAAACAATTTTTGATTTTTTCAATAATGTTCACATTTAGTACGTAAAACAACTTTCTTAGACAATTTTTAATGACGTTAGTTTCAAACAAAAAGAATTGGATAGTTTCGCAAAAAAATTTATTTTTCACTGTATGAAATAACTATGAAAAATTTTTGAAAATTTTTTTTGAAAAGACAATTTTTTTCAATAATTGTCACTTTTAGTACGTAAAACAACTTTCTTAGACAATTTTTAATGACGTTAGTTTCAAACAAAAAGAATTGGAAAGCTTCGAAAAAAATTTTTTTTTTCACTGTATGAAATGACAATGTAATGTCTTGGAAAAATTTTGAAAAAGATTTTCGAAAAAAAAGTTTTTTCTTGATAATCGAAATTTTTTGTGTAGGATAAAATATCTTAGGCCATTTACAATAACTTTAGTCAAAAAAAATAATTAGAGTGCAACTTTAACTTAAAATTAACGCTATCTCCTTAAATAAAGCTGCTGCGCAGCTCTCAATGCAGGTATAAGCAATTCAATGAACTTTTGGTAATTGACAACTTTTTAAATTGAAACTAAGTTTTAGTGGTGCTAACATGTTTTGGAATGATAAAACAATATTACTGAACATAAAAATAAACTTTTGCAGTAGGAAAAAAATTTTGAAAAACTTTGAAAAAAATTCTTGTTCAATGTGTGCAATGAGTTATGAAATGTCTTATAAAAAATTTTGCAAACAATTTTTGATTTTTTCAATAATGTTCACTTTTAGTACGTAATACAACTTTCTTAGACAATTTTTTATGACGTTAGTTTCAAACAAAAATAATTGGAAAGCTTCGGAGTAAATTTTTTTTTCACTGTATGAAATGACAATGTAATGTCTTAAAAAAATTTTTGAAAAAGATTTTCGGAAAAATTTTTTTTCTTGATAATCGAAACTTTTTGTGTAGGATAAAATATCTTAGGCCATTTACAATAACTTTAGTCAAAAAAAATAATTAGAGTGTGACTTTAACTTAAAATATACGCTATCTCCTTAAATAAAGCAGCTGCACAGCTCTCAATGCAGGTATAAGCAATTCAATGAACTTTTGTTCATTGACAACTTTTTAACTTTAAACCAAGTTTTAGCGGTGCTAACACGTTTTGGAATAATAAAACAATATTACTGAACATCAAAATAAACTTTTGCAGTATGAAGGAAATTTTGAAAAATTTTCGTGTAAGTCGTCAGTTCGTGTAAGTCGTCACTTTTTCTGTTTCTCCTGGGGTGACGTTATCCAAGTTCTACTGTAGCTTTAGTGGTGCTAACATGTTTTGGAATGATAAAACAATATTACTGAACATAAAAATAAACTTTTGAAGTATGAAAAGAACTTTGAAAAATTTTTAAAAAAATTCTTGTTCAATGTGTGCATTTTGCAATAAAATGTCTCAGGAAAATTTTTCAGTGGTTTCCACATGACTGGCTGCCATTATTAATGAACATAAAAAAAAACTTTAATGTGTGCAATTTGCAATGAAATATCTCAGGAAAATTTTTCAGTGGTCTCCACATGACTGGCTGCCATTATTAATGAACATAAAAAATAACTTTAATGTGTGCAATTTGCAATGAGATGTCTCAGGAAAATTTTTCAGTGGTTTCCACATGACTGGCTGCCATTATTAATGAACATAAAAAATAACTTTAATGTGTGCAATTTGCAATGAAATGTCTCAGGAAATCTTTTCAGTGGTTTCCACATGACTGGCTGCCATTATTAATGAACATAAAAAATAACTTTAATGTGTGCAATTTGCAATGAAATGTCTCAGGAAAATTTTTCAGTGGTTTCCACATGACTGGCTGCCATTATTAATGAACATTAAAAAAACTTTAATGTGTGCAATTTGCAATGAAATATCTCAGGAAAATTTTTCAGTGGTTTCCACATGACTGGCTGCCATTATTTATGAACATAAAAAAAAACTTTAATGTGTGCAATTTGCAATGAAATGTCTCAGGGAAATTTTTCAGTGGTTTCCACATGACTGGCTGCCATTATTAATGAACATAGAAAAAAAACTTTAATGTGTGCAATTTGCAATGAAATGTCTCAGCAAAATTTTTCAGTGGTTTCCACATGACTGGCTGCCATTATTAATGAACATAAAAAAAAAATTCAATGTGTGCAATTTGCAATGAAATGTCTCAGGAAAATTTTTTAGTGGTTTCCACATGACTGGCACCCTATTATTAATGAACAAAAAAAATTATTTTGCACTGTATGAAATGTCTTAGAAAAATTTTTGAAAATTTTTTTTGAAAAGACAATTTTTTTTAATAATGTTCACTTTTAGTACGTAAAACAACTTTCTTAGACAATTTTTAATGACATTAGTTTCAAACAAAAAGAATTGGAAAGCTTCGGAAAAAAATTTTTTTTCACCGTTTGAAATGACTGTCTTGGAAAAATTTTTGAAAAAGATTTTCGAAAAAAATTTTTTTTCTTGATAATCGAAACTTTTTTTGTAGGATAAAACATCTTAGGCCATTTACAATAACTTTAGTCAAAAAAAATAATTAGAGTGCGACTTTAACTTAAAATATACGCTATCTCCTTAAATAAAGCTGCTGCGCAGCTCTCAATGCAGGTATAAGCAATTCAATGAATTTTTGTTCATTGACAACTTTTTAACTTGAAACTAAGTTTTAGTGGTGCTAACATGTTTTGGAATGATAAAACAATATTACTGAACATAAAAATAAACTTTTGCAGTAGGAAAAAAATTTTGAAAAACTTTGAAAAAAATTCTTGTTCAATGTGTGCAATGAGTTATGAAATGTCTTATAAAAAATTTTGCAAACAATTTTTGATTTTTTCAATAATGTTCACTTTTAGTACGTAAAACAACTTTCTTAGACAATTTTTTATGACGTTAGTTTCAAACAAAAAGAATTGGATACTTTAGCAAAAAAAAATTATTTTTCACTGTATGAAATGTCTTAGAAAAATTTTTGAAAATTTTTTTTGAAAACACAATTTTTTTCAATAATGTTCACTTTTTGTACGTAAAACAACTTTCTTAGACAATTTTTAATGACGTTAGTTTCAAACAAAAATAATTGGAAAGCTTCGGAATAAATTTTGTTTTCACTGTATGAAATGACAATGTAATGTCTTGAAAAAATTTTTGAAAAAGATTTTCGAAAAAATTTTTTTTCTTGATAATCGAAACTTTTTGTGTAGGATAAAATATCTTAGGCCATTTACAATACCTTTAGTCAAAAAAAATAATTAGAGTGTGACTTTAACTTAAAATATACGCTATCTCCTTAAATAAAGCAGCTGCACAGCTCTCAATGCAGGTATAAGCAATTCAATGAACTTTTGTTCATTGACAACTTTTTAACTTTAAACCAAGTTTTAGCGGTGCTAACACGTTTTGGAATAATAAAACAATATTACTGAACATCAAAATAAACTTTTGCAGTATGAAGGAAATTTTGAAAAATTTTCGTGTAAGTCGTCAGTTCGTGTAAGTCGTCACTTTTTCTGTTTCTCCTGGGGTGACGTTATCCAAGTTCTACTGTAGCTTTAGTGGTGCTAACATGTTTTGGAATGATAAAACAATATTACTGAACATAAAAATAAACTTTTGAAGTATGAAAAGAACTTTGAAAAATTTTGAAAAAATTCTTGTTCAATGTGTGCATTTTGCAATAAAATGTCTCAGGAAAATTTTTCAGTGGTTTCCACATGACTGGCTACCATTATTAATGAACATAAAAAAAAAACTTTAATGTGTGCACTTTGCAATGAAATGTCTCAGGAAAATTTTTCAGTGGTTTCCACATGACTGGCTGCCGTTATTAATGAACATAAAAAAAAACTTTAATGTGTGCAATTTGCAATGAAATGTCTCAGGAAAATTTTTCAGTGGTTTCCACATGACTGGCTGCCATTATTAATGAACATAAAAAAAAACTTTAATGTGTGCAATTTGCAATGAAATGTCTCAGGAAAATTTTTCAGTGGTTTCCACATGACTGGCTGCCATTATTAATGAACATAAAAAATAACTTTAATGTGTGCAATTTGCAATGAAATGTCTCAGGAAATCTTTTCAGTGGTTTCCACATGACTGGCTGCCATTATTAATGAACATAAAAAAAAAATTCAATGTGTGCAATTTGCAATGAAATGTCTCAGGAAAATTTTTTAGTGGTTTCCACATGACTGGCACCCTATTCTTAATGAACAAAAAAAATTATTTTGCACTGTATGAAATGTCTTAGAAAAATTTTTGAAAATTTTTTTTGAAAAGACAATTTTTTTTAATAATGTTCACTTTTAGTACGTAAAACAACTTTCTTAGACAATTTTTAATGACATTAGTTTCAAACAAAAAGAATTGGAAAGCTTCGGAAAAAAATTTTTTTTCACTGTTTGAAATGACCATGTAATGTCTTGGAAAAATTTTTGAAAAAGATTTTCGAAAAAAATTTTTTTTCTTGATAATCGAAACTTTTTTTGTAGGATAAAACATCTTAGGCCATTTACAATAACTTTAGTCAAAAAAAATAATTAGAGTGCGACTTTAACTTAAAATATACGCTATCTCCTTAAATAAAGCTGCTGCGCAGCTCTCAATGCAGGTATAAGCAATTCAATGAATTTTTGGTAATTGACAACTTTTTAACTTGAAACTAAGTTTTAGTGGTGCTAACATGTTTTGGAATGATAAAACAATATTACTGAACATAAAAATAAACTTTTGCAGTAGGAAAAAATTTTTGAAAAACTTTGAAAAAAATTCTTGTTCAATGTGTGCAATGAGTTATGAAATGTCTTATAAAAAATTTTGCAAACAATTTTTGATTTTTTCAATAATGTTCACTTTTAGTACGTAAAACAACTTTCTTAGACAATTTTTTATGACGTTAGTTTCAAACAAAAAGAATTGGATACTTTAGCAAAAAAAAATTATTTTTCACTGTATGAAATGTCTTAGAAAAATTTTTGAAAATTTTTTTTGAAAACACAATTTTTTTCAATAATGTTCACTTTTTGTACGTAAAACAACTTTCTTAGACAATTTTTAATGACGTTAGTTTCAAACAAAAATAATTGGAAAGCTTCGGATTAAATTTTGTTTTCACTGTATGAAATGACAATGTAATGTCTTGAAAAAAGTTTTGAAAAAGATTTTCGAAAAAATTTTTTTTCTTGATAATCGAAACTTTTTGTGTAGGATAAAATATCTTAGGCCATTTACAATAACTTTAGTCAAAAAAAATAATTAGAGTGTGACTTTAACTTAAAATATACGCTATCTCCTTAAATAAAGCAGCTGCACAGCTCTCAATGCAGGTATAAGCAATTCAATGAACTTTTGTTCATTGACAACTTTTTAACTTTAAACCAAGTTTTAGCGGTGCTAACACGTTTTGGAATAATAAAACAATATTACTGAACATCAAAATAAACTTTTGCAGTATGAAGAAAATTTTGAAAAATTTTCGTGTAAGTCGTCAGTTCGTGTAAGTCGTCACTTTTTCTGTTTCTCCTGGGGTGACGTTATCCAAGTTCTACTGTAGCTTTAGTGGTGCTAACATGTTTTGGAATGATAAAACAATATTACTGAACATAAAAATAAACTTTTGAAGTATGAAAAGAACTTTGAAAAATTTTGAAAAAATTCTTGTTCAATGTGTGCATTTTGCAATAAAATGTCTCAGGAAAATTTTTCAGTGGTTTCCACATGACTGGCTACCATTATTAATGAACATAAAAAAAAACTTTAATGTGTGCACTTTGCAATGAAATGTCTCAGGAAAATTTTTCAGTGGTTTCCACATGACTGGTTGCCGTTATTAATGAACATAAAAAAAAACTTTAATGTGTGCAATTTGCAATGAAAGGTCTCAGGAAAATTTTTCAGTGGTTTCCACATGACTGGCTGCCATTATTAATGAACATAAAAAAAAAATTTAATGTGTGCAATTTGCAATGAAATGTCTCAGGAAAATTTTTCAGTGGTTTCCACATGACTGGCTGCCATTATTAATCAACATAAAAAATATCTTTAATGTGTGCAATTTGCAATGAAATGTCTCAGGAA
Source organism: Aplidium turbinatum (assembly GCF_918807975.1). Lineage (NCBI taxonomy): Eukaryota > Metazoa > Chordata > Ascidiacea > Aplousobranchia > Polyclinidae > Aplidium > Aplidium turbinatum. The sequence continues at coordinate 35,777,289 of NC_137477.1, forward strand.
ATCTTTTCAGTGGTTTCCACATGACTGGCTGCCATTATTAATGAACATAAAAAAAAACTTTAATGTGTGCAATTTGCAATGAAATATCTCAGGAAAATTTTTTAGTGGTTTCCACATGACTGGCTGCCATTATTTATGAACATAAAAAAAAACTTTAATGTGTGCAATTTGCAATGAAATGTCTCAGGGAAATTTTTCAGTGGTTTCCACATGACTGGCTGCCATTATTGATGAACATAAAAAAAAAACTTTAATGTGTGCAATTTGCAATGAAATGTCTCAGGAAAATTTTTCAGTGGTTTCCACATGACTGGCTGCCATTATTAATGAACATAAAAAAAACATTCAATGTGTGCAATTTGCAATGAAATGTCTCAGGAAAATTTTTTAGTGGTTTCCACATGACTGGCACCCTATTATTAATGAACAAAAAAAATTATTTTGCACTGTATGAAATGTCTTAGAAAAATTTTTGAAAATTTTTTTTGAAAAGACAATTTTTTTTAATAATGTTCACTTTTAGTACGTAAAACAACTTTCTTAGACAATTTTTAATGACATTAGTTTCAAACAAAAAGAATTGGAAAGCTTCGGAAAAAAATTTTTTTTCACTGTTTGAAATGACCATGTAATGTCTTGGAAAAATTTTTGAAAAAGATTTTCGAAAAAAATTTTTTTTCTTGATAATCGAAACTTTTTTTGTAGGATAAAACATCTTAGGCCATTTACAATAACTTTAGTCAAAAAAAATAATTAGAGTGCGACTTTAACTTAAAATATACGCTATCTCCTTAAATAAAGCTGCTGCGCAGCTCTCAATGCAGGTATAAGCAATTCAATGAATTTTTGGTAATTGACAACTTTTTAACTTGAAACTAAGTTTTAGTGGTGCTAACATGTTTTGGAATGATAAAACAATATTACTGAACATAAAAATAAACTTTTGCAGTAGGAAAAAAATTTTGAAAAACTTTGAAAAAAATTCTTGTTCAACGTGTGCAATGAGTTATGAAATGTCTTATAAAAAATTTTGCAAACAATTTTTGATTTTTTCAATAATGTTCACTTTTAGTACGTAAAACAACTTTCTTAGACAATTTTTAATGACGTTAGTTTCAAACAAAAAGAATTGGATAGTTTCGCAAAAAAATTTATTTTTCACTGTATGAAATAACTAAGAAAAATTTTTGAAAATTTTTTTTGAAAAGACAATTTTTTTCAATAATTGTCACTTTTAGTACGTAAAACAACTTTCTTAGACAATTTTTAATGACGTTAGTATCAAACAAAAAGAATTGGAAAGCTTCGAAAAAAATTTTTTTTTTCACTGTATGAAATGACAATGTAATGTCTTGGAATAATTTTGAAAAAGATTTTCGAAAAAAAATTTTTTTCTTGATAGACGAAATTTTTTGTGTAGGATAAAATATCTTAGGCCATTTACAATAACTTTAGTCAAAAAAAATAATTAGAGTGTGACTTTAACTTAAAATATACGCCATCTCCTTAAATAAAGCAGCTGCACAGCTCTCAATGCAGGTATAAGCAATTCAATGAACTTTTGTTCATTGACAACTTTTTAACTTTAAACCAAGTTTTAGCGGTGCTAACACGTTTTGGAATAATAAAACAATATTACTGAACATTAAAATAAACTTTTGCAGTATGAAGGAAATTTTGAAAAATTTTCGTGTAAGTCGTCAGTTCGTGTAAGTCGTCACTTTTTCTGTTTCTCCTGGGGTGACGTTATCCAAGTTCTACTGTAGCTTTAGTGGTGCTAACATGTTTTGGAATGATAAAACAATATTACTGAACATAAAAATAAACTTTTGAAGTATGAAAAAAACTTTGAAAAATTTTGAAAAAATTCTTGTTCAATGTGTGCATTTTGCAATAAAATGTCTCAGGAAAATTTTTCAGTGGTTTCCACATGACTGGCTACCATTATTAATGAACATAAAAAAAAACTTTAATGTGTGCACTTTGCAATGAATAAACTCAGGAAAATTTTTCAGTGGTTTCCACATGACTGGCTGCCATTATTAATGAACATAAAAAATAACTTTAATGTGTGCAATTTGCAATGAAATGTCTCAGGAAAATTTTTCAGTGGTTTTCACATGACTGGCTGCCATTATTAATGAACATAAAAAAAAACTTTAATGTGTGCAATTTGCAATGAAATGTCTCAGGAAAATTTTTCAGTGGTTTCCACATGACTGGCTGCCATTATTAATGAACATAAAAAATAACTTTAATGTGTGCAATTTGCAATGAAATATCTCAGGAAAATTTTTCAGTGGTTTCCACATGACTGGCTGCCATTATTTATGAACATAAAAAAAAACTTTAATGTGTGCAATTTGCAATGAAATGTCTCAGCAAAATTTTTCAGTGGTTTCCACATGACTGGCTGCCATTATTAATGAACATAAAAAAAAAATTCAATGTGTGCAATTTGCAATGAAATGTCTCAGGAAAATTTTTTAGTGGTTTCCACATGACTGGCACCCTATTATTAATGAACAAAAAAAATTATTTTGCACTGTATGAAATGTCTTAGAAAAATTTTTGAAAATTTTTTTTAATAATGTTCACTTTTAGTACGTAAAACAACTTTCTTAGACAATTTTTAATGACATTAGTTTCAAACAAAAAGAATTGGAAAGCTTCGGAAAAAATTTTTTTTTCACTGTTTGAAATGACCATGTAATGTCTTGGAAAAATTTTTGAAAAAGATTTTCGAAAAAAATTTTTTTTCTTGATAATCGAAACTTTTTGTGTAGGATAAAACATCTTAGGCCATTTACAATAACTTTAGTCAAAAAAAATAATTAGAGTGTGACTTTAACTTAAAATATACGCTATCTCCTTAAATAAAGCTGCTGCGCAGCTCTCAATGCAGGTATAAGCAATTCAATGAACTTTTGGTAATTGACAACTTCTTAACTTGAAACTAAGTTTTAGTGGTGCTAACATGTTTTGGAATGATAAAACAATATTACTGAACATAAAAATAAACTTTTGCAGTATGAAAAAAATTTTGAAAAATTTTGAAAAATATACTTGTTCAATGTGTGCAATGAGTTATGAAATGTCTTATAAAAAATTTTGCAAACAATTTTTGATTTTTTCAATAATGTTCACATTTAGTACGTAAAACAACTTTCTTAGACAATTTTTAATGACGTTAGTTTCAAACAAAAAGAATTGGATAGTTTCGCAAAAAAATTTATTTTTCACTGTATGAAATAACTATGAAAAATTTTTGAAAATTTTTTTTGAAAAGACAATTTTTTTCAATAATTGTCACTTTTAGTACGAAAAACAACTTTCTTAGACAATTTTTAATGACGTTAGTTTCAAACAAAAAGAATTGGAAAGCTTCGAAAAAAATTTTTTTTTTCACTGTATGAAATGACAATGTAATGTCTTGGAAAAATTTTGAAAAAGATTTTCGAAAAAAAAGTTTTTTCTTGATAATCGAAATTTTTTGTGTAGGATAAAATATCTTAGGCCATTTACAATAACTTTAGTCAAAAAAAATAATTAGAGTGCAACTTTAACTTAAAATTAACGCTATCTCCTTAAATAAAGCTGCTGCGCAGCTCTCAATGCAGGTATAAGCAATTCAATGAACTTTTGGTAATTGACAACTTTTTAAATTGAAACTAAGTTTTAGTGGTGCTAACATGTTTTGGAATGATAAAACAATATTACTGAACATAAAAATAAACTTTTGCAGTAGGAAAAAAATTTTGAAAAACTTTGAAAAAAATTCTTGTTCAATGTGTGCAATGAGTTATGAAATGTCTTATAAAAAATTTTGCAAACAATTTTTGATTTTTTCAATAATGTTCACTTTTAGTACGTAATACAACTTTCTTAGACAATTTTTTATGACGTTAGTTTCAAACAAAAATAATTGGAAAGCTTCGGAATAAATTTTGTTTTCACTGTATGAAATGACAATGTAATGTCTTGAAAAAATTTTTGAAAAAGATTTTCGAAAAAATTTTTTTTCTTGATAATCGAAACTTTTTGTGTAGGATAAAATATCTTAGGCCATTTACAATACCTTTAGTCAAAAAAAATAATTAGAGTGTGACTTTAACTTAAAATATACGCTATCTCCTTAAATAAAGCAGCTGCACAGCTCTCAATGCAGGTATAAGCAATTCAATGAACTTTTGTTCATTGACAACTTTTTAACTTTAAACCAAGTTTTAGCGGTGCTAACACGTTTTGGAATAATAAAACAATATTACTGAACATCAAAATAAACTTTTGCAGTATGAAGGAAATTTTGAAAAATTTTCGTGTAAGTCGTCAGTTCGTGTAAGTCGTCACTTTTTCTGTTTCTCCTGGGGTGACGTTATCCAAGTTCTACTGTAGCTTTAGTGGTGCTAACATGTTTTGGAATGATAAAACAATATTACTGAACATAAAAATAAACTTTTGAAGTATGAAAAGAACTTTGAAAAATTTTGAAAAAATTCTTGTTCAATGTGTGCATTTTGCAATAAAATGTCTCAGGAAAATTTTTCAGTGGTTTCCACATGACTGGCTACCATTATTAATGAACATAAAAAAAAAACTTTAATGTGTGCACTTTGCAATGAAATGTCTCAGGAAAATTTTTCAGTGGTTTCCACATGACTGGCTGCCGTTATTAATGAACATAAAAAAAAACTTTAATGTGTGCAATTTGCAATGAAATGTCTCAGGAAAATTTTTCAGTGGTTTCCACATGACTGGCTGCCATTATTAATGAACATAAAAAAAAACTTTAATGTGTGCAATTTGCAATGAAATGTCTCAGGAAAATTTTTCAGTGGTTTCCACATGACTGGCTGCCATTATTAATGAACATAAAAAATAACTTTAATGTGTGCAATTTGCAATGAAATGTCTCAGGAAAATTTTTTAGTGGTTTCCACATGACTGGCACCCTATTCTTAATGAACAAAAAAAATTATTTTGCACTGTATGAAATGTCTTAGAAAAATTTTTGAAAATTTTTTTTGAAAAGACAATTTTTTTTAATAATGTTCACTTTTAGTACGTAAAACAACTTTCTTAGACAATTTTTAATGACATTAGTTTCAAACAAAAAGAATTGGAAAGCTTCGGAAAAAAATTTTTTTTCACTGTTTGAAATGACCATGTAATGTCTTGGAAAAATTTTTGAAAAAGATTTTCGAAAAAAATTTTTTTTCTTGATAATCGAAACTTTTTTTGTAGGATAAAACATCTTAGGCCATTTACAATAACTTTAGTCAAAAAAAATAATTAGAGTGCGACTTTAACTTAAAATATACGCTATCTCCTTAAATAAAGCTGCTGCGCAGCTCTCAATGCAGGTATAAGCAATTCAATGAATTTTTGGTAATTGACAACTTTTTAACTTGAAACTAAGTTTTAGTGGTGCTAACATGTTTTGGAATGATAAAACAATATTACTGAACATAAAAATAAACTTTTGCAGTAGGAAAAAATTTTTGAAAAACTTTGAAAAAAATTCTTGTTCAATGTGTGCAATGAGTTATGAAATGTCTTATAAAAAATTTTGCAAACAATTTTTGATTTTTTCAATAATGTTCACTTTTAGTACGTAAAACAACTTTCTTAGACAATTTTTTATGACGTTAGTTTCAAACAAAAAGAATTGGATACTTTAGCAAAAAAAAATTATTTTTCACTGTATGAAATGTCTTAGAAAAATTTTTGAAAATTTTTTTTGAAAACACAATTTTTTTCAATAATGTTCACTTTTTGTACGTAAAACAACTTTCTTAGACAATTTTTAATGACGTTAGTTTCAAACAAAAATAATTGGAAAGCTTCGGATTAAATTTTGTTTTCACTGTATGAAATGACAATGTAATGTCTTGAAAAAAGTTTTGAAAAAGATTTTCGAAAAAATTTTTTTTCTTGATAATCGAAACTTTTTGTGTAGGATAAAATATCTTAGGCCATTTACAATAACTTTAGTCAAAAAAAATAATTAGAGTGTGACTTTAACTTAAAATATACGCTATCTCCTTAAATAAAGCAGCTGCACAGCTCTCAATGCAGGTATAAGCAATTCAATGAACTTTTGTTCATTGACAACTTTTTAACTTTAAACCAAGTTTTAGTGGTGCTAACACGTTTTGGAATAATAAAACAATATTACTGAACATCAAAATAAACTTTTGCAGTATGAAGGAAATTTTGAAAAATTTTCGTGTAAGTCGTCAGTTCGTGTAAGTCGTCACTTTTTCTGTTTCTCCTGGGGTGACGTTATCCAAGTTCTACTGTAGCTTTAGTGGTGCTAACATGTTTTGGAATGATAAAACAATATTACTGAACATAAAAATAAACTTTTGAAGTATGAAAAGAACTTTGAAAAATTTTGAAAAAATTCTTGTTCAATGTGTGCATTTTGCAATAAAATGTCTCAGGAAAATTTTTCAGTGGTTTCCACATGACTGGCTACCATTATTAATGAACATAAAAAAAAACTTTAATGTGTGCACTTTGCAATGAAATGTCTCAGGAAAATTTTTCAGTGGTTTCCACATGACTGGTTGCCGTTATTAATGAACATAAAAAAAAACTTTAATGTGTGCAATTTGCAATGAAATGTCTCAGGAAAATTTTTCAGTGGTTTCCACATGACTGGCTGCCATTATTAATGAACATAAAAAAAAAATTTAATGTGTGCAATTTGCAATGAAATGTCTCAGCAAAATTTTTCAGTGGTTTCCACATGACTGGCTGCCATTATTAATCAACATAAAAAATAACTTTAATGTGTGCAATTTGCAATGAAATGTCTCAGGAAATCTTTTCAGTGGTTTCCACATGACTGGCTGCCATTATTAATGAACATAAAAAAAAACTTTAATGTGTGCAATTTGCAATGAAATGTCTCAGGAAAATTTTTCAGTGGTTTCCACATGACTGGCTGCCATTATTTATGAACATAAAAAAAAACTTTAATGTGTGCAATTTGCAATGAAATGTCTCAGGAAAATTTTTTAGTGGTTTCCACATGACTGGCACCCTATTATTAATGAACAAAAAAAATTATTTTGCACTGTATGAAATGTCTTAGAAAAATTTTTGAAAATTTTTTTTAATAATGTTCACTTTTAGTACGTAAAACAACTTTCTTAGACAATTTTTAATGACATTAGTTTCAAACAAAAAGAATTGGAAAGCTTCGGAAAAAAATTTTTTTTCACTGTTTGAAATGACCATGTAATGTCTTGGAAAAATTTTTGAAAAAGATTTTCGAAAAAAATTTTTTTTCTTGATAATCGAAACTTTTTTTGTAGGATAAAACATCTTAGGCCATTTACAATAACTTTAGTCAAATAAAATAATTAGAGTGTGACTTTATCTTAAAATATACGCTATCTCCTTAAATAAAGCTGCTGCGCAGCTCTCAATGCAGGTATAAGCAATTCAATGAACTTTTGGTAATTGACAACTTCTTAACTTGAAACTAAGTTTTAGTGGTGCTAACATGTTTTGGAATGATAAAACAATATTACTGAACATAAAAATAAACTTTTGCAGCATGAAAAAAATTTTGAAAAATTTTGAAAAATATACTTGTTCAATGTGTGCAATGAGTTATGAAATGTCTTATAAAAAATTTTGCAAACAATTTTTGATTTTTTCAATAATGTTCACATTTAGTACGTAAAACAACTTTCTTAGACAATTTTTAATGACGTTAGTTTCAAACAAAAAGAATTGGATAGTTTCGCAAAAAAATTTATTTTTCACTGTATGAAATAACTATGAAAAATTTTTGAAAATTTTTTTTGAAAAGACAATTTTTTTCAATAATTGTCACTTTTAGTACGTAAAACAACTTTCTTAGACAATTTTTAATGACGTTAGTTTCAAACAAAAAGAATTGGAAAGCTTCGAAAAAAACTTTTTTTTTCACTGTATGAAATGACAATGTAATGTCTTGGAAAAATTTTGAAAAAGATTTTCGAAAAAAAAGTTTTTTCTTGATAATCGAAATTTTTTGTGTAGGATAAAATATCTTAGGCCATTTACAATAACTTTAGTCAAAAAAAATAATTAGAGTGCGACTTTAACTTAAAATATACGCTATCTCCTTAAATAAAGCTGCTGCGCAGCTCTCAATGCAGGTATAAGCAATTCAATGAATTTTTGGTAATTGACAACTTTTTAACTTGAAACTAAGTTTTAGTGGTGCTAACATGTTTTGGAATGATAAAACAATATTACTGAACATAAAAATAAACTTTTGCAGTAGGAAAAAATTTTTGAAAAACTTTGAAAAAAATTCTTGTTCAATGTGTGCAATGAGTTATGAAATGTCTTATAAAAAATTTTGCAAACAATTTTTGATTTTTTCAATAATGTTCACTTTTAGTACGTAAAACAACTTTCTTAGACAATTTTTTATGACGTTAGTTTCAAACAAAAAGAATTGGATACTTTAGCAAAAAAAAATTATTTTTCACTGTATGAAATGTCTTAGAAAAATTTTTGAAAATTTTTTTTGAAAACACAATTTTTTTCAATAATGTTCACTTTTTGTACGTAAAACAACTTTCTTAGACAATTTTTAATGACGTTAGTTTCAAACAAAAATAATTGGAAAGCTTCGGATTAAATTTTGTTTTCACTGTATGAAATGACAATGTAATGTCTTGAAAAAAGTTTTGAAAAAGATTTTCGAAAAAATTTTTTTTCTTGATAATCGAAACTTTTTGTGTAGGATAAAATATCTTAGGCCATTTACAATAACTTTAGTCAAAAAAAATAATTAGAGTGTGACTTTAACTTAAAATATACGCTATCTCCTTAAATAAAGCAGCTGCACAGCTCTCAATGCAGGTATAAGCAATTCAATGAACTTTTGTTCATTGACAACTTTTTAACTTTAAACCAAGTTTTAGCGGTGCTAACACGTTTTGGAATAATAAAACAATATTACTGAACATCAAAATAAACTTTTGCAGTATGAAGGAAATTTTGAAAAATTTTCGTGTAAGTCGTCAGTTCGTGTAAGTCGTCACTTTTTCTGTTTCTCCTGGGGTGACGTTATCCAAGTTCTACTGTAGCTTTAGTGGTGCTAACATGTTTTGGAATGATAAAACAATATTACTGAACATAAAAATAAACTTTTGAAGTATGAAAAGAACTTTGAAAAATTTTGAAAAAATTCTTGTTCAATGTGTGCATTTTGCAATAAAATGTCTCAGGAAAATTTTTCAGTGGTTTCCACATGACTGGCTACCATTATTAATGAACATAAAAAAAAACTTTAATGTGTGCACTTTGCAATGAAATGTCTCAGGAAAATTTTTCAGTGGTTTCCACATGACTGGTTGCCGTTATTAATGAACATAAAAAAAAACTTTAATGTGTGCAATTTGCAATGAAATGTCTCAGGAAAATTTTTCAGTGGTTTCCACATGACTGGCTGCCATTATTAATGAACATAAAAAAAAAATTTAATGTGTGCAATTTGCAATGAAATGTCTCAGCAAAATTTTTCAGTGGTTTCCACATGACTGGCTGCCATTATTAATCAACATAAAAAATAACTTTAATGTGTGCAATTTGCAATGAAATGTCTCAGGAAATCTTTTCAGTGGTTTCCACATGACTGGCTGCCATTATTAATGAACATAAAAAAAAACTTTAATGTGTGCAATTTGCAATGAAATATCTCAGGAAAATTTTTTAGTGGTTTCCACATGACTGGCTGCCATTATTTATGAACATAAAAAAAAACTTTAATGTGTGCAATTTGCAATGAAATGTCTCAGGAAAATTTTTTAGTGGTTTCCACATGACTGGCACCCTATTATTAATGAACAAAAAAAATTATTTTGCACTGTATGAAATGTCTTAGAAAAATTTTTGAAAATTTTTTTTAATAATGTTCACTTTTAGTACGTAAAACAACTTTCTTAGACAATTTTTAATGACATTAGTTTCAAACAAAAAGAATTGGAAAGCTTCGGAAAAAAATTTTTTTTCACTGTTTGAAATGACCATGTAATGTCTTGGAAAAATTTTTGAAAAAGATTTTCGAAAAAAATTTTTTTTCTTGATAATCGAAACTTTTTTTGTAGGATAAAACATCTTAGGCCATTTACAATAACTTTAGTCAAAAAAAATAATTAGAGTGTGACTTTATCTTAAAATATACGCTATCTCCTTAAATAAAGCTGCTGCGCAGCTCTCAATGCAGGTATAAGCAATTCAATGAACTTTTGGTAATTGACAACTTCTTAACTTGAAACTAAGTTTTAGTGGTGCTAACATGTTTTGGAATGATAAAACAATATTACTGAACATAAAAATAAACTTTTGCAGTATGAAAAAAATTTTGAAAAATTTTGAAAAATATACTTGTTCAATGTGTGCAATGAGTTATGAAATGTCTTATAAAAAATTTTGCAAACAATTTTTGATTTTTTCAATAATGTTCACATTTAGTACGTAAAACAACTTTCTTAGACAATTTTTAATGACGTTAGTTTCAAACAAAAAGAATTGGATAGTTTCGCAAAAAAATTTATTTTTCACTGTATGAAATAACTATGAAAAATTTTTGAAAATTTTTTTTGAAAAGACAATTTTTTTCAATAATTGTCACTTTTAGTACGTAAAACAACTTTCTTAGACAATTTTTAATGACGTTAGTTTCAAACAAAAAGAATTGGAAAGCTTCGAAAAAAATTTTTTTTTTCACTGTATGAAATGACAATGTAATGTCTTGGAAAAATTTTGAAAAAGATTTTCGAAAAAAAAGTTTTTTCTTGATAATCGAAATTTTTTGTGTAGGATAAAATATCTTAGGCCATTTACAATAACTTTAGTCAAAAAAAATAATTAGAGTGCAACTTTAACTTAAAATTAACGCTATCTCCTTAAATAAAGCTGCTGCGCAGCTCTCAATGCAGGTATAAGCAATTCAATGAACTTTTGGTAATTGACAACTTTTTAAATTGAAACTAAGTTTTAGTGGTGCTAACATGTTTTGGAATGATAAAACAATATTACTGAACATAAAAATAAACTTTTGCAGTATGAAAAAAATTTTGAAAAACTTTGAAAAAAATTCTTGTTCAATGTGTGCAATGAGTTATGAAATGTCTTATAAAAAATTTTGCAAACAATTTTTGATTTTTTCAATAATGTTCACTTTTAGTACGTAATACAACTTTCTTAGACAATTTTTTATGACGTTAGTTTCAAACAAAAATAATTGGAAAGCTTCGGAGTAAATTTTTTTTTCACTGTATGAAATGACAATGTAATGTCTTAAAAAAATTTTTGAAAAAGATTTTCGGAAAAATTTTTTTTCTTGATAATCGAAACTTTTTGTGTAGGATAAAATATCTTAGGCCATTTACAATAACTTTAGTCAAAAAAAATAATTAGAGTGTGACTTTAACTTAAAATATACGCTATCTCCTTAAATAAAGCAGCTGCACAGCTCTCAATGCAGGTATAAGCAATTCAATGAACTTTTGTTCATTGACAACTTTTTAACTTTAAACCAAGTTTTAGCGGTGCTAACACGTTTTGGAATAATAAAACAATATTACTGAACATCAAAATAAACTTTTGCAGTATGAAGGAAATTTTGAAAAATTTTCGTGTAAGTCGTCAGTTCGTGTAAGTCGTCACTTTTTCTGTTTCTCCTGGGGTGACGTTATCCAAGTTCTACTGTAGCTTTAGTGGTGCTAACATGTTTTGGAATGATAAAACAATATTACTGAACATAAAAATAAACTTTTGAAGTATGAAAAGAACTTTGAAAAATTTTGAAAAAATTCTTGTTCAATGTGTGCATTTTGCAATAAAATGTCTCAGGAAAATTTTTCAGTGGTTTCCACATGACTGGCTACCATTATTAATGAACATAAAAAAAAACTTTAATGTGTGCACTTTGCAATGAAATGTCTCAGGAAAATTTTTCAGTGGTTTCCACATGACTGGTTGCCGTTATTAATGAACATAAAAAAAAACTTTAATGTGTGCAATTTGCAATGAAATGTCTCAGGAAAATTTTTCAGTGGTTTCCACATGACTGGCTGCCATTATTAATGAACATAAAAAAAAAATTTAATGTGTGCAATTTGCAATGAAATGTCTCAGCAAAATTTTTCAGTGGTTTCCACATGACTGGCTGCCATTATTAATCAACATAAAAAATAACTTTAATGTGTGCAATTTGCAATGAAATGTCTCAGGAAATCTTTTCAGTGGTTTCCACATGACTGGCTGCCATTATTAATGAACATAAAAAAAAACTTTAATGTGTGCAATTTGCAATGAAATATCTCAGGAAAATTTTTTAGTGGTTTCCACATGACTGGCTGCCATTATTTATGAACATAAAAAAAAACTTTAATGTGTGCAATTTGCAATGAAATGTCTCAGGAAAATTTTTTAGTGGTTTCCACATGACTGGCACCCTATTATTAATGAACAAAAAAAATTATTTTGCACTGTATGAAATGTCTTAGAAAAATTTTTGAAAATTTTTTTTAATAATGTTCACTTTTAGTACGTAAAACAACTTTCTTAGACAATTTTTAATGACATTAGTTTCAAACAAAAAGAATTGGAAAGCTTCGGAAAAAAATTTTTTTTCACTGTTTGAAATGACCATGTAATGTCTTGGAAAAATTTTTGAAAAAGATTTTCGAAAAAAATTTTTTTTCTTGATAATCGAAACTTTTTTTGTAGGATAAAACATCTTAGGCCATTTACAATAACTTTAGTCAAAAAAAATAATTAGAGTGTGACTTTATCTTAAAATATACGCTATCTCCTTAAATAAAGCTGCTGCGCAGCTCTCAATGCAGGTATAAGCAATTCAATGAACTTTTGGTAATTGACAACTTCTTAACTTGAAACTAAGTTTTAGTGGTGCTAACATGTTTTGGAATGATAAAACAATATTACTGAACATAAAAATAAACTTTTGCAGTATGAAAAAAATTTTGAAAAATTTTGAAAAATATACTTGTTCAATGTGTGCAATGAGTTATGAAATGTCTTATAAAAAATTTTGCAAACAATTTTTGATTTTTTCAATAATGTTCACATTTAGTACGTAAAACAACTTTCTTAGACAATTTTTAATGACGTTAGTTTCAAACAAAAAGAATTGGATAGTTTCGCAAAAAAATTTATTTTTCACTGTATGAAATAACTATGAAAAATTTTTGAAAATTTTTTTTGAAAAGACAATTTTTTTCAATAATTGTCACTTTTAGTACGTAAAACAACTTTCTTAGACAATTTTTAATGACGTTAGTTTCAAACAAAAAGAATTGGAAAGCTTCGAAAAAAATTTTTTTTTTCACTGTATGAAATGACAATGTAATGTCTTGGAAAAATTTTGAAAAAGATTTTCGAAAAAAAAGTTTTTTCTTGATAATCGAAATTTTTTGTGTAGGATAAAATATCTTAGGCCATTTACAATAACTTTAGTCAAAAAAAATAATTAGAGTGCAACTTTAACTTAAAATTAACGCTATCTCCTTAAATAAAGCTGCTGCGCAGCTCTCAATGCAGGTATAAGCAATTCAATGAACTTTTGGTAATTGACAACTTTTTAAATTGAAACTAAGTTTTAGTGGTGCTAACATGTTTTGGAATGATAAAACAATATTACTGAACATAAAAATAAACTTTTGCAGTATGAAAAAAATTTTGAAAAACTTTGAAAAAAATTCTTGTTCAATGTGTGCAATGAGTTATGAAATGTCTTATAAAAAATTTTGCAAACAATTTTTGATTTTTTCAATAATGTTCACTTTTAGTACGTAATACAACTTTCTTAGACAATTTTTTATGACGTTAGTTTCAAACAAAAATAATTGGAAAGCTTCGGAGTAAATTTTTTTTTCACTGTATGAAATGACAATGTAATGTCTTAAAAAAATTTTTGAAAAAGATTTTCGGAAAAATTTTTTTTCTTGATAATCGAAACTTTTTGTGTAGGATAAAATATCTTAGGCCATTTACAATAACTTTAGTCAAAAAAAATAATTAGAGTGTGACTTTAACTTAAAATATACGCTATCTCCTTAAATAAAGCAGCTGCACAGCTCTCAATGCAGGTATAAGCAATTCAATGAACTTTTGTTCATTGACAACTTTTTAACTTTAAACCAAGTTTTAGCGGTGCTAACACGTTTTGGAATAATAAAACAATATTACTGAACATCAAAATAAACTTTTGCAGTATGAAGGAAATTTTGAAAAATTTTCGTGTAAGTCGTCAGTTCGTGTAAGTCGTCACTTTTTCTGTTTCTCCTGGGGTGACGTTATCCAAGTTCTACTGTAGCTTTAGTGGTGCTAACATGTTTTGGAATGATAAAACAATATTACTGAACATAAAAATAAACTTTTGAAGTATGAAAAGAACTTTGAAAAATTTTTAAAAAAATTCTTGTTCAATGTGTGCATTTTGCAATAAAATGTCTCAGGAAAATTTTTCAGTGGTTTCCACATGACTGGCTGCCATTATTAATGAACATAAAAAAAAACTTTAATGTGTGCAATTTGCAATGAAATATCTCAGGAAAATTTTTCAGTGGTTTCCACATGACTGGCTGCCATTATTAATGAACATAAAAAATAACTTTAATGTGTGCAATTTGCAATGAGATGTCTCAGGAAAATTTTTCAGTGGTTTCCACATGACTGGCTGCCATTATTAATGAACATAAAAAATAACTTTAATGTGTGCAATTTGCAATGAAATGTCTCAGGAAATCTTTTCAGTGGTTTCCACATGACTGGCTGCCATTATTAATGAACATAAAAAATAACTTTAATGTGTGCAATTTGCAATGAAATGTCTCAGGAAATCTTTTCAGTGGTTTCCACATGACTGGCTGCCATTATTAATGAACATAAAAAAAAACTTTAATGTGTGCAATTTGCAATGAAATATCTCAGGGAAATTTTTCAGTGGTTTCCACATGACTGGCTGCCATTATTAATGAACATAAAAAAAAACTTTAATGTGTGCAATTTGCAATGAAATGTCTCAGCAAAATTTTTCAGTGGTTTCCACATGACTGGCTGCCATTATTAATGAACATTAAAAAAAATTCAATGTGTGCAATTTGCAATGAAATGTCTCAGGAAAATTTTTTAGTGGTTTCCACATGACTGGCACCCTATTATTAATGAACAAAAAAAATTATTTTGCACTGTATGGAATGTCTTAGAAAAATTTTTGAAAATTTTTTTTGAAAAGACAATTTTTTTTAATAATGTTCACTTTTAGTACGTAAAACAACTTTCTTAGACAATTTTTAATGACATTAGTTTCAAACAAAAAGAATTGGAAAGCTTCGGAAAAAATTTTTTTTCACTGTTTGAAATGACCATGTAATGTCTTGGAAAAATTTTTGAAAAAGATTTTCGAAAAAAATTTTTTTTCTTGATAATCGAAACTTTTTTTGTAGGATAAAACATCTTAGGCCATTTACAATAACTTTAGTCAAAAAAAATAATTAGAGTGTGACTTTAACTTAAAATATACGCTATCTCCTTAAATAAAACAGCTGCACAGCTCTCAATGCAGGTATAACCAATTCAATGAACTTTTGTTCATTGAATACTTTTTAACTTGAAACCAAGTTTTAGCGGTGCTAACACGTTTTGGAATGATAAAACATTATTACTGAACATAAAAATAAACTTTTGCAGTATGAAAAAAACTTTGAAAAATATACTTGTTCAATGTGTGCAATGAGTTATGAAATGTCTTATAAAAAATTTTGCAAACAATTTTTGATTTTTTCAATAATGTTCACATTTAGTACGTAAAACAACTTTCTTAGACAATTTTTAATGACGTTAGTTTCAAACAAAAAGAATTGGATAGTTTCGCAAAAAAATTTATTTTTCACTGTATGAAATAACTATGAAAAATTTTTGAAAATTTTTTTTGAAAAGACAATTTTTTTCAATAATTGTCACTTTTAGTACGTAAAACAACTTTCTTAGACAATTTTTAATGACGTTAGTTTCAAACAAAAAGAATTGGAAAGCTTCGAAAAAAATTTTTTTTTTCACTGTATGAAATGACAATGTAATGTCTTGGAAAAATTTTGAAAAAGATTTTCGAAAAAAAAGTTTTTTCTTGATAATCGAAATTTTTTGTGTAGGATAAAATATCTTAGGCCATTTACAATAACTTTAGTAAAAAAAAATAATTAGAGTGCAACTTTAACTTAAAATTAACGCTATCTCCTTAAATAAAGCTGCTGCGCAGCTCTCAATGCAGGTATAAGCAATTCAATGAACTTTTGGTAATTGACAACTTTTTAAATTGAAACTAAGTTTTAGTGGTGCTAACATGTTTTGGAATGATAAAACAATATTACTGAACATAAAAATAAACTTTTGCAGTATGAAAAAAATTTTGAAAAACTTTGAAAAAAATTCTTGTTCAATGTGTGCAATGAGTTATGAAATGTCTTATAAAAAATTTTGCAAACAATTTTTGATTTTTTCAATAATGTTCACTTTTAGTACGTAATACAACTTTCTTAGACAATTTTTTATGACGTTAGTTTCAAACAAAAATAATTGGAAAGCTTCGGAATAAATTTTTTTTTCACTGTATGAAATGACAATGTAATGTCTTAAAAAAATTTTTGAAAAAAATTTTCGGAAAATTTTTTTTTCTTGATAATCGAAACTTTTTGTGTAGGATAAAATATCTTAGGCCATTTACAATAACTTTAGTCAAAAAAAATAATTAGAGTGTGACTTTAACTTAAAATATACGCTATCTCCTTAAATAAAGCAGCTGCACAGCTCTCAATGCAGGTATAAGCAATTCAATGAACTTTTGTTCATTGACAACTTTTTAACTTTAAACCAAGTTTTAGCGGTGCTAACACGTTTTGGAATAATAAAACAATATTACTGAACATCAAAATAAACTTTTGCAGTATGAAGGAAATTTTGAAAAATTTTCGTGTAAGTCGTCAGTTCGTGTAAGTCGTCACTTTTTCTGTTTCTCCTGGGGTGACGTTATCCAAGTTCTACTGTAGCTTTAGTGGTGCTAACATGTTTTGGAATGATAAAACAATATTACTGAACATAAAAATAAACTTTTGAAGTATGAAAAGAACTTTGAAAAATTTTGAAAAATTCTTGTTCAATGAGTGCATTTTGCAATAAAATGTCTCAGGAAAATTTTTCAGTGGTTTCCACATGACTGGCTACCATTATTAATGAACATAAAAAAAAAACTTTAATGTGTGCACTTTGCAATGAAATGTCTCAGGAAATTTTTTCAGTGGTTTCCACATGACTGGCTGCCGTTATTAATGAACATAAAAAAAAACTTTAATGTGTGCAATTTGCAATGAAATGTCTCAGGAAAATTTTTCAGTGGTTTCCACATGACTGGCTGCCATTATTAATGAACATAAAAAAAAACTTTAATGTGTGCAATTTGCAATGAAATGTCTTAGGAAAATTTTTCAGTGGTTTCCACATGACTGGCTGCCATTATTAATGAACATAAAAAATAACTTTAATGTGTGCAATTTGCAATGAAATGTCTCAGGAAAATTTTTCAGTGGTTTCCACATGACTGGCTGCCATTAATAATGAACATTAAAAAAACTTTAATGTGTGCAATTTGCAATGAAATATCTCAGGAAAATTTTTCAGTGGTTTCCACATGACTGGCTGCCATTATTTATGAACATAAAAAAAAACTTTAATGTGTGCAATTTGCAATGAAATGTCTCAGGGAAATTTTTCAGTGGTTTCCACATGACTGGCTGCCATTATTAATGAACATAGAAAAAAACTTTAATGTGTGCAATTTGCAATGAAATGTCTCAGCAAAATTTTTCAGTGGTTTCCACATGACTGGCTGCCATTATTAATGAACATAAAAAAAAAATTCAATGTGTGCAATTTGCAATGAAATGTCTCAGGAAAATTTTTTAGTGGTTTCCACATGACTGGCACCCTATTATTAATGAACAAAAAAAATTATTTTGCACTGTATGAAATGTCTTAGAAAAATTTTTGAAAATTTTTTTTGAAAAGACAATTTTTTTTAATAATGTTCACTTTTAGTACGTAAAACAACTTTCTTAGACAATTTTTAATGACATTAGTTTCAAACAAAAAGAATTGGAAAGCTTCGGAAAAAAATTTTTTTTCACCGTTTGAAATGACTGTCTTGGAAAAATTTTTGAAAAAGATTTTCGAAAAAAATTTTTTTTCTTGATAATCGAAACTTTTTTTGTAGGATAAAACATCTTAGGCCATTTACAATAACTTTAGTCAAAAAAAATAATTAGAGTGCGACTTTAACTTAAAATATACGCTATCTCCTTAAATAAAGCTGCTGCGCAGCTCTCAATGCAGGTATAAGCAATTCAATGAATTTTTGTTCATTGACAACTTTTTAACTTGAAACTAAGTTTTAGTGGTGCTAACATGTTTTGGAATGATAAAACAATATTACTGAACATAAAAATAAACTTTTGCAGTAGGAAAAAAATTTTGAAAAACTTTGAAAAAAATTCTTGTTCAATGTGTGCAATGAGTTATGAAATGTCTTATAAAAAATTTTGCAAACAATTTTTGATTTTTTCAATAATGTTCACTTTTAGTACGTAAAACAACTTTCTTAGACAATTTTTTATGACGTTAGTTTCAAACAAAAAGAATTGGATACTTTAGCAAAAAAAAAATATTTTTCACTGTATGAAATGTCTTAGAAAAATTTTTGAAAATTTTTTTTGAAAACACAATTTTTTTCAATAATGTTCACTTTTTGTACGTAAAACAACTTTCTTAGACAATTTTTAATGACGTTAGTTTCAAACAAAAATAATTGGAAAGCTTCGGAATAAATTTTGTTTTCACTGTATGAAATGACAATGTAACGTCTTGAAAAAATTTTTGAAAAAGATTTTCGAAAAAATTTTTTTTCTTGATAATCGAAACTTTTTGTGTAGGATAAAATATCTTAGGCCATTTACAATACCTTTAGTCAAAAAAAATAATTAGAGTGTGACTTTAACTTAAAATATACGCTATCTCCTTAAATAAAGCAGCTGCACAGCTCTCAATGCAGGTATAAGCAATTCAATGAACTTTTGTTCATTGACAACTTTTTAACTTTAAACCAAGTTTTAGCGGTGCTAACACGTTTTGGAATAATAAAACAATATTACTGAACATCAAAATAAACTTTTGCAGTATGAAGGAAATTTTGAAAAATTTTCGTGTAAGTCGTCAGTTCGTGTAAGTCGTCACTTTTTCTGTTTCTCCTGGGGTGACGTTATCCAAGTTCTACTGTAGCTTTAGTGGTGCTAACATGTTTTGGAATGATAAAACAATATTACTGAACATAAAAATAAACTTTTGAAGTATGAAAAGAACTTTGAAAAATTTTGAAAAAATTCTTGTTCAATGTGTGCATTTTGCAATAAAATGTCTCAGGAAAATTTTTCAGTGGTTTCCACATGACTGGCTACCATTATTAATGAACATAAAAAAAAAACTTTAATGTGCGCACTTTGCAATGAAATGTCTCAGGAAAATTTTTCAGTGGTTTCCACATGACTGGCTGCCGTTATTAATGAACATAAAAAAAAACTTTAATGTGTGCAATTTGCAATGAAATGTCTCAGGAAAATTTTTCAGTGGTTTCCACATGACTGGCTGCCATTATTAATGAACATAAAAAAAAACTTTAATGTGTGCAATTTGCAATGAAATGTCTCAGGAAAATTTTTCAGTGGTTTCCACATGACTGGCTGCCATTATTAATGAACATAAAAAATAACTTTAATGTGTGCAATTTGCAATAAAATGTCTCAGGAAATCTTTTCAGTGGTTTCCACATGACTGGCTGCCATTATTAATGAACATAAAAAAAAAATTCAATGTGTGCAATTTGCAATGAAATGTCTCAGGAAAATTTTTTAGTGGTTTCCACATGACTGGCACCCTATTCTTAATGAACAAAAAAAATTATTTTGCACTGTATGAAATGTCTTAGAAAAATTTTTGAAAATTTTTTTTGAAAAGACAATTTTTTTTAATAATGTTCACTTTTAGTACGTAAAACAACTTTCTTAGACAATTTTTAATGACATTAGTTTCAAACAAAAAGAATTGGAAAGCTTCGGAAAAAAATTTTTTTTCACTGTTTGAAATGACCATGTAATGTCTTGGAAAAATTTTTGAAAAAGATTTTCGAAAAAAATTTTTTTTCTTGATAATCGAAACTTTTTTTGTAGGATAAAACATCTTAGGCCATTTACAATAACTTTAGTCAAAAAAAATAATTAGAGTGCGACTTTAACTTAAAATATACGCTATCTCCTTAAATAAAGCTGCTGCGCAGCTCTCAATGCAGGTATAAGCAATTCAATGAATTTTTGGTAATTGACAACTTTTTAACTTGAAACTAAGTTTTAGTGGTGCTAACATGTTTTGGAATGATAAAACAATATTACTGAACATAAAAATAAACTTTTGCAGTAGGAAAAAATTTTTGAAAAACTTTGAAAAAAATTCTTGTTCAATGTGTGCAATGAGTTATGAAATGTCTTATAAAAAATTTTGCAAACAATTTTTGATTTTTTCAATAATGTTCACTTTTAGTACGTAAAACAACTTTCTTAGACAATTTTTTATGACGTTAGTTTCAAACAAAAAGAATTGGATACTTTAGCAAAAAAAAATTATTTTTCACTGTATGAAATGTCTTAGAAAAATTTTTGAAAATTTTTTTTGAAAACACAATTTTTTTCAATAATGTTCACTTTTTGTACGTAAAACAACTTTCTTAGACAATTTTTAATGACGTTAGTTTCAAACAAAAATAATTGGAAAGCTTCGGATTAAATTTTGTTTTCACTGTATGAAATGACAATGTAATGTCTTGAAAAAAGTTTTGAAAAAGATTTTCGAAAAAATTTTTTTTCTTGATAATCGAAACTTTTTGTGTAGGATAAAATATCTTAGGCCATTTACAATAACTTTAGTCAAAAAAAATAATTAGAGTGTGACTTTAACTTAAAATATACGCTATCTCCTTAAATAAAGCAGCTGCACAGCTCTCAATGCAGGTATAAGCAATTCAATGAACTTTTGTTCATTGACAACTTTTTAACTTTAAACCAAGTTTTAGCGGTGCTAACACGTTTTGGAATAATAAAACAATATTACTGAACATCAAAATAAACTTTTGCAGTATGAAGAAAATTTTGAAAAATTTTCGTGTAAGTCGTCAGTTCGTGTAAGTCGTCACTTTTTCTGTTTCTCCTGGGGTGACGTTATCCAAGTTCTACTGTAGCTTTAGTGGTGCTAACATGTTTTGGAATGATAAAACAATATTACTGAACATAAAAATAAACTTTTGAAGTATGAAAAGAACTTTGAAAAATTTTGAAAAAATTCTTGTTCAATGTGTGCATTTTGCAATAAAATGTCTCAGGAAAATTTTTCAGTGGTTTCCACATGACTGGCTACCATTATTAATGAACATAAAAAAAAACTTTAATGTGTGCACTTTGCAATGAAATGTCTCAGGAAAATTTTTCAGTGGTTTCCACATGACTGGTTGCCGTTATTAATGAACATAAAAAAAAACTTTAATGTGTGCAATTTGCAATGAAATGTCTCAGGAAAATTTTTCAGTGGTTTCCACATGACTGGCTGCCATTATTAATGAACATAAAAAAAAAATTTAATGTGTGCAATTTGCAATGAAATGTCTCAGGAAAATTTTTAAGTGGTTTCCACATGACTGGCTGCCATTATTAATCAACATAAAAAATATCTTTAATGTGTGCAATTTGCAATGAAATGTCTCAGGAAATCTTTTCAGTGGTTTCCACATGACTGGCTGCCATTATTAATGAACATAAAAAAAAACTTTAATGTGTGCAATTTGCAATGAAATATCTCAGGAAAATTTTTTAGTGGTTTCCACATGACTGGCTGCCATTATTAATGAACATAAAAAAAAACTTTAATGTGTGCAATTTGCAATGAAATGTCTCAGGGAAATTTTTCAGTGGTTTCCACATGACTGGCTGCCATTATTAATGAACATAAAAAAAAAACTTTAATGTGTGCAATTTGCAATGAAATGTCTCAGGAAAATTTTTCAGTGGTTTCCACATGACTGGCTGCCATTATTAATGAACATAAAAAAAACATTCAATGTGTGCAATTTGCAATGAAATGTCTCAGGAAAATTTTTTAGTGGTTTCCACATGACTGGCACCCTATTATTAATGAACAAAAAAAATTATTTTGCACTGTATGAAATGTCTTAGAAAAATTTTTGAAAATTTTTTTTGAAAAGACAATTTTTTTTAATAATGTTCACTTTTAGTACGTAAAACAACTTTCTTAGACAATTTTTAATGACATTAGTTTCAAACAAAAAGAATTGGAAAGCTTCGGAAAAAAATTTTTTTTCACTGTTTGAAATGACCATGTAATGTCTTGGAAAAATTTTTGAAAAAGATTTTCGAAAAAAATTTTTTTTCTTGATAATCGAAACTTTTTTTGTAGGATAAAACATCTTAGGCCATTTACAATAACTTTAGTCAAAAAAAATAATTAGAGTGCGACTTTAACTTAAAATATACGCTATCTCCTTAAATAAAGCTGCTGCGCAGCTCTCAATGCAGGTATAAGCAATTCAATGAATTTTTGGTAATTGACAACTTTTTAACTTGAAACTAAGTTTTAGTGGTGCTAACATGTTTTGGAATGATAAAACAATATTACTGAACATAAAAATAAACTTTTGCAGTAGGAAAAAAATTTTGAAAAACTTTGAAAAAAATTCTTGTTCAACGTGTGCAATGAGTTATGAAATGTCTTATAAAAAATTTTGCAAACAATTTTTGATTTTTTCAATAATGTTCACTTTTAGTACGTAAAACAACTTTCTTAGACAATTTTTAATGACGTTAGTTTCAAACAAAAAGAATTGGATAGTTTCGCAAAAAAATTTATTTTTCACTGTATGAAATAACTAAGAAAAATTTTTGAAAATTTTTTTTGAAAAGACAATTTTTTTCAATAATTGTCACTTTTAGTACGTAAAACAACTTTCTTAGACAATTTTTAATGACGTTAGTATCAAACAAAAAGAATTGGAAAGCTTCGAAAAAAATTTTTTTTTTCACTGTATGAAATGACAATGTAATGTCTTGGAATAATTTTGAAAAAGATTTTCGAAAAAAAATTTTTTTCTTGATAGACGAAATTTTTTGTGTAGGATAAAATATCTTAGGCCATTTACAATAACTTTAGTCAAAAAAAATAATTAGAGTGTGACTTTAACTTAAAATATACGCTATCTCCTTAAATAAAGCAGCTGCACAGCTCTCAATGCAGGTATAAGCAATTCAATGAACTTTTGTTCATTGACAACTTTTTAATTTTAAACCAAGTTTTAGCGGTGCTAACACGTTTTGGAATAATAAAACAATATTACTGAACATCAAAATAAACTTTTGCAGTATGAAGGAAATTTTGAAAAATTTTCGTGTAAGTCGTCAGTTCGTGTAAGTCGTCACTTTTTCTGTTTCTCCTGGGGTGACGTTATCCAAGTTCTACTGTAGCTTTAGTGGTGCTAACATGTTTTGGAATGATAAAACAATATTACTGAACATAAAAATAAACTTTTGAAGTATGAAAAAAACTTTGAAAAATTTTGAAAAAATTCTTGTTCAATGTGTGCAATGAGTTATGAAATGTCTTATAAAAAATTTTGCAAACAATTTTTGATTTTTTCAATAATGTTCACTTTTAGTACGTAAAACAACTTTCTTAGACAATTTTTAATGACGTTAGTTTCAAACAAAAAGAATTGGATAGTTTCGCAAAAAAATTTATTTTTCACTGTATGAAATAACTAAGAAAAATTTTCAAAAATTTTTCTAGTAGAATTTTTCTAGTAGAAGTAGAAATTTTTTATAAGACATTTTATTGCATTTTGCAATAAAATGTCTCAGGAAAATTTTTCAGTGGTTTCCACATGACTGGCTACCATTATTAATGAACATAAAAAAAAACTTTAATGTGTGCACTTTGCAATGAAATAACTCAGGAAAATTTTTCAGTGGTTTCCACATGACTGGCTGCCGTTATTAATGAACATAAAAAATAACTTTAATGTGTGCAATTTGCAATGAAATGTCTCAGGAAAATTTTTCAGTGGTTTTCACATGACTGGCTGCCATTATTAATGAACATAAAAAAAAACTTTAATGTGTGCAATTTGCAATGAAATGTCTCAGGAAAATTTTTCAGTGGTTTCCACATGACTGGCTGCCATTATTAATGAACATAAAAAATAACTTTAATGTGTGCAATTTGCAATGAAATATCTCAGGAAAATTTTTCAGTGGTTTCCACATGACTGGCTGCCATTATTTATGAACATAAAAAAAAACTTTAATGTGTGCAATTTGCAATGAAATGTCTCAGCAAAATTTTTCAGTGGTTTCCACATGACTGGCTGCCATTATTAATGAACATAAAAAAAAAATTCAATGTGTGCAATTTGCAATGAAATGTCTCAGGAAAATTTTTTAGTGGTTTCCACATGACTGGCACCCTATTATTAATGAACAAAAAAAATTATTTTGCACTGTATGAAATGTCTTAGAAAAATTTTTGAAAATTTTTTTTAATAATGTTCACTTTTAGTACGTAAAACAACTTTCTTAGACAATTTTTAATGACATTAGTTTCAAACAAAAAGAATTGGAAAGCTTCGGAAAAAAATTTTTTTTCACTGTTTGAAATGACCATGTAATGTCTTGGAAAAATTTTTGAAAAAGATTTTCGAAAAAAATTTTTTTTCTTGATAATCGAAACTTTTTGTGTAGGATAAAACATCTTAGGCCATTTACAATAACTTTAGTCAAAAAAAATAATTAGAGTGTGACTTTAACTTAAAATATACGCTATCTCCTTAAATAAAGCTGCTGCGCAGCTCTCAATGCAGGTATAAGCAATTCAATGAACTTTTGGTAATTGACAACTTCTTAACTTGAAACTAAGTTTTAGTGGTGCTAACATGTTTTGGAATGATAAAACATTATTACTGAACATAAAAATAAACTTTTGCAGTATGAAAAAAATTTTGAAAAATTTTGAAAAATATACTTGTTCAATGTGTGCAATGAGTTATGAAATGTCTTATAAAAAATTTTGCAAACAATTTTTGATTTTTTCAATAATGTTCACATTTAGTACGTAAAACAACTTTCTTAGACAATTTTTAATGACGTTAGTTTCAAACAAAAAGAATTGGATAGTTTCGCAAAAAAATTTATTTTTCACTGTATGAAATAACTATGAAAAATTTTTGAAAATTTTTTTTGAAAAGACAATTTTTTTCAATAATTGTCACTTTTAGTACGTAAAACAACTTTCTTAGACAATTTTTAATGACGTTAGTTTCAAACAAAAAGAATTGGAAAGCTTCGAAAAAAATTTTTTTTTTCACTGTATGAAATGACAATGTAATGTCTTGGAAAAATTTTGAAAAAGATTTTCGAAAAAAAAGTTTTTTCTTGATAATCGAAATTTTTTGTGTAGGATAAAATATCTTAGGCCATTTACAATAACTTTAGTCAAAAAAAATAATTAGAGTGCAACTTTAACTTAAAATTAACGCTATCTCCTTAAATAAAGCTGCTGCGCAGCTCTCAATGCAGGTATAGGCAATTCAATGAACTTTTGGTAATTGACAACTTTTTAAATTGAAACTAAGTTTTAGTGGTGCTAACATGTTTTGGAATGATAAAACAATATTACTGAACATAAAAATAAACTTTTGCAGTAGGAAAAAAATTTTGAAAAACTTTGAAAAAAATTCTTGTTCAATGTGTGCAATGAGTTATGAAATGTCTTATAAAAAATTTTGCAAACAATTTTTGATTTTTTCAATAATGTTCACTTTTAGTACGTAATACAACTTTCTTAGACAATTTTTTATGACGTTAGTTTCAAACAAAAATAATTGGAAAGCTTCGGAGTAAATTTTTTTTTCACTGTATGAAATGACAATGTAATGTCTTAAAAAAATTTTTGAAAAAGATTTTCGGAAAAATTTTTTTTCTTGATAATCGAAACTTTTTGTGTAGGATAAAATATCTTAGGCCATTTACAATAACTTTAGTCAAAAAAAATAATTAGAGTGTGACTTTAACTTAAAATATACGCTATCTCCTTAAATAAAGCAGCTGCACAGCTCTCAATGCAGGTATAAGCAATTCAATGAACTTTTGTTCATTGACAACTTTTTAACTTTAAACCAAGTTTTAGCGGTGCTAACACGTTTTGGAATAATAAAACAATATTACTGAACATCAAAATAAACTTTTGCAGTATGAAGGAAATTTTGAAAAATTTTCGTGTAAGTCGTCAGTTCGTGTAAGTCGTCACTTTTTCTGTTTCTCCTGGGGTGACGTTATCCAAGTTCTACTGTAGCTTTAGTGGTGCTAACATGTTTTGGAATGATAAAACAATATTACTGAACATAAAAATAAACTTTTGAAGTATGAAAAGAACTTTGAAAAATTTTTAAAAAAATTCTTGTTCAATGTGTGCATTTTGCAATAAAATGTCTCAGGAAAATTTTTCAGTGGTTTCCACATGACTGGCTGCCATTATTAATGAACATAAAAAAAAACTTTAATGTGTGCAATTTGCAATGAAATATCTCAGGATAATTTTTCAGTGGTTTCCACATGACTGGCTGCCATTATTAATGAACATAAAAAATAACTTTAATGTGTGCAATTTGCAATGAAATGTCTCAGGAAAATTTTTCAGTGGTTTCCACATGACTGGCTGCCATTATTAATGAACATAAAAAATAACTTTAATGTGTGCAATTTGCAATGAAATGTCTCAGGAAATCTTTTCAGTGGTTTCCACATGACTGGCTGCCATTATTAATGAACATAAAAAAAAACTTTAATGTGTGCAATTTGCAATGAAATATCTCAGGAAAATTTTTCAGTAGTTTCCACATGACTGGCTGCCATTATTTATGAACATAAAAAAAAACTTTAATGTGTGCAATTTGCAATGAAATGTCTCAGGGAAATTTTTCAGTGGTTTCCACATGACTGGCTGCCATTATTAATGAACATAAAAAAAAACTTTAATGTGTGCAATTTGCAATGAAATGTCTCAGCAAAATTTTTCAGTGGTTTCCACATGACTGGCTGCCATTATTAATGAACATTAAAAAAAATTCAATGTGTGCAATTTGCAATGAAATGTCTCAGGAAAATTTTTAGTGGTTTCCACATGACTGGCACCCTATTATTAATGAACAAAAAAAATTATTTTGCACTGTATGGAATGTCTTAGAAATATTTTTGAAAATTTTTTTTGAAAAGACAATTTTTTTTAATAATGTTCACTTTTAGTACGTAAAACAACTTTCTTAGACAATTTTTAATGACATTAGTTTCAAACAAAAAGAATTGGAAAGCTTCGGAAAAAATTTTTTTTCACTGTTTGAAATGACCATGTAATGTCTTGGAAAAATTTTTGAAAAAGATTTTCGAAAAAAATTTTTTTTCTTGATAATCGAAACTTTTTTTGTAGGATAAAACATCTTAGGCCATTTACAATAACTTTAGTCAAAAAAAATAATTAGAGTGTGACTTTAACTTAAAATATACGCTATCTCCTTAAATAAAACAGCTGCACAGCTCTCAATGCAGGTATAACCAATTCAATGAACTTTTGTTCATTGAATACTTTTTAACTTGAAACCAAGTTTTAGCGGTGCTAACACGTTTTGGAATGATAAAACATTATTACTGAACATAAAAATAAACTTTTGCAGTATGAAAAAAACTTTGAAAAATATACTTGTTCAATGTGTGCAATGAGTTATGAAATGTCTTATAAAAAATTTTGCAAACAATTTTTGATTTTATCAATAATGTTCACATTTAGTACGTAAAACAACTTTCTTAGACAATTTTTAATGACGTTAGTTTCAAACAAAAAGAATTGGATAGTTTCGCAAAAAAATTTATTTTTCACTGTATGAAATAACTATGAAAAATTTTTGAAAATTTTTTTTGAAAAGACAATTTTTTTCAATAATTGTCACTTTTAGTACGTAAAACAACTTTCTTAGACAATTTTTAATGACGTTAGTTTCAAACAAAAAGAATTGGAAAGCTTCGAAAAAAATTTTTTTTTTCACTGTATGAAATGACAATGTAATGTCTTGGAAAAATTTTGAAAAAGATTTTCGAAAAAAAAGTTTTTTCTTGATAATCGAAATTTTTTGTGTAGGATAAAATATCTTAGGCCATTTACAATAACTTTAGTAAAAAAAAATAATTAGAGTGCAACTTTAACTTAAAATTAACGCTATCTCCTTAAATAAAGCTGCTGCGCAGCTCTCAATGCAGGTATAAGCAATTCAATGAACTTTTGGTAATTGACAACTTTTTAAATTGAAACTAAGTTTTAGTGGTGCTAACATGTTTTGGAATGATAAAACAATATTACTGAACATAAAAATAAACTTTTGCAGTAGGAAAAAAATTTTGAAAAACTTTGAAAAAAATTCTTGTTCAATGTGTGCAATGAGTTATGAAATGTCTTATAAAAAATTTTGCAAACAATTTTTGATTTTTTCAATAATGTTCACTTTTAGTACGTAATACAACTTTCTTAGACAATTTTTTATGACGTTAGTTTCAAACAAAAATAATTGGAAAGCTTCGGAATAAATTTTTTTTTCACTGTATGAAATGACAATGTAATGTCAATTTTTGAAAAAGATTTTCGGAAAAATTTTTTTTCTTGATAATCGAAACTTTTTGTGTAGGATAAAATATCTTAGGCCATTTACAATAACTTTAGTCAAAAAAAATAATTAGAGTGTGACTTTAACTTAAAATATACGCTATCTCCTTAAATAAAGCAGCTGCACAGCTCTCAATGCAGGTATAAGCAATTCAATGAACTTTTGTTCATTGACAACTTTTTAACTTTAAACCAAGTTTTAGCGGTGCTAACACGTTTTGGAATAATAAAACAATATTACTGAACATCAAAATAAACTTTTGCAGTATGAAGGAAATTTTGAAAAATTTTCGTGTAAGTCGTCAGTTCGTGTAAGTCGTCACTTTTTCTGTTTCTCCTGGGGTGACGTTATCCAAGTTCTACTGTAGCTTTAGTGGTGCTAACATGTTTTGGAATGATAAAACAATATTACTGAACATAAAAATAAACTTTTGAAGTATGAAAAGAACTTTGAAAAATTTTTAAAAAAATTCTTGTTCAATGTGTGCATTTTGCAATAAAATGTCTCAGGAAAATTTTTCAGTGGTTTCCACATGACTGGCTGCCATTATTAATGAACATAAAAAAAAACTTTAATGTGTGCAATTTGCAATGAAATATCTCAGGAAAATTTTTCAGTGGTTTCCACATGACTGGCTGCCATTATTAATGAACATAAAAAATAACTTTAATGTGTGCAATTTGCAATGAAATGTCTCAGGAAAATTTTTCAGTGGTTTCCACATGACTGGCTGCCATTATTAATGAACATAAAGAATAACTTTAATGTGTGCAATTTGCAATGAAATGTCTCAGGGAAATTTTTCAGTGGTTTCCACATGACTGGCTGCCATTATTAATGAACATAAAAAAAAACTTTAATGTGTGCAATTTGCAATGAAATGTCTCAGCAAAATTTTTCAGTGGTTTCCACATGACTGGCTGCCATTATTAATGAACATTAAAAAAAATTCAATGTGTGCAATTTGCAATGAAATGTCTCAGGAAAATTTTTTAGTGGTTTCCACATGACTGGCACCCTATTATTAATGAACAAAAAAAATTATTTTGCACTGTATGGAATGTCTTAGAAAAATTTTTGAAAATTTTTTTTGAAAAGACAATTTTTTTTAATAATGTTCACTTTTAGTACGTAAAACAACTTTCTTAGACAATTTTTAATGACATTAGTTTCAAACAAAAAGAATTGGAAAGCTTCGGAAAAAATTTTTTTTCACTGTTTGAAATGACCATGTAATGTCTTGGAAAAATTTTTGAAAAAGATTTTCGAAAAAAATTTTTTTTCTTGATAATCGAAACTTTTTTTGTAGGATAAAACATCTTAGGCCATTTACAATAACTTTAGTCAAAAAAAATAATTAGAGTGTGACTTTAACTTAAAATATACGCTATCTCCTTAAATAAAACAGCTGCACAGCTCTCAATGCAGGTATAACCAATTCAATGAACTTTTGTTCATTGAATACTTTTTAACTTGAAACCAAGTTTTAGCGGTGCTAACACGTTTTGGAATGATAAAACATTATTACTGAACATAAAAATAAACTTTTGCAGTATGAAAAAAACTTTGAAAAATATACTTGTTCAATGTGTGCAATGAGTTATGAAATGTCTTATAAAAAATTTTGCAAACAATTTTTGATTTTTTCAATAATGTTCACATTTAGTACGTAAAACAACTTTCTTAGACAATTTTTAATGACGTTAGTTTCAAACAAAAAGAATTGGATAGTTTCGCAAAAAAATTTATTTTTCACTGTATGAAATAACTAAGAAAAATTTTTGAAAATTTTTTTTGAAAAGACAATTTTTTTCAATAATTGTCACTTTTAGTACGTAAAACAACTTTCTTAGACAATTTTTAATGACGTTAGTTTCAAACAAAAAGAATTGGAAAGCTTCGAAAAAAATTTTTTTTTTCACTGTATGAAATCACAATGTAATGTCTTGGAAAAATTTTGAAAAAGATTTTCGAAAAAAAATTTTTTTCTTGATAATCGAAATTTTTTGTGTAGGATAAAATATCTTAGGCCATTTACAATAACTTTAGTCAAAAAAAATAATTAGAGTGCAACTTTAACTTAAAATATACGCTATCTCCTTAAATAAAGCTGCTGTGCAGCTCTCAATGCAGGTATAAGCAATTCAATGAACTTTTGGTAATTGACAACTTTTTAACTTGAAACAAAGTTTTAGTGGTGCTAACATGTTTTGGAATGATAAAACAATATTACTGAACATAAAAATAAACTTTTGCAGTATGAAAAAAATTTTGAAAAACTTTGAAAAAATTCTTGTTCAATGTGTGCAATGAGTTATGAAATGTCTTATAAAAAATTTTGCAAACAATTTTTGATTTTTTCAATAATGTTCACTTTTAGTACGTAAAACAACTTTCTTAGACAATTTTTTATGACGTTAGTTTCAAACAAAAATAATTGGAAAGCTTCGGAATAAATTTTTTTTTCACTGTATGAAATGACAATGTAATGTCTTAAAAAAATTTTTGAAAAAGATTTTCGAAAAAATTTTTTTTCTTGATAATCGAAACTTTTTGTGTAGGATAAAATATCTTAGGCCATTTACAATAACTTTAGTCAAAAAAAATAATTAGAGTGTGACTTTAACTTAAAATATACGCTATCTCCTTAAATAAAGCAGCTGCACAGCTCTCAATGCAGGTATAAGCAATTCAATGAACTTTTGTTCATTGACAACTTTTTAACTTTAAACCAAGTTTTAGCGGTGCTAACACGTTTTGGAATAATAAAACAATTTTACTGAACATCAAAATAAACTTTTGCAGTATGAAGGAAATTTTGAAAAATTTTCGTGTAAGTCGTCAGTTCGTGTAAGTCGTCACTTTTTCTGTTTCTCCTGGGGTGACGTTATCCAAGTTCTACTGCAGCTTTAGTGGTGCTAACATGTTTTGGAATGATAAAACAATATTACTGAACATAAAAATAAACTTTTGAAGTATGAAAAGAACTTTGAAAAATTTTGAAAAAATTCTTGTTCAATGTGTGCATTTTGCAATAAAATGTCTCAGGAAAATTTTTCAGTGGTTTCCACATGACTGGCTACCATTGTTAATGAACATAAAAAAAAAACTTTAATGTGTGCACTTTGCAATGAAATGTCTCAGGAAATTTTTCAGTGGTTTCCACATGACTGGCTGCCGTTATTAATGAACATAAAAAAAAACTTTGATGTGTGCAATTTGCAATGAAATGTCTCAGGAAAATTTTTCAGTGGTTTCCACATGACTGGCTGCCATTATTAATGAACATAAAAAAAAACTTTAATGTGTGCAATTTGCAATGAAATGTCTCAGGGAAATTTTTCAGTGGTTTCCACATGACTGGCTGCCATTATTAATGAACATTAAAAAAAATTCAATGTGTGCAATTTGCAATGAAATGTCTCAGGAAAATTTTTTAGTGGTTTCCACATGACTGGCACCCTATTATTAATGAACAAAGAAAATTATTTTGCTTTGTATGGAATGTCTTAGAAAAATTTTTGAAAATTTTTTTGAAAAGACAATTTTTTTTAATAATGTTCACTTTTAGTACGTAAAACAACTTTCTTAGACAATTTTTAATGACATTAGTTTCAAACAAAAAGAATTGGAAAGCTTCGAAAAAAATTTTTTTTTTCACTGTATGAAATCACAATGTAATGTCTTGGAAAAATTTTGAAAAAGATTTTCGAAAAAAAATTTTTTTCTTGATAATCGAAATTTTTTGTGTAGGATAAAATATCTTAGGCCATTTACAATAACTTTAGTCAAAAAAAATAATTAGAGTGCAACTTTAACTTAAAATATACGCTATCTCCTTAAATAAAGCTGCTGTGCAGCTCTCAATGCAGGTATAAGCAATTCAATGAACTTTTGGTAATTGACAACTTTTTAACTTGAAACAAAGTTTTAGTGGTGCTAACATGTTTTGGAATGATAAAACAATATTACTGAACATAAAAATAAACTTTTGCAGTATGAAAAAAACTTTGAAAAATATACTTGTTCAATGTGTGCAATGAGTTATGAAATGTCTTGTAAAAAATTTTGCAAACAATTTTTGATTTTTTCAATAATTTTCACATTTAGTACGTAAAACAACTTTCTTAGACAATTTTTAATGACGTTAGTTTCAAACAAAAAGAATTGGATAGTTTCGCAAAAAAATTTATTTTTCACTGTATGAAATAACTAAGAAAAATTTTTGAAAATTTTTTTTGAAAAGACAATTTTTTTCAATAATTGTCACTTTTAGTACGTAAAACAACTTTCTTAGACAATTTTAAATGACGTTAGTTTCAAACAAAAAGAATTGGAAAGCTTCGAAAAAAATTTTTTTTTTCACTGTATGAAATGACAGTGTAATGTCTTGGAAAAATTTTGAAAAAGATTTTCGAAAAAAAATTTTTTTCTTGATAATCGAAATTTTTTGTGTAGGATAAAATATCTTAGGCCATTTACAATAACTTTAGTCAAAAAAAATAATTAGAGTGCAACTTTAACTTAAAATATACGCTATCTCCTTAAATAAAGCTGCTGCGCAGCTCTCAATGCAGGTATAAGCAATTCAATGAACTTTTGGTAATTGACAACTTTTTAACTTGAAACTAAGTTTTAGTGGTGCTAACATGTTTTGGAATGATAAAACAATATTACTGAACATAAAAATAAACTTTTGCAGTAGGAAAAAAATTTTGAAAAACTTTGAAAAAAATTCTTGTTCAATGTGTGCAATGAGTTATGAAATGTCTTATAAAAAATTTTGCAAACAATTTTTGATTTTTTCAATAATGTTCACTTTAAGTACATAAAACAACTTTCTTAGACAATTTTTTATGACGTTAGTTTCAAACAAAAATAATTGGAAAGCTTCGGAATAAATTTTTTTTTCACTGTATGAAATGACAATGTAATGTCTTAAAAAAATTTTTGAAAAAGATTTTCGAAAAAATTTTTTTTCTTGATAATCGAAACTTTTTTTGTAGGATAAAACATCTTAGGCCATTTACAATAACTTTAGTCAAAAAAAATAATTAGAGTGTGACTTTAACTTAAAATATACGCTATCTCCTTAAATAAAACAGCTGCACAGCTCTCAATGCAGGTATAACCAATTCAATGAACTTTTGTTCATTGAATACTTTTTAACTTGAAACCAAGTTTTAGCGGTGCTAACACGTTTTGGAATGATAAAACATTATTACTGAACATAAAAATAAACTTTTGCAGTATGAAAAAAATTTTGAAAAATTTTGAAAAATATTCTTGTTTAATGTGTGCAATGAGTTATGAAATGTCTTATAAAAAATTTTGCAAACAATTTTTGATTTTTTCAATAATGTTCACATTTAGTACGTAAAACAACTTTCTTAGACAATTTTTAATGACGTTAGTTTCAAACAAAAAGAATTGGATAGTTTCGCAAAAAAAAATTATTTTTCACTGTATGAAATGTCTTAGAAAAATTTTTGAAAATTTTTTTTGAAAACACAATTTTTTTCAATAATGTTCACTTTTTGTACGTAAAACAACTTTCTTAGACAATTTTTAATGACGTTAGTTTCAAACAAAAAGAATTGGAAAGCTTCGGAATAAATTTTGTTTTCACTGTATGAAATGACAATGTAATGTCTTGAAAAAATTTTTGAAAAAGATTTTCGAAAAAATTTTTTTTCTTGATAATCGAAACTTTTTGTGTAGGATAAAATATCTTAGGCCATTTACAATAACTT
Organism: Aplidium turbinatum; assembly: GCF_918807975.1. Lineage (NCBI taxonomy): Eukaryota > Metazoa > Chordata > Ascidiacea > Aplousobranchia > Polyclinidae > Aplidium > Aplidium turbinatum. The sequence goes on from NC_137477.1 coordinate 35,811,945, forward strand.
TAGTCAAAAAAAATAATTAGAGTGTGACTTTAACTTAAAATATACGCTATCTCCTTAAATAAAGCAGCTGCACAGCTCTCAATGCAGGTATAAGCAATTCAATGAACTTTTGTTCATTGACAACTTTTTAACTTTAAACCAAGTTTTAGCGGTGCTAACACGTTTTGGAATAATAAAACAATATTACTGAACATCAAAATAAACTTTTGCAGTATGAAGGAAATTTTGAAAAATTTTCGTGTAAGTCGTCAGTTCGTGTAAGTCGTCACTTTTTCTGTTTCTCCTGGGGTGACGTTATCCAAGTTCTACTGTAGCTTTAGTGGTGCTAACATGTTTTGGAATGATAAAACAATATTACTGAACATAAAAATAAACTTTTGAAGTATGAAAAAAACTTTGAAAAATTTTGAAAAAATTCTTGTTCAATGTGTGCATTTTGCAATAAAATGTCTCAGGAAAATTTTTCAGTGGTTTCCACATGACTGGCTACCATTATTAATGAACATAAAAAAAAACTTTAATGTGTGCACTGTGCAATGAAATGTCTCAAGAAAATTTTTCAGTGGTTTCCACATGACTGGCTGCCGTTATTAATGAACATAAAAAAAAACTTTAATGTGTGCAATTTGCAATGAAATGTCTCAGGAAAATTTTTCAGTGGTTTTCACATGACTGGCTGCCATTATTAATGAACATAAAAAAAAACTTTAATGTGTGCAATTTGCAATGAAATGTCTCAGGAAAATTTTTCAGTGGTTTCCACATGACTGGCTGCCATTATTAATGAACATAAAAATAAACTTTAATGTGTGCAATTTGCAATGAAATATCTCAGGAAAATTTTTCAGTGGTTTCCACATGACTGGCTGCCATTATTTATGAACATAAAAAAAAACTTTAATGTGTGCAATTTGCAATGAAATGTCTCAGGTAAATTTTTCAGTGGTTTCCACATGACTGGCTGCCATTATTAATGAACATAAAAAAAAACTTTAATGTGTGCAATTTGCAATGAAATGTCTCAGCAAAATTTTTCAGTGGTTTCCACATGACTGGCTGCCATTATTAATGAACATAAAAAAAAAATTCAATGTGTGCAATTTGCAATGAAATGTCTCAGGAAAATTTTTTAGTGGTTTCCACATGACTGGCACCCTATTATTAATGAACAAAAAAAATTATTTTGCACTGTATGAAATGTCTTAGAAAAATTTTTGAAAATTTTTTTTGAAAAGACAATTTTTTTTAATAATGTTCACTTTTAGTACGTAAAACAACTTTCTTAGACAATTTTTAATGACATTAGTTTCAAACAAAAAGAATTGGAAAGCTTCGGAAAAAAATTTTTTTTCACTGTTTGAAATGACCATGTAATGTCTTGGAAAAATTTTTGAAAAAGATTTTCGAAAAAAATTTTTTTTCTTGATAATCGAAACTTTTTTTGTAGGATAAAACATCTTAGGCCATTTACAATAACTTTAGTCAAAAAAAATAATTAGAGTGTGACTTTAACTTAAAATATACGCTATCTCCTTAAATAAAGCTGCTGCGCAGCTCTCAATGCAGGTATAAGCAATTCAATGAACTTTTGGTAATTGACAACTTCTTAACTTGAAACTAAGTTTTAGTGGTGCTAACATGTTTTGGAATGATAAAACAATATTACTGAACATAAAAATAAACTTTTGCAGTATGAAAAAAATTTTGAAAAATGTTCGTGTAAGTCGTCAGTTCGTGTAAGTCGTCACTTTTTCTGTTTCTCCTGGGGTGACGTTATCCAAGTTCTACTGTAGCTTTAGTGGTGCTAACATGTTTTGGAATGATAAAACAATATTACTGAACATAAAAATAAACTTTTGAAGTATGAAAAGAACTTTGAAAAATTTTTAAAAAAATTCTTGTTCAATGTGTGCATTTTGCAATAAAATGTCTCAGGAAAATTTTTCAGTGGTTTCCACATGACTGGCTGCCATTATTAATGAACATAAAAAAAAACTTTAATGTGTGCAATTTGCAATGAAATATCTCAGGAAAATTTTTCAGTGGTTTCCACATGACTGGCTGCCATTATTAATGAACATAAAAAATAACTTTAATGTGTGCAATTTGCAATGAAATGTCTCAGGAAAATTTTTCAGTGGTTTCCACATGACTGGCTGCCATTATTTATGAACATAAAAAATAACTTTAATGTGTGCAATTTGCAATGAAATGTCTCAGGGAAATTTTTCAGTGGTTTCCACATGACTGGCTGCCATTATTAATGAACATAAAAAAAAAATTTATTGTGTGCAATTTGCAATGAAATGTCTCAGGAAAATTTTTCAGTGGTTTCCACATGACTGGCTGCCATTATTTATGAACATAAAAAATAACTTTAATGTGTGCAATTTGCAATGAAATGTCTCAGGGAAATTTTTCAGTGGTTTCCACATGACTGGCTGCCATTATTAATGAACATAAAAAAAAACTTTATTGTGTGCAATTTGCAATGAAATGTCTCAGCAAAATTTTTCAGTGGTTTCCACATGACTGGCTGCCATTATTAATGAACATTAAAAAAAATTCAATGTGTGCAATTTGCAATGAAATGTCTCAGGAAAATTTTTTAGTGGTTTCCACATGACTGGCACCCTATTATTAATGAACAAAAAAAATTATTTTGCACTGTATGGAATGTCTTAGAAAAATTTTTGAAAATTTTTTTTGAAAAGACAATTTTTTTTAATAATGTTCACTTTTAGTACGTAAAACAACTTTCTTAGACAATTTTTAATGACATTAGTTTCAAACAAAAAGAATTGGAAAGCTTCGGAAAAAATTTTTTTTCACTGTTTGAAATGACCATGTAATGTCTTGGAAAAATTTTTGAAAAAGATTTTCGAAAAAAATTTTTTTTCTTGATAATCGAAACTTTTTTTGTAGGATAAAACATCTTAGGCCATTTACAATAACTTTAGTCAAAAAAAATAATTAGAGTGTGACTTTAACTTAAAATATACGCTATCTCCTTAAATAAAACAGCTGCACAGCTCTCAATGCAGGTATAACCAATTCAATGAACTTTTGTTCATTGAATACTTTTTAACTTGAAACCAAGTTTTAGCGGTGCTAACACGTTTTGGAATGATAAAACATTATTACTGAACATAAAAATAAACTTTTGCAGTATGAAAAAAACTTTGAAAAATATACTTGTTCAATGTGTGCAATGAGTTATGAAATGTCTTATAAAAAATTTTGCAAACAATTTTTGATTTTTTCAATAATGTTCACATTTAGTACGTAAAACAACTTTCTTAGACAATTTTTAATGACGTTAGTTTCAAACAAAAAGAATTGGATAGTTTCGCAAAAAAATTTATTTTTCACTGTATGAAATAACTAAGAAAAATTTTTGAAAATTTTTTTTGAAAAGACAATTTTTTTCAATAATTGTCACTTTTAGTACGTAAAACAACTTTCTTAGACAATTTTTAATGACGTTAGTTTCAAACAAAAAGAATTGGAAGGCTTCGAAAAAAATTTTTTTTTTCACTGTATGAAATGACAATGTAATGTCTTGGAAAAATTTTGAAAAAGATTTTCGAAAAAAAATTTTTTTCTTGATAATCGAAATTTTTTGTGTAGGATAAAATATCTTAGGCCATTTACAATAACTTTAGTCAAAAAAAATAATTAGAGTGCAACTTTAACTTAAAATATACGCTATCTCCTTAAATAAAGCTGCTGTGCAGCTCTCAATGCAGGTATAAGCAATTCAATGAACTTTTGGTAATTGACAACTTTTTAACTTGAAACTAAGTTTTAGTGGTGCTAACATGTTTTGGAATGATAAAACAATATTACTGAACATAAAAATAAACTTTTGCAGTAGGAAAAAAATTTTGAAAAACTTTGAAAAAAATTCTTGTTCAATGTGTGCAATGAGTTATGAAATGTCTTATAAAAAATTTTGCAAACAATTTTTGATTTTTTCAATAATGTTCACTTTTAGTACGTAAAACAACTTTCTTAGACAATTTTTTATGACGTTAGTTTCAAACAAAAATAATTGGAAAGCTTCGGAATAAATTTTTTTTTCACTGTATGAAATGACAATGTAATGTCTTAAAAAAATTTTTGAAAAAGATTTTCGAAAAAATTTTTTTTCTTGATAATCGAAACTTTTTTTGTAGGATAAAACATCTTAGGCCATTTACAATAACTTTAGTCAAAAAAAATAATTAGAGTGTGACTTTAACTTAAAATATACGCTATCTCCTTAAATAAAACAGCTGCACAGCTCTCAATGCAGGTATAACCAATTCAATGAACTTTTGTTCATTGAATACTTTTTAACTTGAAACCAAGTTTTAGCGGTGCTAACACGTTTTGGAATGATAAAACATTATTACTGAACATAAAAATAAACTTTTGCAGTATGAAAAAAATTTTGAAAAATTTTGAAAAATATTCTTGTTTAATGTGTGCAATGAGTTATGAAATGTCTTATAAAAAATTTTGCAAACAATTTTTGATTTTTTCAATAATGTTCACATTTAGTACGTAAAACAACTTTCTTAGACAATTTTTAATGACGTTAGTTTCAAACAAAAAGAATTGGATAGTTTCGCAAAAAAAAATTATTTTTCACTGTATGAAATGTCTTAGAAAAATTTTTGAAAATTTTTTTTGAAAACACAATTTTTTTCAATAATGTTCACTTTTTGTACGTAAAACAACTTTCTTAGACAATTTTTAATGACGTTAGTTTCAAACAAAAAGAATTGGAAAGCTTCGGAATAAATTTTGTTTTCACTGTATGAAATGACAATGTAATGTCTTGAAAAAATTTTTGAAAAAGATTTTCGAAAAAATTTTTTTTCTTGATAATCGAAACTTTTTGTGTAGGATAAAATATCTTAGGCCATTTACAATAACTTTAGTCAAAAAAAATAATTAGAGTGTGACTTTAACTTAAAATATACGCTATCTCCTTAAATAAAGCAGCTGCACAGCTCTCAATGCAGGTATAAGCAATTCAATGAACTTTTGTTCATTGACAACTTTTTAACTTTAAACCAAGTTTTAGCGGTGCTAACACGTTTTGGAATAATAAAACAATATTACTGAACATCAAAATAAACTTTTGCAGTATGAAGGAAATTTTGAAAAATTTTCGTGTAAGTCGTCAGTTCGTGTAAGTCGTCACTTTTTCTGTTTCTCCTGGGGTGACGTTATCCAAGTTCTACTGTAGCTTTAGTGGTGCTAACATGTTTTGGAATGATAAAACAATATTACTGAACATAAAAATAAACTTTTGAAGTATGAAAAAAACTTTGAAAAATTTTGAAAAAATTCTTGTTCAATGTGTGCATTTTGCAATAAAATGTCTCAGGAAAATTTTTCAGTGGTTTCCACATGACTGGCTACCATTATTAATAAACATAAAAAAAAACTTTAATGTGTGCACTTTGCAATGAAATGTCTCAAGAAAATTTTTCAGTGGTTTCCACATGACTGGCTGCCGTTATTAATGAACATAAAAAAAAACTTTAATGTGTGCAATTTGCAATGAAATGTCTCAGGAAAATTTTTCAGTGGTTTTCACATGACTGGCTGCCATTATTAATGAACATAAAAAAAAACTTTAATGTGTGCAATTTGCAATGAAATGTCTCAGGAAAATTTTTCAGTGGTTTCCACATGACTGGCTGCCATTATTAATGAACATAAAAATAAACTTTAATGTGTGCAATTTGCAATGAAATATCTCAGGAAAATTTTTCAGTGGTTTCCACATGACTGGCTGCCATTATTTATGAACATAAAAAAAAACTTTAATGTGTGCAATTTGCAATGAAATGTCTCAGGGAAATTTTTCAGTGGTTTCCACATGACTGGCTGCCATTATTAATGAACATAAAAAAAAACTTTAATGTGTGCAATTTGCAATGAAATGTCTCAGCAAAATTTTTCAGTGGTTTCCACATGACTGGCTGCCATTATTAATGAACATAAAAAAAAAATTCAATGTGTGCAATTTGCAATGAAATGTCTCAGGAAAATTTTTTAGTGGTTTCCACATGACTGGCACCCTATTATTAATGAACAAAAAAAATTATTTTGCACTGTATGAAATGTCTTAGAAAAATTTTTGAAAATTTTTTTTGAAAAGACAATTTTTTTTAATAATGTTCACTTTTAGTACGTAAAACAACTTTCTTAGACAATTTTTAATGACATTAGTTTCAAACAAAAAGAATTGGAAAGCTTCGGAAAAAAATTTTTTTTCACTGTTTGAAATGACCATGTAATGTCTTGGAAAAATTTTTGAAAAAGATTTTCGAAAAAAATTTTTTTTCTTGATAATCGAAACTTTTTTTGTAGGATAAAACATCTTAGGCCATTTACAATAACTTTAGTCAAAAAAAATAATTAGAGTGTGACTTTAACTTAAAATATACGCTATCTCCTTAAATAAAGCTGCTGCGCAGCTCTCAATGCAGGTATAAGCAATTCAATGAACTTTTGGTAATTGACAACTTCTTAACTTGAAACTAAGTTTTAGTGGTGCTAACATGTTTTGGAATGATAAAACAATATTACTGAACATAAAAATAAACTTTTGCAGTATGAAAAAAATTTTGAAAAATTTTCGTGTAAGTCGTCAGTTCGTGTAAGTCGTCACTTTTTCTGTTTCTCCTGGGGTGACGTTATCCAAGTTCTACTGTAGCTTTAGTGGTGCTAACATGTTTTGGAATGATAAAACAATATTACTGAACATAAAAATAAACTTTTGAAGTATGAAAAGAACTTTGAAAAATTTTTAAAAAAATTCTTGTTCAATGTGTGCATTTTGCAATAAAATGTCTCAGGAAAATTTTTCAGTGGTTTCCACATGACTGGCTGCCATTATTAATGAACATAAAAAAAAACTTTAATGTGTGCAATTTGCAATGAAATATCTCAGGAAAATTTTTCAGTGGTTTCCACATGACTGGCTGCCATTATTAATGAACATAAAAAATAACTTTAATGTGTGCAATTTGCAATGAAATGTCTCAGGAAAATTTTTCAGTGGTTTCCACATGACTGGCTGCCATTATTTATGAACATAAAAAATAACTTTAATGTGTGCAATTTGCAATGAAATGTCTCAGGGAAATTTTTCAGTGGTTTCCACATGACTGGCTGCCATTATTAATGAACATAAAAAAAAACTTTATTGTGTGCAATTTGCAATGAAATGTCTCAGCAAAATTTTTCAGTGGTTTCCACATGACTGGCTGCCATTATTAATGAACATTAAAAAAAATTCAATGTGTGCAATTTGCAATGAAATGTCTCAGGAAAATTTTTTAGTGGTTTCCACATGACTGGCACCCTATTATTAATGAACAAAAAAAATTATTTTGCACTGTATGGAATGTCTTAGAAAAATTTTTGAAAATTTTTTTTGAAAAGACAATTTTTTTTAATAATGTTCACTTTTAGTACGTAAAACAACTTTCTTAGACAATTTTTAATGACATTAGTTTCAAACAAAAAGAATTGGAAAGCTTCGGAAAAAATTTTTTTTCACTGTTTGAAATGACCATGTAATGTCTTGGAAAAATTTTTGAAAAAGATTTTCGAAAAAAATTTTTTTTCTTGATAATCGAAACTTTTTTTGTAGGATAAAACATCTTAGGCCATTTACAATAACTTTAGTCAAAAAAAATAATTAGAGTGTGACTTTAACTTAAAATATACGCTATCTCCTTAAATAAAACAGCTGCACAGCTCTCAATGCAGGTATAACCAATTCAATGAACTTTTGTTCATTGAATACTTTTTAACTTGAAACCAAGTTTTAGCGGTGCTAACACGTTTTGGAATGATAAAACATTATTACTGAACATAAAAATAAACTTTTGCAGTATGAAAAAAACTTTGAAAAATATACTTGTTCAATGTGTGCAATGAGTTATGAAATGTCTTATAAAAAATTTTGCAAACAATTTTTGATTTTTTCAATAATGTTCACATTTAGTACGTAAAACAACTTTCTTAGACAATTTTTAATGACGTTAGTTTCAAACAAAAAGAATTGGATAGTTTCGCAAAAAAATTTATTTTTCACTGTATGAAATAACTAAGAAAAATTTTTGAAAATTTTTTTTGAAAAGACAATTTTTTTCAATAATTGTCACTTTTAGTACGTAAAACAACTTTCTTAGACAATTTTTAATGACGTTAGTTTCAAACAAAAAGAATTGGAAGGCTTCGAAAAAAATTTTTTTTTTCACTGTATGAAATGACAATGTAATGTCTTGGAAAAATTTTGAAAAAGATTTTCGAAAAAAAATTTTTTTCTTGATAATCGAAATTTTTTGTGTAGGATAAAATATCTTAGGCCATTTACAATAACTTTAGTCAAAAAAAATAATTAGAGTGCAACTTTAACTTAAAATATACGCTATCTCCTTAAATAAAGCTGCTGTGCAGCTCTCAATGCAGGTATAAGCAATTCAATGAACTTTTGGTAATTGACAACTTTTTAACTTGAAACTAAGTTTTAGTGGTGCTAACATGTTTTGGAATGATAAAACAATATTACTGAACATAAAAATAAACTTTTGCAGTAGGAAAAAAATTTTGAAAAACTTTGAAAAAAATTCTTGTTCAATGTGTGCAATGAGTTATGAAATGTCTTATAAAAAATTTTGCAAACAATTTTTGATTTTTTCAATAATGTTCACTTTTAGTACGTAAAACAACTTTCTTAGACAATTTTTAATGACGTTAGTTTCAAACAAAAATAATTGGAAAGCTTCGGAATAAATTTTTTTTTCACTGTATGAAATGACAATGTAATGTCTTAAAAAAATTTTTGAAAAAGATTTTCGAAAAAATTTTTTTTCTTGATAATCGAAACTTTTTGTGTAGGATAAAATATCTTAGGCCATTTACAATAACTTTAGTCAAAAAAAATAATTAGAGTGTGACTTTAACTTAAAATATACGCTATCTCCTTAAATAAAGCAGCTGCACAGCTCTCAATGCAGGTATAAGCAATTCAATGAACTTTTGTTCATTGACAACTTTTTAACTTTAAACCAAGTTTTAGCGGTGCTAACACGTTTTGGAATAATAAAACAATTTTACTGAACATCAAAATAAACTTTTGCAGTATGAAGGAAATTTTGAAAAATTTTCGTGTAAGTCGTCAGTTCGTGTAAGTCGTCACTTTTTCTGTTTCTCCTGGGGTGACGTTATCCAAGTTCTACTGCAGCTTTAGTGGTGCTAACATGTTTTGGAATGATAAAACAATATTACTGAACATAAAAATAAACTTTTGAAGTATGAAAAGAACTTTGAAAAATTTTGAAAAAATTCTTGTTCAATGTGTGCATTTTGCAATAAAATGTCTCAGGAAAATTTTTCAGTGGTTTCCACATGACTGGCTACCATTATTAATGAACATAAAAAAAAAACTTTAATGTGTGCACTTTGCAATGAAATGTCTCAGGAAATTTTTCAGTGGTTTCCACATGACTGGCTGCCGTTATTAATGAACATAAAAAAAAACTTTGATGTGTGCAATTTGCAATGAAATGTCTCAGGAAAATTTTTCAGTGGTTTCCACATGACTGGCTGCCATTATTAATGAACACAAAAAAAAACTTTAATGTGTGCAATTTGCAATGAAATGTCTCAGGAAAATTTTTCAGTGGTTTCCACATGACTGGCTGCCATTATTAATGAACATAAAAAATAACTTTAATGTGTGCAATTTGCAATGAAATATCTCAGGAAATCATTTCAGTGGTTTCCACATGACTGGCTGCCTTTATTAATGAACATAAAAAAAAACTTTAATGTGTGCAATTTGCAATGAAATATCTCAGGAAAATTTTTCAGTGGTTTCCACATGACTGGCTGCCATTATTTATGAACATAAAAAAAAACTTTAATGTGTGCAACTTGCAATGAAATGTCTCAGGGAAATTTTTCAGTGGTTTCCACATGACTGGCTGCCATTATTAATGAACATTAAAAAAAATTCAATGTGTGCAATTTGCAATGAAATGTCTCAGGAAAATTTTTTAGTGGTTTCCACATGACTGGCACCCTATTATTAATGAACAAAGAAAATTCTTTTGCTTTGTATGGAATGTCTTAGAAAAATTTTTGAAAATTTTTTTTGAAAAGACAATTTTTTTTAATAATGTTCACTTTTAGTACGTAAAACAACTTTCTTAGACAATTTTTAATGACATTAGTTTCAAACAAAAAGAATTGGAAAGCTTCGGAAAAAAATTTTTTTTCACTGTTTGAAATGACCATGTATTGTCTTGGAAAAATTTTTGAAAAAGATTTTCGAAAAAAATTTTTTTTCTTGATAATCGAAACTTTTTTTGTAGGATAAAACATCTTAGGCCATTTACAATAACTTTAGTCAAAAAAAATAATGAGAGTGTGACTTTAACTTAAAATATACGCTATCTCCTTAAATAAAACAGCTGCACAGCTCTCAATGCAGGTATAACCAATTCAATGAACTTTTGTTCATTGAATACTTTTTAACTTGAAACCAAGTTTTAGCGGTGTTAACACGTTTTGGAATGATAAAACATTATTACTGAACATAAAAATAAACTTTTGCAGTATGAAAAAAACTTTGAAAAATATACTTGTTCAATGTGTGCAATGAGTTATGAAATGTCTTATAAAAAATTTTGCAAACAATTTTTGATTTTTTCAATAATGTTCACATTTAGTACGTAAAACAACTTTCTTAGACAATTTTTAATGACGTTAGTTTCAAACAAAAAGAATTGGATAGTTTCGCAAAAAAATTTATTTTTCACTGTATGAATTAACTAAGAAAAATTTTTGAAAATTTTTATTGAAAAGACAATTTTTTTCAATAATTGTCACTTTTAGTACGTAAAACAACTTTCTTAGACAATTTTTAATGACGTTAGTTTCAAACAAAAAGAATTGGAAAGCTTCGAAAAAAATTTTTTTTTTCACTGTATGAAATGACAATGTAATGTCTTGGAAAAATTTTGAAAAAGATTTTCGAAAAAAAATTTTTTTCTTGATAATCGAAATTTTTTGTGTAGGATAAAATATCTTAGGCCATTTACAATAACTTTAGTCAAAAAAAATAATTAGAGTGCAACTTTAACTTAAAATATACGTTATCTCCTTAAATAAAGCTGCTGCGCAGCTCTCAATGCAGGTATAAGCAATTCAATGAACTTTTGGTAATTGACAACTTTTTAACTTGAAACTAAGTTTTAGTGGTGCTAACATGTTTTGGAAAGATAAAACAATATTACTGAACATAAAAATAAACTTTTGCAGTAGGAAAAAAATTTTGAAAAACTTTGAAAAAAATTCTTGTTCAATGTGTGCAATGAGATATGAAATGTCTTATAAAAAATTTTGCAAACAATTTTTGATTCTTTCAATAATGTTCACTTTTAGTACGTAAAACAACTTTCTTAGACAATTTTTTATGACGTTAGTTTCAAACAAAAATAATTGGAAAGCTTCGGAATAAATTTTTTTTTCACTGTATGAAATGACAATGTAATGTCTTAAAAAAATTTTTGAAAAAGATTTTCGAAAAAATTTTTATTCTTGATAATCGAAACTTTTTGTGTAGGATAAAATATCTTAGGCCATTTACAAAAACTTTAGTCAAAAAAAATAATTAGAGTGTGACTTTAACTTAAAATATACGCTATCTCCTTAAATAAAGCAGCTGCACAGCTCTCAATGCAGGTATAAGCAATTCAATGAACTTTTGTTCATTGACAACTTTTTACCTTTAAACCAAGTTTTAGCGGTGCTAACACGTTTTGGAATAATAAAACAATATTACTGAACATCAAAATAAACTTTTGCAGTATGAAGGAAGTTTTGAAAAATTTTCGTGTAAGTCGTCAGTTCGTGTAAGTCGTCACTTTTTCTGTTTCTCCTGGGGTGACGTTATCCAAGTTCTACTGCAGCTTTAGTGGTGCTAACATGTTTTGGAATGATAAAACAATATTACTGAACATAAAAATAAACTTTTGAAGTATGAAAAGAACTTTGAAAAATTTTGAAAAAATTCTTGTTCAATGTGTGCATTTTGCAATAAAATGTCTCAGGAAAATTTTTCAGTGGTTTCCACATGACTGGCTACCATTATTAATGAACATAAAAAAAAAAATTTAATGTGTGCACTTTGCAATGAAATGTCTCAGGAAATTTTTTCAGTGGTTTCCACATGACTGGCTGCCGTTATTAATGAACATAAAAAAAAACTTTGATGTGTGCAATTTGCAATGAAATGTCTCAGGAAAATTTTTCAGTGGTTTCCACATGACTGGCTGCCATTATTAATGAACATAAAAAAAAACTTTAATGTGTGCAATTTGCAATGAAATGTCTCAGGAAAATTTTTCAGTGGTTTCCACATGACTGGCTGCCATTATTAATGAACATAAAAAATAACTTTAATGTGTGCAATTTGCAATGAAATGTCTCAGGAAATCTTTTCAGTGGTTTCCACATGACTGGCTGCCATTATTAATGAACATAAAAAAAAACTTTAATGTGTGCAATTTGCAATGAAATGTCTCAGGAAAATTTTTCAGTGGTTTCCACATGACTGGCTGCCTTTATTAATGAACATAAAAAAAAACTTTAATGTGTGCAATTTGCAATGAAATGTCTCAGGAAAATTTTTCAGTGGTTTCCACATGACTGGCTGCCATTATTAATGAACATAAAAAAAAAATTCAATGTGTGCAATTTGCAATGAAATGTCTCAGGAAAATGTTTTAGTGGTTTCCACATGACTGGCACCCTATTATTAATGAACAAAAAAAATTATTTTGCACTGTATGAAATGAATGTCTTAGAAAAATTTTTGAAAATTTTTTTTGAAAAGACAATTTTTTTCAATAATTGTCACTTTTAGTACGTAAAACAACTTTCTTAGACAATTTTTAATGACGTTAGTTTCAAACAAAAAGAATTGGAAAGCTTTGAAAAAAATTTTTTTTTTCACTGTATGAAATGACAATGTAATGTCTTGGAAAAATTTTTGAAAAAGATTTTCGAAAAAAATTTTTTTTCTTGATAATCGAAACTTTTTTTGTAGGATAAAACATCTTAGGCCATTTACAATAACTTTAGTCAAAAAAAATAATTAGAGTGCGACTTTAATTTAAAATATACGCTACCCAGCTAGAAAGCTACGTATGTTACACGTTGATTTTTGGTTGATTTTAGGTAGTATGGTATCTTAGGTAGAATTCAGGTGTTATTAAGGAGTTTGTGTACACCAACACAAATTCACTTGTTTAAAAAACATTTTTTTAGAGACATATTTTAGCTATCATTTAGTATGACTAGTTTGTAAATATGATTCTAGAAGTTTTATCAGGGATTATTTTTTGAATATAACGCTTGCAAAAATAACACGTGTTTTCCACGTATATTACACGTGTTCAAAATCCTATGATTATTTGACTAATTTTTAAGGTATATAAGGTAAAATCACACCCAGAAGAGGGCATACAAAAGAGAAAAAATGTTTACCCGAGCAGAAGGATGTTTTACCGGGATTTTTTGTATTTTGATTATATGTTGTTTCCACGTGTATTGCACGTTTCCATCTGTTGAAAAGTAACACGTATTTTCCATGTATATTAAACGTGTTGAAGTTCTTTCGTTCATTTGGGCAATTTTTAATCTGTGTTAGGTAAAACTACCTCCCAAGGACGGTATAAACAGAAAGAATTCTCCACTCAAGTGGATTGGTGTCAACCACGCTCCTCCGCATTTTTTAGGATATAAGTTAGATTATGTGTTTTTGTAGGTGTCTTTACACGTTTTTATTACGTTATGTAAAAAGGAAACTTCATGACATTTTTTAGTCGCAAATTAATGTGATCTTTTAACGATAGTTCTTAGTGTAAATTTAAGTGGTCTCGCTTACTGATATTAAACAATTACTTACTAAGGTTTGGTACGGTAGCCACTTTAACAAGTCGAAATTCTGCCACTAAAAATGACTAGAATGAAACCGCCAACCAATCATAAGCCCGGTTTAAGTGACGTAAAAATGACGAAAAGAAGATGATAGAAAGCAAATTAAGTGATGGATTTTTTGTCAGCTGGTTGGTTTAGGGGTTTTGTCAGCTGGTTGGCTTTCATTGACGCGGGTTCGATTCCCACCACTGCTATTGCTCTTTTTCTTCTCTAATTCCAAATAAAGTTCAAAACAAGCGTTAACTCTCCGAATGAGTGCTAGAAGGGTCACAATTGGACAGTAGCCTCTTATACCAATATGTGTTATACAAATGTGTTAAATAAATACAAATGTGTTAAATTGTTGATTTCAGATACGGTACGCGGAAATTAGGTAGAATGTGGGTGTAAAAACACGTAAAATCCACCACCAAATATACGAGTAATACACGTGAAATAGTGTCAACACTTATACGTGTATTATACGTGAAAATTAACGTATAATACACGACCCAAGGAACATAGAATCTACGTGTCAGATACGAGGAAATTAGGTGTAATGCGGGTGTAAAACACGTAAAATCCACCACCAGATATACGTGTAATACACGTGAAATAGTGTCTACACATATGCGTGTAGTATACGTGAAAATTAACGTATAATACACGACCCAAGGTACATAGAATCTACGTGTCAGATACGAGGAAATTAGGTGTAATGCGGGTGTACAACACGTAGAATCCACCACCAAATATACGGGGAAAACACGTGTATTAGTGTTGTCAGATACGAGGAAATTAGGTGTAATGCGGGCGTAAAACACGTAAAATCCACCACCAAATATACGTGTAATGCACGTGAAATAGTGTCTACACATATGCGTGTAGTATACGTGAAAATTAACGTATAATACACGACCCAAGGTACGTAGAATCTACGTGTCAGATACGAGGAAATTAGGTGTAATGCGGGTGTAAAACACGTAAAATCCACCACCAAATATACGTGGAAAACACGTGTATTAGTGTTGTCAGATACGAGGAAATTAGGTGTAATGCGGGCGTAAAACACGTAAAATCCACCACCAAATACACGTGTAATGCACGTGAAATAGTGTCTACACATATGCGTGTATTATACGTGAAAATTAACGTATAATACACGACCCAAGGTACGTAGAATCTACGTGTAATACACGTGAAATTTCTAGCTGGGTAATGTCTTGGAAAAATTTTTGAAAAAGATTTTCGAAAAAATTTTTTTTCTTGATAATAGAAATTTTTTTTGTAGGATAAAACATCTTAGGCCATTTACAATAACTTTAGTCAAAAAAAATAATTAGAGTGCGACTTTAACTTAAAATATACGCTATCTCCTTAAATAAAGCTAGCTCTCAATGCAGGTATAAGCAATTCAATGAATTTTTGGTAATTGACAACTTTTTAACTTGAAACTAAGTTTTAGTGGTGCTAACATGTTTTGGAATGATAAAACAATATTACTGAACATAAAAATAAACTTTTGCAGTAGGAAAAAAATTTTGAAAAACTTTGAAAAAAATTCTTGTTCAATGTGTGCAATGAGTTATGAAATGTCTTATAAAAAATTTTGCAAACAATTTTTGATTTTTTCAATAATGTTCACTTTTAGTACGTAAAACAACTTTCTTAGACAATTTTTTATGACGTTAGTTTCAAACAAAAAGAATTGGATACTTTAGAAAAAAAAATTATTTTTCACTGTATGAAATGTCTTAGAAAAATTTTTGAAAATTTTTTTTGAAAACACAATTTTTTTCAATAATGTTCACTTTTTGTACGTAAAACAACTTTCTTAGACAATTTTTAATGACGTTAGTTTCAAACAAAAATAATTGGAAAGCTTCGGAATAAATTTTGTTTTCACTGTATGAAATGACAATGTAATGTCTTGAAAAAATTTTTGAAAAAGATTTTTCGAAAAAATGTTTTTTCTTGATAATCGAAACTTTTTTTGTAGGATAAAACATCTTAGGCCATTTACAATAACTTTAGTCAAAAAAAATAATTAGAGTGTGACTTTAACTTAAAATATACGCTATCTCCTTAAATAAAGCAGCTGCACAGCTCTCAATGCAGGTATAAGCAATTCAATGAACTTTTGTTCATTGACAACTTTTTAACTTTAAACCAAGTTTTAGCGGTGCTAACACGTTTTGGAATAATAAAACAATATTACTGAACATCAAAATAAACTTTTGCAGTATGAAGGAAATTTTGAAAAATTTTCGTGTAAGTCGTCAGTTCGTGTAAGTCGTCACTTTTTCTGTTTCTCCTGGGGTGACGTTATCCAAGTTCTACTGTAGCTTTAGTGGTGCTAACATGTTTTGGAATGATAAAACAATATTACTGAACATAAAAATAAAGTTTTGAAGTATGAAAAGAACTTTGAAAAATTTTGAAAAAATTCTTGTTCAATGTGTGCATTTTGCAATAAAATGTCTCAGGAAAATTTTTCAGTGGTTTCCACATGACTGGCTACCATTATTAATGAACATAAAAAAAAAACTTTAATGTGTGCACTTTGCAATGAAATGTCTCTGTCTCAGGAAAATTTTTCAGTGGTTTCCAGATGACTGGCTGCCGTTATTAATGAACATATAAAAAAACTTTAATGTGTGCAATTTGCAATGAAATGTCTCAGGAAAATTTTTCAGTGGTTTCCACATGACTGGCTGCCATTATTAATGAACATAAAAAAAAACTTTAATGTGTGCAATTTGCAATGAAATGTCTCAGGAAAATTTTTCAGTGGTTTCCACATGACTGGCTGCCATTATTAATGAACATAAAAAATAACTTTAATGTGTGCAATTTGCAATGAAATGTCTCAGGAAATCTTTTCAGTGGTTTCCACATGACTGGCTGCCATTATTAATGAACATAAAAAAAAACTTTAATGTGTGCAATTTGCAATGAAATATCTCAGGAAAATTTTTCAGTGGTTTCCACATGACTGGCTGCCATTATTTATGAACATAAAAAAAAACTTTAATGTGTGCAATTTGCAATGAAATGTCTCAGGGAAATTTTTCAGTGGTTTCCACATGACTGGCTGCCATTATTAATGAACATAAAAAAAAAACTTTAATGTGTGCAATTTGCAATGAAATGTCTCAGGAAAATTTTTCAGTGGTTTCCACATGACTGGCTGCCATTATTAATGAACATAAAAAAAAACTTTAATGTGTGCAATTTGCAATGAAATGTCTCAGGAAAATTTTTCAGTGGTTTCCACATGACTGGCTGCCATTATTAATGAACATAAAAATTAACTTTAATGTGTGCAATTTGCAATGAAATGTCTCAGGAAATCTTTTCAGTGGTTTCCACATGACTGGCTGCCATTATTAATGAACATAAAAAAAAACTTTAATGTGTGCAATTTGCAATGAAATATCTCAGGAAAATTTTTCAGTGGTTTCCACATGACTGGCTGCCATTATTTATGAACATAAAAAAAAACTTTAATGTGTGCAATTTGCAATGAAATGTCTCAGGGAAATTTTTCAGTGGTTTCCACATGACTGGCTGCCATTATTAATGAACATAAAAAAAAGACTTTAATGTGTGCAATTTGCAATGAAATGTCTCAGCAAAATTTTTCAGTGGTTTCCACATGACTGGCTGCCATTATTAATGAACATAAAAAAAAAATTCAATGTGTGCAATTTGCAATGAAATGTCTCAGGAAAATTTTTTAGTGGTTTCCACATGACTGGCACCCTATTATTAATGAACAAAAAAAATTATTTTACACTGTATGAAATGTCTTAGAAAAATTTTTGAAAATTTTTTTTGAAAAGACAATTTTTTTTAATAATGTTCACTTTTAGTACGTAAAACAACTTTCTTAGACAATTTTTAATGACATTAGTTTCAAACAAAAAGAATTGGAAAGCTTCGGAAAAAAATTTTTTTTCACCGTTTGAAATGACCATGTAATGTCTTGGAAAAACTTTTGAAAAAGATTTTCGAAAAAAATTGTTTTTCTTGATAATCGAAACTTTTTTTGTAGGATAAAACATCTTAGGCCATTTACAATAACTTTAGTCAAAAAAAATAATTAGAGTGTGACTTTAACTTAAAATATACGCTATCTCCTTAAATAAAGCAGCTGCACAGCTCTCAATGCAGGTATAAGCAATTCAATGAACTTTTGTTCATTGACAACTTTTTAACTTTAAACCAAGTTTTAGCGGTGCTAACACGTTTTGGAATAATAAAACAATATTACTGAACATAAAAATAAACTTTTGCAGTATGAAGGAAATTTTGAAAAATTTTCGTGTAAGTCGTCAGTTCGTGTAAGTCGTCACTTTTTCTGTTTCTCCTGGGGTGACGTTTTCCAAGTTCTACTGCAGCTTTAGTGGTGCTAACATGTTTTGGAATGATAAAACAATATTACTGAACATAAAAATAAACTTTTGAAGTATGAAAAGAACTTTGAAAAATTTTGAAAAAATTCTTGTTCAATGTGTGCATTTTGCAATAAAATGTCTCAGGAAAATTTTTCAGTGGTTTCCACATGACTGGCTACCATTATTAATGAACATAAAAAAAAAACTTTAATGTGTGCACTTTGCAATGAAATGTCTCAGGAAATTTTTTCAGTGGTTTCCACATGACTGGCTGCCGTTATTAATGAACATAAAAACAAACTTTGATGTGTGCAATTTGCAATGAAATGTCTCAGGAAAATTTTTCAGTGGTTTCCACATGACTGGCTGCCATTATTAATGAACATAAAAAAAAACTTTAATGTGTGCAATTTGCAATGAAATGTCTCAGGAAAATTTTTCAGTGGTTTCCACATGACTGGCTGCCATTATTAATGAACATAAAAAATAACTTTAATGTGTGCAATTTGCAATGAAATGTCTCAGGAAATCTTTTCAGTGGTTTCCACATGACTGGCTGCCATTATTAATGAACATAAAAAAAAACTTTAATGTGTGCAATTTGCAATGAAATATCTCAGGAAAATTTTTCAGTGGTTTCCACATGACTGGCTGCCATTATTTATGAACATAAAAAAAAACTTTAATGTGTGCAATTTGCAATGAAATGTCTCAGGGAAATTTTTCAGTGGTTTCCACATGACTGGCTGCCATTATTAATGAACATAAAAAAAAACTTTAATGTGTGCAATTTGCAATGAAATGTCTCAGCAAAATTTTTCAGTGGTTTCCACATGACTGGCTGCCATTATTAATGAACATTAAAAAAAATTCAATGTGTGCAATTTGCAATGAAATGTCTCAGGAAAATTTTTTAGTGGTTTCCACATGACTGGCTGCTATTATTAATGAACAAAGAAAATTATTTTGCACTGTATGGAATGTCTTAGAAAAATTTTTGAAAATTTTTTTTGAAAAGACAATTTTTTTTAATAATGTTCACTTTTAGTACGTAAAACAACTTTCTTAGACAATTTTTAATGACATTAGTTTCAAACAAAAAGAATTGGAAAGCTTCGGAAAAAAATTTTTTTTCACTGTTTGAAATGACCATGTAATGTCTTGGAAAAATTTTTGAAAAAGATTTTCGAAAAAAATTTTTTTTCTTGATAATCGAAACTTTTTTTGTAGGATAAAACATCTTAGGCCATTTACAATAACTTTAGTCAAAAAAAATAATGAGAGTGTGACTTTAACTTAAAATATACGCTATCTCCTTAAATAAAACAGCTGCACAGCTCTCAATGCAGCTATAACCAATTCAATGAACTTTTGTTCATTGAATACTTTTTAACTTGAAACCAAGTTTTAGCGGTGCTAACACGTTTTGGAATGATAAAACATTATTACTGAACATAAAAATAAACTTTTGCAGTATGAAAAAAACTTTGAAAAATATACTTGTTCAATGTGTGCAATGAGTTATGAAATGTCTTATAAAAAATTTTGCAAACAATTTTTGATTTTTTCAATAATGTTCACATTTAGTACGTAAAACAACTTTCTTAGACAATTTTTAATGACGTTAGTTTCAAACAAAAAGAATTGGATAGTTTCGCAAAAAAATTTATTTTTCACTGTATGAAATAACTATGAAAAATTTTTGAAAATTTTTTTTGAAAAGACAATTTTTTTCAATAATTGTCACTTTTAGTACGTAAAACAACTTTCTTAGACAATTTTTAATGACGTTAGTTTCAAACAAAAAGAATTGGAAAGCTTCGAAAAAAATTTTTTTTTTCACTGTATGAAATGACAATGTAATGTCTTGGAAAAATTTTGAAAAAGATTTTCGAAAAAAAAGTTTTTTCTTGATAATCGAAATTTTTTGTGTAGGATAAAATATCTTAGGCCATTTACAATAACTTTAGTAAAAAAAAATAATTAGAGTGCAACTTTAACTTAAAATTAACGCTATCTCCTTAAATAAAGCTGCTGCGCAGCTCTCAATGCAGGTATAAGCAATTCAATGAACTTTTGGTAATTGACAACTTTTTAAATTGAAACTAAGTTTTAGTGGTGCTAACATGTTTTGGAATGATAAAACAATATTACTGAACATAAAAATAAACTTTTGCAGTAGGAAAAAAATTTTGAAAAACTTTGAAAAAAATTCTTGTTCAATGTGTGCAATGAGTTATGAAATGTCTTATAAAAAATTTTGCAAACAATTTTTGATTTTTTCAATAATGTTCACTTTTAGTACGTAATACAACTTTCTTAGACAATTTTTTATGACGTTAGTTTCAAACAAAAATAATTGGAAAGCTTCGGAGTAAATTTTTTTTTCACTGTATGAAATGACAATGTAATGTCTTAAAAAAATTTTTGAAAAAGATTTTCGGAAAAATTTTTTTTCTTGATAATCGAAACTTTTTGTGTAGGATAAAATATCTTAGGCCATTTACAATAACTTTAGTCAAAAAAAATAATTAGAGTGTGACTTTAACTTAAAATATACGCTATCTCCTTAAATAAAGCAGCTGCACAGCTCTCAATGCAGGTATAAGCAATTCAATGAACTTTTGTTCATTGACAACTTTTTAACTTTAAACCAAGTTTTAGCGGTGCTAACACGTTTTGGAATAATAAAACAATATTACTGAACATCAAAATAAACTTTTGCAGTATGAAGGAAATTTTGAAAAATTTTCGTGTAAGTCGTCAGTTCGTGTAAGTCGTCACTTTTTCTGTTTCTCCTGGGGTGACGTTATCCAAGTTCTACTGTAGCTTTAGTGGTGCTAACATGTTTTGGAATGATAAAACAATATTACTGAACATAAAAATAAACTTTTGAAGTATGAAAAGAACTTTGAAAAATTTTGAAAAATTCTTGTTCAATGAGTGCATTTTGCAATAAAATGTCTCAGGAAAATTTTTCAGTGGTTTCCACATGACTGGCTACCATTATTAATGAACATAAAAAAAAAACTTTAATGTGTGCACTTTGCAATGAAATGTCTCAGGAAATTTTTTCAGTGGTTTCCACATGACTGGCTGCCGTTATTAATGAACATAAAAAAAAACTTTAATGTGTGCAATTTGCAATGAAATGTCTCAGGAAAATTTTTCAGTGGTTTCCACATGACTGGCTGCCATTATTAATGAACATAAAAAATAACTTTAATGTGTGCAATTTGCAATGAAATGTCTCAGGAAAATTTTTCAGTGGTTTCCACATGACTGGCTGCCATTATTAATGAACATAAAAAATAACTTTAATGTGTGCAATTTGCAATGAAATGTCTCAGGAAAATTTTTCAGTGGTTTCCACATGACTGGCTGCCATTATTAATTAACATTAAAAAAACTTTAATGTGTGCAATTTGCAATTAAATTTCTCAGGAAAATTTTTCAGTGGTTTCCACATGACTGGCTGCCATTATTTATGAACATAAAAAAAAACTTTAATGTGTGCAATTTGCAATGAAATGTCTCAGGGAAATTTTTCAGTGGTTTCCACATGACTGGCTGCCATTATTAATGAACATAGAAAAAAAACTTTAATGTGTGCAATTTGCAATGAAATGTCTCAGCAAAATTTTTCAGTGGTTTCCACATGACTGGCTGCCATTATTAATGAACATAAAAAAAAAATTCAATGTGTGCAATTTGCAATGAAATGTCTCAGGAAAATTTTTTAGTGGTTTCCACATGACTGGCACCCTATTATTAATGAACAAAAAAAATTATTTTGCACTGTATGAAATGTCTTAGAAAAATTTTTGAAAATTTTTTTTGAAAAGACAATTTTTTTTAATAATGTTCACTTTTAGTACGTAAAACAACTTTCTTAGACAATTTTTAATGACATTAGTTTCAAACAAAAAGAATTGGAAAGCTTCGGAAAAAAATTTTTTTTCACCGTTTGAAATGACTGTCTTGGAAAAATTTTTGAAAAAGATTTTCGAAAAAAATTTTTTTTCTTGATAATCGAAACTTTTTTTGTAGGATAAAACATCTTAGGCCATTTACAATAACTTTAGTCAAAAAAAATAATTAGAGTGCGACTTTAACTTAAAATATACGCTATCTCCTTAAATAAAGCTGCTGCGCAGCTCTCAATGCAGGTATAAGCAATTCAATGAATTTTTGTTCATTGACAACTTTTTAACTTGAAACTAAGTTTTAGTGGTGCTAACATGTTTTGGAATGATAAAACAATATTACTGAACATAAAAATAAACTTTTGCAGTAGGAAAAAAATTTTGAAAAACTTTGAAAAAAATTCTTGTTCAATGTGTGCAATGAGTTATGAAATGTCTTATAAAAAATTTTGCAAACAATTTTTGATTTTTTCAATAATGTTCACTTTTAGTACGTAAAACAACTTTCTTAGACAATTTTTTATGACGTTAGTTTCAAACAAAAAGAATTGGATACTTTAGCAAAAAAAAAATATTTTTCACTGTATGAAATGTCTTAGAAAAATTTTTGAAAATTTTTTTTGAAAACACAATTTTTTTCAATAATGTTCACTTTTTGTACGTAAAACAACTTTCTTAGACAATTTTTAATGACGTTAGTTTCAAACAAAAATAATTGGAAAGCTTCGGAATAAATTTTGTTTTCACTGTATGAAATGACAATGTAATGTCTTGAAAAAATTTTTGAAAAAGATTTTCGAAAAAATTTTTTTTCTTGATAATCGAAACTTTTTGTGTAGGATAAAATATCTTAGGCCATTTACAATACCTTTAGTCAAAAAAAATAATTAGAGTGTGACTTTAACTTAAAATATACGCTATCTCCTTAAATAAAGCAGCTGCACAGCTCTCAATGCAGGTATAAGCAATTCAATGAACTTTTGTTCATTGACAACTTTTTAACTTTAAACCAAGTTTTAGCGGTGCTAACACGTTTTGGAATAATAAAACAATATTACTGAACATCAAAATAAACTTTTGCAGTATGAAGGAAATTTTGAAAAATTTTCGTGTAAGTCGTCAGTTCGTGTAAGTCGTCACTTTTTCTGTTTCTCCTGGGGTGACGTTATCCAAGTTCTACTGTAGCTTTAGTGGTGCTAACATGTTTTGGAATGATAAAACAATATTACTGAACATAAAAATAAACTTTTGAAGTATGAAAAAAACTTTGAAAAATTTTGAAAAAATTCTTGTTCAATGTGTGCATTTTGCAATAAAATGTCTCAGGAAAATTTTTCAGTGGTTTCCACATGACTGGCTACCATTATTAATGAACATAAAAAAAAACTTTAATGTGTGCACTGTGCAATGAAATGTCTCAAGAAAATTTTTCAGTGGTTTCCACATGACTGGCTGCCGTTATTAATGAACATAAAAAAAAACTTTAATGTGTGCAATTTGCAATGAAATGTCTCAGGAAAATTTTTCAGTGGTTTTCACATGACTGGCTGCCATTATTAATGAACATAAAAAAAAACTTTAATGTGTGCAATTTGCAATGAAATGTCTCAGGAAAATTTTTCAGTGGTTTCCACATGACTGGCTGCCATTATTAATGAACATAAAAATAAACTTTAATGTGTGCAATTTGCAATGAAATATCTCAGGAAAATTTTTCAGTGGTTTCCACATGACTGGCTGCCATTATTTATGAACATAAAAAAAAACTTTAATGTGTGCAATTTGCAATGAAATGTCTCAGGGAAATTTTTCAGTGGTTTCCACATGACTGGCTGCCATTATTAATGAACATAAAAAAAAACTTTAATGTGTGCAATTTGCAATGAAATGTCTCAGCAAAATTTTTCAGTGGTTTCCACATGACTGGCTGCCATTATTAATGAACATAAAAAAAAAATTCAATGTGTGCAATTTGCAATGAAATGTCTCAGGAAAATTTTTTAGTGGTTTCCACATGACTGGCACCCTATTATTAATGAACAAAAAAAATTATTTTGCACTGTATGAAATGTCTTAGAAAAATTTTTGAAAATTTTTTTTGAAAAGACAATTTTTTTTAATAATGTTCACTTTTAGTACGTAAAACAACTTTCTTAGACAATTTTTAATGACATTAGTTTCAAACAAAAAGAATTGGAAAGCTTCGGAAAAAAATTTTTTTTCACTGTTTGAAATGACCATGTAATGTCTTGGAAAAATTTTTGAAAAAGATTTTCGAAAAAAATTTTTTTTCTTGATAATCGAAACTTTTTTTGTAGGATAAAACATCTTAGGCCATTTACAATAACTTTAGTCAAAAAAAATAATTAGAGTGTGACTTTAACTTAAAATATACGCTATCTCCTTAAATAAAGCTGCTGCGCAGCTCTCAATGCAGGTATAAGCAATTCAATGAACTTTTGGTAATTGACAACTTCTTAACTTGAAACTAAGTTTTAGTGGTGCTAACATGTTTTGGAATGATAAAACAATATTACTGAACATAAAAATAAACTTTTGCAGTATGAAAAAAATTTTGAAAAATGTTCGTGTAAGTCGTCAGTTCGTGTAAGTCGTCACTTTTTCTGTTTCTCCTGGGGTGACGTTATCCAAGTTCTACTGTAGCTTTAGTGGTGCTAACATGTTTTGGAATGATAAAACAATATTACTGAACATAAAAATAAACTTTTGAAGTATGAAAAGAACTTTGAAAAATTTTTAAAAAAATTCTTGTTCAATGTGTGCATTTTGCAATAAAATGTCTCAGGAAAATTTTTCAGTGGTTTCCACATGACTGGCTGCCATTATTAATGAACATAAAAAAAAACTTTAATGTGTGCAATTTGCAATGAAATATCTCAGGAAAATTTTTCAGTGGTTTCCACATGACTGGCTGCCATTATTAATGAACATAAAAAATAACTTTAATGTGTGCAATTTGCAATGAAATGTCTCAGGAAAATTTTTCAGTGGTTTCCACATGACTGGCTGCCATTATTTATGAACATAAAAAATAACTTTAATGTGTGCAATTTGCAATGAAATGTCTCAGGGAAATTTTTCAGTGGTTTCCACATGACTGGCTGCCATTATTAATGAACATAAAAAAAAACTTTATTGTGTGCAATTTGCAATGAAATGTCTCAGGAAAATTTTTCAGTGGTTTCCACATGACTGGCTGCCATTATTTATGAACATAAAAAATAACTTTAATGTGTGCAATTTGCAATGAAATGTCTCAGGGAAATTTTTCAGTGGTTTCCACATGACTGGCTGCCATTATTAATGAACATAAAAAAAAACTTTATTGTGTGCAATTTGCAATGAAATGTCTCAGCAAAATTTTTCAGTGGTTTCCACATGACTGGCTGCCATTATTAATGAACATTAAAAAAAATTCAATGTGTGCAATTTGCAATGAAATGTCTCAGGAAAATTTTTTAGTGGTTTCCACATGACTGGCACCCTATTATTAATGAACAAAAAAAATTATTTTGCACTGTATGGAATGTCTTAGAAAAATTTTTGAAAATTTTTTTTGAAAAGACAATTTTTTTTAATAATGTTCACTTTTAGTACGTAAAACAACTTTCTTAGACAATTTTTAATGACATTAGTTTCAAACAAAAAGAATTGGAAAGCTTCGGAAAAAATTTTTTTTCACTGTTTGAAATGACCATGTAATGTCTTGGAAAAATTTTTGAAAAAGATTTTCGAAAAAAATTTTTTTTCTTGATAATCGAAACTTTTTTTGTAGGATAAAACATCTTAGGCCATTTACAATAACTTTAGTCAAAAAAAATAATTAGAGTGTGACTTTAACTTAAAATATACGCTATCTCCTTAAATAAAACAGCTGCACAGCTCTCAATGCAGGTATAACCAATTCAATGAACTTTTGTTCATTGAATACTTTTTAACTTGAAACCAAGTTTTAGCGGTGCTAACACGTTTTGGAATGATAAAACATTATTACTGAACATAAAAATAAACTTTTGCAGTATGAAAAAAACTTTGAAAAATATACTTGTTCAATGTGTGCAATGAGTTATGAAATGTCTTATAAAAAATTTTGCAAACAATTTTTGATTTTTTCAATAATGTTCACATTTAGTACGTAAAACAACTTTCTTAGACAATTTTTAATGACGTTAGTTTCAAACAAAAAGAATTGGATAGTTTCGCAAAAAAATTTATTTTTCACTGTATGAAATAACTAAGAAAAATTTTTGAAAATTTTTTTTGAAAAGACAATTTTTTTCAATAATTGTCACTTTTAGTACGTAAAACAACTTTCTTAGACAATTTTTAATGACGTTAGTTTCAAACAAAAAGAATTGGAAGGCTTCGAAAAAAATTTTTTTTTTCACTGTATGAAATGACAATGTAATGTCTTGGAAAAATTTTGAAAAAGATTTTCGAAAAAAAATTTTTTTCTTGATAATCGAAATTTTTTGTGTAGGATAAAATATCTTAGGCCATTTACAATAACTTTAGTCAAAAAAAATAATTAGAGTGCAACTTTAACTTAAAATATACGCTATCTCCTTAAATAAAGCTGCTGTGCAGCTCTCAATGCAGGTATAAGCAATTCAATGAACTTTTGGTAATTGACAACTTTTTAACTTGAAACTAAGTTTTAGTGGTGCTAACATGTTTTGGAATGATAAAACAATATTACTGAACATAAAAATAAACTTTTGCAGTAGGAAAAAAATTTTGAAAAACTTTGAAAAAAATTCTTGTTCAATGTGTGCAATGAGTTATGAAATGTCTTATAAAAAATTTTGCAAACAATTTTTGATTTTTTCAATAATGTTCACTTTTAGTACGTAAAACAACTTTCTTAGACAATTTTTTATGACGTTAGTTTCAAACAAAAATAATTGGAAAGCTTCGGAATAAATTTTTTTTTCACTGTATGAAATGACAATGTAATGTCTTAAAAAAATTTTTGAAAAAGATTTTCGAAAAAATTTTTTTTCTTGATAATCGAAACTTTTTTTGTAGGATAAAACATCTTAGGCCATTTACAATAACTTTAGTCAAAAAAAATAATTAGAGTGTGACTTTAACTTAAAATATACGCTATCTCCTTAAATAAAACAGCTGCACAGCTCTCAATGCAGGTATAACCAATTCAATGAACTTTTGTTCATTGAATACTTTTTAACTTGAAACCAAGTTTTAGCGGTGCTAACACGTTTTGGAATGATAAAACATTATTACTGAACATAAAAATAAACTTTTGCAGTATGAAAAAAATTTTGAAAAATTTTGAAAAATATTCTTGTTTAATGTGTGCAATGAGTTATGAAATGTCTTATAAAAAATTTTGCAAACAATTTTTGATTTTTTCAATAATGTTCACATTTAGTACGTAAAACAACTTTCTTAGACAATTTTTAATGACGTTAGTTTCAAACAAAAAGAATTGGATAGTTTCGCAAAAAAAAATTATTTTTCACTGTATGAAATGTCTTAGAAAAATTTTTGAAAATTTTTTTTGAAAACACAATTTTTTTCAATAATGTTCACTTTTTGTACGTAAAACAACTTTCTTAGACAATTTTTAATGACGTTAGTTTCAAACAAAAAGAATTGGAAAGCTTCGGAATAAATTTTGTTTTCACTGTATGAAATGACAATGTAATGTCTTGAAAAAATTTTTGAAAAAGATTTTCGAAAAAATTTTTTTTCTTGATAATCGAAACTTTTTGTGTAGGATAAAATATCTTAGGCCATTTACAATAACTTTAGTCAAAAAAAATAATTAGAGTGTGACTTTAACTTAAAATATACGCTATCTCCTTAAATAAAGCAGCTGCACAGCTCTCAATGCAGGTATAAGCAATTCAATGAACTTTTGTTCATTGACAACTTTTTAACTTTAAACCAAGTTTTAGCGGTGCTAACACGTTTTGGAATAATAAAACAATATTACTGAACATCAAAATAAACTTTTGCAGTATGAAGGAAATTTTGAAAAATTTTCGTGTAAGTCGTCAGTTCGTGTAAGTCGTCACTTTTTCTGTTTCTCCTGGGGTGACGTTATCCAAGTTCTACTGTAGCTTTAGTGGTGCTAACATGTTTTGGAATGATAAAACAATATTACTGAACATAAAAATAAACTTTTGAAGTATGAAAAAAACTTTGAAAAATTTTGAAAAAATTCTTGTTCAATGTGTGCATTTTGCAATAAAATGTCTCAGGAAAATTTTTCAGTGGTTTCCACATGACTGGCTACCATTATTAATAAACATAAAAAAAAACTTTAATGTGTGCACTTTGCAATGAAATGTCTCAAGAAAATTTTTCAGTGGTTTCCACATGACTGGCTGCCGTTATTAATGAACATAAAAAAAAACTTTAATGTGTGCAATTTGCAATGAAATGTCTCAGGAAAATTTTTCAGTGGTTTTCACATGACTGGCTGCCATTATTAATGAACATAAAAAAAAACTTTAATGTGTGCAATTTGCAATGAAATGTCTCAGGAAAATTTTTCAGTGGTTTCCACATGACTGGCTGCCATTATTAATGAACATAAAAATAAACTTTAATGTGTGCAATTTGCAATGAAATATCTCAGGAAAATTTTTCAGTGGTTTCCACATGACTGGCTGCCATTATTTATGAACATAAAAAAAAACTTTAATGTGTGCAATTTGCAATGAAATGTCTCAGGGAAATTTTTCAGTGGTTTCCACATGACTGGCTGCCATTATTAATGAACATAAAAAAAAACTTTAATGTGTGCAATTTGCAATGAAATGTCTCAGCAAAATTTTTCAGTGGTTTCCACATGACTGGCTGCCATTATTAATGAACATAAAAAAAAAATTCAATGTGTGCAATTTGCAATGAAATGTCTCAGGAAAATTTTTTAGTGGTTTCCACATGACTGGCACCCTATTATTAATGAACAAAAAAAATTATTTTGCACTGTATGAAATGTCTTAGAAAAATTTTTGAAAATTTTTTTTGAAAAGACAATTTTTTTTAATAATGTTCACTTTTAGTACGTAAAACAACTTTCTTAGACAATTTTTAATGACATTAGTTTCAAACAAAAAGAATTGGAAAGCTTCGGAAAAAAATTTTTTTTCACTGTTTGAAATGACCATGTAATGTCTTGGAAAAATTTTTGAAAAAGATTTTCGAAAAAAATTTTTTTTCTTGATAATCGAAACTTTTTTTGTAGGATAAAACATCTTAGGCCATTTACAATAACTTTAGTCAAAAAAAATAATTAGAGTGTGACTTTAACTTAAAATATACGCTATCTCCTTAAATAAAGCTGCTGCGCAGCTCTCAATGCAGGTATAAGCAATTCAATGAACTTTTGGTAATTGACAACTTCTTAACTTGAAACTAAGTTTTAGTGGTGCTAACATGTTTTGGAATGATAAAACAATATTACTGAACATAAAAATAAACTTTTGCAGTATGAAAAAAATTTTGAAAAATTTTCGTGTAAGTCGTCAGTTCGTGTAAGTCGTCACTTTTTCTGTTTCTCCTGGGGTGACGTTATCCAAGTTCTACTGTAGCTTTAGTGGTGCTAACATGTTTTGGAATGATAAAACAATATTACTGAACATAAAAATAAACTTTTGAAGTATGAAAAGAACTTTGAAAAATTTTTAAAAAAATTCTTGTTCAATGTGTGCATTTTGCAATAAAATGTCTCAGGAAAATTTTTCAGTGGTTTCCACATGACTGGCTGCCATTATTAATGAACATAAAAAAAAACTTTAATGTGTGCAATTTGCAATGAAATATCTCAGGAAAATTTTTCAGTGGTTTCCACATGACTGGCTGCCATTATTAATGAACATAAAAAATAACTTTAATGTGTGCAATTTGCAATGAAATGTCTCAGGAAAATTTTTCAGTGGTTTCCACATGACTGGCTGCCATTATTTATGAACATAAAAAATAACTTTAATGTGTGCAATTTGCAATGAAATGTCTCAGGGAAATTTTTCAGTGGTTTCCACATGACTGGCTGCCATTATTAATGAACATAAAAAAAAACTTTATTGTGTGCAATTTGCAATGAAATGTCTCAGCAAAATTTTTCAGTGGTTTCCACATGACTGGCTGCCATTATTAATGAACATTAAAAAAAATTCAATGTGTGCAATTTGCAATGAAATGTCTCAGGAAAATTTTTTAGTGGTTTCCACATGACTGGCACCCTATTATTAATGAACAAAAAAAATTATTTTGCACTGTATGGAATGTCTTAGAAAAATTTTTGAAAATTTTTTTTGAAAAGACAATTTTTTTTAATAATGTTCACTTTTAGTACGTAAAACAACTTTCTTAGACAATTTTTAATGACATTAGTTTCAAACAAAAAGAATTGGAAAGCTTCGGAAAAAATTTTTTTTCACTGTTTGAAATGACCATGTAATGTCTTGGAAAAATTTTTGAAAAAGATTTTCGAAAAAAATTTTTTTTCTTGATAATCGAAACTTTTTTTGTAGGATAAAACATCTTAGGCCATTTACAATAACTTTAGTCAAAAAAAATAATTAGAGTGTGACTTTAACTTAAAATATACGCTATCTCCTTAAATAAAACAGCTGCACAGCTCTCAATGCAGGTATAACCAATTCAATGAACTTTTGTTCATTGAATACTTTTTAACTTGAAACCAAGTTTTAGCGGTGCTAACACGTTTTGGAATGATAAAACATTATTACTGAACATAAAAATAAACTTTTGCAGTATGAAAAAAACTTTGAAAAATATACTTGTTCAATGTGTGCAATGAGTTATGAAATGTCTTATAAAAAATTTTGCAAACAATTTTTGATTTTTTCAATAATGTTCACATTTAGTACGTAAAACAACTTTCTTAGACAATTTTTAATGACGTTAGTTTCAAACAAAAAGAATTGGATAGTTTCGCAAAAAAATTTATTTTTCACTGTATGAAATAACTAAGAAAAATTTTTGAAAATTTTTTTTGAAAAGACAATTTTTTTCAATAATTGTCACTTTTAGTACGTAAAACAACTTTCTTAGACAATTTTTAATGACGTTAGTTTCAAACAAAAAGAATTGGAAGGCTTCGAAAAAAATTTTTTTTTTCACTGTATGAAATGACAATGTAATGTCTTGGAAAAATTTTGAAAAAGATTTTCGAAAAAAAATTTTTTTCTTGATAATCGAAATTTTTTGTGTAGGATAAAATATCTTAGGCCATTTACAATAACTTTAGTCAAAAAAAATAATTAGAGTGCAACTTTAACTTAAAATATACGCTATCTCCTTAAATAAAGCTGCTGTGCAGCTCTCAATGCAGGTATAAGCAATTCAATGAACTTTTGGTAATTGACAACTTTTTAACTTGAAACTAAGTTTTAGTGGTGCTAACATGTTTTGGAATGATAAAACAATATTACTGAACATAAAAATAAACTTTTGCAGTAGGAAAAAAATTTTGAAAAACTTTGAAAAAAATTCTTGTTCAATGTGTGCAATGAGTTATGAAATGTCTTATAAAAAATTTTGCAAACAATTTTTGATTTTTTCAATAATGTTCACTTTTAGTACGTAAAACAACTTTCTTAGACAATTTTTTATGACGTTAGTTTCAAACAAAAATAATTGGAAAGCTTCGGAATAAATTTTTTTTTCACTGTATGAAATGACAATGTAATGTCTTAAAAAAATTTTTGAAAAAGATTTTCGAAAAAATTTTTTTTCTTGATAATCGAAACTTTTTGTGTAGGATAAAATATCTTAGGCCATTTACAATAACTTTAGTCAAAAAAAATAATTAGAGTGTGACTTTAACTTAAAATATACGCTATCTCCTTAAATAAAGCAGCTGCACAGCTCTCAATGCAGGTATAAGCAATTCAATGAACTTTTGTTCATTGACAACTTTTTAACTTTAAACCAAGTTTTAGCGGTGCTAACACGTTTTGGAATAATAAAACAATTTTACTGAACATCAAAATAAACTTTTGCAGTATGAAGGAAATTTTGAAAAATTTTCGTGTAAGTCGTCAGTTCGTGTAAGTCGTCACTTTTTCTGTTTCTCCTGGGGTGACGTTATCCAAGTTCTACTGCAGCTTTAGTGGTGCTAACATGTTTTGGAATGATAAAACAATATTACTGAACATAAAAATAAACTTTTGAAGTATGAAAAGAACTTTGAAAAATTTTGAAAAAATTCTTGTTCAATGTGTGCATTTTGCAATAAAATGTCTCAGGAAAATTTTTCAGTGGTTTCCACATGACTGGCTACCATTATTAATGAACATAAAAAAAAAACTTTAATGTGTGCACTTTGCAATGAAATGTCTCAGGAAATTTTTCAGTGGTTTCCACATGACTGGCTGCCGTTATTAATGAACATAAAAAAAAACTTTGATGTGTGCAATTTGCAATGAAATGTCTCAGGAAAATTTTTCAGTGGTTTCCACATGACTGGCTGCCATTATTAATGAACATAAAAAAAAACTTTAATGTGTGCAATTTGCAATGAAATGTCTCAGGAAAATTTTTCAGTGGTTTCCACATGACTGGCTGCCATTATTAATGAACATAAAAAATAACTTTAATGTGTGCAATTTGCAATGAAATATCTCAGGAAATCATTTCAGTGGTTTCCACATGACTGGCTGCCTTTATTAATGAACATAAAAAAAAACTTTAATGTGTGCAATTTGCAATGAAATATCTCAGGAAAATTTTTCAGTGGTTTCCACATGACTGGCTGCCATTATTTATGAACATAAAAAAAAACTTTAATGTGTGCAACTTGCAATGAAATGTCTCAGGGAAATTTTTCAGTGGTTTCCACATGACTGGCTGCCATTATTAATGAACATTAAAAAAAATTCAATGTGTGCAATTTGCAATGAAATGTCTCAGGAAAATTTTTTAGTGGTTTCCACATGACTGGCACCCTATTATTAATGAACAAAGAAAATTCTTTTGCTTTGTATGGAATGTCTTAGAAAAATTTTTGAAAATTTTTTTTGAAAAGACAATTTTTTTTAATAATGTTCACTTTTAGTACGTAAAACAACTTTCTTAGACAATTTTTAATGACATTAGTTTCAAACAAAAAGAATTGGAAAGCTTCGGAAAAAAATTTTTTTTCACTGTTTGAAATGACCATGTATTGTCTTGGAAAAATTTTTGAAAAAGATTTTCGAAAAAAATTTTTTTTCTTGATAATCGAAACTTTTTTTGTAGGATAAAACATCTTAGGCCATTTACAATAACTTTAGTCAAAAAAAATAATGAG
Organism: Aplidium turbinatum; assembly: GCF_918807975.1. Lineage (NCBI taxonomy): Eukaryota > Metazoa > Chordata > Ascidiacea > Aplousobranchia > Polyclinidae > Aplidium > Aplidium turbinatum. The sequence goes on from NC_137477.1 coordinate 35,845,586, forward strand.
AGTGTGACTTTAACTTAAAATATACGCTATCTCCTTAAATAAAACAGCTGCACAGCTCTCAATGCAGGTATAACCAATTCAATGAACTTTTGTTCATTGAATACTTTTTAACTTGAAACCAAGTTTTAGCGGTGTTAACACGTTTTGGAATGATAAAACATTATTACTGAACATAAAAATAAACTTTTGCAGTATGAAAAAAACTTTGAAAAATATACTTGTTCAATGTGTGCAATGAGTTATGAAATGTCTTATAAAAAATTTTGCAAACAATTTTTGATTTTTTCAATAATGTTCACATTTAGTACGTAAAACAACTTTCTTAGACAATTTTTAATGACGTTAGTTTCAAACAAAAAGAATTGGATAGTTTCGCAAAAAAATTTATTTTTCACTGTATGAATTAACTAAGAAAAATTTTTGAAAATTTTTATTGAAAAGACAATTTTTTTCAATAATTGTCACTTTTAGTACGTAAAACAACTTTCTTAGACAATTTTTAATGACGTTAGTTTCAAACAAAAAGAATTGGAAAGCTTCGAAAAAAATTTTTTTTTTCACTGTATGAAATGACAATGTAATGTCTTGGAAAAATTTTGAAAAAGATTTTCGAAAAAAAATTTTTTTCTTGATAATCGAAATTTTTTGTGTAGGATAAAATATCTTAGGCCATTTACAATAACTTTAGTCAAAAAAAATAATTAGAGTGCAACTTTAACTTAAAATATACGTTATCTCCTTAAATAAAGCTGCTGCGCAGCTCTCAATGCAGGTATAAGCAATTCAATGAACTTTTGGTAATTGACAACTTTTTAACTTGAAACTAAGTTTTAGTGGTGCTAACATGTTTTGGAAAGATAAAACAATATTACTGAACATAAAAATAAACTTTTGCAGTAGGAAAAAAATTTTGAAAAACTTTGAAAAAAATTCTTGTTCAATGTGTGCAATGAGATATGAAATGTCTTATAAAAAATTTTGCAAACAATTTTTGATTCTTTCAATAATGTTCACTTTTAGTACGTAAAACAACTTTCTTAGACAATTTTTTATGACGTTAGTTTCAAACAAAAATAATTGGAAAGCTTCGGAATAAATTTTTTTTTCACTGTATGAAATGACAATGTAATGTCTTAAAAAAATTTTTGAAAAAGATTTTCGAAAAAATTTTTATTCTTGATAATCGAAACTTTTTGTGTAGGATAAAATATCTTAGGCCATTTACAAAAACTTTAGTCAAAAAAAATAATTAGAGTGTGACTTTAACTTAAAATATACGCTATCTCCTTAAATAAAGCAGCTGCACAGCTCTCAATGCAGGTATAAGCAATTCAATGAACTTTTGTTCATTGACAACTTTTTACCTTTAAACCAAGTTTTAGCGGTGCTAACACGTTTTGGAATAATAAAACAATATTACTGAACATCAAAATAAACTTTTGCAGTATGAAGGAAGTTTTGAAAAATTTTCGTGTAAGTCGTCAGTTCGTGTAAGTCGTCACTTTTTCTGTTTCTCCTGGGGTGACGTTATCCAAGTTCTACTGCAGCTTTAGTGGTGCTAACATGTTTTGGAATGATAAAACAATATTACTGAACATAAAAATAAACTTTTGAAGTATGAAAAGAACTTTGAAAAATTTTGAAAAAATTCTTGTTCAATGTGTGCATTTTGCAATAAAATGTCTCAGGAAAATTTTTCAGTGGTTTCCACATGACTGGCTACCATTATTAATGAACATAAAAAAAAAAATTTAATGTGTGCACTTTGCAATGAAATGTCTCAGGAAATTTTTTCAGTGGTTTCCACATGACTGGCTGCCGTTATTAATGAACATAAAAAAAAACTTTGATGTGTGCAATTTGCAATGAAATGTCTCAGGAAAATTTTTCAGTGGTTTCCACATGACTGGCTGCCATTATTAATGAACATAAAAAAAAACTTTAATGTGTGCAATTTGCAATGAAATGTCTCAGGAAAATTTTTCAGTGGTTTCCACATGACTGGCTGCCATTATTAATGAACATAAAAAATAACTTTAATGTGTGCAATTTGCAATGAAATGTCTCAGGAAATCTTTTCAGTGGTTTCCACATGACTGGCTGCCATTATTAATGAACATAAAAAAAAACTTTAATGTGTGCAATTTGCAATGAAATGTCTCAGGAAAATTTTTCAGTGGTTTCCACATGACTGGCTGCCTTTATTAATGAACATAAAAAAAAACTTTAATGTGTGCAATTTGCAATGAAATGTCTCAGGAAAATTTTTCAGTGGTTTCCACATGACTGGCTGCCATTATTAATGAACATAAAAAAAAAATTCAATGTGTGCAATTTGCAATGAAATGTCTCAGGAAAATGTTTTAGTGGTTTCCACATGACTGGCACCCTATTATTAATGAACAAAAAAAATTATTTTGCACTGTATGAAATGAATGTCTTAGAAAAATTTTTGAAAATTTTTTTTGAAAAGACAATTTTTTTCAATAATTGTCACTTTTAGTACGTAAAACAACTTTCTTAGACAATTTTTAATGACGTTAGTTTCAAACAAAAAGAATTGGAAAGCTTTGAAAAAAATTTTTTTTTTCACTGTATGAAATGACAATGTAATGTCTTGGAAAAATTTTTGAAAAAGATTTTCGAAAAAAATTTTTTTTCTTGATAATCGAAACTTTTTTTGTAGGATAAAACATCTTAGGCCATTTACAATAACTTTAGTCAAAAAAAATAATTAGAGTGCGACTTTAATTTAAAATATACGCTACCCAGCTAGAAAGCTACGTATGTTACACGTTGATTTTTGGTTGATTTTAGGTAGTATGGTATCTTAGGTAGAATTCAGGTGTTATTAAGGAGTTTGTGTACACCAACACAAATTCACTTGTTTAAAAAACATTTTTTTAGAGACATATTTTAGCTATCATTTAGTATGACTAGTTTGTAAATATGATTCTAGAAGTTTTATCAGGGATTATTTTTTGAATATAACGCTTGCAAAAATAACACGTGTTTTCCACGTATATTACACGTGTTCAAAATCCTATGATTATTTGACTAATTTTTAAGGTATATAAGGTAAAATCACACCCAGAAGAGGGCATACAAAAGAGAAAAAATGTTTACCCGAGCAGAAGGATGTTTTACCGGGATTTTTTGTATTTTGATTATATGTTGTTTCCACGTGTATTGCACGTTTCCATCTGTTGAAAAGTAACACGTATTTTCCATGTATATTAAACGTGTTGAAGTTCTTTCGTTCATTTGGGCAATTTTTAATCTGTGTTAGGTAAAACTACCTCCCAAGGACGGTATAAACAGAAAGAATTCTCCACTCAAGTGGATTGGTGTCAACCACGCTCCTCCGCATTTTTTAGGATATAAGTTAGATTATGTGTTTTTGTAGGTGTCTTTACACGTTTTTATTACGTTATGTAAAAAGGAAACTTCATGACATTTTTTAGTCGCAAATTAATGTGATCTTTTAACGATAGTTCTTAGTGTAAATTTAAGTGGTCTCGCTTACTGATATTAAACAATTACTTACTAAGGTTTGGTACGGTAGCCACTTTAACAAGTCGAAATTCTGCCACTAAAAATGACTAGAATGAAACCGCCAACCAATCATAAGCCCGGTTTAAGTGACGTAAAAATGACGAAAAGAAGATGATAGAAAGCAAATTAAGTGATGGATTTTTTGTCAGCTGGTTGGTTTAGGGGTTTTGTCAGCTGGTTGGCTTTCATTGACGCGGGTTCGATTCCCACCACTGCTATTGCTCTTTTTCTTCTCTAATTCCAAATAAAGTTCAAAACAAGCGTTAACTCTCCGAATGAGTGCTAGAAGGGTCACAATTGGACAGTAGCCTCTTATACCAATATGTGTTATACAAATGTGTTAAATAAATACAAATGTGTTAAATTGTTGATTTCAGATACGGTACGCGGAAATTAGGTAGAATGTGGGTGTAAAAACACGTAAAATCCACCACCAAATATACGAGTAATACACGTGAAATAGTGTCAACACTTATACGTGTATTATACGTGAAAATTAACGTATAATACACGACCCAAGGAACATAGAATCTACGTGTCAGATACGAGGAAATTAGGTGTAATGCGGGTGTAAAACACGTAAAATCCACCACCAGATATACGTGTAATACACGTGAAATAGTGTCTACACATATGCGTGTAGTATACGTGAAAATTAACGTATAATACACGACCCAAGGTACATAGAATCTACGTGTCAGATACGAGGAAATTAGGTGTAATGCGGGTGTACAACACGTAGAATCCACCACCAAATATACGGGGAAAACACGTGTATTAGTGTTGTCAGATACGAGGAAATTAGGTGTAATGCGGGCGTAAAACACGTAAAATCCACCACCAAATATACGTGTAATGCACGTGAAATAGTGTCTACACATATGCGTGTAGTATACGTGAAAATTAACGTATAATACACGACCCAAGGTACGTAGAATCTACGTGTCAGATACGAGGAAATTAGGTGTAATGCGGGTGTAAAACACGTAAAATCCACCACCAAATATACGTGGAAAACACGTGTATTAGTGTTGTCAGATACGAGGAAATTAGGTGTAATGCGGGCGTAAAACACGTAAAATCCACCACCAAATACACGTGTAATGCACGTGAAATAGTGTCTACACATATGCGTGTATTATACGTGAAAATTAACGTATAATACACGACCCAAGGTACGTAGAATCTACGTGTAATACACGTGAAATTTCTAGCTGGGTAATGTCTTGGAAAAATTTTTGAAAAAGATTTTCGAAAAAATTTTTTTTCTTGATAATAGAAATTTTTTTTGTAGGATAAAACATCTTAGGCCATTTACAATAACTTTAGTCAAAAAAAATAATTAGAGTGCGACTTTAACTTAAAATATACGCTATCTCCTTAAATAAAGCTAGCTCTCAATGCAGGTATAAGCAATTCAATGAATTTTTGGTAATTGACAACTTTTTAACTTGAAACTAAGTTTTAGTGGTGCTAACATGTTTTGGAATGATAAAACAATATTACTGAACATAAAAATAAACTTTTGCAGTAGGAAAAAAATTTTGAAAAACTTTGAAAAAAATTCTTGTTCAATGTGTGCAATGAGTTATGAAATGTCTTATAAAAAATTTTGCAAACAATTTTTGATTTTTTCAATAATGTTCACTTTTAGTACGTAAAACAACTTTCTTAGACAATTTTTTATGACGTTAGTTTCAAACAAAAAGAATTGGATACTTTAGAAAAAAAAATTATTTTTCACTGTATGAAATGTCTTAGAAAAATTTTTGAAAATTTTTTTTGAAAACACAATTTTTTTCAATAATGTTCACTTTTTGTACGTAAAACAACTTTCTTAGACAATTTTTAATGACGTTAGTTTCAAACAAAAATAATTGGAAAGCTTCGGAATAAATTTTGTTTTCACTGTATGAAATGACAATGTAATGTCTTGAAAAAATTTTTGAAAAAGATTTTTCGAAAAAATGTTTTTTCTTGATAATCGAAACTTTTTTTGTAGGATAAAACATCTTAGGCCATTTACAATAACTTTAGTCAAAAAAAATAATTAGAGTGTGACTTTAACTTAAAATATACGCTATCTCCTTAAATAAAGCAGCTGCACAGCTCTCAATGCAGGTATAAGCAATTCAATGAACTTTTGTTCATTGACAACTTTTTAACTTTAAACCAAGTTTTAGCGGTGCTAACACGTTTTGGAATAATAAAACAATATTACTGAACATCAAAATAAACTTTTGCAGTATGAAGGAAATTTTGAAAAATTTTCGTGTAAGTCGTCAGTTCGTGTAAGTCGTCACTTTTTCTGTTTCTCCTGGGGTGACGTTATCCAAGTTCTACTGTAGCTTTAGTGGTGCTAACATGTTTTGGAATGATAAAACAATATTACTGAACATAAAAATAAAGTTTTGAAGTATGAAAAGAACTTTGAAAAATTTTGAAAAAATTCTTGTTCAATGTGTGCATTTTGCAATAAAATGTCTCAGGAAAATTTTTCAGTGGTTTCCACATGACTGGCTACCATTATTAATGAACATAAAAAAAAAACTTTAATGTGTGCACTTTGCAATGAAATGTCTCTGTCTCAGGAAAATTTTTCAGTGGTTTCCAGATGACTGGCTGCCGTTATTAATGAACATATAAAAAAACTTTAATGTGTGCAATTTGCAATGAAATGTCTCAGGAAAATTTTTCAGTGGTTTCCACATGACTGGCTGCCATTATTAATGAACATAAAAAAAAACTTTAATGTGTGCAATTTGCAATGAAATGTCTCAGGAAAATTTTTCAGTGGTTTCCACATGACTGGCTGCCATTATTAATGAACATAAAAAATAACTTTAATGTGTGCAATTTGCAATGAAATGTCTCAGGAAATCTTTTCAGTGGTTTCCACATGACTGGCTGCCATTATTAATGAACATAAAAAAAAACTTTAATGTGTGCAATTTGCAATGAAATATCTCAGGAAAATTTTTCAGTGGTTTCCACATGACTGGCTGCCATTATTTATGAACATAAAAAAAAAATTTAATGTGTGCAATTTGCAATGAAATGTCTCAGGGAAATTTTTCAGTGGTTTCCACATGACTGGCTGCCATTATTAATGAACATAAAAAAAAACTTTAATGTGTGCAATTTGCAATGAAATGTCTCAGGAAAATTTTTCAGTGGTTTCCACATGACTGGCTGCCATTATTAATGAACATAAAAATTAACTTTAATGTGTGCAATTTGCAATGAAATGTCTCAGGAAATCTTTTCAGTGGTTTCCACATGACTGGCTGCCATTATTAATGAACATAAAAAAAAACTTTAATGTGTGCAATTTGCAATGAAATATCTCAGGAAAATTTTTCAGTGGTTTCCACATGACTGGCTGCCATTATTAATGAACATAAAAAAAAACTTTAATGTGTGCAATTTGCAATGAAATGTCTCAGGGAAATTTTTCAGTGGTTTCCACATGACTGGCTGCCATTATTAATGAACATAAAAAAAAGACTTTAATGTGTGCAATTTGCAATGAAATGTCTCAGCAAAATTTTTCAGTGGTTTCCACATGACTGGCTGCCATTATTAATGAACATAAAAAAAAAATTCAATGTGTGCAATTTGCAATGAAATGTCTCAGGAAAATTTTTTAGTGGTTTCCACATGACTGGCACCCTATTATTAATGAACAAAAAAAATTATTTTACACTGTATGAAATGTCTTAGAAAAATTTTTGAAAATTTTTTTTGAAAAGACAATTTTTTTTAATAATGTTCACTTTTAGTACGTAAAACAACTTTCTTAGACAATTTTTAATGACATTAGTTTCAAACAAAAAGAATTGGAAAGCTTCGGAAAAAAATTTTTTTTCACTGTTTGAAATGACCATGTAATGTCTTGGAAAAACTTTTGAAAAAGATTTTCGAAAAAAATTGTTTTTCTTGATAATCGAAACTTTTTTTGTAGGATAAAACATCTTAGGCCATTTACAATAACTTTAGTCAAAAAAAATAATTAGAGTGTGACTTTAACTTAAAATATACGCTATCTCCTTAAATAAAGCAGCTGCACAGCTCTCAATGCAGGTATAAGCAATTCAATGAACTTTTGTTCATTGACAACTTTTTAACTTTAAACCAAGTTTTAGCGGTGCTAACACGTTTTGGAATAATAAAACAATATTACTGAACATAAAAATAAACTTTTGCAGTATGAAGGAAATTTTGAAAAATTTTCGTGTAAGTCGTCAGTTCGTGTAAGTCGTCACTTTTTCTGTTTCTCCTGGGGTGACGTTTTCCAAGTTCTACTGCAGCTTTAGTGGTGCTAACATGTTTTGGAATGATAAAACAATATTACTGAACATAAAAATAAACTTTTGAAGTATGAAAAGAACTTTGAAAAATTTTGAAAAAATTCTTGTTCAATGTGTGCATTTTGCAATAAAATGTCTCAGGAAAATTTTTCAGTGGTTTCCACATGACTGGCTACCATTATTAATGAACATAAAAAAAAAACTTTAATGTGTGCACTTTGCAATGAAATGTCTCAGGAAATTTTTTCAGTGGTTTCCACATGACTGGCTGCCGTTATTAATGAACATAAAAACAAACTTTGATGTGTGCAATTTGCAATGAAATGTCTCAGGAAAATTTTTCAGTGGTTTCCACATGACTGGCTGCCATTATTAATGAACATAAAAAAAAACTTTAATGTGTGCAATTTGCAATGAAATGTCTCAGGAAAATTTTTCAGTGGTTTCCACATGACTGGCTGCCATTATTAATGAACATAAAAAATAACTTTAATGTGTGCAATTTGCAATGAAATGTCTCAGGAAATCTTTTCAGTGGTTTCCACATGACTGGCTGCCATTATTAATGAACATAAAAAAAAACTTTAATGTGTGCAATTTGCAATGAAATATCTCAGGAAAATTTTTCAGTGGTTTCCACATGACTGGCTGCCATTATTTATGAACATAAAAAAAAACTTTAATGTGTGCAATTTGCAATGAAATGTCTCAGGGAAATTTTTCAGTGGTTTCCACATGACTGGCTGCCATTATTAATGAACATAAAAAAAAACTTTAATGTGTGCAATTTGCAATGAAATGTCTCAGCAAAATTTTTCAGTGGTTTCCACATGACTGGCTGCCATTATTAATGAACATTAAAAAAAATTCAATGTGTGCAATTTGCAATGAAATGTCTCAGGAAAATTTTTTAGTGGTTTCCACATGACTGGCTGCTATTATTAATGAACAAAGAAAATTATTTTGCACTGTATGGAATGTCTTAGAAAAATTTTTGAAAATTTTTTTTGAAAAGACAATTTTTTTTAATAATGTTCACTTTTAGTACGTAAAACAACTTTCTTAGACAATTTTTAATGACATTAGTTTCAAACAAAAAGAATTGGAAAGCTTCGGAAAAAAATTTTTTTTCACTGTTTGAAATGACCATGTAATGTCTTGGAAAAATTTTTGAAAAAGATTTTCGAAAAAAATTTTTTTTCTTGATAATCGAAACTTTTTTTGTAGGATAAAACATCTTAGGCCATTTACAATAACTTTAGTCAAAAAAAATAATGAGAGTGTGACTTTAACTTAAAATATACGCTATCTCCTTAAATAAAACAGCTGCACAGCTCTCAATGCAGCTATAACCAATTCAATGAACTTTTGTTCATTGAATACTTTTTAACTTGAAACCAAGTTTTAGCGGTGCTAACACGTTTTGGAATGATAAAACATTATTACTGAACATAAAAATAAACTTTTGCAGTATGAAAAAAACTTTGAAAAATATACTTGTTCAATGTGTGCAATGAGTTATGAAATGTCTTATAAAAAATTTTGCAAACAATTTTTGATTTTTTCAATAATGTTCACATTTAGTACGTAAAACAACTTTCTTAGACAATTTTTAATGACGTTAGTTTCAAACAAAAAGAATTGGATAGTTTCGCAAAAAAATTTATTTTTCACTGTATGAAATAACTATGAAAAATTTTTGAAAATTTTTTTTGAAAAGACAATTTTTTTCAATAATTGTCACTTTTAGTACGTAAAACAACTTTCTTAGACAATTTTTAATGACGTTAGTTTCAAACAAAAAGAATTGGAAAGCTTCGAAAAAAATTTTTTTTTTCACTGTATGAAATGACAATGTAATGTCTTGGAAAAATTTTGAAAAAGATTTTCGAAAAAAAAGTTTTTTCTTGATAATCGAAATTTTTTGTGTAGGATAAAATATCTTAGGCCATTTACAATAACTTTAGTAAAAAAAAATAATTAGAGTGCAACTTTAACTTAAAATTAACGCTATCTCCTTAAATAAAGCTGCTGCGCAGCTCTCAATGCAGGTATAAGCAATTCAATGAACTTTTGGTAATTGACAACTTTTTAAATTGAAACTAAGTTTTAGTGGTGCTAACATGTTTTGGAATGATAAAACAATATTACTGAACATAAAAATAAACTTTTGCAGTAGGAAAAAAATTTTGAAAAACTTTGAAAAAAATTCTTGTTCAATGTGTGCAATGAGTTATGAAATGTCTTATAAAAAATTTTGCAAACAATTTTTGATTTTTTCAATAATGTTCACTTTTAGTACGTAATACAACTTTCTTAGACAATTTTTTATGACGTTAGTTTCAAACAAAAATAATTGGAAAGCTTCGGAGTAAATTTTTTTTTCACTGTATGAAATGACAATGTAATGTCTTAAAAAAATTTTTGAAAAAGATTTTCGGAAAAATTTTTTTTCTTGATAATCGAAACTTTTTGTGTAGGATAAAATATCTTAGGCCATTTACAATAACTTTAGTCAAAAAAAATAATTAGAGTGTGACTTTAACTTAAAATATACGCTATCTCCTTAAATAAAGCAGCTGCACAGCTCTCAATGCAGGTATAAGCAATTCAATGAACTTTTGTTCATTGACAACTTTTTAACTTTAAACCAAGTTTTAGCGGTGCTAACACGTTTTGGAATAATAAAACAATATTACTGAACATCAAAATAAACTTTTGCAGTATGAAGGAAATTTTGAAAAATTTTCGTGTAAGTCGTCAGTTCGTGTAAGTCGTCACTTTTTCTGTTTCTCCTGGGGTGACGTTATCCAAGTTCTACTGTAGCTTTAGTGGTGCTAACATGTTTTGGAATGATAAAACAATATTACTGAACATAAAAATAAACTTTTGAAGTATGAAAAGAACTTTGAAAAATTTTGAAAAATTCTTGTTCAATGAGTGCATTTTGCAATAAAATGTCTCAGGAAAATTTTTCAGTGGTTTCCACATGACTGGCTACCATTATTAATGAACATAAAAAAAAAACTTTAATGTGTGCACTTTGCAATGAAATGTCTCAGGAAATTTTTTCAGTGGTTTCCACATGACTGGCTGCCGTTATTAATGAACATAAAAAAAAACTTTAATGTGTGCAATTTGCAATGAAATGTCTCAGGAAAATTTTTCAGTGGTTTCCACATGACTGGCTGCCATTATTAATGAACATAAAAAATAACTTTAATGTGTGCAATTTGCAATGAAATGTCTCAGGAAAATTTTTCAGTGGTTTCCACATGACTGGCTGCCATTATTAATGAACATAAAAAATAACTTTAATGTGTGCAATTTGCAATGAAATGTCTCAGGAAAATTTTTCAGTGGTTTCCACATGACTGGCTGCCATTATTAATGAACATTAAAAAAACTTTAATGTGTGCAATTTGCAATGAAATATCTCAGGAAAATTTTTCAGTGGTTTCCACATGACTGGCTGCCATTATTTATGAACATAAAAAAAAACTTTAATGTGTGCAATTTGCAATGAAATGTCTCAGGGAAATTTTTCAGTGGTTTCCACATGACTGGCTGCCATTATTAATGAACATAGAAAAAAAACTTTAATGTGTGCAATTTGCAATGAAATGTCTCAGCAAAATTTTTCAGTGGTTTCCACATGACTGGCTGCCATTATTAATGAACATAAAAAAAAAATTCAATGTGTGCAATTTGCAATGAAATGTCTCAGGAAAATTTTTTAGTGGTTTCCACTTGACTGGCACCCTATTATTAATGAACAAAAAAAATTATTTTGCACTGTATGAAATGTCTTAGAAAAATTTTTGAAAATTTTTTTTGAAAAGACAATTTTTTTTAATAATGTTCACTTTTAGTACGTAAAACAACTTTCTTAGACAATTTTTAATGACATTAGTTTCAAACAAAAAGAATTGGAAAGCTTCGGAAAAAAATTTTTTTTCACCGTTTGAAATGACTGTCTTGGAAAAATTTTTGAAAAAGATTTTCGAAAAAAATTTTTTTTCTTGATAATCGAAACTTTTTTTGTAGGATAAAACATCTTAGGCCATTTACAATAACTTTAGTCAAAAAAAATAATTAGAGTGCGACTTTAACTTAAAATATACGCTATCTCCTTAAATAAAGCTGCTGCGCAGCTCTCAATGCAGGTATAAGCAATTCAATGAATTTTTGTTCATTGACAACTTTTTAACTTGAAACTAAGTTTTAGTGGTGCTAACATGTTTTGGAATGATAAAACAATATTACTGAACATAAAAATAAACTTTTGCAGTAGGAAAAAAATTTTGAAAAACTTTGAAAAAAATTCTTGTTCAATGTGTGCAATGAGTTATGAAATGTCTTATAAAAAATTTTGCAAACAATTTTTGATTTTTTCAATAATGTTCACTTTTAGTACGTAAAACAACTTTCTTAGACAATTTTTTATGACGTTAGTTTCAAACAAAAAGAATTGGATACTTTAGCAAAAAAAAAATATTTTTCACTGTATGAAATGTCTTAGAAAAATTTTTGAAAATTTTTTTTGAAAACACAATTTTTTTCAATAATGTTCACTTTTTGTACGTAAAACAACTTTCTTAGACAATTTTTAATGACGTTAGTTTCAAACAAAAATAATTGGAAAGCTTCGGAATAAATTTTGTTTTCACTGTATGAAATGACAATGTAATGTCTTGAAAAAATTTTTGAAAAAGATTTTCGAAAAAATTTTTTTTCTTGATAATCGAAACTTTTTGTGTAGGATAAAATATCTTAGGCCATTTACAATACCTTTAGTCAAAAAAAATAATTAGAGTGTGACTTTAACTTAAAATATACGCTATCTCCTTAAATAAAGCAGCTGCACAGCTCTCAATGCAGGTATAAGCAATTCAATGAACTTTTGTTCATTGACAACTTTTTAACTTTAAACCAAGTTTTAGCGGTGCTAACACGTTTTGGAATAATAAAACAATATTACTGAACATCAAAATAAACTTTTGCAGTATGAAGGAAATTTTGAAAAATTTTCGTGTAAGTCGTCAGTTCGTGTAAGTCGTCACTTTTTCTGTTTCTCCTGGGGTGACGTTATCCAAGTTCTACTGTAGCTTTAGTGGTGCTAACATGTTTTGGAATGATAAAACAATATTACTGAACATAAAAATAAACTTTTGAAGTATGAAAAGAACTTTGAAAAATTTTGAAAAAATTCTTGTTCAATGTGTGCATTTTGCAATAAAATGTCTCAGGAAAATTTTTCAGTGGTTTCCACATGACTGGCTACCATTATTAATGAACATAAAAAAAAAACTTTAATGTGTGCACTTTGCAATGAAATGTCTCAGGAAAATTTTTCAGTGGTTTCCACATGACTGGCTGCCGTTATTAATGAACATAAAAAAAAACTTTAATGTGTGCAATTTGCAATGAAATGTCTCAGGAAAATTTTTCAGTGGTTTCCACATGACTGGCTGCCATTATTAATGAACATAAAAAAAAACTTTAATGTGTGCAATTTGCAATGAAATGTCTCAGGAAAATTTTTCAGTGGTTTCCACATGACTGGCTGCCATTATTAATGAACATAAAAAATAACTTTAATGTGTGCAATTTGCAATGAAATGTCTCAGGAAATCTTTTCAGTGGTTTCCACATGACTGGCTGCCATTATTAATGAACATAAAAAAAAAATTCAATGTGTGCAATTTGCAATGAAATGTCTCAGGAAAATTTTTTAGTGGTTTCCACATGACTGGCACCCTATTCTTAATGAACAAAAAAAATTATTTTGCACTGTATGAAATGTCTTAGAAAAATTTTTGAAAATTTTTTTTGAAAAGACAATTTTTTTTAATAATGTTCACTTTTAGTACGTAAAACAACTTTCTTAGACAATTTTTAATGACATTAGTTTCAAACAAAAAGAATTGGAAAGCTTCGGAAAAAAATTTTTTTTCACTGTTTGAAATGACCATGTAATGTCTTGGAAAAATTTTTGAAAAAGATTTTCGAAAAAAATTTTTTTTCTTGATAATCGAAACTTTTTTTGTAGGATAAAACATCTTAGGCCATTTACAATAACTTTAGTCAAAAAAAATAATTAGAGTGCGACTTTAACTTAAAATATACGCTATCTCCTTAAATAAAGCTGCTGCGCAGCTCTCAATGCAGGTATAAGCAATTCAATGAATTTTTGGTAATTGACAACTTTTTAACTTGAAACTAAGTTTTAGTGGTGCTAACATGTTTTGGAATGATAAAACAATATTACTGAACATAAAAATAAACTTTTGCAGTAGGAAAAAATTTTTGAAAAACTTTGAAAAAAATTCTTGTTCAATGTGTGCAATGAGTTATGAAATGTCTTATAAAAAATTTTGCAAACAATTTTTGATTTTTTCAATAATGTTCACTTTTAGTACGTAAAACAACTTTCTTAGACAATTTTTTATGACGTTAGTTTCAAACAAAAAGAATTGGATACTTTAGCAAAAAAAAATTATTTTTCACTGTATGAAATGTCTTAGAAAAATTTTTGAAAATTTTTTTTGAAAACACAATTTTTTTCAATAATGTTCACTTTTTGTACGTAAAACAACTTTCTTAGACAATTTTTAATGACGTTAGTTTCAAACAAAAATAATTGGAAAGCTTCGGATTAAATTTTGTTTTCACTGTATGAAATGACAATGTAATGTCTTGAAAAAAGTTTTGAAAAAGATTTTCGAAAAAATTTTTTTTCTTGATAATCGAAACTTTTTGTGTAGGATAAAATATCTTAGGCCATTTACAATAACTTTAGTCAAAAAAAATAATTAGAGTGTGACTTTAACTTAAAATATACGCTATCTCCTTAAATAAAGCAGCTGCACAGCTCTCAATGCAGGTATAAGCAATTCAATGAACTTTTGTTCATTGACAACTTTTTAACTTTAAACCAAGTTTTAGCGGTGCTAACACGTTTTGGAATAATAAAACAATATTACTGAACATCAAAATAAACTTTTGCAGTATGAAGAAAATTTTGAAAAATTTTCGTGTAAGTCGTCAGTTCGTGTAAGTCGTCACTTTTTCTGTTTCTCCTGGGGTGACGTTATCCAAGTTCTACTGTAGCTTTAGTGGTGCTAACATGTTTTGGAATGATAAAACAATATTACTGAACATAAAAATAAACTTTTGAAGTATGAAAAGAACTTTGAAAAATTTTGAAAAAATTCTTGTTCAATGTGTGCATTTTGCAATAAAATGTCTCAGGAAAATTTTTCAGTGGTTTCCACATGACTGGCTACCATTATTAATGAACATAAAAAAAAACTTTAATGTGTGCACTTTGCAATGAAATGTCTCAGGAAAATTTTTCAGTGGTTTCCACATGACTGGTTGCCGTTATTAATGAACATAAAAAAAAACTTTAATGTGTGCAATTTGCAATGAAATGTCTCAGGAAAATTTTTCAGTGGTTTCCACATGACTGGCTGCCATTATTAATGAACATAAAAAAAAAATTTAATGTGTGCAATTTGCAATGAAATGTCTCAGGAAAATTTTTCAGTGGTTTCCACATGACTGGCTGCCATTATTAATCAACATAAAAAATATCTTTAATGTGTGCAATTTGCAATGAAATGTCTCAGGAAATCTTTTCAGTGGTTTCCACATGACTGGCTGCCATTATTAATGAACATAAAAAAAAACTTTAATGTGTGCAATTTGCAATGAAATATCTCAGGAAAATTTTTTAGTGGTTTCCACATGACTGGCTGCCATTATTTATGAACATAAAAAAAAACTTTAATGTGTGCAATTTGCAATGAAATGTCTCAGGGAAATTTTTCAGTGGTTTCCACATGACTGGCTGCCATTATTAATGAACATAAAAAAAAAACTTTAATGTGTGCAATTTGCAATGAAATGTCTCAGGAAAATTTTTCAGTGGTTTCCACATGACTGGCTGCCATTATTAATGAACATAAAAAAAACATTCAATGTGTGCAATTTGCAATGAAATGTCTCAGGAAAATTTTTTAGTGGTTTCCACATGACTGGCACCCTATTATTAATGAACAAAAAAAATTATTTTGCACTGTATGAAATGTCTTAGAAAAATTTTTGAAAATTTTTTTTGAAAAGACAATTTTTTTTAATAATGTTCACTTTTAGTACGTAAAACAACTTTCTTAGACAATTTTTAATGACATTAGTTTCAAACAAAAAGAATTGGAAAGCTTCGGAAAAAAATTTTTTTTCTCCGTTTGAAATGACTGTCTTGGAAAAATTTTTGAAAAAGATTTTCGAAAAAAATTTTTTTTCTTGATAATCGAAACTTTTTTTGTAGGATAAAACATCTTAGGCCATTTACAATAACTTTAGTCAAAAAAAATAATTAGAGTGCGACTTTAACTTAAAATATACGCTATCTCCTTAAATAAAGCTGCTGCGCAGCTCTCAATGCAGGTATAAGCAATTCAATGAATTTTTGTTCATTGACAACTTTTTAACTTGAAACTAAGTTTTAGTGGTGCTAACATGTTTTGGAATGATAAAACAATATTACTGAACATAAAAATAAACTTTTGCAGTAGGAAAAAAATTTTGAAAAACTTTGAAAAAAATTCTTGTTCAATGTGTGCAATGAGTTATGAAATGTCTTATAAAAAATTTTGCAAACAATTTTTGATTTTTTCAATAATGTTCACTTTTAGTACGTAAAACAACTTTCTTAGACAATTTTTTATGACGTTAGTTTCAAACAAAAAGAATTGGATACTTTAGCAAAAAAAAAATATTTTTCACTGTATGAAATGTCTTAGAAAAATTTTTGAAAATTTTTTTTGAAAACACAATTTTTTTCAATAATGTTCACTTTTTGTACGTAAAACAACTTTCTTAGACAATTTTTAATGACGTTAGTTTCAAACAAAAATAATTGGAAAGCTTCGGAATAAATTTTGTTTTCACTGTATGAAATGACAATGTAATGTCTTGAAAAAATTTTTGAAAAAGATTTTCGAAAAAATTTTTTTTCTTGATAATCGAAACTTTTTGTGTAGGATAAAATATCTTAGGCCATTTACAATACCTTTAGTCAAAAAAAATAATTAGAGTGTGACTTTAACTTAAAATATACGCTATCTCCTTAAATAAAGCAGCTGCACAGCTCTCAATGCAGGTATAAGCAATTCAATGAACTTTTGTTCATTGACAACTTTTTAACTTTAAACCAAGTTTTAGCGGTGCTAACACGTTTTGGAATAATAAAACAATATTACTGAACATCAAAATAAACTTTTGCAGTATGAAGGAAATTTTGAAAAATTTTCGTGTAAGTCGTCAGTTCGTGTAAGTCGTCACTTTTTCTGTTTCTCCTGGGGTGACGTTATCCAAGTTCTACTGTAGCTTTAGTGGTGCTAACATGTTTTGGAATGATAAAACAATATTACTGAACATAAAAATAAACTTTTGAAGTATGAAAAGAACTTTGAAAAATTTTGAAAAAATTCTTGTTCAATGTGTGCATTTTGCAATAAAATGTCTCAGGAAAATTTTTCAGTGGTTTCCACATGACTGGCTACCATTATTAATGAACATAAAAAAAAAACTTTAATGTGTGCACTTTGCAATGAAATGTCTCAGGAAAATTTTTCAGTGGTTTCCACATGACTGGTTGCCGTTATTAATGAACATAAAAAAAAACTTTAATGTGTGCAATTTGCAATGAAATGTCTCAGGAAAATTTTTCAGTGGTTTCCACATGACTGGCTGCCATTATTAATGAACATAAAAAAAAACTTTAATGTGTGCAATTTGCAATGAAATGTCTCAGGAAAATTTTTCAGTGGTTTCCACATGACTGGCTGCCATTATTAATGAACATAAAAAATAACTTTAATGTGTGCAATTTGCAATGAAATGTCTCAGGAAATCTTTTCAGTGGTTTCCACATGACTGGCTGCCATTATTAATGAACATAAAAAAAAACTTTAATGTGTGCAATTTGCAATGAAATATCTCAGGAAAATTTTTCAGTGGTTTCCACATGACTGGCTACCATTATTAATGAACATAAAAAAAAACTTTAATGTGTGCACTTTGCAATGAAATGTCTCAGGAAAATTTTTCAGTGGTTTCCACATGACTGGTTGCCGTTATTAATGAACATAAAAAAAAACTTTAATGTGTGCAATTTGCAATGAAATGTCTCAGGAAAATTTTTCAGTGGTTTCCACATGACTGGCTGCCATTATTAATGAACATAAAAAAAAAAATTAATGTGTGCAATTTGCAATGAAATGTCTCAGCAAAATTTTTCAGTGGTTTCCACATGACTGGCTGCCATTATTAATCAACATAAAAAATAACTTTAATGTGTGCAATTTGCAATGAAATGTCTCAGAAAATCTTTTCAGTGGTTTCCACATGACTGGCTGCCATTATTAATGAACATAAAAAAAAACTTTAATGTGTGCAATTTGCAATGAAATATCTCAGGAAAATTTTTTAGTGGTTTCCACATGACTGGCTGCCATTATTTATGAACATAAAAAAAAACTTTAATGTGTGCAATTTGCAATGAAATGTCTCAGGAAAATTTTTTAGTGGTTTCCACATGACTGGCACCCTATTATTAATGAACAAAAAAAATTATTTTGCACTGTATGAAATGTCTTAGAAAAATTTTTGAAAATTTTTTTTAATAATGTTCACTTTTAGTACGTAAAACAACTTTCTTAGACAATTTTTAATGACATTAGTTTCAAACAAAAAGAATTGGAAAGCTTCGGAAAAAAATTTTTTTTCACTGTTTGAAATGACCATGTAATGTCTTGGAAAAATTTTTGAAAAAGATTTTCGAAAAAAATTTTTTTTCTTGATAATCGAAACTTTTTTTGTAGGATAAAACATCTTAGGCCATTTACAATAACTTTAGTCAAATAAAATAATTAGAGTGTGACTTTATCTTAAAATATACGCTATCTCCTTAAATAAAGCTGCTGCGCAGCTCTCAATGCAGGTATAAGCAATTCAATGAACTTTTGGTAATTGACAACTTCTTAACTTGAAACTAAGTTTTAGTGGTGCTAACATGTTTTGGAATGATAAAACAATATTACTGAACATAAAAATAAACTTTTGCAGTATGAAAAAAATTTTGAAAAATTTTGAAAAATATACTTGTTCAATGTGTGCAATGAGTTATGAAATGTCTTATAAAAAATTTTGCAAACAATTTTTGATTTTTTCAATAATGTTCACATTTAGTACGTAAAACAACTTTCTTAGACAATTTTTAATGACGTTAGTTTCAAACAAAAAGAATTGGATAGTTTCGCAAAAAAATTTATTTTTCACTGTATGAAATAACTATGAAAAATTTTTGAAAATTTTTTTTGAAAAGACAATTTTTTTCAATAATTGTCACTTTTAGTACGTAAAACAACTTTCTTAGACAATTTTTAATGACGTTAGTTTCAAACAAAAAGAATTGGAAAGCTTCGAAAAAAATTTTTTTTTTCACTGTATGAAATGACAATGTAATGTCTTGGAAAAATTTTGAAAAAGATTTTCGAAAAAAAAGTTTTTTCTTGATAATCGAAATTTTTTGTGTAGGATAAAATATCTTAGGCCATTTACAATAACTTTAGTCAAAAAAAATAATTAGAGTGCGACTTTAACTTAAAATATACGCTATCTCCTTAAATAAAGCTGCTGCGCAGCTCTCAATGCAGGTATAAGCAATTCAATGAATTTTTGGTAATTGACAACTTTTTAACTTGAAACTAAGTTTTAGTGGTGCTAACATGTTTTGGAATGATAAAACAATATTACTGAACATAAAAATAAACTTTTGCAGTAGGAAAAAATTTTTGAAAAACTTTGAAAAAAATTCTTGTTCAATGTGTGCAATGAGTTATGAAATGTCTTATAAAAAATTTTGCAAACAATTTTTGATTTTTTCAATAATGTTCACTTTTAGTACGTAAAACAACTTTCTTAGACAATTTTTTATGACGTTAGTTTCAAACAAAAAGAATTGGATACTTTAGCAAAAAAAAATTATTTTTCACTGTATGAAATGTCTTAGAAAAATTTTTGAAAATTTTTTTTGAAAACACAATTTTTTTCAATAATGTTCACTTTTTGTACGTAAAACAACTTTCTTAGACAATTTTTAATGACGTTAGTTTCAAACAAAAATAATTGGAAAGCTTCGGATTAAATTTTGTTTTCACTGTATGAAATGACAATGTAATGTCTTGAAAAAAGTTTTGAAAAAGATTTTCGAAAAAATTTTTTTTCTTGATAATCGAAACTTTTTGTGTAGGATAAAATATCTTAGGCCATTTACAATAACTTTAGTCAAAAAAAATAATTAGAGTGTGACTTTAACTTAAAATATACGCTATCTCCTTAAATAAAGCAGCTGCACAGCTCTCAATGCAGGTATAAGCAATTCAATGAACTTTTGTTCATTGACAACTTTTTAACTTTAAACCAAGTTTTAGCGGTGCTAACACGTTTTGGAATAATAAAACAATATTACTGAACATCAAAATAAACTTTTGCAGTATGAAGGAAATTTTGAAAAATTTTCGTGTAAGTCGTCAGTTCGTGTAAGTCGTCACTTTTTCTGTTTCTCCTGGGGTGACGTTATCCAAGTTCTACTGTAGCTTTAGTGGTGCTAACATGTTTTGGAATGATAAAACAATATTACTGAACATAAAAATAAACTTTTGAAGTATGAAAAGAACTTTGAAAAATTTTGAAAAAATTCTTGTTCAATGTGTGCATTTTGCAATAAAATGTCTCAGGAAAATTTTTCAGTGGTTTCCACATGACTGGCTACCATTATTAATGAACATAAAAAAAAACTTTAATGTGTGCACTTTGCAATGAAATGTCTCAGGAAAATTTTTCAGTGGTTTCCACATGACTGGTTGCCGTTATTAATGAACATAAAAAAAAACTTTAATGTGTGCAATTTGCAATGAAATGTCTCAGGAAAATTTTTCAGTGGTTTCCACATGACTGGCTGCCATTATTAATGAACATAAAAAAAAAATTTAATGTGTGCAATTTGCAATGAAATGTCTCAGGAAAATTTTTCAGTGGTTTCCACATGACTGGCTGCCATTATTAATCAACATAAAAAATAACTTTAATGTGTGCAATTTGCAATGAAATGTCTCAGGAAATCTTTTCAGTGGTTTCCACATGACTGGCTGCCATTATTAATGAACATAAAAAAAAACTTTAATGTGTGCAATTTGCAATGAAATATTTCAGGAAAATTTTTTAGTGGTTTCCACATGACTGGCTGCCATTATTTATGAACATAAAAAAAAACTTTAATGTGTGCAATTTGCAATGAAATGTCTCAGGAAAATTTTTTAATGGTTTCCACATGACTGGCACCCTATTATTAATGAACAAAAAAAATTATTTTGCACTGTATGAAATGTCTTAGAAAAATTTTTGAAAATTTTTTTTAATAATGTTCACTTTTAGTACGTAAAACAACTTTCTTAGACAATTTTTAATGACATTAGTTTCAAACAAAAAGAATTGGAAAGCTTCGGAAAAAAATTTTTTTTCACTGTTTGAAATGACCATGTAATGTCTTGGAAAAATTTTTGAAAAAGATTTTCGAAAAAAATTTTTTTTCTTGATAATCGAAACTTTTTTTGTAGGATAAAACATCTTAGGCCATTTACAATAACTTTAGTCAAAAAAAATAATTAGAGTGTGACTTTATCTTAAAATATACGCTATCTCCTTAAATAAAGCTGCTGCGCAGCTCTCAATGCAGGTATAAGCAATTCAATGAACTTTTGGTAATTGACAACTTCTTAACTTGAAACTAAGTTTTAGTGGTGCTAACATGTTTTGGAATGATAAAACAATATTACTGAACATAAAAATAAACTTTTGCAGTATGAAAAAAATTTTGAAAAATTTTGAAAAATATACTTGTTCAATGTGTGCAATGAGTTATGAAATGTCTTATAAAAAATTTTGCAAACAATTTTTGATTTTTTCAATAATGTTCACATTTAGTACGTAAAACAACTTTCTTAGACAATTTTTAATGACGTTAGTTTCAAACAAAAAGAATTGGATAGTTTCGCAAAAAAATTTATTTTTCACTGTATGAAATAACTATGAAAAATTTTTGAAAATTTTTTTTGAAAAGACAATTTTTTTCAATAATTGTCACTTTTAGTACGTAAAACAACTTTCTTAGACAATTTTTAATGACGTTAGTTTCAAACAAAAAGAATTGGAAAGCTTCGAAAAAAATTTTTTTTTTCACTGTATGAAATGACAATGTAATGTCTTGGAAAAATTTTGAAAAAGATTTTCGAAAAAAAAGTTTTTTCTTGATAATCGAAATTTTTTGTGTAGGATAAAATATCTTAGGCCATTTACAATAACTTTAGTCAAAAAAAATAATTAGAGTGCAACTTTAACTTAAAATATACGCTATCTCCTTAAATAAAGCTGCTGCGCAGCTCTCAATGCAGGTATAAGCAATTCAATGAACTTTTGGTAATTGACAACTTTTTAAATTGAAACTAAGTTTTAGTGGTGCTAACATGTTTTGGAATGATAAAACAATATTACTGAACATAAAAATAAACTTTTGCAGTAGGAAAAAAATTTTGAAAAACTTTGAAAAAAATTCTTGTTCAATGTGTGCAATGAGTTATGAAATGTCTTATAAAAAATTTTGCAAACAATTTTTGATTTTTTCAATAATGTTCACTTTTAGTACGTAATACAACTTTCTTAGACAATTTTTTATGACGTTAGTTTCAAACAAAAATAATTGGAAAGCTTCGGAGTAAATTTTTTTTTCACTGTATGAAATGACAATGTAATGTCTTAAAAAAATTTTTGAAAAAGATTTTCGGAAAAATTTTTTTTCTTGATAATCGAAACTTTTTGTGTAGGATAAAATATCTTAGGCCATTTACAATAACTTTAGTCAAAAAAAATAATTAGAGTGTGACTTTAACTTAAAATATACGCTATCTCCTTAAATAAAGCAGCTGCACAGCTCTCAATGCAGGTATAAGCAATTCAATGAACTTTTGTTCATTGACAACTTTTTAACTTTAAACCAAGTTTTAGCGGTGCTAACACGTTTTGGAATAATAAAACAATATTACTGAACATCAAAATAAACTTTTGCAGTATGAAGGAAATTTTGAAAAATTTTCGTGTAAGTCGTCAGTTCGTGTAAGTCGTCACTTTTTCTGTTTCTCCTGGGGTGACGTTATCCAAGTTCTACTGTAGCTTTAGTGGTGCTAACATGTTTTGGAATGATAAAACAATATTACTGAACATAAAAATAAACTTTTGAAGTATGAAAAGAACTTTGAAAAATTTTTAAAAAAATTCTTGTTCAATGTGTGCATTTTGCAATAAAATGTCTCAGGAAAATTTTTCAGTGGTTTCCACATGACTGGCTGCCATTATTAATGAACATAAAAAAAAACTTTAATGTGTGCAATTTGCAATGAAATATCTCAGGAAAATTTTTCAGTGGTTTCCACATGACTGGCTGCCATTATTAATGAACATAAAAAATAACTTTAATGTGTGCAATTTGCAATGAGATGTCTCAGGAAAATTTTTCAGTGGTTTCCACATGACTGGCTGCCATTATTAATGAACATAAAAAATAACTTTAATGTGTGCAATTTGCAATGAAATGTCTCAGGAAATCTTTTCAGTGGTTTCCACATGACTGGCTGCCATTATTAATGAACATAAAAAAAAACTTTAATGTGTGCAATTTGCAATGAAATATCTCAGGAAAATTTTTCAGTGGTTTCCACATGACTGGCTGCCATTATTTATGAACATAAAAAAAAACTTTAATGTGTGCAATTTGCAATGAAATGTCTCAGGGAAATTTTTCAGTGGTTTCCACATGACTGGCTGCCATTATTAATGAACATAAAAAAAAACTTTAATGTGTGCAATTTGCAATGAAATGTCTCAGCAAAATTTTTCAGTGGTTTCCACATGACTGGCTGCCATTATTAATGAACATTAAAAAAAATTCAATGTGTGCAATTTGCAATGAAATGTCTCAGGAAAATTTTTTAGTGGTTTCCACATGACTGGCACCCTATTATTAATGAACAAAAAAAATTATTTTGCACTGTATGGAATGTCTTAGAAAAATTTTTGAAAATTTTTTTTGAAAAGACAATTTTTTTTAATAATGTTCACTTTTAGTACGTAAAACAACTTTCTTAGACAATTTTTAATGACATTTGTTTCAAACAAAAAGAATTGGAAAGCTTCGGAAAAAATTTTTTTTCACTGTTTGAAATGACCATGTAATGTCTTGGAAAAATTTTTGAAAAAGATTTTCGAAAAAAATTTTTTTTCTTGATAATCGAAACTTTTTTTGTAGGATAAAACATCTTAGGCCATTTACAATAACTTTAGTCAAAAAAAATAATTAGAGTGTGACTTTAACTTAAAATATACGCTATCTCCTTAAATAAAACAGCTGCACAGCTCTCAATGCAGGTATAACCAATTCAATGAACTTTTGTTCATTGAATACTTTTTAACTTGAAACCAAGTTTTAGCGGTGCTAACACGTTTTGGAATGATAAAACATTATTACTGAACATAAAAATAAACTTTTGCAGTATGAAAAAAACTTTGAAAAATATACTTGTTCAATGTGTGCAATGAGTTATGAAATGTCTTATAAAAAATTTTGCAAACAATTTTTGATTTTTTCAATAATGTTCACATTTAGTACGTAAAACAACTTTCTTAGACAATTTTTAATGACGTTAGTTTCAAACAAAAAGAATTGGATAGTTTCGCAAAAAAATTTATTTTTCACTGTATGAAATAACTATGAAAAATTTTTGAAAATTTTTTTTGAAAAGACAATTTTTTTCAATAATTGTCACTTTTAGTACGTAAAACAACTTTCTTAGACAATTTTTAATGACGTTAGTTTCAAACAAAAAGAATTGGAAAGCTTCGAAAAAAATTTTTTTTTTCACTGTATGAAATGACAATGTAATGTCTTGGAAAAATTTTGAAAAAGATTTTCGAAAAAAAAGTTTTTTCTTGATAATCGAAATTTTTTGTGTAGGATAAAATATCTTAGGCCATTTACAATAACTTTAGTAAAAAAAAATAATTAGAGTGCAACTTTAACTTAAAATTAACGCTATCTCCTTAAATAAAGCTGCTGCGCAGCTCTCAATGCAGGTATAAGCAATTCAATGAACTTTTGGTAATTGACAACTTTTTAAATTGAAACTAAGTTTTAGTGGTGCTAACATGTTTTGGAATGATAAAACAATATTACTGAACATAAAAATAAACTTTTGCAGTATGAAAAAAATTTTGAAAAACTTTGAAAAAAATTCTTGTTCAATGTGTGCAATGAGTTATGAAATGTCTTATAAAAAATTTTGCAAACAATTTTTGATTTTTTCAATAATGTTCACTTTTAGTACGTAATACAACTTTCTTAGACAATTTTTTATGACGTTAGTTTCAAACAAAAATAATTGGAAAGCTTCGGAATAAATTTTTTTTTCATTGTATGAAATGACAATGTAATGTCTTAAAAAAATTTTTGAAAAAGATTTTCGGAAAAATTTTTTTTCTTGATAATCGAAACTTTTTGTGTAGGATAAAATATCTTAGGCCATTTACAATAACTTTAGTCAAAAAAAATAATTAGAGTGTGACTTTAACTTAAAATATACGCTATCTCCTTAAATAAAGCAGCTGCACAGCTCTCAATGCAGGTATAAGCAATTCAATGAACTTTTGTTCATTGACAACTTTTTAACTTTAAACCAAGTTTTAGCGGTGCTAACACGTTTTGGAATAATAAAACAATATTACTGAACATCAAAATAAACTTTTGCAGTATGAAGGAAATTTTGAAAAATTTTCGTGTAAGTCGTCAGTTCGTGTAAGTCGTCACTTTTTCTGTTTCTCCTGGGGTGACGTTATCCAAGTTCTACTGTAGCTTTAGTGGTGCTAACATGTTTTGGAATGATAAAACAATATTACTGAACATAAAAATAAACTTTTGAAGTATGAAAAGAACTTTGAAAAATTTTGAAAAATTCTTGTTCAATGAGTGCATTTTGCAATAAAATGTCTCAGGAAAATTTTTCAGTGGTTTCCACATGACTGGCTACCATTATTAATGAACATAAAAAAAAAACTTTAATGTGTGCACTTTGCAATGAAATGTCTCAGGAAATTTTTTCAGTGGTTTCCACATGACTGGCTGCCGTTATTAATGAACATAAAAAAAAACTTTAATGTGTGCAATTTGCAATGAAATGTCTCAGGAAAATTTTTCAGTGGTTTCCACATGACTGGCTGCCATTATTAATGAACATAAAAAAAAACTTTAATGTGTGCAATTTGCAATGAAATGTCTCAGGAAAATTTTTCAGTGGTTTCCACATGACTGGCTGCCATTATTAATGAACATAAAAAATAACTTTAATGTGTGCAATTTGCAATGAAATGTCTCAGGAAAATTTTTCAGTGGTTTCCACATGACTGGCTGCCATTATTAATGAACATTAAAAAAACTTTAATGTGTGCAATTTGCAATGAAATATCTCAGGAAAATTTTTCAGTGGTTTCCACATGACTGGCTGCCATTATTTATGAACATAAAAAAAAACTTTAATGTGTGCAATTTGCAATGAAATGTCTCAGGGAAATTTTTCAGTGGTTTCCACATGACTGGCTGCCATTATTAATGAACATAAAAAAATAACTTTAATGTGTGCAATTTGCAATGAAATGTCTCAGCAAAATTTTTCAGTGGTTTCCACATGACTGGCTGCCATTATTAATGAACATAAAAAAAAAATTCAATGTGTGCAATTTGCAATGAAATGTCTCAGGAAAATTTTTTAGTGGTTTCCACATGACTGGCACCCTATTATTAATGAACAAAAAAAATTATTTTGCACTGTATGAAATGTCTTAGAAAAATTTTTGAAAATTTTTTTTGAAAAGACAATTTTTTTTAATAATGTTCACTTTTAGTACGTAAAACAACTTTCTTAGACAATTTTTAATGACATTAGTTTCAAACAAAAAGAATTGGAAAGCTTCGGAAAAAAATTTTTTTTCACCGTTTGAAATGACTGTCTTGGAAAAATTTTTGAAAAAGATTTTCGAAAAAAATTTTTTTTCTTGATAATCGAAACTTTTTTTGTAGGATAAAACATCTTAGGCCATTTACAATAACTTTAGTCAAAAAAAATAATTAGAGTGCGACTTTAACTTAAAATATACGCTATCTCCTTAAATAAAGCTGCTGCGCAGCTCTCAATGCAGGTATAAGCAATTCAATGAACTTTTGGTAATTGACAACTTTTTAACTTTAAACCAAGTTTTAGCGGTGCTAACACGTTTTGGAATGATAAAACAATATTACTGAACATAAAAATAAACTTTTGCAGTAGGAAAAAAATTTTGAAAAACTTTGAAAAAAATTCTTGTTCAATGTGTGCAATGAGTTATGAAATGTCTTATAAAAAATTTTGCAAACAATTTTTGATTTTTTCAATAATGTTCACTTTTAGTACGTAAAACAACTTTCTTAGACAATTTTTTATGACGTTAGTTTCAAACAAAAAGAATTGGATACTTTAGCAAAAAAAAAATATTTTTCACTGTATGAAATGTCTTAGAAAAATTTTTGAAAATTTTTTTTGAAAACACAATTTTTTTCAATAATGTTCACTTTTTGTACGTAAAACAACTTTCTTAGACAATTTTTAATGACGTTAGTTTCAAACAAAAATAATTGGAAAGCTTCGGAATAAATTTTGTTTTCACTGTATGAAATGACAATATAATGTCTTGAAAAAATTTTTGAAAAAGATTTTCGAAAAAATTTTTTTTCTTGATAATCGAAACTTTTTGTGTAGGATAAAATATCTTAGGCCATTTACAATACCTTTAGTCAAAAAAAATAATTAGAGTGTGACTTTAACTTAAAATATACGCTATCTCCTTAAATAAAGCAGCTGCACAGCTCTCAATGCAGGTATAAGCAATTCAATGAACTTTTGTTCATTGACAACTTTTTAACTTTAAACCAAGTTTTAGCGGTGCTAACACGTTTTGGAATAATAAAACAATATTACTGAACATCAAAATAAACTTTTGCAGTATGAAGGAAATTTTGAAAAATTTTCGTGTAAGTCGTCAGTTCGTGTAAGTCGTCACTTTTTCTGTTTCTCCTGGGGTGACGTTATCCAAGTTCTACTGTAGCTTTAGTGGTGCTAACATGTTTTGGAATGATAAAACAATATTACTGAACATAAAAATAAACTTTTGAAGTATGAAAAGAACTTTGAAAAATTTTTAAAAAAATTCTTGTTCAATGTGTGCATTTTGCAATAAAATGTCTCAGGAAAATTTTTCAGTGGTTTCCACATGACTGGCTACCATTATTAATGAACATAAAAAAAAAACTTTAATGTGTGCACTTTGCAATGAAATGTCTCAGGAAAATTTTTCAGTGGTTTCCACATGACTGGCTGCCGTTATTAATGAACATAAAAAAAAACTTTAATGTGTGCAATTTGCAATGAAATGTCTCAGGAAAATTTTTCAGTGGTTTCCACATGACTGGCTGCCATTATTAATGAACATAAAAAAAAACTTTAATGTGTGCAATTTGCAATGAAATGTCTCAGGAAAATTTTTCAGTGGTTTCCACATGACTGGCTGCCATTATTAATGAACATAAAAAATAACTTTAATGTGTGCAATTTGCAATGAAATGTCTCAGGAAATCTTTTCAGTGGTTTCCACATGACTGGCTGCCATTATTAATGAACATAAAAAAAAAATTTAATGTGTGCAATTTGCAATGAAATGTCTCAGGAAAATTTTTTAGTGGTTTCCACATGACTGGCACCCTATTATTAATGAACAAAAAAAATTATTTTGCACTGTATGAAATGTCTTAGAAAAATTTTTGAAAATTTTTTTTGAAAAGACAATTTTTTTTAATAATGTTCACTTTTAGTACGTAAAACAACTTTCTTAGACAATTTTTAATGACATTAGTTTCAAACAAAAAGAATTGGAAAGCTTCGGAAAAAAATTTTTTTTCACTGTTTGAAATGACCATGTAATGTCTTGGAAAAATTTTTGAAAAAGATTTTCGAAAAAAATTTTTTTTCTTGATAATCGAAACTTTTTTTGTAGGATAAAACATCTTAGGCCATTTACAATAACTTTAGTCAAAAAAAATAATTAGAGTGCGACTTTAACTTAAAATATACGCTATCTCCTTAAATAAAGCTGCTGCGCAGCTCTCAATGCAGGTATAAGCAATTCAATGAATTTTTGGTAATTGACAACTTTTTAACTTGAAACTAAGTTTTAGTGGTGCTAACATGTTTTGGAATGATAAAACAATATTACTGAACATAAAAATAAACTTTTGCAGTAGGAAAAAAATTTTGAAAAACTTTGAAAAAAATTCTTGTTGAACGTGTGCAATGAGTTTTGAAATGTCTTATAAAAAATTTTGCAAACAATTTTTGATTTTTTCAATAATGTTCACTTTTAGTACGTAAAACAACTTTCTTAGACAATTTTTAATGACGTTAGTTTCAAACAAAAAGAATTGGATAGTTTCGCAAAAAAATTTATTTTTCACTGTATGAAATAACTAAGAAAAATTTTTGAAAATTTTTTTTGAAAAGACAATTTTTTTCAATAATTGTCACTTTTAGTACGTAAAACAACTTTCTTAGACAATTTTTAATGACGTTAGTATCAAACAAAAAGAATTGGAAAGCTTCGAAAAAAATTTTTTTTTTCACTGTATGAAATGACAATGTAATGTCTTGGAATAATTTTGAAAAAGATTTTCGAAAAAAAATTTTTTTCTTGATAGACGAAATTTTTTGTGTAGGATAAAATATCTTAGGCCATTTACAATAACTTTAGTCAAAAAAAATAATTAGAGTGTGACTTTAACTTAAAATATACGCCATCTCCTTAAATAAAGCAGCTGCACAGCTCTCAATGCAGGTATAAGCAATTCAATGAACTTTTGTTCATTGACAACTTTTTAACTTTAAACCAAGTTTTAGCGGTGCTAACACGTTTTGGAATAATAAAACAATATTACTGAACATCAAAATAAACTTTTGCAGTATGAAGGAAATTTTGAAAAATTTTCGTGTAAGTCGTCAGTTCGTGTAAGTCGTCACTTTTTCTGTTTCTCCTGGGGTGACGTTATCCAAGTTCTACTGTAGCTTTAGTGGTGCTAACATGTTTTGGAATGATAAAACAATATTACTGAACATAAAAATAAACTTTTGAAGTATGAAAAAAACTTTGAAAAATTTTGAAAAAATTCTTGTTCAATGTGTGCATTTTGCAATAAAATGTCTCAGGAAAATTTTTCAGTGGTTTCCACATGACTGGCTACCATTATTAATGAACATAAAAAAAAACTTTAATGTGTGCACTTTGCAATGAATAAACTCAGGAAAATTTTTCAGTGGTTTCCACATGACTGGCTGCCATTATTAATGAACATAAAAAATAACTTTAATGTGTGCAATTTGCAATGAAATGTCTCAGGAATATTTTTCAGTGGTTTTCACATGACTGGCTGCCATTATTAATGAACATAAAAAAAAACTTTAATGTGTGCAATTTGCAATGAAATGTCTCAGGAAAATTTTTCAGTGGTTTCCACATGACTGGCTGCCATTATTAATGAACATAAAAAATAACTTTAATGTGTGCAATTTGCAATGAAATATCTCAGGAAAATTTTTCAGTGGTTTCCACATGACTGGCTGCCATTATTTATGAACATAAAAAAAAACTTTAATGTGTGCAATTTGCAATGAAATGTCTCAGCAAAATTTTTCAGTGGTTTCCACATGACTGGCTGCCATTATTAATGAACATAAAAAAAAAATTCAATGTGTGCAATTTGCAATGAAATGTCTCAGGAAAATTTTTTAGTGGTTTCCACATGACTGGCACCCTATTATTAATGAACAAAAAAAATTATTTTGCACTGTATGAAATGTCTTAGAAAAATTTTTGAAAATTTTTTTTAATAATGTTCACTTTTAGTACGTAAAACAACTTTCTTAGACAATTTTTAATGACATTAGTTTCAAACAAAAAGAATTGGAAAGCTTCGGAAAAAAATTTTTTTTCACTGTTTGAAATGACCATGTAATGTCTTGGAAAAATTTTTGAAAAAGATTTTCGAAAAAAATTTTTTTTCTTGATAATCGAAACTTTTTGTGTAGGATAAAACATCTTAGGCCATTTACAATAACTTTAGTCAAAAAAAATAATTAGAGTGTGACTTTAACTTAAAATATACGCTATCTCCTTAAATAAAGCTGCTGCGCAGCTCTCAATGCAGGTATAAGCAATTCAATGAACTTTTGGTAATTGACAACTTCTTAACTTGAAACTAAGTTTTAGTGGTGCTAACATGTTTTGGAATGATAAAACAATATTACTGAACATAAAAATAAACTTTTGCAGTATGAAAAAAATTTTGAAAAATTTTGAAAAATATACTTGTTCAATGTGTGCAATGAGTTATGAAATGTCTTATAAAAAATTTTGCAAACAATTTTTGATTTTTTCAATAATGTTCACATTTAGTACGTAAAACAACTTTCTTAGACAATTTTTAATGACGTTAGTTTCAAACAAAAAGAATTGGATAGTTTCGCAAAAAAATTTATTTTTCACTGTATGAAATAACTATGAAAAATTTTTGAAAATTTTTTTTGAAAAGACAATTTTTTTCAATAATTGTCACTTTTAGTACGAAAAACAACTTTCTTAGACAATTTTTAATGACGTTAGTTTCAAACAAAAAGAATTGGAAAGCTTCGAAAAAAATTTTTTTTTTCACTGTTCGAAATGACAATGTAATGTCTTGGAAAAATTTTGAAAAAGATTTTCGAAAAAAAAGTTTTTTCTTGATAATCGAAATTTTTTGTGTAGGATAAAATATCTTAGGCCATTTACAATAACTTTAGTCAAAAAAAATAATTAGAGTGCAACTTTAACTTAAAATTAACGCTATCTCCTTAAATAAAGCTGCTGCGCAGCTCTCAATGCAGGTATAAGCAATTCAATGAACTTTTGGTAATTGACAACTTTTTAAATTGAAACTAAGTTTTAGTGGTGCTAACATGTTTTGGAATGATAAAACAATATTACTGAACATAAAAATAAACTTTTGCAGTAGGAAAAAAATTTTGAAAAACTTTGAAAAAAATTCTTGTTCAATGTGTGCAATGAGTTATGAAATGTCTTATAAAAAATTTTGCAAACAATTTTTGATTTTTTCAATAATGTTCACTTTTAGTACGTAATACAACTTTCTTAGACAATTTTTTATGACGTTAGTTTCAAACAAAAATAATTGGAAAGCTTCGGAATAAATTTTGTTTTCACTGTATGAAATGACAATGTAATGTCTTGAAAAAATTTTTGAAAAAGATTTTCGAAAAAATTTTTTTTCTTGATAATCGAAACTTTTTGTGTAGGATAAAATATCTTAGGCCATTTACAATACCTTTAGTCAAAAAAAATAATTAGAGTGTGACTTTAACTTAAAATATACGCTATCTCCTTAAATAAAGCAGCTGCACAGCTCTCAATGCAGGTATAAGCAATTCAATGAACTTTTGTTCATTGACAACTTTTTAACTTTAAACCAAGTTTTAGCGGTGCTAACACGTTTTGGAATAATAAAACAATATTACTGAACATCAAAATAAACTTTTGCAGTATGAAGGAAATTTTGAAAAATTTTCGTGTAAGTCGTCAGTTCGTGTAAGTCGTCACTTTTTCTGTTTCTCCTGGGGTGACGTTATCCAAGTTCTACTGTAGCTTTAGTGGTGCTAACATGTTTTGGAATGATAAAACAATATTACTGAACATAAAAATAAACTTTTGAAGTATGAAAAGAACTTTGAAAAATTTTGAAAAAATTCTTGTTCAATGTGTGCATTTTGCAATAAAATGTCTCAGGAAAATTTTTCAGTGGTTTCCACATGACTGGCTACCATTATTAATGAACATAAAAAAAAAACTTTAATGTGTGCACTTTGCAATGAAATGTCTCAGGAAAATTTTTCAGTGGTTTCCACATGACTGGCTGCCGTTATTAATGAACATAAAAAAAAACTTTAATGTGTGCAATTTGCAATGAAATGTCTCAGGAAAATTTTTCAGTGGTTTCCACATGACTGGCTGCCATTATTAATGAACATAAAAAAAAACTTTAATGTGTGCAATTTGCAATGAAATGTCTCAGGAAAATTTTTCAGTGGTTTCCACATGACTGGCTGCCATTATTAATGAACATAAAAAATAACTTTAATGTGTGCAATTTGCAATGAAATGTCTCAGGAAATCTTTTCAGTGGTTTCCACATGACTGGCTGCCATTATTAATGAACATAAAAAAAAAATTCAATGTGTGCAATTTGCAATGAAATGTCTCAGGAAAATTTTTTAGTGGTTTCCACATGACTGGCACCCTATTCTTAATGAACAAAAAAAATTATTTTGCACTGTATGAAATGTCTTAGAAAAATTTTTGAAAATTTTTTTTGAAAAGACAATTTTTTTTAATAATGTTCACTTTTAGTACGTAAAACAACTTTCTTAGACAATTTTTAATGACATTAGTTTCAAACAAAAAGAATTGGAAAGCTTCGGAAAAAAATTTTTTTTCACTGTTTGAAATGACCATGTAATGTCTTGGAAAAATTTTTGAAAAAGATTTTCGAAAAAAATTTTTTTTCTTGATAATCGAAACTTTTTTTGTAGGATAAAACATCTTAGGCCATTTACAATAACTTTAGTCAAAAAAAATAATTAGAGTGCGACTTTAACTTAAAATATACGCTATCTCCTTAAATAAAGCTGCTGCGCAGCTCTCAATGCAGGTATAAGCAATTCAATGAATTTTTGGTAATTGACAACTTTTTAACTTGAAACTAAGTTTTAGTGGTGCTAACATGTTTTGGAATGATAAAACAATATTACTGAACATAAAAATAAACTTTTGCAGTAGGAAAAAATTTTTGAAAAACTTTGAAAAAAATTCTTGTTCAATGTGTGCAATGAGTTATGAAATGTCTTATAAAAAATTTTGCAAACAATTTTTGATTTTTTCAATAATGTTCACTTTTAGTACGTAAAACAACTTTCTTAGACAATTTTTTATGACGTTAGTTTCAAACAAAAAGAATTGGATACTTTAGCAAAAAAAAATTATTTTTCACTGTATGAAATGTCTTAGAAAAATTTTTGAAAATTTTTTTTGAAAACACAATTTTTTTCAATAATGTTCACTTTTTGTACGTAAAACAACTTTCTTAGACAATTTTTAATGACGTTAGTTTCAAACAAAAATAATTGGAAAGCTTCGGATTAAATTTTGTTTTCACTGTATGAAATGACAATGTAATGTCTTGAAAAAAGTTTTGAAAAAGATTTTCGAAAAAATTTTTTTTCTTGATAATCGAAACTTTTTGTGTAGGATAAAATATCTTAGGCCATTTACAATAACTTTAGTCAAAAAAAATAATTAGAGTGTGACTTTAACTTAAAATATACGCTATCTCCTTAAATAAAGCAGCTGCACAGCTCTCAATGCAGGTATAAGCAATTCAATGAACTTTTGTTCATTGACAACTTTTTAACTTTAAACCAAGTTTTAGTGGTGCTAACACGTTTTGGAATAATAAAACAATATTACTGAACATCAAAATAAACTTTTGCAGTATGAAGGAAATTTTGAAAAATTTTCGTGTAAGTCGTCAGTTCGTGTAAGTCGTCACTTTTTCTGTTTCTCCTGGGGTGACGTTATCCAAGTTCTACTGTAGCTTTAGTGGTGCTAACATGTTTTGGAATGATAAAACAATATTACTGAACATAAAAATAAACTTTTGAAGTATGAAAAGAACTTTGAAAAATTTTGAAAAAATTCTTGTTCAATGTGTGCATTTTGCAATAAAATGTCTCAGGAAAATTTTTCAGTGGTTTCCACATGACTGGCTACCATTATTAATGAACATAAAAAAAAACTTTAATGTGTGCACTTTGCAATGAAATGTCTCAGGAAAATTTTTCAGTGGTTTCCACATGACTGGTTGCCGTTATTAATGAACATAAAAAAAAACTTTAATGTGTGCAATTTGCAATGAAATGTCTCAGGAAAATTTTTCAGTGGTTTCCACATGACTGGCTGCCATTATTAATGAACATAAAAAAAAAATTTAATGTGTGCAATTTGCAATGAAATGTCTCAGGAAAATTTTTCAGTGGTTTCCACATGACTGGCTGCCATTATTAATCAACATAAAAAATAACTTTAATGTGTGCAATTTGCAATGAAATGTCTCAGGAAATCTTTTCAGTGGTTTCCACATGACTGGCTGCCATTATTAATGAACATAAAAAAAAACTTTAATGTGTGCAATTTGCAATGAAATATCTCAGGAAAATTTTTTAGTGGTTTCCACATGACTGGCTGCCATTATTTATGAACATAAAAAAAAACTTTAATGTGTGCAATTTGCAATGAAATGTCTCAGGAAAATTTTTTAGTGGTTTCCACATGACTGGCACCCTATTATTAATGAACAAAAAAAATTATTTTGCACTGTATGAAATGTCTTAGAAAAATTTTTGAAAATTTTTTTTAATAATGTTCACTTTTAGTACGTAAAACAACTTTCTTAGACAATTTTTAATGACATTAGTTTCAAACAAAAAGAATTGGAAAGCTTCGGAAAAAAATTTTTTTTCACTGTTTGAAATGACCATGTAATGTCTTGGAAAAATTTTTGAAAAAGATTTTCGAAAAAAATTTTTTTTCTTGATAATCGAAACTTTTTTTGTAGGATAAAACATCTTAGGCCATTTACAATAACTTTAGTCAAAAAAAATAATTAGAGTGCGACTTTAACTTAAAATATACGCTATCTCCTTAAATAAAGCTGCTGCGCAGCTCTCAATGCAGGTATAAGCAATTCAATGAACTTTTGGTAATTGACAACTTTTTAACTTTAAACCAAGTTTTAGCGGTGCTAACACGTTTTGGAATGATAAAACAATATTACTGAACATAAAAATAAACTTTTGCAGTAGGAAAAAAATTTTGAAAAACTTTGAAAAAAATTCTTGTTCAATGTGTGCAATGAGTTATGAAATGTCTTATAAAAAATTTTGCAAACAATTTTTGATTTTTTCAATAATGTTCACTTTTAGTACGTAAAACAACTTTCTTAGACAATTTTTTATGACGTTAGTTTCAAACAAAAAGAATTGGATACTTTAGCAAAAAAAAAATTATTTTTCACTGTATGAAATGTCTTAGAAAAATTTTTGAAAATTTTTTTTGAAAACACAATTTTTTTCAATAATGTTCACTTTTTGTACGTAAAACAACTTTCTTAGACAATTTTTAATGACGTTAGTTTCAAACAAAAATAATTGGAAAGCTTCGGAATAAATTTTGTTTTCACTGTATGAAATGACAATATAATGTCTTGAAAAAATTTTTGAAAAAGATTTTCGAAAAAATTTTTTTTCTTGATAATCGAAACTTTTTGTGTAGGATAAAATATCTTAGGCCATTTACAATACCTTTAGTCAAAAAAAATAATTAGAGTGTGACTTTAACTTAAAATATACGCTATCTCCTTAAATAAAGCAGCTGCACAGCTCTCAATGCAGGTATAAGCAATTCAATGAACTTTTGTTCATTGACAACTTTTTAACTTTAAACCAAGTTTTAGCGGTGCTAACACGTTTTGGAATAATAAAACAATATTACTGAACATCAAAATAAACTTTTGCAGTATGAAGGAAATTTTGAAAAATTTTCGTGTAAGTCGTCAGTTCGTGTAAGTCGTCACTTTTTCTGTTTCTCCTGGGGTGACGTTATCCAAGTTCTACTGTAGCTTTAGTGGTGCTAACATGTTTTGGAATGATAAAACAATATTACTGAACATAAAAATAAACTTTTGAAGTATGAAAAGAACTTTGAAAAATTTTTAAAAAAATTCTTGTTCAATGTGTGCATTTTGCAATAAAATGTCTCAGGAAAATTTTTCAGTGGTTTCCACATGACTGGCTACCATTATTAATGAACATAAAAAAAAAACTTTAATGTGTGCACTTTGCAATGAAATGTCTCAGGAAAATTTTTCAGTGGTTTCCACATGACTGGCTGCCGTTATTAATGAACATAAAAAAAAACTTTAATGTGTGCAATTTGCAATGAAATGTCTCAGGAAAATTTTTCAGTGGTTTCCACATGACTGGCTGCCATTATTAATGAACATAAAAAAAAACTTTAATGTGTGCAATTTGCAATGAAATGTCTCAGGAAAATTTTTCAGTGGTTTCCACATGACTGGCTGCCATTATTAATGAACATAAAAAATAACTTTAATGTGTGCAATTTGCAATGAAATGTCTCAGGAAATCTTTTCAGTGGTTTCCACATGACTGGCTGCCATTATTAATGAACATAAAAAAAAAATTCAATGTGTGCAATTTGCAATGAAATGTCTCAGGAAAATTTTTTAGTGGTTTCCACATGACTGGCACCCTATTATTAATGAACAAAAAAAATTATTTTGCACTGTATGAAATGTCTTAGAAAAATTTTTGAAAATTTTTTTTGAAAAGACAATTTTTTTTAATAATGTTCACTTTTAGTACGTAAAACAACTTTCTTAGACAATTTTTAATGACATTAGTTTCAAACAAAAAGAATTGGAAAGCTTCGGAAAAAAATTTTTTTTCACTGTTTGAAATGACCATGTAATGTCTTGGAAAAATTTTTGAAAAAGATTTTCGAAAAAAATTTTTTTTCTTGATAATCGAAACTTTTTTTGTAGGATAAAACATCTTAGGCCATTTACAATAACTTTAGTCAAAAAAAATAATTAGAGTGCGACTTTAACTTAAAATATACGCTATCTCCTTAAATAAAGCTGCTGCGCAGCTCTCAATGCAGGTATAAGCAATTCAATGAATTTTTGGTAATTGACAACTTTTTAACTTGAAACTAAGTTTTAGTGGTGCTAACATGTTTTGGAATGATAAAACAATATTACTGAACATAAAAATAAACTTTTGCAGTAGGAAAAAAATTTTGAAAAACTTTGAAAAAAATTCTTGTTGAACGTGTGCAATGAGTTTTGAAATGTCTTATAAAAAATTTTGCAAACAATTTTTGATTTTTTCAATAATGTTCACTTTTAGTACGTAAAACAACTTTCTTAGACAATTTTTAATGACGTTAGTTTCAAACAAAAAGAATTGGATAGTTTCGCAAAAAAATTTATTTTTCACTGTATGAAATAACTAAGAAAAATTTTTGAAAATTTTTTTTGAAAAGACAATTTTTTTCAATAATTGTCACTTTTAGTACGTAAAACAACTTTCTTAGACAATTTTTAATGACGTTAGTATCAAACAAAAAGAATTGGAAAGCTTCGAAAAAAATTTTTTTTTTCACTGTATGAAATGACAATGTAATGTCTTGGAATAATTTTGAAAAAGATTTTCGAAAAAAAATTTTTTTCTTGATAGACGAAATTTTTTGTGTAGGATAAAATATCTTAGGCCATTTACAATAACTTTAGTCAAAAAAAATAATTAGAGTGTGACTTTAACTTAAAATATACGCCATCTCCTTAAATAAAGCAGCTGCACAGCTCTCAATGCAGGTATAAGCAATTCAATGAACTTTTGTTCATTGACAACTTTTTAACTTTAAACCAAGTTTTAGCGGTGCTAACACGTTTTGGAATAATAAAACAATATTACTGAACATCAAAATAAACTTTTGCAGTATGAAGGAAATTTTGAAAAATTTTCGTGTAAGTCGTCAGTTCGTGTAAGTCGTCACTTTTTCTGTTTCTCCTGGGGTGACGTTATCCAAGTTCTACTGTAGCTTTAGTGGTGCTAACATGTTTTGGAATGATAAAACAATATTACTGAACATAAAAATAAACTTTTGAAGTATGAAAAAAACTTTGAAAAATTTTGAAAAAATTCTTGTTCAATGTGTGCATTTTGCAATAAAATGTCTCAGGAAAATTTTTCAGTGGTTTCCACATGACTGGCTACCATTATTAATGAACATAAAAAAAAACTTTAATGTGTGCACTTTGCAATGAATAAACTCAGGAAAATTTTTCAGTGGTTTCCACATGACTGGCTGCCATTATTAATGAACATAAAAAATAACTTTAATGTGTGCAATTTGCAATGAAATGTCTCAGGAATATTTTTCAGTGGTTTTCACATGACTGGCTGCCATTATTAATGAACATAAAAAAAAACTTTAATGTGTGCAATTTGCAATGAAATGTCTCAGGAAAATTTTTCAGTGGTTTCCACATGACTGGCTGCCATTATTAATGAACATAAAAAATAACTTTAATGTGTGCAATTTGCAATGAAATATCTCAGGAAAATTTTTCAGTGGTTTCCACATGACTGGCTGCCATTATTTATGAACATAAAAAAAAACTTTAATGTGTGCAATTTGCAATGAAATGTCTCAGCAAAATTTTTCAGTGGTTTCCACATGACTGGCTGCCATTATTAATGAACATAAAAAAAAAATTCAATGTGTGCAATTTGCAATGAAATGTCTCAGGAAAATTTTTTAGTGGTTTCCACATGACTGGCACCCTATTATTAATGAACAAAAAAAATTATTTTGCACTGTATGAAATGTCTTAGAAAAATTTTTGAAAATTTTTTTTAATAATGTTCACTTTTAGTACGTAAAACAACTTTCTTAGACAATTTTTAATGACATTAGTTTCAAACAAAAAGAATTGGAAAGCTTCGGAAAAAAATTTTTTTTCACTGTTTGAAATGACCATGTAATGTCTTGGAAAAATTTTTGAAAAAGATTTTCGAAAAAAATTTTTTTTCTTGATAATCGAAACTTTTTGTGTAGGATAAAACATCTTAGGCCATTTACAATAACTTTAGTCAAAAAAAATAATTAGAGTGTGACTTTAACTTAAAATATACGCTATCTCCTTAAATAAAGCTGCTGCGCAGCTCTCAATGCAGGTATAAGCAATTCAATGAACTTTTGGTAATTGACAACTTCTTAACTTGAAACTAAGTTTTAGTGGTGCTAACATGTTTTGGAATGATAAAACAATATTACTGAACATAAAAATAAACTTTTGCAGTATGAAAAAAATTTTGAAAAATTTTGAAAAATATACTTGTTCAATGTGTGCAATGAGTTATGAAATGTCTTATAAAAAATTTTGCAAACAATTTTTGATTTTTTCAATAATGTTCACATTTAGTACGTAAAACAACTTTCTTAGACAATTTTTAATGACGTTAGTTTCAAACAAAAAGAATTGGATAGTTTCGCAAAAAAATTTATTTTTCACTGTATGAAATAACTATGAAAAATTTTTGAAAATTTTTTTTGAAAAGACAATTTTTTTCAATAATTGTCACTTTTAGTACGAAAAACAACTTTCTTAGACAATTTTTAATGACGTTAGTTTCAAACAAAAAGAATTGGAAAGCTTCGAAAAAAATTTTTTTTTTCACTGTTCGAAATGACAATGTAATGTCTTGGAAAAATTTTGAAAAAGATTTTCGAAAAAAAAGTTTTTTCTTGATAATCGAAATTTTTTGTGTAGGATAAAATATCTTAGGCCATTTACAATAACTTTAGTCAAAAAAAATAATTAGAGTGCAACTTTAACTTAAAATTAACGCTATCTCCTTAAATAAAGCTGCTGCGCAGCTCTCAATGCAGGTATAAGCAATTCAATGAACTTTTGGTAATTGACAACTTTTTAAATTGAAACTAAGTTTTAGTGGTGCTAACATGTTTTGGAATGATAAAACAATATTACTGAACATAAAAATAAACTTTTGCAGTAGGAAAAAAATTTTGAAAAACTTTGAAAAAAATTCTTGTTCAATGTGTGCAATGAGTTATGAAATGTCTTATAAAAAATTTTGCAAACAATTTTTGATTTTTTCAATAATGTTCACTTTTAGTACGTAATACAACTTTCTTAGACAATTTTTTATGACGTTAGTTTCAAACAAAAATAATTGGAAAGCTTCGGAATAAATTTTGTTTTCACTGTATGAAATGACAATGTAATGTCTTGAAAAAATTTTTGAAAAAGATTTTCGAAAAAATTTTTTTTCTTGATAATCGAAACTTTTTGTGTAGGATAAAATATCTTAGGCCATTTACAATACCTTTAGTCAAAAAAAATAATTAGAGTGTGACTTTAACTTAAAATATACGCTATCTCCTTAAATAAAGCAGCTGCACAGCTCTCAATGCAGGTATAAGCAATTCAATGAACTTTTGTTCATTGACAACTTTTTAACTTTAAACCAAGTTTTAGCGGTGCTAACACGTTTTGGAATAATAAAACAATATTACTGAACATCAAAATAAACTTTTGCAGTATGAAGGAAATTTTGAAAAATTTTCGTGTAAGTCGTCAGTTCGTGTAAGTCGTCACTTTTTCTGTTTCTCCTGGGGTGACGTTATCCAAGTTCTACTGTAGCTTTAGTGGTGCTAACATGTTTTGGAATGATAAAACAATATTACTGAACATAAAAATAAACTTTTGAAGTATGAAAAGAACTTTGAAAAATTTTGAAAAAATTCTTGTTCAATGTGTGCATTTTGCAATAAAATGTCTCAGGAAAATTTTTCAGTGGTTTCCACATGACTGGCTACCATTATTAATGAACATAAAAAAAAAACTTTAATGTGTGCAATTTGCAATGAAATGTCTCAGGAAAATTTTTCAGTGGTTTCCACATGACTGGCTGCCGTTATTAATGAACATAAAAAAAAACTTTAATGTGTGCAATTTGCAATGAAATGTCTCAGGAAAATTTTTCAGTGGTTTCCACATGACTGGCTGCCATTATTAATGAACATAAAAAAAAACTTTAATGTGTGCAATTTGCAATGAAATGTCTCAGGAAAATTTTTCAGTGGTTTCCACATGACTGGCTGCCATTATTAATGAACATAAAAAATAACTTTAATGTGTGCAATTTGCAATGAAATGTCTCAGGAAATCTTTTCAGTGGTTTCCACATGACTGGCTGCCATTATTAATGAACATAAAAAAAAAATTCAATGTGTGCAATTTGCAATGAAATGTCTCAGGAAAATTTTTTAGTGGTTTCCACATGACTGGCACCCTATTCTTAATGAACAAAAAAAATTATTTTGCACTGTATGAAATGTCTTAGAAAAATTTTTGAAAATTTTTTTTGAAAAGACAATTTTTTTTAATAATGTTCACTTTTAGTACGTAAAACAACTTTCTTAGACAATTTTTAATGACATTAGTTTCAAACAAAAAGAATTGGAAAGCTTCGGAAAAAAATTTTTTTTCACTGTTTGAAATGACCATGTAATGTCTTGGAAAAATTTTTGAAAAAGATTTTCGAAAAAAATTTTTTTTCTTGATAATCGAAACTTTTTTTGTAGGATAAAACATCTTAGGCCATTTACAATAACTTTAGTCAAAAAAAATAATTAGAGTGCGACTTTAACTTAAAATATACGCTATCTCCTTAAATAAAGCTGCTGCGCAGCTCTCAATGCAGGTATAAGCAATTCAATGAATTTTTGGTAATTGACAACTTTTTAACTTGAAACTAAGTTTTAGTGGTGCTAACATGTTTTGGAATGATAAAACAATATTACTGAACATAAAAATAAACTTTTGCAGTAGGAAAAAATTTTTGAAAAACTTTGAAAAAAATTCTTGTTCAATGTGTGCAATGAGTTATGAAATGTCTTATAAAAAATTTTGCAAACAATTTTTGATTTTTTCAATAATGTTCACTTTTAGTACGTAAAACAACTTTCTTAGACAATTTTTTATGACGTTAGTTTCAAACAAAAAGAATTGGATACTTTAGCAAAAAAAAATTATTTTTCACTGTATGAAATGTCTTAGAAAAATTTTTGAAAATTTTTTTTGAAAACACAATTTTTTTCAATAATGTTCACTTTTTGTACGTAAAACAACTTTCTTAGACAATTTTTAATGACGTTAGTTTCAAACAAAAATAATTGGAAAGCTTCGGATTAAATTTTGTTTTCACTGTATGAAATGACAATGTAATGTCTTGAAAAAAGTTTTGAAAAAGATTTTCGAAAAAATTTTTTTTCTTGATAATCGAAACTTTTTGTGTAGGATAAAATATCTTAGGCCATTTACAATAACTTTAGTCAAAAAAAATAATTAGAGTGTGACTTTAACTTAAAATATACGCTATCTCCTTAAATAAAGCAGCTGCACAGCTCTCAATGCAGGTATAAGCAATTCAATGAACTTTTGTTCATTGACAACTTTTTAACTTTAAACCAAGTTTTAGTGGTGCTAACACGTTTTGGAATAATAAAACAATATTACTGAACATCAAAATAAACTTTTGCAGTATGAAGGAAATTTTGAAAAATTTTCGTGTAAGTCGTCAGTTCGTGTAAGTCGTCACTTTTTCTGTTTCTCCTGGGGTGACGTTATCCAAGTTCTACTGTAGCTTTAGTGGTGCTAACATGTTTTGGAATGATAAAACAATATTACTGAACATAAAAATAAACTTTTGAAGTATGAAAAGAACTTTGAAAAATTTTGAAAAAATTCTTGTTCAATGTGTGCATTTTGCAATAAAATGTCTCAGGAAAATTTTTCAGTGGTTTCCACATGACTGGCTACCATTATTAATGAACATAAAAAAAAACTTTAATGTGTGCACTTTGCAATGAAATGTCTCAGGAAAATTTTTCAGTGGTTTCCACATGACTGGTTGCCGTTATTAATGAACATAAAAAAAAACTTTAATGTGTGCAATTTGCAATGAAATGTCTCAGGAAAATTTTTCAGTGGTTTCCACATGACTGGCTGCCATTATTAATGAACATAAAAAAAAAATTTAATGTGTGCAATTTGCAATGAAATGTCTCAGCAAAATTTTTCAGTGGTTTCCACATGACTGGCTGCCATTATTAATCAACATAAAAAATAACTTTAATGTGTGCAATTTGCAATGAAATGTCTCAGGAAATCTTTTCAGTGGTTTCCACATGACTGGCTGCCATTATTAATGAACATAAAAAAAAACTTTAATGTGTGCAATTTGCAATGAAATATCTCAGGAAAATTTTTTAGTGGTTTCCACATGACTGGCTGCCATTATTTATGAACATAAAAAAAAACTTTAATGTGTGCAATTTGCAATGAAATGTCTCAGGAAAATTTTTTAGTGGTTTCCACATGACTGGCACCCTATTATTAATGAACAAAAAAAATTATTTTGCACTGTATGAAATGTCTTAGAAAAATTTTTGAAAATTTTTTTTAATAATGTTCACTTTTAGTACGTAAAACAACTTTCTTAGACAATTTTTAATGACATTAGTTTCAAACAAAAAGAATTGGAAAGCTTCGGAAAAAAATTTTTTTTCACTGTTTGAAATGACCATGTAATGTCTTGGAAAAATTTTTGAAAAAGATTTTCGAAAAAAATTTTTTTTCTTGATAATCGAAACTTTTTTTGTAGGATAAAACATCTTAGGCCATTTACAATAACTTTAGTCAAATAAAATAATTAGAGTGTGACTTTATCTTAAAATATACGCTAT
Organism: Aplidium turbinatum; assembly: GCF_918807975.1. NCBI lineage: Eukaryota > Metazoa > Chordata > Ascidiacea > Aplousobranchia > Polyclinidae > Aplidium > Aplidium turbinatum. Next base: position 35,890,225 of record NC_137477.1, read on the forward strand.
CTCCTTAAATAAAGCTGCTGCGCAGCTCTCAATGCAGGTATAAGCAATTCAATGAACTTTTGGTAATTGACAACTTCTTAACTTGAAACTAAGTTTTAGTGGTGCTAACATGTTTTGGAATGATAAAACAATATTACTGAACATAAAAATAAACTTTTGCAGCATGAAAAAAATTTTGAAAAATTTTGAAAAATATACTTGTTCAATGTGTGCAATGAGTTATGAAATGTCTTATAAAAAATTTTGCAAACAATTTTTGATTTTTTCAATAATGTTCACATTTAGTACGTAAAACAACTTTCTTAGACAATTTTTAATGACGTTAGTTTCAAACAAAAAGAATTGGATAGTTTCGCAAAAAAATTTATTTTTCACTGTATGAAATAACTATGAAAAATTTTTGAAAATTTTTTTTGAAAAGACAATTTTTTTCAATAATTGTCACTTTTAGTACGTAAAACAACTTTCTTAGACAATTTTTAATGACGTTAGTTTCAAACAAAAAGAATTGGAAAGCTTCGAAAAAAATTTTTTTTTTCACTGTATGAAATGACAATGTAATGTCTTGGAAAAATTTTGAAAAAGATTTTCGAAAAAAAAGTTTTTTCTTGATAATCGAAATTTTTTGTGTAGGATAAAATATCTTAGGCCATTTACAATAACTTTAGTCAAAAAAAATAATTAGAGTGCGACTTTAACTTAAAATATACGCTATCTCCTTAAATAAAGCTGCTGCGCAGCTCTCAATGCAGGTATAAGCAATTCAATGAATTTTTGGTAATTGACAACTTTTTAACTTGAAACTAAGTTTTAGTGGTGCTAACATGTTTTGGAATGATAAAACAATATTACTGAACATAAAAATAAACTTTTGCAGTAGGAAAGAATTTTTGAAAAACTTTGAAAAAAATTCTTGTTCAATGTGTGCAATGAGTTATGAAATGTCTTATAAAAAATTTTGCAAACAATTTTTGATTTTTTCAATAATGTTCACTTTTAGTACGTAAAACAACTTTCTTAGACAATTTTTTATGACGTTAGTTTCAAACAAAAAGAATTGGATACTTTAGCAAAAAAAAATTATTTTTCACTGTATGAAATGTCTTAGAAAAATTTTTGAAAATTTTTTTTGAAAACACAATTTTTTTCAATAATGTTCACTTTTTGTACGTAAAACAACTTTCTTAGACAATTTTTAATGACGTTAGTTTCAAACAAAAATAATTGGAAAGCTTCGGATTAAATTTTGTTTTCACTGTATGAAATGACAATGTAATGTCTTGAAAAAAGTTTTGAAAAAGATTTTCGAAAAAATTTTTTTTCTTGATAATCGAAACTTTTTGTGTAGGATAAAATATCTTAGGCCATTTACAATAACTTTAGTCAAAAAAAATAATTAGAGTGTGACTTTAACTTAAAATATACGCTATCTCCTTAAATAAAGCAGCTGCACAGCTCTCAATGCAGGTATAAGCAATTCAATGAACTTTTGTTCATTGACAACTTTTTAACTTTAAACCAAGTTTTAGCGGTGCTAACACGTTTTGGAATAATAAAACAATATTACTGAACATCAAAATAAACTTTTGCAGTATGAAGGAAATTTTGAAAAATTTTCGTGTAAGTCGTCAGTTCGTGTAAGTCGTCACTTTTTCTGTTTCTCCTGGGGTGACGTTATCCAAGTTCTACTGTAGCTTTAGTGGTGCTAACATGTTTTGGAATGATAAAACAATATTACTGAACATAAAAATAAACTTTTGAAGTATGAAAAGAACTTTGAAAAATTTTGAAAAAATTCTTGTTCAATGTGTGCATTTTGCAATAAAATGTCTCAGGAAAATTTTTCAGTGGTTTCCACATGACTGGCTACCATTATTAATGAACATAAAAAAAAACTTTAATGTGTGCACTTTGCAATGAAATGTCTCAGGAAAATTTTTCAGTGGTTTCCACATGACTGGTTGCCGTTATTAATGAACATAAAAAAAAACTTTAATGTGTGCAATTTGCAATGAAATGTCTCAGGAAAATTTTTCAGTGGTTTCCACATGACTGGCTGCCATTATTAATGAACATAAAAAAAAAATTTAATGTGTGCAATTTGCAATGAAATGTCTCAGCAAAATTTTTCAGTGGTTTCCACATGACTGGCTGCCATTATTAATCAACATAAAAAATAACTTTAATGTGTGCAATTTGCAATGAAATGTCTCAGGAAATCTTTTCAGTGGTTTCCACATGACTGGCTGCCATTATTAATGAACATCAAAAAAAACTTTAATGTGTGCAATTTGCAATGAAATATCTCAGGAAAATTTTTTAGTGGTTTCCACATGACTGGCTGCCATTATTTATGAACATAAAAAAAAACTTTAATGTGTGCAATTTGCAATGAAATGTCTCAGGAAAATTTTTTAGTGGTTTCCACATGACTGGCACCCTATTATTAATGAACAAAAAAAATTATTTTGCACTGTATGAAATGTCTTAGAAAAATTTTTGAAAATTTTTTTTAATAATGTTCACTTTTAGTACGTAAAACAACTTTCTTAGACAATTTTTAATGACATTAGTTTCAAACAAAAAGAATTGGAAAGCTTCGGAAAAAAATTTTTTTTCACTGTTTGAAATGACCATGTAATGTCTTGGAAAAATTTTTGAAAAAGATTTTCGAAAAAAATTTTTTTTCTTGATAATCGAAACTTTTTTTGTAGGATAAAACATCTTAGGCCATTTACAATAACTTTAGTCAAAAAAAATAATTAGAGTGTGACTTTATCTTAAAATATACGCTATCTCCTTAAATAAAGCTGCTGCGCAGCTCTCAATGCAGGTATAAGCAATTCAATGAACTTTTGGTAATTGACAACTTCTTAACTTGAAACTAAGTTTTAGTGGTGCTAACATGTTTTGGAATGATAAAACAATATTACTGAACATAAAAATAAACTTTTGCAGTATGAAAAAAATTTTGAAAAATTTTGAAAAATATACTTGTTCAATGTGTGCAATGAGTTATGAAATGTCTTATAAAAAATTTTGCAAACAATTTTTGATTTTTTCAATAATGTTCACATTTAGTACGTAAAACAACTTTCTTAGACAATTTTTAATGACGTTAGTTTCAAACAAAAAGAATTGGATAGTTTCGCAAAAAAATTTATTTTTCACTGTATGAAATAACTATGAAAAATTTTTGAAAATTTTTTTTGAAAAGACAATTTTTTTCAATAATTGTCACTTTTAGTACGTAAAACAACTTTCTTAGACAATTTTTAATGACGTTAGTTTCAAACAAAAAGAATTGGAAAGCTTCGAAAAAAATTTTTTTTTTCACTGTATGAAATGACAATGTAATGTCTTGGAAAAATTTTGAAAAAGATTTTCGAAAAAAAAGTTTTTTCTTGATAATCGAAATTTTTTGTGTAGGATAAAATATCTTAGGCCATTTACAATAACTTTAGTCAAAAAAAATAATTAGAGTGCAACTTTAACTTAAAATTAACGCTATCTCCTTAAATAAAGCTGCTGCGCAGCTCTCAATGCAGGTATAAGCAATTCAATGAACTTTTGGTAATTGACAACTTTTTAAATTGAAACTAAGTTTTAGTGGTGCTAACATGTTTTGGAATGATAAAACAATATTACTGAACATAAAAATAAACTTTTGCAGTATGAAAAAAATTTTGAAAAACTTTGAAAAAAATTCTTGTTCAATGTGTGCAATGAGTTATGAAATGTCTTATAAAAAATTTTGCAAACAATTTTTGATTTTTTCAATAATGTTCACTTTTAGTACGTAATACAACTTTCTTAGACAATTTTTTATGACGTTAGTTTCAAACAAAAATAATTGGAAAGCTTCGGAGTAAATTTTTTTTTCACTGTATGAAATGACAATGTAATGTCTTAAAAAAATTTTTGAAAAAGATTTTCGGAAAATTTTTTTTTCTTGATAATCGAAACTTTTTGTGTAGGATAAAATATCTTAGGCCATTTACAATAACTTTAGTCAAAAAAAATAATTAGAGTGTGACTTTAACTTAAAATATACGCTATCTCCTTAAATAAAGCAGCTGCACAGCTCTCAATGCAGGTATAAGCAATTCAATGAACTTTTGTTCATTGACAACTTTTTAACTTTAAACCAAGTTTTAGCGGTGCTAACACGTTTTGGAATAATAAAACAATATTACTGAACATCAAAATAAACTTTTGCCGTATGAAGGAAATTTTGAAAAATTTTCGTGTAAGTCGTCAGTTCGTGTAAGTCGTCACTTTTTCTGTTTCTCCTGGGGTGACGTTATCCAAGTTCTACTGTAGCTTTAGTGGTGCTAACATGTTTTGGAATGATAAAACAATATTACTGAACATAAAAATAAACTTTTGAAGTATGAAAAGAACTTTGAAAAATTTTTAAAAAAATTCTTGTTCAATGTGTGCATTTTGCAATAAAATGTCTCAGGAAAATTTTTCAGTGGTTTCCACATGACTGGCTGCCATTATTAATGAACATAAAAAAAAACTTTAATGTGTGCAATTTGCAATGAAATATCTCAGGAAAATTTTTCAGTGGTTTCCACATGACTGGCTGCCGTTATTAATGAACATAAAAAATAACTTTAATGTGTGCAATTTGCAATGAGATGTCTCAGGAAAATTTTTCAGTGGTTTCCACATGACTGGCTGCCATTATTAATGAACATAAAAAATAACTTTAATGTGTGCAATTTGCAATGAAATGTCTCAGGAAATCTTTTCAGTGGTTTCCACATGACTGGCTGCCATTATTAATGAACATAAAAAAAAACTTTAATGTGTGCAATTTGCAATGAAATATCTCAGGAAAATTTTTCAGTGGTTTCCACATGACTGGCTGCCATTATTTATGAACATAAAAAAAAACTTTAATGTGTGCAATTTGCAATGAAATGTCTCAGGGAAATTTTTCAGTGGTTTCCACATGACTGGCTGCCATTATTAATGAACATAAAAAAAAACTTTAATGTGTGCAATTTGCAATGAAATGTCTCAGCAAAATTTTTCAGTGGTTTCCACATGACTGGCTGCCATTATTAATGAACATTAAAAAAAATTCAATGTGTGCAATTTGCAATGAAATGTCTCAGGAAAATTTTTTAGTGGTTTCCACATGACTGGCACCCTATTATTAATGAACAAAAAAAATTATTTTGCACTGTATGGAATGTCTTAGAAAAATTTTTGAAAATTTTTTTTGAAAAGACAATTTTTTTTAATAATGTTCACTTTTAGTACGTAAAACAACTTTCTTAGACAATTTTTAATGACATTAGTTTCAAACAAAAAGAATTGGAAAGCTTCGGAAAAAATTTTTTTTCACTGTTTGAAATGACCATGTAATGTCTTGGAAAAATTTTTGAAAAAGATTTTCGAAAAAAATTTTTTTTCTTGATAATCGAAACTTTTTTTGTAGGATAAAACATCTTAGGCCATTTACAATAACTTTAGTCAAAAAAAATAATTAGAGTGTGACTTTAACTTAAAATATACGCTATCTCCTTAAATAAAACAGCTGCACAGCTCTCAATGCAGGTATAACCAATTCAATGAACTTTTGTTCATTGAATACTTTTTAACTTGAAACCAAGTTTTAGCGGTGCTAACACGTTTTGGAATGATAAAACATTATTACTGAACATAAAAATAAACTTTTGCAGTATGAAAAAAACTTTGAAAAATATACTTGTTCAATGTGTGCAATGAGTTATGAAATGTCTTATAAAAAATTTTGCAAACAATTTTTGATTTTTTCAATAATGTTCACATTTAGTACGTAAAACAACTTTCTTAGACAATTTTTAATGACGTTAGTTTCAAACAAAAAGAATTGGATAGTTTCGCAAAAAAATTTATTTTTCACTGTATGAAATAACTATGAAAAATTTTTGAAAATTTTTTTTGAAAAGACAATTTTTTTCAATAATTGTCACTTTTAGTACGTAAAACAACTTTCTTAGACAATTTTTAATGACGTTAGTTTCAAACAAAAAGAATTGGAAAGCTTCGAAAAAAATTTTTTTTTTCACTGTATGAAATGACAATGTAATGTCTTGGAAAAATTTTGAAAAAGATTTTCGAAAAAAAAGTTTTTTCTTGATAATCGAAATTTTTTGTGTAGGATAAAATATCTTAGGCCATTTACAATAACTTTAGTAAAAAAAAATAATTAGAGTGCAACTTTAACTTAAAATTAACGCTATCTCCTTAAATAAAGCTGCTGCGCAGCTCTCAATGCAGGTATAAGCAATTCAATGAACTTTTGGTAATTGACAACTTTTTAAATTGAAACTAAGTTTTAGTGGTGCTAACATGTTTTGGAATGATAAAACAATATTACTGAACATAAAAATAAACTTTTGCAGTATGAAAAAAATTTTGAAAAACTTTGAAAAAAATTCTTGTTCAATGTGTGCAATGAGTTATGAAATGTCTTATAAAAAATTTTGCAAACAATTTTTGATTTTTTCAATAATGTTCACTTTTAGTACGTAATACAACTTTCTTAGACAATTTTTTATGACGTTAGTTTCAAACAAAAATAATTGGAAAGCTTCGGAATAAATTTTTTTTTCACTGTATGAAATGACAATGTAATGTCTTAAAAAAATTTTTGAAAAAGATTTTCGGAAAAATTTTTTTTCTTGATAATCGAAACTTTTTGTGTAGGATAAAATATCTTAGGCCATTTACAATAACTTTAGTCAAAAAAAATAATTAGAGTGTGACTTTAACTTAAAATATACGCTATCTCCTTAAATAAAGCAGCTGCACAGCTCTCAATGCAGGTATAAGCAATTCAATGAACTTTTGTTCATTGACAACTTTTTAACTTTAAACCAAGTTTTAGCGGTGCTAACACGTTTTGGAATAATAAAACAATATTACTGAACATCAAAATAAACTTTTGCAGTATGAAGGAAATTTTGAAAAATTTTCGTGTAAGTCGTCAGTTCGTGTAAGTCGTCACTTTTTCTGTTTCTCCTGGGGTGACGTTATCCAAGTTCTACTGTAGCTTTAGTGGTGCTAACATGTTTTGGAATGATAAAACAATATTACTGAACATAAAAATAAACTTTTGAAGTATGAAAAGAACTTTGAAAAATTTTGAAAAATTCTTGTTCAATGAGTGCATTTTGCAATAAAATGTCTCAGGAAAATTTTTCAGTGGTTTCCACATGACTGGCTACCATTATTAATGAACATAAAAAAAAAACTTTAATGTGTGCACTTTGCAATGAAATGTCTCAGGAAATTTTTTCAGTGGTTTCCACATGACTGGCTGCCGTTATTAATGAACATAAAAAAAAACTTTAATGTGTGCAATTTGCAATGAAATGTCTCAGGAAAATTTTTCAGTGGTTTCCACATGACTGGCTGCCATTATTAATGAACATAAAAAAAAACTTTAATGTGTGCAATTTGCAATGAAATGTCTCAGGAAAATTTTTCAGTGGTTTCCACATGACTGGCTGCCATTATTAATGAACATAAAAAATAACTTTAATGTGTGCAATTTGCAATGAAATGTCTCAGGAAAATTTTTCAGTGGTTTCCACATGACTGGCTGCCATTATTAATGAACATTAAAAAAACTTTAATGTGTGCAATTTGCAATGAAATATCTCAGGAAAATTTTTCAGTGGTTTCCACATGACTGGCTGCCATTATTTATGAACATAAAAAAAAACTTTAATGTGTGCAATTTGCAATGAAATGTCTCAGGGAAATTTTTCAGTGGTTTCCACATGACTGGCTGCCATTATTAATGAACATAGAAAAAAAACTTTAATGTGTGCAATTTGCAATGAAATGTCTCAGCAAAATTTTTCAGTGGTTTCCACATGACTGGCTGCCATTATTAATGAACATAAAAAATAACTTTAATGTGTGCAATTTGCAATGAAATGTCTCAGGAAATCTTTTCAGTGGTTTCCACATGACTGGCTGCCATTATTAATGAACATAAAAAAAAAATTCAATGTGTGCAATTTGCAATGAAATGTCTCAGGAAAATTTTTTAGTGGTTTCCACATGACTGGCACCCTATTCTTAATGAACAAAAAAAATTATTTTGCACTGTATGAAATGTCTTAGAAAAATTTTTGAAAATTTTTTTTGAAAAGACAATTTTTTTTAATAATGTTCACTTTTAGTACGTAAAACAACTTTCTTAGACAATTTTTAATGACATTAGTTTCAAACAAAAAGAATTGGAAAGCTTCGGAAAAAAATTTTTTTTCACTGTTTGAAATGACCATGTAATGTCTTGGAAAAATTTTTGAAAAAGATTTTCGAAAAAAATTTTTTTTCTTGATAATCGAAACTTTTTTTGTAGGATAAAACATCTTAGGCCATTTACAATAACTTTAGTCAAAAAAAATAATTAGAGTGCGACTTTAACTTAAAATATACGCTATCTCCTTAAATAAAGCTGCTGCGCAGCTCTCAATGCAGGTATAAGCAATTCAATGAATTTTTGGTAATTGACAACTTTTTAACTTGAAACTAAGTTTTAGTGGTGCTAACATGTTTTGGAATGATAAAACAATATTACTGAACATAAAAATAAACTTTTGCAGTAGGAAAAAATTTTTGAAAAACTTTGAAAAAAATTCTTGTTCAATGTGTGCAATGAGTTATGAAAAGTCTTATAAAAAATTTTGCAAACAATTTTTGATTTTTTCAATAATGTTCACTTTTAGTACGTAAAACAACTTTCTTAGACAATTTTTTATGACGTTAGTTTCAAACAAAAAGAATTGGATACTTTAGCAAAAAAAAATTATTTTTCACTGTATGAAATATCTTAGAAAAATTTTTGAAAATTTTTTTTGAAAACACAATTTTTTTCAATAATGTTCACTTTTTGTACGTAAAACAACTTTCTTAGACAATTTTTAATGACGTTAGTTTCAAACAAAAATAATTGGAAAGCTTCGGATTAAATTTTGTTTTCACTGTATGAAATGACAATGTAATGTCTTGAAAAAAGTTTTGAAAAAGATTTTCGAAAAAATTTTTTTTCTTGATAATCGAAACTTTTTGTGTAGGATAAAATATCTTAGGCCATTTACAATAACTTTAGTCAAAAAAAATAATTAGAGTGTGACTTTAACTTAAAATATACGCTATCTCCTTAAATAAAGCAGCTGCACAGCTCTCAATGCAGGTATAAGCAATTCAATGAACTTTTGTTCATTGACAACTTTTTAACTTTAAACCAAGTTTTAGCGGTGCTAACACGTTTTGGAATAATAAAACAATATTACTGAACATCAAAATAAACTTTTGCAGTATGAAGAAAATTTTGAAAAATTTTCGTGTAAGTCGTCAGTTCGTGTAAGTCGTCACTTTTTCTGTTTCTCCTGGGGTGACGTTATCCAAGTTCTACTGTAGCTTTAGTGGTGCTAACATGTTTTGGAATGATAAAACAATATTACTGAACATAAAAATAAACTTTTGAAGTATGAAAAGAACTTTGAAAAATTTTGAAAAAATTCTTGTTCAATGTGTGCATTTTGCAATAAAATGTCTCAGGAAAATTTTTCAGTGGTTTCCACATGACTGGCTACCATTATTAATGAACATAAAAAAAAACTTTAATGTGTGCACTTTGCAATGAAATGTCTCAGGAAAATTTTTCAGTGGTTTCCACATGACTGGTTGCCGTTATTAATGAACATAAAAAAAAACTTTAATGTGTGCAATTTGCAATGAAATGTCTCAGGAAAATTTTTCAGTGGTTTCCACATGACTGGCTGCCATTATTAATGAACATAAAAAAAAAATTTAATGTGTGCAATTTGCAATGAAATGTCTCAGGAAAATTTTTCAGTGGTTTCCACATGACTGGCTGCCATTATTAATGAACATAAAAAATATCTTTAATGTGTGCAATTTGCAATGAAATGTCTCAGGAAATCTTTTCAGTGGTTTCCACATGACTGGCTGCCATTATTAATGAACATAAAAAAAAACTTTAATGTGTGCAATTTGCAATGAAATATCTCAGGAAAATTTTTTAGTGGTTTCCACATGACTGGCTGCCATTATTTATGAACATAAAAAAAAACTTTAATGTGTGCAATTTGCAATGAAATGTCTCAGGAAAATTTTTCAGTGGTTTCCACATGACTGGCTGCCATTATTAATGAACATAAAAAAAAAACTTTAATGTGTGCAATTTGCAATGAAATGTCTCAGGAAAATTTTTCAGTGGTTTCCACATGACTGGCTGCCATTATTAATGAACATAAAAAAAACATTCAATGTGTGCAATTTGCAATGAAATGTCTCAGGAAAATTTTTTAGTGGTTTCCACATGACTGGCACCCTATTATTAATGAACAAAAAAAATTATTTTGCACTGTATGAAATGTCTTAGAAAAATTTTTGAAAATTTTTTTTGAAAAGACAATTTTTTTTAATAATGTTCACTTTTAGTACGTAAAACAACTTTCTTAGACAATTTTTAATGACATTAGTTTCAAACAAAAAGAATTGGAAAGCTTCGGAAAAAAATTTTTTTTCACTGTTTGAAATGACCATGTAATGTCTTGGAAAAATTTTTGAAAAAGATTTTCGAAAAAAATTTTTTTTCTTGATAATCGAAACTTTTTTTGTAGGATAAAACATCTTAGGCCATTTACAATAACTTTAGTCAAAAAAAATAATTAGAGTGCGACTTTAACTTAAAATATACGCTATCTCCTTAAATAAAGCTGCTGCGCAGCTCTCAATGCAGGTATAAGCAATTCAATGAATTTTTGGTAATTGACAACTTTTTAACTTGAAACTAAGTTTTAGTGGTGCTAACATGTTTTGGAATGATAAAACAATATTACTGAACATAAAAATAAACTTTTGCAGTAGGAAAAAAATTTTGAAAAACTTTGAAAAAAATTCTTGTTCAACGTGTGCAATGAGTTATGAAATGTCTTATAAAAAATTTTGCAAACAATTTTTGATTTTTTCAATAATGTTCACTTTTAGTACGTAAAACAACTTTCTTAGACAATTTTTAATGACGTTAGTTTCAAACAAAAAGAATTGGATAGTTTCGCAAAAAAATTTATTTTTCACTGTATGAAATAACTAAGAAAAATTTTTGAAAATTTTTTTTGAAAAGACAATTTTTTTCAATAATTGTCACTTTTAGTACGTAAAACAACTTTCTTAGACAATTTTTAATGACGTTAGTATCAAACAAAAAGAATTGGAAAGCTTCGAAAAAAATTTTTTTTTTCGCTGTATGAAATGACAATGTAATGTCTTGGAATAATTTTGAAAAAGATTTTCGAAAAAAAATTTTTTTCTTGATAGACGAAATTTTTTGTGTAGGATAAAATATCTTAGGCCATTTACAATAACTTTAGTCAAAAAAAATAATTAGAGTGTGACTTTAACTTAAAATATACGCTATCTCCTTAAATAAAGCAGCTGCACAGCTCTCAATGCAGGTATAAGCAATTCAATGAACTTTTGTTCATTGACAACTTTTTAACTTTAAACCAAGTTTTAGCGGTGCTAACACGTTTTGGAATAATAAAACAATATTACTGAACATCAAAATAAACTTTTGCAGTATGAAGGAAATTTTGAAAAATTTTCGTGTAAGTCGTCAGTTCGTGTAAGTCGTCACTTTTTCTGTTTCTCCTGGGGTGACGTTATCCAAGTTCTACTGTAGCTTTAGTGGTGCTAACATGTTTTGGAATGATAAAACAATATTACTGAACATAAAAATAAACTTTTGAAGTATGAAAAAAACTTTGAAAAATTTTGAAAAAATTCTTGTTCAATGTGTGCATTTTGCAATAAAATGTCTCAGGAAAATTTTTCAGTGGTTTCCACATGACTGGCTACCATTATTAATGAACATAAAAAAAAACTTTAATGTGTGCACTTTGCAATGAAATAACTCAGGAAAATTTTTCAGTGGTTTCCACATGACTGGCTGCCGTTATTAATGAACATAAAAAATAACTTTAATGTGTGCAATTTGCAATGAAATGTCTCAGGAAAATTTTTCAGTGGTTTTCACATGACTGGCTGCCATTATTAATGAACATAAAAAAAAACTTTAATGTGTGCAATTTGCAATGAAATGTCTCAGGAAAATTTTTCAGTGGTTTCCACATGACTGGCTGCCATTATTAATGAACATAAAAAATAACTTTAATGTGTGCAATTTGCAATGAAATATCTCAGGAAAATTTTTCAGTGGTTTCCACATGACTGGCTGCCATTATTTATGAACATAAAAAAAACTTTAATGTGTGCAATTTGCAATGAAATGTCTCAGCAAAATTTTTCAGTGGTTTCCACATGACTGGCTGCCATTATTAATGAACATAAAAAAAAAATTCAATGTGTGCAATTTGCAATGAAATGTCTCAGGAAAATTTTTTAGTGGTTTCCACATGACTGGCACCCTATTATTAATGAACAAAAAAAATTATTTTGCACTGTATGAAATGTCTTAGAAAAATTTTTGAAAGTTTTTTTTAATAATGTTCACTTTTAGTACGTAAAACAACTTTCTTAGACAATTTTTAATGACATTAGTTTCAAACAAAAAGAATTGGAAAGCTTCGGAAAAAAATTTTTTTTCACTGTTTGAAATGACCATGTAATGTCTTGGAAAAATTTTTGAAAAAGATTTTCGAAAAAAATTTTTTTTCTTGATAATCGAAACTTTTTGTGTAGGATAAAACATCTTAGGCCATTTACAATAACTTTAGTCAAAAAAAATAATTAGAGTGTGACTTTAACTTAAAATATACGCTATCTCCTTAAATAAAGCTGCTGCGCAGCTCTCAATGCAGGTATAAGCAATTCAATGAACTTTTGGTAATTGACAACTTCTTAACTTGAAACTAAGTTTTAGTGGTGCTAACATGTTTTGGAATGATAAAACAATATTACTGAACATAAAAATAAACTTTTGCAGTATGAAAAAAGTTTTGAAAAATTTTGAAAAATATACTTGTTCAATGTGTGCAATGAGTTATGAAATGTCTTATAAAAAATTTTGCAAACAATTTTTGATTTTTTCAATAATGTTCACATTTAGTACGTAAAACAACTTTCTTAGACAATTTTTAATGACGTTAGTTTCAAACAAAAAGAATTGGATAGTTTCGCAAAAAAATTTATTTTTCACTGTATGAAATAACTATGAAAAATTTTTGAAAATTTTTTTTGAAAAGACAATTTTTTTCAATAATTGTCACTTTTAGTACGAAAAACAACTTTCTTAGACAATTTTTAATGACGTTAGTTTCAAACAAAAAGAATTGGAAAGCTTCGAAAAAAATTTTTTTTTTCACTGTATGAAATGACAATGTAATGTCTTGGAAAAATTTTGAAAAAGATTTTCGAAAAAAAAGTTTTTTCTTGATAATCGAAATTTTTTGTGTAGGATAAAATATCTTAGGCCATTTACAATAACTTTAGTCAAAAAAAATAATTAGAGTGCAACTTTAACTTAAAATTAACGCTATCTCCTTAAATAAAGCTGCTGCGCAGCTCTCAATGCAGGTATAAGCAATTCAATGAACTTTTGGTAATTGACAACTTTTTAAATTGAAATTAAGTTTTAGTGGTGCTAACATGTTTTGGAATGATAAAACAATATTACTGAACATAAAAATAAACTTTTGCAGTAGGAAAAAAATTTTGAAAAACTTTGAAAAAAATTCTTGTTCAATGTGTGCAATGAGTTATGAAATGTCTTATAAAAAATTTTGCAAACAATTTTTGATTTTTTCAATAATGTTCACTTTTAGTACGTAATACAACTTTCTTAGACAATTTTTTATGACGTTAGTTTCAAACAAAAATAATTGGAAAGCTTCGGAATAAATTTTGTTTTCACTGTATGAAATGACAATGTAATGTCTTGAAAAAATTTTTGAAAAAGATTTTCGAAAAAATTTTTTTTCTTGATAATCGAAACTTTTTGTGTAGGATAAAATATCTTAGGCCATTTACAATACCTTTAGTCAAAAAAAATAATTAGAGTGTGACTTTAACTTAAAATATACGCTATCTCCTTAAATAAAGCAGCTGCACAGCTCTCAATGCAGGTATAAGCAATTCAATGAACTTTTGTTCATTGACAACTTTTTAACTTTAAACCAAGTTTTAGCGGTGCTAACACGTTTTGGAATAATAAAACAATATTACTGAACATCAAAATAAACTTTTGCAGTATGAAGGAAATTTTGAAAAATTTTCGTGTAAGTCGTCAGTTCGTGTAAGTCGTCACTTTTTCTGTTTCTCCTGGGGTGACGTTATCCAAGTTCTACTGTAGCTTTAGTGGTGCTAACATGTTTTGGAATGATAAAACAATATTACTGAACATAAAAATAAACTTTTGAAGTATGAAAAGAACTTTGAAAAATTTTGAAAAAATTCTTGTTCAATGTGTGCATTTTGCAATAAAATGTCTCAGGAAAATTTTTCAGTGGTTTCCACATGACTGGCTACCATTATTAATGAACATAAAAAAAAAACTTTAATGTGTGCACTTTGCAATGAAATGTCTCAGGAAAATTTTTCAGTGGTTTCCACATGACTGGCTGCCGTTATTAATGAACATAAAAAAAAACTTTAATGTGTGCAATTTGCAATGAAATGTCTCAGGAAAATTTTTCAGTGGTTTCCACATGACTGGCTGCCATTATTAATGAACATAAAAAAAAACTTTAATGTGTGCAATTTGCAATGAAATGTCTCAGGAAAATTTTTCAGTGGTTTCCACATGATTGGCTGCCATTATTAATGAACATAAAAAATAACTTTAATGTGTGCAATTTGCAATGAAATGTCTCAGGAAATCTTTTCAGTGGTTTCCACATGACTGGCTGCCATTATTAATGAACATAAAAAAAAAATTCAATGTGTGCAATTTGCAATGAAATGTCTCAGGAAAATTTTTTAGTGGTTTCCACATGACTGGCACCCTATTCTTAATGAACAAAAAAAATTATTTTGCACTGTATGAAATGTCTTAGAAAAATTTTTGAAAATTTTTTTTGAAAAGACAATTTTTTTTAATAATGTTCACTTTTAGTACGTAAAACAACTTTCTTAGACAATTTTTAATGACATTAGTTTCAAACAAAAAGAATTGGAAAGCTTCGGAAAAAAATTTTTTTTCACTGTTTGAAATGACCATGTAATGTCTTGGAAAAATTTTTGAAAAAGATTTTCGAAAAAAATTTTTTTTCTTGATAATCGAAACTTTTTTTGTAGGATAAAACATCTTAGGCCATTTACAATAACTTTAGTCAAAAAAAATAATTAGAGTGCGACTTTAACTTAAAATATACGCTATCTCCTTAAATAAAGCTGCTGCGCAGCTCTCAATGCAGGTATAAGCAATTCAATGAATTTTTGGTAATTGACAACTTTTTAACTTGAAACTAAGTTTTAGTGGTGCTAACATGTTTTGGAATGATAAAACAATATTACTGAACATAAAAATAAACTTTTGCAGTAGGAAAAAATTTTTGAAAATAACTTTGAAAAAAATTCTTGTTCAATGTGTGCAATGAGTTATGAAATGTCTTATAAAAAATTTTGCAAACAATTTTTGATTTTTTCAATAATGTTCACTTTTAGTACGTAAAACAACTTTCTTAGACAATTTTTTATGACGTTAGTTTCAAACAAAAAGAATTGGATACTTTAGCAAAAAAAAATTATTTTTCACTGTATGAAATGTCTTAGAAAAATTTTTGAAAATTTTTTTTGAAAACACAATTTTTTCAATAATGTTCACTTTTTGTACGTAAAACAACTTTCTTAGACAATTTTTAATGACGTTAGTTTCAAACAAAAATAATTGGAAAGCTTCGGATTAAATTTTGTTTTCACTGTATGAAATGACAATGTAATGTCTTGAAAAAAGTTTTGAAAAAGATTTTCGAAAAAATTTTTTTTCTTGATAATCGAAACTTTTTGTGTAGGATAAAATATCTTAGGCCATTTACAATAACTTTAGTCAAAAAAAATAATTAGAGTGTGACTTTAACTTAAAATATACGCTATCTCCTTAAATAAAGCAGCTGCACAGCTCTCAATGCAGGTATAAGCAATTCAATGAACTTTTGTTCATTGACAACTTTTTAACTTTAAACCAAGTTTTAGTGGTGCTAACACGTTTTGGAATAATAAAACAATATTACTGAACATCAAAATAAACTTTTGCAGTATGAAGGAAATTTTGAAAAATTTTCGTGTAAGTCGTCAGTTCGTGTAAGTCGTCACTTTTTCTGTTTCTCCTGGGGTGACGTTATCCAAGTTCTACTGTAGCTTTAGTGGTGCTAACATGTTTTGGAATGATAAAACAATATTACTGAACATAAAAATAAACTTTTGAAGTATGAAAAAAACTTTGAAAAATTTTGAAAAAATTCTTGTTCAATGTGTGCATTTTGCAATAAAATGTCTCAGGAAAATTTTTCAGTGGTTTCCACATGACTGGCTACCATTATTAATGAACATAAAAAAAAACTTTAATGTGTGCACTTTGCAATGAAATAAATCAGGAAAATTTTTCAGTGGTTTCCACATGACTGGCTGCCGTTATTAATGAACATAAAAAATAACTTTAATGTGTGCAATTTGCAATGAAATGTCTCAGGAAAATTTTTCAGTGGTTTTCACATGACTGGCTGCCATTATTAATGAACATAAAAAAAAACTTTAATGTGTGCAATTTGCAATGAAATGTCTCAGGAAAATTTTTCAGTGGTTTCCACATGACTGGCTGCCATTATTAATGAACATAAAAAATAACTTTAATGTGTGCAATTTGCAATGAAATATCTCAGGAAAATTTTTCAGTGGTTTCCACATGACTGGCTGCCATTATTTATGAACATAAAAAAAAACTTTAATGTGTGCAATTTGCAATGAAATGTCTCAGCAAAATTTTTCAGTGGTTTCCACATGACTGGCTGCCATTATTAATGAACATAAAAAAAAAATTCAATGTGTGCAATTTGCAATGAAATATCTCAGGAAAATTTTTTAGTGGTTTCCACATGACTGGCACCCTATTATTAATGAACAAAAAAAATTATTTTGCACTGTATGAAATGTCTTAGAAAAATTTTTGAAAATTTTTTTTAATAATGTTCACTTTTAGTACGTAAAACAACTTTCTTAGACAATTTTTAATGACATTAGTTTCAAACAAAAAGAATTGGAAAGCTTCGGAAAAAAATTTTTTTTCACTGTTTGAAATGACCATGTAATGTCTTGGAAAAATTTTTGAAAAAGATTTTCGAAAAAAATTTTTTTTCTTGATAATCGAAACTTTTTGTGTAGGATAAAACATCTTAGGCCATTTACAATAACTTTAGTCAAAAAAAATAATTAGAGTGTGACTTTAACTTAAAATATACGCTATCTCCTTAAATAAAGCTGCTGCGCAGCTCTCAATGCAGGTATAAGCAATTCAATGAACTTTTGGTAATTGACAACTTCTTAACTTGAAACTAAGTTTTAGTGGTGCTAACATGTTTTGGAATGATAAAACATTATTACTGAACATAAAAATAAACTTTTGCAGTATGAAAAAAATTTTGAAAAATTTTGAAAAATATACTTGTTCAATGTGTGCAATGAGTTATGAAATGTCTTATAAAAAATTTTGCAAACAATTTTTGATTTTTTCAATAATGTTCACATTTAGTACGTAAAACAACTTTCTTAGACAATTTTTAATGACGTTAGTTTCAAACAAAAAGAATTGGATAGTTTCGCAAAAAAATTTATTTTTCACTGTATGAAATAACTATGAAAAATTTTTGAAAATTTTTTTTGAAAAGACAATTTTTTTCAATAATTGTCACTTTTAGTACGTAAAACAACTTTCTTAGACAATTTTTAATGACGTTAGTTTCAAACAAAAAGAATTGGAAAGCTTCGAAAAAAATTTTTTTTTTCACTGTATGAAATGACAATGTAATGTCTTGGAAAAATTTTGAAAAAGATTTTCGAAAAAAAAGTTTTTTCTTGATAATCGAAATTTTTTGTGTAGGATAAAATATCTTAGGCCATTTACAATAACTTTAGTCAAAAAAAATAATTAGAGTGCAACTTTAACTTAAAATTAACGCTATCTCCTTAAATAAAGCTGCTGCGCAGCTCTCAATGCAGGTATAAGCAATTCAATGAACTTTTGGTAATTGACAACTTTTTAAATTGAAACTAAGTTTTAGTGGTGCTAACATGTTTTGGAATGATAAAACAATATTACTGAACATAAAAATAAACTTTTGCAGTAGGAAAAAAATTTTGAAAAACTTTGAAAAAAATTCTTGTTCAATGTGTGCAATGAGTTATGAAATGTCTTATAAAAAATTTTGCAAACAATTTTTGATTTTTTCAATAATGTTCACTTTTAGTACGTAATACAACTTTCTTAGACAATTTTTTATGACGTTAGTTTCAAACAAAAATAATTGGAAAGCTTCGGAGTAAATTTTTTTTTCACTGTATGAAATGACAATGTAATGTCTTAAAAAAATTTTTGAAAAAGATTTTCGGAAAAATTTTTTTTCTTGATAATCGAAACTTTTTGTGTAGGATAAAATATCTTAGGCCATTTACAATAACTTTAGTCAAAAAAAATAATTAGAGTGTGACTTTAACTTAAAATATACGCTATCTCCTTAAATAAAGCAGCTGCACAGCTCTCAATGCAGGTATAAGCAATTCAATGAACTTTTGTTCATTGACAACTTTTTAACTTTAAACCAAGTTTTAGCGGTGCTAACACGTTTTGGAATAATAAAACAATATTACTGAACATCAAAATAAACTTTTGCAGTATGAAGGAAATTTTGAAAAATTTTCGTGTAAGTCGTCAGTTCGTGTAAGTCGTCACTTTTTCTGTTTCTCCTGGGGTGACGTTATCCAAGTTCTACTGTAGCTTTAGTGGTGCTAACATGTTTTGGAATGATAAAACAATATTACTGAACATAAAAATAAACTTTTGAAGTATGAAAAGAACTTTGAAAAATTTTTAAAAAAATTCTTGTTCAATGTGTGCATTTTGCAATAAAATGTCTCAGGAAAATTTTTCAGTGGTTTCCACATGACTGGCTGCCATTATTAATGAACATAAAAAAAAACTTTAATGTGTGCAATTTGCAATGAAATATCTCAGGATAATTTTTCAGTGGTTTCCACATGACAGGCTGCCATTATTAATGAACATAAAAAATAACTTTAATGTGTGCAATTTGCAATGAAATGTCTCAGGAAAATTTTTCAGTGGTTTCCACATGACTGGCTGCCATTATTAATGAACATAAAAAATAACTTTAATGTGTGCAATTTGCAATGAAATGTCTCAGGAAATCTTTTCAGTGGTTTCCACATGACTGGCTGCCATTATTAATGAACATAAAAAAAAACTTTAATGTGTGCAATTTGCAATGAAATATCTCAGGAAAATTTTTCAGTAGTTTCCACATGACTGGCTGCCATTATTTATGAACATAAAAAAAAACTTTAATGTGTGCAATTTGCAATGAAATGTCTCAGGGAAATTTTTCAGTGGTTTCCACATGACTGGCTGCCATTATTAATGAACATAAAAAAAAACTTTAATGTGTGCAATTTGCAATGAAATGTCTCAGCAAAATTTTTCAGTGGTTTCCACATGACTGGCTGCCATTATTAATGAACATTAAAAAAAATTCAATGTGTGCAATTTGCAATGAAATGTCTCAGGAAAATTTTTAGTGGTTTCCACATGACTGGCACCCTATTATTAATGAACAAAAAAAATTATTTTGCACTGTATGGAATGTCTTAGAAATATTTTTGAAAATTTTTTTTGAAAAGACAATTTTTTTTAATAATGTTCACTTTTAGTACGTAAAACAACTTTCTTAGACAATTTTTAATGACATTAGTTTCAAACAAAAAGAATTGGAAAGCTTCGGAAAAAATTTTTTTTCACTGTTTGAAATGACCATGTAATGTCTTGGAAAAATTTTTGAAAAAGATTTTCGAAAAAAATTTTTTTTCTTGATAATCGAAACTTTTTTTGTAGGATAAAACATCTTAGGCCATTTACAATAACTTTAGTCAAAAAAAATAATTAGAGTGTGACTTTAACTTAAAATATACGCTATCTCCTTAAATAAAACAGCTGCACAGCTCTCAATGCAGGTATAACCAATTCAATGAACTTTTGTTCATTGAATACTTTTTAACTTGAAACCAAGTTTTAGCGGTGCTAACACGTTTTGGAATGATAAAACATTATTACTGAACATAAAAATAAACTTTTGCAGTATGAAAAAAACTTTGAAAAATATACTTGTTCAATGTGTGCAATGAGTTATGAAATGTCTTATAAAAAATTTTGCAAACAATTTTTGATTTTATCAATAATGTTCACATTTAGTACGTAAAACAACTTTCTTAGACAATTTTTAATGACGTTAGTTTCAAACAAAAAGAATTGGATAGTTTCGCAAAAAAATTTATTTTTCACTGTATGAAATAACTATGAAAAATTTTTGAAAATTTTTTTTGAAAAGACAATTTTTTTCAATAATTGTCACTTTTAGTACGTAAAACAACTTTCTTAGACAATTTTTAATGACGTTAGTTTCAAACAAAAAGAATTGGAAAGCTTCGAAAAAAATTTTTTTTTTCACTGTATGAAATGACAATGTAATGTCTTGGAAAAATTTTGAAAAAGATTTTCGAAAAAAAAGTTTTTTCTTGATAATCGAAATTTTTTGTGTAGGATAAAATATCTTAGGCCATTTACAATAACTTTAGTAAAAAAAAATAATTAGAGTGCAACTTTAACTTAAAATTAACGCTATCTCCTTAAATAAAGCTGCTGCGCAGCTCTCAATGCAGGTATAAGCAATTCAATGAACTTTTGGTAATTGACAACTTTTTAAATTGAAACTAAGTTTTAGTGGTGCTAACATGTTTTGGAATGATAAAACAATATTACTGAACATAAAAATAAACTTTTGCAGTAGGAAAAAAATTTTGAAAAACTTTGAAAAAAATTCTTGTTCAATGTGTGCAATGAGTTATGAAATGTCTTATAAAAAATTTTGCAAACAATTTTTGATTTTTTCAATAATGTTCACTTTTAGTACGTAATACAACTTTCTTAGACAATTTTTTATGACGTTAGTTTCAAACAAAAATAATTGGAAAGCTTCGGAATAAATTTTTTTTTCACTGTATGAAATGACAATGTAATGTCAATTTTTGAAAAAGATTTTCGGAAAAATTTTTTTTCTTGATAATCGAAACTTTTTGTGTAGGATAAAATATCTTAGGCCATTTACAATAACTTTAGTCAAAAAAAATAATTAGAGTGTGACTTTAACTTAAAATATACGCTATCTCCTTAAATAAAGCAGCTGCACAGCTCTCAATGCAGGTATAAGCAATTCAATGAACTTTTGTTCATTGACAACTTTTTAACTTTAAACCAAGTTTTAGCGGTGCTAACACGTTTTGGAATAATAAAACAATATTACTGAACATCAAAATAAACTTTTGCAGTATGAAGGAAATTTTGAAAAATTTTCGTGTAAGTCGTCAGTTCGTGTAAGTCGTCACTTTTTCTGTTTCTCCTGGGGTGACGTTATCCAAGTTCTACTGTAGCTTTAGTGGTGCTAACATGTTTTGGAATGATAAAACAATATTACTGAACATAAAAATAAACTTTTGAAGTATGAAAAGAACTTTGAAAAATTTTTAAAAAAATTCTTGTTCAATGTGTGCATTTTGCAATAAAATGTCTCAGGAAAATTTTTCAGTGGTTTCCACATGACTGGCTGCCATTATTAATGAACATAAAAAAAAACTTTAATGTGTGCAATTTGCAATGAAATATCTCAGGAAAATTTTTCAGTGGTTTCCACATGACTGGCTGCCATTATTAATGAACATAAAAAATAACTTTAATGTGTGCAATTTGCAATGAAATGTCTCAGGAAAATTTTTCAGTGGTTTCCACATGACTGGCTGCCATTATTAATGAACATAAAGAATAACTTTAATGTGTGCAATTTGCAATGAAATGTCTCAGGGAAATTTTTCAGTGGTTTCCACATGACTGGCTGCCATTATTAATGAACATAAAAAAAAACTTTAATGTGTGCAATTTGCAATGAAATGTCTCAGCAAAATTTTTCAGTGGTTTCCACATGACTGGCTGCCATTATTAATGAACATTAAAAAAAATTCAATGTGTGCAATTTGCAATGAAATGTCTCAGGAAAATTTTTTAGTGGTTTCCACATGACTGGCACCCTATTATTAATGAACAAAAAAAATTATTTTGCACTGTATGGAATGTCTTAGAAAAATTTTTGAAAATTTTTTTTGAAAAGACAATTTTTTTTAATAATGTTCACTTTTAGTACGTAAAACAACTTTCTTAGACAATTTTTAATGACTTTAGTTTCAAACAAAAAGAATTGGAAAGCTTCGGAAAAAATTTTTTTTCACTGTTTGAAATGACCATGTAATGTCTTGGAAAAATTTTTGAAAAAGATTTTCGAAAAAAATTTTTTTTCTTGATAATCGAAACTTTTTTTGTAGGATAAAACATCTTAGGCCATTTACAATAACTTTAGTCAAAAAAAATAATTAGAGTGTGACTTTAACTTAAAATATACGCTATCTCCTTAAATAAAACAGCTGCACAGCTCTCAATGCAGGTATAACCAATTCAATGAACTTTTGTTCATTGAATACTTTTTAACTTGAAACCAAGTTTTAGCGGTGCTAACACGTTTTGGAATGATAAAACATTATTACTGAACATAAAAATAAACTTTTGCAGTATGAAAAAAACTTTGAAAAATATACTTGTTCAATGTGTGCAATGAGTTATGAAATGTCTTATAAAAAATTTTGCAAACAATTTTTGATTTTTTCAATAATGTTCACATTTAGTACGTAAAACAACTTTCTTAGACAATTTTTAATGACGTTAGTTTCAAACAAAAAGAATTGGATAGTTTCGCAAAAAAATTTATTTTTCACTGTATGAAATAACTAAGAAAAATTTTTGAAAATTTTTTTTGAAAAGACAATTTTTTTCAATAATTGTCACTTTTAGTACGTAAAACAACTTTCTTAGACAATTTTTAATGACGTTAGTTTCAAACAAAAAGAATTGAAAAGCTTCGAAAAAAATTTTTTTTTTCACTGTATGAAATCACAATGTAATGTCTTGGAAAAATTTTGAAAAAGATTTTCGAAAAAAAAGTTTTTTCTTGATAATCGAAATTTTTTGTGTAGGATAAAATATCTTAGGCCATTTACAATAACTTTAGTCAAAAAAAATAATTAGAGTGCAACTTTAACTTAAAATATACGCTATCTCCTTAAATAAAGCTGCTGTGCAGCTCTCAATGCAGGTATAAGCAATTCAATGAACTTTTGGTAATTGACAACTTTTTAACTTGAAACAAAGTTTTAGTGGTGCTAACATGTTTTGGAATGATAAAACAATATTACTGAACATAAAAATAAACTTTTGCAGTATGAAAAAAATTTTGAAAAACTTTGAAAAAATTCTTGTTCAATGTGTGCAATGAGTTATGAAATGTCTTATAAAAAATTTTGCAAACAATTTTTGATTTTTTCAATAATGTTCACTTTTAGTACGTAAAACAACTTTCTTAGACAATTTTTTATGACGTTAGTTTCAAACAAAAATAATTGGAAAGCTTCGGAATAAATTTTTTTTTCACTGTATGAAATGACAATGTAATGTCTTAAAAAAATTTTTGAAAAAGATTTTCGAAAAAATTTTTTTTCTTGATAATCGAAACTTTTTGTGTAGGATAAAATATCTTAGGCCATTTACAATAACTTTAGTCAAAAAAAATAATTAGAGTGTGACTTTAACTTAAAATATACGCTATCTCCTTAAATAAAGCAGCTGCACAGCTCTCAATGCAGGTATAAGCAATTCAATGAACTTTTGTTCATTGACAACTTTTTAACTTTAAACCAAGTTTTAGCGGTGCTAACACGTTTTGGAATAATAAAACAATTTTACTGAACATCAAAATAAACTTTTGCAGTATGAAGGAAATTTTGAAAAATTTTCGTGTAAGTCGTCAGTTCGTGTAAGTCGTCACTTTTTCTGTTTCTCCTGGGGTGACGTTATCCAAGTTCTACTGCAGCTTTAGTGGTGCTAACATGTTTTGGAATGATAAAACAATATTACTGAACATAAAAATAAACTTTTGAAGTATGAAAAGAACTTTGAAAAATTTTGAAAAAATTCTTGTTCAATGTGTGCATTTTGCAATAAAATGTCTCAGGAAAATTTTTCAGTGGTTTCCACATGACTGGCTACCATTGTTAATGAACATAAAAAAAAAACTTTAATGTGTGCACTTTGCAATGAAATGTCTCAGGAAATTTTTCAGTGGTTTCCACATGACTGGCTGCCGTTATTAATGAACATAAAAAAAAACTTTGATGTGTGCAATTTGCAATGAAATGTCTCAGGAAAATTTTTCAGTGGTTTCCACATGACTGGCTGCCATTATTAATGAACATAAAAAAAAACTTTAATGTGTGCAATTTGCAATGAAATGTCTCAGGAAAATTTTTCAGTGGTTTCCACATGACTGGCTGCCATTATTAATGAACATAAAAAATAACTTTAATGTGTGCAATTTGCAATGAAATGTCTCAGGAAATCATTTCAGTGGTTTCCACATGACTGGCTGCCTTTATTAATGAACATAAAAAAAAACTTTAATGTGTGCAATTTGCAATGAAATATCTCAGGAAAATTTTTCAGTGGTTTCCACATGACTGGCTGCCATTATTTATGAACATAAAAAAAAACTTTAATGTGTGCAACTTGCAATGAAATGTCTCAGGGAAATTTTTCAGTGGTTTCCACATGACTGGCTGCCATTATTAATGAACATTAAAAAAAATTCAATGTGTGCAATTTGCAATGAAATGTCTCAGGAAAATTTTTTAGTGGTTTCCACATGACTGGCACCCTATTATTAATGAACAAAGAAAATTATTTTGCTTTGTATGGAATGTCTTAGAAAAATTTTTGAAAATTTTTTTGAAAAGACAATTTTTTTTAATAATGTTCACTTTTAGTACGTAAAACAACTTTCTTAGACAATTTTTAATGACATTAGTTTCAAACAAAAAGAATTGGAAAGCTTCGGAAAAAAATTTTTTTTCACTGTTTGAAATGACCATGTAATGTCTTGGAAAAATTTTTGAAAAAGATTTTCGAAAAAAATTTTTTTTCTTGATAATCGAAACTTTTTTTGTAGGATAAAACATCTTAGGCCATTTACAATAACTTTAGTCAAAAAAAATAATGAGAGTGTGACTTTAACTTAAAATATACGCTATCTCCTTAAATAAAACAGCTGCACAGCTCTCAATGCAGGTATAACCAATTCAATGAACTTTTGTTCATTGAATACTTTTTAACTTGAAACCAAGTTTTAGCGGTGCTAACACGTTTTGGAATGATAAAACATTATTACTGAACATAAAAATAAACTTTTGCAGTATGAAAAAAACTTTGAAAAATATACTTGTTCAATGTGTGCAATGAGTTATGAAATGTCTTGTAAAAAATTTTGCAAACAATTTTTGATTTTTTCAATAATGTTCACATTTAGTACGTAAAACAACTTTCTTAGACAATTTTTAATGACGTTAGTTTCAAACAAAAAGAATTGGATAGTTTCGCAAAAAAATTTATTTTTCACTGTATGAAATAACTAAGAAAAATTTTTGAAAATTTTTTTTGAAAAGACAATTTTTTTCAATAATTGTCACTTTTAGTACGTAAAACAACTTTCTTAGACAATTTTTAATGACGTTAGTTTCAAACAAAAAGAATTGGAAAGCTTCGAAAAAAATTTTTTTTTTCACTGTATGAAATGACAGTGTAATGTCTTGGAAAAATTTTGAAAAAGATTTTCGAAAAAAAATTTTTTTCTTGATAATCGAAATTTTTTGTGTAGGATAAAATATCTTAGGCCATTTACAATAACTTTAGTCAAAAAAAATAATTAGAGTGCAACTTTAACTTAAAATATACGCTATCTCCTTAAATAAAGCTGCTGCGCAGCTCTCAATGCAGGTATAAGCAATTCAATGAACTTTTGGTAATTGACAACTTTTTAACTTGAAACTAAGTTTTAGTGGTGCTAACATGTTTTGGAATGATAAAACAATATTACTGAACATAAAAATAAACTTTTGCAGTAAGAAAAAAATTTTGAAAAACTTTGAAAAAAATTCTTGTTCAATGTGTGCAATGAGTTATGAAATGTCTTATAAAAAATTTTGCAAACAATTTTTGATTTTTTCAATAATGTTCACTTTAAGTACGTAAAACAACTTTCTTAGACAATTTTTTATGACGTTAGTTTCAAACAAAAATAATTGGAAAGCTTCGGAATAAATTTTTTTTTCACTGTATGAAATGACAATGTAATGTCTTAAAAAAATTTTTGAAAAAGATTTTCGAAAAAATTTTTTTTCTTGATAATCGAAACTTTTTTTGTAGGATAAAACATCTTAGGCCATTTACAATAACTTTAGTCAAAAAAAATAATTAGAGTGTGACTTTAACTTAAAATATACGCTATCTCCTTAAATAAAACAGCTGCACAGCTCTCAATGCAGGTATAACCAATTCAATGAACTTTTGTTCATTGAATACTTTTTAACTTGAAACCAAGTTTTAGCGGTGCTAACACGTTTTGGAATGATAAAACATTATTACTGAACATAAAAATAAACTTTTGCAGTATGAAAAAAATTTTGAAAAATTTTGAAAAATATTCTTGTTTAATGTGTGCAATGAGTTATGAAATGTCTTATAAAAAATTTTGCAAACAATTTTTGATTTTTTCAATAATGTTCACATTTAGTACGTAAAACAACTTTCTTAGACAATTTTTAATGACGTTAGTTTCAAACAAAAAGAATTGGATAGTTTCGCAAAAAAAAATTATTTTTCACTGTATGAAATGTCTTAGAAAAATTTTTGAAAATTTTTTTTGAAAACACAATTTTTTTCAATAATGTTCACTTTTTGTACGTAAAACAACTTTCTTAGACAATTTTTAATGACGTTAGTTTCAAACAAAAAGAATTGGAAAGCTTCGGAATAAATTTTGTTTTCACTGTATGAAATGACAATGTAATGTCTTGAAAAAATTTTTGAAAAAGATTTTCGAAAAAATTTTTTTTCTTGATAATCGAAACTTTTTGTGTAGGATAAAATATCTTAGGCCATTTACAATAACTTTAGTCAAAAAAAATAATTAGAGTGTGACTTTAACTTAAAATATACGCTATCTCCTTAAATAAAGCAGCTGCACAGCTCTCAATGCAGGTATAAGCAATTCAATGAACTTTTGTTCATTGACAACTTTTTAACTTTAAACCAAGTTTTAGCGGTGCTAACACGTTTTGGAATAATAAAACAATATTACTGAACATCAAAATAAACTTTTGCAGTATGAAGGAAATTTTGAAAAATTTTCGTGTAAGTCGTCAGTTCGTGTAAGTCGTCACTTTTTCTGTTTCTCCTGGGGTGACGTTATCCAAGTTCTACTG
Source organism: Aplidium turbinatum (assembly GCF_918807975.1). Classification (NCBI taxonomy): domain Eukaryota; kingdom Metazoa; phylum Chordata; class Ascidiacea; order Aplousobranchia; family Polyclinidae; genus Aplidium; species Aplidium turbinatum. The sequence goes on from NC_137477.1 coordinate 35,917,921, forward strand.
TAGCTTTAGTGGTGCTAACATGTTTTGGAATGATAAAACAATATTACTGAACATAAAAATAAACTTTTGAAGTATGAAAAAAACTTTGAAAAATTTTGAAAAAATTCTTGTTCAATGTGTGCATTTTGCAATAAAATGTCTCAGGAAAATTTTTCAGTGGTTTCCACATGACTGGCTACCATTATTAATGAACATAAAAAAAAACTTTAATGTGTGCACTTTGCAATGAAATGTCTCAAGAAAATTTTTCAGTGGTTTCCACATGACTGGCTGCCGTTATTAATGAACATAAAAAAAAACTTTAATGTGTGCAATTTGCAATGAAATGTCTCAGGAAAATTTTTCAGTGGTTTTCACATGACTGGCTGCCATTATTAATGAACATAAAAAAAAACTTTAATGTGTGCAATTTGCAATGAAATGTCTCAGGAAAATTTTTCAGTGGTTTCCACATGACTGGCTGCCATTATTAATGAACATAAAAAAAAACTTTAATGTGTGCAATTTGCAATGAAATGTCTCAGGAAAATTTTTCAGTGGTTTCCACATGACTGGCTGCCATTATTAATGAACATAAAAATTAACTTTAATGTGTGCAATTTGCAATGAAATGTCTCAGGAAATCTTTTCAGTGGTTTCCACATGACTGGCTGCCATTATTAATGAACATAAAAAAAAACTTTAATGTGTGCAATTTGCAATGAAATATCTCAGGAAAATTTTTCAGTGGTTTCCACATGACTGGCTGCCATTATTTATGAACATAAAAAAAAACTTTAATGTGTGCAATTTGCAATGAAATGTCTCAGGGAAATTTTTCAGTGGTTTCCACATGACTGGCTGCCATTATTAATGAACATAAAAAAAAGACTTTAATGTGTGCAATTTGCAATGAAATGTCTCAGCAAAATTTTTCAGTGGTTTCCACATGACTGGCTGCCATTATTAATGAACATAAAAAAAAAATTCAATGTGTGCAATTTGCAATGAAATGTCTCAGGAAAATTTTTTAGTGGTTTCCACATGACTGGCACCCTATTATTAATGAACAAAAAAAATTATTTTACACTGTATGAAATGTCTTAGAAAAATTTTTGAAAATTTTTTTTGAAAAGACAATTTTTTTTAATAATGTTCACTTTTAGTACGTAAAACAACTTTCTTAGACAATTTTTAATGACATTAGTTTCAAACAAAAAGAATTGGAAAGCTTCGGAAAAAAATTTTTTTTCACTGTTTGAAATGACCATGTAATGTCTTGGAAAAATTTTTGAAAAAGATTTTCGAAAAAAATTGTTTTTCTTGATAATCGAAACTTTTTTTGTAGGATAAAACATCTTAGGCCATTTACAATAACTTTAGTCAAAAAAAATAATTAGAGTGTGACTTTAACTTAAAATATACGCTATCTCCTTAAATAAAGCAGCTGCACAGCTCTCAATGCAGGTATAAGCAATTCAATGAACTTTTGTTCATTGACAACTTTTTAACTTTAAACCAAGTTTTAGCGGTGCTAACACGTTTTGGAATAATAAAACAATATTACTGAACATCAAAATAAACTTTTGCAGTATGAAGGAAATTTTGAAAAATTTTCGTGTAAGTCGTCAGTTCGTGTAAGTCGTCACTTTTTCTGTTTCTCCTGGGGTGACGTTTTCCAAGTTCTACTGCAGCTTTAGTGGTGCTAACATGTTTTGGAATGATAAAACAATATTACTGAACATAAAAATAAACTTTTGAAGTATGAAAAGAACTTTGAAAAATTTTGAAAAAATTCTTGTTCAATGTGTGCATTTTGCAATAAAATGTCTCAGGAAAATTTTTCAGTGGTTTCCACATGACTGGCTACCATTATTAATGAACATAAAAAAAAAACTTTAATGTGTGCACTTTGCAATGAAATGTCTCAGGAAATTTTTTCAGTGGTTTCCACATGACTGGCTGCCGTTATTTATGAACATAAAAACAAACTTTGATGTGTGCAATTTGCAATGAAATGTCTCAGGAAAATTTTTCAGTGGTTTCCACATGACTGGCTGCCATTATTAATGAACATAAAAAAAAACTTTAATGTGTGCAATTTGCAATGAAATGTCTCAGGAAAATTTTTCAGTGGTTTCCACATGACTGGCTGCCATTATTAATGAACATAAAAAATAACTTTAATGTGTGCAATTTGCAATGAAATGTCTCAGGAAATCTTTTCAGTGGTTTCCACATGACTGGCTGCCATTATTAATGAACATAAAAAAAAACTTTAATGTGTGCAATTTGCAATGAAATATCTCAGGAAAATTTTTCAGTGGTTTCCACATGACTGGCTGCCATTATTTATGAACATAAAAAAAAACTTTAATGTGTGCAATTTGCAATGAAATGTCTCAGGGAAATTTTTCAGTGGTTTCCACATGACTGGCTGCCATTATTAATGAACATAAAAAAAAACTTTAATGTGTGCAATTTGCAATGAAATGTCTCAGCAAAATTTTTCAGTGGTTTCCACATGACTGGCTGCCATTATTAATGAACATTAAAAAAAATTCAATGTGTGCAATTTGCAATGAAATGTCTCAGGAAAATTTTTTAGTGGTTTCCACATGACTGGCACCCTATTATTAATGAACAAAGAAAATTATTTTGCACTGTATGGAATGTCTTAGAAAAATTTTTGAAAATTTTTTTTGAAAAGACAATTTTTTTTAATAATGTTCACTTTTAGTACGTAAAACAACTTTCTTAGACAATTTTTAATGACATTAGTTTCAAACAAAAAGAATTGGAAAGCTTCGGAAAAAAATTTTTTTTCACTGTTTGAAATGACCATGTAATGTCTTGGAAAAATTTTTGAAAAAGATTTTCGAAAAAAATTTTTTTTCTTGATAATCGAAACTTTTTTTGTAGGATAAAACATCTTAGGCCATTTACAATAACTTTAGTCAAAAAAAATAATGAGAGTGTGACTTTAACTTAAAATATACGCTATCTCCTTAAATAAAACAGCTGCACAGCTCTCAATGCAGCTATAACCAATTCAATGAACTTTTGTTCATTGAATACTTTTTAACTTGAAACCAAGTTTTAGCGGTGCTAACACGTTTTGGAATGATAAAACATTATTACTGAACATAAAAATAAACTTTTGCAGTATGAAAAAAACTTTGAAAAATATACTTGTTCAATGTGTGCAATGAGTTATGAAATGTCTTATAAAAAATTTTGCAAACAATTTTTGATTTTTTCAATAATGTTCACATTTAGTACGTAAAACAACTTTCTTAGACAATTTTTAATGACGTTAGTTTCAAACAAAAAGAATTGGATAGTTTCGCAAAAAAATTTATTTTTCACTGTATGAAATAACTAAGAAAAATTTTTGAAAATTTTTTTTGAAAAGACAATTTTTTTCAATAATTGTTACTTTTAGTACGTAAAACAACTTTCTTAGACAATTTTTAATGACGTTAGTTTCAAACAAAAAGAATTGGAAAGCTTCGAAAAAATTTTTTTTTTTCAATGTTTGAAATGACAATGTAATGTCTTGGAAAAATTTTGAAAAAAATTTTCGAAAAAAAATTTTTTTCTTGATAATCGAAATTTTTTGTGTAGGATAAAATATCTTAGGCCATTTACAATAACTTTAGTCAAAAAAAATAATTAGAGTGCAACTTTAACTTAAAATATACGCTATCTCCTTAAATAAAGCTGCTGCGCAGCTCTCAATGCAGGTATAAGCAATTCAATGAACTTTTGGTAATTGACAACTTTTTAACTTGAAACTAAGTTTTAGTGGTGCTAACATGTTTTGGAATGATAAAACAATATTACTGAACATAAAAATAAACTTTTGCAGTAGGAAAAAAATTTTGAAAAACTTTGAAAAAAATTCTTGTTCAATGTGTGCAATGAGTTATGAAATGTCTTATAAAAAATTTTGCAAACAATTTTTGATTTTTTCAATAATGTTCACTTTTAGTACGTAAAACAACTTTCTTAGACAATTTTTTATGACGTTAGTTTCAAACAAAAATAATTGGAAAGCTTCGGAATAAATTTTTTTTTCACTGTATGAAATGACAATGTAATGTCTTAAAAAAATTTTTGAAAAAGATTTTCGAAAAAATTTTTTTTCTTGATAATCGAAACTTTTTGTGTAAGATAAAATATCTTAGGCCATTTACAATAACTTTAGTCAAAAAAAATAATTAGAGTGTGACTTTAACTTAAAATATACGCTATCTCCTTAAATAAAGCAGCTGCACAGCTCTCAATGCAGGTATAAGCAATTCAATGAACTTTTGTTCATTGACAACTTTTTAACTTTAAACCAAGTTTTAGCGGTGCTAACACGTTTTGGAATAATAAAACAATATTACTGAACATCAAAATAAACTTTTGCAGTATGAAAGAAATTTTGAAAAATTTTCGTGTAAGTCGTCAGTTCGTGTAAGTCGTCACTTTTTCTGTTTCTCCTGGGGTGACGTTATCCAAGTTCTACTGTAGCTTTAGTGGTGCTAACATGTTTTGGAATGATAAAACAATATTACTGAACATAAAAATAAACTTTTGAAGTATGAAAAGAACTTTGAAAAATTTTAAAAAAAATTCTTGTTCAATGTGTGCATTTTGCAATAAAATGTCTCAGGAAAATTTTTCAGTGGTTTCCACATGACTGGCTGCCATTATTAATGAACATAAAAAAAAACTTTAATGTGTGCAATTTGCAATGAAATATCTCAGGAAAATTTTTCAGTGGTTTCCACATGACTGGCTGCCATTATTAATGAACATAAAAAAAAACTTTCATGTGTGCAATTTGCAATGAAATGTCTCAGGAATATTTTTCAGTGGTTTCCACATGACTGGCTGCCATTATTAATGAACATAAAAAATAACTTTAATGTGTGCAATTTGCAATGAAATGTCTCAGGAAAATTTTTCAGTGGTTTCCACATGACTGGCTGCCATTATTAATGAACATAAAAAAAAACTTTAATGTGTGCAATTTGCAATGAAATATCTCAGGAAAATTTTTCAGTGGTTTCCACATGACTGGCTGCCATTATTTATGAACATAAAAAAAAACTTTAATGTGTGCAATTTGCAATGAAATGTCTCAGGGATATTTTTCAGTGGTTTCCACATGACTGGCTGCCATTATTAATGAACATAAAAAAAAACTTTATTGTGTGCAATTTGCAATGAAATGTCTCAGCAAAATTTTTCAGTGGTTTCCACATGACTGGCTGCCATTATTAATGAACATAAAAAAAAAATTCAATGTGTGCAATTTGCAATGAAATGTCTCAGGAAAATTTTTTAGTGGTTTCCACATGACTGGCACCCTATTATTAATGAACAAAAAAAATTATTTTGCACTGTATGAAATGTCTTAGAAAAATTTTTGAAAATTTTTTTTGAAAAGACAATTTTTTTTAATAATGTTCACTTTTAGTACGTAAAACAACTTTCTTAGACAATTTTTAATGACATTAGTTTCAAACAAAAAGAATTGGAAAGCTTCGGAAAAAAATTTTTTTTCACTGTTTGAAATGACCATGTAATGTCTTGGAAAAATTTTTGAAAAAGATTTTCGAAAAAAATTTTTTTTCTTGATAATCGAAAATTTTTTTGTAGGATAAAACATCTTAGGCCATTTACAATAACTTTAGTCAAAAAAAATAATTACAGTGCGACTTTAACTTAAAATATACGCTATCTCCTTAAATAAAGCAGCTGCACAGCTCTCAATGCAGGTATAAGCAATTCAATGAACTTTTGTTCATTGACAACTTTTTAACTTTAAACCAAGTTTTAGCGGTGCTAACACGTTTTGGAATAATAAAACAATATTACTGAACATCAAAATAAACTTTTGCAGTATGAAGGAAATTTTGAAAAATTTTCGTGTAAGTCGTCAGTTCGTGTAAGTCGTCACTTTTTCTGTTTCTCCTGGGGTGACGTTATCCAAGTTCTACTGTAGCTTTAGTGGTGCTAACATGTTTTGGAATGATAAAACAATATTACTGAACATAAAAATAAACTTTTGAAGTATGAAAAGAACTTTGAAAAATTTTGAAAAAATTCTTGTTCAATGTGTGCATTTTGCAATAAAATGTCTCAGGAAAATTTTTCAGTGGTTTCCACATGACTGGCTACCAGTATTAATGAACACAAAAAAAAAACTTTAATGTGTGCACTTTGCAATGAAATGTCTCAGGAAAATTTTTCAGTGGTTTCCACATGACTGGCTGCCGTTATTAATAAACATAAAAAAAAACTTTAATGTGTGCAATTTGCAATGAAATGTCTCAGGAAAATTTTTCAGTGGTTTTCACATGACTGGCTGCCATTATTAATGAACATAAAAAAAAACTTTAATGTGTGCAATTTGCAATGAAATGTCTCAGGAAAATTTTTCAGTTGTTTCCACATGACTGGCTGCCATTATTAATGAACATAAAAAATAACTTTAATGTGTGCAATTTGCAATGAAATGTCTCAGGAAATCTTTTCAGTGGTTTCCACATGACTGGCTGCCATTATTAATGAACATAAAAAAAAACTTTAATGTGTGCAATTTGCAATGAAATGTCTCAGGGAAATTTTTCAATGGTTTCCACATGACTGGCTGCCATTATTTATGAACATAAAAAATAACTTTAATGTGTGCAATTTGCAATGAAATATCTCAGGAAAATTTTTCAGTGGTTTCCACATGACTGGCTGCCATTATTTATGAACATAAAAAAAAACTTTAATGTGTGCAATTTGCAATGAAATGTCTCAGGGAAATTTTTCAGTGGTTTCCACATGACTGGCTGCCATTATTAATGAACATAAAAAAAAAACTTTAATGTGTGCAATTTGCAATGAAATGTTTCAGCAAAATTTTTCAGTGGTTTCCACATGACTGGCTGCCATTATTAATGAACATAAAAAAAAAATTCAATGTGTGCAATTTGCAATGAAATGTCTCAGGAAAATTTTTTAGTGGTTTCCACTTGACTGGCACCCTATTATTAATGAACAAAAAAAATTATTTTGCACTGTATGAAATGTCTTAGAAAAATTTTTGAAAATTTTTTTTGAAAAGACAATTTTTTTCAATAATTGTCACTTTTAGTACGTAAAACAACTTTCTTAGACAATTTTTAATGACGTTAGTTTCAAACAAAAAGAATTGGAAAGCTTCGAAAAAAATTTTTTTTTTCACTGTATGAAATGACAATGTAATGTCTTGGAAAAATTTTTGAAAAAGATTTTCGAAAAAAATTTTTTTTCTTGATAATCGAAACTTTTTTTGTAGGATAAAACATCTTAGGCCATTTACAATAACTTTAGTCAAAAAAAATAATTAGAGTGCGACTTTAATTTAAAATATACGCTACCCAGCTAGAAAGCTACGTATATTACACGTTGATTTTTGGTTGATTTTAGGTAGTATAGTATCTTAGGTAGAATTCAGGTGTTATTAAGGAGTTTGTGTACACCAACACAAATTCACTTGTTTAAAAAACATTTTTTTAGAGACATATTTTAGCTATCATTTAGTATGACTAGTTTGTAAATATGATTCTAGAAGTTTTATCAGGGATTATTTTTTGAATATAACGCTTGCAAAAATAACACGTGTTTTCCACGTATATTACACGTGTTCAAAATCCTATGATTATTTGACTAATTTTTAAGGTATATAAGGTAAAATCACACCCAGAAGAGGGCATACAAAAGAGAAAAAATGTTTACCCGAGCAGAAGGATGTTTTACCGGGATTTTTTGTATTTTGATTATATGTTGTTTCCACGTGTATTGCACGTTTCCATCTGTTGAAAAGTAACACGTATTTTCCATGTATATTAAACGTGTTGAAGTTCTTTCGTTCATTTGGGCAATTTTTAATCTGTGTTAGGTAAAACTACCTCCCAAGGACGGTATAAACAGAAAGAATTCTCCACTCAAGTGGATTGGTGTCAACCACGCTCCTCCGCATTTTTTAGGATATAAGTTAGATTATGTGTTTTTGTAGGTGTCTTTACACGTTTTTATTACGTTATGTAAAAAGGAAACTTCATGACATTTTTTAGTCGCAAATTAATGTGATCTTTTAACGATAGTTCTTAGTGTAAATTTAAGTGGTCTCGCTTACTGATATTAAACAATTACTTACTAAGGTTTGGTACGGTAGCCACTTTAACAAGTCGAAATTCTGCCACTAAAAATGACTAGAATGAAACCGCCAACCAATCATAAGCCCGGTTTAAGTGACGTAAAAATGACGAAAAGAAGATGATAGAAAGCAAATTAAGTGATGGATTTTTTGTCAGCTGGTTGGTTTAGGGGTTTTGTCAGCTGGTTGGCTTTCATTGACGCGGGTTCGATTCCCACCACTGCTATTGCTCTTTTTCTTCTCTAATTCCAAATAAAGTTCAAAACAAGCGTTAACTCTCCGAATGAGTGCTAGAAGGGTCACAATTGGACAGTAGCCTCTTATACCAATATGTGTTATACAAATGTGTTAAATAAATACAAATGTGTTAAATTGTTGATTTCAGATACGGTACGCGGAAATTAGGTAGAATGTGGGTGTAAAAACACGTAAAATCCACCACCAAATATACGAGTAATACACGTGAAATAGTGTCAACACTTATACGTGTATTATACGTGAAAATTAACGTATAATACACGACCCAAGGAACATAGAATCTACGTGTCAGATACGAGGAAATTAGGTGTAATGCGGGTGTAAAACACGTAAAATCCACCACCAGATATACGTGTAATACACGTGAAATAGTGTCTACACATATGCGTGTAGTATACGTGAAAATTAACGTATAATACACGACCCAAGGTACATAGAATCTACGTGTCAGATACGAGGAAATTAGGTGTAATGCGGGTGTACAACACGTAGAATCCACCACCAAATATACGGGGAAAACACGTGTATTAGTGTTGTCAGATACGAGGAAATTAGGTGTAATGCGGGCGTAAAACACGTAAAATCCACCACCAAATATACGTGTAATGCACGTGAAATAGTGTCTACACATATGCGTGTATTATACGTGAAAATTAACGTATAATACACGACCCAAGGTACGTAGAATCTACGTGTCAGATACGAGGAAATTAGGTGTAATGCGGGTGTAAAACACGTAAAATCCACCACCAAATATACGTGGAAAACACGTGTATTAGTGTTGTCAGATACGAGGAAATTAGGTGTAATGCGGGCGTAAAACACGTAAAATCCACCACCAAATACACGTGTAATGCACGTGAAATAGTGTCTACACATATGCGTGTATTATACGTGAAAATTAACGTATAATACACGACCCAAGGTACGTAGAATCTACGTGTAATACACGTGAAATTTCTAGCTGGGTAATGTCTTGGAAAAATTTTTGAAAAAGATTTTCGAAAAAATTTTTTTTCTTGATAATAGAAACTTTTTTTGTAGGATAAAACATCTTAGGCCATTTACAATAACTTTAGTCAAAAAAAATAATTAGAGTGCGACTTTAACTTAAAATATACGCTATCTCCTTAAATAAAGCTAGCTCTCAATGCAGGTATAAGCAATTCAATGAATTTTTGGTAATTGACAACTTTTTAACTTGAAACTAAGTTTTAGTGGTGCTAACATGTTTTGGAATGATAAAACAATATTACTGAACATAAAAATAAACTTTTGCAGTAGGAAAAAAATTTTGAAAAACTTTGAAAAAAATTCTTGTTCAATGTGTGCAATGAGTTATGAAATGTCTTATAAAAAATTTTGCAAACAATTTTTGATTTTTTCAATAATGTTCACTTTTAGTACGTAAAACAACTTTCTTAGACAATTTTTTATGACGTTAGTTTCAAACAAAAAGAATTGGATACTTTAGAAAAAAAAATTATTTTTCACTGTATGAAATGTCTTAGAAAAATTTTTGAAAATTTTTTTTGAAAACACAATTTTTTTCAATAATGTTCACTTTTTGTACGTAAAACAACTTTCTTAGACAATTTTTAATGACGTTAGTTTCAAACAAAAATAATTGGAAAGCTTCGGAATAAATTTTGTTTTCACTGTATGAAATGACAATGTAATGTCTTGAAAAAATTTTTGAAAAAGATTTTCGAAAAAATTTTTTTTCTTGATAATCGAAACTTTTTGTGTAGGATAAAACATCTTAGGCCATTTACAATAACTTTAGTCAAAAAAAATAATTAGAGTGTGACTTTAACTTAAAATATACGCTATCTCCTTAAATAAAGCAGCTGCACAGCTCTCAATGCAGGTATAAGCAATTCAATGAACTTTTGTTCATTGACAACTTTTTAACTTTAAACCAAGTTTTAGCGGTGCTAACACGTTTTGGAATAATAAAACAATATTACTGAACATCAAAATAAACTTTTGCAGTATGAAGGAAATTTTGAAAAATTTTCGTGTAAGTCGTCAGTTCGTGTAAGTCGTCACTTTTTCTGTTTCTCCTGGGGTGACGTTATCCAAGTTCTACTGTAGCTTTAGTGGTGCTAACATGTTTTGGAATGATAAAACAATATTACTGAACATAAAAATAAACTTTTGAAGTATGAAAAGAACTTTGAAATATTTTGAAAAAATTCTTGTTCAATGTGTGCATTTTGCAATAAAATGTCTCAGGAAAATTTTTCAGTGGTTTCCACATGACTGGCTACCATTATTAATGAACATAAAAAAAAAAATTTAATGTGTGCACTTTGCAATGAAATGTCTCTGTCTCAGGAAAATTTTTCAGTGGTTTCCAGATGACTGGCTGCCGTTATTAATGAACATATAAAAAAACTTTAATGTGTGCAATTTGCAATGAAATGTCTCAGGAAAATTTTTCAGTGGTTTCCACATGACTGGCTGCCATTATTAATGAACATAAAAAAAAACTTTAATGTGTGCAATTTGCAATGAAATGTCTCAGGAAAATTTTTCAGTGGTTTCCACATGACTGGCTGCCATTATTAATGAACATAAAAAATAACTTTAATGTGTGCAATTTGCAATGAAATGTCTCAGGAAATCTTTTCAGTGGTTTCCACATGACTGGCTGCCATTATTAATGAACATAAAAAAAAACTTTAATGTGTGCAATTTGCAATGAAATATCTCAGGAAAATTTTTCAGTGGTTTCCACATGACTGGCTGCCATTATTTATGAACATAAAAAAAAACTTTAATGTGTGCAATTTGCAATGAAATGTCTCAGGGAAATTTTTCAGTGGTTTCCACATGACTGGCTGCCATTATTAATGAACATAAAAAAAAAACTTTAATGTGTGCAATTTGCAATGAAATGTCTCAGGAAAATTTTTCAGTGGTTTCCACATGACTGGCTGCCATTATTAATGAACATAAAAAAAAACTTTAATGTGTGCAATTTGCAATGAAATGTCTCAGGAAAATTTTTCAGTGGTTTCCACATGACTGGCTGCCATTATTAATGAACATAAAAATTAACTTTAATGTGTGCAATTTGCAATGAAATGTCTCAGGAAATCTTTTCAGTGGTTTCCACATGACTGGCTGCCATTATTAATGAACATAAAAAAAAACTTTAATGTGTGCAATTTGCAATGAAATATCTCAGGAAAATTTTTCAGTGGTTTCCACATGACTGGCTGCCATTATTTATGAACATAAAAAAAAACTTTAATGTGTGCAATTTGCAATGAAATGTCTCAGGGAAATTTTTCAGTGGTTTCCACATGACTGGCTGCCATTATTAATGAACATAAAAAAAAGACTTTAATGTGTGCAATTTGCAATGAAATGTCTCAGCAAAATTTTTCAGTGGTTTCCACATGACTGGCTGCCATTATTAATGAACATAAAAAAAAAATTCAATGTGTGCAATTTGCAATGAAATGTCTCAGGAAAATTTTTTAGTGGTTTCCACATGACTGGCACCCTATTATTAATGAACAAAAAAAATTATTTTACACTGTATGAAATGTCTTAGAAAAATTTTTGAAAATTTTTTTTGAAAAGACAATTTTTTTTAATAATGTTCACTTTTAGTACGTAAAACAACTTTCTTAGACAATTTTTAATGACATTAGTTTCAAACAAAAAGAATTGGAAAGCTTCGGAAAAAAATTTTTTTTCACTGTTTGAAATGACCATGTAATGTCTTGGAAAAATTTTTGAAAAAGATTTTCGAAAAAAATTGTTTTTCTTGATAATCGAAACTTTTTTTGTAGGATAAAACATCTTAGGCCATTTACAATAACTTTAGTCAAAAAAAATAATTAGAGTGTGACTTTAACTTAAAATATACGCTATCTCCTTAAATAAAGCAGCTGCACAGCTCTCAATGCAGGTATAAGCAATTCAATGAACTTTTGTTCATTGACAACTTTTTAACTTGAAACCAAGTTTTAGCGGTGCTAACACGTTTTGGAATAATAAAACAATATTACTGAACATCAAAATAAACTTTTGCAGTATGAAGGAAATTTTGAAAAATTTTCGTGTAAGTCGTCAGTTCGTGTAAGTCGTCACTTTTTCTGTTTCTCCTGGGGTGACGTTTTCCAAGTTCTACTGCAGCTTTAGTGGTGCTAACATGTTTTGGAATGATAAAACAATATTACTGAACATAAAAATAAACTTTTGAAGTATGAAAAGAACTTTGAAAAATTTTGAAAAAATTCTTGTTCAATGTGTGCATTTTGCAATAAAATGTCTCAGGAAAATTTTTCAGTGGTTTCCACATGACTGGCTACCATTATTAATGAACATAAAAAAAAAACTTTAATGTGTGCACTTTGCAATGAAATGTCTCAGGAAATTTTTTCAGTGGTTTCCACATGACTGGCTGCCGTTATTAATGAACATAAAAACAAACTTTGATGTGTGCAATTTGCAATGAAATGTCTCAGGAAAATTTTTCAGTGGTTTCCACATGACTGGCTGCCATTATTAATGAACATAAAAAAAAACTTTAATGTGTGCAATTTGCAATGAAATGTCTCAGGAAAATTTTTCAGTGGTTTCCACATGACTGGCTGCCATTATTAATGAACATAAAAAATAACTTTAATGTGTGCAATTTGCAATGAAATGTCTCAGGAAATCTTTTCAGTGGTTTCCACATGACTGGCTGCCATTATTAATGAACATAAAAAAAAACTTTAATGTGTGCAATTTGCAATGAAATATCTCAGGAAAATTTTTCAGTGGTTTCCACATGACTGGCTGCCATTATTTATGAACATAAAAAAAAACTTTAATGTGTGCAATTTGCAATGAAATGTCTCAGGGAAATTTTTCAGTGGTTTCCACATGACTGGCTGCCATTATTAATGAACATAAAAAAAAACTTTAATGTGTGCAATTTGCAATGAAATGTCTCAGCAAAATTTTTCAGTGGTTTCCACATGACTGGCTGCCATTATTAATGAACATTAAAAAAAATTCAATGTGTGCAATTTGCAATGAAATGTCTCAGGAAAATTTTTTAGTGGTTTCCACATGACTGGCACCCTATTATTAATGAACAAAGAAAATTATTTTGCACTGTATGGAATGTCTTAGAAAAATTTTTGAAAATTTTTTTTGAAAAGACAATTTTTTTTAATAATGTTCACTTTTAGTACGTAAAACAACTTTCTTAGACAATTTTTAATGACATTAGTTTCAAACAAAAAGAATTGGAAAGCTTCGGAAAAAAATTTTTTTTCACTGTTTGAAATGACCATGTAATGTCTTGGAAAAGTTTTTGAAAAAGATTTTCGAAAAAAATTTTTTTTCTTGATAATCGAAACTTTTTTTGTAGGATAAAACATCTTAGGCCATTTACAATAACTTTAGTCAAAAAAAATAATGAGAGTGTGACTTTAACTTAAAATATACGCTATCTCCTTAAATAAAACAGCTGCACAGCTCTCAATGCAGGTATAACCAATTCAATGAACTTTTGTTCATTGAATACTTTTTAACTTGAAACCAAGTTTTAGCGGTGCTAACACGTTTTGGAATGATAAAACATTATTACTGAACATAAAAATAAACTTTTGCAGTATGAAAAAAATTTTGAAAAATTTTGAAAAATATTCTTGTTTAATGTGTGCAATGAGTTATGAAATGTCTTATAAAAAATTTTGCAAACAGTTTTTGATTTTTTCAATAATGTTCACTTTTAGTACGTAAAACAACTTTCTTAGACAATTTTTTATGACGTTAGTTTCAAACAAAAAGAATTGGATACTTTAGCAAAAAAAAATTATTTTTCACTGTATGAAATGTCTTAGAAAAATTTTTGAAAATTTTTTTTGAAAACACAATTTTTTTCAATAATGTCCACTTTTTGTACGTAAAACAACTTTCTTAGACAATTTTTAATGACGTTAGTTTCAAACAAAAATAATTGGAAAGCTTCGGAATAAATTTTGTTTTCACTGTATGAAATGACAATGTAATGTCTTGAAAAAATTTTTGAAAAAGATTTTCGAAAAAATTTTTTTTCTTGATAATCGAAACTTTTTGTGTAGGATAAAATATCTTAGGCCATTTACAATAACTTTAGTCAAAAAAAATAATTAGAGTGTGACTTTAACTTAAAATATACGCTATCTCCTTAAATAAAGCAGCTGCACAGCTCTCAATGCAGGTATAAGCAATTCAATGAACTTTTGTTCATTGACAACTTTTTAACTTTAAACCAAGTTTTAGCGGTGCTAACACGTTTTGGAATAATAAAACAATATTACTGAACATCAAAATAAACTTTTGCAGTATGAAGGAAATTTTGAAAAATTTTCGTGTAAGTCGTCAGTTCGTGTAAGTCGTCACTTTTTCTGTTTCTCCTGGGGTGACGTTATCCAAGTTCTACTGTAGCTTTAGTGGTGCTAACATGTTTTGGAATGATAAAACAATATTACTGAACATAAAAATAAACTTTTGAAGTATGAAAAGAACTTTGAAATATTTTGAAAAAATTCTTGTTCAATGTGTGCATTTTGCAATAAAATGTCTCAGGAAAATTTTTCAGTGGTTTCCACATGACTGGCTACCATTATTAATGAACATAAAAAAAAAACTTTAATGTGTGCACTTTGCAATGAAATGTCTCTGTCTCAGGAAAATTTTTCAGTGGTTTCCAGATGACTGGCTGCCGTTATTAATGAACATATAAAAAAACTTTAATGTGTGCAATTTGCAATGAAATGTCTCAGGAAAATTTTTCAGTGGTTTCCACATGACTGGCTGCCATTATTAATGAACATAAAAAAAAACTTTAATGTGTGCAATTTGCAATGAAATGTCTCAGGAAAATTTTTCAGTGGTTTCCACATGACTGGCTGCCATTATTAATGAACATAAAAAATAACTTTAATGTGTGCAATTTGCAATGAAATGTCTCAGGAAATCTTTTCAGTGGTTTCCACATGACTGGCTGCCATTATTAATGAACATAAAAAAAAACTTTAATGTGTGCAATTTGCAATGAAATGTCTCAGGAAAATTTTTCAGTGGTTTCCACATGACTGGCTGCCATTATTTATGAACATAAAAAAAAACTTTAATGTGTGCAATTTGCAATGAAATGTCTCAGGGAAATTTTTCAGTGGTTTCCACATGACTGGCTGCCATTATTAATGAACATAAAAAAAAACTTTAATGTGTGCAATTTGCAATGAAATGTCTCAGGAAAATTTTTCAGTGGTTTCCACATGACTGGCTGCCATTATTAATGAACATAAAAAAAAACTTTAATGTGTGCAATTTGCAATGAAATGTCTCAGGAAAATTTTTCAGTGGTTTCCACATGACTGGCTGCCATTATTAATGAACATAAAAATTAACTTTAATGTGTGCAATTTGCAATGAAATGTCTCAGGAAATCTTTTCAGTGGTTTCCACATGACTGGCTGCCATTATTAATGAACATAAAAAAAAACTTTAATGTGTGCAATTTGCAATGAAATATCTCAGGAAAATTTTTCAGTGGTTTCCACATGACTGGCTGCCATTATTTATGAACATAAAAAAAAACTTTAATGTGTGCAATTTGCAATGAAATGTCTCAGGGAAATTTTTCAGTGGTTTCCACATGACTGGCTGCCATTATTTATGAACATAAAAAAAAGACTTTAATGTGTGCAATTTGCAATGAAATGTCTCAGCAAAATTTTTCAGTGGTTTCCACATGACTGGCTGCCATTATTAATGAACATAAAAAAAAAATTCAATGTGTGCAATTTGCAATGAAATGTCTCAGGAAAATTTTTTAGTGGTTTCCACATGACTGGCACCCTATTATTAATGAACAAAAAAAATTATTTTACACTGTATGAAATGTCTTAGAAAAATTTTTGAAAATTTTTTTTGAAAAGACAATTTTTTTTAATAATGTTCACTTTTAGTACGTAAAACAACTTTCTTAGACAATTTTTAATGACATTAGTTTCAAACAAAAAGAATTGGAAAGCTTCGGAAAAAAATTTTTTTTCACTGTTTGAAATGACCATGTAATGTCTTGGAAAAATTTTTGAAAAAGATTTTCGAAAAAAATTTTTTTTCTTGATAATCGAAACTTTTTTTGTAGGATAAAACATCTTAGGCCATTTACAATAACTTTAGTCAAAAAAAATAATTAGAGTGTGACTTTAACTTAAAATATACGCTATCTCCTTAAATAAAGCAGCTGCACAGCTCTCAATGCAGGTATAAGCAATTCAATGAACTTTTGTTCATTGACAACTTTTTAACTTTAAACCAAGTTTTAGCGGTGCTAACACGTTTTGGAATAATAAAACAATATTACTGAACATCAAAATAAACTTTTGCAGATTGAAGGAAATTTTGAAAAATTTTCGTGTAAGTCGTCAGTTCGTGTAAGTCGTCACTTTTTCTGTTTCTCCTGGGGTGACGTTTTCCAAGTTCTACTGCAGCTTTAGTGGTGCTAACATGTTTTGGAATGATAAAACAATATTACTGAACATAAAAATAAACTTTTGAAGTATGAAAAGAACTTTGAAAAATTTTGAAAAAATTCTTGTTCAATGTGTGCATTTTGCAATAAAATGTCTCAGGAAAATTTTTCAGTGGTTTCCACATGACTGGCTACCATTATTAATGAACATAAAAAAAAAACTTTAATGTGTGCACTTTGCAATGAAATGTCTCAGGAAATTTTTTCAGTGGTTTCCACATGACTGGCTGCCGTTATTAATGAACATAAAAACAAACTTTGATGTGTGCAATTTGCAATGAAATGTCTCAGGAAAATTTTTCAGTGGTTTCCACATGACTGGCTGCCATTATTAATGAACATAAAAAAAAACTTTAATGTGTGCAATTTGCAATGAAATGTCTCAGGAAAATTTTTCAGTGGTTTCCACATGACTGGCTGCCATTATTAATGAACATAAAAAATAACTTTAATGTGTGCAATTTGCAATGAAATGTCTCAGGAAATCTTTTCAGTGGTTTCCACATGACTGGCTGCCATTATTAATGAACATAAAAAAAAACTTTAATGTGTGCAATTTGCAATGAAATATCTCAGGAAAATTTTTCAGTGGTTTCCACATGACTGGCTGCCATTATTTATGAACATAAAAAAAAACTTTAATGTGTGCAATTTGCAATGAAATGTCTCAGGGAAATTTTTCAGTGGTTTCCACATGACTGGCTGCCATTATTAATGAACATAAAAAAAAACTTTAATGTGTGCAATTTGCAATGAAATGTCTCAGCAAAATTTTTCAGTGGTTTCCACATGACTGGCTGCCATTATTAATGAACATTAAAAAAAATTCAATGTGTGCAATTTGCAATGAAATGTCTCAGGAAAATTTTTTAGTGGTTTCCACATGACTGGCACCCTATTATTAATGAACAAAGAAAATTATTTTGCACTGTATGGAATGTCTTAGAAAAATTTTTGAAAATTTTTTTTGAAAAGACAATTTTTTTTAATAATGTTCACTTTTAGTACGTAAAACAACTTTCTTAGACAATTTTTAATGACATTAGTTTCAAACAAAAAGAATTGGAAAGCTTCGGAAAAAAATTTTTTTTCACTGTTTGAAATGACCATGTAATGTCTTGGAAAAGTTTTTGAAAAAGATTTTCGAAAAAAATTTTTTTTCTTGATAATCGAAACTTTTTTTGTAGGATAAAACATCTTAGGCCATTTACAATAACTTTAGTCAAAAAAAATAATGAGAGTGTGACTTTAACTTAAAATATACGCTATCTCCTTAAATAAAACAGCTGCACAGCTCTCAATGCAGGTATAACCAATTCAATGAACTTTTGTTCATTGAATACTTTTTAACTTGAAACCAAGTTTTAGCGGTGCTAACACGTTTTGGAATGATAAAACATTATTACTGAACATAAAAATAAACTTTTGCAGTATGAAAAAAATTTTGAAAAATTTTGAAAAATATTCTTGTTTAATGTGTGCAATGAGTTATGAAATGTCTTATAAAAAATTTTGCAAACAATTTTTGATTTTTTCAATAATGTTCACTTTTAGTACGTAAAACAACTTTCTTAGACAATTTTTTATGACGTTAGTTTCAAACAAAAAGAATTGGATACTTTAGCAAAAAAAAATTATTTTTCACTGTATGAAATGTCTTAGAAAAATTTTTGAAAATTTTTTTTGAAAACACAATTTTTTTCAATAATGTCCACTTTTTGTACGTAAAACAACTTTCTTAGACAATTTTTAATGACGTTAGTTTCAAACAAAAATAATTGGAAAGCTTCGGAATAAATTTTGTTTTCACTGTATGAAATGACAATGTAATGTCTTGAAAAAATTTTTGAAAAAGATTTTCGAAAAAATTTTTTTTCTTGATAATCGAAACTTTTTGTGTAGGATAAAATATCTTAGGCCATTTACAATAACTTTAGTCAAAAAAAATAATTAGAGTGTGACTTTAACTTAAAATATACGCTATCTCCTTAAATAAAGCAGCTGCACAGCTCTCAATGCAGGTATAAGCAATTCAATGAACTTTTGTTCATTGACAACTTTTTAACTTTAAACCAAGTTTTAGCGGTGCTAACACGTTTTGGAATAATAAAACAATATTACTGAACATCAAAATAAACTTTTGCAGTATGAAGGAAATTTTGAAAAATTTTCGTGTAAGTCGTCAGTTCGTGTAAGTCGTCACTTTTTCTGTTTCTCCTGGGGTGACGTTATCCAAGTTCTACTGTAGCTTTAGTGGTGCTAACATGTTTTGGAATGATAAAACAATATTACTGAACATAAAAATAAACTTTTGAAGTATGAAAAGAACTTTGAAATATTTTGAAAAAATTCTTGTTCAATGTGTGCATTTTGCAATAAAATGTCTCAGGAAAATTTTTCAGTGGTTTCCACATGACTGGCTACCATTATTAATGAACATAAAAAAAAAACTTTAATGTGTGCACTTTGCAATGAAATGTCTCTGTCTCAGGAAAATTTTTCAGTGGTTTCCAGATGACTGGCTGCCGTTATTAATGAACATATAAAAAAACTTTAATGTGTGCAATTTGCAATGAAATGTCTCAGGAAAATTTTTCAGTGGTTTCCACATGACTGGCTGCCATTATTAATGAACATAAAAAAAAACTTTAATGTGTGCAATTTGCAATGAAATGTCTCAGGAAAATTTTTCAGTGGTTTCCACATGACTGGCTGCCATTATTAATGAACATAAAAAATAACTTTAATGTGTGCAATTTGCAATGAAATGTCTCAGGAAATCTTTTCAGTGGTTTCCACATGACTGGCTGCCATTATTAATGAACATAAAAAAAAACTTTAATGTGTGCAATTTGCAATGAAATATCTCAGGAAAATTTTTCAGTGGTTTCCACATGACTGGCTGCCATTATTTATGAACATAAAAAAAAACTTTAATGTGTGCAATTTGCAATGAAATGTCTCAGGGAAATTTTTCAGTGGTTTCCACATGACTGGCTGCCATTATTAATGAACATAAAAAAAAACTTTAATGTGTGCAATTTGCAATGAAATGTCTCAGGAAAATTTTTCAGTGGTTTCCACATGACTGGCTGCCATTATTAATGAACATAAAAAAAAACTTTAATGTGTGCAATTTGCAATGAAATGTCTCAGGAAAATTTTTCAGTGGTTTCCACATGACTGGCTGCCATTATTAATGAAAATAAAAATTAACTTTAATGTGTGCAATTTGCAATGAAATGTCTCAGGAAATCTTTTCAGTGGTTTCCACATGACTGGCTGCCATTATTAATGAACATAAAAAAAAACTTTAATGTGTGCAATTTGCAATGAAATATCTCAGGAAAATTTTTCAGTGGTTTCCACATGACTGGCTGCCATTATTTATGAACATAAAAAAAAACTTTAATGTGTGCAATTTGCAATGAAATGTCTCAGGGAAATTTTTCAGTGGTTTCCACATGACTGGCTGCCATTATTAATGAACATAAAAAAAAGACTTTAATGTGTGCAATTTGCAATGAAATGTCTCAGCAAAATTTTTCAGTGGTTTCCACATGACTGGCTGCCATTATTAATGAACATAAAAAAAAAATTCAATGTGTGCAATTTGCAATGAAATGTCTCAGGAAAATTTTTTAGTGGTTTCCACATGACTGGCACCCTATTATTAATGAACAAAAAAAATTATTTTACACTGTATGAAATGTCTTAGAAAAATTTTTGAAAATTTTTTTTGAAAAGACAATTTTTTTTAATAATGTTCACTTTTAGTACGTAAAACAACTTTCTTAGACAATTTTTAATGACATTAGTTTCAAACAAAAAGAATTGGAAAGCTTCGGAAAAAAATTTTTTTTCACTGTTTGAAATGACCATGTAATGTCTTGGAAAAATTTTTGAAAAAGATTTTCGAAAAAAATTTTTTTTCTTGATAATCGAAACTTTTTTTGTAGGATAAAACATCTTAGGCCATTTACAATAACTTTAGTCAAAAAAAATAATTAGAGTGTGACTTTAACTTAAAATATACGCTATCTCCTTAAATAAAGCAGCTGCACAGCTCTCAATGCAGGTATAAGCAATTCAATGAACTTTTGTTCATTGACAACTTTTTAACTTTAAACCAAGTTTTAGCGGTGCTAACACGTTTTGGAATAATAAAACAATATTACTGAACATCAAAATAAACTTTTGCAGATTGAAGGAAATTTTGAAAAATTTTCGTGTAAGTCGTCAGTTCGTGTAAGTCGTCACTTTTTCTGTTTCTCCTGGGGTGACGTTTTCCAAGTTCTACTGCAGCTTTAGTGGTGCTAACATGTTTTGGAATGATAAAACAATATTACTGAACATAAAAATAAACTTTTGAAGTATGAAAAGAACTTTGAAAAATTTTGAAAAAATTCTTGTTCAATGTGTGCATTTTGCAATAAAATGTCTCAGGAAAATTTTTCAGTGGTTTCCACATGACTGGCTACCATTATTAATGAACATAAAAAAAAAACTTTAATGTGTGCACTTTGCAATGAAATGTCTCAGGAAATTTTTTCAGTGGTTTCCACATGACTGGCTGCCGTTATTAATGAACATAAAAACAAACTTTGATGTGTGCAATTTGCAATGAAATGTCTCAGGAAAATTTTTCAGTGGTTTCCACATGACTGGCTGCCATTATTAATGAACATAAAAAAAAACTTTAATGTGTGCAATTTGCAATGAAATGTCTCAGGAAAATTTTTCAGTGGTTTCCACATGACTGGCTGCCATTATTAATGAACATAAAAAATAACTTTAATGTGTGCAATTTGCAATGAAATGTCTCAGGAAATCTTTTCAGTGGTTTCCACATGACTGGCTGCCATTATTAATGAACATAAAAAAAAACTTTAATGTGTGCAATTTGCAATGAAATATCTCAGGAAAATTTTTCAGTGGTTTCCACATGACTGGCTGCCATTAT
The DNA here is from genome assembly GCF_918807975.1 of Aplidium turbinatum. NCBI lineage: Eukaryota > Metazoa > Chordata > Ascidiacea > Aplousobranchia > Polyclinidae > Aplidium > Aplidium turbinatum. The sequence goes on from NC_137477.1 coordinate 35,939,851, forward strand.
TTATGAACATAAAAAAAAACTTTAATGTGTGCAATTTGCAATGAAATGTCTCAGGGAAATTTTTCAGTGGTTTCCACATGACTGGCTGCCATTATTAATGAACATAAAAAAAAACTTTAATGTGTGCAATTTGCAATGAAATGTCTCAGCAAAATTTTTCAGTGGTTTCCACATGACTGGCTGCCATTATTAATGAACATTAAAAAAAATTCAATGTGTGCAATTTGCAATGAAATGTCTCAGGAAAATTTTTTAGTGGTTTCCACATGACTGGCACCCTATTATTAATGAACAAAGAAAATTATTTTGCACTGTATGGAATGTCTTAGAAAAATTTTTGAAAATTTTTTTTGAAAAGACAATTTTTTTTAATAATGTTCACTTTTAGTACGTAAAACAACTTTCTTAGACAATTTTTAATGACATTAGTTTCAAACAAAAAGAATTGGAAAGCTTCGGAAAAAAATTTTTTTTCACTGTTTGAAATGACCATGTAATGTCTTGGAAAAGTTTTTGAAAAAGATTTTCGAAAAAAATTTTTTTTCTTGATAATCGAAACTTTTTTTGTAGGATAAAACATCTTAGGCCATTTACAATAACTTTAGTCAAAAAAAATAATGAGAGTGTGACTTTAACTTAAAATATACGCTATCTCCTTAAATAAAACAGCTGCACAGCTCTCAATGCAGGTATAACCAATTCAATGAACTTTTGTTCATTGAATACTTTTTAACTTGAAACCAAGTTTTAGCGGTGCTAACACGTTTTGGAATGATAAAACATTATTACTGAACATAAAAATAAACTTTTGCAGTATGAAAAAAATTTTGAAAAATTTTGAAAAATATTCTTGTTTAATGTGTGCAATGAGTTATGAAATGTCTTATAAAAAATTTTGCAAACAATTTTTGATTTTTTCAATAATGTTCACTTTTAGTACGTAAAACAACTTTCTTAGACAATTTTTTATGACGTTAGTTTCAAACAAAAAGAATTGGATACTTTAGCAAAAAAAAATTATTTTTCACTGTATGAAATGTCTTAGAAAAATTTTTGAAAATTTTTTTTGAAAACACAATTTTTTTCAATAATGTCCACTTTTTGTACGTAAAACAACTTTCTTAGACAATTTTTAATGACGTTAGTTTCAAACAAAAATAATTGGAAAGCTTCGGAATAAATTTTGTTTTCACTGTATGAAATGACAATGTAATGTCTTGAAAAAATTTTTGAAAAAGATTTTCGAAAAAATTTTTTTTCTTGATAATCGAAACTTTTTGTGTAGGATAAAATATCTTAGGCCATTTACAATAACTTTAGTCAAAAAAAATAATTAGAGTGTGACTTTAACTTAAAATATACGCTATCTCCTTAAATAAAGCAGCTGCACAGCTCTCAATGCAGGTATAAGCAATTCAATGAACTTTTGTTCATTGACAACTTTTTAACTTTAAACCAAGTTTTAGCGGTGCTAACACGTTTTGGAATAATAAAACAATATTACTGAACATCAAAATAAACTTTTGCAGTATGAAGGAAATTTTGAAAAATTTTCGTGTAAGTCGTCAGTTCGTGTAAGTCGTCACTTTTTCTGTTTCTCCTGGGGTGACGTTATCCAAGTTCTACTGTAGCTTTAGTGGTGCTAACATGTTTTGGAATGATAAAACAATATTACTGAACATAAAAATAAACTTTTGAAGTATGAAAAGAACTTTGAAAAATTTTGAAAAGATTCTTGTTCAATGTGTGCATTTTGCAATAAAATGTCTCAGGAAAATTTTTCAGTGGTTTCCACATGACTGGCTACCAGTATTAATGAACATAAAAAAAAAACTTTAATGTGTGCAGTTTGCAATGAAATGTCTCAGGAAAATTTTTCAGTGGTTTCCACATGACTGGCTGCCGTTATTAATGAACATAAAAAAAAACTTTAATGTGTGCAATTTGCAATGAAATGTCTCAGCAAAATTTTTCAGTGGTTTTCACATGACTGGCTGCCATTATTAATGAACATAAAAAAAAACTTTAATGTGTGCAATTTGCAATGAAATGTCTCAGGAAAATTTTTCAGTTGTTTCCACATGACTGGCTGCCATTATTAATGAACATAAAAAATAACTTTAATGTGTGCAATTTGCAATGAAATGTCTCAGGAAATCTTTTCAGTGGTTTCCACATGACTGGCTGCCATTATTAATGAACATAAAAAAAAACTTTAATGTGTGCAATTTGCAATGAAATGTCTCAGGGAAATTTTTCAATGGTTTCCACATGACTGGCTGCCATTATTTATGAACATAAAAAATAACTTTAATGTGTGCAATTTGCAATGAAATATCTCAGGAAAATTTTTCAGTGGTTTCCACATGACTGGCTGCCATTATTTATGAACATAAAAAAAAACTTTAATGTGTGCAATTTGCAATGAAATGTCTCAGGGAAATTTTTCAGTGGTTTCCACATGACTGGCTGCCATTATTAATGAACATAAAAAAAAAACTTTAATGTGTGCAATTTGCAATGAAATGTTTCAGCAAAATTTTTCAGTGGTTTCCACATGACTGGCTGCCATTATTAATGAACATAAAAAAAAAATTCAATGTGTGCAATTTGCAATGAAATGTCTCAGGAAAATTTTTTAGTGGTTTCCACTTGACTGGCACCCTATTATTAATGAACAAAAAAAATTATTTTGCACTGTATGAAATGTCTTAGAAAAATTTTTGAAAATTTTTTTTGAAAAGACAATTTTTTTCAATAATTGTCACTTTTAGTACGTAAAACAACTTTCTTAGACAATTTTTAATGACGTTAGTTTCAAACAAAAAGAATTGGAAAGCTTCGAAAAAAATTTTTTTTTTCACTGTATGAAATGACAATGTAATGTCTTGGAAAAATTTTTGAAAAAGATTTTCGAAAAAAATTTTTTTTCTTGATAATCGAAACTTTTTTTGTAGGATAAAACATCTTAGGCCATTTACAATAACTTTAGTCAAAAAAAATAATTAGAGTGCGACTTTAATTTAAAATATACGCTACCCAGCTAGAAAGCTACGTATATTACACGTTGATTTTTGGTTGATTTTAGGTAGTATGGTATCTTAGGTAGAATTCAGGTGTTATTAAGGAGTTTGTGTACACCAACACAAATTCACTTGTTTAAAAAACATTTTTTTAAAGACATATTTTAGCTATCATTTAGTATGACTAGTTTGTAAATATGATTCTAGAAGTTTTATCAGGGATTATTTTTTGAATATAACGCTTGCAAAAATAACACGTGTTTTCCACGTATATTACACGTGTTCAAAATCCTATGATTATTTGACTAATTTTTAAGGTATATAAGGTAAAATCACACCCAGAAGAGGGCATACAAAAGAGAAAAAATGTTTACCCGAGCAGAAGGATGTTTTACCGGGATTTTTTGTATTTTGATTATATGTTGTTTCCACGTGTATTGCACGTTTCCATCTGTTGAAAAGTAACACGTATTTTCCATGTATATTAAACGTGTTGAAGTTCTTTCGTTCATTTGGGCAATTTTTAATCTGTGTTAGGTAAAACTACCTCCCAAGGACGGTATAAACAGAAAGAATTCTCCACTCAAGTGGATTGGTGTCAACCACGCTCCTCCGCATTTTTTAGGATATAAGTTAGATTATGTGTTTTTGTAGGTGTCTTTACACGTTTTTATTACGTTATGTAAAAAGGAAACTTCATGACATTTTTTAGTCGCAAATTAATGTGATCTTTTAACGATAGTTCTTAGTGTAAATTTAAGTGGTCTCGCTTACTGATATTAAACAATTACTTACTAAGGTTTGGTACGGTAGCCACTTTAACAAGTCGAAATTCTGCCACTAAAAATGACTAGAATGAAACCGCCAACCAATCATAAGCCCGGTTTAAGTGACGTAAAAATGACGAAAAGAAGATGATAGAAAGCAAATTAAGTGATGGATTTTTTGTCAGCTGGTTGGTTTAGGGGTTTTGTCAGCTGGTTGGCTTTCATTGACGCGGGTTCGATTCCCACCACTGCTATTGCTCTTTTTCTTCTCTAATTCCAAATAAAGTTCAAAACAAGCGTTAACTCTCCGAATGAGTGCTAGAAGGGTCACAATTGGACAGTAGCCTCTTATACCAATATGTGTTATACAAATGTGTTAAATAAATACAAATGTGTTAAATTGTTGATTTCAGATACGGTACGCGGAAATTAGGTAGAATGTGGGTGTAAAAACACGTAAAATCCACCACCAAATATACGAGTAATACACGTGAAATAGTGTCAACACTTATACGTGTATTATACGTGAAAATTAACGTATAATACACGACCCAAGGAACATAGAATCTACGTGTCAGATACGAGGAAATTAGGTGTAATGCGGGTGTAAAACACGTAAAATCCACCACCAGATATACGTGTAATACACGTGAAATAGTGTCTACACATATGCGTGTAGTATACGTGAAAATTAACGTATAATACACGACCCAAGGTACATAGAATCTACGTGTCAGATACGAGGAAATTAGGTGTAATGCGGGTGTACAACACGTAGAATCCACCACCAAATATACGTGGAAAACACGTGTATTAGTGTTGTCAGATACGAGGAAATTAGGTGTAATGCGGGCGTAAAACACGTAAAATCCACCACCAAATATACGTGTAATGCACGTGAAATAGTGTCTACACATATGCGTGTATTATACGTGAAAATTAACGTATAATACACGACCCAAGGTACGTAGAATCTACGTGTCAGATATGAGGAAATTAGGTGTAATGCGGGTGTAAAACACGTAAAATCCACCACCAAATATACGTGGAAAACACGTGTATTAGTGTTGTCAGATACGAGGAAATTAGGTGTAATGCGGGCGTAAAACACGTAAAATCCACCACCAAATACACGTGTAATGCACGTGAAATAGTGTCTACACATATGCGTGTATTATACGTGAAAATTAACGTATAATACACGACCCAAGGTACGTAGAATCTACGTGTAATACACGTGAAATTTCTAGCTGGGTAATGTCTTGGAAAAATTTTTGAAAAAGATTTTCGAAAAAATTTTTTTTCTTGATAATAGAAATTTTTTTTGTAGGATAAAACATCTTAGGCCATTTACAATAACTTTAGTCAAAAAAAATAATTAGAGTGCGACTTTAACTTAAAATATACGCTATCTCCTTAAATAAAGCTAGCTCTCAATGCAGGTATAAGCAATTCAATGAATTTTTGGTAATTGACAACTTTTTAACTTGAAACTAAGTTTTAGTGGTGCTAACATGTTTTGGAATGATAAAACAATATTACTGAACATAAAAATAAACTTTTGCAGTAGGAAAAAAATTTTGAAAAACTTTGAAAAAAATTCTTGTTCAATGTGTGCAATGAGTTATGAAATGTCTTATAAAAAATTTTGCAAACAATTTTTGATTTTTTCAATAATGTTCACATTTAGTACGTAAAACAACTTTCTTAGACAATTTTTTATGACGTTAGTTTCAAACAAAAAGAATTGGATACTTTCGCAAAAAAATTTATTTTTCACTGTATGAAATAACTAAGAAAAATTTTTGAAAATTTTTTTTGAAAAGACAATTTTTTTCAATAATTGTCACTTTTAGTACGTAAAACAACTTTCTTAGACAATTTTTAATGACGTTAGTTTCAAACAAAAATAATTGGAAAGCTTCGGAATAAATTTTTTTTTCACTGCATGAAATGACAATGTAATGTCTTAAAAAAATTTTTGAAAAAGATTTTCGAAAAAATTTTTTTTCTTGATAATCGAAACTTTTTGTGTAGGATAAAATATCTTAGGCCATTTACAATAACTTTAGTCAAAAAAAATAATTAGAGTGTGACTTTAACTTAAAATATACGCTATCTCCTTAAATAAAGCAGCTGCACAGCTCTCAATGCAGGTATAAGCAATTCAATGAACTTTTGTTCATTGACAACTTTTTAACTTTAAACCAAGTTTTAGCGGTGCTAACACGTTTTGGAATAATAAAACAATATTACTGAACATCAAAATAAACTTTTGCAGTATGAAGGAAATTTTGAAAAATTTTCGTGTAAGTCGTCAGTTCGTGTAAGTCGTCACTTTTTCTGTTTCTCCTGGGGTGACGTTATCCAAGTTCTACTGCAGCTTTAGTGGTGCTAACATGTTTTGGAATGATAAAACAATATTACTGAACATAAAAATAAACTTTTGAAGTATGAAAAGAACTTTGAAAAATTTTGAAAAAATTCTTGTTCAATGTGTGCATTTTGCAATAAAATGTCTCAGGAAAATTTTTCAGTGGTTTCCACATGACTGGCTACCATTATTAATGAACATAAAAAAAAAACTTTAATGTGTGCACTTTGCAATGAAATGTCTCTGTCTCAGGAAAATTTTTCAGTGGTTTCCAGATGACTGGCTGCCGTTATTAATGAACATATAAAAAAACTTTAATGTGTGCAATTTGCAATGAAATATCTCAGGAAAATTTTTCAGTGGTTTCCACATGACTGGCTGCCATTATTTATGAACATAAAAAAAAACTTTAATGTGTGCAATTTGCAATGAAATGTCTCAGGGAAATTTTTCAGTGGTTTCCACATGACTGGCTGCCATTATTAATGAACATAAAAAAAAAACTTTAATGTGTGCAATTTGCAATGAAATGTCTCAGGAAAATTTTTCAGTGGTTTCCACATGACTGGCTGCCATTATTAATGAACATAAAAAAAAACTTTAATGTGTGCAATTTGCAATGAAATGTCTCAGGAAAATTTTTCAGTGGTTTCCACATGACTGGCTGCCATTATTAATGAACATAAAAATTAACTTTAATGTGTGCAATTTGCAATGAAATATCTCAGGAAATCTTTTCAGTGGTTTCCACATGACTGGCTGCCATTATTAATGAACATAAAAAAAAACTTTAATGTGTGCAATTTGCAATGAAATATCTCAGGAAAATTTTTCAGTGGTTTCCACATGACTGGCTGCCATTATTTATGAACATAAAAAAAAAACTTTAATGTGTGCAATTTGCAATGAAATGTCTCAGGGAAATTTTTCAGTGGTTTCCACATGACTGGCTGCCATTATTAATGAACATAAAAAAAAGACTTTAATGTGTGCAATTTGCAATGAAATGTCTCAGCAAAATTTTTCAGTGGTTTCCACATGACTGGCTGCCATTATTAATGAACATAAAAAAAAATTTCAATGTGTGCAATTTGCAATGAAATGTCTCAGGAAAATTTTTTAGTGGTTTCCACATGACTGGCACCCTATTATTAATGAACAAAAAAAATTATTTTACACTGTATGAAATGTCTTAGAAAAATTTTTGAAAATTTTTTTTGAAAAGACAATTTTTTTTAATAATGTTCACTTTTAGTACGTAAAACAACTTTCTTAGACAATTTTTAATGACATTAGTTTCAAACAAAAAGAATTGGAAAGCTTCGGAAAAAAATTTTTTTTCACTGTTTGAAATGACCATGTAATGTCTTGGAAAAATTTTTGAAAAAGATTTTCGAAAAAAATTTTTTTTCTTGATAATCGAAACTTTTTTTGTAGGATAAAACATCTTAGGCCATTTACAATAACTTTAGTCAAAAAAAATAATTAGAGTGTGACTTTAACTTAAAATATACGCTATCTCCTTAAATAAAGCAGCTGCACAGCTCTCAATGCAGGTATAAGCAATTCAATGAACTTTTGTTCATTGACAACTTTTTAACTTTAAACCAAGTTTTAGCGGTGCTAACACGTTTTGGAATAATAAAACAATATTACTGAACATCAAAATAAACTTTTGCAGATTGAAGGAAATTTTGAAAAATTTTCGTGTAAGTCGTCAGTTCGTGTAAGTCGTCACTTTTTCTGCTTCTCCTGGGGTGACGTTTTCCAAGTTCTACTGCAGCTTTAGTGGTGCTAACATGTTTTGGAATGATAAAACAATATTACTGAACATAAAAATAAACTTTTGAAGTATGAAAAGAACTTTGAAAAATTTTGAAAAAATTCTTGTTCAATGTGTGCATTTTGCAATAAAATGTCTCAGGAAAATTTTTCAGTGGTTTCCACATGACTGGCTACCATTATTAATGAACATAAAAAAAAAACTTTAATGTGTGCACTTTGCAATGAAATGTCTCAGGAAATTTTTTCAGTGGTTTCCACATGACTGGCTGCCGTTATTAATGAACATAAAAACAAACTTTGATGTGTGCAATTTGCAATGAAATGTCTCAGGAAAATTTTTCAGTGGTTTCCACATGACTGGCTGCCATTATTAATGAACATAAAAAAAAACTTTAATGTGTGCAATTTGCAATGAAATGTCTCAGGAAAATTTTTCAGTGGTTTCCACATGACTGGCTGCCATTATTAATGAACATAAAAAATAACTTTAATGTGTGCAATTTGCAATGAAATGTCTCAGGAAATCTTTTCAGTGGTTTCCACATGACTGGCTGCCATTATTAATGAACATAAAAAAAAACTTTAATGTGTGCAATTTGCAATGAAATATCTCAGGAAAATTTTTCAGTGGTTTCCACATGACTGGCTGCCATTATTTATGAACATAAAAAAAAACTTTAATGTGTGCAATTTGCAATGAAATGTCTCAGGGAAATTTTTCAGTGGTTTCCACATGACTGGCTGCCATTATTAATGAACATAAAAAAAAACTTTAATGTGTGCAATTTGCAATGAAATGTCTCAGGAAAATTTTTCAGTGGTTTCCACATGACTGGCTGCCATTATTAATGAACATTAAAAAAAATTCAATGTGTGCAATTTGCAATGAAATGTCTCAGGAAAATTTTTTAGTGGTTTCCACATGACTGGCACCCTATTATTAATGAACAAAGAAAATTATTTTGCACTGTATGGAATGTCTTAGAAAAATTTTTGAAAATTTTTTTTGAAAAGACAATTTTTTTTAATAATGTTCACTTTTAGTACGTAAAACAACTTTCTTAGACAATTTTTAATGACATTAGTTTCAAACAAAAAGAATTGGAAAGCTTCGGAAAAAAATTTTTTTTCACTGTTTGAAATGACCATGTAATGTCTTGGAAAAGTTTTTGAAAAAGATTTTCGAAAAAAATTTTTTTTCTTGATAATCGAAACTTTTTTTGTAGGATAAAACATCTTAGGCCATTTACAATAACTTTAGTCAAAAAAAATAATGAGAGTGTGACTTTAACTTAAAATATACGCTATCTCCTTAAATAAAACAGCTGCACAGCTCTCAATGCAGGTATAACCAATTCAATGAACTTTTGTTCATTGAATACTTTTTAACTTGAAACCAAGTTTTAGCGGTGCTAACACGTTTTGGAATGATAAAACATTATTACTGAACATAAAAATAAACTTTTGCAGTATGAAAAAAATTTTGAAAAATTTTGAAAAATATTCTTGTTTAATGTGTGCAATGAGTTATGAAATGTCTTATAAAAAATTTTGCAAACAATTTTTGATTTTTTCAATAATGTTCACTTTTAGTACGTAAAACAACTTTCTTAGACAATTTTTTATGACGTTAGTTTCAAACAAAAAGAATTGGATACTTTAGCAAAAAAAAATTATTTTTCACTGTATGAAATGTCTTAGAAAAATTTTTGAAAATTTTTTTTGAAAACACAATTTTTTTCAATAATGTCCACTTTTTGTACGTAAAACAACTTTCTTAGACAATTTTTAATGACGTTAGTTTCAAACAAAAATAATTGGAAAGCTTCGGAATAAATTTTGTTTTCACTGTATGAAATGACAATGTAATGTCTTGAAAAAATTTTTGAAAAAGATTTTCGAAAAAATTTTTTTTCTTGATAATCGAAACTTTTTGTGTAGGATAAAATATCTTAGGCCATTTACAATAACTTTAGTCAAAAAAAATAATTAGAGTGTGACTTTAACTTAAAATATACGCTATCTCCTTAAATAAAGCAGCTGCACAGCTCTCAATGCAGGTATAAGCAATTCAATGAACTTTTGTTCATTGACAACTTTTTAACTTTAAACCAAGTTTTAGCGGTGCTAACACGTTTTGGAATAATAAAACAATATTACTGAACATCAAAATAAACTTTTGCAGTATGAAGGAAATTTTGAAAAATTTTCGTGTAAGTCGTCAGTTCGTGTAAGTCGTCACTTTTTCTGTTTCTCCTGGGGTGACGTTATCCAAGTTCTACTGTAGCTTTAGTGGTGCTAACATGTTTTGGAATGATAAAACAATATTACTGAACATAAAAATAAACTTTTGAAGTATGAAAAGAACTTTGAAATATTTTGAAAAAATTCTTGTTCAATGTGTGCATTTTGCAATAAAATGTCTCAGGAAAATTTTTCAGTGGTTTCCACATGACTGGCTACCATTATTAATGAACATAAAAAAAAAACTTTAATGTGTGCACTTTGCAATGAAATGTCTCTGTCTCAGGAAAATTTTTCAGTGGTTTCCAGATGACTGGCTGCCGTTATTAATGAACATATAAAAAAACTTTAATGTGTGCAATTTGCAATGAAATGTCTCAGGAAAATTTTTCAGTGGTTTCCACATGACTGGCTGCCATTATTAATGAACATAAAAAAAAACTTTAATGTGTGCAATTTGCAATGAAATGTCTCAGGAAAATTTTTCAGTGGTTTCCACATGACTGGCTGCCATTATTAATGAACATAAAAAATAACTTTAATGTGTGCAATTTGCAATGAAATGTCTCAGGAAATCTTTTCAGTGGTTTCCACATGACTGGCTGCCATTATTAATGAACATAAAAAAAAACTTTAATGTGTGCAATTTGCAATGAAATATCTCAGGAAAATTTTTCAGTGGTTTCCACATGACTGGCTGCCATTATTTATGAACATAAAAAAAAACTTTAATGTGTGCAATTTGCAATGAAATGTCTCAGGGAAATTTTTCAGTGGTTTCCACATGACTGGCTGCCATTATTAATGAACATAAAAAAAAAACTTTAATGTGTGCAATTTGCAATGAAATGTCTCAGGAAAATTTTTCAGTGGTTTCCACATGACTGGCTGCCATTATTAATGAACATAAAAAAAAACTTTAATGTGTGCAATTTGCAATGAAATGTCTCAGGAAAATTTTTCAGTGGTTTCCACATGACTGGCTGCCATTATTAATGAACATAAAAATTAACTTTAATGTGTGCAATTTGCAATGAAATGTCTCAGGAAATCTTTTCAGTGGTTTCCACATGACTGGCTGCCATTATTAATGAACATAAAAAAAAACTTTAATGTGTGCAATTTGCAATGAAATCTCTCAGGAAAAATTTTCAGTGGTTTCCACATGACTGGCTGCCATTATTTATGAACATAAAAAAAAACTTTAATGTGTGCAATTTGCAATGAAATGTCTCAGGGAAATTTTTCAGTGGTTCCACATGACTGGCTGCCATTATTAATGAACATAAAAAAAAAGACTTTAATGTGTGCAATTTGCAATGAAATGTCTCAGCAAAATTTTTCAGTGGTTTCCACATGACTGGCTGCCATTATTAATGAACATAAAAAAAAAATTCAATGTGTGCAATTTGCAATGAAATGTCTCAGGAAAATTTTTTAGTGGTTTCCACATGACTGGCACCCTATTATTAATGAACAAAAAAAATTATTTTACACTGTATGAAATGTCTTAGAAAAATTTTTGAAAATTTTTTTTGAAAAGACAATTTTTTTTAATAATGTTCACTTTTAGTACGTAAAACAACTTTCTTAGACAATTTTTAATGACATTAGTTTCAAACAAAAAGAATTGGAAAGCTTCGGAAAAAAATTTTTTTTCACTGTTTGAAATGACCATGTAATGTCTTGGAAAAATTTTTGAAAAAGATTTTCGAAAAAAATTTTTTTTCTTGATAATCGAAACTTTTTTTGTAGGATAAAACATCTTAGGCCATTTACAATAACTTTAGTCAAAAAAAATAATTAGAGTGTGACTTTAACTTAAAATATACGCTATCTCCTTAAATAAAGCAGCTGCACAGCTCTCAATGCAGGTATAAGCAATTCAATGAACTTTTGTTCATTGACAACTTTTTAACTTTAAACCAAGTTTTAGCGGTGCTAACACGTTTTGGAATAATAAAACAATATTACTGAACATCAAAATAAACTTTTGCAGATTGAAGGAAATTTTGAAAAATTTTCGTGTAAGTCGTCAGTTCGTGTCAGTCGTCACTTTTTCTGTTTCTCCTGGGGTGACGTTTTCCAAGTTCTACTGCAGCTTTAGTGGTGCTAACATGTTTTGGAATGATAAAACAATATTACTGAACATAAAAATAAACTTTTGAAGTATGAAAAGAACTTTGAAAAATTTTGAAAAAATTCTTGTTTAATGTGTGCATTTTGCAATAAAATGTCTCAGGAAAATTTTTCAGTGGTTTCCACATGACTGGCTACCATTATTAATGAACATAAAAAAAAAACTTTAATGTGTGCACTTTGCAATGAAATGTCTCAGGAAATTTTTTCAGTGGTTTCCACATGACTGGCTGCCGTTATTAATGAACATAAAAACAAACTTTGATGTGTGCAATTTGCAATGAAATGTCTCAGGAAAATTTTTCAGTGGTTTCCACATGACTGGCTGCCATTATTAATGAACATAAAAAAAAACTTTAATGTGTGCAATTTGCAATGAAATGTCTCAGGGAAATTTTTCAGTGGTTTCCACATGACTGGCTGCCATTATTAATGAACATAAAAAAAAACTTTAATGTGTGCAATTTGCAATGAAATGTCTCAGCAAAATTTTTCAGTGGTTTCCACATGACTGGCTGCCATTATTAATGAACATTAAAAAAAATTCAATGTGTGCAATTTGCAATGAAATGTCTCAGGAAAATTTTTTAGTGGTTTCCACATGACTGGCACCCTATTATTAATGAACAAAGAAAATTATTTTGCACTGTATGGAATGTCTTAGAAAAATTTTTGAAAATTTTTTTTGAAAAGACAATTTTTTTTAATAATGTTCACTTTTAGTACGTAAAACAACTTTCTTAGACAATTTTTAATGACATTAGTTTCAAACAAAAAGAATTGGAAAGCTTCGGAAAAAAATTTTTTTTCACTGTTTGAAATGACCATGTAATGTCTTGGAAAAGTTTTTGAAAAAGATTTTCGAAAAAAATTTTTTTTCTTGATGATCGAAACTTTTTTTGTAGGATAAAACATCTTAGGCCATTTACAATAACTTTAGTCAAAAAAAATAATGAGAGTGTGACTTTAACTTAAAATATACGCTATCTCCTTAAATAAAACAGCTGCACAGCTCTCAATGCAGGTATAACCAATTCAATGAACTTTTGTTCATTGAATACTTTTTAACTTGAAACCAAGTTTTAGCGGTGCTAACACGTTTTGGAATGATAAAACATTATTACTGAACATAAAAATAAACTTTTGCAGTATGAAAAAAATTTTGAAAAATTTTGAAAAATATTCTTGTTTAATGTGTGCAATGAGTTATGAAATGTCTTATAAAAAATTTTGCAAACAATTTTTGATTTTTTCAATAATGTTCACTTTTAGTACGTAAAACAACTTTCTTAGACAATTTTTTATGACGTTAGTTTCAAACAAAAAGAATTGGATACTTTAGCAAAAAAAAATTATTTTTCACTGTATGAAATGTCTTAGAAAAATTTTTGAAATTTTTTTTGAAAACACAATTTTTTTCAATAATGTCCACTTTTTGTACGTAAAACAACTTTCTTAGACAATTTTTAATGACGTTAGTTTCAAACAAAAATAATTGGAAAGCTTCGGAATAAATTTTGTTTTCACTGTATGAAATGACAATGTAATGTCTTGAAAAAATTTTTGAAAAAGATTTTCGAAAAAATTTTTTTTCTTGATAATCGAAACTTTTTGTGTAGGATAAAATATCTTAGGCCATTTACAATAACTTTAGTCAAAAAAAATAATTAGAGTGTGACTTTAACTTAAAATATACGCTATCTCCTTAAATAAAGCAGCTGCACAGCTCTCAATGCAGGTATAAGCAATTCAATGAACTTTTGTTCATTGACAACTTTTTAACTTTAAACCAAGTTTTAGCGGTGCTAACACGTTTTGGAATAATAAAACAATATTACTGAACATCAAAATAAACTTTTGCAGTATGAAGGAAATTTTGAAAAATTTTCGTGTAAGTCGTCAGTTCGTGTAAGTCGTCACTTTTTCTGTTTCTCCTGGGGTGACGTTATCCAAGTTCTACTGTAGCTTTAGTGGTGCTAACATGTTTTGGAATGATAAAACAATATTACTGAACATAAAAATAAACTTTTGAAGTATGAAAAGAACTTTGAAAAATTTTGAAAAGATTCTTGTTCAATGTGTGCATTTTGCAATAAAATGTCTCAGGAAAATTTTTCAGTGGTTTCCACATGACTGGCTACCAGTATTAATGAACATAAAAAAAAAACTTTAATGTGTGCAGTTTGCAATGAAATGTCTCAGGAAAATTTTTCAGTGGTTTCCACATGACTGGCTGCCGTTATTAATGAACATAAAAAAAAACTTTAATGTGTGCAATTTGCAATGAAATGTCTCAGGAAAATTTTTCAGTGGTTTTCACATGACTGGCTGCCATTATTAATGAACATAAAAAAAAACTTTAATGTGTGCAATTTGCAATGAAATGTCTCAGGAAAATTTTTCAGTTGTTTCCACATGACTGGCTGCCATTATTAATGAACATAAAAAATAACTTTAATGTGTGCAATTTGCAATGAAATGTCTCAGGAAATCTTTTCAGTGGTTTCCACATGACTGGCTGCCATTATTAATGAACATAAAAAAAAACTTTAATGTGTGCAATTTGCAATGAAATGTCTCAGGGAAATTTTTCAATGGTTTCCACATGACTGGCTGCCATTATTTATGAACATAAAAAATAACTTTAATGTGTGCAATTTGCAATGAAATATCTCAGGAAAATTTTTCAGTGGTTTCCACATGACTGGCTGCCATTATTTATGAACATAAAAAAAAACTTTAATGTGTGCAATTTGCAATGAAATGTCTCAGGGAAATTTTTCAGTGGTTTCCACATGACTGGCTGCCATTATTAATGAACATAAAAAAAAAACTTTAATGTGTGCAATTTGCAATGAAATGTTTCAGCAAAATTTTTCAGTGGTTTCCACATGACTGGCTGCCATTATTTATGAACATAAAAAAAAAATTCAATGTGTGCAATTTGCAATGAAATGTCTCAGGAAAATTTTTTAGTGGTTTCCACTTGACTGGCACCCTATTATTAATGAACAAAAAAAATTATTTTGCACTGTATGAAATGTCTTAGAAAAATTTTTGAAAATTTTTTTTGAAAAGACAATTTTTTTCAATAATTGTCACTTTTAGTACGTAAAACAACTTTCTTAGACAATTTTTAATGACGTTAGTTTCAAACAAAAAGAATTGGAAAGCTTCGAAAAAAATTTTTTTTTTCACTGTATGAAATGACAATGTAATGTCTTGGAAAAATTTTTGAAAAAGATTTTCGAAAAAAATTTTTTTTCTTGATAATCGAAACTTTTTTTGTAGGATAAAACATCTTAGGCCATTTACAATAACTTTAGTCAAAAAAAATAATTAGGGTGCGACTTTAATTTAAAATATACGCTACCCAGCTAGAAAGCTACGTATATTACACGTTGATTTTTGGTTGATTTTAGGTAGTATGGTATCTTAGGTAGAATTCAGGTGTTATTAAGGAGTTTGTGTACACCAACACAAATTCACTTGTTTAAAAAACATTTTTTTAGAGACATGTTTTAGCTATCATTTAGTATGACTAGTTTGTAAATATGATTCTAGAAGTTTTATCAGGGATTATTTTTTGAATATAACGCTTGCAAAAATAACACGTGTTTTCCACGTATATTACACGTGTTCAAAATCCTATGATTATTTGACTAATTTTTAAGGTATATAAGGTAAAATCACACCCAGAAGAGGGCATACAAAAGAGAAAAAATGTTTACCCGAGCAGAAGGATGTTTTACCGGGATTTTTTGTATTTTGATTATATGTTGTTTCCACGTGTATTGCACGTTTCCATCTGTTGAAAAGTAACACGTATTTTCCATGTATATTAAACGTGTTGAAGTTCTTTCGTTCATTTGGGCAATTTTTAATCTGTGTTAGGTAAAACTACCTCCCAAGGACGGTATAAACAGAAAGAATTCTCCACTCAAGTGGATTGGTGTCAACCACGCTCCTCCGCATTTTTTAGGATATAAGTTAGATTATGTGTTTTTGTAGGTGTCTTTACACGTTTTTATTACGTTATGTAAAAAGGAAACTTCATGACATTTTTTAGTCGCAAATTAATGTGATCTTTTAACGATAGTTCTTAGTGTAAATTTAAGTGGTCTCGCTTACTGATATTAAACAATTACTTACTAAGGTTTGGTACGGTAGCCACTTTAACAAGTCGAAATTCTGCCACTAAAAATGACTAGAATGAAACCGCCAACCAATCATAAGCCCGGTTTAAGTGACGTAAAAATGACGAAAAGAAGATGATAGAAAGCAAATTAAGTGATGGATTTTTTGTCAGCTGGTTGGTTTAGGGGTTTTGTCAGCTGGTTGGCTTTCATTGACGCGGGTTCGATTCCCACCACTGCTATTGCTCTTTTTCTTCTCTAATTCCAAATAAAGTTCAAAACAAGCGTTAACTCTCCGAATGAGTGCTAGAAGGGTCACAATTGGACAGTAGCCTCTTATACCAATATGTGTTATACAAATGTGTTAAATAAATACAAATGTGTTAAATTGTTGATTTCAGATACGGTACGCGGAAATTAGGTAGAATGTGGGTGTAAAAACACGTAAAATCCACCACCAAATATACGAGTAATACACGTGAAATAGTGTCAACACTTATACGTGTATTATACGTGAAAATTAACGTATAATACACGACCCAAGGAACATAGAATCTACGTGTCAGATACGAGGAAATTAGGTGTAATGCGGGTGTAAAACACGTAAAATCCACCACCAGATATACGTGTAATACACGTGAAATAGTGTCTACACATATGCGTGTAGTATACGTGAAAATTAACGTATAATACACGACCCAAGGTACATAGAATCTACGTGTCAGATACGAGGAAATTAGGTGTAATGCGGGTGTACAACACGTAGAATCCACCACCAAATATACGTGGAAAACACGTGTATTAGTGTTGTCAGATACGAGGAAATTAGGTGTAATGCGGGCGTAAAACACGTAAAATCCACCACCAAATATACGTGTAATGCACGTGAAATAGTGTCTACACATATGCGTGTATTATACGTGAAAATTAACGTATAATACACGACCCAAGGTACGTAGAATCTACGTGTCAGATACGAGGAAATTAGGTGTAATGCGGGTGTAAAACACGTAAAATCCACCACCAAATATACGTGGAAAACACGTGTATTAGTGTTGTCAGATACGAGGAAATTAGGTGTAATGCGGGCGTAAAACACGTAAAATCCACCACCAAATACACGTGTAATGCACGTGAAATAGTGTCTACACATATGCGTGTATTATACGTGAAAATTAACGTATAATACACGACCCAAGGTACGTAGAATCTACGTGTAATACACGTGAAATTTCTAGCTGGGTAATGTCTTGGAAAAATTTTTGAAAAAGATTTTCGAAAAAATTTTTTTTCTTGATAATAGAAATTTTTTTTGTAGGATAAAACATCTTAGGCCATTTACAATAACTTTAGTCAAAAAAAATAATTAGAGTGCGACTTTAACTTAAAATATACGCTATCTCCTTAAATAAAGCTAGCTCTCAATGCAGGTATAAGCAATTCAATGAATTTTTGGTAATTGACAACTTTTTAACTTGAAACTAAGTTTTAGTGGTGCTAACATGTTTTGGAATGATAAAACAATATTACTGAACATAAAAATAAACTTTTGCAGTAGGAAAAAAATTTTGAAAAACTTTGAAAAAAATTCTTGTTCAATGTGTGCAATGAGTTATGAAATGTCTTATAAAAAATTTTGCAAACAATTTTTGATTTTTTCAATAATGTTCACATTTAGTACGTAAAACAACTTTCTTAGACAATTTTTTATGACGTTAGTTTCAAACAAAAAGAATTGGATACTTTCGCAAAAAAATTTATTTTTCACTGTATGAAATAACTAAGAAAAATTTTTGAAAATTTTTTTTGAAAAGACAATTTTTTTCAATAATTGTCACTTTTAGTACGTAAAACAACTTTCTTAGACAATTTTTAATGACGTTAGTTTCAAACAAAAATAATTGGAAAGCTTCGGAATAAATTTTTTTTTCACTGTATGAAATGACAATGTAATGTCTTAAAAAAATTTTTGAAAAAGATTTTCGAAAAAATTTTTTTTCTTGATAATCGAAACTTTTTGTGTAGGATAAAATATCTTAGGCCATTTACAATAACTTTAGTCAAAAAAAATAATTAGAGTGTGACTTTAACTTAAAATATACGCTATCTCCTTAAATAAAGCAGCTGCACAGCTCTCAATGCAGGTATAAGCAATTCAATGAACTTTTGTTCATTGACAACTTTTTAACTTTAAACCAAGTTTTAGCGGTGCTAACACGTTTTGGAATAATAAAACAATATTACTGAACATCAAAATAAACTTTTGCAGTATGAAGGAAATTTTGAAAAATTTTCGTGTAAGTCGTCAGTTCGTGTAAGTCGTCACTTTTTCTGTTTCTCCTGGGGTGACGTTATCCAAGTTCTACTGCAGCTTTAGTGGTGCTAACATGTTTTGGAATGATAAAACAATATTACTGAACATAAAAATAAACTTTTGAAGTATGAAAAGAACTTTGAAAAATTTTGAAAAAATTCTTGTTCAATGTGTGCATTTTGCAATAAAATGTCTCAGGAAAATTTTTCAGTGGTTTCCACATGACTGGCTACCATTATTAATGAACATAAAAAAAAAACTTTAATGTGTGCACTTTGCAATGAAATGTCTCAGGAAATTTTTTCAGTGGTTTCCACATGACTGGCTGCCGTTATTAATGAACATAAAAACAAACTTTGATGTGTGCAATTTGCAATGAAATGTCTCAGGAAAATTTTTCAGTGGTTTCCACATGACTGGCTGCCATTATTAATGAACATAAAAAAAAACTTTAATGTGTGCAATTTGCAATGAAATGTCTCAGGAAAATTTTTCAGTGGTTTCCACATGACTGGCTGCCATTATTAATGAACATAAAAAATAACTTTAATGTGTGCAATTTGCAATGAAATGTCTCAGGAAATCTTTTCAGTGGTTTCCACATGACTGGCTGCCATTATTAATGAACATAAAAAAAAACTTTAATGTGTGCAATTTGCAATGAAATATCTCAGGAAAATTTTTTAGTGGTTTCCACATGACTGGCTGCCATTATTTATGAACATAAAAAGAAACTTTAATGTGTGCAATTTGCAATGAATTGTCTCAGGGAAATTTTTCAGTGGTTTCCACATGACTGGCTGCCATTATTAATGAACATAAAAAAAAGACTTTAATGTGTGCAATTTGCAATGAAATGTCTCAGCAAAATTTTTCAGTGGTTTCCACATGACTGGCTGCCATTATTAATGAACATAAAAAAAAAATTCAATGTGTGTAATTTGCAATGAAATGTCTCAGGAAAATTTTTTAGTGGTTTCCACATGACTGGCACCCTATTATTAATGAACAAAAAAAATTATTTTGCACTGTATGAAATGTCTTAGAAAAATTTTTGAAAATTTTTTTTGAAAAGACAATTTTTTTTAATAATGTTCACTTTTAGTACGTAAAACAACTTTCTTAGACAATTTTTAATGACATTAGTTTCAAACAAAAAGAATTGGAAAGCTTCGGAAAAAAATTTTTTTTCACTGTTTGAAATGACCATGTAATGTCTTGGAAAAATTTTTGAAAAAGATTTTCGAAAAAAATTTTTTTTCTTGATAATCGAAACTTTTTTTGTAGGATAAAACATCTTAGGCCATTTACAATAACTTTAGTCAAAAAAAATAATTAGAGTGTGACTTTAACTTAAAATATACGCTATCTCCTTAAATAAAACAGCTGCACAGCTCTCAATGCAGGTATAACCAATTCAATGAACTTTTGTTCATTGAATACTTTTTAACTTGAAACCAAGTTTTAGCGGTGCTAACACGTTTTGGAATGATAAAACATTATTACTGAACATAAAAATAAACTTTTGCAGTATGAAAAAAATTTTGAAAAATTTTGAAAAATATACTTGTTCAATGTGTGCAATGAGTTATGAAATGTCTTATAAAAAATTTTGCAAACAATTTTTGATTTTTTCAATAATGTTCACATTTAGTACGTAAAACAACTTTCTTAGACAATTTTTAATGACGTTAGTTTCAAACAAAAAGAATTGGATAGTTTCGCAAAAAAATTTATTTTTCACTGTATGAAATAACTAAGAAAAATTTTTGAAAATTTTTTTTGAAAAGACAATTTTTTTCAATAATTGTCACTTTTAGTACGTAAAACAACTTTCTTAGACAATTTTTAATGACGTTAGTTTCAAACAAAAAGAATTGGAAAGCTTCGAAAAAAATTTTTTTTTTCACTGTATGAAATGACAATGTAATGTCTTGGAAAAATTTTGAAAAAGATTTTCGAAAAAAAATTTTTTTCTTGATAATCGAAATTTTTTGTGTAGGATAAAATATCTTAGGCCATTTACAATAACTTTAGTCAAAAAAAATAATTAGAGTGCAACTTTAACTTAAAATATACGCTATCTCCTTAAATAAAGCTGCTGTGCAGCTCTCAATGCAGGTATAAGCAATTCAATGAACTTTTGGTAATTGACAACTTTTTAACTTGAAACTAAGTTTTAGTGGTGCTAACATGTTTTGGAATGATAAAACAATATTACTGAACATAAAAATAAACTTTTGCAGTAGGAAAAAAATTTTGAAAAACTTTGAAAAAAATTCTTGTTCAATGTGTGCAATGAGTTATGAAATGTCTTATAAAAAATTTTGCAAACAATTTTTGATTTTTTCAATAATGTTCACTTTTAGTACGTAAAACAACTTTCTTAGACAATTTTTTATGACGTTAGTTTCAAACAAAAATAATTGGAAAGCTTCGGAATAAATTTTTTTTTCACTGTATGAAATGACAATGTAATGTCTTAAAAAAATTTTTGAAAAAGATTTTCGAAAAAATTTTTTTTCTTGATAATCGAAACTTTTTGTGTAGGATAAAATATCTTAGGCCATTTACAATAACTTTAGTCAAAAAAAATAATTAGAGTGTGACTTTAACTTAAAATATACGCTATCTCCTTAAATAAAGCAGCTGCACAGCTCTCAATGCAGGTATAAGCAATTCAATGAACTTTTGTTCATTGACAACTTTTTAACTTTAAACCAAGTTTTAGCGGTGCTAACACGTTTTGGAATAATAAAACAATATTACTGAACATCAAAATAAACTTTTGCAGTATGAAGGAAATTTTGAAAAATTTTCGTGTAAGTCGTCAGTTCGTGTAAGTCGTCACTTTTTCTGTTTCTCCTGGGGTGACGTTATCCAAGTTCTACTGCAGCTTTAGTGGTGCTAACATGTTTTGGAATGATAAAACAATATTACTGAACATAAAAATAAACTTTTGAAGTATGAAAAGAACTTTGAAAAATTTGGAAAAATTCTTGTTCAATGTGTGCATTTTGCAATAAAATGTCTCAGGAAATTTTTCAGTGGTTTCCACATGACTGGCTACCATTATTAATGAACATAAAAAAAAAACTTTAATGTGTGCACTTTGCAATGAAAAGTCTCAGGAAATTTTTTCAGTGGTTTCCACATGACTGGCTGCCGTTATTAATGAACATAAAAACAAACTTTGATGTGTGCAATTTGCAATGAAATGTCTCAGGAAAATTTTTCAGTGGTTTCCACATGACTGGCTGCCATTATTAATGAACATAAAAAAAAACTTTAATGTGTGCAATTTGCAATGAAATGTCTCAGGAAAATTTTTCAGTGGTTTCCACATGACTGGCTGCCATTATTAATGAACATAAAAAATAACTTTAATGTGTGCAATTTGCAATGAAATGTCTCAGGAAATCTTTTCAGTGGTTTCCACATGACTGGCTGCCATTATTAATGAACATAAAAAAAAACTTTAATGTGTGCAATTTGCAATGAAATATCTCAGGAAAATTTTTCAGTGGTTTCCACATGACTGGCTGCCATTATTTATGAACATAAAAAAAAACTTTAATGTGTGCAATTTGCAATGAAATGTCTCAGGGAAATTTTTCAGTGGTTTCCACATGACTGGCTGCCATTATTAATGAACATAAAAAAAAACTTTAATGTGTGCAATTTGCAATGAAATGTCTCAGCAAAATTTTTCAGTGGTTTCCACATGACTGGCTGCCATTATTAATGAACATTAAAAAAAATTCAATGTGTGCAATTTGCAATGAAATGTCTCAGGAAAATTTTTCAGTGGTTTCCACATGACTGGCACCCTATTATTAATGAACAAAGAAAATTATTTTGCACTGTATGGAATGTCTTAGAAAAATTTTTGAAAATTTTTTTTGAAAAGACAATTTTTTTTAATAATGTTCACTTTTAGTACGTAAAACAACTTTCTTAGACAATTTTTAATGACATTAGTTTCAAACAAAAAGAATTGGAAAGCTTCGGAAAAAAATTTTTTTTCACTGTTTGAAATGACCATGTAATGTCTTGGAAAAATTTTTGAAAAAGATTTTCGAAAAAAATTTTTTTTCTTGATAATCGAAACTTTTTTTGTAGGATAAAACATCTTAGGCCATTTACAATAACTTTAGTCAAAAAAAATAATGAGAGTGTGACTTTAACTTAAAATATACGCTATCTCCTTAAATAAAACAGCTGCACAGCTCTCAATGCAGGTATAACCAATTCAATGAACTTTTGTTCATTGAATACTTTTTAACTTGAAACCAAGTTTTAGCGGTGCTAACACGTTTTGGAATGATAAAACATTATTACTGAACATAAAAATAAACTTTTGCAGTATGAAAAAAACTTTGAAAAACTTTGAAAAATATACTTGTTCAATGTGTGCAATGAGTTATGAAATGTCTTATAAAAAATTTTGCAAACAATTTTTGATTTTTTCAATAATGTTCACATTTAGTACGTAAAACAACTTTCTTAGACAATTTTTAATGACGTTAGTTTCAAACAAAAAGAATTGGATAGTTTCGCAAAAAAATTTATTTTTCACTGTATGAAATAACTAAGAAAAATTTTTGAAAATTTTTTTTGAAAAGACAATTTTTTTCAATAATTGTCACTTTTAGTACGTAAAACAACTTTCTTAGACAATTTTTAATGACGTTAGTTTCAAACAAAAAGAATTGGAAAGCTTCGAAAAAATTTTTTTTTTTCAATGTATGAAATGACAATGTAATGTCTTGGAAAAATTTTGAAAAAAATTTTCGAAAAAAAATTTTTTTCTTGATAATCGAAATTTTTTTGTGTAGGATAAAATATCTTAGGCCATTTACAATAACTTTAGTCAAAAAAAATAATTAGAGTGCAACTTTAACTTAAAATATACGCTATCTCCTTAAATAAAGCTGCTGTGCAGCTCTCAATGCAGGTATAAGCAATTCAATGAACTTTTGGTATTTGACAACTTTTTAACTTGAAACTAAGTTTTAGTGGTGCTAACATGTTTTGGAATGATAAAACAATATTACTGAACATAAAAATAAACTTTTGCAGTAGGAAAAAAATTTTGAAAAACTTTGAAAAAAATTCTTGTTCAATGTGTGCAATGAGTTATGAAATGTCTTATAAAAAATTTTGCAAACAATTTTTGATTTTTTCAATAATGTTCACTTTTAGTACGTAAAACAACTTTCTTAGACAATTTTTTATGACGTTAGTTTCAAACAAAAAGAATTGGATACTTTAGCAAAAAAAAATTATTTTTCACTGTATGAAATGTCTTAGAAAAATTTTTGAAAATTTTTTTTGAAAACACAATTTTTTTCAATAATGTCCACTTTTTGTACGTAAAACAACTTTCTTAGACAATTTTTAATGACGTTAGTTTCAAACAAAAATAATTGGAAAGCTTCGGAATAAATTTTGTTTTCACTGTATGAAATGACAATGTAATGTCTTGAAAAAATTTATGAAAAAGATTTTCGAAAAAATTTTTTTTCTTGATAATCGAAACTTTTTGTGTAGGATAAAATATCTTAGGCCATTTACAATAACTTTAGTCAAAAAAAATAATTAGAGTGTGACTTTAACTTAAAATATACGCTATCTCCTTAAATAAAGCAGCTGCACAGCTCTCAATGCAGGTATAAGCAATTCAATGAACTTTTGTTCATTGACAACTTTTTAACTTTAAACCAAGTTTTAGCGGTGCTAACACGTTTTGGAATAATAAAACAATATTACTGAACATCAAAATAAACTTTTGCAGTATGAAGGAAATTTTGAAAAATTTTCGTGTAAGTCGTCAGTTCGTGTAAGTCGTCACTTTTTCTGTTTCTCCTGGGGTGACGTTATCCAAGTTCTACTGCAGCTTTAGTGGTGCTAACATGTTTTGGAATGATAAAACAATATTACTGAACATAAAAATAAACTTTTGAAGTATGAAAAGAACTTTGAAAAATTTGGAAAAATTCTTGTTCAATGTGTGCATTTTGCAATAAAATGTCTCAGGAAATTTTTCAGTGGTTTCCACATGACTGGCTACCATTATTAATGAACATAAAAAAAAAACTTTAATGTGTGCACTTTGCAATGAAAAGTCTCAGGAAATTTTTTCAGTGGTTTCCACATGACTGGCTGCCGTTATTAATGAACATAAAAACAAACTTTGATGTGTGCAATTTGCAATGAAATGTCTCAGGAAAATTTTTCAGTGGTTTCCACATGACTGGCTGCCATTATTAATGAACATAAAAAAAAACTTTAATGTGTGCAATTTGCAATGAAATGTCTCAGGAAAATTTTTCAGTGGTTTCCACATGACTGGCTGCCATTATTAATGAACATAAAAAATAACTTTAATGTGTGCAATTTGCAATGAAATGTCTCAGGAAATCTTTTCAGTGGTTTCCACATGACTGGCTGCCATTATTAATGAACATAAAAAAAAACTTTAATGTGTGCAATTTGCAATGAAATATCTCAGGAAAATTTTTCAGTGGTTTCCACATGACTGGCTGCCATTATTTATGAACATAAAAAAAAACTTTAATGTGTGCAATTTGCAATGAAATGTCTCAGGGAAATTTTTCAGTGGTTTCCACATGACTGGCTGCCATTATTAATGAACATAAAAAAAAACTTTAATGTGTGCAATTTGCAATGAAATGTCTCAGCAAAATTTTTCAGTGGTTTCCACATGACTGGCTGCCATTATTAATGAACATTAAAAAAAATTCAATGTGTGCAATTTGCAATGAAATGTCTCAGGAAAATTTTTCAGTGGTTTCCACATGACTGGCACCCTATTATTAATGAACAAAGAAAATTATTTTGCACTGTATGGAATGTCTTAGAAAAATTTTTGAAAATTTTTTTTGAAAAGACAATTTTTTTTAATAATGTTCACTTTTAGTACGTAAAACAACTTTCTTAGACAATTTTTAATGACATTAGTTTCAAATAAAAAGAATTGGAAAGCTTCGGAAAAAAATTTTTTTTCACTGTTTGAAATGACCATGTAATGTCTTGGAAAAATTTTTGAAAAAGATTTTCGAAAAAAATTTTTTTTCTTGATAATCGAAACTTTTTTTGTAGGATAAAACATCTTAGGCCATTTACAATAACTTTAGTCAAAAAAAATAATGAGAGTGTGACTTTAACTTAAAATATACGCTATCTCCTTAAATAAAACAGCTGCACAGCTCTCAATGCAGGTATAACCAATTCAATGAACTTTTGTTCATTGAATACTTTTTAACTTGAAACCAAGTTTTAGCGGTGCTAACACGTTTTGGAATGATAAAACATTATTACTGAACATAAAAATAAACTTTTGCAGTATGAAAAAAACTTTGAAAAACTTTGAAAAATATACTTGTTCAATGTGTGCAATGAGTTATGAAATGTCTTATAAAAAATTTTGCAAACAATTTTTGATTTTTTCAATAATGTTCACATTTAGTACGTAAAACAACTTTCTTAGACAATTTTTAATGACGTTAGTTTCAAACAAAAAGAATTGGATAGTTTCGCAAAAAAATTTATTTTTCACTGTATGAAATAACTAAGAAAAATTTTTGAAAATTTTTTTTGAAAAGACAATTTTTTTCAATAATTGTCACTTTTAGTACGTAAAACAACTTTCTTAGACAATTTTTAATGACGTTAGTTTCAAACAAAAAGAATTGGAAAGCTTCGAAAAAATTTTTTTTTTTCAATGTATGAAATGACAATGTAATGTCTTGGAAAAATTTTGAAAAAAATTTTCGAAAAAAAATTTTTTTCTTGATAATCGAAATTTTTTTGTGTAGGATAAAATATCTTAGGCCATTTACAATAACTTTAGTCAAAAAAAATAATTAGAGTGCAACTTTAACTTAAAATATACGCTATCTCCTTAAATAAAGCTGCTGTGCAGCTCTCAATGCAGGTATAAGCAATTCAATGAACTTTTGGTATTTGACAACTTTTTAACTTGAAACTAAGTTTTAGTGGTGCTAACATGTTTTGGAATGATAAAACAATATTACTGAACATAAAAATAAACTTTTGCAGTAGGAAAAAAATTTTGAAAAACTTTGAAAAAAATTCTTGTTCAATGTGTGCAATGAGTTATGAAATGTCTTATAAAAAATTTTGCAAACAATTTTTGATTTTTTCAATAATGTTCACTTTTAGTACGTAAAACAACTTTCTTAGACAATTTTTTATGACGTTAGTTTCAAACAAAAAGAATTGGATACTTTAGCAAAAAAAAATTATTTTTCACTGTATGAAATGTCTTAGAAAAATTTTTGAAAATTTTTTTTGAAAACACAATTTTTTTCAATAATGTCCACTTTTTGTACGTAAAACAACTTTCTTAGACAATTTTTAATGACGTTAGTTTCAAACAAAAATAATTGGAAAGCTTCGGAATAAATTTTGTTTTCACTGTATGAAATGACAATGTAATGTCTTGAAAAAATTTATGAAAAAGATTTTCGAAAAAATTTTTTTTCTTGATAATCGAAACTTTTTGTGTAGGATAAAATATCTTAGGCCATTTACAATAACTTTAGTCAAAAAAAATAATTAGAGTGTGACTTTAACTTAAAATATACGCTATCTCCTTAAATAAAGCAGCTGCACAGCTCTCAATGCAGGTATAAGCAATTCAATGAACTTTTGTTCATTGACAACTTTTTAACTTTAAACCAAGTTTTAGCGGTGCTAACACGTTTTGGAATAATAAAACAATATTACTGAACATCAAAATAAACTTTTGCAGTATGAAGGAAATTTTGAAAAATTTTCGTGTAAGTCGTCAGTTCGTGTAAGTCGTCACTTTTTCTGTTTCTCCTGGGGTGACGTTATCCAAGTTCTACTGTAGCTTTAGTGGTGCTAACATGTTTTGGAATGATAAAACAATATTACTGAACATAAAAATAAACTTTTGAAGTATGAAAAGAACTTTGAAAAATTTTGAAAAAATTCTTGTTCAATGTGTGCATTTTGCAATAAAATGTCTCAGGAAAATTTTTCAGTGGTTTCCACATGACTGGCTACCAGTATTAATGAACATAAAAAAAAAACTTTAATGTGTGCACTTTGCAATGAAATGTCTCAGGAAAATTTTTCAGTGGTTTCCACATGACTGGCTGCCGTTATTAATGAACATAAAAAAAAACTTTAATGTGTGCAATTTGCAATGAAATGTCTCAGGAAAATTTTTCAGTGGTTTTCACATGACTGGCTGCCATTATTAATGAACATAAAAAAAAACTTTAATGTGTGCAATTTGCAATGAAATGTCTCAGGAAAATTTTTCAGTTGTTTCCACATGACTGGCTGCCATTATTAATGAACATAAAAAATAACTTTAATGTGTGCAATTTGCAATGAAATGTCTCAGGAAATCTTTTCAGTGGTTTCCACATGACTGGCTGCCATTATTAATGAACATAAAAAAAAACTTTAATGTGTGCAATTTGCAATGAAATGTCTCAGGGAAATTTTTCAATGGTTTCCACATGACTGGCTGCCATTATTTATGAACATAAAAAATAACTTTAATGTGTGCAATTTGCAATGAAATATCTCAGGAAAATTTTTCAGTGGTTTCCACATGACTGGCTGCCATTATTTATGAACATAAAAAAAAACTTTAATGTGTGCAATTTGCAATGAAATGTCTCAGGGAAATTTTTCAGTGGTTTCCACATGACTGGCTGCCATTATTAATGAACATAAAAAAAAAACTTTAATGTGTGCAATTTGCAATGAAATGTTTCAGCAAAATTTTTCAGTGGTTTCCACATGACTGGCTGCCATTATTAATGAACATAAAAAAAAAATTCAATGTGTGCAATTTGCAATGAAATGTTTCAGGAAAATTTTTTAGTGGTTTCCACTTGACTGGCACCCTATTATTAATGAACAAAAAAAATTATTTTGCACTGTATGAAATGTCTTAGAAAAATTTTTGAAAATTTTTTTTGAAAAGACAATTTTTTTCAATAATTGTCACTTTTAGTACGTAAAACAACTTTCTTAGACAATTTTTAATGACGTTAGTTTCAAACAAAAAGAATTGGAAAGCTTCGAAAAAATTTTTTTTTTCACTGTATGAAATGGCAATGTAATGTCTTGGAAAAATTTTTGAAAAAGATTTTCGAAAAAAATTTTTTTTCTTGATAATCGAAACTTTTTTTGTAGGATAAAACATCTTAGGCCATTTACAATAACTTTAGTCAAAAAAAATAATTAGAGTGCGACTTTAATTTAAAATATACGCTACCCAGCTAGAAAGCTACGTATATTACACGTTGATTTTTGGTTGATTTTAGGTAGTATGGTATCTTAGGTAGAATTCAGGTGTTATTAAGGAGTTTGTGTACACCAACACAAATTCACTTGTTTAAAAAACATTTTTTTAGAGACATATTTTAGCTATCATTTAGTATGACTAGTTTGTAAATATGATTCTAGAAGTTTTATCAGGGATTATTTTTTGAATATAACGCTTGCAAAAATAACACGTGTTTTCCACGTATATTACACGTGTTCAAAATCCTATGATTATTTGACTAATTTTTAAGGTATATAAGGTAAAATCACACCCAGAAGAGGGCATACAAAAGAGAAAAAATGTTTACCCGAGCAGAAGGATGTTTTACCGGGATTTTTTGTATTTTGATTATATGTTGTTTCCACGTGTATTGCACGTTTCCATCTGTTGAAAAGTAACACGTATTTTCCATGTATATTAAACGTGTTGAAGTTCTTTCGTTCATTTGGGCAATTTTTAATCTGTGTTAGGTAAAACTACCTCCCAAGGACGGTATAAACAGAAAGAATTCTCCACTCAAGTGGATTGGTGTCAACCACGCTCCTCCGCATTTTTTAGGATATAAGTTAGATTATGTGTTTTTGTAGGTGTCTTTACACGTTTTTATTACGTTATGTAAAAAGGAAACTTCATGACATTTTTTAGTCGCAAATTAATGTGATCTTTTAACGATAGTTCTTAGTGTAAATTTAAGTGGTCTCGCTTACTGATATTAAACAATTACTTACTAAGGTTTGGTACGGTAGCCACTTTAACAAGTCGAAATTCTGCCACTAAAAATGACTAGAATGAAACCGCCAACCAATCATAAGCCCGGTTTAAGTGACGTAAAAATGACGAAAAGAAGATGATAGAAAGCAAATTAAGTGATGGATTTTTTGTCAGCTGGTTGGTTTAGGGGTTTTGTCAGCTGGTTGGCTTTCATTGACGCGGGTTCGATTCCCACCACTGCTATTGCTCTTTTTCTTCTCTAATTCCAAATAAAGTTCAAAACAAGCGTTAACTCTCCGAATGAGTGCTAGAAGGGTCACAATTGGACAGTAGCCTCTTATACCAATATGTGTTATACAAATGTGTTAAATAAATACAAATGTGTTAAATTGTTGATTTCAGATACGGTACGCGGAAATTAGGTAGAATGTGGGTGTAAAAACACGTAAAATCCACCACCAAATATACGAGTAATACACGTGAAATAGTGTCAACACTTATACGTGTATTATACGTGAAAATTAACGTATAATACACGACCCAAGGAACATAGAATCTACGTGTCAGATACGAGGAAATTAGGTGTAATGCGGGTGTAAAACACGTAAAATCCACCACCAGATATACGTGTAATACACGTGAAATAGTGTCTACACATATGCGTGTAGTATACGTGAAAATTAACGTATAATACACGACCCAAGGTACATAGAATCTACGTGTCAGATACGAGGAAATTAGGTGTAATGCGGGTGTACAACACGTAGAATCCACCACCAAATATACGTGGAAAACACGTGTATTAGTGTTGTCAGATACGAGGAAATTAGGTGTAATGCGGGCGTAAAACACGTAAAATCCACCACCAAATATACGTGTAATGCACGTGAAATAGTGTCTACACATATGCATGTATTATACGTGAAAATTAACGTATAATACACGACCCAAGGTACGTAGAATCTACGTGTCAGATACGAGGAAATTAGGTGTAATGCGGGTGTAAAACATGTAAAATCCACCACCAAATATACGTGGAAAACACGTGTATTAGTGTTGTCAGATACGAGGAAATTAGGTGTAATGCGGGCGTAAAACACGTAAAATCCACCACCAAATACACGTGTAATGCACGTGAAATAGTGTCTACACATATGCGTGTATTATACGTGAAAATTAACGTATAATACACGACCCAAGGTACGTAGAATCTACGTGTAATACACGTGAAATTTCTAGCTGGGTAATGTCTTGGAAAAATTTTTGAAAAAGATTTTCGAAAAAATTTTTTTTCTTGATAATAGAAACTTTTTTTGTAGGATAAAACATCTTAGGCCATTTACAATAACTTTAGTCAAAAAAAATAATTAGAGTGCGACTTTAACTTAAAATATACGCTATCTCCTTAAATAAAGCTAGCTCTCAATGCAGGTATAAGCAATTCAATGAATTTTTGGTAATTGACAACTTTTTAACTTGAAACTAAGTTTTAGTGGTGCTAACATGTTTTGGAATGATAAAACAATATTACTGAACATAAAAATAAACTTTTGCAGTAGGAAAAAAATTTTGAAAAACTTTGAAAAAAATTCTTGTTCAATGTGTGCAATGAGTTATGAAATGTCTTATAAAAAATTTTGCAAACAATTTTTGATTTTTTCAATAATGTTCACTTTTAGTACGTAAAACAACTTTCTTAGACAATTTTTTATGACGTTAGTTTCAAACAAAAAGAATTGGATACTTTAGAAAAAAAAATTATTTTTCACTGTATGAAATGTCTTAGAAAAATTTTTGAAAATTTTTTTTGAAAACACAATTTTTTTCAATAATGTTCACTTTTTGTACGTAAAACAACTTTCTTAGACAATTTTTAATGACGTTAGTTTCAAACAAAAATAATTGGAAAGCTTCGGAATAAATTTTGTTTTCACTGTATGAAATGACAATGTAATGTCTTGAAAAAATTTTTGAAAAAGATTTTCGAAAAAATTTTTTTTCTTGATAATCGAAACTTTTTGTGTAGGATAAAACATCTTAGGCCATTTACAATAACTTTAGTCAAAAAAAATAATTAGAGTGTGACTTTAACTTAAAATATACGCTATCTCCTTAAATAAAGCAGCTGCACAGCTCTCAATGCAGGTATAAGCAATTCAATGAACTTTTGTTCATTGACAACTTTTTAACTTTAAACCAAGTTTTAGCGGTGCTAACACGTTTTGGAATAATAAAACAATATTACTGAACATCAAAATAAACTTTTGCAGTATGAAGGAAATTTTGAAAAATTTTCGTGTAAGTCGTCAGTTCGTGTAAGTCGTCACTTTTTCTGTTTCTCCTGGGGTGACGTTATCCAAGTTCTACTGTAGCTTTAGTGGTGCTAACATGTTTTGGAATGATAAAACAATATTACTGAACATAAAAATAAACTTTTGAAGTATGAAAAGAACTTTGAAAAATTTTGAAAAAATTCTTGTTCAATGTGTGCATTTTGCAATAAAATGTCTCAGGAAAATTTTTCAGTGGTTTCCACATGACTGGCTACCATTATTAATGAACATAAAAAAAAAACTTTAATGTGTGCACTTTGCAATGAAATGTCTCTGTCTCAGGAAAATTTTTCAGTGGTTTCCAGATGACTGGCTGCCGTTATTAATGAACATATAAAAAAACTTTAATGTGTGCAATTTGCAATGAAATGTCTCAGGAAAATTTTTCAGTGGTTTCCACATGACTGGCTGCCATTATTAATGAACATAAAAAAAAACTTTAATGTGTGCAATTTGCAATGAAATGTCTCAGGAAAAGTTTTCAGTGGTTTCCACATGACTGGCTGCCATTATTAATGAACATAAAAAAAAACTTTAATGTGTGCAATTTGCAATGAAATGTCTCAGGAAATCTTTTCAGTGGTTTCCACATGACTGGCTGCCATTATTAATGAACATAAAAAAAAACTTTAATGTGTGCAATTTGCAATGAAATATCTCAGGAAAATTTTTCAGTGGTTTCCACATGACTGGCTGCCATTATTTATGAACATAAAAAAAAACTTTAATGTGTGCAATTTGCAATGAAATGTCTCAGGGAAATTTTTCAGTGGTTTCCACATGACTGGCTGCCATTATTAATGAACATAAAAAAAAAACTTTAATGTGTGCAATTTGCAATGAAATGTCTCAGGAAAATTTTTCAGTGGTTTCCACATGACTGGCTGCCATTATTAATGAACATAAAAAAAAACTTTAATGTGTGCAATTTGCAATGAAATGTCTCAGGAAAATTTTTCAGTGGTTTCCACATGACTGGCTGCCATTATTAATGAACATAAAAATTAACTTTAATGTGTGCAATTTGCAATGAAATGTCTCAGGAAATCTTTTCAGTGGTTTCCACATGACTGGCTGCCATTATTAATGAACATAAAAAAAAACTTTAATGTGTGCAATTTGCAATGAAATATCTCAGGAAAATTTTTCAGTGGTTTCCACATGACTGGCTGCCATTATTTATGAACATAAAAAAAAACTTTAATGTGTGCAATTTGCAATGAAATGTCTCAGGGAAATTTTTCAGTGGTTTCCACATGACTGGCTGCCATTATTAATGAACATAAAAAAAAGACTTTAATGTGTGCAATTTGCAATGAAATGTCTCAGCAAAATTTTTCAGTGGTTTCCACATGACTGGCTGCCATTATTAATGAACATAAAAAAAAAATTCAATGTGTGCAATTTGCAATGAAATGTCTCAGGAAAATTTTTTAGTGGTTTCCACATGACTGGCACCCTATTATTAATGAACAAAAAAAATTATTTTACACTGTATGAAATGTCTTAGAAAAATTTTTGAAAATTTTATTTGAAAAGACAATTTTTTTTAATAATGTTCACTTTTAGTACGTAAAACAACTTTCTTAGACAATTTTTAATGACATTAGTTTCAAACAAAAAGAATTGGAAAGCTTCGGAAAAAAATTTTTTTTCACTGTTTGAAATGACCATGTAATGTCTTTGAAAAATTTTTGAAAAAGATTTTCGAAAAAAATTTTTTTTCTTGATAATCGAAACTTTTTTTGTAGGATAAAACATCTTAGGCCATTTACAATAACTTTAGTCAAAAAAAATAATTAGAGTGTGACTTTAACTTAAAATATACGCTATCTCCTTAAATAAAACAGCTGCACAGCTCTCAATGCAGGTATAACCAATTCAATGAACTTTTGTTCATTGAATACTTTTTAACTTGAAACCAAGTTTTAGCGGTGCTAACACGTTTTGGAATGATAAAACATTATTACTGAACATAAAAATAAACTTTTGCAGTATGAAAAAAATTTTGAAAAATTTTGAAAAATATACTTGTTCAATGTGTGCAATGAGTTATGAAATGTCTTATAAAAAATTTTGCAAACAATTTTTGATTTTTTCAATAATGTTCACATTTAGTACGTAAAACAACTTTCTTAGACAATTTTTAATGACGTTAGTTTCAAACAAAAAGAATTGGATAGTTTCGCAAAAAAATTTATTTTTCACTGTATGAAATAACTAAGAAAAATTTTTGAAAATTTTTTTTGAAAAGACAATTTTTTTCAATAATTGTCACTTTTAGTACGTAAAACAACTTTCTTAGACAATTTTTAATGACGTTAGTTTCAAACAAAAAGAATTGGAAAGCTTCGAAAAAATTTTTTTTTTTCAATGTATGAAATGACAATGTAATGTCTTGGAAAAATTTTGAAAAAGATTTTCGAAAAAATATTTTTTTCTTGATAATCGAAATTTTTTGTGTAGGATAAAATATCTTAGGCCATTTACAATAACTTTAGTCAAAAAAAATAATTAGAGTGCAACTTTAACTTAAAATATACGCTATCTCCTTAAATAAAGCTGCTGCGCAGCTCTCAATGCAGGTATAAGCAATTCAATGAACTTTTGTTCATTGACAACTTTTTAACTTTAAACCAAGTTTTAGCGGTGCTAACACGTTTTGGAATAATAAAACAATATTACTGAACATCAAAATAAACTTTTGCAGTATGAAGGAAATTTTGAAAAATTTTCGTGTAAGTCGTCAGTTCGTGTAAGTCGTCACTTTTTCTGTTTCTCCTGGGGTGACGTTATCCAAGTTCTACTGCAGCTTTAGTGGTGCTAACATGTTTTGGAATGATAAAACAATATTACTGAACATAAAAATAAACTTTTGAAGTATGAAAAGAACTTTGAAAAATTTTGAAAAAATTCTTGTTCAATGTGTGCATTTTGCAATAAAATGTCTCAGGAAAATTTTTCAGTGGTTTCCACATGACTGGCTACCATTATTAATGAACATAAAAAAAAAACTTTAATGTGTGCACTTTGCAATGAAATGTCTCAGGAAAATTTTTCAGTGGTTTCCACATGACTGGCTGCCGTTATTAATGAACATAAAAACAAACTTTGATGTGTGCAATTTGCAATGAAATGTCTCAGGAAAATTTTTCAGTGGTTTCCACATGACTGGCTGCCATTATTAATGAACATAAAAAAAAACTTTAATGTGTGCAATTTGCAATGAAATGTCTCAGGAAAATTTTTCAGTGGTTTCCACATGACTGGCTGCCATTATTAATGAACATAAAAAATAACTTTAATGTGTGCAATTTGCAATGAAATGTCTCAGGAAATCTTTTCAGTGGTTTCCACATGACTGGCTGCCATTATTAATGAACATAAAAAATAACTTTAATGTGTGCAATTTGCAATGAAATGTCTCAGGAAATCTTTTCAGTGGTTTCCACATGACTGGCTGCCATTATTAATGAACATAAAAAAAAACTTTAATGTGTGCAATTTGCAATGAAATATCTCAGGAAAATTTTTTAGTGGTTTCCACATGACTGGCTGCCATTATTTATGAACATAAAAAAAAACTTTAATGTGTGCAATTTGCAATGAATTGTCTCAGGGAAATTTTTCAGTGGTTTCCACATGACTGGCTGCCATTATTAATGAACATAAAAAAAAGACTTTAATGTGTGCAATTTGCAATGAAATGTCTCAGCAAAATTTTTCAGTGGTTTCCACATGACTGGCTGCCATTATTAATGAACATAAAAAAAAAATTCAATGTGTGCAATTTGCAATGAAATGTCTCAGGAAAATTTTTTAGTGGTTTCCACATGACTGGCACCCTATTATTAATGAACAAAGAAAATTATTTTGCACTGTATGGAATGTCTTAGAAAAATTTTTGAAAATTTTTTTTGAAAAGACAATTTTTTTTAATAATGTTCACTTTTAGTACGTAAAACAACTTTCTTAGACAATTTTTAATGACATTAGTTTCAAACAAAAAGAATTGGAAAGCTTCGGAAAAAAATTTTTTTTCACTGTTTGAAATGACCATGTAATGTCTTGGAAAAATTTTTGAAAAAGATTTTCGAAAAAAATTTTTTTTCTTGATAATCGAAACTTTTTTTGTAGGATAAAACATCTTAGGCCATTTACAATAACTTTAGTCAAAAAAAATAATTAGAGTGTGACTTTAACTTAAAATATACGCTATCTCCTTAAATAAAACAGCTGCACAGCTCTCAATGCAGGTATAACCAATTCAATGAACTTTTGTTCATTGAATACTTTTTAACTTGAAACCAAGTTTTAGCGGTGCTAACACGTTTTGGAATGATAAAACATTATTACTGAACATAAAAATAAACTTTTGCAGTATGAAAAAAATTTTGAAAAATATACTTGTTCAATGTGTGCAATGAGTTATGAAATGTCTTATAAAAAATTTTGCAAACAATTTTTGATTTTTTCAATAATGTTCACATTTAGTACGTAAAACAACTTTCTTAGACAATTTTTAATGACGTTAGTTTCAAACAAAAAGAATTGGATAGTTTCGCAAAAAAAATTATTTTTCACTGTATGAAATAACTAAGAAAAATTTTTGAAAATTTTTTTTGAAAAGACAATTTTTTTCAATAATTGTCACTTTTAGTACGTAAAACAACTTTCTTAGACAATTTTTAATGACGTTAGTTTCAAAAAAAAGAATTGGAAAGCTTCGAAAAAAATTTTTTTTTTCACTGTATGAAATGACAATGTAATGTCTTGGAAAAATTTTGAAAAAGATTTTCGAAAAAAAATTTTTTTCTTGATAATCGAAATTTTTTGTGTAGGATAAAATATCTTAGGCCATTTACAATAACTTTAGTCAAAAAAAATAATTAGAGTGCAACTTTAACTTAAAATATACGCTATCTCCTTAAATAAAGCTGCTGTGCAGCTCTCAATGCAGGTATAAGCAATTCAATGAACTTTTGGTAATTGACAACTTTTTAACTTGAAACTAAGTTTTAGTGGTGCTAACATGTTTTGGAATGATAAAACAATATTACTGAACATAAAAATAAACTTTTGCAGTAGGAAAAAAATTTTGAAAAACTTTGAAAAAAATTCTTGTTCAATGTGTGCAATGAGTTATGAAATGTCTTATAAAAAATTTTGCAAACAATTTTTGATTTTTTCAATAATGTTCACTTTTAGTACGTAAAACAACTTTCTTAGACAATTTTTTATGACGTTAGTTTCAAACAAAAAGAATTGGATAGTTTCGCAAAAAAATTTATTTTTCACTGTATGAAATAACTAAGAAAAATTTTTGAAAATTTTTTTTGAAAAGACAATTTTTTTCAATAATTGTCACTTTTAGTACGTAAAACAACTTTCTTAGACAATTTTTAATGACGTTAGTTTCAAACAAAAAGAATTGGAAAGCTTCGAAAAAATTTTTTTTTTTCAATGTATGAAATGACAATGTAATGTCTTGGAAAAATTTTGAAAAAGATTTTCGAAAAAATATTTTTTTCTTGATAATCGAAATTTTTTGTGTAGGATAAAATATCTTAGGCCATTTACAATAACTTTAGTCAAAAAAAATAATTAGAGTGCAACTTTAACTTAAAATATACGCTATCTCCTTAAATAAAGCTGCTGCGCAGCTCTCAATGCAGGTATAAGCAATTCAATGAACTTTTGTTCATTGACAACTTTTTAACTTTAAACCAAGTTTTAGCGGTGCTAACACGTTTTGGAATAATAAAACAATATTACTGAACATCAAAATAAACTTTTGCAGTATGAAGGAAATTTTGAAAAATTTTCGTGTAAGTCGTCAGTTCGTGTAAGTCGTCACTTTTTCTGTTTCTCCTGGGGTGACGTTATCCAAGTTCTACTGCAGCTTTAGTGGTGCTAACATGTTTTGGAATGATAAAACAATATTACTGAACATAAAAATAAACTTTTGAAGTATGAAAAGAACTTTGAAAAATTTTGAAAAAATTCTTGTTCAATGTGTGCATTTTGCAATAAAATGTCTCAGGAAAATTTTTCAGTGGTTTCCACATGACTGGCTACCATTATTAATGAACATAAAAAAAAAACTTTAATGTGTGCACTTTGCAATGAAATGTCTCAGGAAAATTTTTCAGTGGTTTCCACATGACTGGCTGCCGTTATTAATGAACATAAAAACAAACTTTGATGTGTGCAATTTGCAATGAAATGTCTCAGGAAAATTTTTCAGTGGTTTCCACATGACTGGCTGCCATTATTAATGAACATAAAAAAAAACTTTAATGTGTGCAATTTGCAATGAAATGTCTCAGGAAAATTTTTCAGTGGTTTCCACATGACTGGCTGCCATTATTAATGAACATAAAAAATAACTTTAATGTGTGCAATTTGCAATGAAATGTCTCAGGAAATCTTTTCAGTGGTTTCCACATGACTGGCTGCCATTATTAATGAACATAAAAAATAACTTTAATGTGTGCAATTTGCAATGAAATGTCTCAGGAAAAGTTTTCAGTGGTTTCCACATGACTGGCTGCCATTATTAATGAACATAAAAAAAAACTTTAATGTGTGCAATTTGCAATGAAATATCTCAGGAAAATTTTTTAGTGGTTTCCACATGACTGGCTGCCATTATTTATGAACATAAAAAAAAACTTTAATGTGTGCAATTTGCAATGAATTGTCTCAGGGAAATTTTTCAGTGGTTTCCACATGACTGGCTGCCATTATTAATGAACATAAAAAAAAGACTTTAATGTGTGCAATTTGCAATGAAATGTCTCAGCAAAATTTTTCAGTGGTTTCCACATGACTGGCTGCCATTATTAATGAACATAAAAAAAAAATTCAATGTGTGCAATTTGCAATGAAATGTCTCAGGAAAATTTTTTAGTGGTTTCCACATGACTGGCACCCTATTATTAATGAACAAAGAAAATTATTTTGCACTGTATGGAATGTCTTAGAAAAATTTTTGAAAATTTTTTTTGAAAAGACAATTTTTTTTAATAATGTTCACTTTTAGTACGTAAAACAACTTTCTTAGACAATTTTTAATGACATTAGTTTCAAACAAAAAGAATTGGAAAGCTTCGGAAAAAAATTTTTTTTCACTGTTTGAAATGACCATGTAATGTCTTGGAAAAATTTTTGAAAAAGATTTTCGAAAAAAATTTTTTTTCTTGATAATCGAAACTTTTTTTGTAGGATAAAACATCTTAGGCCATTTACAATAACTTTAGTCAAAAAAAATAATTAGAGTGTGACTTTAACTTAAAATATACGCTATCTCCTTAAATAAAACAGCTGCACAGCTCTCAATGCAGGTATAACCAATTCAATGAACTTTTGTTCATTGAATACTTTTTAACTTGAAACCAAGTTTTAGCGGTGCTAACACGTTTTGGAATGATAAAACATTATTACTGAACATAAAAATAAACTTTTGCAGTATGAAAAAAATTTTGAAAAATATACTTGTTCAGTGTGTGCAATGAGTTATGAAATGTCTTATAAAAAATTTTGCAAACAATTTTTGATTTTTTCAATAATGTTCACATTTAGTACGTAAAACAACTTTCTTAGACAATTTTTAATGACGTTAGTTTCAAACAAAAAGAATTGGATAGTTTCGCAAAAAAATTTATTTTTCACTGTATGAAATAACTAAGAAAAATTTTTGAAAATTTTTTTTGAAAAGACAATTTTTTTCAATAATTGTCACTTTTAGTACGTAAAACAACTTTCTTAGACAATTTTTAATGACGTTAGTTTCAAAAAAAAGAATTGGAAAGCTTCGAAAAAAATTTTTTTTTTCACTGTATGAAATGACAATGTAATGTCTTGGAAAAATTTTGAAAAAGATTTTCGAAAAAAATTTTTTTTCTTGATAATCGAAATTTTTTGTGTAGGATAAAATATCTTAGGCCATTTACAATAACTTTAGTCAAAAAAAATAATTAGAGTGCAACTTTAACTTAAAATATACGCTATCTCCTTAAATAAAGCTGCTGTGCAGCTCTCAATGCAGGTATAAGCAATTCAATGAACTTTTGGTAATTGACAACTTTTTAACTTGAAACTAAGTTTTAGTGGTGCTAACATGTTTTGGAATGATAAAACAATATTACTGAACATAAAAATAAACTTTTGCAGTAGGAAAAAAATTTTGAAAAACTTTGAAAAAAATTCTTGTTCAATGTGTGCAATGAGTTATGAAATGTCTTATAAAAAATTTTGCAAACAATTTTTGATTTTTTCAATAATGTTCACTTTTAGTACGTAAAACAACTTTCTTAGACAATTTTTTATGACGTTAGTTTCAAACAAAAATAATTGGAAAGCTTCGGAATAAATTTTTTTTTCACTGTATGAAATGACAATGTAATGTCTTAAAAAAATTTTTGAAAAAGATTTTCGAAAAAATTTTTTTTCTTGATAATCGAAACTTTTTGTGTAGGATAAAATATCTTAGGCCATTTACAATAACTTTAGTCAAAAAAAATAATTAGAGTGTGACTTTAACTTAAAATATACGCTATCTCCTTAAATAAAGCAGCTGCACAGCTCTCAATGCAGGTATAAGCAATTCAATGAACTTTTGTTCATTGACAACTTTTTAACTTTAAACCAAGTTTTAGCGGTGCTAACACGTTTTGGAATAATAAAACAATATTACTGAACATCAAAATAAACTTTTGCAGTATGAAGGAAATTTTGAAAAATTTTCGTGTAAGTCGTCAGTTCGTGTAAGTCGTCACTTTTTCTGTTTCTCCTGGGGTGACGTTATCCAAGTTCTACTGCAGCTTTAGTGGTGCTAACATGTTTTGGAATGATAAAACAATATTACTGAACATAAAAATAAACTTTTGAAGTATGAAAAGAACTTTGAAAAATTTTGAAAAAATTCTTGTTCAATGTGTGCATTTTGCAATAAAATGTCTCAGGAAAATTTTTCAGTGGTTTCCACATGACTGGCTACCATTATTAATGAACATAAAAAAAAAACTTTAATGTGTGCACTTTGCAATGAAATGTCTCAGGAAATT
Organism: Aplidium turbinatum; assembly: GCF_918807975.1. Taxonomy (NCBI): domain Eukaryota; kingdom Metazoa; phylum Chordata; class Ascidiacea; order Aplousobranchia; family Polyclinidae; genus Aplidium; species Aplidium turbinatum. The sequence continues at coordinate 35,981,105 of NC_137477.1, forward strand.
TTTTCAGTGGTTTCCACATGACTGGCTGCCGTTATTAATGAACATAAAAACAAACTTTGATGTGTGCAATTTGCAATGAAATGTCTCAGGAAAATTTTTCAGTGGTTTCCACATGACTGGCTGCCATTATTAATGAACATAAAAAAAAACTTTAATGTGTGCAATTTGCAATGAAATGTCTCAGGAAAATTTTTCAGTGGTTTCCACATGACTGGCTGCCATTATTAATGAACATAAAAAATAACTTTAATGTGTGCAATTTGCAATGAAATGTCTCAGGAAATCTTTTCAGTGGTTTCCACATGACTGGCTGCCATTATTAATGAACATAAAAAAAAACTTTAATGTGTGCAATTTGCAATGAAATATCTCAGGAAAATTTTTCAGTGGTTTCCACATGACTGGCTGCCATTATTTATGAACATAAAAAAAAACTTTAATGTGTGCAATTTGCAATGAAATGTCTCAGGAAAATTTTTCAGTGGTTTCCACATGACTGGCTGCCATTATTAATGAACATAAAAAATAACTTTAATGTGTGCAATTTGCAATGAAATGTCTCAGGAAATCTTTTCAGTGGTTTCCACATGACTGGCTGCCATTATTAATGAACATAAAAAAAAACTTTAATGTGTGCAATTTGCAATGAAATTTCTCAGGAAAATTTTTCAGTGGTTTCCACATGACTGGCTGCCATTATTTATGAACATAAAAAAAAACTTTAATGTGTGCAATTTGCAATGAAATGTCTCAGGGAAATTTTTCAGTGGTTTCCACATGACTGGCTGCCATTATTAATGAACATAAAAAAAAACTTTAATGTGTGCAATTTGCAATGAAATGTCTCAGCAAAATTTTTCAGTGGTTTCCACATGACTGGCTGCCATTATTAATGAACATTAAAAAAAATTCAATGTGTGCAATTTGCAATGAAATGTCTCAGGAAAATTTTTTAGTGGTTTCCACATGACTGGCACCCTATTATTAATGAACAAAGAAAATTATTTTGCACTGTATGGAATGTCTTAGAAAAATTTTTGAAAATTTTTTTTGAAAAGACAATTTTTTTTAATAATGTTCACTTTTAGTACGTAAAACAACTTTCTTAGACAATTTTTAATGACATTAGTTTCAAACAAAAAGAATTGGAAAGCTTCGGAAAAAAATTTTTTTTCACTGTTTGAAATGACCATGTTTTGGACATGTTTTGGAATGATAAAACAATATTACTGAACATAAAAATAAACTTTTGCAGTAGGAAAAAAATTTTGAAAAACTTTGAAAAAAATTCTTGTTCAATGTGTGCAATGAGTTATGAAATGTCTTATAAAAAATTTTGCAAACAATTTTTGATTTTTTCAATAATGTTCACTTTTAGTACGTAAAACAACTTTCTTAGACAATTTTTTATGACGTTAGTTTCAAACAAAAATTGTCTTGGAAAAATTTTTGAAAAAGATTTTCGAAAAAAATTTTTTTTCTTGATAATCGAAACTTTTTTTGTAGGATAAAACATCTTAGGCCATTTACAATAACTTTAGTCAAAAAAAATAATGAGAGTGTGACTTTAACTTAAAATATACGCTATCTCCTTAAATAAAACAGCTGCACAGCTCTCAATGCAGGTATAACCAATTCAATGAACTTTTGTTCATTGAATACTTTTTAACTTGAAACCAAGTTTTAGCGGTGCTAACACGTTTTGGAATGATAAAACATTATTACTGAACATAAAAATAAACTTTTGCAGTATGAAAAAAACTTTGAAAAATATACTTGTTCAATGTGTGCAATGAGTTATGAAATGTCTTATAAAAAATTTTGCAAACAATTTTTGATTTTTTCAATAATGTTCACATTTAGTACGTAAAACAACTTTCTTAGACAATTTTTAATGACGTTAGTTTCAAACAAAAAGAATTGGATAGTTTCGCAAAAAAATTTATTTTTCACTGTATGAAATAACTAAGAAAAATTTTTGAAAATTTTTTTTGAAAAGACAATTTTTTTCAATAATTGTCACTTTTAGTACGTAAAACAACTTTCTTAGACAATTTTTAATGACGTTAGTTTCAAACAAAAAGAATTGGAAAGCTTCGAAAAAAATTTTTTTTTTCACTGTATGAAATGACAATGTAATGTCTTGGAAAAATTTTGAAAAAGATTTTCGGAAAAAAATTTTTTTCTTGATAATCGAAATTTTTTGTGTAGGATAAAATATCTTAGGCCATTTACAATAACTTTAGTCAAAAAAAATAATTAGAGTGCAACTTTAACTTAAAATATACTCTATCTCCTTAAATAAAGCTGCTGTGCAGCTCTCAATGCAGGTATAAGCAATTCAATGAACTTTTGGTAATTGACAACTTTTTAACTTGAAACTAAGTTTTAGTGGTGCTAACATGTTTTGGAATGATAAAACAATATTACTGAACATAAAAATAAACTTTTGCAGTAGGAAAAAAATTTTGAAAAACTTTGAAAAAAATTGTTGTTCAATGTGTGCAATGAGTTATGAAATGTCTTATAAAAAATTTTGCAAACAATTTTTGATTTTTTCAATAATGTTCACTTTTAGTACGTAAAACAACTTTCTTAGACAATTTTTTATGACGTTAGTTTCAAACAAAAATAATTGGAAAGCTTCGGAATAAATTTTTTTTTCACTGTATGAAATGACAATGTAATGTCTTAAAAAAATTTTTGAAAAAGATTTTCGAAAAAATTTTTTTTCTTGATAATCGAAACTTTTTGTGTAGGATAAAATATCTTAGGCCATTTACAATAACTTTAGTCAAAAAAAATAATTAGAGTGTGAATTTGACTTAAAATATACGCTATCTCCTTAAATAAAGCAGCTGCACAGCTCTCAATGCAGGTATAAGCAATTCAATGAACTTTTGTTCATTGACAACTTTTTAACTTTAAACCAAGTTTTAGCGGTGCTAACACGTTTTGGAATAATAAAACAATATTACTGAACATCAAAATAAACTTTTGCAGTATGAAGGAAATTTTGAAAAATTTTCGTGTAAGTCGTCAGTTCGTGTAAGTCGTCACTTTTTCTGATTCTCCTGGGGTGACGTTATCCAAGTTCTACTGCAGCTTTAGTGGTGCTAACATGTTTTGGAATGATAAAACAATATTACTGAACATAAAAATAAACTTTTGAAGTATGAAAAGAACTTTGAAAAATTTTGAAAAAATTCTTGTTCAATGTGTGCATTTTGCAATAAAATGTCTCAGGAAAATTTTTCAGTGGTTTCCACATGACTGGCTACCATTATTAATGAACATAAAAAAAAAACTTTAATGTGTGCACTTTGCAATGAAATGTCTCAGGAAATTTTTTCAGTGGTTTCCACATGACTGGCTGCCGTTATTAATGAACATAAAAACAAACTTTGATGTGTGCAATTTGCAATGAAATGTCTCAGGAAAATTTTTCAGTGGTTTCCACATGACTGGCTGCCATTATTAATGAACATAAAAAAAAACTTTAATGTGTGCAATTTGCAATGAAATATCTCAGGAAAATTTTTCAGTGGTTTCCACATGACTGGCTGCCATTATTAATGAACATAAAAAATAACTTTAATGTGTGCAATTTGCAATGAAATGTCTCAGGAAATCTTTTCAGTGGTTTCCACATGACTGGCTGCCATTATTAATGAACATAAAAAAAAACTTTAATGTGTGCAATTTGCAATGAAATATCTCAGGAAAATTTTTCAGTGGTTTCCACATGACTGGCTGCCATTATTTATGAACATAAAAAAAAACTTTAATGTGTGCAATTTGCAATGAAATGTCTCAGGGAAATTTTTCAGTGGTTTCCACATGACTGGCTGCCATTATTAATGAACATTAAAAAAAATTCAATGTGTGCAATTTGCAATGAAATGTCTCAGAAAAATTTTTTAGTGGTTTCCACATGACTGGCACCCTATTATTAATGAACAAAGAAAATTATTTTGCACTGTATGGAATGTCTTAGAAAAATTTTTGAAAATTTTTTTTGAAAAGCAATTTTTTTTAATAATGTTCACTTTTAGTACAAAAAACAACTTTCTTAGACAATTTTTAATGACATTAGTTTCAAACAAAAAGAATTGGAAAGCTTCGGAAAAAAATTTTTTTTCACTGTTTGAAATGACCATGTAATGTCTTGGAAAAATTTTTGAAAAAGATTTTCGAAAAAAATTTTTTTTCTTGATAATCGAAACTTTTTTTGTAGGATAAAACATCTTAGGCCATTTACAATAACTTTAGTCAAAAAAAATAATGAGAGTGTGACTTTAACTTAAAATATACGCTATCTCCTTAAATAAAACAGCTGCACAGCTCTCAATGCAGGTATAACCAATTCAATGAACTTTTGTTCATTGAATACTTTTTAACTTGAAACCAAGTTTTAGCGGTGCTAACACGTTTTGGAATGATAAAACATTATTACTGAACATAAAAATAAACTTTTGCAGTATGAAAAAAACTTTGAAAAATATACTTGTTCAATGTGTGCAATGAGTTATGAAATGTCTTATAAAAAATTTTGCAAACAATTTTTGATTTTTTCAATAATGTTCACATTTAGTACGTGAAACAACTTTCTTAGACAATTTTTAATGACGTTAGTTTCAAACAAAAAGAATTGGATAGTTTCGCAAAAAAATTTATTTTTCACTGTATGAAATAACTAAGAAAAATTTTTGAAAATTTTTTTTGAAAAGACAATTTTTTTCAATAATTGTCACTTTTAGTACGTAAAACAACTTTCTTAGACAATTTTTAATGACGTTAGTTTCAAACAAAAAGAATTGGAAAGCTTCGAAAAAAATTTTTTTTTTCACTGTATGAAATGACAATGTAATGTCTTGGAAAAATTTTGAAAAAGATTTTCGGAAAAAAATTTTTTTCTTGATAATCGAAATTTTTTGTGTAGGATAAAATATCTTAGGCCATTTACAATAACTTTAGTCAAAAAAAATAATTAGAGTGCAACTTTAACTTAAAATATACTCTATCTCCTTAAATAAAGCTGCTGTGCAGCTCTCAATGCAGGTATAAGCAATTCAATGAACTTTTGGTAATTGACAACTTTTTAACTTGAAACTAAGTTTTAGTGGTGCTAACATGTTTTGGAATGATAAAACAATATTACTGAACATAAAAATAAACTTTTGCAGTAGGAAAAAAATTTTGAAAAACTTTGAAAAAAATTCTTGTTCAATGTGTGCAATGAGTTATGAAATGTCTTATAAAAAATTTTGCAAACAATTTTTGATTTTTTCAATAATGTTCACTTTTAGTACGTAAAACAACTTTCTTAGACAATTTTTTATGACGTTAGTTTCAAACAAAAATAATTGGAAAGCTTCGGAATAAATTTTTTTTTCACTGTATGAAATGACAATGTAATGTCTTAAAAAAATTTTTGAAAAAGATTTTCGAAAAAATTTTTTTTCTTGATAATCGAAACTTTTTGTGTAGGATAAAATATCTTAGGCCATTTACAATAACTTTAGTCAAAAAAAATAATTAGAGTGTGACTTTGACTTAAAATATACGCTATCTCCTTAAATAAAGCAGCTGCACAGCTCTCAATGCAGGTATAAGCAATTCAATGAACTTTTGTTCATTGACAACTTTTTAACTTTAAACCAAGTTTTAGCGGTGCTAACACGTTTTGGAATAATAAAACAATATTACTGAACATCAAAATAAACTTTTGCAGTATGAAGGAAATTTTGAAAAATTTTCGTGTAAGTCGTCAGTTCGTGTAAGTCGTCACTTTTTCTGTTTCTCCTGGGGTGACGTTATCCAAGTTCTACTGCAGCTTTAGTGGTGCTAACATGTTTTGGAATGATAAAACAATATTACTGAACATAAAAATAAACTTTTGAAGTATGAAAAGAACTTTGAAAAATTTTGAAAAAATTCTTGTTCAATGTGTGCATTTTGCAATAAAATGTCTCAGGAAAATTTTTCAGTGGTTTCCACATGACTGGCTACCATTATTAATGAACATAAAAAAAAAACTTTAATGTGTGCACTTTGCAATGAAATGTCTCAGGAAATTTTTTCAGTGGTTTCCACATGACTGGCTGCCGTTATTAATAAACATAAAAACAAACTTTGATGTGTGCAATTTGCAATGAAATGTCTCAGGAAAATTTTTCAGTGGTTTCCACATGACTGGCTGCTATTATTAATGAACATAAAAAAAAACTTTAATGTGTGCAATTTGCAATGAAATGTCTCAGGAAAATTTTTCAGTGGTTTCCACATGACTGGCTGCCATTATTAATGAACATAAAAAATAACTTTAATGTGTGCAATTTGCAATGAAATGTCTCAGGAAATCTTTTCAGTGGTTTCCACATGACTGGCTGCCATTATTAATGAACATAAAAAAAAACTTTAATGTGTGCAATTTGCAATGAAATATCTCAGGAAAATTTTTCAGTGGTTTCCACATGACTGGCTGCCATTATTTATGAACATAAAAAAAAACTTTAATGTGTGCAATTTGCAATGAAATGTCTCAGGGAAATTTTTCAGTGGTTTCCACATGACTGGCTGCCATTATTAATGAACATAAAAAAAAACTTTAATGTGTGCAATGTGCAATGAAATGTCTCAGCAAAATTTTTCAGTGGTTTCCACATGACTGGCTGCCATTATTAATGAACATTAAAAAAAATTCAATGTGTGCAATTTGCAATGAAATGTCTCAGGAAAATTTTTTAGTGGTTTCCACATGACTGGCACCCTATTATTAATGAACAAAGAAAATTATTTTGCACTGTATGGAATGTCTTAGAAAAATTTTTGAAAATTTTTTTTGAAAAGACAATTTTTTTTAATAATGTTCACTTTTAGTACGTAAAACAACTTTCTTAGACAATTTTTAATGACATTAGTTTCAAACAAAAAGAATTGGAAAGCTTCGGAAAAAAATTTTTTTTCACTGTTTGAAATGACCATGTTTTGGACATGTTTTGGAATGATAAAACAATATTACTGAACATAAAAATAAACTTTTGCAGTAGGAAAAAAATTTTGAAAAACTTTGAAAAAAATTCTTTTTAATTGTTTTTTTAATAATGTTCACTTTTAGTACGTAAAACAACTTTCTTAGACAATTTTTAATGACTTTAGTTTCAAACAAAAAGAATTGGAAAGCTTCGGAAAAAAATTTTTTTTCACTGTTTGAAATGACCATGTTTTGGACATGTTTTGGAATGATAAAACAATATTACTGAACATAAAAATAAACTTTTGCAGTAGGAAAAAAATTTTGAAAAACTTTGAAAAAAATTCTTGTTCAATGTGTGCAATGAGTTATGAAATGTCTTATAAAAAATTTTGCAAACAATTTTTGATTTTTTCAATAATGTTCACTTTTAGTACGTAAAACAACTTTCTTAGACAATTTTTTATGACGTTAGTTTCAAACAAAAATTGTCTTGGAAAAATTTTTGAAAAAGATTTTCGAAAAAAATTTTTTTTCTTGATAATTGAAACTTTTTTTGTAGGATAAAACATCTTAGGCCATTTACAATAACTTTAGTCAAAAAAAATAATGAGAGTGTGACTTTAACTTAAAATATACGCTATCTCCTTAAATAAAACAGCTGCACAGCTCTCAATGCAGGTATAACCAATTCAATGAACTTTTGTTCATTGAATACTTTTTAACTTGAAACCAAGTTTTAGCGGTGCTAACACGTTTTGGAATGATAAAACATTATTACTGAATATAAAAATAAACTTTTGCAGTATGAAAAAAACTTTGAAAAATATACTTGTTCAATGTGTGCAATGAGTTATGAAATGTCTTATAAAAAATTTTGCAAACAATTTTTGATTTTTTCAATAATGTTCACATTTAGTACGTAAAACAACTTTCTTAGACAATTTTTAATGACGTTAGTTTCAAACAAAAAGAATTGGATAGTTTCGCAAAAAAATTTATTTTTCACTGTATGAAATAACTAAGAAAAATTTTTGAAAATTTTTTTTGAAAAGACAATTTTTTTCAATAATTGTCACTTTTAGTACGTAAAACAACTTTCTTAGACAATTTTTAATGACGTTAGTTTCAAACAAAAAGAATTGGAAAGCTTCGAAAAAAATTTTTTTTTTCACTGTATGAAATGACAATGTAATGTCTTGGAAAAATTTTGAAAAAGATTTTCGGAAAAAAATTTTTTTCTTGATAATCGAAATTTTTTGTGTAGGATAAAATATCTTAGGCCATTTGCAATAACTTTAGTCAAAAAAAATAATTAGAGTGCAACTTTAACTTAAAATATACTCTATCTCCTTAAATAAAGCTGCTGTGCAGCTCTCAATGCAGGTATAAGCAATTCAATGAACTTTTGGTAATTGACAACTTTTTAACTTGAAACTAAGTTTTAGTGGTGCTAACATGTTTTGGAATGATAAAACAATATTACTGAACATAAAAATAAACTTTTGCAGTAGGAAAAAAATTTTGAAAAACTTTGAAAAAAATTCTTGTTCAATGTGTGCAATGAGTTATGAAATGTCTTATAAAAAATTTTGCAAACAATTTTTGATTTTTTCAATAATGTTCACTTTTAGTACGTAAAACAACTTTCTTAGACAATTTTTTATGACGTTAGTTTCAAACAAAAATAATTGGAAAGCTTCGGAATAAATTTTTTTTTCACTGTATGAAATGACAATGTAATGTCTTAAAAAAATTTTTGAAAAAGATTTTCGAAAAAATTTTTTTTCTTGATAATCGAAACTTTTTGTGTAGGATAAAATATCTTAGGCCATTTACAATAACTTTAGTCAAAAAAAATAATTAGAGTGTGACTTTAACTTAAAATATACGCTATCTCCTTAAATAAAGCAGCTGCACAGCTCTCAATGCAGGTATAAGCAATTCAATGAACTTTTGTTCATTGACAACTTTTTAACTTTAAACCAAGTTTTAGCGGTGCTAACACGTTTTGGAATAATAAAACAATATTACTGAACATCAAAATAAACTTTTGCAGTATGAAGGAAATTTTGAAAAATTTTCGTGTAAGTCGTCAGTTCGTGTAAGTCGTCACTTTTTCTGTTTCTCCTGGGGTGACGTTATCCAAGTTCTACTGTAGCTTTAGTGGTGCTAACATGTTTTGGAATGATAAAACAATATTACTGAACATAAAAATAAACTTTTGAAGTATGAAAAAAATTTTGAAAAATTTTGAAAAAATTCTTGTTCAATGTGTGCATTTTGCAATAAAATGTCTCAGGAAAATTTTTCAGTGGTTTCCACATGACTGGCTACCATTATTAATGAACATAAAAAAAAAACTTTAATGTGTGCACTTTGCAATGAAATGTCTCAGGAAATATTTTCAGTGGTTTCCACATGACTGGCTGCCGTTATTAATGAACATAAAAACAAACTTTGATGTGTGCAATTTGCAATGAAATGTCTCAGGAAAATTTTTCAGTGGTTTCCACATGACTGGCTGCCATTATTAATGAACATAAAAAATAACTTTAATGTGTGCAATTTGCAATGAAATGTCTCAGGAAATCTTTTCAGTGGTTTCCACATGACTGGCTGCCATTATTAATGAACATAAAAAAAAACTTTAATGTGTGCAATTTGCAATGAAATATCTCAGGAAAATTTTTCAGTGGTTTCCACATGACTGGCTGCCATTATTTATGAACATAAAAAAAAACTTTAATGTGTGCAATTTGCAATGAAATGTCTCAGGGAAATTTTTCAGTGGTTTCCACATGACTGGCTGCCATTATTAATGAACATAAAAAAAAACTTTAATGTGTGCAATTTGCAATGAAATGTCTCAGCAAAATTTTTCAGTGGTTTCCACATGACTGGCTGCCATTATTAATGAACATTAAAAAAAATTCAATGTGTGCAATTTGCAATGAAATGTCTCAGGAAAATTTTTTAGTGGTTTCCACATGACTGGCACCCTATTATTAATGAACAAAGAAAATTATTTTGCACTGTATGGAATGTCTTAGAAAAATTTTTGAAAATTTTTTTTGAAAAGACAATTTTTTTTAATAATGTTCACTTTTAGTACGTAAAACAACTTTCTTAGACAATTTTTAATGACATTAGTTTCAAACAAAAAGAATTGGAAAGCTTCGGAAAAAAATTTTTTTTCCATGTTTGAAATGACCATGTAATGTCTTGGAAAAATTTTTGAAAAATATTTTCGAAAAAAATTTTTTTTCTTGATAATCGAAACTTTTTTTGTAGGATAAAACATCTTAGGCCATTTACAATAACTTTAGTCAAAAAAAATAATGAGAGTGTGACTTTAACTTAAAATATACGCTATCTCCTTAAATAAAACAGCTGCACAGCTCTCAATGCAGGTATAACCAATTCAATGAACTTTTGTTCATTGAATACTTTTTAACTTGAAACCAAGTTTTAGCGGTGCTAACACGTTTTGGAATGATAAAACATTATTACTGAACATAAAATAAACTTTTGCAGTATGAAAAAAACTTTGAAAAATATACTTGTTCAATGTGTGCAATGAGTTATGAAATGTCTTATAAAAAATTTTGCAAACAATTTTTGATTTTTTCAATAATGTTCACATTTAGTACGTAAAACAACTTTCTTAGACAATTTTTAATGACGTTAGTTTCAAACAAAAAGAATTGGATAGTTTCGCAAAAAAATTTATTTTTCACTGTATGAAATAACTAAGAAAAATTTTTGAAAATTTTTATTGAAAAGACAATTTTTTTCAATAATTGTCACTTTTAGTACGTAAAACAACTTTCTTAGACAATTTTTAATGACGTTAGTTTCAAACAAAAAGAATTGGAAAGCTTCGAAAAAAATTTTTTTTTTCACTGTATGAAATGACAATGTAATGTCTTGGAAAAATTTTGAAAAAGATTTTCGAAAAAAAATTTTTTTCTTGATAATCGAAATTTTTTGTGTAGGATAAAATATCTTAGGCCATTTACAATAACTTTAGTCAAAAAAAATAATTAGAGTGCAACTTTAACTTAAAATATACGTTATCTCCTTAAATAAAGCTGCTGCGCAGCTCTCAATGCAGGTATAAGCAATTCAATGAACTTTTGGTAATTGACAACTTTTTAACTTGAAACTAAGTTTTAGTGGTGCTAACATGTTTTGGAATGATAAAACAATATTACTGAACATAAAAATAAACTTTTGCAGTAGGAAAAAAATTTTGAAAAACTTTGAAAAAAATTCTTGTTCAATGTGTGCAATGAGTTATGAAATGTCTTATAAAAAATTTTGCAAACAATTTTTGATTTTTTCAATAATGTTCACTTTTAGTACGTAAAACAACTTTCTTAGACAATTTTTTATGACGTTAGTTTCAAACAAAAATAATTGGAAAGCTTCGGAATAAATTTTTTTTTCACTGTATGAAATGACAATGTAATGTCTTAAAAAAATTTTTGAAAAAGATTTTCGAAAAAATTTTTTTTCTTGATAATCGAAACTTTTTGTGTAGGATAAAATATCTTAGGCCATTTACAATAACTTTAGTCAAAAAAAATAATTAGAGTGTGACTTTAACTTAAAATATACGCTATCTCCTTAAATAAAGCAGCTGCACAGCTCTCAATGCAGGTATAAGCAATTCAATGATATTTTGTTCATTGACAACTTTTTAACTTTAAACCAAGTTTTAGCGGTGCTAACACGTTTTGGAATAATAAAACAATATTACTGAACATCAAAATAAACTTTTGCAGTATGAAGGAAATTTTGAAAAATTTTCGTGTAAGTCGTCAGTTCGTGTAATCGTCACTTTTTCTGTTTCTCCTGGGGTGACGTTATCCAAGTTCTACTGCAGCTTTAGTGGTGCTAACATGTTTTGGAATGATAAAACAATATTACTGAACATAAAAATAAACTTTTGAAGTATGAAAAGAACTTTGAAAAACTTTGAAAAAATTCTTGTTCAATGTGTGCATTTTGCAATAAAATGTCTCAGGAAAATTTTTCAGTAGTTTCCACATGACTGGCTACCATTATTAATGAACATAAAAAAAAAACTTTAATGTGTGCACTTTGCAATGAAATGTCTCAGGAAATTGTTTCAGTGGTTTCCACATGACTGGCTGCTGTTATTAATGAACATAAAAAAAAACTTTGATGTGTGCAATTTGCAATGAAATGTCTCAGGAAAATTTTTCAGTGGTTTCCACATGACTGGCTGCCATTATTAATGAACATAAAAAAAAACTTTAATGTGTGCAATTTGCAATGAAATGTCTCAGGAAAATTTTTCAGTGGTTTCCACATGACTGGCTGCCATTATTAATGAACATAAAAAATAACTTTAATGTGTGCAATTTGCAATGAAATGTCTCAGGAAATCTTTTCAGTGGTTTCCACATGACTGGCTGCCATTATTAATGAACATAAAAAAAAACTTTAATGTGTGCAATTTGCAATGAAATGTCTCAGGAAAATTTTTCAGTGGTTTCCACATGACTGGCTGCCATTATTAATGAACATAAAAAAAAACTTTAAGGTGTGCAATTTGCAATGAAATGTCTCAGGAAAATTTTTCAGTGGTTTCCACATGACTGGCTGCCATTATTAATGAACATAAAAAAAAAATTCAATGTGTGCAATTTGCAATGAAATGTCTCAGGAAAATGTTTTAGTGGTTTCCACATGACTGGCACCCTATTATTAATGAACAAAAAAAATTATTTTGCACTGTATGAAATGTCTTAGAAAAATTTTTGAAAATTTTTTTTGAAAAGACAATTTTTTTTAATAATGTTCACTTTTAGTACGTAAAACAACTTTCTTAGACAATTTTTAATGACATTAGTTTCAAACAAAAAGAATTGGAAAGCTTCGGAAAAAAATTTTTTTTCACTGTTTGAAATGACCATGTAATGTCTTGGAAAAATTTTTGAAAAAGATTTTCGAAAAAAATTTTTTTTCTTGATAATCGAAACTTTTTTTGTAGGATAAAACATCTTAGGCCATTTACAATAACTTTAGTCAAAAAAAATAATTAGAGTGTGACTTTAACTTAAAATATACGCTATCTCCTTAAATAAAACAGCTGCACAGCTCTCAATGCAGGTATAACCAATTCAATGAACTTTTGTTCATTGAATACTTTTTAACTTGAAACCAAGTTTTAGCGGTGCTAACACGTTTTGGAATGATAAAACATTATTACTGAACATAAAAATAAACTTTTGCAGAAGGAAAAAAATTTTGAAAAATTTTGAAAAATATTCTTGTTTAATGTGTGCAATGAGTTATGAAATGTCTTATAAAAAATTTTGCAAACAATTTTTGATTTTTTCAATAATGTTCACATTTAGTACGTAAAACAACTTTCTTAGACAATTTTTAATGACGTTAGTTTCAAACAAAAAGAATTGGATAGTTTCGCAAAAAAATTTATTTTTCACTGTATGAAATAACTAAGAAAAATTTTTGAAAATTTTTTTTGAAAAGACAATTTTTTTCAATAATTGTCACTTTTAGTACGTAAAACAACTTTCTTAGACAATTTTTAATGACGTTAGTTTCAAACAAAAAGAATTGGAAAGCTTCGAAAAAAATTTTTTTTTTCACTGTATGAAATGACAATGTAATGTCTTGGAAAAATTTTTGAAAAAGATTTTCGAAAAAAATTTTTTTTCTTGATAATCGAAACTTTTTTTGTAGGATAAAACATCTTAGGCCATTTACAATAACTTTAGTCAAAAAAAATAATTAGAGTGCGACTTTAACTTAAAATATACGCTATCTCCTTAAATAAAGCTGCTGCGCAGCTCTCAATGCAGGTATAAGCAATTCAATGAATTTTTGGTAATTGACAACTTTTTAACTTGAAACTAAGTTTTAGTGGTGCTAACATGTTTTGGAATGATAAAACAATATTACTGAACATAAAAATAAACTTTTGCAGTAGGAAAAAAATTTTGAAAAACTTTGAAAAAAATTCTTGTTCAATGTGTGCAATGAGTTATGAAATGTCTTATAAAAAATTTTGCAAACAATTTTTGATTTTTTCAATAATGTTCACTTTTAGTACGTAAAACAACTTTCTTAGACAATTTTATATGACGTTAGTTTCAAACAAAAAGAATTGGATACTTTAGCAAAAAAAAATTATTTTTCACTGTATGAAATGTCTTAGAAAAATTTTTGAAAATATTTTTTGAAAACACAATTTTTTTCAATAATGTTAACTTTTTGTACGTAAAACAACTTTCTTAGACAATTTTTAATGACGTTAGTTTCAAACAAAAAGAATTGGAAAGCTTCGGAATAAATTTTGTTTTCACTGTATGAAATGACAATGTAATGTCTTGAAAAAATTTTTGAAAAAGATTTTCGAAAAAATTTTTTTTCTTGATAATCGAAACTTTTTGTGTAGGATAAAATATCTTAGGCCATTTACAATAGCTTTAGTCAAAAAAAATAATTAGAGTGTGACTTTAACTTAAAATATACGCTATCTCCTTAAATAAAGCAGCTGCACAGCTCTCAATGCAGGTATAAGCAATTCAATGAACTTTTGTTCATTGACAACTTTTTAACTTTAAACCAAGTTTTAGCGGTGCTAACACGTTTTGGAATAATAAAACAATATTACTGAACATCAAAATAAACTTTTGCAGTATGAAGGAAATTTTGAAAAATTTTCGGGTAAGTCGTCAGTTCGTGTAAGTCGTCACTTTTTCTGTTTCTCCTGGGGTGACGTTATCCAAGTTCTACTGTAGCTTTAGTGGTGCTAACATGTTTTGGAATGATAAAACAATATTACTGAACATAAAAATAAACTTTTGAAGTATGAAAAGAACTTTGAAAAATTTTGAAAAAATTCTTGTTCAATGTGTGCATTTTGCAATAAAATGTCTCAGGAAAATTTTTCAGTGGTTTCCACATGACTGGCTACCATTATTAATGAACATAAAAAAAAAACTTTAATGTGTGCACTTTGCAATGAAATGTCTCAGGAAAATTTTTCAGTGGTTTCCAGATGACTGGCTGCCGTTATTAATGAACATAAAAAAAAACTTTAATGTGTGCAATTTGCAATGAAATGTCTCAGGAAAATTTTTCAGTGGTTTTCACATGACTGGCTGCCATTATTAATGAACATAAAAAAAAACTTTAATGTGTGCAATTTGCAATGAAATGTCTCAGGAAAATTTTTCAGTGGTTTCCACATGACTGGCTGCCATTATTAATGAACATAAAAAATAACTTTAATGTGTGCAATTTGCAATGAAATGTCTCAGGAAATCTTTTCAGTGGTTTCCACATGACTGGCTGCCATTATTAATGAACATAAAAAAAAACTTTAATGTGTGCAATTTGCAATGAAATATCTCAGGAAAATTTTTCAGTGGTTTCCACATGACTGGCTGCCATTATTTATGAACATAAAAAAAAACTTTAATGTGTGCAATTTGCAATGAATTGTCTCAGGGAAATTTTTCAGTGGTTTCCACATGACTGGCTGCCATTATTAATGAACATAAAAAAAAAACTTTAATGTGTGCAATTTGCAATGAAATGTCTCAGCAAAATTTTTCAGTGGTTTCCACATGACTGGCTGCCATTACACTGGTCTACAAATTTCAACTTTTTTTTTCAGGTTTGGGTTTTGACAACTGATTTTGGCTAATTTTGGGGCGCTGAATCCGAAAATGAACTCAGATTTTCTCTATCACATCAAGTTTTCTTTCTATCGTTGCCATTATTTTGTGAAATTGACCAATTTTTGCCCTTTTTAGTGCAGTAAAATGTCAAATATAATTATTTTCTGACAGCTATAAACTTTCAAACATAGAGATATTTTTACACTAAATTTATAAATTGGTTCAGATTTCCTCTAAAGTAAAAAAAATTCCTGTTATGATAATCGTAATAGGACATAGTAGAGATTGGTAGCGTTGAGTTTTTCCATGCTGGCTTGAACTCTCTGTCTTGGCTTCTCAGGCGTTATCTGTGGGTCAGCTGCTAGCTCTGTGCACTGTGCAGATGGAATATCGTAGGAAGACAGCTGGTGGGAGTAGATTTGACTTAGTAATAAATTCTTGCTTAGTAAGGAAGATTTATTTAGAAGTTTCATAAAGCACATGTACATTGTACAGACCAACATCAGAGTTCAAGCTGAAAAGTGGTTTGTAGAAGGAAAAGGTATTTTCATACTTTATAAGTTTGAGTTCAAGTCGGTTAGAGTTTTTGGTATAGTGGTGTTTCTGTGGAAAAACTTGCTCTTAGAAAACTACTAACAAAGAAAGGTTATATTTGATCTCAAGCTATGTCTGCTTCCAGCATAAGAAGAAAGTGTTGTAATGATCCGGATATATTTTGTTACATTTGTGGATGCTTCATGTTGAAGTCTCAACAATGCAATATTACCACGTTTGTAAAAAGGGCATATCTTGCTTACTTTAAAGTCAAGTTGGGGGACCAGGACAAAAGCTGGGCTCCTCATAAAGTGTGCAAGACCTGAGTTGAATGTCTGAGAAGTTGGTCGCAAGAAAAGGTTCACAAATGAAATTTGAAATACCCATGATTTGGCGAGAGCAACAAAATCATTTTGACGATTGTTATTTTTGTCTTGTTGGTGTGAAAGGGTATAACAAAAAGAGTAAACATCGTTTGAAATATCCAAATCTGGATTCGGCATTGCGCCCAGTTCCTCACAGTGATGAAAAGCCACTGCCAGTATTTACATCACTTCCAGAACTACACGAAGAGGCTATTTCTTCTTCAGAAGCATCGTTTAGTGAAGGAGAAAGTGAAAATTTTCAACCAGCACCCGAGGATCTGTCAGACAAGCCTTCCCAGTTTAATCAGATGGAATTAAATGATTTAGTGAGAGATTTGTATTTGCCTAAGCAATCTGCGGAGTTATTGGCATCAAGGCTACAGGAAAGGAAACTTCTCAAAGCTGGTACAAGCGTGACATTTTATCGCAAACGAGAAGAACTGGAGACAAAAATATCATACGTGATCAGTTAGTTGATATCAAAAAGATCCTCTTGCCTCCTCTTCACATCAAACTTGGTCTCATGAAACAATATGTAAAAGCTTTGGATCATGAAGGAGAGTGTTTTAAGTATATATGTTACGCTTTTCCTGGTCTCAGTGAAGAGAAAAAAAGAGCTGGGATTTTCAATGGACCACAAATCAGGCAATTGTTAAAAGATGAAAATTTTGTAAAATCAATGTTGCCATTCGAGGCTAGAGCTTGGAATGCTTTCGGTGCTGTTGTGAGAAATTTTTTGGGAAACAGAAAAGCAGAAAATTATAAAGATCTCTTAAGGGAGCTACTGCTTAGTTTTGAAGATTTGGGATACAGGATGAGCATCAAAGTTCACTATTTGAAGAGCCATACGGATGAGTTTCCAGAAAACCTTGGGAAAGTTAATGAAGAACAAGGTGAACGTTTCCACCAGGATATTAAAATTATGGAGGAACGTTATCAAGGTCGGTGGGATTGTCATATGATGGCCAACTATTGCTGGAGTTTTAAAAGAGAAATTCCAGATGCTGCTCATAAAAGAAAGTCCCTCAAAAGAGCATTTTTAAGCTTATTAGTGAAGAATTCATATTTTATGAAAGCTCTTTTTTTGACTGTTTCTGAACTCGCCCTGCCCAAGTCCCTTTGAGTCAATCTTTATTTTGGCACTTTGCTATTTCTGTGTGTGTCTTCAGAATTTCTGCACTCCATTGGAATGTCTGTGTGCATATTGTGTGAACTGTAGGCTATAATTCAGATAATACCTTGTCACTGTCCTATCGACATGTTCGTCAGCATAATGTAGCGTTTGATGTTATTATGGTTGCTCTTTTGCATGCCTATTTTTTATTCCAAGGCATGAAATTTTAATAAAGACAACGCAAATTTGTGTGAATATAATATAGAATGCTTGTTTGCTAATTAAAGCTAGATTATTGCAGATAAAACAGTGTTTATTGCATCAGAATTCCTTGTTTTGACAACAGAAGGGGGGTAAAAATTGATTTTTTTCAAAAATTAGGGATATTTCATATCTCAAAAACGTGATGTGATAGAGAAAATCTGAGTTCATTTTCGGATTCAGCACCCCAAAATTAGCTAAAATGAGTTGTCAAAACCCAAACCTGAAATTTTGTGTAGACCAGTGTTATTAATGAACATAAAAAAAAAATTCAATGTGTGCAATTTGCAATGAAATGTCTCAGGAAAATTTTTTAGTGGTTTCCACATGACTGGCACCCTATTATTAATGAACAAAAAAAATTATTTTGCACTGTATGAAATGTCTTAGAAAAATTTTTGAAAATTTTTTTTGAAAAGACAATTTTTTTTAATAATGTTCACTTTTAGTACGTAAAACAACTTTCTTAGACAATTTTTAATGACATTAGTTTCAAACAAAAAGAATTGGAAAGCTTCGGAAAAAAATTTTTTTTCACTGTTTGAAATGACCATGTAATGTCTTGGAAAAATTTTTGAAAAAGATTTTCGAAAAAAATTTTTTTTCTTGATAATCGAAAATTTTTTTGTAGGATAAAACATCTTAGGCCATTTACAATAACTTTAGTCAAAAAAAATAATTAGAGTGCGACTTTAACTTAAAATATACGCTATCTCCTTAAATAAAGCTGCTGCGCAGCTCTCAATGCAGGTATAAGCAATTCAATGAGATTTTGGTAATTGACAACTTTTTAACTTGAAACTAAGTTTTAGTGGTGCTAACATGTTTTGGAATGATAAAACAATATTACTGAACATAAAAATAAACTTTTGCAGTAGGAAAAAAATTTTGAAAAACTTTGAAAAAAATTCTTGTTCAATGTGTGCAATGAGTTATGAAATGTCTTATAAAAAATTTTGCAAACAATTTTTGATTTTTTCAATAATGTTCACTTTTAGTACGTAAAACAACTTTCTTAGACAATTTTTTATGACATTAGTTTCAAACAAAAAGAATTGGATACTTTAGCAAAAAAAAATTATTTTTTACTGTATGAAATGTCTTAGAAAAATTTTTGAAAGTTTTTTTTGAAAACACAATTTTTTTCAATAATGTTCACTTTTTGTACGTAAAACAACTTTCTTAGACAATTTTTAATGACGTTAGTTTCAAACAAAAATAATTGGAAAGCTTCGGAATAAATTTTGTTTTCACTGTATGAAATGACAATGTAATGTCTTGAAAAAAATTTTGAAAAAGATTTTCGAAAAAATTTTTTTTCTTGATAATCGAAACTTTTTGTGTAGGATAAAATATCTTAGGCCATTTACAATAACTTTAGTCAAAAAAAATAATTAGAGTGTGACTTTAACTTAAAATATACGCTATCTCCTTAAATAAAGCAGCTGCACAGCTCTCAATGCAGGTATAAGCAATTCAATGAACTTTTGTTCATTGACAACTTTTTAACTTTAAACCAAGTTTTAGCGGTGCTAACACGTTTTGGAATAATAAAACAATATTACTGAACATCAAAATAAACTTTTGCAGTATGAAAGAAATTTTGAAAAATTTTCGTGTAAGTCGTCAGTTCGTGTAAGTCGTCACTTTTTCTGTTTCTCCTGGGGTGACGTTATCCAAGTTCTACTGTAGCTTTAGTGGTGCTAACATGTTTTGGAATGATAAAACAATATTACTGAACATAAAAATAAACTTTTGAAGTATGAAAAGAACTTTGAAAAATTTTTAAAAAAATTCTTGTTCAATGTGTGCATTTTGCAATAAAATGTCTCAGGAAAATTTTTCAGTGGTTTCCACATGACTGGCTGCCATTATTAATGAACATAAAAAAAAACTTTAATGTGTGCAATTTGCAATGAAATATCTCAGGAAAATTTTTCAGTGGTTTCCACATGACTGGCTGCCATTATTAATGAACATAAAAAAAAACTTTAATGTGTGCAATTTGCAATAAAATGTCTCAGGAAAATTTTTCAGTGGTTTCCACATGACTGGCTGCCATTATTAATGAACATAAAAAATAACTTTAATGTGTGCAATTTGCAATGAAATGTCTCAGGAAAATTTTTCAGTGGTTTCCACATGACTGGCTGCCATTATTAATGAACATAAAAAAAAACTTTAATGTGTGCAATTTGCAATAAAATATCTCAGGAAAATTTTTCAGTGGTTTCCACATGACTGGCTGCCATTATTTATGAACATAAAAAAAAACTTTAATGTGTGCAATTTGCAATGAAATGTCTCAGGGAAATTTTTCAGTGGTTTCCACATGACTGGCTGCCATTATTAATGAACATAAAAAAAAACTTTATTGTGTGCAATTTGCAATGAAATGTCTCAGCAAAATTTTTCAGTGGTTTCCACATGACTGGCTGCCATTATTAATGAACATTAAAAAAAATTCAATGTGTGCAATTTGCAATGAAATGTCTCAGGAAAATTTTTTAGTGGTTTCCACATGACTGGCACCCTATTATTAATGAACAAAGAAAATTATTTTGCACTGTATGGAATGTCTTAGAAAAATTTTTGAAAATTTTTTTTGAAAAGACAATTTTTTTTAATAATGTTCACTTTTAGTACGTAAAACAACTTTCTTAGACAATTTTTAATGACATTAGTTTCAAACAAAAAGAATTGGAAAGCTTCGGAAAAAAATTTTTTTTCACTGTTTGAAATGACCATGTAATGTCTTGGAAAAATTTTTGAAAAAGATTTTCGAAAAAAATTTTTTTTCTTGATAATCGAAACTTTTTTTGTAGGATAAAACATCTTAGGCCATTTACAATAACTTTAGTCAAAAAAAATAATTAGAGTGTGACTTTAACTTAAAATATACGCTATCTCCTTAAATAAAACAGCTGCACAGCTCTCAATGCAGGTATAACCAATTCAATGAACTTTTGTTCATTGAATACTTTTTAACTTGAAACCAAGTTTTAGCGGTGCTAACACGTTTTGGAATGATAAAACATTATTACTGAACATAAAAATAAACTTTTGCAGTATGAAAAAAATTTTGAAAAATTTTGAAAAATATACTTGTTCAATGTGTGCAATGAGTTATGAAATGTCTTATAAAAAATTTTGCAAACAATTTTTGATTTTTTCAATAATGTTCACATTTAGTACGTAAAACAACTTTCTTAGACAATTTTTAATGACGTTAGTTTCAAACAAAAAGAATTGGATAGTTTCGCAAAAAAATTTATTTTTCACTGTATGAAATAACTAAGAAAAATTTTTGAAAATTTTTTTTGAAAAGACAATTTTTTTCAATAATTGTCACTTTTAGTACGTAAAACAACTTTCTTAGACAATTTTTAATGACGTTAGTTTCAAACAAAAAGAATTGGAAAGCTTCGAAAAAATTTTTTTTTTTCAATGTATGAAATGACAATGTAATGTCTTGGAAAAATTTTGAAAAAAATTTTCGAAAAAAAATTTTTTTCTTGATAATCGAAATTTTTTGTGTAGGATAAAATATCTTAGGCCATTTACAATAACTTTAGTCAAAAAAAATAATTAGAGTGTGACTTTAACTTAAAATATACGCTATCTCCTTAAATAAAGCTGCTGCGCAGCTCTCAATGCAGGTATAAGCAATTCAATGAACTTTTGGTAATTGACAACTTTTTAACTTGAAACTAAGTTTTAGTGGTGCTAACATGTTTTGGAATGATAAAACAATATTACTGAACATAAAAATAAACTTTTGCAGTAGGAAAAAAATTTTGAAAAACTTTGAAAAAAATTCTTGTTCAATGTGTGCAATGAGTTATGAAATGTCTTATAAAAAATTTTGCAAACAATTTTTGATTTTTTCAATAATGTTCACTTTTAGTACGTAAAACAACTTTCTTAGACAATTTTTTATGACGTTAGTTTCAAACAAAAATAATTGGAAATCTTCGGAATAAATTTTTTTTTCACTGTATGAAATGACAATGTAATGTCTTAACAAAATTTTTGAAAAAGATTTTCGAAAAAATTTTTTTTCTTGATAATCGAAACTTTTTGTGTAAGATAAAATATCTTAGGCCATTTACAATAACTTTAGTCAAAAAAAATAATTAGAGTGTGACTTTAACTTAAAATATACGCTATCTCCTTAAATAAAGCAGCTGCACAGCTCTCAATGCAGGTATAAGCAATTCAATGAACTTTTGTTCATTGACAACTTTTTAACTTTAAACCAAGTTTTAGCGGTGCTAACACGTTTTGGAATAATAAAACAATATTACTGAACATCAAAATAAACTTTTGCAGTATGAAGAAAATTTTGAAAAATTTTCGTGTAAGTCGTCAGTTCGTGTAAGTCGTCACTTTTTCTGTTTCTCCTGGGGTGACGTTATCCAAGTTCTACTGTAGCTTTAGTGGTGCTAACATGTTTTGGAATGATAAAACAATATTACTGAACATAAAAATAAACTTTTGAAGTATGAAAAGAACTTTGAAAAATTTTGAAAAAATTCTTGTTCAATGTGTGCATTTTGCAATAAAATGTCTCAGGAAAATTTTTCAGTGGTTTCCACATGACTGGCTGCCATTATTAATGAACATAAAAAATAACTTTAATGTGTGCAATTTGCAATGAAATGTCTCAGGAAATCTTTTCAGTGGTTTCCACATGACTGGCTGCCATTATTAATGAACATAAAAAAAAACTTTAATGTGTGCAATTTGCAATGAAATGTCTCAGGGAAATTTTTCAATGGTTTCCACATGACTGGCTGCCATTATTTATGAACATAAAAAATAACTTTAATGTGTGCAATTTGCAATGAAATATCTCAGGAAAATTTTTCAGTGGTTTCCACATGACTGGCTGCCATTATTTATGAACATAAAAAAAAACTTTAATGTGTGCAATTTGCAATGAAATGTCTCAGGGAAATTTTTCAGTGGTTTCCACATGACTGGCTGCCATTATTAATGAACATAAAAAAAAAACTTCAATGTGTGCAATTTGCAATGAAATGTTTCAGCAAAATTTTTCAGTGGTTTCCACATGACTGGCTGCCATTATTAATGAACATAAAAAAAAAATTCAATGTGTGCAATTTGCAATGAAATGTCTCAGGAAAATTTTTTAGTGGTTTCCACTTGACTGGCACCCTATTATTAATGAACAAAAAAAATTATTTTGCACTGTATGAAATGTCTTAGAAAAATTATTGAAAATTTTTTTTGAAAAGACAATTTTTTTCAATAATTGTCACTTTTAGTACGTAAAACAACTTTCTTAGACAATTTTTAATGACGTTAGTTTCAAACAAAAAGAATTGGAAAGCTTCGAAAAAAATTTTTTTTTTCACTGCATGAAATGACAATGTAATGTCTTGGAAAAATTTTTGAAAATGATTTTCGAAAAAAATTTTTTTTCTTGATAATCGAAACTTTTTTTGTAGGATAAAACATCTTAGGCCATTTACAATAACTTTAGTCAAAAAAAATAATTAGAGTGCGACTTTAACTTAAAATATACGCTATCTCCTTAAATAAAGCTAGCTCTCAATGCAGGTATAAGCAATTCAATGAATTTTTGGTAATTGACAACTTTTTAACTTGAAACTAAGTTTTAGTGGTGCTAACATGTTTTGGAATGATAAAACAATATTACTGAACATAAAAATAAACTTTTGCAGTAGGAAAAAAATTTTGAAAAACTTTGAAAAAAATTCTTGTTCAATGTGTGCAATGAGTTATGAAATGTCTTATAAAAAATTTTGCAAACAATTTTTGATTTTTTCAATAATGTTCACTTTTAGTACGTAAAACAACTTTCTTAGACAATTTTTAATGACGTTAGTTTCAAACAAAAAGAATTGGATACTTTAGAAAAAAAAATTATTTTTCACTGTATGAAATGTCTTAGAAAAATTTTTGAAAATTTTTTTTGAAAACACAATTTTTTTCAATAATGTTCACTTTTTGTACGTAAAACAACTTTCTTAGACAATTTTTAATGACGTTAGTTTCAAACAAAAATAATTGGAAAGCTTCGGAATAAATTTTGTTTTCACTGTATGAAATGACAATGTAATGTCTTGAAAAAATTTTTGAAAAAGATTTTCGAAAAAATTTTTTTTCTTGATAATCGAAACTTTTTGTGTAGGATAAAACATCTTAGGCCATTTACAATAACTTTAGTCAAAAAAAATAATTAGAGTGTGACTTTAACTTAAAATATACGCTATCTCCTTAAATAAAGCAGCTGCACAGCTCTCAATGCAGGTATAAGCAATTCAATGAACTTTTGTTCATTGACAACTTTTTAACTTTAAACCAAGTTTTAGCGGTGCTAACACGTTTTGGAATAATAAAACAATATTACTGAACATCAAAATAAACTTTTGCAGTATGAAGGAAATTTTGAAAAATTTTCGTGTAAGTCGTCAGTTCGTGTAAGTCGTCACTTTTTCTGTTTCTCCTGGGGTGACGTTATCCAAGTTCTACTGTAGCTTTAGTGGTGATAACATGTTTTGGAATGATAAAACAATATTACTGAACATAAAAATAAACTTTTGAAGTATGAAAAGAACTTTGAAAAATTTTGAAAAAATTCTTGTTCAATGTGTGCATTTTGCAATAAAATGTCTCAGGAAAATTTTTCAGTGGTTTCCACATGACTGGCTACCATTATTAATGAACATAAAAAAAAAACTTTAATGTGTGCACTTTGCAATGAAATGTCTCTGTCTCAGGAAAATTTTTCAGTGGTTTCCAGATGACTGGCTGCCGTTATTAATGAACATATAAAAAAACTTTAATGTGTGCAATTTGCAATGAAATGTCTCAGGAAAATTTTTCAGTGGTTTCCACATGACTGGCTGCCATTATTAATGAACATAAAAAAAAACTTTAATGTGTGCAATTTGCAATGAAATGTCTCAGGAAAATTTTTCAGTGGTTTCCACATGACTGGCTGCCATTATTAATGAACATAAAAAATAACTTTAATGTGTGCAATTTGCAATGAAATGTCTCAGGAAATCTTTTCAGTGGTTTCCACATGACTGGCTGCCATTATTAATGAACATAAAAAAAAACTTTAATGTGTGCAATTTGCAATGAAATATCTCAGGAAAATTTTTCAGTGGTTTCCACATGACTGGCTGCCATTATTCATGAACATAAAAAAAAACTTTAATGTGTGCAATTTGCAATGAAATGTCTCAGGGAAATTTTTCAGTGGTTTCCACATGACTGGCTGCCATTATTAATGAACATAAAAAAAAAACTTTAATGTGTGCAATTTGCAATGAAATGTCTCAGGAAAATTTTTCAGTGGTTTCCACATGACTGGCTGCCATTATTAATGAACATAAAAAAAAACTTTAATGTGTGCAATTTGCAATGAAATGTCTCAGGAAAATTTTTCAGTGGTTTCCACATGACTGGCTGCCATTATTAATGAACATAAAAATTAACTTTAATGTGTGCAATTTGCAATGAAATGTCTCAGGAAATCTTTTCAGTGGTTTCCACATGACTGGCTGCCATTATTAATGAACATAAAAAAAAACTTTAATGTGTGCAATTTGCAATGAAATATCTCAGGAAAATTTTTCAGTGGTTTCCACATGACTGGCTGCCATTATTTATGAACATAAAAAAAAACTTTAATGTGTGCAATTTGCAATGAAATGTCTCAGGGAAATTTTTCAGTGGTTTCCACATGACTGGCTGCCATTATTAATGAACATAAAAAAAAGACTTTAATGTGTGCAATTTGCAATGAAATGTCTCAGCAAAATTTTTCAGTGGTTTCCACATGACTGGCTGCCATTATTAATGAACATAAAAAAAAAATTCAATGTGTGCAATTTGCAATGAAATGTCTCAGGAAAATTTTTTAGTGGTTTCCACATGACTGGCACCCTATTATTAATGAACAAAAAAAATTATTTTACACTGTATGAAATGTCTTAGAAAAATTTTTGAAAATTTTTTTTGAAAAGACAATTTTTTTTAATAATGTTCACTTTTAGTACGTAAAACAACTTTCTTAGACAATTTTTAATGACATTAGTTTCAAACAAAAAGAATTGGAAAGCTTCGGAAAAAAATTTTTTTTCACTGTTTGAAATGACCATGTAATGTCTTGGAAAAATTTTTGAAAAAGATTTTCGAAAAAAATTTTTTTTCTTGATAATCGAAACTTTTTTTGTAGGATAAAACATCTTAGGCCATTTACAATAACTTTAGTCAAAAAAAATAATTAGAGTGTGACTTTAACTTAAAATATACGCTATCTCCTTAAATAAAACAGCTGCACAGCTCTCAATGCAGGTATAACCAATTCAATGAACTTTTGTTCATTGAATACTTTTTAACTTGAAACCAAGTTTTAGCGGTGCTAACACGTTTTGGAATGATAAAACATTATTACTGAACATAAAAATAAACTTTTGCAGTATGAAAAAAATTTTGAAAAATATACTTGTTCAATGTGTGCAATGAGTTATGAAATGTCTTATAAAAAATTTTGCAAACAATTTTTGATTTTTTCAATAATGTTCACATTTAGTACGTAAAACAACTTTCTTAGACAATTTTTAATGACGTTAGTTTCAAACAAAAAGAATTGGATAGTTTCGCAAAAAAATTTATTTTTCACTGTATGAAATAACTAAGAAAAATTTTTGAAAATTTTTTTTGAAAAGACAATTTTTTTCAATAATTGTCACTTTTAGTACGTAAAACAACTTTCTTAGACAATTTCTAATGACGTTAGTTTCAAACAAAAAGAATTGGAAAGCTTCGAAAAAATTTTTTTTTTTCAGTGTATGAAATGACAATGTAATGTCTTGGAAAAATTTTGAAAAAGATTTTCGAAAAAATATTTTTTTCTTGATAATCGAAATTTTTTGTGTAGGATAAAATATCTTAGGCCATTTACAATAACTTTAGTCAAAAAAAATAATTAGAGTGCAACTTTAACTTAAAATATACGCTATCTCCTTAAATAAAGCTGCTGCGCAGCTCTCAATGCAGGTATAAGCAATTCAATGAACTTTTGGTAATTGACAACTTTTTAACTTTAAACCAAGTTTTAGCGGTGCTAACACGTTTTGGAATAATAAAACAATATTACTGAACATCAAAATAAACTTTTGCACTATGAAGGAAATTTTGAAAAATTTTCGTGTAAGTCGTCAGTTCGTGTAAGTCGTCACTTTTTCTGTTTCTCCTGGGGTGACGTTATCCAAGTTCTACTGTAGCTTTAGTGGTGCTAACATGTTTTGGAATGATAAAACAATATTACTGAACATAAAAATAAACTTTTGAAGTATGAAAAGAACTTTGAAAAATTTTGAAAAAATTCTTGTTCAATGTGTGCATTTTGCAATAAAATGTCTCAGGAAAATTTTTCAGTGGTTTCCACATGACTGGCTACCATTATTAATGAACATAAAAAAAACTTTAATGTGTGCACTTTGCAATAAAATGTCTCAGGAAAATTTTTCAGTGGTTTCCACATGACTGGCTACCATTATTAATGAACATAAAAAAAAAACTTTAATGTGTGCACTTTGCAATGAAATGTCTCAGGAAAATTTTTCAGTGGTTTCCACATGACTGGCTGCCATTATTAATGAACATAAAAAAAAACTTTAATGTGTGCAATTTGCAATGAAATGTCTCAGGAAAATTTTTCAGTGGTTTTCACATGACTGGCTGCCATTATTAATGAACATAAAAAAAAACTTTAATGTGTGCAATTTGCAATGAAATGTCTCAGGAAAATTTTTCAGTGGTTTCCACATGACTGGCTGCCATTATTAATGAACATAAAAAATAACTTTAATGTGTGCAATTTGCAATGAAATGTCTCAGGAAATCTTTTCAGTGGTTTCCACATGACTGGCTGCCATTATTAATGAACATAAAAAAAAACTTTAATGTGTGCAATTTGCAATGAAATATCTCAGGAAAATTTTTCAGTGGTTTTCACATGACTGGCTGCCATTATTTATGAACATAAAAAAAAACTTTAATGTGTGCAATTTGCAATGAATTGTCTCAGGGAAATTTTTCAGTGGTTTCCACATGACTGGCTGCCATTATTAATGAACATAAAAAAAAGACTTTAATGTGTGCAATTTGCAATGAAATGTCTCAGCAAAATTTTTCAGTGGTTTCCACATGACTGGCTGCCATTATTAATGAACATAAAAAAAAAATTCAATGTGTGCAATTTGCAATGAAATGTCTCAGGAAAATTTTTTAGTGGTTTCCACATGACTGGCACCCTATTATTAATGAACAAAAAAAATTATTTTACACTGTATGAAATGTCTTAGAAAAATTTTTGAAAATTTTTTTTGAAAAGACAATTTTTTTTAATAATGTTCACTTTTAGTACGTAAAACAACTTTCTTAGACAATTTTTAATGACATTAGTTTCAAACAAAAATAATTGGAAAGCTTCGGAAAAAAATTTTTTTTCACTGTTTGAAATGACCATGTAATGTCTTGGAAAAATTTTTGAAAAAGATTTTCGAAAAAAATTTTTTTTCTTGATAATCGAAACTTTTTTTGTAGGATAAAACATCTTAGGCCATTTACAATAACTTTAGTCAAAAAAAATAATTAGAGTGTGACTTTAACTTAAAATATACGCTATCTCCTTAAATAAAACAGCTGCACAGCTCTCAATGCAGGTATAACCAATTCAATGAACTTTTGTTCATTGAATACTTTTTAACTTGAAACCAAGTTTTAGCGGTGCTAACACGTTTTGGAATGATAAAACATTATTACTGAACATAAAAATAAACTTTTGCAGTATGAAAAAAATTTTGAAAAATTTTGAAAAATATACTTGTTCAATGTGTGCAATGAGTTATGAAATGTCTTATAAAAAATTTTGCAAACAATTTTTGATTTTTTCAATAATGTTCACATTTAGTACGTAAAACAACTTTCTTAGACAATTTTTAATGACGTTAGTTTCAAACAAAAAGAATTGGATAGTTTCGCAAAAAAAATTATTTTTCACTGTATGAAATAACTAAGAAAAATTTTTGAAAATTTTTTTTGAAAAGACAATTTTTTTCAATAATTGTCACTTTTAGTACGTAAAACAACTTTCTTAGACAATTTTTAATGACGTTAGTTTCAAACAAAAAGAATTGGAAAGCTTCGAAAAAATTTTTTTTTTTCAATGTATGAAATGACCATGTAATGTCTTGGAAAAATTTTGAAAAAGATTTTCGAAAAAATATTTTTTTCTTGATAATCGAAATTTTTTGTGTAGGATAAAATATCTTAGGCCATTTACAATAACTTTAGTCAAAAAAAATAATTAGAGTGCAACTTTAACTTAAAATATACGCTATCTCCTTAAATAAAGCTGCTGCGCAGCTCTCAATGCAGGTATAAGCAATTCAATGAACTTTTGGTAATTGACAACTTTTTAACTTTAAACCAAGTTTTAGCGGTGCTAACACGTTTTGGAATAATAAAACAATATTACTGAACATCAAAATAAACTTTTGCAGTATGAAGGAAATTTTGAAAAATTTTCGTGTAAGTCGTCAGTTCGTGTAAGTCGTCACTTTTTCTGTTTCTCCTGGGGTGACGTTATCCAAGTTCTACTGTAGCTTTAGTGGTGCTAACATGTTTTGGAATGATAAAACAATATTACTGAACATAAAAATAAACTTTTGAAGTATGAAAAGAACTTTGAAAAATTTTGAAAAAATTCTTGTTCAATGTGTGCATTTTGCAATAAAATGTCTCAGGAAAATTTTTCAGTGGTTTCCACATGACTGGCTACCATTATTAATGAACATAAAAAAAAAACTTTAATGTGTGCACTTTGCAATAAAATGTCTCAGGAAAATTTTTCAGTGGTTTCCACATGACTGGCTACCATTATTAATGAACATAAAAAAAAAACTTTAATGTGTGCACTTTGCAATGAAATGTCTCAGGAAAATTTTTCAGTGGTTTCCACATGACTGGCTGCCATTATTAATGAACATAAAAAAAAACTTTAATGTGTGCAATTTGCAATGAAATGTCTCAGGAAAATTTTTCAGTGGTTTTCACATGACTGGCTGCCATTATTAATGAACATAAAAAAAAACTTTAATGTGTGCAATTTGCAATGAAATGTCTCAGGAAAATTTTTCAGTGGTTTCCACATGACTGGCTGCCATTATTAATGAACATAAAAAATAACTTTAATGTGTGCAATTTGCAATGAAATGTCTCAGGAAATCTTTTCAGTGGTTTCCACATGACTGGCTGCCATTATTAATGAACATAAAAAAAAACTTTAATGTGTGCAATTTGCAATGAAATATCTCAGGAAAATTTTTTAGTGGTTTCCACATGACTGGCTGCCATTATTTATGAACATAAAAAAAAACTTTAATGTGTGCAATTTGCAATGAATTGTCTCAGGGAAATTTTTCAGTGGTTTCCACATGACTGGCTGCCATTATTAATGAACATAAAAAAAAAACTTTAATGTGTGCAATTTGCAATGAAATGTCTCAGCAAAATTTTTCAGTGGTTTCCACATGACTGGCTGCCATTATTAATGAACATAAAAAAAAAATTCAATGTGTGCAATTTGCAATGAAATGTCTCAGGAAAATTTTTTAGTGGTTTCCACATGACTGGCACCCTATTATTAATGAACAAAAAAAATTATTTTGCACTGTATGAAATGTCTTAGAAAAATTTTTGAAAATTTTTTTTGAAAAGACAATTTTTTTTAATAATGTTCACTTTTAGTACGTAAAACAACTTTCTTAGACAATTTTTAATGACATTAGTTTCAAACAAAAAGAATTGGAAAGCTTCGGAAAAAAATTTTTTTTCACTGTTTGAAATGACCATGTAATGTCTTGGAAAAATTTTTGAAAAAGATTTTCGAAAAAAATTTTTTTTCTTGATAATCGAAACTTTTTTTGTAGGATAAAACATCTTAGGCCATTTACAATAACTTTAGTCAAAAAAAATAATTAGAGTGTGACTTTAACTTAAAATATACGCTATCTCCTTAAATAAAACAGCTGCACAGCTCTCAATGCAGGTATAACCAATTCAATGAACTTTTGTTCATTGAATACTTTTTAACTTGAAACCAAGTTTTAGCGGTGCTAACACGTTTTGGAATGATAAAACATTATTACTGAACATAAAAATAAACTTTTGCAGTATGAAAAAAATTTTGAAAAATTTTGAAAAATATACTTGTTCAATGTGTGCAATGAGTTATGAAATGTCTTATAAAAAATTTTGCAAACAATTTTTGATTTTTTCAATAATGTTCACATTTAGTACGTAAAACAACTTTCTTAGACAATTTTTAATGACGTTAGTTTCAAACAAAAAGAATTGGATAGTTTCGCAAAAAAATTTATTTTTCACTGTATGAAATAACTAAGAAAAATTTTTGAAAATTTTTTTTGAAAAGACAGTTTTTTTCAATAATTGTCACTTTTAGTACGTAAAACAACTTTCTTAGACAATTTTTAATGACGTTAGTTTCAAACAAAAAGAATTGGAAAGCTTCGAAAAAATTTTTTTTTTTCAATGTATGAAATGACATTGTAATGTCTTGGAAAAATTTTGAAAAAGATTTTCGAAAAAATATTTTTTTCTTGATAATCGAAATTTTTTGTGTAGGATAAAATATCTTAGGCCATTTACAATAACTTTAGTCAAAAAAAATAATTAGAGTGCAACTTTAACTTAAAATATACGCTATCTCCTTAAATAAAGCTGCTGCGCAGCTCTCAATGCAGGTATAAGCAATTCAATGAACTTTTGGTAATTGACAACTTTTTAACTTTAAACCAAGTTTTAGCGGTGCTAACACGTTTTGGAATAATAAAACAGAATTACTGAACATCAAAATAAACTTTTGCAGTATGAAGGAAATTTTGAATAATTTTCGTGTAAGTCGTCAGTTCGTGTAAGTCGTCACTTTTTCTGTTTCTCCTGGGGTGACGTTATCCAAGTTCTACTGTAGCTTTAGTGGTGCTAACATGTTTTGGAATGATAAAACAATATTACTGAACATAAAAATAAACTTTTGAAGTATGAAAAGAACTTTGAAAAATTTTGAAAAAATTCTTGTTCAATGTGTGCATTTTGCAATAAAATGTCTCAGGAAAATTTTTCAGTGGTTTCCACATGACTGGCTACCATTATTAATGAACATAAAAAAAAAACTTTAATGTGTGCACTTTGCAATGAAATGTCTCAGGAAAATTTTTCAGTGGTTTCCACATGACTGGCTGCCGTTATTAATGAACATAAAAAAAAACTTTAATGTGTGCAATTTGCAATGAAATGTCTCAGGAAAATTTTTCAGTGGTTTTCACATGACTGGCTGCCATTATTAATGAACATAAAAAAAAACTTTAATGTGTGCAATTTGCAATGAAATGTCTCAGGAAAATTTTTCAGTGGTTTCCACATGACTGGCTGCCATTATTAATGAACATAAAAAATAACTTTAATGTGTGCAATTTGCAATGAAATGTCTCAGGAAATCTTTTCAGTGGTTTCCACATGACTGGCTGCCATTATTAATGAACATAAAAAAAAATTTAATGTGTGCAATTTGCAATGAAATATCTCAGGAAAATTTTTTAGTGGTTTCCACATGACTGGCTGCCATTATTTATGAACATAAAAAAAAACTTTAATGTGTGCAATTTGCAATGAATTGTCTCAGGGAAATTTTTCAGTGGTTTCCACATGACTGGCTGCCATTATTAATGAACATAAAAAAAAACTTTAATGTGTGCAATTTGCAATGAAATGTCTCAGCAAAATTTTTCAGTGGTTTCCACATGACTGGCTGCCATTATTTATGAACATAAAAAAAAACTTTAATGTGTGCAATTTGCAATGAAATGTCTCAGGGAAATTTTTCAGTGGTTTCCACATGACTGGCTGCCATTATTAATGAACATAAAAAAAAATTTAATGTGTGCAATTTGCAATGAAATGTCTCAGCAAAATTTTTCAGTGGTTTCCACTTGACTGGCACCCTATAATTAATGAACAAAAAAAATTATTTTGCACTGTATGAAATGTCTTAGAAAAATTTTTGAAAATTTTTTTTGAAAAGCCAATTTTTTTTAATAATGTTCACTTTTAGTACGTAAAACAACTTTCTTAGACAATTTTTAATGACATTAGTTTCAAACAAAAAGAATTGGAAAGCTTCGGAAAAAAATTTTTTTTCACTGTTTGAAATGACCATGTAATGTCTTGGAAAAATTTTTGAAAAAGATTTTCGAAAAAAATTTTTTTTCTTGATAATAGAATCTTTTTTTGTAGGATAAAACATCTTAGGCCATTTACAATAACTTTAGTCAAAAAAAATAATTAGAGTGCGACTTTAACTTAAAATATACGCTATCTCCTTAAATAAAGCTGCTGCGCAGCTCTCAATGCAGGTATAAACAATTCAATGAATTTTTGGTAATTGACAACTTTTTAACTTGAAACTAAGTTTTAGTGGTGCTAACATGTTTTGGAATGATAAAACAATATTACTGAACATAAAAATAAACTTTTGCAGTAGGAAAAAAATTTTGAAAAACTTTGAAAAAAATTCTTGTTCAATGTGTGCAATGAGTTATGAAATGTCTTATAAAAAATTTTGCAAACAATTTTTGATCTTTTCAATAATGTTCACTTTTAGTACGTAAAACAACTTTCTTAGACAATTTTTTATGACGTTAGTTTCAAACAAAAAGAATTGGATACTTTAGCAAAAAAAAATTATTTTTCACTGTATGAAATGTCTTAGAAAAATTTTTGAAAATTTTTTTTGAAAACACAATTTTTTTCAATAATGTTCACTTTTTGTACGTAAAACAACTTTCTTAGACAATTTTTAATGACGTTAGTTTCAAACAAAAATAATTGGAAAGCTTCGGAATAAATTTTGTTTTCACTGTATGAAATGACAATGTAATGTCTTGAAAAAATTTTTGAAAAAGATTTTCGAAAAAATTATTTTTCTTGATAATCGAAACTTTTTGTGTAGGATAAAATATCTTAGGCCATTTACAATAACTTTAGTCAAAAAAAATAATTAGAGTGTGACTTTAACTTAAAATATACGCTATCTCCTTAAATAAAGCAGCTGCACAGCTCTCAATGCAGGTATAAGCAATTCAATGAATTTTTGTTCATTGACAACTTTTTAACTTTAAACCAAGTTTTAGCGGTGCTAACACGTTTTGGAATAATAAAACAATATTACTGAACATTAAAATAAACTTTTGCAGTATGAAGGAAATTTTGAAAAATTTTCGTGTAAGTCGTCAGTTCGTGTAAGTCGTCACTTTTTCTGTTTCTCCTGGGGTGACGTTATCCAAGTTCTACTGTAGCTTTAGTGGTGCTAACATGTTTTGGAATGATAAAACAATATTACTGAACATAAAAATAAACTTTTGAAGTATGAAAAGAACTTTGAAAAATTTTTAAAAAAATTCTTGTTCAATGTGTGCATTTTGCAATAAAATGTCTCAGGAAAATTTTTCAGTGGTTTCCACATGACTGGCTGCCATTATTAATGAACATAAAAAAAAACATTAATGTGTGCAATTTGCAATGAAATATCTCAGGAAAATTTTTCAGTGGTTTCCACATGACTGGCTGCCATTATTAATGAACATAAAAAAAAACTTTAATGTGTGCAATTTGCAATGAAATGTCTCAGGAAAATTTTTCAGTGGTTTCCACATGACTGGCTGCCATTATTATTGAACATAAAAAATAACTTTAATGTGTGCAATTTGCAATGAAATGTCTCAGGAAATCTTTTCAGTGGTTTCCACATGACTGGCTGCCATTATTAATGAACATAAAAAAAAACTTTAATGTGTGCAATTTGCAATGAAATGTCTCAGGAAAATTTTTCAGTGGTTTTCACATGACTGGCTGCCATTATTAATGAACATAAAAAAAACTTTAATGTGTGCAATTTGCAATGAAATGTCTCAGGAAAATTTTTCAGTGGTTTCCACATGACTGGCTGCCATTATTACTGAACATAAAAAATAACTTTAATGTGTGCAATTTGCAATGAAATGTCTCAGGAAATCTTTTCAGTGGTTTCCACATGACTGGCTGCCATT
This sequence comes from Aplidium turbinatum, assembly GCF_918807975.1. NCBI lineage: Eukaryota > Metazoa > Chordata > Ascidiacea > Aplousobranchia > Polyclinidae > Aplidium > Aplidium turbinatum. Next base: position 36,016,237 of record NC_137477.1, read on the forward strand.
ATTAATGAACATAAAAAATAACTTTAATGTGTGCCATTTGCAATGAAATATCTCAGGAAAATTTTTCAGTGGTTTCCACATGACTGGCTGCCATTATTTATGAACATAAAAAAACTTTAATGTGTGCAATTTGCAATGAAATGTCTCAGGGAAATTTTTCAGTGGTTTCCACATGACTGGCTGCCATTATTAATGAACATAAAAAAAAACTTTAATGTGTGCAATTTGCAATGAAATGTCTCAGCAAAATTTTTCAGTGGTTTCCACATGACTGGCTGCCATTATTAATGAACATAAAAAAAAATTTCAATGTGTGCAATTTGCAATGAAATGTCTCAGGAAAATTTTTTAGTGGTTTCCACATGACTGGCACCCTATTATTAATGAACAAAAAAAATTATTTTGCACTGTATGAAATGTCTTAGAAAAATTTTTGAAAATTTCTTTTGAAAAGACAATTTTTTTTAATAATGTTCAATTTTAGTACGTAAAACAACTTTCTTAGACAATCTTAATGACATTAGTTTCAAACAAAAAGAATTGGAAAGCTTCGGAAAAAAATTTTTTTTCACTGTTTGAAATGACCATGTAATGTCTTGGAAAAATTTTTAAAAAGATTTTTGAAAAAAAATTTTTTTCTTGATAATAGAAACTTTTTTTGTAGGATAAAACATCTTAGGCCATTTACAATAACTTTAGTCAAAAAAAATAATTAGAGTGCGACTTTAACTTAAAATATACGCTATCTCCTTAAATAAATCTGCTGCGCAGCTCTCAATGCAGGTATAAGCAATTCAATGAATTTTTGGTAATTGACAACTTTTTAACTTGAAACTAAGTTTTAGTGGTGCTAACATGTTTTGGAATGATAAAACAATATTACTGAACATAAAAATAAACTTTTGCAGTAGGAAAAAAATTTTGAAAAACTTTGAAAAAAATTCTTGTTCAATGTGTGCAATGAGTTATGAAATGTCTTATAAAAAATTTTGCAAACAATTTTTGATTTTTTCAATAATGTTCACTTTTAGTACGTAAAACAACTTTCTTAGACAATTTTTTATGACGTTAGTTTCAAACAAAAAGAATTGGATACTTTAGCAAAAAAAAATTATTTTTCACTGTATGAAATGTCTTAGAAAAATTTTTGAAAATTTTTTTTGAAAACACAATTTTTTTCAATAATGTTCACTTTTTGTACGTAAAACAACTTTCTTAGACAATTTTTAATGACGTTAGTTTCAAACAAAAATAATTGGAAAGCTTCGGAATAAATTTTGTTTTCACTGTATGAAATGACAATGTAATGTCTTGAAAAAATTTTTGAAAAAGATTTTCGAAAAAATTTTTTTTCTTGATAATCGAAACTTTTTGTGTAGGATAAAATAGCTTAGGCCATTTACAATAACTTTAGTCAAAAAAAATAATTAGAGTGTGACTTTAACTTAAAATATACGCTATCTCCTTAAATAAAACAGCTGCACAGCTTTCAATGCAGGTATAACCAATTCAATGAACTTTTGTTCATTGAATACTTTTTAACTTGAAACCAAGTTTTAGCGGTGCTAACACGTTTTGGAATGATAAAACATTATTACTGAACATAAAAATAAACTTTTGCAGTATGAAAAAAATTTTGAAAAATTTTGAAAAATATACTTGTTCAATGTGTGCAATGAGTTATGAAATGTCTTATAAAAAATTTTGCAAACAATTTTTGATTTTTTCAATAATGTTCACATTTAGTACGTAAAACAACTTTCTTAGACAATTTTTAATGACGTTAGTTTCAAACAAAAAGAATTGGATAGTTTCGCAAAAAAAATTATTTTTCACTGTATGAAATAACTAAGAAAAATTTTTGAAAATTTTTTTTGAAAAGACAATTTTTTTCAATAATTGTCACTTTTAGTACGTAAAACAACTTTCTTAGACAATTTTTAATGACGTTAGTTTCAAACAAAAAGAATTGGAAAGCTTCGAAAAAATTTTTTTTTTTCAATGTATGAAATGACCATGTAATGTCTTGGAAAAATTTTGAAAAAGATTTTCGAAAAAATATTTTTTTCTTGATAATCGAAATTTTTTGTGTAGGATAAAATATCTTAGGCCATTTACAATAACTTTAGTCAAAAAAAATAATTAGAGTGCAACTTTAACTTAAAATATACGCTATCTCCTTAAATAAAGCTGCTGCGCAGCTCTCAATGCAGGTATAAGCAATTCAATGAACTTTTGGTAATTGACAACTTTTTAACTTTAAACCAAGTTTTAGCGGTGCTAACACGTTTTGGAATAATAAAACAATATTACTGAACATCAAAATAAACTTTTGCAGTATGAAGGAAATTTTGAAAAATTTTCGTGTAAGTCGTCAGTTCGTGTAAGTCGTCACTTTTTCTGTTTCTCCTGGGGTGACGTTATCCAAGTTCTACTGTAGCTTTAGTGGTGCTAACATGTTTTGGAATGATAAAACAATATTACTGAACATAAAAATAAACTTTTGAAGTATGAAAAGAACTTTGAAAAATTTTGAAAAAATTCTTGTTCAATGTGTGCATTTTGCAATAAAATGTCTCAGGAAAATTTTTCAGTGGTTTCCACATGACTGGCTACCATTATTAATGAACATAAAAAAAAAACTTTAATGTGTGCACTTTGCAATAAAATGTCTCAGGAAAATTTTTCAGTGGTTTCCACATGACTGGCTACCATTATTAATGAACATAAAAAAAAAACTTTAATGTGTGCACTTTGCAATGAAATGTCTCAGGAAAATTTTTCAGTGGTTTCCACATGACTGGCTGCCATTATTAATGAACATAAAAAAAAACTTTAATGTGTGCAATTTGCAATGAAATGTCTCAGGAAAATTTTTCAGTGGTTTTCACATGACTGGCTGCCATTATTAATGAACATAAAAAAAAACTTTAATGTGTGCAATTTGCAATGAAATGTCTCAGGAAAATTTTTCAGTGGTTTCCACATGACTGGCTGCCATTATTAATGAACATAAAAAATAACTTTAATGTGTGCAATTTGCAATGAAATGTCTCAGGAAATCTTTTCAGTGGTTTCCACATGACTGGCTGCCATTATTAATGAACATAAAAAAAAACTTTAATGTGTGCAATTTGCAATGAAATATCTCAGGAAAATTTTTTAGTGGTTTCCACATGACTGGCTGCCATTATTTATGAACATAAAAAAAAACTTTAATGTGTGCAATTTGCAATGAATTGTCTCAGGGAAATTTTTCAGTGGTTTCCACATGACTGGCTGCCATTATTAATGAACATAAAAAAAAAACTTTAATGTGTGCAATTTGCAATGAAATGTCTCAGCAAAATTTTTCAGTGGTTTCCACATGACTGGCTGCCATTATTAATGAACATAAAAAAAAAATTCAATGTGTGCAATTTGCAATGAAATGTCTCAGGAAAATTTTTTAGTGGTTTCCACATGACTGGCACCCTATTATTAATGAACAAAAAAAATTATTTTGCACTGTATGAAATGTCTTAGAAAAATTTTTGAAAATTTTTTTTGAAAAGACAATTTTTTTTAATAATGTTCACTTTTAGTACGTAAAACAACTTTCTTAGACAATTTTTAATGACATTAGTTTCAAACAAAAAGAATTGGAAAGCTTCGGAAAAAAATTTTTTTTCACTGTTTGAAATGACCATGTAATGTCTTGGAAAAATTTTTGAAAAAGATTTTCGAAAAAAATTTTTTTTCTTGATAATCGAAACTTTTTTTGTAGGATAAAACATCTTAGGCCATTTACAATAACTTTAGTCAAAAAAAATAATTAGAGTGTGACTTTAACTTAAAATATACGCTATCTCCTTAAATAAAACAGCTGCACAGCTCTCAATGCAGGTATAACCAATTCAATGAACTTTTGTTCATTGAATACTTTTTAACTTGAAACCAAGTTTTAGCGGTGCTAACACGATTTGGAATGATAAAACATTATTACTGAACATAAAAATAAACTTTTGCAGTATGAAAAAAATTTTGAAAAATTTTGAAAAATATACTTGTTCAATGTGTGCAATGAGTTATGAAATGTCTTATAAAAAATTTTGCAAACAATTTTTGATTTTTTCAATAATGTTCACATTTAGTACGTAAAACAACTTTCTTAGACAATTTTTAATGACGTTAGTTTCAAACAAAAAGAATTGGATAGTTTCGCAAAAAAATTTATTTTTCACTGTATGAAATAACTAAGAAAAATTTTTGAAAATTTTTTTTGAAAAGACAGTTTTTTTCAATAATTGTCACTTTTAGTACGTAAAACAACTTTCTTAGACAATTTTTAATGACGTTAGTTTCAAACAAAAAGAATTGGAAAGCTTCGAAAAAATTTTTTTTTTTCAATGTATGAAATGACAATGTAATGTCTTGGAAAAATTTTGAAAAAGATTTTCGAAAAAATTTTTTTTCTTGATAATCGAAATTTTTTGTGTAGGATAAAATATCTTAGGCCATTTACAATAACTTTAGTCAAAAAAAATAATTAGAGTGCAACTTTAACTTAAAATATACGCTATCTCCTTAAATAAAGCTGCTGCGCAGCTCTCAATGCAGGTATAAGCAATTCAATGAACTTTTGGTAATTGACAACTTTTTAACTTTAAACCAAGTTTTAGCGGTGCTAACACGTTTTGGAATAATAAAACAATATTACTGAACATCAAAATAAACTTTTGCAGTATGAAGGAAATTTTGAATAATTTTCGTGTAAGTCGTCAGTTCGTGTAAGTCGTCACTTTTTCTGTTTCTCCTGGGGTGACGTTATCCAAGTTCTACTGTAGCTTTAGTGGTGCTAACATGTTTTGGAATGATAAAACAATATTACTGAACATAAAAATAAACTTTTGAAGTATGAAAAGAACTTTGAAAAATTTTGAAAAAATTCTTGTTCAATGTGTGCATTTTGCAATAAAATGTCTCAGGAAAATTTTTCAGTGGTTTCCACATGACTGGCTACCATTATTAATGAACATAAAAAAAAAAACTTTAATGTGTGCACTTTGCAATGAAATGTCTCAGGAAAATTTTTCAGTGGTTTCCACATGACTGGCTGCCGTTATTAATGAACATAAAAAAAAACTTTAATGTGTGCAATTTGCAATGAAATGTCTCAGGAAAATTTTTCAGTGGTTTTCACATGACTGGCTGCCATTATTAATGAACATAAAAAAAAACTTTAATGTGTGCAATTTGCAATGAAATGTCTCAGGAAAATTTTTCAGTGGTTTCCACATGACTGGCTGCCATTATTAATGAACATAAAAAATAACTTTAATGTGTGCAATTTGCAATGAAATGTCTCAGGAAATCTTTTCAGTGGTTTCCACATGACTGGCTGCCATTATTAATGAACATAAAAAAAAATTTAATGTGTGCAATTTGCAATGAAATATCTCAGGAAAATTTTTTAGTGGTTTCCACATGACTGGCTGCCATTATTTATGAACATAAAAAAAAACTTTAATGTGTGCAATTTGCAATGAATTGTCTCAGGGAAATTTTTCAGTGGTTTCCACATGACTGGCTGCCATTATTAATGAACATAAAAAAAAACTTTAATGTGTGCAATTTGCAATGAAATGTCTCAGGAAAATTTTTCAGTGGTTTCCACATGACTGGCTGCCATTATTTATGAACATAAAAAAAAACTTTAATGTGTGCAATTTGCAATGAAATGTCTCAGGGAAATTTTTCAGTGGTTTCCACATGACTGGCTGCCATTATTAATGAACATAAAAAAAATTTAATGTGTGCAATTTGCAATGAAATGTCTCAGCAAAATTTTTCAGTGGTTTCCACTTGACTGGCACCCTATAATTAATGAACAAAAAAAATTATTTTGCACTGTATGAAATGTCTTAGAAAAATTTTTGAAAATTTTTTTTGAAAAGCCAATTTTTTTTAATAATGTTCACTTTTAGTACGTAAAACAACTTTCTTAGACAATTTTTAATGACATTAGTTTCAAACAAAAAGAATTGGAAAGCTTCGGAAAAAAATTTTTTTTCACTGTTTGAAATGACCATGTAATGTCTTGGAAAAATTTTTGAAAAAGATTTTCGAAAAAAATTTTTTTTCTTGATAATAGAATCTTTTTTTGTAGGATAAAACATCTTAGGCCATTTACAATAACTTTAGTCAAAAAAAATAATTAGAGTGCGACTTTAACTTAAAATATACGCTATCTCCTTAAATAAAGCTGCTGCGCAGCTCTCAATGCAGGTATAAACAATTCAATGAATTTTTGGTAATTGACAACTTTTTAACTTGAAACTAAGTTTTAGTGGTGCTAACATGTTTTGGAATGATAAAACAATATTACTGAACATAAAAATAAACTTTTGCAGTAGGAAAAAAATTTTGAAAAACTTTGAAAAAAATTCTTGTTCAATGTGTGCAATGAGTTATGAAATGTCTTATAAAAAATTTTGCAAACAATTTTTGATCTTTTCAATAATGTTCACTTTTAGTACGTAAAACAACTTTCTTAGACAATTTTTTATGACGTTAGTTTCAAACAAAAAGAATTGGATACTTTAGCAAAAAAAAATTATTTTTCACTGTATGAAATGTCTTAGAAAAATTTTTGAAAATTTTTTTTGAAAACACAATTTTTTTCAATAATGTTCACTTTTTGTACGTAAAACAACTTTCTTAGACAATTTTTAATGACGTTAGTTTCAAACAAAAATAATTGGAAAGCTTCGGAATAAATTTTGTTTTCACTGTATGAAATGACAATGTAATGTCTTGAAAAAATTTTTGAAAAAGATTTTCGAAAAAATTATTTTTCTTGATAATCGAAACTTTTTGTGTAGGATAAAATATCTTAGGCCATTTACAATAACTTTAGTCAAAAAAAATAATTAGAGTGTGACTTTAACTTAAAATATACGCTATCTCCTTAAATAAAGCAGCTGCACAGCTCTCAATGCAGGTATAAGCAATTCAATGAATTTTTGTTCATTGACAACTTTTTAACTTTAAACCAAGTTTTAGCGGTGCTAACACGTTTTGGAATAATAAAACAATATTACTGAACATTAAAATAAACTTTTGCAGTATGAAGGAAATTTTGAAAAATTTTCGTGTAAGTCGTCAGTTCGTGTAAGTCGTCACTTTTTCTGTTTCTCCTGGGGTGACGTTATCCAAGTTCTACTGTAGCTTTAGTGGTGCTAACATGTTTTGGAATGATAAAACAATATTACTGAACATAAAAATAAACTTTTGAAGTATGAAAAGAACTTTGAAAAATTTTTAAAAAAATTCTTGTTTAATGTGTGCATTTTGCAATAAAATGTCTCAGGAAAATTTTTCAGTGGTTTCCACATGACTGGCTGCCATTATTAATGAACATAAAAAAAAACATTAATGTGTGCAATTTGCAATGAAATATCTCAGGAAAATTTTTCAGTGGTTTCCACATGACTGGCTGCCATTATTAATGAACATAAAAAAAAACTTTAATGTGTGCAATTTGCAATGAAATGTCTCAGGAAAATTTTTCAGTGGTTTCCACATGACTGGCTGCCATTATTATTGAACATAAAAAATAACTTTAATGTGTGCAATTTGCAATGAAATGTCTCAGGAAATCTTTTCAGTGGTTTCCACATGACTGGCTGCCATTATTAATGAACATAAAAAAAAACTTTAATGTGTGCAATTTGCAATGAAATGTCTCAGGAAAATTTTTCAGTGGTTTTCACATGACTGGCTGCCATTATTAATGAACATAAAAAAAACTTTAATGTGTGCAATTTGCAATGAAATGTCTCAGGAAAATTTTTCAGTGGTTTCCACATGACTGGCTGCCATTATTACTGAACATAAAAAATAACTTTAATGTGTGCAATTTGCAATGAAATGTCTCAGGAAATCTTTTCAGTGGTTTCCACATGACTGGCTGCCATTATTAATGAACATAAAAAATAACTTTAATGTGTGCCATTTGCAATGAAATATCTCAGGAAAATTTTTCAGTGGTTTCCACATGACTGGCTGCCATTATTTATGAACATAAAAAAACTTTAATGTGTGCAATTTGCAATGAAATGTCTCAGGGAAATTTTTCAGTGGTTTCCACATGACTGGCTGCCATTATTAATGAACATAAAAAAAAACTTTAATGTGTGCAATTTGCAATGAAATGTCTCAGCAAAATTTTTCAGTGGTTTCCACATGACTGGCTGCCATTATTAATGAACATAAAAAAAAATTTCAATGTGTGCAATTTGCAATGAAATGTCTCAGGAAAATTTTTTAGTGGTTTCCAAATGACTGGCACCCTATTATTAATGAACAAAAAAAATTATTTTGCACTGTATGAAATGTCTTAGAAAAATTTTTGAAAATTTCTTTTGAAAAGACAATTTTTTTTAATAATGTTCAATTTTAGTACGTAAAACAACTTTCTTAGACAATCTTAATGACATTAGTTTCAAACAAAAAGAATTGGAAAGCTTCGGAAAAAAATTTTTTTTCACTGTTTGAAATGACCATGTAATGTCTTGGAAAAATTTTTAAAAAGATTTTTGAAAAAAAATTTTTTTCTTGATAATAGAAACTTTTTTTGTAGGATAAAACATCTTAGGCCATTTACAATAACTTTAGTCAAAAAAAATAATTAGAGTGCGACTTTAACTTAAAATATACGCTATCTCCTTAAATAAATCTGCTGCGCAGCTCTCAATGCAGGTATAAGCAATTCAATGAATTTTTGGTAATTGACAACTTTTTAACTTGAAACTAAGTTTTAGTGGTGCTAACATGTTTTGGAATGATAAAACAATATTACTGAACATAAAAATAAACTTTTGCAGTAGGAAAAAAATTTTGAAAAACTTTGAAAAAAATTCTTGTTCAATGTGTGCAATGAGTTATGAAATGTCTTATAAAAAATTTTGCAAACAATTTTTGATTTTTTCAATAATGTTCACTTTTAGTACGTAAAACAACTTTCTTAGACAATTTTTTATGACGTTAGTTTCAAACAAAAAGAATTGGATACTTTAGCAAAAAAAAATTATTTTTCACTGTATGAAATGTCTTAGAAAAATTTTTGAAAATTTTTTTTGAAAACACAATTTTTTTCAATAATGTTCACTTTTTGTACGTAAAACAACTTTCTTAGACAATTTTTAATGACGTTAGTTTCAAACAAAAATAATTGGAAAGCTTCGGAATAAATTTTGTTTTCACTGTATGAAATGACAATGTAATGTCTTGAAAAAATTTTTGAAAAAGATTTTCGAAAAAATTTTTTTTCTTGATAATCGAAACTTTTTGTGTAGGATAAAATAGCTTAGGCCATTTACAATAACTTTAGTCAAAAAAAATAATTAGAGTGTGACTTTAACTTAAAATATACGCTATCTCCTTAAATAAAGCAGCTGCACAGCTCTCAATGCAGGTATAAGCAATTCAATGAACTTTTGTTCATTGACAACTTTTTAACTTTAAACCAAGTTTTAGCGGTGCTAACACGTTTTGGAATAATAAAACAATATTACTGAACATCAAAATAAACTTTTGCAGTATGAAGGAAATTTTGAAAAATTTTCGTGTAAGTCGTCAGTTCGTGTAAGTCGTCACTTTTTCTGTTTCTCCTGGGGTGACGTTATCCAAGTTCTACTGTAGCTTTAGTGGTGCTAACATGTTTTGGAATGATAAAACAATATTACTGAACATAAAAATAAACTTTTAAAGCATGAAAAGAACTTTGAAAAATTTTTAAAAAAATTCTTGTTCAATGTGTGCATTTTGCAATAAAATGTCTCAGGAAAATTTTTCAGTGGTTTCCACATGACTGGCTGCCATTATTAATGAACATAAAAAAAAACATTAATGTGTGCAATTTGCAATGAAATATCTCAGGAAAATTTTTCAGTGGTTTCCACATGACTGGCTGCCATTATTAATGAACATAAAAAAAAACTTTAATGTGTGCAATTTGCAATGAAATGTCTCAGGAAAATTTTTCAGTGGTTTCCACATGACTGGCTGCCATTATTTATGAACATAAAAAAAAACTTTAATGTGTGCAATTTGCAATGAAATGTCTCAGGAAAATTTTTCAGTGGTTTCCACATGACTGGCTGCCATTATTTATGAACATAAAAAAAAACTTTAATGTGTGCAATTTGCAATGAAATGTCTCAGGGAAATTTTTCAGTGGTTTCCACATGACTGGCTGCCATTATTAATGAACATAAAAAAAAAATTCAATGTGTGCAATTTGCAATGAAATGTCTCAGGAAAATTTTTTAGTGGTTTCCACTTGACTGGCACCCTATTATTAATGAACAAAAAAAATTATTTTGCACTGTATGAAATGTCTTAGAAAAATTTTTGAAAATTTTTTTTGAAAAGACAATTTTTTTTAATAATGTTCACTTTTAGTACGTAAAACAACTTTCTTAGACAATTTTTAATGACATTAGTTTCAAACAAAAAGAATTGGAAAGCTTCGGAAAAAAATTTTTTTTCACTGTTTGAAATGACCATGTAATGTCTTGGAAAAATTTTTGAAAAAGATTTTCGAAAAAATTTTTTTTCTTGATAATAGAAACTTTTTTTGTAGGATAAAACATCTTAGGCCATTTACAATAACTTTAGTCAAAAAAAATAATTAGAGTGCGACTTTAACTTAAAATATACGCTATCTCCTTAAATAAAGCTAGCTTTCAATGCAGGTATAAGCAATTCAATGAATTTTTGGTAATTGACAACTTTTTAACTTGAAACTAAGTTTTAGTGGTGCTAACATGTTTTGGAATGATAAAACAATATTACTGAACATAAAAATAAACTTTTGAAGCATGAAAAGAACTTTGAAAAAGTTTTAAAAAAATTCTTGTTCAATGTGTGCATTTTGCAATAAAATGTCTCAGGAAAATTTTTCAGTGGTTTCCACATGACTGGCTGCCATTATTAATGAACATAAAAAAAAACTTTAATGTGTGCAATTTGCAATGAAATATCTCAGGAAAATTTTTCAGTGGTTTCCACATGACTGGCTGCCATTATTAATGAACATAAAAAAAACTTTAATGTGTGCAATTTGCAATGAAATGTCTCAGGAAAATTTTTCAGTGGTTTCCACATGACTGGCTGCCATTATTAATGAACATAAAAAATAACTTTAATGTGTGCAATTTGCAATGAAATGTCTCAGGAAATCTTTTCAGTGGTTTCCACATGACTGGCTGCCATTATTAATGAACATAAAAAAAAACTTTAATGTGTGCAATTTGCAATGAAATATCTCAGGAAAATTTTTCAGTGGTTTCCACATGACTGGCTGCCATTATTTATGAACATAAAAAAAAACTTTAAGGTGTGCAATTTGCAATGAAATGTCTCAGGGAAATTTTTCAGTGGTTTCCACATGACTGGCTGCCATTATTAATGAACATAAAAAAAAACTTTAATGTGTGCAATTTGCAATGAAATGTCTCAGCAAAATTTTTCAGTGGTTTCCACATGACTGGCTGCCATTATTAATGAACATTAAAAAAAATTCAATGTGTGCAATTTGCAATGAAATGTCTCAGGAAAATTTTTTAGTGGTTTCCACATGACTGGCACCCTATTATTAATGAACAAAGAAAATTATTTTGCACTGTATGGAATGTCTTAGAAAAATTTTTGAAAATTTTTTTTGAAAAGACAATTTTTTTTAATAATGTTCACTTTTAGTACGTAAAACAACTTTCTTAGACAATTTTTAATGACATTAGTTTCAAACAAAAAGAATTGGAAAGCTTCGGAAAAAAATTTTTTTTCACTGTTTGAAATGACCATGTAATGTCTTGGAAAAATTTTTGAAAAAGATTTTCGAAAAAAATTTTTTTTCTTGATAATCGAAACTTTTTTTGTAGGATAAAACATCTTAGGCCATTTACAATAACTTTAGTCAAAAAAAATAATTAGAGTGTGACTTTAACTTAAAATATACGCTATCTCCTTAAATAAAGCAGCTGCACAGCTCTCAATGCAGGTATAAGCAATTCAATGAACTTTTGTTCATTGACAACTTTTTAACTTTAAACCAAGTTTTAGCGGTGCTAACACGTTTTGGAATAATAAAACAATATTACTGAACATCAAAATAAACTTTTGCAGTATGAAGGAAATTTTGAAAAATTTTCGTGTAAGTCGTCAGTTCGTGTAAGTCGTCACTTTTTCTGTTTCTCCTGGGGTGACGTTATCCAAGTTCTACTGTAGCTTTAGTGGTGCTAACATGTTTTGGAATGATAAAACAATATTACTGAACATAAAAATAAACTTTTGAAGTATGAAAAGAACTTTGAAAAATTTTGAAAAAATTCTTGTTCAATGTGTGCATTTTGCAATAAAATGTCTCAGGAAAATTTTTCAGTGGTTTCCACATGACTGGCTACCATTATTAATGAACATAAAAAAAAAACTTTAATGTGTGCACTTTGCAATAAAATGTCTCAGGAAAATTTTTCAGTGGTTTCCACATGACTGGCTACCATTATTAATGAACATAAAAAAAAAACTTTAGTGTGTGCACTTTGCAATGAAATGTCTCAGGAAAATTTTTCAGTGGTTTCCACATGACTGGCTGCCATTATTAATGAACATAAAAAAAAACTTTAATGTGTGCAATTTGCAATGAAATGTCTCAGGAAAATTTTTCAGTGGTTTTCACATGACTGGCTGCCATTATTAATGAACATAAAAAAAAACTTTAATGTGTGCAATTTGCAATGAAATGTCTCAGGAAAATTTTTCAGTGGTTTCCACATGACTGGCTGCCATTATTAATGAACATAAAAAATAACTTTAATGTGTGCAATTTGCAATGAAATGTCTCAGGAAATCTTTTCAGTGGTTTCCACATGACTGGCTGCCATTATTAATGAACATAAAAAAAAACTTTAATGTGTGCAATTTGCAATGAAATATCTCAGGAAAATTTTTTAGTGGTTTCCACATGACTGGCTGCCATTATTTATGAACATAAAAAAAAACTTTAATGTGTGCAATTTGCAATGAATTGTCTCAGGGAAATTTTTCAGTGGTTTCCACATGACTGGCTGCCATTATTAATGAACATAAAAAAAAAACTTTAATGTGTGCAATTTGCAATGAAATGTCTCAGGGAAATTTTTCAGTGGTTTCCACATGACTGGCTGCCATTATTAATGAACATAAAAAAAAAACTTTAATGTGTGCAATTTGCAATGAAATGTCTCAGCAAAATTTTTCAGTGGTTTCCACATGACTGGCTGCCATTATTAATGAACATAAAAAAAAAATTCAAGAAAAATTTTTGAAAATTTTTTTTGAAAAGACAATTTTTTTTAATAATGTTCACTTTTAGTACGTAAAACAACTTTCTTAGACAATTTTTAATGACATTAGTTTCAAACAAAAAGAATTGGATAGCTTCGGAAAAAAATTTTTTTTCACTGTTTGAAATGACCATGTAATGTCTTGGAAAAATTTTTGAAAAAGATTTTCGAAAAAAATTTTTTTTCTTGATAATGGAAACTTTTTTTGTAGGATAAAACATCTTAGGCCATTTACAATAACTTTAGTCAAAAAAAATAATTAGAGTGCGACTTTAACTTAAAATATACGCTATCTCCTTAAATAAAGCTGCTGCGCAGCTCTCAATGCAGGTATAAGCAATTCAATGAATTTTTGGTAATTGACAACTTTTTAATTTGAAACTAAGTTTTAGTGGTGCTAACATGTTTTGGAATGATAAAACAATATTACTGAACATAAAAATAAACTTTTGCAGTAGGAAAAAAATTTTGAAAAACTTTGAAAAAAATTCTTGTTCAATGTGTGCAATGAGTTATGAAATGTCTTATAAAAAATTTTGCAAACAATTTTTGATTTTTTCAATAATGTTCACTTTTAGTACGTAAAACAACTTTCTTAGACAATTTTTTATGACGTTAGTTTCAAACAAAAAGAATTGGATACTTTAGCAAAAAAAAATTATTTTTCACTGTATGAAATGTCTTAGAAAAATTTTTGAAAATTTTTTTTGAAAACACAATTTTTTTCAATAATGTTCACTTTTTGTACGTAAAACAACTTTCTTAGACAATTTTTAATGACGTTAGTTTCATACAAAAATAATTGGAAAGCTTCGGAATAAATTTTGTTTTCACTGTATGAAATGACAATGTAATGTCTTGAAAAAATTTTTGAAAAAGATTTTCGAAAAAATTTTTTTTCTTGATAATCGAAACTTTTTGTGTAGGATAAAATATCTTAGGCCATTTACAATAACTTTAGTCAAAAAAAATAATTAGAGTGTGACTTTAACTTAAAATATACGCTATCTCCTTAAATAAAGCAGCTGCACAGCTCTCAATGCAGGTATAAGCAATTCAATGAACTTTTGTTCATTGACAACTTTTTAACTTTAAACCAAGTTTTAGCGGTGCTAACACGTTTTGGAATAATAAAACAATATTACTGAACATCAAAATAAACTTTTGCAGTATAAAGGAAATTTTGAAAAATTTTCGTGTAAGTCGTCAGTTCGTGTAAGTCGTCACTTTTTCTGTTTCTCCTGGGGTGACGTTATCCAAGTTCTACTGTAGCTTTAGTGGTGCTAACATGTTTTGGAATGATAAAACAATATTACTGAACATAAAAATAAACTTTTGAAGCATGAAAAGAACTTTGAAAAATTTTGAAAAAATTCTTGTTCAAAGTGTGCATTTTGCAATAAAATGTCTCAGGAAAATTTTTCAGTGGTTTCCACATGACTGGCTGCCATTATCAATGAACATAAAAAAAAACTTTAATGTGTGCAATTTGCAATGAAATATCTCAGGAAAAATTTTCAGTGGTTTCCACATGACTGGCTGCCATTATTAATGAACATAAAAAAAAACTTTAATGTGTGCAATTTGCAATGAAATGTCTCAGGAAAATTTTTCAGTGGTTTCCACATGACTGGCTGCCATTATTAATGAACATAAAAAATAACTTTAATGTGTGCAATTTGCAATGAATTGTCTCAGGAAATCTTTTCAGTGGTTTCCACATGACTGGCTGCCATTATTAATGAACATAAAAAAAAACTTTAATGTGTGCAATTTGCAATGAAATATCTCAGGAAAATTTTTCAGTGGTTTCCACATGACTGGCTGCCATTATTTATGAACATAAAAAAAAACTTTAATGTGTGCAATTTGCAATGAAATGTCTCAGGGAAATTTTTCAGTGGTTTCCACATGACTGGCTGCCATTATTAATGAACATAAAAAAAAACTTTAATGTGTG
Organism: Aplidium turbinatum; assembly: GCF_918807975.1. Taxonomy (NCBI): domain Eukaryota; kingdom Metazoa; phylum Chordata; class Ascidiacea; order Aplousobranchia; family Polyclinidae; genus Aplidium; species Aplidium turbinatum. Next base: position 36,031,567 of record NC_137477.1, read on the forward strand.
CAATTTGCAATGAAATGTCTCAGCAAAATTTTTCAGTGGTTTCCACATGACTGGCTGCCATTATTAATGAACATAAAAAAAAATTCAATGTGTGCAATTTGCAATGAAATGTCTCAGGAAAATTTTTTAGTGGTTTCCACATGACTGGCACCCTATTATTAATGAACAAAGAAAATTATTTTGCACTGTATGGAATGTCTTAGAAAAATTTTTGAAAATTTTTTTTGAAAAGACAATTTTTTTTAATAATGTTCACTTTTAGTACGTAAAACAACTTTCTTAGACAATTTTTAATGACATTAGTTTCAAACAAAAAGAATTGGAAAGCTTCGGAAAAAAATTTTTTTTCACTGTTTGAAATGACCATGTAATGTCTTGGAAAAATTTTTGAAAAAGATTTTCGAAAAAAATTTTTTTTCTTGATAATCGAAACTTTTTTTGTAGGATAAAACATCTTAGGCCATTTACAATAACTTTAGTCAAAAAAAATAATTAGAGTGTGACTTTAACTTAAAATATACGCTATCTCCTTAAATAAAGCAGCTGCACAGCTCTCAATGCAGGTATAAGCAATTCAATGAACTTTTGTTCATTGACAACATTTTAACTTTAAACCAAGTTTTAGCGGTGCTAACACGTTTTGGAATAATAAAACAATATTACTGAACATCAAAATAAACTTTTGCAGTATGAAGGAAATTTTGAAAAATTTTCGTGTAAGTCGTCAGTTCGTGTAAGTCGTCACTTTTTCTGTTTCTCCTGGGGTGACGTTATCCAAGTTCTACTGTAGCTTTAGTGGTGCTAACATGTTTTGGAATGATAAAACAATATTACTGAACATAAAAATAAACTTTTGAAGCATGAAAAGAACTTTGAAAAATTTTGAAAAAATTCTTGTTCAATGTGTGCATTTTGCAATAAAATGTCTCAGGAAAATTTTTCAGTGGTTTCCACATGACTGGCTGCCATTATCAATGAACATAAAAAAAAACTTTAATGTGTGCAATTTGCAATGAAATATCTCAGGAAAAATTTTCAGTGGTTTCCACATGACTGGCTGCCATTATTAATGAACATAAAAAAAAACTTTAATGTGTGCAATTTGCAATGAAATGTCTCAGGAAAATTTTTCAGTGGTTTCCACATGACTGGCTGCCATTATTAATGAACATAAAAAATAACTTTAATGTGTGCAATTTGCAATGAATTGTCTCAGGAAATCTTTTCAGTGGTTTCCACATGACTGGCTGCCATTATTAATGAACATAAAAAAAAACTTTAATGTGTGCAATTTGCAATGAAATATCTCAGGAAAATTTTTCAGTGGTTTCCACATGACTGGCTGCCATTATTTATGAACATAAAAAAAAACTTTAATGTGTGCAATTTGCAATGAAATGTCTCAGGGAAATTTTTCAGTGGTTTCCACATGACTGGCTGCCATTATTAATGAACATAAAAAAAAACTTTAATGTGTGCAATTTGCAATGAAATGTCTCAGCAAAATTTTTCAGTGGTTTCCACATGACTGGCTGCCATTATTAATGAACATTAAAAAAAATTCAATGTGTGCAATTTGCAATGAAATGTCTCAGGAAAATTTTTTAGTGGTTTCCACATGACTGGCACCCTATTATTAATGAACAAAGAAAATTATTTTGCACTGTATGGAATGTCTTAGAAAAATTTTTGAAAATTTTTTTTGAAAAGACAATTTTTTTTAATAATGTTCACTTTTAGTACGTAAAACAACTTTCTTAGACAATTTTTAATGACATTAGTTTCAAACAAAAAGAATTGGAAAGCTTCGGAAAAAAATTTTTTTTCACTGTTTGAAATGACCATGTAATGTCTTGGAAAAATTTTTGAAAAAGACTTTCGAAAAAATTTTTTTTTCTTGATAATCGAAACTTTTTTTGTAGGATAAAACATCTTAGGCCATTTACAATAACTTTAGTCAAAAAAAATAATTAGAGTGTGACTTTAACTTAAAATATACGCTATCTCCTTAAATAAAGCAGCTGCACAGCTCTCAATGCAGGTATAAGCAATTCAATGAACTTTTGTTCATTGACAACTTTTTAACTTTAAACCAAGTTTTAGCGGTGCTAACACGTTTTGGAATAATAAAACAATATTACTGAACATCAAAATAAACTTTTGCAGTATGAAGGAAATTTTGAAAAATTTTCGTGTAAGTCGTCAGTTCGTGTAAGTCGTCACTTTTTCTGTTTCTCCTGGGGTGACGTTATCCAAGTTCTACTGTAGCTTTAGTGGTGCTAACATGTTTTGGAATGATAAAACAATATTACTGAACATAAAAATAAACTTTTGAAGCATGAAAAGAACTTTGAAAAATTTTTAAAAAAATTCTTGTTCAATGTGTGCATTTTGCAATAAAATGTCTCAGGAAAATTTTTCAGTGGTTTCCACATGACTGGCTGCCATTATTAATGAACATAAAAAAAAACTTTAATGTGTGCAATTTGCAATGAAATGTCTCAGGGAAATTTTTCAGTGGTTTCCACATGACTGGCTGCCATTATTAATGAACATAAAAAAAAACTTTAATGTTTGTGCAATTTGCAATGAAATGTCTCAGGAAAATTTTTCAGTGGTTTCCACATGACTGGCTGCCATTATTAATGAACATAAAAAAAAACTTTAATGTGTGCAATTTGCAATGAAATGTCTCAGGAAAATTTTTCAGTGGTTTCCACATGACTGGCTGCCATTATTAATGAACATAAAAAATAACTTTAATGTGTGCAATTTGCAATGAAATGTCTCAGGAAATCTTTTCAGTGGTTTCCACATGACTGGCTGCCATTATTAATGAACATAAAAAAAAACTTTAATGTGTGCAATTTGCAATGAAATATCTCAGGAAAATTTTTCAGTGGTTTCCACATGACTGGCTGCCATTATTTATGAACATAAAAAAAAATTTAATGTGTGCAATTTGCAATGAATTGTCTCAGGGAAATTTTTCAGTGGTTTCCACATGACTGGCTGCCATTATTAATGAACATAAAAAAAAAACTTTAATGTGTGCAATTTGCAATGAAATGTCTCAGCAAAATTTTTCAGTGGTTTCCACATGACTGGCTGCCATTATTTATGAACATAAAAAAAAACTTTAATGTGTGCAATTTGCAATGAAATGTCTCAGGGAAATTTTTCAGTGGTTTCCACATGACTGGCTGCCATTATTAATGAACATAAAAAAAAACTTTAATGTGTGCAATTTGCAATGAAATGTCTCAGCAAAATTTTTCAGTGGTTTCCACATGACTGGCTGCCATTATTAATGAACATTAAAAAAAATTCAATGTGTGCAATTTGCAATGAAATGTCTCAGGAAAATTTTTTAGTGGTTTCCACATGACTGGCACCCTATTATTAATGAACAAAGAAAATTATTTTGCACTGTATGGAATGTCTTAGAAAAATTTTTGAAAATTTTTTTTGAAAAGACAATTTTTTTTAATAATGTTCACTTTTAGTACGTAAAACAACTTTCTTAGACAATTTTTAATGACATTAGTTTCAAACAAAAAGAATTGGAAAGCTTCGGAAAAAAATTTTTTTTCACTGTTTGAAATGACCATGTAATGTCTTGGAAAAATTTTTGAAAAAGATTTTCGAAAAAAATTTTTTATCTTGATAATGGAAACTTTTTTTGTAGGATAAAACATCTTAGGCCATTTACAATAACTTTAGTCAAAAAAAATAATTAGAGTGCGACTTTAACTTAAAATATACGCTATCTCCTTAAATAAAGCTGCTGCACAGCTCTCAATGCAGGTATAACCAATTCAATGAACTTTTGTTCATTGAATACTTTTTAACTTGAAACCAAGTTTTAGCGGTGCTAACACGTTTTGGAATGATAAAACATTATTACTGAACATAAAAATAAACTTTTGCAGTATGAAAAAAATTTTGAAAAATTTTGAAAAATATACTTGTTCAATGTGTGCAATGAGTTATGAAATGTCTTATAAAAAATTTTGCAAACAATTTTTAATTTTTTCAATAATGTTCACATTTAGTACGTAAAACAACTTTCTTAGACAATTTTTAATGACGTTAGTTTCAAACAAAAAGAATTGGATAGTTTCGCAAAAAAATTTATTTTTCACTGTATGAAATAACTAAGAAAAATTTTTGAAAATTTTTTTTGAAAAGACAATTTTTTTCAATAATTGTCACTTTTAGTACGTAAAACAACTTTCTTAGACAATTTTTAATGACGTTAGTTTCAAACAAAAAGAATTGGAAAGCTTCGAAAAAATTTTTTTTTTTCAATGTATGAAATGACAATGTAATGTCTTGGAAAAATTTTGAAAAAGATTTTCGAAAAAAAATTTTTTTCTTGATAATCGAAATTTTTTGTGTAGGATAAAATATCTTAGGCCATTTACAATAACTTTAGTCAAAAAAAATAATTAGAGTGCAACTTTAACTTAAAATATACGCTATCTCCTTAAATAAAACAGCTGCACAGCTCTCAATGCAGGTATAACCAATTCAATGAACTTTTGTTCATTGAATACTTTTTAACTTGAAACCAAGTTTTAGCGGTGCTAACACGTTTTGGAATGATAAAACATTATTACTGAACATAAAAATAAACTTTTGAAGTATGAAAAGAACTTTGAAAAATTTTGAAAAAATTCTTGTTCAATGTGTGCATTTTGCAATAAAATGTCTCAGGAAAATTTTTCAGTGGTTTCCACATGACTGGCTACCATTATTAATGAACATAAAAAAAAAACTTTAATGTGTGCACTTTGCAATGAAATGTCTCTGTCTCAGGAAAATTTTTCAGTGGTTTCCACATGACTGGCTGCCGTTATTAATGAACATAAAAAAAAACTTTAATGTGTGCAATTTGCAATGAAATGTCTCAGGAAAATTTTTCAGTGGTTTCCACATGACTGGCTGCCATTATTAATGAACATAAAAAAAAACTTTAATGTGTGCAATTTGCAATGAAATGTCTCAGGAAAATTTTTCAGTGGTTTCCACATGACTGGCTGCCATTATTAATGAACATAAAAAATAACTTTAATGTGTGCAATTTGCAATGAAATGTCTCAGGAAATCTTTTCAGTGGTTTCCACATGACTGGCTGCCATTATTAATGAACATAAAAAAAAACTTTAATGTGTGCAATTTGCAATGAAATATCTCAGGAAAATTTTTCAGTGGTTTCCACATGACTGGCTGCCATTATTTATGAACATAAAAAAAAACTTTAATGTGTGCAATTTGCAATGAAATGTCTCAGGGAAATTTTTCAGTGGTTTCCACATGACTGGCTGCCATTATTAATGAACATAAAAAAAAAACTTTAATGTGTGCAATTTGCAATGAAATGTCTCAGCAAAATTTTTCAGTGGTTTCCACATGACTGGCTGCCATTATTAATGAACATAAAAAAAAAATTCAATGTGTGCAATTTGCAATGAAATGTCTCAGGAAAATTTTTTAGTGGTTTCCACTTGACTGGCACCCTATTATTAATGAACAAAAAAAATTATTTTGCACTGTATGAAATGTCTTAGAAAAATTTTTGAAAATTTTTTTTGAAAAGACAATTTTTTTTAATAATGTTCACTTTTAGTACGTAAAACAACTTTCTTAGACAATTTTTAATGACATTAGTTTCAAACAAAAAGAATTGGAAAGCTTCGGAAAAAAATTTTTTTTCACTGTTTGAAATGACCATGTAATGTCTTGGAAAAATTTTTGAAAAAGATTTTCGAAAAAAATTTTTTTTCTTGATAATGGAAACTTTTTTTGTAGGATAAAACATCTTAGGCCATTTACAATAACTTTAGTCAAAAAAAATAATTAGAGTGCGACTTTAACTTAAAATATACGCTATCTCCTTAAATAAAGCTGCTGCGCAGCTCTCAATGCAGGTATAAGCAATTCAATGAATTTTTGGTAATTGACAACTTTTTAATTTGAAACTAAGTTTTAGTGGTGCTAACATGTTTTGGAATGATAAAACAATATTACTGAACATAAAAATAAACTTTTGCAGTAGGAAAAAAATTTTGAAAAACTTTGAAAAAAATTCTTGTTCAATGTGTGCAATGAGTTATGAAATGTCTTATAAAAAATTTTGCAAACAATTTTTGATTTTTTCAATAATGTTCACTTTTAGTACGTAAAACAACTTTCTTAGACAATTTTTTATGACGTTAGTTTCAAACAAAAAGAATTGGATACTTTAGCAAAAAAAAATTATTTTTCACTGTATGAAATGTCTTAGAAAAATTTTTGAAAATTTTTTTTGAAAACACAATTTTTTTCAATAATGTTCACTTTTTGTACGTAAAACAACTTTCTTAGACAATTTTTAATGACGTTAGTTTCATACAAAAATAATTGGAAAGCTTCGGAATAAATTTTGTTTTCACTGTATGAAATGACAATGTAATGTCTTGAAAAAATTTTTGAAAAAGATTTTCGAAAAAATTTTTTTTCTTGATAATCGAAACTTTTTGTGTAGGATAAAATATCTTAGGCCATTTACAATAACTTTAGTCAAAAAAAATAATTAGAGTGTGACTTTAACTTAAAATATACGCTATCTCCTTAAATAAAGCAGCTGCACAGCTCTCAATGCAGGTATAAGCAATTCAATGAACTTTTGTTCATTGACAACTTTTTAACTTTAAACCAAGTTTTAGCGGTGCTAACACGTTTTGGAATAATAAAACAATATTACTGAACATCAAAATAAACTTTTGCAGTATGAAGGAAATTTTGAAAAATTTTCGTGTAAGTCGTCAGTTCGTGTAAGTCGTCACTTTTTCTGTTTCTCCTGGGGTGACGTTATCCAAGTTCTACTGTAGCTTTAGTGGTGCTAACATGTTTTGGAATGATAAAACAATATTACTGAACATAAAAATAAACTTTTGAAGTATGAAAAGAACTTTGAAAAATTTTGAAAAAATTCTTGTTCAATGTGTGCATTTTGCAATAAAATGTCTCAGGAAAATTTTTCAGTGGTTTCCACATGACTGGCTGCCATTATTAATGAACATAAAAAAAAACTTTAATGTGTGCAATTTGCAATGAAATATCTCAGGAAAATTTTTCAGTGGTTTCCACATGACTGGCTGCCATTATTAATGAACATAAAAAAAAACTTTAATGTGTGCAATTTGCAATGAAATGTCTCAGGAAAATTTTTCAGTGGTTTCCACATGACTGGCTGCCATTATTAATGAACATAAAAAATAACTTTAATGTGTGCAATTTGCAATGAATTGTCTCAGGAAATCTTTTCAGTGGTTTCCACATGACTGGCTGCCATTATTAATGAACATAAAAAAAAACTTTAATGTGTGCAATTTGCAATGAAATATCTCAGGAAAATTTTTCAGTGGTTTCCACATGACTGGCTGCCATTATTTATGAACATAAAAAAAAACTTTAATGTGTGCAATTTGCAATGAAATGTCTCAGGGAAATTTTTCAGTGGTTTCCACATGACTGGCTGCCATTATTAATGAACATAAAAAAAAACTTTAATGTGTGCAATTTGCAATGAAATGTCTCAGCAAAATTTTTCAGTGGTTTCCACATGACTGGCTGCCATTATTAATGAACATTAAAAAAAATTCAATGTGTGCAATTTGCAATGAAATGTCTCAGGAAAATTTTTTAGTGGTTTCCACATGACTGGCACCCTATTATTAATGAACAAAGAAAATTATTTTGCACTGTATGGAATGTCTTAGAAAAATTTTTGAAAATTTTTTTTGAAAAGACAATTTTTTTTAATAATGTTCACTTTTAGTACGTAAAACAACTTTCTTAGACAATTTTTAATGACATTAGTTTCAAACAAAAAGAATTGGAAAGCTTCGGAAAAAATTTTTTTTTCACTGTTTGAAATGACCATGTAATGTCTTGGAAAAATTTTTGAAAAAGATTTTCGAAAAAAATTTTTTTTCTTGATAATCGAAACTTTTTTTGTAGGATAAAACATCTTAGGCCATTTACAATAACTTTAGTCAAAAAAAATAATTAGAGTGTGACTTTAACTTAAAATATACGCTATCTCCTTAAATAAAGCAGCTGCACAGCTCTCAATGCAGGTATAAGCAATTCAATGAACTTTTGTTCATTGACAACTTTTTAACTTTAAACCAAGTTTTAGCGGTGCGAACACGTTTTGGAATAATAAAACAATATTACTGAACATCAAAATAAACTTTTGCAGTATGAAGGAAATTTTGAAAAATTTTCGTGTAAGTCGTCAGTTCGTGTAAGTCGTCACTTTTTCTGTTTCTCCTGGGGTGACGTTATCCAAGTTCTACTGTAGCTTTAGTGGTGCTAACATGTTTTGGAATGATAAAACAATATTACTGAACATAAAAATAAACTTTTGAAGTATGAAAAGAACTTTGAAAAATTTTTAAAAAAATTCTTGTTCAATGTGTGCATTTTGCAATAAAATGTCTCAGGAAAATTTTTCAGTGGTTTCCACATGACTGGCTGCCATTATTAATGAACATAAAAAAAAACTTTAATGTGTGCAATTTGCAATGAAATATCTCAGGAAAATTTTTCAGTGGTTTCCACATGACTGGCTGCCATTATTAATGAACATAAAAAATAACTTTAATGTGTGCAATTTGCAATGAAATGTCTCAGGAAATCTTTTCAGTGGTTTCCACATGACTGGCTGCCATTATTAATGAACATAAAAAAAAACTTTAATGTGTGCAATTTGCAATGAAATATCTCAGGAAAATTTTTCAGTGGTTTCCACATGACTGGCTGCCATTATTTATGAACATAAAAAAAAACTTTAATGTGTGCAATTTGCAATGAAATATCTCAGGGAAATTTTTCAGTGGTTTCCACATGACTGGCTGCCATTATTAATGAACATAAAAAAAAACTTTAATGTGTGCAATTTGCAATGAAATGTCTCAGGGAAATTTTTCAGTGGTTTCCACATGACTGGCTGCCATTATTAATGAACATAAAAAAAAACTTTAATGTGTGCAATTTGCAATGAAATGTCTCAGCAAAATTTTTCAGTGGTTTCCACATGACTGGCACCCTATTATTAATGAACAAAGAAAATTATTTTGCACTGTATGGAATGTCTTAGAAAAATTTTTGAAAATTTTTTTTGAAAAGACAATTTTTTTTAATAATGTTCACTTTTAGTACGTAAAACAACTTTCTTAGACAATTTTTAATGACATTAGTTTCAAACAAAAAGAATTGGAAAGCTTCGGAAAAAAATTTTTTTTCATTGTTTGAAATGACCATGTAATGTCTTGGAAAAATTTTTGAAAAAGATTTTCGAAAAAATTTTTTTTCTTGATAATCGAAACTTTTTTTGTAGGATAAAACATCTTAGGCCATTTACAATAACTTTAGTCAAAAAAAATAATTAGAGTGCGACTTTAACTTAAAATATACGCTATCTCCTTAAATAAAGCTAGCTTTCAATGCAGGTATAAGCAATTCAATGAATTTTTGGTAATTGACAACTTTTTAACTTGAAACTAAGTTTTAGTGGTGCTAACATGTTTTAGAATGATAAAACAATATTACTGAACATAAAAATAAACTTTTGCAGTATGAAAAAAATTTTGAAAAATTTTGAAAAATATACTTGTTCAATGTGTGCAATGAGTTATGATATGTCTTATAAAAAATTTTGCAAACAATTTTTGATTTTTTCAATAATGTTCACATTTAGTACGTAAAACAACTTTCTTAGACAATTTTTAATGACGTTAGTTTCAAACAAAAAGAATTGGATAGTTTCGCAAAAAAATTTATTTTTCACTGTATGAAATAACTAAGAAAAATTTTTGAAAATTTTTTTTGAAAAGACAATTTTTTTCAATAATTGTCACTTTTAGTACGTAAAACAACTTTCTTAGACAATTTTTAATGACGTTAGTTTCAAACAAAAAGAATTGGAAAGCTTCGAAGAAATTTTTTTTTTTCAATGTATGAAATGACAATGTAATGTCTTGGAAAAATTTTTGAAAAAGATTTTCGAAAAAAATTTTTTTTCTTGATAATCGAAACTTTATTTGTAGGATAAAACATCTTAGGCCATTTACAATAACTTTATTCAAAAAAAATAATTAGAGTGCGACTTTAACTTAAAATATACGCTATCTCCTTAAATAAAGCTGCTGCGCAGCTCTCAATGCAGGTATAAGCAATTCAATGAATTTTTGGTAATTGACAACTTTTTAACTTGAAACTAAGTTTTAGTGGTGCTAACATGTTTTGGAATGATAAAACAATATTACTGAACATCAAAATAAACTTTTGCAGTATGAAAAAAATTTTGAAAAACTTTGAAAAAAATTCTTGTTCAATGTGTGCAATCAGTTATGAAATGTCTTATAAAAAATTTTGCAAACAATTTTTGATTTTTTCAATAATGTTCACTTTTAGTACGTAAAACAACTTTCTTAGACAATTTTTTATGACGTTAGTTTCAAACAAAAAGAATTGGATACTTTAGCAAAAAAAAATTATTTTTCACTGTATGAAATGTCTTAGAAAAATTTTTGAAAATTTTTTTTGAAATCACAATTTTTTTCAATAATGTCCACTTTTTGTACGTAAAACAACTTTCTTAGACAATTTTTAATGACGTTAGTTTCAAACAAAAAGAATTGGAAAGCTTCGGAATAAATTTTGTTTTCACTGTATGAAATGACAATGTAATGTCTTGAAAAAATTTTTGAAAAAGATTTTCGAAAAAATTTTTTTTCTTGATAATCGAAACTTTTTGTGTAGGATAAAATATCTTAGGCCATTTACAATAACTTTAGTCAAAAAAAATAATTAGAGTGTGACTTTAACTTAAAATATACGCTATCTCCTTAAATAAAGCAGCTGCACAGCTCTCAATGCAGGTATAAGCAATTCAATGAACTTTTGTTCATTGACAACTTTTTAACTTTAAACCAAGTTTTAGCGGTGCTAACACGTTTTGGAATAATAAAACAATATTACTGAACATCAAAATAAACTTTTGCAGTATGAAGGAAATTTTGAAAAATTTTCGTGTAAGTCGTCAGTTCGTGTAAGTCGTCACTTTTTCTGTTTCTCCTGGGGTGACGTTATCCAAGTTCTACTGTAGCTTTAGTGGTGCTAACATGTTTTGGAATGATAAAACAATATTACTGAACATAAAAATAAACTTTTGAAGTATGAAAAGAACTTTGAAAAATTTTGAAAAAATTCTTGTTCAATGTGTGCATTTTGCAATAAAATGTCTCAGGAAAATTTTTCAGTGGTTTCCACATGACTGGCTGCCATTATTAATGAACATAAAAAAAAACTTTAATGTGTGCAATTTGCAATGAAATATCTCAGGAAAATTTTTCAGTGGTTTCCACATGACTGGCTGCCATTATTAATGAACATAAAAAAAAACTTTAATGTGTGCAATTTGCAATGAAATGTCTCAGGAAAATTTTTCAGTGGTTTCCACATGACTGGCTGCCATTATTAATGAACATAAAAAATAACTTTAATGTGTGCAATTTGCAATGAATTGTCTCAGGAAATCTTTTCAGTGGTTTCCACATGACTGGCTGCCATTATTAATGAACATAAAAAAAAACTTTAATGTGTGCAATTTGCAATGAAATATCTCAGGAAAATTTTTCAGTGGTTTCCACATGACTGGCTGCCATTATTTATGAACATAAAAAAAAACTTTAATGTGTGTAATTTGCAATGAAATGTCTCAGGAAAATTTTTCAGTGGTTTCCACATGACTGGCTGCCATTATTAATGAACATAAAAAAAAACTTTAATGTGTGCAATTTGCAATGAAATGTCTCAGCAAAATTTTTCAGTGGTTTCCACATGACTGGCTGCCATTATTAATGAACATTAAAAAAAATTCAATGTGTGCAATTTGCAATGAAATGTCTCAGGAAATTTTTTTAGTGGTTTCCACATGACTGGCACCCTATTATTAATGAACAAAGAAAATTATTTTGCACTGTATGGAATGTCTTAGAAAAATTTTTGAAAATTTTTTTTGAAAAGACAATTTTTTTTAATAATGTTCACTTTTAGTACGTGAAACAACTTTCTTAGACAATTTTTAATGACATTAGTTTCAAACAAAAAGAATTGGAAAGCTTCGGAAAAAAATTTTTTTTCACTGTTTGAAATGACCATGTAATGTCTTGGAAAAATTTTTGAAAAAGATTTTCGAAAAAAATTTTTTTTCTTGATAATCGAAACTTTTTTTGTAGGATAAAACATCTTAGGCCATTTACAATAACTTTAGTCAAAAAAAATAATTAGAGTGTGACTTTAACTTAAAATATACGCTATCTCCTTAAATAAAGCAGCTGCACAGCTCTCAATGCAGGTATAAGCAATTCAATGAACTTTTGTTCATTGACAACTTTTTAACTTTAAACCAAGTTTTAGCGGTGCTAACACGTTTTGGAATAATAAAACAATATTACTGAACATCAAAATAAACTTTTGCAGTATGAAGGAAATTTTGAAAAATTTTCGTGTAAGTCGTCAGTTCGTGTAAGTCGTCACTTTTTCTGTTTCTCCTGGGGTGACGTTATCCAAGTTCTACTGTAGCTTTAGTGGTGCTAACATGTTTTGGAATGATAAAACAATATTACTGAACATAAAAATAAACTTTTGAAGTATGAAAAGAACTTTGAAAAATTTTAAAAAAAATTCTTGTTCAATGTGTGCATTTTGCAATAAAATGTCTCAGGAAAATTTTTCAGTGGTTTCCACATGACTGGCTGCCATTATTAATGAACATAAAAAAAAACTTTAATGTGTGCAATTTGCAATGAAATATCTCAGGAAAATTTTTCAGTGGTTTCCACATGACTGGCTGCCATTATTAATGAACATAAAAAAAAACTTTAATGTGTGCAATTTGCAATGAAATGTCTCAGGAAAATTTTTCAGTGGTTTCCACATGACTGGCTGCCATTATTAATGAACATAAAAAATAACTTTAATGTGTGCAATTTGCAATGAAATGTCTCAGGAAATCTTTTCAGTGGTTTCCACATGACTGGCTGCCATTATTAATGAACATAAAAAAAAACTTTAATGTGTGCAATTTGCAATGAAATATCTCAGGAAAATTTTTCAGTGGTTTCCACATGACTGGCTGCCATTATTTATGAACATAAAAAAAAACTTTAATGTGTGCAATTTGCAATGAAATGTCTCAGGGAAATTTTTCAGTGGTTTCCACATGACTGGCTGCCATTATTAATGAACATAAAAAAAAACTTTAATGTGTGCAATTTGCAATGAAATGTCTCAGGGAAATTTTTCAGTGGTTTCCACATGACTGGCTGCCATTATTAATGAACATAAAAAAAAACTTTAATGTGTGCAATTTGCAATGAAATGTCTCAGCAAAATTTTTCAGTGGTTTCCACATGACTGGCTGCCATTATTAATGAACATTAAAAAAAATTCAATGTGTGCAATTTGCAATGAAATGTCTCAGGAAAATTTTTTAGTGGTTTCCACATGACTGGCACCCTATTATTAATGAACAAAGAAAATTATTTTGCACTGTATGGAATGTCTTAGAAAAATTTTTGAAAATTTTTTTTGAAAAGACAATTTTTTTTAATAATGTTCACTTTTAGTACGTAAAACAACTTTCTTAGACAATTTTTAATGACATTAGTTTCAAACAAAAAGAATTGGAAAGCTTCGGAAAAAAATTTTTTTTCATTGTTTGAAATGACCATGTAATGTCTTGGAAAAATTTTTGAAAAAGATTTTCGAAAAAATTTTTTTTCTTGATAATAGAAACTTTTTTTGTAGGATAAAACATCTTAGGCCATTTACAATAACTTTAGTCAAAAAAAATAATTAGAGTGCGACTCTAACTTAAAATATACGCTATCTCCTTAAATAAAGCTAGCTTTCAATGCAGGTATAAGCAATTCAATGAATTTTTGGTAATTGACAACTTTTTAACTTGAAACTAAGTTTTAGTGGTGCTAACATGTTTTAGAATGATAAAACAATATTACTGAACATAAAAATAAACTTTTGCAGTAGGAAAAAAATTTTGAAAAACTTTGAAAAAAATTCTTGTTCAATGTGTGCAATGAGTTATGAAATGTCTTATAAAAAATTTTGCAAACAATTTTTGATTTTTTCAATAATGTTCACTTTTAGTACGTAAAACAACTTTCTTAGACAATTTTTTATGACGTTAGTTTCAAACAAAAAGAATTGGATACTTTAGAAAAAAAAATTATTTTTCACTGTATGAAATGTCTTAGAAAAATTTTTGAAAATTTTTTTTGAAAACACAATTTTTTTCAATAATGTTCACTTTTTGTACGTAAAACAACTTTCTTAGACAATTTTTAATGACGTTAGTTTCAAACAAAAATAATTGGAAAGCTTCGGAATAAATTTTGTTTTCACTGTATGAAATGACAATGTAATGTCTTGAAAAAATTTTTGAAAAAGATTTTCGAAAAAATTTTTTTTCTTGATAATCGAAACTTTTTGTGTAGGATAAAACATCTTAGGCCATTTACAATAACTTTAGTCAAAAAAAGTAATTAGAGTGTGACTTTAACTTAAACTATACGCTATCTCCTTAAATAAAGCAGCTGCACAGCTCTCAATGCAGGTATAAGCAATTCAATGAACTTTTGTTCATTGACAACTTTTTAACTTTAAACCAAGTTTTAGCGGTGCTAACACGTTTTGGAATAATAAAACAATATTACTGAACATCAAAATAAACTTTTGCAGTATGAAGGAAATTTTGAAAAATTTTCGTGTAAGTCGTCAGTTCGTGTAAGTCGTCACTTTTTCTGTTTCTCCTGGGGTGACGTTATCCAAGTTCTACTGTAGCTTTAGTGGTGCTAACATGTTTTGGAATGATAAAACAATATTACTGAACATAAAAATAAACTTTTGAAGTATGAAAAGAACTTTGAAAAATTTTGAAAAAATTCTTGTTCAATGTGTGCATTTTGCAATAAAATGTCTCAGGAAAATTTTTCAGTGGTTTCCACATGACTGGCTACCATTATTAATGAACATAAAAAAAAAACTTTAATGTGTGCACTTTGCAATGAAATGTCTCAGGAAAATTTTTCAGTGGTTTCCACATGACTGGCTGCCGTTATTAATGAACATAAAAAAAAACTTTAATGTGTGCAATTTGCAATGAAATGTCTCAGGAAAATTTTTCAGTGGTTTCCACATGACTGGCTGCCATTATTAATGAACATAAAAAAAAACTTTAATGTGTGCAATTTGCAATGAAATGTCTCAGGAAAATTTTTCAGTGGTTTCCACATGACTGGCTGCCATTATTAATGAACATAAAAAATAACTTTAATATGTGCAATTTGCAATGAAATGTCTCAGGAAATCTTTTCAGTGGTTTCCACATGACTGGCTGCCATTATTAATGAACATAAAAAAAAACTTTAATGTGTGCAATTTGCAATGAAATATCTCAGGAAAATTTTTCAGTGGTTTCCACATGACTGGCTGCCATTATTTATGAACATAAAAAAAAATTTAATGTGTGCAATTTGCAATGAAATGTCTCAGGGAAATTTTTCAGTGGTTTCCACATGACTGGCTGCCATTATTAATGAACATAAAAAAAAAACTTTAATGTGTGCAATTTGCAATGAAATGTCTCAGCAAAATTTTTCAGTGGTTTCCACATGACTGGCTGCCATTATTAATGAACATAAAAAAAAAATTCAATGTGTGCAATTTGCAATGAAATGTCTCAGGAAAATTTTTTAGTGGTTTCCACTTGACTGGCACCCTATTATTAATGAACAAAAAAAATTATTTTGCACTGTATGAAATGTCTTAGAAAAATTTTTGAAAATTTTTTTTGAAAAGACATTTTTTTTAATAATGTTCACTTTTAGTACGTAAAACAACTTTCTTAGACAATTTTTAATGACATTAGTTTCAAACAAAAAGAATTGGAAAGCTTCGGAAAAAAATTTTTTTTCACTGTTTGAAATGACCATGTAATGTCTTGGAAAAATTTTTGAAAAAGATTTTCGAAAAAATTTTTTTTCTTGATAATAGAAACTTTTTTTGTAGGATAAAACATCTTAGGCCATTTACAATAACTTTAGTCAAAAAAAATAATTAGAGTGTGACTTTAACTTAAAATATACGCTATCTCCTTAAATAAAGCTGCTGCGCAGCTCTCAATGCAGGTATAAGCAATTCAATGAATTTTTGGTAATTGACAACTTTTTAACTTGAAACTAAGTTTTAGTGGTGCTAACATGTTTTGGAATGATAAAACAATATTACTGAACATAAAAACAAACTTTTGCAGTAGGAAAAAAATTTTGAAAAACTTTGAAAAAAATTCTTGTTCAATGTGTGCAATGAGTTATGAAATGTCTTATAAAAAATTTTGCAAACAATTTTTGATTTTTTCAATAATGTTCACTTTTAGTACGTAAAACAACTTTCTTAGACAATTTTTTATGACGTTAGTTTCAAACAAAAAGAATTGGATACTTTAGAAAAAAAAATTATTTTTCACTGTATGAAATGTCTTAGAAAAATTTTTGAAAATTTTTTTTGAAAACACAATTTTTTTCAATAATGTTCACTTTTTGTACGTAAAACAACTTTCTTAGACAATTTTTAATGACGTTAGTTTCAAACAAAAATAATTGGAAAGCTTCGGAATAAATTTTGTTTTCACTGTATGAAATGACAATGTAATGTCTTGAAAAAACTTTTGAAAAAGATTTTCGAAAAAATTTTTTTTCTTGATAATCGAAACTTTTTGTGTAGGATAAAACATCTTAGGCCATTTACAATAACTTTAGTCAAAAAAAATAATTAGAGTGTGACTTTAACTTAAAATATACGCTATCTCCTTAAATAAAGCAGCTGCACAGCTCTCAATGCAGGTATAAGCAATTCAATGAACTTTTGTTCATTGAAAACTTTTTAACTTTAAACCAAGTTTTAGCGGTGCTAACACGTTTTGGAATAATAAAACAATATTACTGAACATCAAAATAAACTTTTGCAGTATGAAGGAAATTTTGAAAAATTTTCGTGTAAGTCGTCAGTTCGTGTAAGTCGTCACTTTTTCTGTTTCTCCTGGGGTGACGTTATCCAAGTTCTACTGTAGCTTTAGTGGTGCTAACATGTTTTGGAATGATAAAACAATATTACTGAACATAAAAATAAACTTTTGAAGTATGAAAAGAACTTTGAAAAATTTTGAAAAAATTCTTGTTCAATGTGTGCATTTTGCAATAAAATGTCTCAGGAAAATTTTTCAGTGGTTTCCACATGACTGGCTACCATTATTAATGAACATAAAAAAAAAACTTTAATGTGTGCACTTTGCAATGAAATGTCTCTGTCTCAGGAAAATTTTTCAGTGGTTTCCACATGACTGGCTGCCGTTATTAATGAACATAAAAAAAAACTTTAATGTGTGCAATTTGCAATGAAATGTCTCAGGAAAATTTTTCAGTGGTTTCCACATGACTGGCTGCCATTATTAATGAACATAAAAAAAAACTTTAATGTGTGCAATTTGCAAGGAAATGTCTCAGCAAAATTTTTCAGTGGTTTCCACATGACTGGCTGCCATTATTAATGAACATAAAAATTAACTTTAATGTGTGCAATTTGCAATGAAATGTCTCAGGAAATCTTTTCAGTGGTTTCCACATGACTGGCTGCCATTATTAATGAACATAAAAAAAAACTTTAATGTGTGCAATTTGCAATGAAATATCTCAGGAAAAATTTTCAGTGGTTTCCACATGACTGGCTGCCATTATTTATGAACATAAAAAAAAACTTTAATGTGTGCAATTTGCAATGAAATGTCTCAGGGAAATTTTTCAGTGGTTTCCACATGACTGGCTGCCATTATTAATGAACATAAAAAAAAAACTTTAATGTGTGCAATTTGCAATGAAATGTCTCAGCAAAATTTTTCAGTGGTTTCCACATGACTGGCTGCCGTTATTAATGAACATAAAAAAAAAATTTAATGTGTGCAATTTGCAATGAAATGTCTCAGGAAAATTTTTCAGTGGTTATCACATGACTGGCTGCCATTATTAATGAACATAAAAAAAAACTTTAATGTGTGCAATTTGCAATGAAATGTCTCAGGAAAATTTTTCAGTGGTTTCCACATGACTGGCTGCCATTATTAATGAACATAAAAAATAACTTTAATGTGTGCAATTTGCAATGAAATGTCTCAGGAAATCCTTTCAGTGGTTTCCACATGACTGGCTGCCATTATTAATGAACATAAAAAAAAACTTTAATGTGTGCAATTTGCAATGAAATGTCTCAGGAAAATTTTTCAGTGGTTTCCACATGACTGGCTGCCATTATTACTGAACATAAAAAATAACTTTAATGTGTGCAATTTGCAATGAAATGTCTCAGGAAATCTTTTCAGTGGTTTCCACATGACTGGCTGCCATTATTAATGAACATAAAAAAAAACTTTAATGTGTGCAATTTGCAATGAAATGTCTCAGGGAAATTTTTCAGTGGTTTCCACATGACTGGCTGCCATTATTTATGAACATAAAAAATAACTTTAATGTGTGCAATTTGCAATGAAATATCTCAGGAAAATTTTTCAGTGGTTTCCACATGACTGGCTGCCATTATTTATGAACATAAAAATTAACTTTAATGTGTGCAATTTGCAATGAAATGTCTCAGGAAATCTTTTCAGTGGTTTCCACATGACTGGCTGCCATTATTAATGAACATAAAAAAAAACTTTAATGTGTGCAATTTGCAATGAAATATCTCAGGAAAATTTTTCAGTGGTTTCCACATGACTGGCTGCCATTATTTATGAACATAAAAAAAAACTTTAATGTGTGCAATTTGCAATGAAATGTCTCAGGGAAATTTTTCAGTGGTTTCCACATGACTGGCTGCCATTATTAATGAACATAAAAAAAAAACTTTAATGTGTGCAATTTGCAATGAAATGTCTCAGCAAAATTTTTCAGTGGTTTCCACATGACTGGCTGCCGTTATTAATGAACATAAAAAAAAACTTTAATGTGTGCAATTTGCAATGAAATGTCTCAGGAAAATTTTTCAGTGGTTATCACATGACTGGCTGCCATTATTAATGAACATAAAAAAAAACTTTAATGTGTGCAATTTGCAATGAAATGTCTCAGGAAAATTTTTCAGTGGTTTCCACATGACTGGCTGCCATTATTAATGAACATAAAAAATAACTTTAATGTGTGCAATTTGCAATGAAATGTCTCAGGAAATCC
The DNA here is from genome assembly GCF_918807975.1 of Aplidium turbinatum. Taxonomy (NCBI): domain Eukaryota; kingdom Metazoa; phylum Chordata; class Ascidiacea; order Aplousobranchia; family Polyclinidae; genus Aplidium; species Aplidium turbinatum. The sequence goes on from NC_137477.1 coordinate 36,050,925, forward strand.
TTTCAGTGGTTTCCACATGACTGGCTGCCGTTATTAATGAACATAAAAAATAACTTTAATGTGTGCAATTTGCAATGAAATGTCTCAGGAAAATTTTTCAGTGGTTTCCACATGACTGGCTGCCATTATTACTGAACATAAAAAAAAACTTTAATGTGTGCAATTTGCAATGAAATGTCTCAGGAAATCTTTTCAGTGGTTTCCACATGACTGGCTGCCATTATTAATGAACATAAAAAAAAACTTTAATGTGTGCAATTTGCAATGAAATGTCTCAGGGAAATTTTTCAGTGGTTTCCACATGACTGGCTGCCATTATTTATGAACATAAAAAATAACTTTAATGTGTGCAATTTGCAATGAAATATCTCAGGAAAATTTTTCAGTGGTTTCCACATGACTGGCTGCCATTATTTATGAACATAAAAAAAAACTTTAATGTGTGCAATTTGCAATGAAATGTCTCAGGGAAATTTTTCAGTGGTTTCCACATGACTGGCTGCCATTATTAATGAACATAAAAAAAAAACTTTAATGTGTGCAATTTGCAATGAAATGTCTCAGCAAAATTTTTCAGTGGTTTCCACATGACTGGCTGCCATTATTAATGAACATAAAAAAAAAATTCAATGTAAGCAATTTGCAATGAAATGTCTCAGGAAAATTTTTTAGTGGTTTCCACTTGACTGGCACCCTATTATTAATGAACAAAAAAAATTATTTTGCACTGTATGAAATGTCTTAGAAAAATTTTTGAAAATTTTTTTTGAAAAGACAATTTTTTTTAATAATGTTCACTTTTAGTACGTAAAACAACTTTCTTAGACAATTTTTAATGACATTAGTTTCAAACAAAAAGAATTGGAAAGCTTCGGAAAAAAATTTTTTTTCACTGTTTGAAATGACCATGTAATGTCTTGGAAAAATTTTTGAAAAAGATTTTCGAAAAAAATTTTTTTTCGTGATAATAGAATCTTTTTTTGTAGGATAAAACATCTTAGGCCATTTACAATAACTTTAGTCAAAAAAAATAATTAGAGTGCGACTTTAACTTAAAATATACGCTATCTCCTTAAATAAAGCTGCTGCGCAGCTCTCAATGTAGGTATAAGCAATTCAATGAATTTTTGGTAATTGACAACTTTTTAACTTGAAACCAAGTTTTAGTGGTGCTAACATGTTTTGGAATGATAAAACAATATTACTGAACATAAAAATAAACTTTTGCAGTAGGAAAAAAATTTTGAAAAACTTTGAAAAAAATTCTTGTTCAATGTGTGCAATGAGTTATGAAATGTCTTATAAAAAATTTTGCAAACAATTTTTGATTTTTTCAATAATGTTCACTTTTAGTACGTAAAACAACTTTCTTAGACAATTTTTTATGACGTTAGTTTCAAACAAAAAGAATTGGATACTTTAGCAAAAAAAAATTATTTTTCACTGTATGAAATGTCTTAGAAAAATTTTTGAAAATTTTTTTTGAAAACACAATTTTTTTCAATAATGTTCACTTTTTGTACGTAAAACAACTTTCTTAGACAATTTTTAATGACGTTAGTTTCAAACAAAAATAATTGGAAAGCTTCGGAATAAATTTTGTTTTCACTGTATGAAATGACAATGTAATGTCTTGAAAAAATTTTTGAAAAAGATTTTCGAAAAAATTATTTTTCTTGATAATCGAAACTTTTTGTGTAGGATAAAATATCTTAGGCCATTTACAATAACTTTAGTCAAAAAAAATAATTAGAGTGTGACTTTAACTTAAAATATACGCTATCTTCTTAAATAAAGCAGCTGCACAGCTCTCAATGCAGGTATAAGCAATTCAATGAACTTTTGTTCATTGACAACTTTTTAACTTTAAACCAAGTTTTAGCGGTGCTAACACGTTTTGGAATAATAAAACAATATTACTGAACATCAAAATAAACTTTTGCAGTATGAAGGAAATTTTGAAAAATTTTCGTGTAAGTCGTCAGTTCGTGTAAGTCGTCACTTTTTCTGTTTCTCCTGGGGTGACGTTATCCAAGTTCTACTGTAGCTTTAGTGGTGCTAACATGTTTTGGAATGATAAAACAATATTACTGAACATAAAAATAAACTTTTGAAGTATGAAAAGAACTTTGAAAATTTTTAAAAAAATTCTTGTTCAATGTGTGCATTTTGCAATAAAATGTCTCAGGAAAATTTTTCAGTGGTTTCCACATGACTGGCTACCAGTATTAATGAACATAAAAAAAAAACTTTAATGTGTGCACTTTGCAATGAAATGTCTCAGGAAAATTTTTCAGTGGTTTCCACATGACTGGCTGCCATTATTAATGAACATAAAAAAAAACTTTAATGTGTGCAATTTGCAATGAAATGTCTCAGGAAAATTTTTCAGTGGTTTCCACATGACTGGCTGCCATTATTAATGAACATAAAAAAAAACTTTAATGTGTGCAATTTGCAATGAAATGTCTCAGGAAAATTTTTCAGTGGTTTCCACATGACTGGCTGCCATTATTAATGAACATAAAAATTAACTTTAATGTGTGCAATTTGCAATGAAATGTCTCAGGAAATCTTTTCAGTGGTTTCCACATGACTGGCTGCCATTATTAATGAACATAAAAAAAAACTTTAATGTGTGCAATTTGCAATGAAATATCTCAGGAAAATTTTTCAGTGGTTTCCACATGACTGGCTGCCATTATTTATGAACATAAAAAAAAACTTTAATGTGTGCAATTTGCAATGAAATGTCTCAGGGAAATTTTTCAGTGGTTTCCACATGACTGGCTGCCATTATTAATGAACATAAAAAAAAAACTTTAATGTGTGCAATTTGCAATGAAATGTCTCAGGAAAATTTTTCAGTGGTTTCCACATGACTGGCTGCCATTATTAATGAACATAAAAAAAAAATTCAATGTGTGCAATTTGCAATGAAATGTCTCAGGAAAATTTTTTAGTGGTTTCCACATGACTGGCACCCTATTATTAATGAACAAAAAAAATTATTTTGCACTGTATGAAATGTCTTAGAAAAATTTTTGAAAATTTTTTTTGAAAAGACAATTTTTTTTAATAATGTTCACTTTTAGTACGTAAAACAACTTTCTTAGACAATTTTTAATGACATTAGTTTCAAACAAAAAGAATTGGAAAGCTTCGGAAAAAAATTTTTTTTCATTGTTTGAAATGACCATGTAATGTCTTGGAAAAATTTTTGAAAAAGATTTTCGAAAAAATTTTTTTTCTTGATAATAGAAACTTTTTTTGTAGGATAAAACATCTTAGGCCATTTACAATAACTTTAGTCAAAAAAAATAATTAGAGTGCGACTTTAACTTAAAATATACGCTATCTCCTTAAATAAAGCTAGCTTTCAATGCAGGTATAAGCAATTCAATGAATTTTTGGTAATTGACAACTTTTTAACTTGAAACTAAGTTTTAGTGGTGCTAACATGTTTTGGAATGAGAAAACAATATTACTGAACATAAAAATAAACTTTTGCAGTAGGAAAAAAATTTTGAAAAACTTTGAAAAAAATTCTTGTTCAATGTGTGCAATGAGTTATGAAATGTCTTATAAAAAATTTTGCAAACAATTTTTGATTTTTTCAATAATGTTCACTTTTAGTACGTAAAACAACTTTCTTAGACAATTTTTTATGACGTTAGTTTCAAACAAAAAGAATTGGAAAGCTTCGGAAAAAAATTTTTTTTCATTGTTTGAAATGACCATGTAATGTCTTGGAAAAATTTTTGAAAAAGATTTTCGAAAAAATTTTTTTTCTTGATAATAGAAACTTTTTTTGTAGGATAAAACATCTTAGGCCATTTACAATAACTTTAGTCAAAAAAAATAATTAGAGTGCGACTTTAACTTAAAATATACGCTATCTCCTTAAATAAAGCTAGCTTTCAATGCAGGTATAAGCAATTCAATGAATTTTTGGTAATTGACAACTTTTTAACTTGAAACTAAGTTTTAGTGGTGCTAACATGTTTTGGAATGATAAAACAATATTACTGAACATAAAAATAAACTTTTGCAGTAGGAAAAAAATTTTGAAAAACTTTGAAAAAAATTCTTGTTCAATGTGTGCAATGAGTTATGAAATGTCTTATAAAAAATTTTGCAAACAATTTTTGATTTTTTCAATAATGTTCACTTTTAGTACGTAAAACAACTTTCTTAGACAATTTTTTATGACGTTAGTTTCAAACAAAAAGAATTGGATACTTTAGAAAAAAAAATTATTTTTCACTGTATGAAATGTCTTAGAAAAATTTTTGAAAATTTTTTTTGAAAACACAATTTTTTTCAATAATGTTCACTTTTTGTACGTAAAACAACTTTCTTAGACAATTTTTAATGACGTTAGTTTCAAACAAAAAGAATTGGAAAGCTTCGGAATAAATTTTGTTTTCACTGTATGAAATGACAATGTAATGTCTTGAAAAAATTTTTGAAAAAGATTTTCGAAAAAATTTTTTTTCTTGATAATCGAAACTTTTTGTGTAGGATAAAACATCTTAGGCCATTTACAATAACTTTAGTCAAAAAAAGTAATTAGAGTGTGACTTTAACTTAAAATATACGCTATCTCCTTAAATAAAGCAGCTGCACAGCTCTCAATGCAGGTATAAGCAATTCAATGAACTTTTGTTCATTGACAACTTTTTAAATTTAAACCAAGTTTTAGCGGTGCTAACACGTTTTGGAATAATAAAACAATATTACTGAACATCAAAATAAACTTTTGCAGTATGAAGGAAATTTTGAAAAATTTTCGTGTAAGTCGTCAGTTCGTGTAAGTCGTCACTTTTTCTGTTTCTCCTGGGGTGACGTTATCCAAGTTCTACTGTAGCTTTAGTGGTGCTAACATGTTTTGGAATGATAAAACAATATTACTGAACATAAAAATAAACTTTTGAAGTATGAAAAGAACTTTGAAAAATTTTGAAAAAATTCTTGTTCAATGTGTGCATTTTGCAATAAAATGTCTCAGGAAAATTTTTCAGTGGTTTCCACATGACTGGCTACCATTATTAATAAACATAAAAAAAAAACTTTAATGTGTGCACTTTGCAATGAAATGTCTCTGTCTCAGGAAAATTTTTCAGTGGTTTCCACATGACTGGCTGCCGTTATTAATGAACATAAAAATAAACTTTAATGTGTGCAATTTGCAATGAAATGTCTCAGGAAAATTTTTCAGTGGTTTCCACATGACTGGCTGCCATTATTAATGAACATAAAAAAAAACTTTAATGTGTGCAATTTGCAATGAAATGTCTCAGGAAAATTTTTCAGTGGTTTCCACATGACTGGCTGCCATTATTAATGAACATAAAAAATAACTTTAATGTGTGCAATTTGCAATGAAATATCTCAGGAAAATTTTTCAGTGGTTTCCACATGACTGGCTGCCATTATTTATAAACATAAAAAAAAACTTTAATGTGTGCAATTTGCAATGAAATGTCTCAGGGAAATTTTTCAGTGGTTTCCACATGACTGGCTGCCATTATTAATGAACATAAAAAAAAACTTTAATGTGTGCAATTTGCAATGAAATGTCTCAGCAAAATTTTTCAGTGGTTTCCACATGACTGGCTGCCATTATTAATGAACATTAAAAAAAATTCAATGTGTGCAATTTGCAATGAAATGTCTCAGGAAAATTTTTTAGTGGTTTCCACATGACTGGCACCCTATTATTAATGAACAAAGAAAATTATTTTGCACTGTATGGAATGTCTTAGAAAAATTTTTGAAAATTTTTTTTGAAAAGACAATTTTTTTTAATAATGTTCACTTTTAGTACGTAAAACAACTTTCTTAGACAATTTTTAATGACATTAGTTTCAAACAAAAAGAATTGGAAAGCTTCGGAAAAAATTTTTTTTTCACTGTTTGAAATGACCATGTAATGTCTTGGAAAAATTTTTGAAAAAGATTTTCGAAAAAAATTTTTTTTCTTGATAATCGAAACTTTTTTTGTAGGATAAAACATCTTAGGCCATTTACAATAACTTTAGTCAAAAAAAATAATTAGAGTGTGACTTTAACTTAAAATATACGCTATCTCCTTAAATAAAGCAGCTGCACAGCTCTCAATGCAGGTATAAGCAATTCAATGAACTTTTGTTCATTGACAACTTTTTAACTTTAAACCAAGTTTTAGCGGTGCTAACACGTTTTGGAATAATAAAACAATATTACTGAACATCAAAATAAACTTTTGCAGTATGAAGGAAATTTTGAAAAACTTTCGTGTAAGTCGTCAGTTCGTGTAAGTCGTCACTTTTTCTGTTTCTCCTGGGGTGACGTTATCCAAGTTCTACTGTAGCTTTAGTGGTGCTAACATGTTTTGGAATGATAAAACAATATTACTGAACATAAAAATAAACTTTTGAAGTATGAAAAGAACTTTGAAAAATTTTTAAAAAAAATTTTGTTCAATGTGTGCATTTTGCAATAAAATGTCTCAGGAAAATTTTTCAGTGGTTTCCACATGACTGGCTGCCATTATTAATGAACATAAAAGAAAACTTTAATGTGTGCAATTTGCAATGAAATATCTCAGGAAAATTTTTCAGTGGTTTCCACATGACTGGCTGCCATTATTAATGAACATAAAAAAAAACTTTAATGTGTGCAATTTGCAATGAAATGTCTCAGGGAAATTTTTCAGTGGTTTCCACATGACTGGCTGCCATTATTAATGAACATAAAAAAAAACTTTAATGTGTGCAATTTGCAATGAAATGTCTCAGGGAAATTTTTCAGTGGTTTCCACATGACTGGCTGCCATTATTAATGAACATAAAAAAAAACTTAAATATGTGCAATTTGCAATGAAATGTCTCAGGAAAATTTTTCAGTGGTTTCCACATGACTGGCTGCCCTTATTAATGAACATTAAAAAAAATTCAATGTGTGCAATTTGCAATGAAATGTCTCAGGAAAATTTTTTAGTGGTTTCCACATGACTGGCACCCTATTATTAATGAACAAAGAAAATTATTTTGCACTGTATGGAATGTCTTAGAAAAATTTTTGAAAATTTTTTTTGAAAAGACAATTTTTTTTAATAATGTTCACTTTTAGTACGTAAAACAACTTTCTTAGACAATTTTTAATGACATTAGTTTCAAACAAAAAGAATTGGAAAGCTTCGGAAAAAAATTTTTTTTCATTGTTTGAAATGACCATGTAATGTCTTGGAAAAATTTTTAAAAAGATTTTCGAAAAAAAATTTTTTTCTTGATAATAGAAACTTTTTTTGTAGGATAAAACATCTTAGGCCATTTACAATAACTTTAGTCAAAAAAAATAATTAGAGTGCGACTTTAACTTAAAATATACGCTATCTCCTTAAATAAAGCTGCTGCGCAGCTCTCAATGCAGGTATAAGCAATTCAATGAATTTTTGGTAATTGACAACTTTTTAACTTGAAACTAAGTTTTAGTGGTGCTAACATGTTTTGGAATGATAAAACAATATTACTGAACATAAAAATAAACTTTTGCAGTAGGAAAAAAATTTTGAAAAACTTTGAAAAAAATTCTTGTTCAATGTGTGCAATGAGTTATGAAATGTCTTATAAAAAATTTTGCAAACAATTTTTGATTTTTTCAATAATGTTCACTTTTAGTACGTAAAACAACTTTCTTAGACAATTTTTTATGACGTTAGTTTCAAACAAAAAGAATTGGATACTTTAGCAAAAAAAAATTATTTTTCACTGTATGAAATGTCTTAGAAAAATTTTTGAAAATTTTTTTTGAAAACACAATTTTTTTCAATAATGTTCACTTTTTGTACGTAAAACAACTTTCTTAGACAATTTTTAATGACGTTAGTTTCAAACAAAAATAATTGGAAAGCTTCGGAATAAATTTTGTTTTCACTGTATGAAATGACAATGTAATGTCTTGAAAAAATTTTTGAAAAAGATTTTCGAAAAAATTTTTTTTCTTGATAATCGAAACTTTTTGTGTAGGATAAAATAGCTTAGGCCATTTACAATAACTTTAGTCAAAAAAAATAATTAGAGTGTGACTTTAACTTAAAATATACGCTATCTCCTTAAATAAAGCAGCTGCACAGCTCTCAATGCAGGTATAAGCAATTCAATGAACTTTTGTTCATTGACAACTTTTTAACTTTAAACCAAGTTTTAGCGGTGCTAACACGTTTTGGAATAATAAAACAATATTACTGAACATCAAAATAAACTTTTGCAGTATGAAGGAAATTTTGAAAAATTTTCGTGTAAGTCGTCAGTTCGTGTCAGTCGTCACTTTTTCTGTTTCTCCTGGGGTGACGTTATCCAAGTTCTACTGTAGCTTTAGTGGTGCTAACATGTTTTGGAATGATAAAACAATATTACTGAACATAAAAATAAACTTTTGAAGTATGAAAAGAACTTTGAAAAATTTTTAAAAAAATTCTTGTTCAATGTGTGCATTTTGCAATAAAATGTCTCAGGAAAATTTTTCAGTGGTTTCCACATGACTGGCTGCCATTATTAATGAACATAAAAAAAAACATTAATGTGTGCAATTTGCAATGAAATATCTCAGGAAAATTTTTCAGTGGTTTCCACATGACTGGCTGCCATTATTAATGAACATAAAAAAAAACTTTAATGTGTGCAATTTGCAATGAAATGTCTCAGGAAAATTTTTCAGTGGTTTCCACATGACTGGCTGCCATTATTAATGAACATAAAAAATAACTTTAATGTGTGCAATTTGCAATGAATTGTCTCAGGAAATCTTTTCAGTGGTTTCCACATGACTGGCTGCCATTATTAATGAACATAAAAAAAAACTTTAATGTGTGCAATTTGCAATGAAATATCTCAGGAAATTTTTCAGTGGTTTCCACATGACTGGCTGCCATTATTTATGAACATAAAAAAAAACTTTAATGTGTGCAATTTGCAATGAAATGTCTCAGGGAAATTTTTCAGTGGTTTCCACATGACTGGCTGCCATTATTAATGAACATAAAAAAAAACTTTAATGTGTGCAATTTGCAATGAAATGTCTCAGCAAAATTTTTCAGTGGTTTCCACATGACTGGCTGCCATTATTAATGAACATTAAAAAAAATTCAATGTGTGCAATTTGCAATGAAATGTCTCAGGAAAAGTTTTTAGTGGTTTCCACATGACTGGCACCCTATTATTAATGAACAAAGAAAATTATTTTGCACTGTATGGAATGTCTTAGAAAAATTTTTGAAAATTTTTTTTGAAAAGACAATTTTTTTTAATAATGTTCACTTTTAGTACGTAAAACAACTTTCTTAGACAATTTTTAATGACATTAGTTTCAAACAAAAAGAATTGGAAAGCTTCGGAAAAAAATTTTTTTTCACTGTTTGAAATGACCATGTAATGTCTTGGAAAAATTTTTGAAAAAGATTTTCGAAAAAAATTTTTTTTCTTGATAATCGAAACTTTTTGTGTAGGATAAAACATCTTAGGCCATTTACAATAACTTTAGTCAAAAAAAATAATTAGAGTGTGACTTTAACTTAAAATATACGCTATCTCCTTAAATAAAGCAGCTGCACAGCTCTCAATGCAGGTATAAGCAATTCAATGAACTTTTGTTCATTGACAACTTTTTAACTTTAAACCAAGTTTTAGCGGTGCTAACACGTTTTGGAATAATAAAACAATATTACTGAACATCAAAATAAACTTTTGCAGTATGAAGGAAATTTTGAAAAATTTTCGTGTAAGTCGTCAGTTCGTGTAAGTCGTCACTTTTTCTGTTTCTCCTGGGGTGACGTTATCCAAGTTCTACTGTAGCTTTAGTGGTGCTAACATGTTTTGGAATGATAAAACAATATTACTGAACATAAAAATAAACTTTTGAAGTATGAAAAGAACTTTGAAAAATTTTTAAAAAAATTCTTGTTCAATGTGTGCATTTTGCAATAAAATGTCTCAGGAAAATTTTTCAGTGGTTTCCACATGACTGGCTGCCATTATTAATGAACATAAAAAAAAACTTTAATGTGTGCAATTTGCAATGAAATATCTCAGGAAAATTTTTCAGTGGTTTCCACATGACTGGCTGCCATTATTAATGAACATAAAAAAAAACTTTAATGTGTGCAATTTGCAATGAAATGTCTCAGGAAAATTTTTATGTGGTTTCCACATGACTGGCTGCCATTATTAATGAACATAAAAAATAACTTTAATGTGTGCAATTTGCAATGAAATGTCTCAGGAAATCTTTTCAGTGGTTTCCACATGACTGGCTGCCATTATTAATGAAAAAAAAAAAAACTTTAATGTGTGCAATTTGCAATGAAATATCTCAGGAAAATTTTTCAGTGGTTTCCACATGACTGGCTGCCATTATTTATGAACATAAAAAAAAACTTTATTGTGTGCAATTTGCAATGAAATGTCTCAGGGAAATTTTTCAGTGGTTTCCACATGACTGGCTGCCATTATTAATGAACATAAAAAAAAACTTTAATGTGTGCAATTTGCAATGAAATGTCTCAGCAAAATTTTTCAGTGGTTTCCACATGACTGGCTGCCATTATTAATGAACATTAAAAAAAATTCAATGTGTGCAATTTGCAATGAAATGTCTCAGGAAAATTTTTTAGTGGTTTCCACATGACTGGCACCCTATTATTAATGAACAAAGAAAATTATTTTGCACTGTATGGAATGTCTTAGAAAAATTTTTGAAAATTTTTTTTGAAAAGACAATTTTTTTTAATAATGTTCACTTTTAGTACGTAAAACAACTTTCTTAGACAATTTTTAATGACATTAGTTTCAAACAAAAAGAATTGGAAAGCTTCGGAAAAAAATTTTTTTTCACTGTTTGAAATGACCATGTAATGTCTTGGAAAAATTTTTGAAAAAGATTTTCGAAAAAAATTTTTTTTCTTGATAATCGAAACTTTTTTTGTAGGATAAAACATCTTAGGCCATTTACAATAACTTTAGTCAAAAAAAATAATTAGAGTGTGACTTTAACTTAAAATATACGCTATCTCCTTAAATAAAGCAGCTGCACAGCTCTCAATGCAGGTATAAGCAATTCAATGAACTTTTGTTCATTGACAACTTTTTAACTTTAAACCAAGTTTTAGCGGTGCTAACACGTTTTGGAATAATAAAACAATATTACTGAACATCAAAATAAACTTTTGCAGTATGAAGGAAATTTTGAAAAATTTTCGTGTAAGTCGTCAGTTCGTGTAAGTCGTCACTTTTTCTGTTTCTCCTGGGGTGACGTTATCGAAGTTCTACTGTAGCTTTAGTGGTGCTAACATGTTTTGGAATGATAAAACAATATTACTGAACATAAAAATAAACTTTTGAAGTATGAAAAGAACTTTGAAAAATTTTTAAAAAAATTCTTGTTCAATGTGTGCATTTTGCAATAAAATGTCTCAGGAAAATTTTTCAGTGGTTTCCACATGACTGGCTGCCATTATTAATGAACATAAAAAAAAACTTTAATGTGTGCAATTTGCAATGAAATATCTCAGGAAAATTTTTCAGTGGTTTCCACATGACTGGCTGCCATTATTAATGAACATAAAAAAAAACTTTAATGTGTGCAATTTGCAATGAAATGTCTCAGGAAAATTTTTCAGTGGTTTCCACATGACTGGCTGCCATTATTAATGAACATAAAAAATAACTTTAATGTGTGCAATTTGCAATGAAATGTCTCAGGAAATCTTTTCAGTGGTTTCCACATGACTGGCTGCCATTATTAATGAAAAAAAAAAAAACTTTAATGTGTGCAATTTGCAATGAAATATCTCAGGAAAATTTTTCAGTGGTTTCCACATGACTGGCTGCCATTATTTATGAACATAAAAAAAAACTTTATTGTGTGCAATTTGCAATGAAATGTCTCAGGGAAATTTTTCAGTGGTTTCCACATGACTGGCTGCCATTATTAATGAACATAAAAAAAAACTTTAATGTGTGCAATTTGCAATGAAATGTCTCAGCAAAATTTTTCAGTGGTTTCCACATGACTGGCTGCCATTATTAATGAACATTAAAAAAAATTCAATGTGTGCAATTTGCAATGAAATGTCTCAGGAAAATTTTTTAGTGGTTTCCACATGACTGGCACCCTATTATTAATGAACAAAGAAAATTATTTTGCACTGTATGGAATGTCTTAGAAAAATTTTTGAAAATTTTTTTTGAAAAGACAATTTTTTTTAATAATGTTCACTTTTAGTACGTAAAACAACTTTCTTAGACAATTTTTAATGACATTAGTTTCAAACAAAAAGAATTGGAAAGCTTCGGAAAAAAATTTTTTTTCACTGTTTGAAATGACCATGTAATGTCTTGGAAAAATTTTTGAAAAAGATTTTCGAAAAAAATTTTTTTTCTTGATAATCGAAACTTTTTTTGTAGGATAAAACATCTTAGGCCATTTACAATAACTTTAGTCAAAAAAAATAATTAGAGTGTGACTTTAACTTAAAATATACGCTATCTCCTTAAATAAAGCAGCTGCACAGCTCTCAATGCAGGTATAAGCAATTCAATGAACTTTTGTTCATTGACAACTTTTTAACTTTAAACCAAGTTTTAGCGGTGCTAACACGTTTTGGAATAATAAAACAATATTACTGAACATCAAAATAAACTTTTGCAGTATGAAGGAAATTTTGAAAAATTTTCGTGTAAGTCGTCAGTTCGTGTAAGTCGTCACTTTTTCTGTTTCTCCTGGGGTGACGTTATCCAAGTTCTACTGTAGCTTTAGTGGTGCTAACATGTTTTGGAATGATAAAACAATATTACTGAACATAAAAATAAACTTTTGAAGTATGAAAAGAACTTTGAAAAATTTTTAAAAAAATTCTTGTTCAATGTGTGCATTTTGCAATAAAATGTCTCAGGAAAATTTTTCAGTGGTTTCCACATGACTGGCTGCCATTATTAATGAACATAAAAAAAAACTTTAATGTGTGCAATTTGCAATGAAATATCTCAGGAAAATTTTTCAGTGGTTTCCACATGACTGGCTGCCATTATTAATGAACATAAAAAAAAACTTTAATGTGTGCAATTTGCAATGAAATGTCTCAGGAAAATTTTTCAGTGGTTTCCACATGACTGGCTGCCATTATTAATGAACATAAAAAATAACTTTAATGTGTGCAATTTGCAATGAAATGTCTCAGGAAATCTTTTCAGTGGTTTCCACATGACTGGCTGCCATTATTAGTGAACATAAAAAAAAACTTTAATGTGTGCAATTTGCAATGAAATATCTCAGGAAAATTTTTCAGTGGTTTCCACATGACTGGCTGCCATTATTTATGAACATAAAAAAAAACTTTAATGTGTGCAATTTGCAATGAAATGTCTCAGGGAAATTTTTCAGTGGTTTCCACATGACTGGCTGCCATTATTAATGAACATAAAAAAAAACTTTAATGTGTGCAATTTGCAATGAAATGTCTCAGCAAAATTTTTCAGTGGTTTCCACATGACTGGCTGCCATTATTAATGAACATAAAAAAAAACTTTAATGTGTGCAATTTGCAATGAAATGTCTCAGCAAAATTTTTCAGTGGTTTCCACATGACTGGCACCCCATTATTAATGAACATTAAAAAAAATTCAATGTGTGCAATTTGCAATGAAATGTCTCAGGAAAATTTTTTAGTGGTTTCCACATGACTGGCCCCCTATTATTAATGAACAAAGAAAATTATTTTGCACTGTATGGAATGTCTTAGAAAAATTTTTGAAAATTTTTTTTGAAAAGACAATTTTTTTTAATAATGTTCACTTTTAGTACGTAAAACAACTTTCTTAGACAATTTTTAATGACATTAGTTTCAAACAAAAAGAATTGGAAAGCTTCGGAAAAAAATTTTGTTTCATTGTTTGAAATGACCATGTAATGTCTTGGAAAAATTTTTGAAAAAGATTTTCGAAAAAATTTTTTTTCTTGATAATAGAAACTTTTTTTGTAGGATAAAACATCTTAGGCCATTTACAATAACTTTAGTCAAAAAAAATAATTAGAGTGCGACTTTAACTTAAAATATACGCTATCTCCTTAAATAAAGCTAGCTTTCAATGCAGGTATAAGCAATTCAATGAATTTTTGGTAATTGACAACTTTTTAATTTGAAACTAAGTTTTAGTGGTGCTAACATGTTTTGGAATGATAAAACAATATTACTGAACATAAAAATAAACTTTTGCAATAGGAAAAAAATTTTGAAAAACTTTGAAAAAAATTCTTGTTCAATGTGTGCAATGAGTTATGAAATGTCTTATAAAAAATTTTGCAAACAATTTTTGATTTTTTCAATAATGTTCACTTTTAGTACGTAAAACAACTTTCTTAGACAATTTTATATGACGTTAGTTTCAAACAAAAAGAATTGGATACTTTAGCATAGAAAATTATTTTGCACTGTATGGAATGTCTTAGAAAAATTTTTGAAAATTTTTTTTGAAAAGACAATTTTTTTTAATAATGTTCACTTTTAGTACGTAAAACAACTTTCTTAGACAATTTTTAATGACATTAGTTTCAAACAAAAAGAATTGGAAAGCTTCGAAAAAAATTTTTTTTCACTGTTTGAAATGACCATGTAATGTCTTGGAAAAATTTTTGAAAAAGATTTTCGAAAAAAATTTTTTTTCTTGATAATCGAAACTTTTTTTGTAGGATAAAACATCTTAGGCCATTTACAATAACTTTAGTCAAAAAAAATAATTAGAGTGTGACTTTAACTTAAAATATACGCTATCTCCTTAAATAAAGCAGCTGCACAGATCTCAATGCAGGTATAAGCAATTCAATGAACTTTTGTTCATTGACAACTTTTTAACTTTAAACCAAGTTTTAGCGGTGCTAACACGTTTTGGAATAATAAAACAATATTACTGAACATCAAAATAAACTTTTGCAGTATGAAGAAAATTTTGAAAAATTTTCGTGTAAGTCGTCAGTTCGTGTAAGTCGTCACTTTTTCTGTTTCTCCTGGGGTGACGTTATCCAAGTTCTACTGTAGCTTTAGTGGTGCTAACATGTTTTGGAATGATAAAACAATATTACTGAACATAAAAATAAACTTTTGAAGTATGAAAAGAACTTTGAAAAATTTTTAAAAAAATTCTTGTTCAATGTGTGCATTTTGCAATAAAATGTCTCAGGAAAATTTTTCAGTGGTTTCCACATGACTGGCTGCCATTATTAATGAACATAAAAAAAAACTTTAATGTGTGCAATTTGCAATGAAATGTCTCAGGAAAATTTTTCAGTGGTTTCCACATGACTGGCTACCATTATTAATGAACATAAAAAAAAACTTTAATGTGTGCACTTTGCAATGAAATGTCTCTGTCTCAGGAAAATTTTTCAGTGGTTTCCACATGACTGGCTGCCGTTATTAATGAACATAAAAAAAAACTTTAATGTGTGCAATTTGCAATGAAATATCTCAGGAAAATTTTTCAGTGGTTTCCACATGACTGGCTGCCATTATTTATGAACATAAAAAATAACTTTAATGTGTGCAATTTGCAATGAAATGTCTCAGGGAAATTTTTCAGTGGTTTCCACATGACTGGCTGCCATTATTAATGAACATAAAAAAAAACTTTAATGTGTGCAATTTGCAATGAAATGTCTCAGCAAAATTTTTCAGTGGTTTCCACATGACTGGCTGCCATTATTAATGAACATAAAAAAAATTCAATGTGTGCAATTTGCAATGAAATGTCTCAGGAAAATTTTTTAGTGGTTTCCACATAACTGGCACCCTATTATTAATGAACAAAAAAAATTATTTTGCACTGTATGAAATGTCTTAGAAAAATTTTTGAAAATTTTTTTTGAAAAGACAATTTTTTTTAATAATGTTCACTTTTAGTACGTAAAACAACTTTCTTAGACAATTTTTAATGACATTAGTTTCAAACAAAAAGAATTGGAAAGCTTCGGAAAAAAATTTTTTTTCACTGTTTGAAATGACCATGTAATGTCTTGGAAAAATTTTTGAAAAAGATTTTCGAAAAATATTTTTTTTCTTGATAATCGAAACTTTTTTTGTAGGATAAAACATCTTAGGCCATTTACAATAACTTTAGTCAAAAAAAATAATTAGAGTGTGACTTTAACTTAAAATATACGCTGTCTCCTTAAATAAAACAGCTGCACAGCTCTCAATGCAGGTATAACCAATTCAATGAACTTTTGTTCATTGAATACTTTTTAACTTGAAACCAAGTTTTAGCGGTGCTAACACGTTTTAGAATGATAAAACATTATTACTGAACATAAAAATAAACTTTTGCAGTATGAAAAAAATTTTGAAAAATTTTGAAAAATATTCTTGTTTAATGTGTGCAATGAGTTATGAAATGTCTTATAAAAAATTTTGCAAACAATTTTTGATTTTTTCAATAATGTTCACATTTAGTACGTAAAACAACTTTCTTAGACAATTTTTAATGACGTTAGTTTCAAACAAAAAGAATTGGATAGTTTCTCAAAAAAATTTATTTTTCACTGTATGAAATAACTAAGAAAAATTTTTGAAAATTTTTTTTGAAAAGACAATTTTTTTCAATAATTGTCACTTTTAGTACGTAAAACAACTTTCTTAGACAATTTTTAATGACGTTAGTTTCAAACAAAATGAATTGGAAAGCTTCGAAAAAAATTTTTTTTTTACTGTATGAAATGACAATGTAATGTCTTGGAAAAATTTTTGAAAAAGATTTTCGAAAAAAATTTTTTTTCTTGATAATCGAAACATTTTTTGTAGGATAAGACATCTTAGGCCATTTACAATAACTTTATTCAAAAAAAATAATTAGAGTGCGACTTTAACTTAAAATATACGCTATCTCCTTAAATAAAGCTGCTGCGCAGCTCTCAATGCAGGTATAAGCAATTCAATGAATTTTTGGTAATTGACAACTTTTTAACTTGAAACTAAGTTTTAGTGGTGCTAACATGTTTTGGAATGATAAAACAATATTACTGAACATCAAAATAAACTTTTGCAGTAGGAAGAAAATTTTGAAAAACTTTGAAAAAAATTCTTGTTCAATGTGTGCAATGAGTTATGAAATGTCTTATAAAAAATTTTGCAAACAATTTTTGATTTTTTCAATAATGTTCACTTTTAGTACGTAAAACAACTTTCTTAGACAATTTTTTATGACGTTAGTTTCAAACAAAAAGAATTGGATACTTTAGCAAAAAAAAATTATTTTTCACTGTATGAAATGTCTTAGAAAAATTTTTGAAAATTTTTTTTGAAAACACAATTTTTTTCAATAATGTCCACTTTTTGTACGTAAAACAACTTTCTTAGACAATTTTTAATGACGTTAGTTTCAAACAAAAAGAATTGGAAAGCTTCGGAATAAATTTTGTTTTCACTGTATGAAATGACAATGTAATGTCTTGAAAAAATTTTTGAAAAAGATTTTCGAAAAAATTTTTTTTCTTGATAATCGAAACTTTTTGTGTAGGATAAAATATCTTAGGCCATTTACAATAACTTTAGTCAAAAAAAATAATTAGAGTGTGACTTTAACTTAAAATATACGCTATCTCCTTAAATAAAGCAGCTGCACAGCTCTCAATGCAGGTATAAGCAATTCAATGAACTTTTGTTCATTGACAACTTTTTAACTTTAAACCAAGTTTTAGCGGTGCTAACACGTTTTGGAATAATAAAACAATATTACTGAACATCAAAATAAACTTTTGCAGTATGAAGGAAATTTTGAAAAATTTTCGTGTAAGTCGTCAGTTCGTGTAAGTCGTCACTTTTTCTGTTTCTCCTGGGGTGACGTTATCCAAGTTCTACTGTAGCTTTAGTGGTGCTAACATGTTTTGGAATGATAAAACAATATTACTGAACATAAAAATAAACTTTTGAAGTATGAAAAGAACTTTGAAAAATTTTGAAAAAATTCTTGTTCAATGTGTGCATTTTGCAATAAAATGTCTCAGGAAAATTTTTCAGTGGTTTCCACATGACTGGCTACCAGTATTAATGAACATAAAAAAAAAACTTTAATGTGTGCACTTTGCAATGAAATGTCTCAGGAAAATTTTTCAGTGGTTTCCACATGACTGGCTGCCGTTATTAATGAACATAAAAAAAAACTTTAATGTGTGCAATTTGCAATGAAATGTCTCAGGAAAATTTTTCAGTGGTTTTCACATGACTGGCTGCCATTATTAATGAACATAAAAAAAAACTTTAATGTGTGCAATTTGCAATGAAATGTCTCAGGAAAATTTTTCAGTGGTTTCCACATGACTGGCTGCCATTATTACTGAACATAAAAAATAACTTTAATGTGTGCAATTTGCAATGAAATGTCTCAGGAAATCTTTTCAGTGGTTTCCACATGACTGGCTGCCATTATTAATGAACATAAAAAAAAACTTTAATGTGTGCAATTTGCAATGAAATGTCTCAGGAAAATTTTTCAGTGGTTTCCACATGACTGGCTGCCATTATTTATGAACATAAAAAATAACTTTAATGTGTGCAATTTGCAATGAAATATCTCAGGAAAATTTTTCAGTGGTTTCCACATGACTGGCTGCCATTATTAATGAACAAAAAAAATTATTTTGCACTGTATGAAATGTCTTAGAAAAATTTTTGAAAATTTCTTTTGAAAAGACAATTTTTTTTAATAATGTTCAATTTTAGTACGTAAAACAACTTTCTTAGACAATTTTAATGACATTGGTTTCAAACAAAAAGAATTGGAAAGCTTCGGAAAAAAATTTTTTTTCACTGTTTGAAATGACCATGTAATGTCTTGGAAAATTTTTTAAAAAGATTTTCGAAAAAAGTTTTTTTTCTTGATAATAGAAACTTTTTTTGTAGGATAAAACATCTTAGGCCATTTACAATAACTTAAGTCAAAAAAAATAATTAGAGTGCGACTTTAACTTAAAATATACGCTATCTTCTTAAATAAAGCTGCTGCGCAGCTCTCAATGCAGGTATAAGCAATTCAATGAATTTTTGGTAATTGACAACTTTTTAACTTGAAACTAAGTTTTAGTGGTGCTAACATGTTTTGGAATGATAAAACAATATTACTGAACATAAAAATAAACTTTTGCAGTAGGAAAAAAATTTTGAAAAACTTTGAAAAAAATTCTTGTTCAATGTGTGCAATGAGTTATGAAATGTCTTATAAAAAATTTTGCAAACAATTTTTGATTTTTTCAATAATGTTCACTTTTAGTACGTAAAACAACTTTCTTAGACAATTTTTTATGACGTTAGTTTCAAACAAAAAGAATTGGATACTTTAGCAAAAAAAAATTATTTTTCACTGTATGAAATGTCTTAGAAAAATTTTTGAAAATTTTTTTTGAAAACACAATTTTTTTCAATAATGTTCACTTTTTGTACGTAAAACAACTTTCTTAGACAATTTTTAATGACGTTAGTTTCAAACAAAAATAATTGGAAAGCTTCGGAATAAATTTTGTTTTCACTGTATGAAATGACAATGTAATGTCTTGAAAAAATTTTTGAAAAAGATTTTCGAAAAAATTTTTTTTCTTGATAATCGAAACTTTTTGTGTAGGATAAAATATCTTAGGCCATTTACAATAACTTTAGTCAAAAAAAATAATTAGAGTGTGACTTTAACTTAAAATATACGCTATCTCCTTAAATAAAGCAGCTGCACAGCTCTCAATGCAGGTATAAGCAATTCAATGAACTTTTGTTCATTGACAACTTTTTAACTTTAAACCAAGTTTTAGCGGTGCTAACACGTTTTGGAATAATAAAACAATATTACTGAACATCAAAATAAACTTTTGCAGTATGAAGGAAATTTTGAAAAATTTTCGTGTAAGTCGTCAGTTCGTGTAAGTCGTCACTTTTTCTGTTTCTCCTGGGGTGACGTTATCCAAGTTCTACTGTAGCTTTAGTGGTGCTAACATGTTTTGGAATGATAAAACAATATTACTGAACATAAAAATAAACTTTTGAAGTATGAAAAGAACTTTGAAAAATTTTAAAAAAAATTCTTTGTTCAATGTGTGCATTTTGCAATAAAATGTCTCAGGAAAATTTTTCAGTGGTTTCCACATGACTGGCTGCCATTATTAATGAACATAAAAAAAAACTTTAATGTGTGCAATTTGCAATGAAATGTCTCAGGAAAATTTTTCAGTGGTTTCCACATGACTGGCTGCCATTATTAATGAACATAAAAAATAACTTTAATGTGTGCAATTTGCAATGAAATGTCTCAGGAAAATTTTTCAGTGGTTTCCACATGACTGGCTGCCATTATTAATGAACATAAAAAATAACTTTAATGTGTGCAATTTGCAATGAAATGTCTCAGGAAAATTTTTCAGTGGTTTCCACATGACTGGCTGCCATTATTAATGAACATAAAAAAAAACTTTAATGTGTGCAATTTGCAATGAAATATCTCAGGAAAATTTTTCAGTGGTTTCCACATGACTGGCTGCCATTATTTATGAACATAAAAAAAAACTTTAATGTGTGCAATTTCCAATGAAATGTCTCAGGGAAATTTTTCAGTGGTTTCCACATGACTGGCTGCCATTATTAATGAACATAAAAAAAAAACTTTAATGTGTGCAATTTGCAATGAAATGTCTCAGCAAAATTTTTCAGTGGTTTCCACATGACTGGCTGCCATTATTAATGAACATAAAAAAAAAATTCAATGTGTGCAATTTGCAATGAAATGTCTCAGGAAAATTTTTTAGTGGTTTCCACATGACTGGCACCCTATTATTAATGAACAAAAAAAATTGTTTTGCACTGTATGAAATGTCTTAGAAAAATTTTTGAAAATTTCTTTTGAAAAGACAATTTTTTTTAATAATGTTCAATTTTAGTACGTAAAACAACTTTCTTAGACAATTTTAATGACATTAGTTTCAAACAAAAAGAATTGGAAAGCTTCGGAAAAAAATTTGTTTTCACTGTTTGAATTGACCATGTAATGTCTTGGAAAAATTTTTGAAAAAGATTTTCGAAAAATTTTTTTTCTTGATAATAGAAACTTTTTTTGTAGGATAAAACATCTTAGGCCATTTACAATAACTTTAGTCAAAAAAAATAATTAGAGTGCGACTTTAACTTAAAATATACGCTATCTCCTTAAATAAAGCTAGCTCTCAATGCAGGTATAAGCAATTCAATGAATTTTTGGTAATTGACAACTTTTTAACTTGAAACTAAGTTTTAGTGGTGCTAACATGTTTTGGAATGATAAAACAATATTACTGAACATAAAAATAAACTTTTGCAGTAGGAAAAAAATTTTGAAAAACTTTGAAAAAAATTCTTGTTCAATGTGTGCAATGAGTTATGAAATGTCTTATAAAAAATTTTGCAAACAATTTTTGATTTTTTCAATAATGTTCACTTTTAGTACGTAAAACAACTTTCTTAGACATGTTTTTATGACGTTAGTTTCAAACAAAAAGAATTGGATACTTTAGAAAAAAAAATTATTTTTCACTGTATGAAATGTCTTAGAAAAATTTTTGAAAATTTTTTTTGAAAACACAATTTTTTTCAATAATGTTCACTTTTTGTACGTAAAACAACTTTCTTAGACAATTTTTAATGACGTTAGTTTCAAACAAAAATAATTGGAAAGCTTCGGAATAAATTTTGTTTTCACTGTATGAAATGACAATGTAATGTCTTGAAAAAATTTTTGAAAAAGATTTTCGAAAAAATTTTTTTTCTTGATAATCGAAACTTTTTGTGTAGGATAAAACATCTTAGGCCATTTACAATAACTTTAGTCAAAAAAAGTAATTAGAGTGTGACTTTAACTTAAAATATACGCTATCTCCTTAAATAAAGCAGCTGCACAGCTCTCAATGCAGGTATAAGCAATTCAATGAACTTTTGTTCATTGACAACTTTTTAACTTTAAACCAAATTTTAGCGGTGCTAACACGTTTTGGAATATTAAAACAATATTACTGAACATCAAAATAAACTTTTGCAGTATGAAGGAAATTTTGAAAAATTTTCGTGTAAGTCGTCAGTTCGTGTAAGTCGTCACTTTTTCTGTTTCTCCTGGGGTGACGTTATCCAAGTTCTACTGTAGCTTTAGTGGTGCTAACATGTTTTGGAATGATAAAACAATATTACTCAACATAAAAATAAACTTTTGAAGTATGAAAAGAACTTTGAAAAATTTTGAAAAAATTCTTGTTCAATGTGTGCATTTTGCAATAAAATGTCTCAGGAAAATTTTTCAGTGGTTTCCACATGACTGGCTACCATTATTAATGAACATAAAAAAAAAACTTTAATGTGTGCACTTTGCAATGAAATGTCTCAGGAAAATTTTTCAGTGGTTTCCACATGACTGGCTGCCGTTATTAATGAACATAAAAAAAAACTTTAATGTGTGCAATTTGCAATGAAATGTCTCAGGAAAATTTTTCAGTGGTTTCCACATGACTGGCTGCCATTATTAATGAACATAAAAAAAAACTTTAATGTGTGCAATTTGCAATGAAATGTCTCAGGAAAATTTTTCAGTGGTTTCCACATGACTGGCTGCCATTATTAATGAACATAAAAAATAACTTTAATGTGTGCAATTTGCAATGAAATGTCTCAGGAAATCTTTTCAGTGGTTTCCACATGACTGGCTGCCATTATTAATGAACATAAAAAAAAACTTTAATGTGTGCAATTTGCAATGAAATATCTCAGGAAAATTTTTCAGTGGTTTCCACATGACTGGCTGCCATTATTTATGAACATAAAAAAAAACTTTAATGTGTGCAATTTGCAATGAAATGTCTCAGGGAAATTTTTCAGTGGTTTCCACATGACTGGCTGCCATTATTAATGAACATAAAAAAAAAACTTTAATGTGTGCAATTTGCAATGAAATGTCTCAGCAAAATTTTTCAGTGGTTTCCACATGACTGGCTGCCATTATTAATGAACATAAAAAAAAAATTCAATGTGTGCAATTTGCAATGAAATGTCTCAGGAAAATTTTTTAGTGGTTTCCACTTGACTGGCACCCTATTATTAATGAACAAAAAAAATTATTTTGCACTGTATGAAATGTCTTAGAAAAATTTTTGAAAATTTTTTTTGAAAAGACAATTTTTTTTAATAATGTTCACTTTTAGTACGTAAAACAACTTTCTTAGACAATTTTTAATGACATTAGTTTCAAACAAAAAGAATTGGAAAGCTTCGGAAAAAAATTTTTTTTCACTGTTTGAAATGACCATGTACCCAGCTAGAAAGCTACGTATATTACACGTTGATTTTTGGTTGATTTTAGGTAGTATGGTATCTTAGGTAGAATTCAGGTGTTATTAAGGAGTTTGTGTACACCAACACAAATTCACTTGTTTAAAAAACATTTTTTTAGAGACATATTTTAGCTATCATTTAGTATGACTAGTTTGTAAATATGATTCTAGAAGTTTTATCAGGGATTATTTTTTGAATATAACGCTTGCAAAAATAACACGTGTTTTCCACGTATATTACACGTGTTCAAAATCCTATGATTATTTGACTAATTTTTAAGGTATATAAGGTAAAATCACACCCAGAAGAGGGCATACAAAAGAGAAAAAATGTTTACCCGAGCAGAAGGATGTTTTACCGGGATTTTTTGTATTTTGATTATATGTTGTTTCCACGTGTATTGCACGTTTCCATCTGTTGAAAAGTAACACGTATTTTCCATGTATATTAAACGTGTTGAAGTTCTTTCGTTCATTTGGGCAATTTTTAATCTGTGTTAGGTAAAACTACCTCCCAAGGACGGTATAAACAGAAAGAATTCTCCACTCAAGTGGATTGGTGTCAACCACGCTCCTCCGCATTTTTTAGGATATAAGTTAGATTATGTGTTTTTGTAGGTGTCTTTACACGTTTTTATTACGTTATGTAAAAAGGAAACTTCATGACATTTTTTAGTCGCAAATTAATGTGATCTTTTAACGATAGTTCTTAGTGTAAATTTAAGTGGTCTCGCTTACTGATATTAAACAATTACTTACTAAGGTTTGGTACGGTAGCCACTTTAACAAGTCGAAATTCTGCCACTAAAAATGACTAGAATGAAACCGCCAACCAATCATAAGCCCGGTTTAAGTGACGTAAAAATGACGAAAAGAAGATGATAGAAAGCAAATTAAGTGATGGATTTTTTGTCAGCTGGTTGGTTTAGGGGTTTTGTCAGCTGGTTGGCTTTCATTGACGCGGGTTCGATTCCCACCACTGCTATTGCTCTTTTTCTTCTCTAATTCCAAATAAAGTTCAAAACAAGCGTTAACTCTCCGAATGAGTGCTAGAAGGGTCACAATTGGACAGTAGCCTCTTATACCAATATGTGTTATACAAATGTGTTAAATAAATACAAATGTGTTAAATTGTTGATTTCAGATACGGTACGCGGAAATTAGGTAGAATGTGGGTGTAAAAACACGTAAAATCCACCACCAAATATACGAGTAATACACGTGAAATAGTGTCAACACTTATACGTGTATTATACGTGAAAATTAACGTATAATACACGACCCAAGGAACTTAGAATCTACGTGTCAGATACGAGGAAATTAGGTGTAATGCGGGTGTAAAACACGTAAAATCCACCACCAGATATACGTGTAATACACGTGAAATAGTGTCTACACATATGCGTGTAGTATACGTGAAAATTAACGTATAATACACGACCCAAGGTACATAGAATCTACGTGTCAGATACGAGGAAATTAGGTGTAATGCGGGTGTACAACACGTAGAATCCACCACCAAATATACGTGGAAAACACGTGTATTAGTGTTGTCAGATACGAGGAAATTAGGTGTAATGCGGGCGTAAAACACGTAAAATCCACCACCAAATATACGTGTAATGCACGTGAAATAGTGTCTACACATATGCGTGTATTATACGTGAAAATTAACGTATAATACACGACCCAAGGTACGTAGAATCTACGTGTCAGATACGAGGAAATTAGGTGTAATGCGGGTGTAAAACACGTAAAATCCACCACCAAATATACGTGGAAAACACGTGTATTAGTGTTGTCAGATACGAGGAAATTAGGTGTAATGCGGGCGTAAAACACGTAAAATCCACCACCAAATACACGTGTAATGCACGTGAAATAGTGTCTACACATATGCGTGTATTATACGTGAAAATTAACGTATAATACACGACCCAAGGTACGTAGAATCTACGTGTAATACACGTGAAATTTCTAGCTGGGTAATGTCTTGGAAAAATTTTTGAAAAAGATTTTCGAAAAAATTTTTTTTCTTGATAATAGAAACTTTTTTTGTAGGATAAAACATCTTAGGCCATTTACAATAACTTTAGTCAAAAAAAATAATTAGAGTGCGACTTTAACTTAAAATATACGCTATCTCCTTAAATAAAGCTAGCTCTCAATGCAGGTATAAGCAATTCAATGAATTTTTGGTAATTGACAACTTTTTAACTTGAAACTAAGTTTTAGTGGTGCTAACATGTTTTGGAATGATAAAACAATATTACTGAACATAAAAATAAACTTTTGCAGTAGGAAAAAAATTTTGAAAAACTTTGAAAAAAATTCTTGTTCAATGTGTGCAATGAGTTATGAAATGTCTTATAAAAAATTTTGCAAACAATTTTTGATTTTTTCAATAATGTTCACTTTTAGTACGTAAAACAACTTTCTTAGACAATTTTTTATGACGTTAGTTTCAAACAAAAAGAATTGGATACTTTAGAAAAAAAAATTATTTTTCACTGTATGAAATGTCTTAGAAAAATTTTTGAAAATTTTTTTTGAAAACACAATTTTTTTCAATAATGTTCACTTTTTGTACGTAAAACAACTTTCTTAGACAATTTTTAATGACGTTAGTTTCAAACAAAAATAATTGGAAAGCTTCGGAATAAATTTTGTTTTCACTGTATGAAATGACAATGTAATGTCTTGAAAAAATTTTTGAAAAAGATTTTCGAAAAAATTTTTTTTCTTGATAATCGAAACTTTTTGTGTAGGATAAAACATCTTAGGCCATTTACAATAACTTTAGTCAAAAAAAATAATTAGAGTGTGACTTTAACTTAAAATATACGCTATCTCCTTAAATAAAGCAGCTGCACAGCTCTCAATGCAGGTATAAGCAATTCAATGAACTTTTGTTCATTGACAACTTTTTAACTTTAAACCAAGTTTTAGCGGTGCTAACACGTTTTGGAATAATAAAACAATATTACTGAACATCAAAATAAACTTTTGCAGTATGAAGGAAATTTTGAAAAATTTTCGTGTAAGTCGTCAGTTCGTGTAAGTCGTCACTTTTTCTGTTTCTCCTGGGGTGACGTTATCCAAGTTCTACTGTAGCTTTAGTGGTGCTAACATGTTTTGGAATGATAAAACAATATTACTGAACATAAAAATAAACTTTTGAAGTATGAAAAGAACTTTGAAAAATTTTGAAAAAATTCTTGTTCAATGTGTGCATTTTGCAATAAAATGTCTCAGGAAAATTTTTCAGTGGTTTCCACATGACTGGCTACCATTATTAATGAACATAAAAAAAAAACTTTAATGTGTGCACTTTGCAATGAAATGTCTCTGTCTCAGGAAAATTTTTCAGTGGTTTCCAGATGACTGGCTGCCGTTATTAATGAACATATAAAAAAACTTTAATGTGTGCAATTTGCAATGAAATGTCTCAGGAAAATTTTTCAGTGGTTTCCACATGACTGGCTGCCATTATTAATGAACATAAAAAAAAACTTTAATGTGTGCAATTTGCAATGAAATGTCTCAGGAAAATTTTTCAGTGGTTTCCACATGACTGGCTGCCATTATTAATGAACATAAAAAATAACTTTAATGTGTGCAATTTGCAATGAAATGTCTCAGGAAATCTTTTCAGTGGTTTCCACATGACTGGCTGCCATTATTAATGAACATAAAAAAAAACTTTAATGTGTGCAATTTGCAATGAAATATCTCAGGAAAATTTTTCAGTGGTTTCCACATGACTGGCTGCCATTATTTATGAACATAAAAAAAAACTTTAATGTGTGCAATTTGCAATGAAATGTCTCAGGGAAATTTTTCAGTGGTTTCCACATGACTGGCTGCCATTATTAATGAACATAAAAAAAAAACTTTAATGTGTGCAATTTGCAATGAAATGTCTCAGGAAAATTTTTCAGTGGTTTCCACATGACTGGCTGCCATTATTAATGAACATAAAAAATAACTTTAATGTGTGCAATTTGCAATGAAATGTCTCAGGAAATCTTTTCAGTGGTTTCCACATGGCTGGCTGCCATTATTAATGAACATAAAAAAAAACTTTAATGTGTGCAATTTGCAATGAAATATCTCAGGAAAATTTTTAGTGGTTTCCACATGACTGGCTGCCATTATTTCAGAACATAAAAAAAAACTTTAATGTTTGCAATTTGCAATGAAATGTCTCAGGGAAATTTTTCAGTGGTTTCCACATGACTGGCTGCCATTATTAATGAACATAAAAAAAAACTTTAATGTGTGCAATTTGCAATGAAATGTCTCAGCAAAATTTTTCAGTGGTTTCCACATGACTGGCTGCCATTATTAATGAACATTAAAAAAAATTCAATGTGTGCAATTTGCAATGAAATGTCTCAGGAAAATTTTTTAGTGGTTTCCACATGACTGGCACCCTATTACACTGGTCTACAAATTTCAACTTTTTTTTTCAGGTTTGGGTTTTGACAACTCATTTTGGCTAATTTTGGGGTGCTGAATCCGAAAATGAACTCAGATTTTCTCTATCACATCAAGTTTTCTTTCTATCGTTGCCATTATTTTGTGAAATTGACCAGTTTTTGCCCTTTTTAGTGCAGTAAAATGTCAAATATAATTATTTTCTGACAGCTATAAACTTTCAAACATAGAGATATTTTTACACTAAATTCATAAATTGGTTCAGATTTCCTCTAAAATAAAAAAAATTCCTGTTATGATAATCGTAATAGGACATAGTAGAGATTGGTAGCGTTGAGTTTTTCCATGCTGGCTTGAACTCCCTGTCTTGGCCTCTCAGGCGTTATCTGTGGGTCAGCTGCTATCTCTGTGCACTGTGCAGATGGAATATCGTAGGAAGACAGCTGGTGGGAGTAGATTTGACTTAGTAATAAATTCTTGCTTAGTAAGGAAGATTTATTTAGAAGTTTCATAAAGCACATGTACATTGTACAGACCAACATCAGAGTTCAAGGTGAAAAGTGGTTTGTAGAAGGAAAAAGTATTTTCATACTTTATAAGTTTGAGTTCAAGTCGGTTAGAGTTTTTGGTATAGTGGTGTTTCTGTGGAAAAACTTGCTCTTAGAAAACTACTAACAAACAAAGGTTATATTTGATCTCAAGCTATGTCTGCTTCCAGCAAAAGAAGAAAATGTTGTAATGATCCGGATATATTTTGTTACATTTGTGGATGCTTCATGTTGAAGTCTCAACAATGCAATATTACCACGTTTGTAAAAAGGGCATATCTTGCTTACTTTAAAGTCAAGTTGGGGGACCAGGACAAAAGCTGGGCTCCTCATAAAGTGTGCAAGACCTGAGTTGAATGTCTGAGAAGTTGGTCGCAAGGAAAAGGTTCACAAATGAAATTTGGAATACCCATGATTTGGCGAGAGCAACGAAATCATTTTGACGATTGTTATTTTTGTCTTGTTGGTGTGAAAGGGTATAACAAAAAGAGTAAACATCGTTTGAAATATCCAAATCTGGATTCGGCATTGCGCCCAGTTCCTCACAGTGATGAAAAGCCACTGCCAGTATTTACACCACTTCCAGAACTACACGAAGAGGCTATTTCTTCTTCAGAAGCATCGTTTAGTGAAGGAGAAAGTGAAATTTTTCAACCAGCACCCGAGGATCTGTCAGACAAGCCTTCCCAGTTTAATCAGATGGAATTAAATGATTTAGTGAGAGATTTGTATTTGCCTAAGCAATCTGTAGAGTTATTGGCATCAAGGCTACAGGAAAGGAAACTTCTCAAAGCTAGTACAAGCGAGACATTTTATCGCAAACGAGAAGAACTGGAGACAAAAATATCATACGTGATCAGTTAGTTGATATCAAAAAGATCCTCTTGCCTCTTCTTCACATCAAACTTGGTCTCATGAAACAATATGTAAAAGCTTTGGATCATGAAGGAGAGTGTTTTAAGTATATATGTTATGCTTTTCCTGGTCTCAATGAAGAGAACAAAAGAGCTGGGATTTTCAATGGACCACAAATCAGGCAATTGTTAAAGGATGAAAATTTTGTAAAATCAATGTTGCCATTCGAGGCTAGAGCTTGGAATGCTTTCGGTGCTGTTGTGAGAAATTTTTTGGGAAACAGAAAAGCAGAAAATTATAAAGATCTCTTAAGGGAGCTACTGCTTAGTTTTGAAGATTTGGGATGCAGGATGAGCATCAAAGTTCACTATTTGAAGAGTCATGCGGATGAGTTTCCAGAAAACCTTGGAAAAGTTAGTGAAGAACAAGGTGAACGTTTCCACCAGGATATTAAAATTATGGAGGAACGTTATCAAGGTCGGTGGGATTGTCATATGATGGCCAACTATTGCTGGAGTTTTAAAAGAGAAATTCCAGATGCTGCTCATAAAAGAAAGTCTCTCAAAAGAGCATTTTTAAGCTTATAAGTGAAGAATTCATATTTTATGAAAGCTCTTTTTTGACTGTTTCTGAACTCGCCCTGCCCAAGTCCCTTTATTTTGGCACTTTGCTATTTCTGTGTGTGTCTTCAGAATTTCTGCACTCCATTGGAATGTCTGTGTGCATATTGTGTGAACTGTAGGCTATAATTCAGATAATACCTTGTCACTGTCCTATCGACATGTTCGTCAGCATAATGTAGCGTTTGATGTTATTATGGTTGCTCTTTTGCATGCCTATTTTTTATTCCAAGGCATGAAATTTTAATAAAGACAACGCAAATTTGTGTGAATATAATATAGAATGCTTGTTTGCTAATTAAAGCTAGATTATTGCAGGTAAAACAGTGTTTATTGCATCAGAATTTCTTGTTTTGACAACAGAAGGGGGGCAAAAATTGATTTTTTTCAAAAATTAGGGATATTTCATATCTCAAAAATGTGATGTGATAGAGAAAATCTGAGTTCATTTTCGGATTCAGCACCCCAAAATTAGCTAAAATGAGTTGTCAAAACCCAAACCTGAAATTTTGTGTAGACCAGTGTTATTAATGAACAAAGAAAATTATTTTGCACTGTATGGAATGTCTTAGAAAAATTTTTGAAAATTTTTTTTGAAAAGACAATTTTTTTTAATAATGTTCACTTTTAGTACGTAAAACAACTTTCTTAGACAATTTTTAATGACATTAGTTTCAAACAAAAAGAATTGGAAAGCTTCGGAAAAAAATTTTTTTTCACTGTTTGAAATGACCATGTAATGTCTTGGAAAAATTTTTGAAAAAGATTTTCGAAAAAAATTTTTTTTCTTGATAATCGAAACTTTTTTTGTAGGATAAAACATCTTAGGCCATTTACAATAACTTTAGTCAAAAAAAATAATTAGAGTGCGACTTTAACTTAAAATATACGCTATCTCCTTAAATAAAGCTGCTGCGCAGCTCTCAATGCAGGTATAAGCAATTCAATGAACTTTTGGTAATTGACAACTTTTTAACTTGAAACTAAGTTTTAGTGGTGCTAACATGTTTTGGAATGATAAAACAATATTACTGAACATAAAAATAAACTTTTGCAGTAGGAAAAAAATTTTGAAAAACTTTGAAAAAAATTCTTGTTCAATGTGTGCAATGAGTTATAAAATGTCTTATAAAAAATTTTGCAAACAATTTTTGATTTTTTCAATAATGTTCACTTTTAGTACGTAAAACAACTTTCTTAGACAATTTTTTATGACGTTAGTTTCAAACAAAAAGAATTGGATACTTTAACAAAAAAAATTATTTTTCACTGTATGAAATGTCTTAGAAAAATTTTTGAAAATTTTTTTTGAAAACACAATTTTTTTCAATAATGTTCACTTTTTGTACGTAAAACAACTTTCTTAGACAATTTTTAATGACGTTAGTTTCAAACAAAAATAATTGGAAAGCTTCGGAATAAATTTTGTTTTCACTGTATGAAATGACAATGTAATGTCTTGAAAAAATTTTTGAAAAAGATTTTCGAAAAAATTTTTTTTCTTGATAATCGAAACTTTTTGTGTAGGATAAAATATCTTAGGCCATTTACAATAACTTTAGTCAAAAAAAATAATTAGAGTGTGACTTTAACTTAAAATATACGCTATCTCCTTAAATAAAGCAGCTGCACAGCTCTCAATGCAGGTATAAGCAATTCAATGAACTTTTGTTCATTGACAACTTTTTAACTTTAAACCAAGTTTTAGCGGTGCTAACACGTTTTGGAATAATAAAACAATATTACTGAACATCAAAATAAACTTTTGCAGTATGAAGGAAATTTTGAAAAATTTTCGTGTAAGTCGTCAGTTCGTGTAAGTCGTCACTTTTTCTGTTTCTCCTGGGGTGACGTTATCCAAGTTCTACTGTAGCTTTAGTGGTGCTAACATGTTTTGGAATGATAAAACAATATTACTGAACATAAAAATAAACTTTTGAAGTATGAAAAGAACTTTGAAAAATTTTGAAAAAATTCTTGTTCAATGTGTGCATTTTGCAAAAAAATGTCTCAGGAAAATTTTTCAGTGGTTTCCACATGACTGGCTACCATTATTAATGAACATAAAAAAAAAACTTTAATGTGTGCACTTTGCAATGAAATGTCTCAGGAAAATTTTTCAGTGGTTTCCACATGACTGGCTGCCATTATTAATGAACATAAAAAAAAACTTTAATGTGTGCAATTTGCAATGAAATGTCTCAGGAAAATTTTTCAGTGGTTTCCACATGACTGGCTGCCATTATTAATGAACATAAAAAAAAACTTTAATGTGTGCAATTTGCAATGAAATATCTCAGGAAAATTTTTCAGTGGTTTCCACATGACTGGCTGCCATTATTTATGAACATAAAATAAAACTTTAATGTGTGCAATTTGCAATGAAATGTCTCAGGGAAATTTTTCAGTGGTTTCCACATGACTGGCTGCCATTATTAATGAACATAAAAAAAAAACTTTAATGTGTGCAATTTGCAATGAAATGTCTCAGCAAAATTTTTCAGTGGTTTCCACATGACTGGCTGCCATTATTAATGAACATAAAAAAAAAATTCAATGTGTGCAATTTGCAATGAAATGTCTCAGGAAAATTTTTTAGTGGTTTCCACATGACTGGCACCCTATTATTAATGAACAAAAAAAATTAATTTGCACTGTATGAAATGTCTTAGAAAAATTTTTGAAAATTTTTTTTGAAAAGACAATTTTTTTTAATAATGTTCACTTTTAGTACGTAAAACAACTTTCTTAGACAATTTTTAATGACATTAGTTTCAAACAAAAAGAATTGGAAAGCTTCGGAAGAAAATTTTTTTTCACTGTTTGAAATGACCATGTAATGTCTTGGAAAAATTTTTAAAAAGATTTTCAAAAAAAATTTTTTTTCTTGATAATAGAAACTTTTTTTGTAGGATAAAACATCTTAGGCCATTTACAATAACTTTAGTCAAAAAAAATAATTAGAGTGCGACTTTAACTTAAAATATACGCTATCTCCTTAAATAAAGCTGCTGCGCAGCTCTCAATGCAGGTATAAGCAATTCAATGAATTTTTGGTAATTGACAACTTTTTAACTTGAAACTAAGTTTTAGTGGTGCTAACATGTTTTGGAATGATAAAACAATATTACTGAACATAAAAATAAACTTTTGCAGTAGGAAAAAAATTTTGAAAAACTTTGAAAAAAATTCTTGTTCAATGTGTGCAATGAGTTATGAAATGTCTTATAAAAAATTTTGCAAACAATTTTTGATTTTTTCAATAATGTTCACTTTTAGTACGTAAAACAACTTTCTTAGACAATTTTTTATGACGTTAGTTTCAAACAAAAAGAATTGGATACTTTAGCAAAAAAAAATTATTTTTCACTGTATGAAATGTCTTAGAAAAATTTTTGAAAATTTTTTTTGAAAACACAATTTTTTTCAATAATGTTCACTTTTTGTACGTAAAACAACTTTCTTAGACAATTTTTAATGACGTTAGTTTCAAACAAAAATAATTGGAAAGCTTCGGAATAAATTTTGTTTTCACTGTATGAAATGACAATGTAATGTCTTGAAAAAATTTTTGAAAAAGATTTTCGAAAAAGTTTTTTTTCTTGATAATCGAAACTTTTTGTGTAGGATAAAATATCTTAGGCCATTTACAATAACTTTAGTCAAAAAAAATAATTAGAGTGTGACTTTAACTTAAAATATACGCTATCTCCTTAAATAAAGCAGCTGCACAGCTCTCAATGCAGGTAGGCTATAAGCAATTCAATGAACTTTTGTTCATTGACAACTTTTTAACTTTAAACCAAGTTTTAGCGGTGCTAACACGTTTTGGAATGATAAAACAATATTACTGAACATCAAAATAAACTTTTGCAGTATGAAGGAAATTTTGAAAAATTTTCGTGTAAGTCGTCAGTTCGTGTAAGTCGTCACTTTTTCTGTTTCTCCTGGGGTGACGTTATCCAAATTCTACTGTAGCTTTAGTGGTGCTAACATGTTTTGGAATGATAAAACAATATTACTGAACATAAAAATAAACTTTTGAAGTATGAAAAAAACTTTGAAAAATTTTTAAAAAAATTCTTGTTCAATGTGTGCATTTTGCAATAAAATGTCTCAGGAAAATTTTTCAGTGGTTTCCACATGACTGGCTGCCATTATTAATGAACATAAAAAAAAACTTTAATGTGTGCAATTTGC
Organism: Aplidium turbinatum; assembly: GCF_918807975.1. Taxonomy (NCBI): domain Eukaryota; kingdom Metazoa; phylum Chordata; class Ascidiacea; order Aplousobranchia; family Polyclinidae; genus Aplidium; species Aplidium turbinatum. Next base: position 36,084,940 of record NC_137477.1, read on the forward strand.
AATGAAATATCTCAGGAAAATTTTTCAGTGGTTTCCACATGACTGGCTGCCATTATTAATGAACATAAAAAAAAACTTTAATGTGTGCAATTTGCAATGAAATGTCTCAGGAAAATTTTTCAGTGGTTTCTACATGACTGGCTGCCTTTATTAATGAACATAAAAAATAACTTTAATGTGTGCAATTTGCAATGAAATGTCTCAGGAAATCTTTTCAGTGGTTTCCACATGACTGGCTGCCATTATTAATGAACATAAAAAAAAACTTTAATGTGTGCAATTTGCAATGAAATATCTCAGGAAAATTTTTCAGTGGTTTCCACATGACTGGCTGCCATTATTTATGAACATAAAAAAAAACTTTAATGTGTGCAATTTGCAATGAAATGTCTCAGGGAAATTTTTCAGTGGTTTCCACATGACTGGCTGCCATTATTAATGAACATAAAAAAAAACTTTAATGTGTGCAATTTGCAATGAAATGTCTCAGCAAAATTTTTCAGTGGTTTCCACATGACTGGCTGCCATTATTAATGAACATTAAAAAAAATTCAATGTGTGCAATTTGCAATGAAATGTCTCAGGAAAATTTTTTAGTGGTTTCCACATGACTGGCACCCTATTATTAATGAACAAAGAAAATTATTTTGCACTGTATGGAATGTCTTAGAAAAATTTTTGAAAATTTTTTTTGAAAAGACAATTTTTTTTAATAATGTTCACTTTTAGTACGTAAAACAACTTTCTTAGACAATTTTTAATGACATTAGTTTCAAACAAAAAGAATTGGAAAGCTTCGGAAAAAAATTTTTTTTCACTGTTTGAAATGACCATGTAATGTCTTGGAAAAATTTTTGAAAAAGATTTTCGAAAAAAATTTTTTTTCTTGATAATCGAAACTTTTTTTGTAGGATAAAACATCTTAGGCCATTTACAATAACTTTAGTCAAAAAAAATAATTAGAGTGTGACTTTAACTTAAAATATACGCTATCTCCTTAAATAAAGCAGCTGCACAGCTCTCAATGCAGGTATAAGCAATTCAATGAACTTTTGTTCATTGACAACTTTTTAACTTTAAACCAAGTTTTAGCGGTGCTAACACGTTTTGGAATAATAAAACAATATTACTGAACATCAAAATAAACTTTTGCAGTATGAAGGAAATTTTGAAAAATTTTCGTGTAAGTCGTCAGTTCGTGTAAGTCGTCACTTTTTCTGTTTCTCCTGGGGTGACGTTATCCAAGTTCTACTGTAGCTTTAGTGGTGCTAACATGTTTTGGAATGATAAAACAATATTACTGAACATAAAAATAAACTTTTGAAGTATGAAAAGAACTTTGAAAAATTTTTAAAAAAATTCTTGTTCAATGTGTGCATTTTGCAATAAAATGTCTCAGGAAAATTTTTCAGTGGTTTCCACATGACTGGCTGCCATTATTAATGAACATAAAAAAAAACTTTAATGTGTGCAATTTGCAATGAAATGTCTCAGGAAATCTTTTCAGTGGTTTCCACATGACTGGCTGCCATTATTAATGAACATAAAAAAAAACTTTAATGTGTGCAATTTGCAATGAAATATCTCAGAGAAATTTTTCAGTGGTTTCCACATGACTGGCTGCCATTATTAATGAACATAAAAAAAAAACTTTAATGTGTGCAATTTGCAATGAAATGTCTCAGGGAAATTTTTCAGTGG